>NC_059170.1:13916956-15172613 GCF_019923935.1 Bubalus bubalis | reverse complement strand
GACACCTGAAATAAAGTGATAAATAGGACAGAAAATCCCAGCTCTCAAGAAACCTCTATTCTGGTTAGAGAGGAAGAAGACATATAGCAAATTCATTAATTCAATGGCTACATAGCACCTCCTTACCTTTTTCCTCCCTCATCCATGAAATGGAAGCAGTGACAGCATTGACCTTTTTCATGAGTCAAATGTTCTAAGAAGGAATCAGTTGGAGATATCCCAGCTCATTTATCACAGTTTATTATTATTCCCCACGTATGTTCTCCTTACATCATGAGAAATGCTGGGCTGGAAGAAGCAGAAGCTGGAATCAAGATTGCTGGGAGAAATATTAATAACTTCAGATATGCAGATAACATTGCCCTTATGGCAGAAAGCAAAGAAGAACTAAAAAGCCTCTTGATGAAAGTGAAAGAGGAGACTGAAAAAGTTGGCTTAAAACTCAACATTCAGAAAACGAAGATCATGGCATCTGGTCCCATCACTTCATGGCAAACAGATGGGGAAATGGTGGAAATAATGAAAGACTATTTTTTGGGGGCTCCAAAATCACTGCATATGGTGACTGAAGCCATGAAATTAAAAGATGCTTACTCCTTGGAAGAAAAGTTATGACCAACCTAGACAGCATATTAAAAAGCAGAGACATTACTTTGCCAAAAAAGGTCCATCTAGTCAAAGCTATGGTTTATCCAGTAGTTATATATGGATGTGAGAGTTGGACTATAAAGAAAGCTCAGCACCGAAGAACTGATGCTTATGAACTGTGATGTTGCAGAAGACTCTTGAGAGTCCCTTGGACTGAAAGGAGATCCAACCAGTCCATCCTAAAGGAAATCAGTCTGAAGCTGAAGCTCCAATACTTTGGCCACCTGATGCAAAGAACTGACTCATTGGAAAAGACCCTGATGCTGGTAAAGATTGAAGGTGGGAGGAGAAGGGGATGACAGAGGATGAGATGGTTGGACGGCATCACCGACTCACTGGACATGAGTTTGAGTAAACTCCGGGAGTTGGTGATGGACAGGGAGGCTGGTGTGCAGTCTACAGGGTCCCTAAGAGTTGGACACAACTGAGCGACTGAACTGAACTGATTTTTCTTAAGAAAGATGGGATTCTAGTGGTCCAGCTCAGTGAGTCCTTGGATCTTAACATGGCTGCATCAAAGAATTCTACAAGAGGTTAGCACAGCACAAAGCATCCTTCTTTTGCTCTAAACACAGACCCCAACCAAGCCAGATGTACCTAATCATGATTCTCCAGAATGCATAGGCAATCCTCCTTCATCTTTGACTTGCAAATGAGAAAAGGTGAGAGAAATCGTGGGTAGCAACCTTGCCATTCAACCTCAGCTCCTTTGACGGTACTCTCTCCTGTGCCCCTTACCTGGAGAACCTGAGAGCATTGTCTGCAGTGCATAGAGGTGTCTAGATGCACCTCTAGGTTCAGACGTTACTATCCCTGCTTTTCTGGTTTTCATTTCCTTCTCTTGTCTGCTAAGCTTTTGAAAATACATATTGCAGCCACTTGTTGCCCTGTTTTCTAAGCTGCCTTGAACTGCTGCCAGGCACTGTTGCCAAAGGAGCTAATGACTAAGTAACTCTCCTTTCAGCCTCTGGCAGGACTGGGAATTCACTTGGGGATGGGGGTGGGTAGCAAAGGCCCAGTCATCCTGAACCAATCAGGAAACCACAATAAAAGTGCCGACCAGGGAGTCAGTCACTCACCCTCAAACCCCAGCGCTGATCTCAGCTTGGAGGTGATGACCAGGCTGGGGATGCTCTGGTTTGCTCCTGCAGAACCACATCAGAGGCAGAGAAGTTGGGCAGAAAGGCAGACCCATCAAAGCAGCCTTGAGGGGATCCCAGGGTCAGCAGGGAAGAGATACTTACTTTCGAGCCAGGAAAGACCACAGAAGAGCAGAGAAATAACAGGATGTGAATCAGAGCAGGCAAAGCCAGGTGAACTCGATTATAAATAATAATAATAAAATAGCTAATGCCTAAAGAAAACTTATTCTGTGCTGGACCCTATCCTAAACACTTTAAAAGATTCATTCATTCATTTCTTCCATTAGCCTTATGTGGTAGGCACTATTATTCCCATTTACAGAAGAGGAATCAGGCAGAAGGAGATTTTAGTTGCTAAACTTGGTGGTGTCCAATGTTTCCCCATGGATCCTCTTTTACCTAGACATTCACAATGTCCCTCTCCTTGGCCATCGGGTTTCTAAATGCTTTTTCCAGATGGTTCATTGGTTGATATGTATCCAGAACTTGTACTGAGTTTTACCATTAATTACATGAGGTTGGAATTGGATACTTCCCTGATCCAGCCTCCAGATGAGATCTCAACCCTTGCTGACACTTTTGATTGTACTTTGAGACACCAGGAAGCCAAGGACCCAACAAGCCTGACGTTCATCCAAATGTAACTCCATCATCATTTAGAAGGAAATAAAGGGGAGATGCTGGGATGATCCCAGATAGCCTTGATCATTTTGCCAAAGCAAATGCTCAGATTATCTGCTGAAAGTGAGACAGGAAGAGGGCTTCCAGAATAGCAATACTGACAAAGAGAATGCGTCATCAGTAGCTGTCCATGAATCTTCTTGTGAGAGCTTTTATTTCAGTCTGTATTTACAGATAATGATTCAAAAGTACAGAGAGATGAAGTTACTGGCTGATAGTCACTGAGGTCAAATACGGCAAAACTGGGAAACAGACCCAGGTCCTAGAGTCATGGTGTCTCATTAATATTCTGGAAGTTTTTTGGCAGATGTCACAGGGAAGATGTGTTCTCTGCCAGAGCTATTTTGAGGTTTTATATCAAGAGTGTTTTGGAGACTGTTGTAGGGGGATTGGGGGGGAGGTCAGGTCTCACAGGTGGGGGAGGAGGAGTGGGAGATAGATACAAGCAGAAGAAGCAATGTTGAGATGGGAGATACCCTATGACAGATATTGTAGCTAATGGAGCATCTTCACACAAGAAACTATGGGCTTCCCAGTGACTTCAAAACAGACAGCTCAGTAGAGAGAGTGGCAATGATGGGGGATGAAGGACTCACTCCAATTCCAAGGCAGATCATGCCGTAAGATAGTGAACAGGGATATGCAGGCAAGAGTTATGGAAAACCTGCCCAATTCACTCCATCAAACATAATGTAAATGTTCCTAACTTTGACTGAATCTTTGTGACTGCTGGACAGGGCATGGCCTGCCCTGACAAGAGCCTTCACTGATGCTTCCATTTTTATGAACCAAGTGGTTGATACCAAGTTTTCAAGAAGAATTCAGGTTTTGAGTTCATAGCTACCACTGCTAGTTCAATGTATACATCATTCCCTAACTAAAAAGGCATAATGCATGATGGTTTAGAATTTGCACATCCATCACGGGGGTCTACTAGGAAGGGTGCAAGAGTTTCCTAACTTTTGGCTGAAGAGTGATGGTGTGCTCACCTTGACCTTCCAGGTTTGCATAGGTAGGCATAGGACCCTGGGGTACCAGCCCTCTGTGATACTGAGAGAATAGCTAAGAAGGCAGCAAGTATGCCTCTTATTTTTTTCCATCTGAGTGCCTACCTGTGTGTTTGGCAACTAACAGGTGCTTTATGAACATATCTTGAGTGAATGAATGAGTAGGGGTGTGATTGTGCATGTTCTGTGGGTCAATCGCCTTGCAGTTTCTTTTAGATAAACACACATTTTGAATGAGACAATTCACACACATTTCAGAGACGGGGGTCTGGGAAGTCCAACCAGCCTTGGCACATATATCCCCTTCTCTCTTGGCTCCACTTCCCCCTTGTAGAGGAAACCAACCTCTTCTCCATCTCCCCCTTCCCACAAGAGGGAGGCCAGCTCTAACGGCCCTGGCCCCAGTTTGCTTGTATAATTAATGTGGGATTTTCCTTCTCTAGTAAAAAATGACCTTGTCAAGCCAGAGATGACAAAATCTTGGTTACTGAGTGACTGTGGGCTCCCTGCTGGGATGGCATCACTGGCCCTGCAAAGAGAAATCTAATAAAATCTGTGTCAGGGGCTCCCTGGGTGCCAGGTCCCCGGCTGCCTGACCCCATGACCCCAATTTATTAGCCAAACCCAAGAAAGCAGACAAACCTCACTGGCTCCAGACAGGAGACTTCCAAGCGGGGAGCTAGTGCGGGGGCTGGGACAAGGTTTCAGCAAAAATGACAAGGGAAATGACAGGAGGTGCCAGCTTGGCCAGGGAGTCTGGGGAAGCCCTATTCAGAGCATCTTGCTATTTGACAGGGTTGATTTTAACATAGTGGAGGAATGCGTTAGAATGTCCCATAGGAAAGGGAAACAGTGTTTCTCTTTGCACTGTTGTTAACCGGGCCATGGACCACATGCTTTGCATTAGCCGTGTTCCTGGGAGTCAGCAGGCGTCAGTAGAGGAATAGCAGAAGCATCTGCATGGGGAGTTTCCATTTTGTAAGTTGAGAACTCCTTCGTGTGCCAGGGAGTTTCAAACGTACTGTCACTACTTCACCTGCTACACAGTCAGAACTCCCTGTGATGGGAAATACCATTTAGCATCGTAAAGTAGCTTCACCCCTCGTTAGCTCAGTTACCTAACTTCACCTATGAAAGGGGATGAGAGTATTACTCTTATAAGGATGATAGGAAAGCAGAATCAACCCACAAAAGCAATAGCTTTTCTCTATATCAGCAAAAATCAACTAGATGAAAAGAAAAACAAAGAAAAAGAAGATTCTATTCCAAGTAGCTCTGAGAATTCTTAAGTGTCTAGCTGAACAAAAATTGCACAGAACCTTTGGAGACAATATTAAAGTCTATTAAAGGATATAAAAGATGACTTAAGGGGTATTCTGTAATTATGAGAGAGAGGTCTTAATATTGAAAAGATATCTATTATCTTTAAATTGAACTGTGAATCCAATGCAGTCTCAATAAAAATTCCACCTAGATATTTTTAAGGATCTAGAGATTTTAAAAATGCACACAATTGCACATGACTGCTAAGTTGCTTCAGTCATGTCTGATTCTTTTCGACCCTATGGACTATAGCCTGCCAGGCTCACTGAGATTGCATGAGAAGGTTTTGTAAGGGTCTAAATTAGTCCATTTTAAAGACTTTAGCCAATATTGTTCAGTGGATAATAGTGTGTGTGTGCACGCGTGTGCTAACTTGCTTCAGTCATGTCTGACTCTTTGCGACCCTGTGGACTGCAGCCCTCCAGGCTCCTCTGTCTATGGGATTCTCCAAGCAAGAAAACTGGAGTGCGTTGCCATGCCCTCCTCCAGGGGATCTTCCTGACTCAGGAACTGAACCTGTGTCTCTTATGTCTCCTGCATTGGCAGCCAGGTTCTTTACCCCTAGACCAACGTGGAAAGCCCCCTCACCCTCTGCTCACATTAAATAGAATTTATTCAAAATAATTTAGCATTATGAAAATCCAACGTGGTAAGACTATTCTAGATGAATCTTTACTGTTTAAGGTCATCATGACTTTACTCCTCTTCATCATTAGACAAAGTGAGTAAAACTTTGAGGTTTTGTAATAAGAATGGAAATACAAAAGTCCATGTATAGCTAAGTGAATTTTGGAAAAGGAAAGCAAATAGGAGAGATAAGCTGTACCAAATATTAAGATATATTACTAAGCCATAGAAATAAAAACAATGTGGTGGAGGCCCCCGAATGGATACATACATTGGTGGAGTAGAAGGAAATCCTCTCAGTTCTCCAACCAGGGATTGAGCCGTGGACATGCAGTGAAAGCCAAGAATCCTAACCAGGGGACTCTCAAGTGGAAAAAGTTTTATCCATCAGTTTTGACTGATGGTTCTGGGAAATCTGACTTACTATATGTATTAGGGTGGATATGCCTTCACTATAAATAAAAGTGTCCCCAGATAGGTTAAAGGGCACAAGGTAGAAAACCAAATTCTAATGCTAATCAAAAAAAATACTATTACTGTGACCTAGAAGTGTTGACACATTTCTTAACCAAGTCTCAAAAAGCCCAAATCATATGCTATCAAAATTATCAAAATTAAGAATTCTTGAGTATAAAGCATGACTGACATGGTTGATAGTTAACAGGTTGGGACAGATTACTTGAAAATTACTTGCAAGCTTTAGAACTGTAAAAGAACTAATATGTAGACTATATAAGAAGCTCCAACACTTCATCAAGAAATAGAGAACAAAGACAAAGAGCATGCATAAATGGACAAAACACAGAATATACAGTCAACCCACCACATATGGATGAGTTCCGTTCTGAGAGTGAGTTCGTAAAATAAGTTTGTTTATAAGTCCAACAAAGTTAGCCTTGGTACCCAACTAACACAATCAGTTATGTAGTATTGTTGTTCAGTTGCTAAATGGTGTCCACCTCTTTGCGACCCCACACCAGTCTTTCCTGTCCTTCACCATTTTCTAGGATGCTCAAACTCATATCCATTGAGTCAATGATGTCATCCAACCATCTCACCCTCTGTGACCCCCCCTTCTCCTCCTGCCCTCAATTTTCCCCAACATCAGAGTCCTTTCTCATGAGTCAGCTCTTCACATCAGGTGGCCTAAGTATTCGAGCTTCAGCTTTAGTAACAGTCCTTCCAATGAATAGTCAGGATTGATTTCCTTTAGGATTGACTGGTTTGATCTCCTTGCTGTCCAAGGGACTCTACAGAGTCTTCTCCAGCACCACAATTCGAAAGTATCAGTTCTTTGGTGCTTGACCTTCTTTATGGTCCAACTGTCACATCTGTACATGACTACTGGAAAATCTGTATCTTTGACTAGACAGACTTTTGTCGGCAAAGTGATGTTCCTGCTTTTTAATATTCTGTCTAGGTTTGTCACAACTTTTCTTCCAAGGAGCAAGCATCTTTTAATTGCGTGGATGCAGTCACCATCTATGTAATAGGTTTATAATACCTTTCACACAAATAATATATACATAAAAAGAAAAAAAAAACAAAAAATAGAGAAAACATTTTTAATCTTATAGTATAGTACTATACTGGAAAATTATAGTAGTACAGTGCAGCAGCTGACGTATAGGGGCTGGCATACGTGTTCACATCATTAAAAGTTTTCAACTTGAAGGTTCACTGAAAGTCATGACTAAAAAGAGAAATATGAGTGAAAAAGTAATGATATATTACTTGACCCCATCATATTGATAAAAATTAACATATTGGGGCATGTTGGGAGGGATGTGGTAAACACCTTTTGTTCCTATAAACTGTTGTCTGAAGAACAGACTGATGCAATGTTTAGAATAAAACCTCAGAAGTTCCTAGCCTGATGGTGTTTACTCCAGGAGGTTGCAATCTCCCTCTTGTTTTTACAGTATATTTGAGAGAAAATGTGGCACATTCCACAAGAAGACGTATAGAACATGATCATCACAGCCTTGTTAGTATAAAGACTTTTTAAAGTACAGTCCTTGGGCCAGATTTGGTCACAGCCATTTATTTATGTACCATCTATGGCTGCTTTGATGCTAGAGTGGCAAAGATGAATACTTGCAACTAAGACCTTCAGACCCACAAAGCCCCAAATATTTATTATCTGGATCTTAATAGACAAAGTTCGCCAGCCTTCAGATTAAAGTATCAGGGAACTATTGTTTCAGGCAACCTGGAAGTCCCATTGCTGAGGGAAAAGTTAAGTGAAATATAGTGGACATATACTATGAAATACTATGCAGCTCTTATAAGCCATAAACTGTGAGAGCATATACCTACAAACATGAAAATATCTTATAAAAATGATGTTGTGTGTATGAAAGTAAGAACCAAGTTCAGAGTGCTGTAACTTTTATTCATTGGGGAAGTACCTGCATAACAATAACATTATAGACTTCCCAGGTGGCTCAGTGGTAAAGAATATACCAGCCAATGTAGGAGATGCAGGAGATGATGGTTCAAATCCTGTGTCAGGAAGATCCCTTAGAGGAGGAAACGGCAACCCCCTCTAGTATTCTTGCCTGGAGGATCTCATGGAGAGAGGAGCCTGGTGGGCTACAGTCCATGGGGTCACAAAGAGTCACACATGACCTTAGTGGTTAAAACAACAACAATAACATTACACATTTTGCAAAGATAGACACAAGATTAAAATATTCACATAAAGGCATTAATTATGACTGGTAAAATGAAGAATGGGGACACATGAATAAAGCAGAGCAGTCTTTGCATGAATCTGATGAGAGAAGCCATTCCAGTATTCTTGCCTTGAGAACCCCATGAACAGTATGAAAAGGCAAAATGATAGGATACTGAAAGAAGAACTCCCCAGGTCAGTAGGTGCCCAATATGCTACTGGAGATCAGTAGAGAAATAACTCCAGAAAGAATGAAGGGATGGCACCAAAGCAAAAACAATACCCAGTTGTGGATGTGACTGGTGATAGAAGCAAGGCCTGATGCCGTAAAGAGCAATATTGCATAGGAACCTGGAATGTCAGGTCCATGAATCAAGGCAAATTGGAAGTGGTCAAACAAGAGATGGCAGGAGTGAATGTCAACATTCTAGGAA
Organism: Bubalus bubalis; assembly: GCF_019923935.1. NCBI lineage: Eukaryota > Metazoa > Chordata > Mammalia > Artiodactyla > Bovidae > Bubalus > Bubalus bubalis. Next base: position 15,164,074 of record NC_059170.1, on the reverse strand, counting down.
TCAGAGAACTAAAATTGACTGGGATGGGTGAATTTAACTCAGATGACCATCATATCTACTACTGTGGGCAGGAATCCCTTAGAAGAAATGGAGTAGCCATCATGGTCAACAAAAGAGTCCGAAATGCAGTACTTGAATGCAATCTCAAAAACAACAGCATGATCTCTGTTCATTTCCAAGGCAAACCATTCAATATCACAGTAATCCAAGCCTATGCCCCAACCAGTAATGCTGAAGAAGCTGAAGTTTAACGGTTCTATGAAGACCTACAAAACCTTTTAGAACTAACATCCAAAAAATATGTCCTTTTCATTGTAGGGGCTGCTGCTGCTACTGCTGCTAAGTTGCTTCAGTCGTGTCCGACTCTGTGCAACCCCATAGACGGCAGCCCACCAGGCTACTCCATCCCTGGGATTCTCCAGGCAAGAATACTGGAGTGGGTTGCCATTTCCTTCTCCAATGCATGAAAGGGAAAAGTCAAAGTGAAGTCACTCAGTCGTGTCCGACTCTTAGAGACCTCATGGACTGCAGCCTACCAGACTCCTCTGTCCATGGGATTTTCCAGGCAAGAGTACTGGAATTGGGTGCCATTGCCTTCTCCACATTATAGGGGACTGGAATATAAAGTAGGAAGTCAATAAACACCTGGGGTAACAGGCAAATTTGGCCTTGGAATATGGAATGAAGCAGGGCAAAGGCTAATAGAGTTTTGCCAAGAGAATGCACTGGTCATAGCAAGCACCCTCTTCCAACAACAAAAGAGAAGACTCTACACATGAACATAATCAGATGGTCAACACCAAAATCAGATTGATTATATTTTTTGCAGCCAAAGATGGAGAAGCTCTATACAGTCAGCAAAAACAAGAATGGGAGATGACTGGATCAGATCATAAATTCCTTATTGCCAAATTCAGACTGAAATTGAAGAAAGTAGGGAAGACCACTAGACCATTCAGGTATGACCTAAATCAAATCCCTTATGATTATACAGTGGAAGTAAGAAATAGATTTAAGGGAATAGATCTGATAGAGTACATGATGAACTATGGACTGAGATTCGTGACATTGTACAGGAGACAGGGATCAAGACCATCCCCATGGAAAAGAAATGCAAAAAAGAAAAATGGCTGTCTGGGGAGGCCGTACAAATAGCTGTGAAAAGAAGAGAAGCAAAAAGCAAAGGAGAAAAGGAAAGATATAAGCATCTGAATGCAGAGTTCCAAAGAATAGCAAGGAGAGATAAGAAAGACTTCCTCAGCGATCAATGCAAAAAAATAGAGGAAAACAACAGAATGGGAAAGACTAGAGATCTCTTCAAGAAAATTAGAGATACCAAGGGAACACTTCATGCAAAGATGGGATCAATAAAGGACAGAAATGGTATGGACCTAAAAGAAGCAGAAGATATTAAGAAGAGGTGGCAAGAATACATGGAAGAACTGTACAAAAAAGATCTTCACAACCCAGATAATCATGATGGTATGATCACTCACCTAGAGCCAGACATCCTGGAATATGAAGTCAAGTGGACCTTAGAAAGCATCACTACAAACAAAGCTAGTGGAGGTGATGGAATTTCAGTGGAGCTATTTCAAATCCTGGAAGATAATGCTGTGAAAGTGCTGCACCCAATATGCCAGCAAATTTGGAAAACTCAGCAGTGGCCACAGGACTGGAAAAGGTCAGTTTTCATTCCAATCCCAAAGAAAGGCAATGCCAAAGAAAGCTCAAACTACCGCACAACTATTGCACTCATCTCACATGCTAGTAAAGTAATGCTCAGTATTCTCCAAGCCAGGCTTCAGCAATATGTGAACCATGAACTTCCAGATGTTCAAGCTGGTTTCAGAAAAGACAGAGGAACCAGAGATCAAATTGCCAACATCCGCTGGATCATGGAAAAAGCAAGAGAGCTCCAGAAAAACATCTATTTCTGCTTTATTGACTATGCCAAAGCCTTTGACTGTGTGGATCACAATAAACTGTAGAAAATTCTGAAAGAGATGGGAATACCAGAGCACCTGACCTGCCTCTTGAGAAATCTGTATGCAGGTCAGGAAGCAACAGTTAGAACTGGACATGGAACAACAGACTGGTTCCAAATAGGAAGAGGAGTACGTCAAGGCTGTATATTGTCACCCTGCTTATTTAACTTATATGCAGAGTACCTCTTGAGAAATGCTGGGCTGGAAGAAGCACAAGCTGGAATCAAGATTGCCGGGAGAAATATCAATAACCTCAGATATGCAGGTGACACCACCCTTGGCAGAAAGTGAAGAGGAACTCAAAAGCCTCATGATGACAGTGAAAGAGGAGAGTGAAAATGTTGGCTTAAAGCTCAACATTCAGAAAACTAAGATCATGGCATCTGGTCCCATCACTTCATGGGAAATAGATGGGGAAACAGTGGAAACAGTGTCAGACTTTATTTTTGGGGGCTCCAAAATCACTGCAGATGGTGGCTGCAGTCACAAAACTAAAAGATGCTTACTCCTTGGAAGGAAAGTTATGACCAACCTAGGTAGCATATTAAAAAGTGGAGATATTACTTTGCCAACAAAGGTCTGTCTAGTCAAGGCTGTGGTTTTTCCTGTGGTCATGTATGGATGTGACAGTTGGACTGTGAAGAAGGCTGAACACCAAAGAATTGGTGCTTTTGAACTGTGGTGTTGGAGAAGACTCTTGAGAGTCCCTTGGACTGCAAGAAGACCCAACCAGTCCATTCTAAAGGAGATCAGTCCTGGGTGTTCATTGGAAGGACTGATGCTAAAGCTGAAACTCCAATACTTTGGCCACCTCATGCGAAGCATTGACTCATTGGAAAAGACTCTGATGCTGGGAGGGATTGGGGACAGGAGGAGAAGTGGACAACAGAGGATGGAGATGGCTGGATGGCATCACTGACTTGATGGACGTGAGTCTGAGTGAACTCCAGAAGTTGGTGATGGACAGGGAGGCCTGGTGTGCTGTGATTCGTGGGGTCGCAAAGAGTCAGACACGGCTGAGCGATTGAACTGAGCTGAAGTGATGATAGAAGCATGCTTGAAATGAGAAGCATGATTTGTTTATACTCCCTACCTAATATCTGAGAAAGTAGATATGGAAAGTTCTTAGTACAATGTTTAGCATGTCATGAATTTTTGAAAAGCATTCATTGTTGTACCATTGTTATAATTTTATTATTAATCTTTTAGAAATAAAACCCTAATCACAGAGCCAGGATAGATGAAGAGCATGCATAAGACAATCCTATCTCATCAGTGAAACCAGAGCTAATAGACAGACACGGGGTTGCAAAGATTCGGGCATGACTGAGCAACATTCAGACAGAGAGTAACCCTTTAAAAAGGATCTTGATAGAGGTTAAAAGGAATCCAGTTCATGGTTAAACCTCATGAAAAGATGGGAAGGGAGAAAGGGGCTTGTTTACTGTTGTGGTCATTGTTTCTGTTCACCAACTATATCTGGTTCTTTGCCTTACAAATTGAATGTCCTTGTCTTCCTTTTGGCTAGTTTGAGCCACGCAACCACTTATGACTGAGACATTGTTGCTTTAAGTGCTGCATGCCACTTTTAGACCAGTATTGTTCTTTACAGACAGACACTCCAGAGCTCTCTTTCCCACTGACAGAGTGGCTAACTGCATTTGAGATGGTGGTTGATCCATAGTCCCTGGGGGCTACCAAGATTAGAGCCCCTCTCTGCAGTCTCACAATGAATATGTTGATTGAAGCCACTGAGATTCTTGGAGCTATTTGTTACCCTGCGTAGCCTAGCCTATCCTGAATGATACATCTTCCAAATCCTCAACACATGTTGAGGCACTCACAAAGAACAAGGCACATAGAATTTGAAAGACTCTGAGACCAGGTGATCCAATGGCCCAGCATGGGTTGAGTGGGTAAATGTGTAGAAGAGGGGTCCAGTCTCAGTGAGAAAGAGCCCACAGCCCCCACAAAAGCTCCTACTATCTTAACTCACCCTTACCATTACTGAGATCCTTCTGTTTGGAGTCAAATTCTCCCTTCTTGCCTCCTCTTCCCATTGGTATTAGTTCTGCCTTTATCCCTTTTTCCTTCAAGGAGGGAAGTATGGCAAGCAGAATATTGGTTCTCAAAGATGTCCCCATCCTAATCCCCAAGGCCTGTGAATATGTTACCTTGCAGGACCAGAAGGATTTTGGAGATGTGATTATCTCAAAAAACTTGAGATGGAAGGGTATCTTGGATTATCTGAGTGATGCAATGTAATCAGGAGGGTCCCCCCGAGAGGAAGGCAGGAGGGTCAGAATCAGAGAAGGAGATGTGATAACAAAAGCAAAGGTTACAGTGATAGAGATTGCTGGGAGGAGACCTGGAACCAAGGAACTCAGACAGTCTCTGAAAGCTGGAAAAGACAAGGGACTGATTCTCCCTAGAAGCATCAGAGGAGTTCATCTCTGTCAGTGCTTTGCTCTTAGCCTGTAAATGCATTGACAACTCCTAACACCTGAACTGACTCATTTGAAAAAACCCTGATAATGGGAAAGATTGAAGGCAGGAGGAGAAGGGGATGACAGAGGATGAGATGGTTTGATGGCATCACTGACTCAATGGGCATGAGTTTGAATAAACTCCGGGAGTTGGTGATGGACAGGGAGGTCTTGAAGAGTCAGACACGGCTGAGCAATTGAAATGAACTGAATCTCCAGAATTCTAAAATGTAGATTTACATTGTTTTAAGCCACTGAATTTGTGGTAATCTGTCTCAGAAGAAAAAGGAAACTAGTCAAGTGAGATTAGTTACATTATTTCTTTGTATTTTCTGTTTTCAAACAAACTGCATTTTGCTACACCTGGCTTCATTTTTAGCATGGTTTCCTGATACTATAAAAACATGGTTTCACTATCCAGATGGAAATACATGGGTACCTGCAACTTTGTCTTCATTTTCATTCTGGTTGTGACCTAACAAAGGAGATATGCAACAAAAGTAGCCCCACTCAGAGCTAGTCACTGTGCAGACCAAAGTCACATGGACTGTGGGCTGCTTATTGAATTCGGGGTTTACACAGATTCTAAATCCTTTTCAGAGTTGATTTTAGGACTATGGAGATCCATCTCCATAATCCCATAGTTGTTATGTTGCATCCTAGGGAATCAAATGTAGATTTTACCAATGCCTTCAGATTACTGAGTATGAATTTGTTAGCTCATGAGCTGTGCAATTTGGTCAAAACAAATTACATTAATAGCCTATGTTTCAACTTTAATGAGAGCTCAAGAGTTTGACAAAACTTACCAGATTTGAGACATGCAATGACCTTCCCTTCCAGAGTTGACAAACCATCAGTTCAGTTCAGTTCAGTCACTCAGTCATGTCCAACTCTTTGCGATCCCATGAATCGCAGCATGCCAGGCCTCCCTGTCCATCACCAACTACTGGAGTTCACTCAAACTCATGTCCATCTAGTCAATGATGCCGTCCAACCATCTCATCCTCTGTCATCCCCTTCTCCTCCTGTCCCCAATCCCTCCAAACATCAGAGTCTTTTCCAATGAGTCAACGCTTCGCATGAGGTGCCCAAAGTATTGGAGTTTCAACTTTAGCATCAGTCCTTCCAAAGAACACCCAGGACTTATCTCCTTTAGAATGGACTGGTTGGATCTCCTTGAAGTCCAAGGGACTCTTAAGAGTTTTCTCCAACACCACAGTTCAAAAGCATCAATTCTTTGGTGTTCAGCTTTCTTCAGAGTCCAACTCTCACATCCATACATGACTACTGGAAAAACCACAGCCTTGACTAGATAGACCTTTGTTGGCAAAGTAATATCTCCACTTTTTAATATGCTACCTAGGTTGGTCATAACTTTCCTTCCAAGGAGTAAGCATCTTTTAGTTTCATGACTGCAGTCACCATCTGCAGTGATTTTGGAGCCCAGAAAAATAAAGTCTGACACTGTTTCCACTGTTTCCCCATCTATTTCCCATGAAGTGATGGGACCAGATGCCATGATCTTAGTTTTCTGAATGTTGAGCTTTAAGCCAACCTTTTCACTCTCCTCTTTCACTTTCATCAAGAGGCTTTTGAGTTCCTCTTCACTTTCTGCCACAAGGGTGGTGTCATCACCTTATGAATACCTAATTTTTCTTTATTGATGTTTCATGTCCTTTGCTAACAACCAAGCAGTTATTGCCTTATTCAATTCTCAAAACAATCCTATGAAGAAGGGAATATTTCTATGGATGTTTTATCACGGAGAAATGGCATTGAGATGGGAAAGCAACTTGTCCAGTTTTCACAGCTAGTGGGTAAGACAGCTGGGCTGAAACCCGAGTGTCTGAGTCCGTAGATGGTGTCTCAAAGTTCATGCTACAGTATCTCTCAGGAAGGTATTTGTGTGGCCCTCACTGGCCTCTGGCTCAGATTTGTCTGATTCCAGGTCCAGAGGCAGCCTGGAATGTGTGGACACTGTCCTTGGAAATGAAAGGACTTGTCAGCTCATTTTTGATGGATTGCATTTCTTAGAATAAGCATAAAATAAATATTTTCCATTTGCTGAGTGATGTTATCAGGCCTCTCTGGGCTAAGACTCGAAGGGGAGAGAGGAAACAGGTTTCATGGTTAGAGCCTTAGAAATACCACTCAGGCAGTCATGGGTGAGGGGTTGGTAATGGATGACTTCGCCCCCTATTCATGCTTACCTGGCACAGGAAGCTCTGGGTCGTTTGGCCCAAACTCTTAACAAGCTCCTCATGTATCCCCCTTGCATTGATGGTCTGGTGGAGAATTTTTCTGACAGATTTTGTTTTAGGAGAGACCCAGCTGCCCTTGACAGGAAAGGGAGAAAAGAGAGACAGAGGCATAAATCTCTAGCTTTCTTCCTCTTTCTTGGGAATCTGTTCTCTCCAGCCTGGAAGTGAGGAGATGAATAATTAGTGAGTTTCAAAGCCTGGATGAGTATCATACCCCTGGGCAGACACGTGGGGCCCCCTGAAGAGGAAACTATCCCTTTTGGTGGAAACTATCCATATCCAATATTTAAACATACATGAGCCATTATTACATGAAAAAAAGGCCAACGTCATTAGTCATTAGGGAAATGCCAATCAAAACTACACTGAGATACTACCTCATACCCATTAGGTTGGCTATAATAAAAAAGACACTCAGTAACAAGTGTTGGTGAAAATGTAGAGCAATTGGATCATTTATGTGCTGTGAGTGGGAATGCAAAATGATGCAGCTGCTTTGAAGAACAGTCTGTGGCTCCACAAAATAATTAGTTTTGATGTACTGCATGATTCAGTCATTCTACCCCAGGACTATGCCCAAGAGAACTGAAAGAGGTTGATTAGATGTAGTCTCCTGGGAAGTCTCAGTCATATTGATGATCAGTGTCCCCTGTGACCCCCCTGCCTTACTTCTGTTTATTTGATGCCATAATTTCACAGTGATTAAACTTAGCTTAGGATGAACTGCCAGATGTCCACCTCCTACCTCTTTCCCATATCAGGGTGCCTCATCTAGTTATCCTGACTACCCAAAAGCATTGGAATTTGTGACTAACTCTTTCAATTCTAGAGAAGCATTTTGTGGGACATAACAAAGGGAAGAGGTCACATTAACTAAAGCAAACACACCTATCATGCTTAGTCATTCCTTGCATCTGACCCTTTGTGACCCCATGAACTGTAGCCAGCCAGTCTCCTCTGTCCATAGGATTTTCCAAGCAAGAATACTGGAGTGGGTTGCCATTTCCTCCTCCAGGGGATCCTCCCAAACCCAGGGACCAAATCCATATCCCTTGCATCGGCAGTGTGGATTCTTTACCACTGAGCCACTTGGGAAGCCCCAGACACACCTATAGTTCCAGCTATCAGAGATGCGACATGAAGTCTTCAAGAGAGAGTCAAGAGTCACAAGATAGGAATGGCAGGTGCAACACGGGGAAACAGATTTCCAGAAACAACACTGGAGGAGAAAAACACAAATATTTCCAGCATAAAAGTAAGAAGAGGATAACCCTCTGGACCCAGTCAACAATGGAACCTTGGTGGAAGAGGGCTGTGATTCTAGAAATAGCGAGGCATGGAGCCTTGTACTCTTGAATCTTGGGATTTAATCCCTGAAATTTCTGAAGGGTTTTGATTCCTTGGAAGTCCTTAGGAAAAGTGGCAATTCTCTTTTAAGAGTTTTCTCTGTTGACAATTATTACCTTCAAGCAAGTGTTTATAGTCAGTCAAGAGGGAGTTCCAAGCAGCTCATCAGACATATCTGAGTGGTCTGAACTTAACTCACAGGCAGGGGTTAAAATTCTGTCCCGTGGGAATACTGGGTTTCATATTTATCAACTTGAAATTATCAACAAAGAGATAGTGGATATACTCTAATTCCACATGTTAATATATCTGGCAGATAGAATTCTTCCTAGTTGTTTTATTCCTTTAAAATTTTGTTTCCTTTGATCACTGCCTTCTCAAAACCAAAGGCAACTATTATTCTGCAATTGTTTATCTTTCCTGACCATTTAATGGTATTTCTAAGATTTACTACATACACTGTTTGTGTGTGCTATGCTCTGCTTAGTCGCTCAGTCCTGTCTAACTCTTTGCCACCCATGGACTATAGCCCACCAGGATCCTCTGTCCATGGGGATTCTCCAGGCAAGAATGCTGGAATGGGTTGCCATGCTCTCCCCCAGGGAATTGAACCTGCATCTCTTGTATCTCCTGCATTGGAAGACGGATTCTTTGCCACTAGCACCACCTGGGAAACCCTACCCTCTAAATAAGGCACTATTATTACAACTATTAAATTTTATAGCAAAGTTTAAAAGATTTATGCTGTTTACCAATTTATTTCTTAACACTGCTTTTTTTTTAATTTTAATTTTATTTTTTTTAAATTTTTTTCTTGTCTCAGTTAATTCTTTTTTTTTCTATTTTATTTTATTTTTTTATTTTTTTAATTTTATTTTATTTTTAAACTTTACATAATTGTATTAGTTTTGCCAATATCAAAATGAATCCGCCACAGGTATACATGTGTTCCCCATCCTGAATCCTCCTCCCTCCTCCCTCCCCATACCACCCCTCTGGGTTGTCCCAGTGCACCAGCCCCAAGCATCCAATATCGTGCATCGAACCTGGACTGGCAACTCATTTCATACATGGTATTTTACATGTTTCAATGCCATTCTCCCAAATCTTCCCACCCTCTGCCTCTCCCACAGAGTCCATAAGACTGTTCTATACATCAGTGTCTCTTTTGCTGTCTCGTACACAGGGTTATTGTTACCATCTTTCTAAATACCATATATATGCATTAGTATACTGTATTGGTGTTTTTCTTTCTGGCTTACTTCACTCTGTATAATAAGCTCCAGTTTCATCCACCTCATTAGAACTGATTCAAATGTATTCTTTTTAATGGCTGAGTAATACTCCATTGTGTATATGTACCACAGCTTGCTTATCCATTCATCTGCTGATGGACATCTAGGTTGCTTCCATGTCCTGGCTATTATAAACAGTGCTGCGATGAACATTGGGGTACACGTGTCTCTTTCCCTTCTGGTTTCCTCAGTGTGTATGCCCAGCAGTGGGATTGCTGGATTATAAGGCAGTTCTATTTCCAGTTTTTTAAGGAATCTCCACACTGTTCTCCATAGTGGCTGTACTAGTTTGCATTCCCACCAACAGTGTAAGAGGGTTCCCTTTTCTCCACACCCTCTCCAGCATTTATTACTTGTAGACTTTTGGATCGCAGCCATTCTGACTGGTGTGAAATGGTACCTCATTTAACACTGCTTTTTATACTCTATTTCTTCCTTCTTGAATCAATTTCTATCTTTCCAAAGTATATTCTAGTAGAAGAAAGAAGCCATTTATGATCTGCGCTAAACACACACTATATCTGTCACCCCCGGTAATTATAACAGAAATTCTGCAGAATATGAATTATCATCCCCATTTCACAGATGAAAAAAGGAAGACATGGAGAGAAAAGTGATATGCTTAACAGAAATCACAGAACTGGTACATTTTAGATGCGACCAGATGTTCTGTTCAAACACATTAAGGAAACAGCAGTGAAACCGAAGGGTCTTAGACTAATCAAGAAACAGTTAGGGGGTTTGGAGTACTTGTAGGCAGACCATGATACTTAAAATGTAGTGATTTGTACAAGAAACTTGCTCACAAACCATCCATTATCCCTAACAATTATGCCAACAGTGAGTTTTCCAAGCCTGGGGGTTACATTTGGCCTATAATTAATCTGGAGGTGGGGAAGGGCGCTGTGATGGAGCTGAGGACGTGATAGCATTGACATGGCCAGCTTGACTGTACTCTTAGCAAGTACTAAATCTTACAATTAAGAGAAAATGTTTGAGGCTAATCTTTTAAAATTGTTAGCTATATAGATTTTTTTAAAGATTTATTTTTTTAGAGAAGTTTTAGGTTTATAACAAAATTAAGAGGAAGTTGCATATAGCCCCCCTACCCCCACATATGCATAGCTTCCCCCATTTATTAACATCACTCACCAGAGTGGTATATATATACATATAGTTTTGTTTTGTTTTACCACAGATGAACCTATGGGTTGGCCAAAAAGTTCATTCCATTACATCTTAAGAAAAGAAAGGAAGAGGGAAAAAAACCCTCAATGAATTAACTTTTTGTCCAACCCAATACACTGACACATCACAACCACCCAAAGTCCATAGCTTACATTAGGGTTTACTCTAATGAATAAGGGCTTCCCTGGTAGCTCAGTTGGTAAAAAAATCTCCCTGCAATGCAGGAGACCCCGGTTCAATTCCTGGGCTGGGAAGATCCGCTGGAGAAGGGATAGGCTACCTACTCCAGTATTCTTGGGCTTCCCTTGTGGTTAAGCTGGTAAAGAATCTGTCTGCAGTGTGGGAGATCTGGGTTTGGTCCCTGGGTTGGGAAGATCCCCCGGAAAAGGGAAAGGCTACCCACTCCAGTATTTTGGCCTGGAGAATACCACAGACTGTATAGTCCATGGGCTTGCAAAGAGTCAGACACGACTGAGTGACTTTCCCTTTCTTCCCATTTTACTCTCAGTGTTGTACATTCCATGGGTCTGGACAACTGAAAATGACATATATCCAACATATTAATATCATACTGAGTATTTTCACTGCTCTAAAAAATCCTCTGTGTTCCATTTATTTATCTTTCTTCTCTTCTCACTGCATACATTTTTATTTGAAGTTTCAAAACATATATTTGTCAGAGTGTGGGAAAAATGTGTGACACCCAAGCTCATTCAGGGTGATACATGTTGGCTGGTGACGCTTGTGAAGATATTATGAAATTAGTAGGGGACAGAAAGAAGACATTAATAATGCTTCATCATCAGTCACTGCCTTTGGTGGTATTTGTTTGTGACTTGAAGCCCTTTGGGGTGGCAATACTAATTTAAAAGTTTTAATCAAAGTCAATGCTAAACAAGCAGTTCCTAAACAGAAACCCCACCAGTTGTTAGACAAAAGCAGCACTCAAGATAATTCCCTCAATCTGTTTATGCAATCCACACTTCTCACAAGCATAAGGTTCACTTTTGCAATTAGAGCTAAATCATTAAAACTGCAGCCTGTTGGTGGTGACACCTTTTGCAGCTCAAATCCTCTTTAAAACAAAACTTGCAGTCATTAGAACCGTGACAATGTGCTGAAAACACCCACATCCACTCTCTCGGTGCCCCATTCTTTCTGGCTTGCATTTCAGCAAGCTGACACCTGGTTTTATGGGCAATTTTAGGAGGCTGTTGATTCTGGCGATCACCCATCCTCAAGTGAGCTTGAGTGAGATTTTTTTCCTACAAATGAAACACACATCTTACCTAATTCAAATGGTTTATATGTGGAAGATTCAACATCCCAGGGGTGGGCTGATCACAGGCCCTTGGATGGTGTGAAAATACCAGAGTAAAGAGCATTGCCACCAGTGAAGGGCCAAACCACACCGTGCTTCTAATGCTGGCCAGCTCTTGTGACCTTGGTGACATGACTCAATTTCCTCTATCTTGGTTGGTTCATCTGTAAAATGGAAATTGTAGTACCGACTCCATGAGACTATTAAGCCAGTTCAAGGAAGACAAGTGAAGACCTTATTGAATAAACCAGTGGATGTTAATTATCACCTAGTTTATAGTAGCTGAATTAGGGCTTGAGGTCAGCATCAGAAGGGTCAAGATCAAGGCAAGGTCAGGACAAATGGGTAGATGTTTTAGGACCAGAGACTCTGTCAATTGAGTTTTTTTAAAGAATGTTGACCTCCTCTCATCCCATTAGCACTGTGCTTTACCTTTACTCCCGATGGTGATTGACAATATTAATAATTCTAAAAATCACATAAAAAAGAAATAACCGACTAGCTGTACTATTGAAATTTACACAGAAGTAAATGTGTCCACCTGCTCATTTAATTTCACCCTCCCTAGTGCCACTCTAGGCAATTTCTGGAGCCTCATCTCCCTGGCTTTATAGATGTAGCCATGTCTGTATAACTGGCTACATCTTCAAGCATACATTCTGCCAAGGACCACGCAATACACAGTGACCTATAATTTGCTTCTCTGGTAACATCATGGACATCTTCACCTATTAGTACCACAGATACTTCTGATTATTGTTAATGATTGAACACTAGTCTTATTAATCTGAGCTTTCACCTGGTAATTTTTATTGTCTGTGGCTTAATTACACTTATACAGTGGTCACAAGAATGTTGCAAATAAAATAAGACTCAAAAAAATCTGTTTCTTGAATGAAATGTGTTCACCAGCTTCACGAAGGGGAGAAAATTAAGCTGCTTTCTGTTGCTCAGTTTCTTGGTGTCTAAGAACCTGCTCCTTCTCAACAGATTAGTGCTTTGGTCTGCTGGGCCAGTGAGGACAATGCTACTGGTCTTGTGAATGATGTCTGGGAATGTAGCTCAAGTGACAGCCCAACTAGGCTCAAGTTTTAGACTGCCCGTATCCAAAGCTTTGGGAGAACTCAGTGTAGCAGATTAAACTTCTATTCTGTAAATGTCAAAGACGCTGTAAAAATTTACATTTTCTAGAGTTTCAAAATTTGCTTCAATTCAAAAATTCACATTTTTCCTTTTATTTCACTTGAACTTGACGGATCCTGAGCTCGCATTTGGGAAATGAAACGTATAGGCTTAGTATACATTATGGCTAATTCTCACCGAGGATTCCAGAAACAGAATGCATGTACCGAAGTGAATATATGTTTTCTTTGTAAACAGATGAATGAGAACGACCAGAAGATCTATAACACTGATGACTCATTAGGCAATAAGGTGGAAGAGAAAGAAGAAGACAGAAAGACATGCATCACACTGGATAGATCCTTCTAGAACTCTGTGCCATTCAGAATGAGAGCTTCTGGTCACAGTGGCTAGGAGACACTGGAAGTGTCACTCGTCTGAACGGAAATGTGCTGTAGGAATAAAATGCATACCAGATTTCAAAGACTTAACATGAGAAAAGGAGTGTCAAATATATCAATATTTTTATGTTAATTTCATATTGATATGATTATATTAAATATTTTGCATTTAGTGAGTTAAATAACTATATTATTAAAATTAACTTCATCTGCTATTTTCACTTTTTAAACAGGGCTACTATAACATTTAAAATTACATATGTGTTAAAATAGCCAAGACATGAAAAGAACCTAAATGTCCATAGACAGATGAATGGATAAAGAAGGTGGAATATTACTCAGACATAAAAAATGAAATAATGCTATTTGTAGCAACATGGATGGACCTGGAGATGATCATACTGAATGAAGTAAGTCAGAGAAAGACAAACATCATATAATATCACTTATGTGGAATCTAAAATATGACACAAATGAACTTATTTACAAAACAGAAACAGACTCATAGACACAAACAAACTTATGGTTACAAGGGAGAAAGGGGGTGAGGGAAGGATACATTAGGAGGTTGGGATTAGCAGGTGAAAACTACTGTATATAATAGATGACAAACAAGGTCCTAGTGTATAACTTAGGGAACTATATTTGATACCTTGCTATAAACTATAATGGAAAAGAATATGAATATCTATGTGTATATATAAAAGTGTATATATAAAAGTATATATATAAAAGTGTATATATATATATATATATATATATATATAACTGAATCACTTTGTTGTACACAGCATTGTAAATTAAAAATATCAAAAAGTACAATACAGTAAAATACTTGTGTGGCTTCCACTATATTTCTATGGGCAGTGCTGCTCTACAGCTTTCTTTCATGAAACTATAAGGACAGTTTCCTACTAGTCATATGTAAATAGCATATTTAATACAATGAGAACAGTTTATATTATTATTTATTTAAATATGTCTCCTAAAATATCAATTTCCTCCAAATGTTTCCTCATATAGCCCTGCCCCTGCTACACACTCACAAACTATGAATTAGTGGATTCTAAATGGAATTAGACCCTGCTGCCAGGAATGATTGAAGTCAGGAGAAGGGGACGACAGAGGATAAGATGGTTGGATCGCATCACTGACTCAATGGACATGAGTTTGAGCAAGCTCTGGGAGTTGGAGATGGACAGGGAGGCCTGGCATGCTGCAGTCCATGGGGTCACAAAGAGTCGGACACAACTGAGTGACTGAACTGACCTGAACTGAAATGGAATTAGGCTCACCACTTAGAGTGAGATGAAGAAAAATTAATGTGACTCATCTGGAAGATTAAGTTTGACTTAGAAAACTGACGGTAAAGCTTGATTCAGAAAAACCAATGATTAACATGAAAGCCCCTCTTCTCTAAAGAGACAACATGGAAAATCAGACCAAAGCATCTAAATGGAGACAACTTATCATTCAACGAGGTCTCAGATGTTGATGGAACCGTGGCCACTGTTACCATCCTGGCACCTGTAAGTGCACACAAGTGTTATGATGTTTCCATCACAGATGCTTCCTTCACCCCCATGAGATGGTTCAGTGAGGGGCCTGTGGACCTCTCTCCATGTACAACTGCAGGAGCACAGAGACTGCGTGGAAGTGACTGGGTTCCTCGGGGCAGGCCTGATTTTTTTTTTAATATTTATTTATGTGGTTGTATCGGATCTTCGTTGCATCCTGTGAGATATTTTGTTGTGGCACATGACCTCTCTCAGAGAAGGCAATGGCACCCCACTCCAGTACTCTTGCCTGGCAAAATCCCATGGATGGAGGAGCCTGGTAGGCTGCAGTCTATGGGGTTGATGAGGGTCAGACACGACTGAACGACTTCACTTTCACTTTTCACTTTCATGCATTGGAGAAAGAAATGGCAACCCACTCCAGTGTTCTTGCCTGGAGAATCCCAGGGATGGGGGAGCCTGGTGGGCTGCCATCTATGGGGTCGCACAGAGTTGGACACGACTGAAGCAACTTAGCAGCAGACCTCTCTAATTGTGTCACGCAGGCTCCAGAACACAGGGGCTCAGTAGTTGCATTTAGGTTTAGCTTCTCCACAGCATGTGGAATCATAGTTCCCCCACCCAAGGATCAAACCCACAGCCCTGCATTGCAAGGCAGATTCTTAACCACTGGACCACAGTTAAGTTGGCTGCACCCCGTCTCCCCAGTCCATTGAGAACTTGGTCGAAGGGCACTCTCTTCCCTGATCTTGTGGATCCTGAGATTATTCTGTGGGTTCTCTCTATGCCTATACCTCTGTGCAAGGAGCAGTGACCAAGAAGCCTGGCTGTGTGATGACTGGGAAGGGAGACACTTGGCTTAATGATGTCCACAGCCTATTGCCAACTGCTAAAAGGCAGCTCTGTGGGCTAAGTCTGAGGACAGTCTGTTACAGAAAGACCCTTAACAAGAGAAGGCACACCAACGACACCAGTCTTGGTCAGAAACTGCAACCAGAGGCAGGTCAATAGTGGTGGCAGCGGGGAGTGTTCCAGGGCCCCAAAGACAGGGGTGCCATTGCACAGCCTTATCTTTCAATCCTCAGGAAAGTAATGTGCAATGTTCCCAAAAGCATAAATATGATGGTCCTTGGAGTCAGAGACAGGGATTGGGAAGGGGTGGAGCACCATGTACTTGGTGAAGTGGGAGGGCCAGTCTTAAGAGGGGTGGAGAGGAAATCAAGCAAGGAAAGGAAAGTGGAGATGGCAGGCTGTGCTATCAAAATAATCTTGACAGTAACCACTGTCTGTGCTTTGCATCAGAGACTGTGAATTCTTCACAAGTACACTTAAAAAACTGGGGATGGGGGTGGGGGTGCTGCACCACACAGCATGTGGGATCTTAGTTCCATGACCACGGATTGAACTTATGCTCCCTGCATTGGAAGTGCTGAGTCTAAGCACTGGACCATCAGAGAAATTCCCAGGTGTTTACTTGCCAAATTGTATCTGACTGTTTTGCGACCCCATTGACTGTTGTCCGCCAGGCTACTGTGCCCATGGGATTTCCCAGGCAAGAATACTGGAGTGAGTTGCCATTTCCTTCTGAGTGGAGGTCAAGGAATTGCTAAACATCTTACAATGAGTAGGACAGCCCCTGTGTGTAAGAGCATTACTCAGCCCCCAGTGCATGGAAGTTGAGAAACTTTACTATAGAGGAAAGGCTTGGCTATCTAAGTGATCACCTACCTGGTCCAGTCCCACCCAGGCCACTTTACAGCATAGTACCACCATTAAAACACTAAATGATTTGATTCATTATTTGTCAAAAGTGTAGCTGAAACTTGTAAGCTTCACATGTAAAGGATGTGTAATGGAGGAATGTTCTGTGATGAAGTGGTTGACAAGCCAATATTTGTGAGAATGCAACATGTTGGGCCAGCTTTTCCATGCTTTTAGAAAGATAAGAAAGAAGATTAAAGAATGTGTCCATATCAGCCACTAAATTTGTATTTGAAATTAAATTCACACTTATTCTGTATTTTGTCATTGTCACGTAAAGCTTTTTGCCTAAGCAGAATTTACTAAAAAGTACAAGAGTTTTCCTGTAACATGGAGCGATTTGTTTGAAATGTATCTGCAAAGAATACTGACTTGCAACCTTGAGGTTTTTTTGTTGACTATTGAAAATAAAGTTATATGTTGGCTGGAGTATTTGTTATGGAGAATTGCATTTATTCACTTACAATTTAAATAGTTTATCATCAACATTTAGGTATGTTTACCTATCTTGTATTTATTAATCCACTGACTAAAACCTCACTAAGTTTGTGAAGAACAGTCCCACTGAACGAGAAATATTTTTCAAGGTTTTCCACCTTGCATCCATTTATATAAGTAAATATTCAAAAATATCTTAAGGAGATTAATTTTTCAAACATCTCGTAATCTTCCACAGCTCTAGGGTTTCAATGGTTAGAAGAAATCAGACATAGTTCTGAACCCAAACGTCAGACAAGAGGAGACAAAAATCAAAGAAATAATCACATAAAGAAAGAACTAAAGCTACATCTGTCACAGCTGCAGCGACAAAGAGATCTAGAGCACAATGAATGAATAGAATTGGGAGCTCAGCCCCATCTGAATGATCTGGGAAGCTTCTCCAAGGAAGGAGCAGATGAGCTAAGAACTCATCAAAGTGGGCAGCAGTTAATCCAGGCAGAGGAAAGAGCTTGTATAAAGGCCTGAGTTCAGAGAGATTTTGGCAGATGGTGCGCCAGGAGCTAAGAGAGTACAGATAAGCACTGCAGTGTGTGACCGAGATGGAAAGGCAGGTAAGGCTGCACATTTTGGGTCCAGGCAGGCCATGTAACTGAGGTGATGTTTCCATCTCATTGTAAGTGTGGAATCACTAAAATGTCAACATTAGAACGGCAAACTGAGGTGGTGCTGGCGGAGCTTTAGTCGCTAAGTTGTATATGACTCTTTGCAACCCCATGGACTGTAGCCCTCCAGGCTCCTCTGTCTGTGGGATTTTCCAGGCAAGAAAACTGGAGTGGGCTGCCATTTCCTTCTCCAGGGGACCTTCACAACCCAGGGATCAAACCTGGATCTCCTGCTTTGCAGGCAGTCTCCTGCATTGCAGGTGGATTCTTTATGCACTGAGCCCCCAGGGAAGCCCCCAAGTGCGTTTTGAGAAGTCCTCCCTATCCAGTAATCATGTATGGATGTGAGAGTTGGATTATAAAGAAAGCTGAGTGCCAAAGAATTGATTCTTTTGAACTGTGGTGTTGGAGAAGACTCTTGAGAGGCCCCTGGACTGCAAGGAGATCCAACCAGTTCATCCTAAAGGAAATCAGTCCTGAATATTCATTGGAAGGACTGATGCTGAAGCTGAAACTCCAATACTTTGGCCACCTGATGTGAAGAACTGACTCACTGGAAAAGACCCTGATGCTGGGAAAGATTGAAGGCAGGAGGAGAAGGGGACGACAGAGGATAAGATGATTGGATGGCATCACCGACTCAATGGACATGAGTTTGAGTAAGCTCCGGGAGTTGGTGATGGACAGAGAAGTCTGGCGTGCTGCAGTTCATGGGGTTGCAGAGTTGGACACGACTGAGCAACTGAACTGAACTGAACTTTGGCCACTGGGTGGTGAATGGATCATCACAGGAGCAAGGTGAAGGCAGAGACCGGCTGGGAGATAACTGTGTCAGGCAGTATAGTGATGCTGGGGATAGGGACTAGGATGCTGGCAATGGAGTTGGAGAAGAATAGGTAAACTTAATAAAGGTTTGGGAGGTAAAATCCACAGGGCTTTATCCATTGTGGTTAGGCTATGATGAGGGCAGATGAGGGAGATGGTGTGGAGGACTTGATCCTGGATTTGGGGGGTTTATCATATGATGGGGACAGCAGAGACTATGGCTGATGATTCAGTGGAAGTTTCATGATGTATTTGCATTGTGTCCTATGAACAGGAAAGGGGGAAAGACCTAGTTCCTCGTAATGGTAGACATTCTTGCCAGGTGCTTGATATGGCCTTTAATTGAGAGGAAAATAACCATCAACTCTGAAACAGGAGGAGACGTTTAAATATTTAACTCAAAAGAATTTGAGCCCTGACAAGTCCTAATCACAAGGCAAATCTTTATGCCTCTCTTGTCTTCTGTGCCAGTGATGACATTTGCAACAGGAAGGAGAAGTCTAGTGAAAAGCAAGATCCCCCTCAGTGAGCACAGTGGACAGAGCTTGCTGGGCTGTCTGCTTTAGCTGTTAATTTGCACAGGAACAGCTTCTGGGCTGATTCTGTGATGGGTCTGTTGCCAAGAGAAGCCATTGAAAGCTTACTTGCATTTCTGCTTTCTGCACATGACCTATCACAGGGCCAAGGAGAAGTGAATAAGTGCAGAAACCATAGCCCAGAGGAGATGGGATGATGGCCAGAAGCCCAGGAAAGGAGTAGGGATGACTAGAAGAGAGGTAAGGGGCAGAGTCCTCTTGATGGAGGCAAGGTCTCAGTTTGAAGCCCAGGCAGAAGGCAGCAGCCCCCCCTCCCCGGGTTCCCTAAAAGAACTCTGAAGCCTGGGCTGGGTTCAAGCTCCAGCTCTGCAAGTTCTGAGTCTTAAGATAAATCACTTTACCCTTGTGAATCTCAGTTTCTTTTCAGAAATGGAAGTCATAATGTCTGCCTGGTGTGGCTACAAGGATGAAGTGAAGGGTAATGAAGATTACCATAAGTGTTGAGGAGCCCTTCACTTGCTTCCAGATCTGTTTAGCAAACATCTAGCTGTTGTTGTTGTTGTTTTTGGCTACACCAGGCACCTTGTTGGATCTTAATTCCCTGACTAGGGATTGAACCGGGGCTCTCAGCAGTGAGAACACACAGTGCTAACCACTGGACTGCCAGGGAATTCCCAGCAAACATCTAGTTTTAAAGAATGAAAAGGTACTCCTGAGAGCTTTCCTCTAGGTCCTCTGTCATCCCCTTCACTCTCCAGGACCAGAGCGATAGGGGCCCCTAGTTGTCCACGGTCATGGTTTCAAAGCATTAGCTGATTTAGTAAGATTCTCTATTGACGAAATGCAAAGCAGCTGAAATAGACATTTAGATGAACCCTCCTGTCTAACACACTCATCTTTCTGAATCAGCTGGGTGAGGTAATGGGGTGTTAGTCACATGCACACTAAGTAGTTAGGAGGTTTTCAACTACATAACTTCAATTGTTATTATTTCATCTGTTAAAATTAGATTTTCGCCTGAAATTGCTTAGTGACAATACCCCTGGCCTTTCTTCCAAAAGCTATAAAGATGGCCTCTCAAATTTAGAAAATGCTGAAATTGTTGGAAAGTTTTATTAAGCTGTTTAGAATTTAAGACTGCAGCTTACAGTGAAGCAGTTAAGAAATAAACAGCGTATCAGGGTGTTTTCCAGTTCCTTCATGAAGCAATAACTCAAAATCTTGTCACATTTGGAAAAGAAGACAGATCAAGTGTCTAATCATTCTAGGTGTCTTTAAGGAAAACACTTTTCTCCGAGGAGCTGTGAATCCAATGTTAACAACATGCTTGCTTGGTGAGTTGTATCATAGCATTTTAGACCTGGAAAATACTTTACAAGTCGTCCCTCAGTTTTTTTGTTTTTTTTTTTCCCCAAGTCAACAATATTTTTTCTTTAGTTTATAAACAAAGGCTAACATTTCCCTTGTAAAAATGTTAAAGGCTAATTGCATCCACTGCAAGAAAACATTAGTCTGTGTTTCATTATTTCCACACTCCTGTCTGTAGCCATCCCACTTCCTCACCAGAGAAGATCTTCCCTTCTCTCTGCCAGAACTAGGGTCTCTCTTCTCCCTAAATGTATCTTTCTTATAATCTCCACTCTAAGAATCTTACCCCACCTTTGGCAAAACTGTACTCCTACCTGTACTGGGTAAGTTTGTGATGGTGACTATCTTTTCCCCCTTTAGTATTCTTTCCTCTGAATGAATTCTTCAGTCTGAGGTCATATCTGGGGCGGGGGGCGGGGGGGGCGGTGCGTTAGCTGGACCATCAATGCTGCCTATTAACAACATAGTTCTGGAAGGTACCCAAGAGATACTTTTAAAACATTCTCACCTTACAGGTAAGATAACCAGGGTTGAGAGAGGGGACACCGTTTATCCAAGGCCACGTGAGAACACAGTAGTGTAACCGAAGTCCACACCAGACCTCCCGACTCTCACTTCAGCTTTTCCTCGATTGGGATGACATGCCGACTCGCCTCCACTTCACCACTCTTGGTGAAAGAACATGGCTCCAAATTTATATAAATGTTCTCTGCATTCTTATTGAGTGAATAAGTGGATGCTGAATGAGTAAACAAGAATGTTTTCCCCACACATTTGGTTTTCAGTGAAACATCCATCCCGTGTCACACAGCAGCACTCATGGTCAGCAGTCACTGGTCAGATATGATTTTCATGAAAGTTCTCAGGGATAAAAATGAGGGTCTCATTCAGGAAATGACCAGAGCTACATCAGTACAAAACAGGCAGCATCTGATTCTGCTTTGATTTCAAATCTTGTATGCCATGTTATCTACGTTGTGAATTTGGAAGTTGATTCACTAACTCAGTCAATGCCAATGATTCTGGAAAAGGTAAAACTCTTATTGGATTGAATACAAGAAAAATGTGTTAGTTCTTTGGTTGTGTCTGACTCGTTGTAAACCCACAGACTATAGCCCACCAGGCTTCTTGTCCATAGGATTCTCCAGGCAAGAATACTGGAATGGGTTGCCGTTTCCTTCTCCAGGGGATCTTCCTGACCCAGGGATGGAACCTGGGTCTTCTGCATTGCAGGCAGATTCTTTCCTGCTTGAGCCACCAGGGAACCCCATATATAAGACAGATCCTCAGTTCTTTTGCACTCAGTGGCTCAAGCTTGCCAGGGGCCTTCCATTCCTGCCCAGGTACCATCATCTCGGAAAACTTTCTGTGTCACTTCCTAAAATGTCTCTCCTCTTTTGACTTCTAAATATCCATTGCTCTGCCTCATATAAGATAGTATTTCATACTGCTTTACATCTGTGCATTTTTGCGAGCCTATGGACTATAGGCTGAGTTCCTCTGTCATGGGATTCTCCAGGCAAGAATACTGGAGTGGGTTGCTATGCCCTCCTCCAGGGGATCTTTCTGACCCAGGAATCGAATCCATATCTCCTGTGTGTCCTGCATTGCAGGTGGATTCTTCACCTGATTAGCCACCCGGGAAGCCCTTTTTCTTATATGAAGCGAAGTGAAGTGAAGTGAAGTGAAATGAAGTCACCCAGTTGTGTCCAACTCTTCGTGACCCCATGGACTGTAGCCTGCCAGGCTCCTCTGTCCATGGAATTCTCCAGGCAAGAATGCTGGAGTGGGTTGCCATTTCCTTCTCCATTTACTTAAATAGGTACTTGCTTTAATGCCTATAGGCACCTACTTCTCTTTTCCTAGAGAAGAAGGGTCACATAACTGGATTTGTTAGAACAAAGTTAAATGACATCGAGGACTCCTCCATAGAAACTTATCCCTATGGTATATCTCAAACTACTAACAGAGACAAACTCTTAAAAGGACTTGAATCTTTGCTAGCAAAAAAAGAGATGGTCAGTGTTGCTGTAGCTTGGGTATAAAATGACTTGGTGTTTACAGTCTGGGGGAGCCAATGATGGATAAATAACATATTACTGGATAGATTCATGGATGGACTCTTGGACCTATAAGCTAAAGCAGTACTTGGATCTACACGGAACAACTAACTTAGCTTTTCAAAATGATAAGCCTACATATCTTCCTTACTGGCTAAGAAGGCAATGAGTCAGATTCAAACTTAATGTCTTTTATAGAAAATGTCTATTCTCTTTTACTTCTAGGAATTACATCCCATCCCCTTTGCCTATCCAGTAGTTCACTGAACTATTTTTATCTTTTTATGAAGACTTGCCCATGATGCTGTGAGATACTTGGTGGGAGAGACCAAAATTTCTTTTATAAACTTTCTGTCTTGCTGTTGTTACACTGGGTCTTCGTTGCTGCATGCAGGCTTTCTCTAGTTGTGGCAAGCAGGGGCTACTCTTCTTTGCAGAGCCTGGGCTTCTCATTGCGGTGGCTTCTCCTGTTGCAGAGCACAGGCTCTGGAGCACAGGCTCTTGGGCACTGACTCAGTAGTTCCGGCACACCAGCTTTAGTTGGTCCACAGTGTGTGAAATCTTCCTGGACCAGGGATCACATCAGTGTCCCCTGCATTGGCAGGCAGATTCTTGCCTACTATACCGCAAGGGAAGTCCCTAGACTTCCTATTTTTATTTTCACTTTTTGTTTTGAAATGATTTCAGACTTACAGAAAAGTTTCAAAAAGTGTATAAATAATTTCCATATGACTCTCACCTAGATCATCTGCAAATGTTAAAACTGACTACGTTTTCTTTATCCTTCTGTCAATCATTCTCTTTTCTATCTATCACCTACTTTTCTGTTTATCTGTTTACCTTTCTGTCTCTGTCTATCTACACACACACACACACACACAATTTATTCTGAAATGTTTGAATGAGGGATACCTCTTTACCTCTAAAGACTTTAGCATGAATTTCTTAAGATCAGAGGCATTTTCTTACATAGTTCAGTTCTCACAATCAGGAAATGATCACTTATTCAATATTATCACCTGATTTGCAGCTTTATTCAAGGGTTGGCACTCATCTCTCTAAATCCAGGGACTGACTCAGGATCTGATCTGGGTTGCCCTGCCGCATTTAGTGGTTCTGCCCCTTTAATCTGTCTTGTCCCTTTGTTCTCCTTTAATTTGGAACAGTGCTTTAGCCTTTCTTTGTCTTTCATAATCTTGACATGTTGGAACCGTACAAATTAGTGATTCAGTAGAATGCCCCTTAATTTGGGTTTGTCTGAGGTTTCCTCATAATTAGATTCAGGCCATGCAATTTTGGTAGGGAAACCACAGAAATGATGTTATGTCCTTCTTAGGGCATCATATCACGGGACACATGATGTTGATTTGGGGTGATGTTTACTTTCATTGCTTTATTTAAATGGTGTCTGTCAGACTTCTCCTCTTAAAATTACTATTATTCTTCTTGTAATTAATTAGTATCTTCTGGGGAAATACTTTGAGACTACATAAATATCTTGTTTCTCGTAGTACTCACACCCACTAATTTTAGCATCCAATAATGATTCTTGCCTGAAACAATTATTGTAGTGGTAGCCAAGGGGTGATTTTCTGATTCCATCTTTTCTTCTCAATTTATTAACTGGAATTCTGGCATGTCTTTTTCATCCATGTCCCCTTTGCCTAGTTCAGTCTGGTTCAATGAAGGCATTATTTTCTGAGTTATTTTAGTTACTTGCTTGGTCTTATCATTACAATATTTGAAGCAAGAACATTAGTTTAAAGAGGAAATTCTGTCAACATAATAGGATGTGCTGTTCAATAAAGTTTAAATGGATTGCAATTTAAGTGGGTCTTTAAAAAATTAGCACAGATAAAGGCATTTTGCAGAAGTTGTCAAAATAAACTGGTCCAAGACTGCCTTTCCAAACTGAGCAAAGAGTTCAGGGTAAAGTCTTAATTATCTCCTCTCCCAGGAGGGTGTTGACTCTCTTAGAGATGGAAGATTGGATCCCACCAGGTACCATCTCTCTCTTGTAGGTCAGTAAATTGCCCATGTGAAACTTGACATGGCAGAGTTGAGGAAGAATGGGCAAAATTCAAAGACAATTTCTACTAACTCCTTTTGTTCTTTAGCTTCATGTGTTTTTGTTTGTTTTTTGTTTCTCCCTGACCCATATACACTGGAGTTGATCTATATGTAGCCCCATCATCCTTTGAAAAACATATTGTCACATTTAGGCATACATGGTGGGGCCACAAGAGGGTTAAATAAAGCCACTTATATAGATGATGCAACTAACTCCTCAGAGTCCCACAAACAGCTTCTTGCCTGCCCTCCCTCTCTTTTCTCAAGTTCCTTGGACTGTGCTCAGTTGTCCTAAACTTGACCCTAGCTGTTGACCAGCTTCTCCCATGACTCAACCCAAACACACTGCCCAAGCCTTTACCTTCACCCCTCTGGGGTTTTGCATCTGGGCAAATGGTTCTAGTTCCTGGCCAGCCTCTGATCTTTCTTCCTGGAATCCTCCGCTGCCACATCTGTCAGTCTGAGGTCTCTGACCCCATCTGGCTTCTCTTCTGGGCCACTGGCCCTCTCCCAAGGACAGCCAGTTAATGAGCTAGGGTCACATTGCTTCCCTGTCTATCCCAACTTGAAAGGGGGAAAAACCCATTTCCCTTTTGGTTCTTCCAAAGAGATTAGAATTTCTCCAAAAGAATTTCCACTGAAGAATAAGGACAAACAGAGACTAAAAGATTAAACAAGTAAACAGTTTAAAGAGACCCCAAGTTTCATACCAAATTTAGTTTTGATCACACGTTATATTTTAAGTGGTCCAAGTTAGAAGACAGGGACCCATTATACTGATAACTACACCATCCTTCAATTTTCATCTTTTAGGGAAACCCTTTGGTGTGGGATGCTTTTTGAATTATTGAGTATTTTCTGGTCCCAATTTCTAGAAAAGCAACAAAAGTGTAGCCTCACAATCTCATTGAGGGCCAAGTGAATGCCTGTGGTGATCAAAGACAAATCACCTGGGCTCTATAAAGCCTGGGATAGAGTAGGTGACCCAGGGGATGTCCTCTTGGATTTTCCTAGAACATCCTCCCCCAAACTTTCACATATCCTTGAATTTCCAATATTTAGTCATTGGGACTTTAGCTTCCAAAACTGGAGGACTAGAAAATAAAGATATATTCAAATAGGCAACTTTCAGTTGGGATCAGAAACTTAAAACAACTCAGGTCCACGCTAGGCAGCCTGGTGCCTACCCAATACATTCCTTTGTAGGTGGTTGGAGGGGCTCAGTCCACTTAACAGCTTGCTGTGTATAAAATTCTAAGACCTGAGATTGCCAAAGGTTTTTGAAAAGGCAAGTGGAAATATGGAAGTAGGGTTAATGTGGTGTATAGTTGTCTCTGGTAAGCTTGCCAATGGTCACATTATTTTCCAAGAAAGAAATCAAGCCTTTAATTAGTGCTCGATTTCCACATTAGTGTGTATTTTTCCTTATTTTTGAACAAAAAAAAATTGGAGCCATCAATTAGACTTACTAACACTGAGACATTGGGGAAATTGATCAATGGCTGAAGAGTTTATTAATCTGTAAAATGGGAACATGGCTTATCACATAATGTTGGTATTAAGTTTAAGAGGAAAAGAAAGGACCTTTCATGGAACCAGCTTGAAATAACTTGGAAATGGTTTCATTCCAGAGTCTTAGGGTAAGAGCACAGCCCAGTTGACACATTAACTTCACATTGGCTTGTGACGTATCCAGCAGAGAAACCGATTGAGCCCACCTGGACTTTAAAATTTACAGAAGCCTGAGATAAAATCAGTCTTGTTTTAAGGCATTAAAGTTAGTAATTTATTATATAGTGGTATAAAACCGACACACATCCCTTCCTCCTTTTTTCTTGCATTTGTAAGCATTCATTCTTGGCGTAGTAAATGCTGGGTATTGCTTCAGACACCCTATAAAAATCAGGGCATTTAATTCACAGAGCACTGCTAAAGAAGTGAGTTTCCACATCTCCATTTTCACAAGGACGAGCATGTGTGTGTGTGTCAGTCACTACATCATGTCCAGCTCTTTGCAACCCCATGGACTGTAGCCCACCAGGCTCCTCTGTCCATGGGATTTTCTAGGCAAGAATACTGGAGTGGGTAGCCATTCCCTTCTCCAGGGGGATCTCCCTGACCCAGGGATCAAACCGCATCTCCTACATTGCAGGCAGATTCTTTACTGTCTGAGCCACCAGGGAAGCCCCCAAGGAATAGCATAGGTTTCTAGAATTTTGGAAACTGTTTGGTCTGTCACTCAAAACCTCTGTAACACAATGCTATCTCCACTTTCCCCTTTTCCTATAAGATTTGAACTTTCTTCTGCTTATATGGTTGAGTGGGGCTGAAGAATCTGGAGGCAGGTGAGCAGTGGGGACACTATTTCTGAGGTTGCCATGGAGATAGCACAACATCATGAGTTAGGAGCAGCACTTGGAGACTTCTGAAAAACTTTGATTATTGTCCAGTGTGCTTTTACCATCTTCCTCTTGATTCTTCAGAACTGTATTTGGCAGAGTCAGCCGGAAGTCCTGCTTCTGCTTTGGAGCTCAGGAGAAGGAATTGTGATAACAATGATAACAATTAACATTTAAAATATATTTATTCTGTTCCAAACACTAATTAATCTTCAGATCTCTGCCTTGTCCAGAGGACTGCCGTACCAAGTTATACTGGAACTTGAGACAGAAGGAAACATGTATGCCCTGGATGTAATAGAAGCAAACATATCTTTGATATTTTCCAAATTGACTTCATTGCTTATCTCATTCTCAGTGGAGACAGTCCCATGTTGATGATTTCTCTTCACCAAGTGACAATCTTACACAATTTTTAGTTAACTTAAGCTGAAGCAAAATGACCATAAAATCTCTGTTGGCATAAATAAAGTACTTAAACTGAAAATAATGTCAGTTTTAATACACTTACACTTCAATTTTCAATATTTTCCCAACTAAAGTTCTGCAAAAAGAAAAAAAAAACAGCAAGTAATAAAATAGATAAAAACGTGTATAGAGACACGTATTTTCTCTTTTGCCTCAAGCTCAATATGGCTCAATGGAGCAATAGTATTTAATTAAATTTTTGATGTTTTGTTCACCATAGATTTGTTTGGGTTAAAGCTGATTTCTTACAGAAATGGTGCATGAAATTATTATTTATCTTGAATATTGAGTTTCTTGGCATCCCCTGCAATGACACCTGACTTGAGTACCTCACTTGGCTCACCTTAGTTCTGGCCCTTGCTCAGGACACACATTCAGCTTCCAGAGAAACATCTCCAGACTTTTCTGTGCATTGAAGGGAATTCTTCTATTGGCTATTTGACTCTTCTGGGATCTACTGACAGATTTTGACATTTCAAAAATCTCAAAGTGTTATTACCTTCTTAGTAACTTTAGACAATAATAGGTTAGATTAGAAAAACATAGGGCTTTGCAAAGGTTTGGTTTGAAAAAGGAATCTTGCAAAGACCATTGCTAAACTAGAATAGCTGGAATCGTATCTTAGTCTGTGACACGCTTAACCTAATATTGAGGGGTACCTAGAAGACTGCTGAGGGCTGGTTTATATGTTGAGTAAATGAGTCTTCTGAGAGAGAGCAAAAGCAGGTGTGCAATTTTCCACAATGAGAAAATGTTAATTATTTGACCAATGCTGTCTTTATTGTTTTAATAGTGATAATAAAAAGGCATCAATACAAATATATTCTGGGTCATATAGATGACTACTCTGTATCTAGATATTGCTAGACACCTTTATTTCCTTATAGTACCATTTGTGTTTTTACCAAAAACAAAAAGATGAGAGGAGATTTTACTGCATAACCGAGGGGTCCATTCCAAGTGAAGGTCAATTAATGCCCTTGATTCATTTGTAAGAACCAAGCTTTAGTAGCAGCTCAAACAGGCAAACAGTGTGAGAGAGTGGGATGGATACTGAACTATCACACAGTGCCTTGTAGTATCAGCTCGCCCGACAGAAATGATACCATTGAAACAGAGCAATCGGTGTGTCATGTTTGGATTTCAAGTGGCAATTTAGTTTCAGGAACACAATACAAGATGCCACATCGAATTAATATTTTAATTCAAATGTAATGGCTATTGTTGCTTTGTTTCTGTTCCAGTTATGAATGGGTTTTGTATTATAGTTGTATATGAGCCACGAGGTTAAACAGCTAATACAAAGCTTTATGTTTGTATACAGTGAAGATATATTGTGATAGAAATTATATCAAAGCCGGGCATACATGCATTTTTTTTTTCCTTCAGAAAAGAGTCATTATGTTACCCAAGTGCAAAATTCTGGGGCTGAAAGCAATGTCTCAGCTACATAGTGAGTATTTGGGAAGGCAGTTCTTAATCCAAATGAGCTAATAGCTTGTGGAGCACTGTCTCATAACTCTGATGGTAGAGAGATTTCAGGGCCCTGGGAGGGATTGGGGGCAGGAGGAAAAGGGGACGACAGAGGATGAGATGGCTGGATGGCATCACCAACTCGATGGACGTGAGTCTGAGTGAACTCCGGGAGTTGGTGATGGACAGGGAGGCCTGGCGTGCTGTGATTTCATGGGTTGCAAAGAGTCGGACATGACTGAGCGACTGAACTGAACTAAACTGAGCTTGTGAACCCCTTCAACTGTAGCTGTAGCCTTTGCTTAATGATGAAACAGGTCTGAGCAGCTCTGTCACTTGTTCCCAGCGTTAGAGCAAAGTTAGAAAGGCTCTTGCTTCCTCCTCACACCAAACAGCCTGATGAGATTGTTAGCAGCATCGTGAGGACCTGTTAGCACCATTGCATTTTAGCAAGAGGTTGCATACGCTCAGTGGGTGGGCCCACGTGTGGATGGGGTGCAGAACTGTCACTGCCGCTGCATTTCCAAATCCCAGAGCTGTGAATTTGGCTGGGCAGGGTCTGGGATTTCAGCCAACTGCCAACTGTCCAGGTAGATGACAAACTAATTAGGGGAACTGCGAACCAATTAGCACTTGGGCTGGATTGGCTGGTCTGTCTTAGAGACTTCTTCTGAATGTTTGGCAACAAGAATCAGCTCTATGCCTCGTCTTCCCACTGTCTCTGCAGGTCATCCAATCTGTTCTGGAAAAGGGGGTGCTTTAGCCCTAGAAACATGAATTTTCCCAAGGAGATTTCAATCCTACAATGTTAGTCTTCTTTAGAAGGTAGCAATCGTCTCCCGAGAGATGACCATCATGTTTTGCGGCAGGTGGACTGGGCCAACCCTTCCACAGTGAAAAGGCAAAACAAAGCAAGCTCTCCTGGAAGTCTGCAAAGTAAATATCTCCCTGGCCAACATATTAATCAATATGAGTCATTGTCACCTCTGAGGCAGAGTCCAGAACTGGTTTTATTTTTTTATCTACAGGGGCATCCTTGCCCTCCCCTTCTATAAATCATAGACACCTGACCTCACTGCTTTCTTCCCTGAGAAACTCTGCCTCTTACCCTCACTGGTGCAGGTTGCCTCCACCCATCTTCCCCTGTTGGCAGCTGTTGGCCTGCGGCTGAGGAGGAGAGGACGTCCCCTGAAGTATCTTCTGCTTCGTTAGTTTTTCCTTTTATGTTTTAAGAGCTATTTATTTATCTGAGGAAATGATTTACTTCTGAACAGTAACAACAAATAGTCAAGAAACAAATTTCTGATTTATTTTTAGCCAGTATATTCAGTGCATAATATCCATTGAATGGTAATAAAAATTGAGAAAAAGGAACAAAGGACTGTGTCCACCACCAGCATCTTTAATAGGAATGAATGATTCTTTGGAATCACCTCTGAGTGCCTAAATCAAGGTGTTTTCCTGAGTGTGTGCCGTGTGTGTCAGTGTGTGCATGAGTGTATAACTTCTGGTTTGTCAGCCATCCTAAACAGAGTCTGACCTCTCCCATTCATAAGGAAAGATGATTTTAAGAGACCTCTTATTTAAGAATAGACTTATTGTGGAACTCAGGACAGCGTTTCCTTGGCTCATGGTTTGTGTGCATGATAATACGTTTGACCTCCCTTATTACAGAAGAAATAAATGAACAGAAAGGGACATGTGTGGTTCAAATTATAATTTCTCATATACCTTTGTATCAGTAGCCTTGGCTGTTCTCAACTTAGCACTTTGACATGACTAGGCAAGCTGTAAGAGTTTTGCATGGTGGGGATCAAGACTTCGGATCAAAGATAAAGCAGCCTCTTGGGATAGGATTTTCTCAAAATGTGGTTTATTTCACTCTCCAGATCCAATCAGTTTACTGTGGGGTACTGTGTTGAGAGGCCTTCTGAAGTGTGTTTCAAGTCCTCCATCAAGCATGCTGGTACTGTGAACCATAACGTCACAGAGGTAGGAAGTGGCCGTGGGGACATTTGCAATCTCTGCCTTAAGGACAAGTGTACACGCAGTGCTCAAGTCCAACTCTTGTGACCCTATGGACCATAGCCCGGCAGACTCCTCTGTCCGTGGGATTCTCCTGGCAAGAGTACTAGAGTGGGTTACATCCCCTCCTCCAGGGGCTCTTCCAGACCCAAGTGTCGAACCTGCATCTCTTAAGTCTCCTGCTTTGGCAGGCAGGCTCTTTACCACTAGTGCCACCTGGGAACTCCCTTAAGGACAAGAGAGTCAACTAAAACAATATTGATTCATGGGTTAGATAGCATCATAGTTCTTATTCTTCACTGTTCTCTGTACCGCTACGTGTCTTGGCCTCATCATGGGTGGAATACGTTCCTGTCACCCTTGACTTTGGATTTGGCCACAAGATCTGGAATGACCAGTGACATGTGGGTAGAAGTGAGAGTTGGCTGATCCCAAGACTAGGACTTAAAAAGCCTTATCTGTTTCTACTCTCCCTATTCCGTCTCTGCCCTCACGATGGATGACACATGCCCTGGCTAACACCCTGGTCCCAGGAGGACATTGAGAGATAGAACAGAGCTGCCCCAGCCAAGCTTCTCTAGCCAAGCCCAACCAGATCAACTGAACTCCAGCCTCTCTGAGATGTGTAAGTCTTGATAGTTTGTTATACAACAGGACTCTACAAGACAATCCCACCAACAAAAACCTTAGCTGCAAAATGAAAATGTGATTCTGAATACAGAAGACTGTCATTTTCCCATCCCATGGCAAGGGGACTGAGATCAAACACTTGCCAATAAAATGGCAAGAAGTGTTTCATTAATAAATCATAATAAAGATTCAGAACCTGCTAATGCTAGGCAAAGCAGGGTTTTAGCCCTTATTGGAGAATATAATACTTACAGGACTGAGTGTAAGGGTGTGGCATTTTCAAAATATGTCTGTAAATTCTTGACACTCTTACCACCAAAAGGTGGAGTCTAATTCCCTGCTCCCTTGATTATGTGCCAGTCTTAGTATTTAGAAGTGACTTGCTTCTAATAAATATTAGATGTTTCTGTGACAATGTGTGGCTTCAAAAGCTAGGTCATTCAAGCTGATACAGCTCCATCCCTGTCTCTCTTCCTCCTCTCTTTCCCCCGATATATGTGCCTCTGCCCTTGGAGCCCACATACCAGGGCATGGAGAAGCCAACCAGCTACATGCAAAGACCACATCAAGGCGGTCCAGTACCAGTTCCAGCTAAGATTCCAACTAATCCTCAGCATTAATTGTCAGGGATGGATGTGAATGACCTTCCAGGTGATTCCAGTCCCCTGTGATGTTGAGAGGAACCAAAGTGATCTGTTCCCTGAGCTCTCTTCAAACTGCAGATTCATTAGCAAAATGGATGTCAGTGCTTAATTAACAAGGTTTGAGGCCGGAACTTGTGCACCAGTGCCGAATTGAATCTCAGAGACAGAGTTTTTGGGTGAAGTAAAAGAGTTTTATGGTTTTGCCAGGCAAAAGAGGACACAGCGAGCTTGTGCCCTCAAAAACTGTATGTCCCAACCCAGGGGTATTTGGTGAGGAGTTTCATAGCATTGGTTCAAGGAGGTGGGGAATTGCTGATAAGGATCAGGGTGTATGCAGGACCTCAGTTCTTTTAATCTGACCTCATGTGATCTCCTGATGAACTTCTGTGGTTCTCAAGGTTATCAAACTGTGACCTTCTCTCTGGAATGAAGAACGCCTCATCAAGTAGTTAATGTTTCCATTTGTTGGGAGTTTAGTTCTATTGTTGCTGTTCAGTCCCTAAGTTGTGTCTGACTCTTTGCAACCCCATGGACTGCAGCACACCAGGCTTCCCTGTCCTTCACTATCTCCCAGAATTTGCTCAAACTCATGTCCATCAAGTTGGTGATGCCATCTAACCATCTCACCCTCTGTTGCCCCCTTCTCCTCCTGCCCTCAATCTTTCTCTGCATCAAGGTCTTTTCCAGTGAGTCAGCTCTTCGCATTAGGTGGCCAAAGTATTGCAGCTTCAACTTCAGCATCAGTCCTTCCAATGGGTATTCAGGATTCCTTGGCTGTTCCTTCCTTGTCTCTGCATCCCCTCCCTTCTCTGAGTAGCAACTATTTGAATCTGCTCCTTGGAACTCAGTGAGGGTCATGGAGACTGCAGCCTATTTCCTACAAACAGGAAACAGGGGACCCCGAAGGGCTTCCAAGCCCAGGAGCCCCACAGGGTCTTGCTCAGTTTCAGGTCTGTGGGGTGATATTTTATGTAGCCACAGGGAACCAGAAAGAAAGCATTTTCTCTTTGAGGGATAATATTGGCCTAGGGAGGACACAGCTCTACAGGCCAGCCAGCTCCATGACTGGACCAAGAAGAAATCACTTTCCAAGGGCTTGAGGAGGAGGCGGCCCTGGCAGCTTCAGTATGGGCAGCACCAATATTCTCCATGATCTGAGGGCACTGGCAGCCTGAACATCAAGAATGAATGATGTGGAGTAACAGAGAATCCATGTGCAAAGGGCTTCTCTGGTAGCTCAGCTGGTAAAGAATCTGCCCACAATTCAGGAGACTCTGGTTCAATTCCTGGGTCTTCCTGATCCCCTGTAGAAGGGATAGGCTACCCACTCCAGTACTCTTGCCTGGAGAATCCCAGGAACAGAGGAGCCTGATGAGCTACAGTCCATGGGGTAGCAAAGAGTAGGGACATGACTGAATGAATGACTTTCACTTCACTTCCATGTGTGTAAGAATCTGAAGACCCCCTGTACGGCCCTGCTTGAGTATGAATATGGGCTGGCCTTTCCACACTCTGGACAGATGTGGGTCTGTGTGTGTGACCAGCTTTTCCTCTCGGGGCCGCCTTGGCCTGCAAAGCTGAGTTTACACAATTGTTACAACCCTCCTGTTTCCCAAAGCCCTCTCATACACCATCTGTTTCAGGGCTCACATTGACACCTCTGAGGTAGGTATTATTATTCCCAGGTCTCACAGCCCATAAATGGCAACTCTGCCAGGAAATCAAGTCTTGGTTCATTCTTTGGACCTCAGCTGCCCTGGCAAATCAAATCTTATTTTTAATGTAAGTCCAGAGAAAGCTTCTTAAATTAACCCTGGAGTGAATTTTATTCCTTCCCCTAAACCCTCAGCGATTCATCATCTATCCTGTGAACTCAGAGCTCTGCCTACTCAAATCCCCAAGAATTCAATTTCCACGAACGTTGACTTTGAGGTGGAAACCAGAGCCATAGTCTCTTCTTGATAATGTAAACTCACTTAGTGAGTTGAACCAAAGGTTTCGTACTAAGGCCTTTCTTCAAAACAGTCTCTAAGGCAGTCGCTTTATGAATGAAGGCCACGTAAGCCTGAGGTTCGGCCTGCCTTGGTCTTGCAGGTGTCACATCTGTACCTACCTAGGAGCAGGCCTGCCCACAGGCACTTAAGGTCCTTCTCTCAATAGCTTGGCCCCTTGATGCGCACATCCAGGGTCTGGGTTGGAGGGCACTGGGTCCTTCTTTTAAGCCTTTCTCACCTTGGAATCTAGTTTCATAGGCAGATTGGCATCCTGGCTGGTTCAGATTCTGTCTTTAAGGTTCAGAAGAGCTTTGGCATTGACTACAGGCTTAGGTTCCAGATATCTACCAGACAGCGTGGGTCAATGACTAACCCTGATTCAGCTTTCCCATTCTTATACACCTTGGAGAACTCCTGCGTTTGGTCTACAGGTTGGATTATTGATTAAATAACCACTGTTCTGTTGATGAAATGGTGCCTCTGCAAAACTTGCACTCATGGCTGGCACAGAGCAACCCCCATGCCATACCTCTAAATCCTCCTTCTTTAGCTTAAATGTTGTCATTTGAAATTGATGATACCCAGTGCTGGGGATTGTCCTTAACTATTTGGAGTGTGAGTTGGAGGCAGTTTGCCAACATTTATTTTTTTTTCAGTGCACATAAAATTTGCTCCAGCAACTGGATTTTCGGAAATGTATCCTGCATCTGAGTGTCATGAAACAACTGAGGAGGCTTATTGTAACATTGCTTATAATGATCAAGTATTGATAACAACCTAAAATCCCATTGATGGAAACTAGTTGAATAGCTGTTTTCATCAATACATGGGAAATTAGGTAAAGCTGGCTTAAAGCTCAACATTCAGAAAACGAAGATCATGGCATCTGGTCCCACCACTTCATGGGAAATAGATGGGGAAACAGTGGCAACAGTGTCAGACTTTTTGGGGGGGGGGGCTCCAAAATCACTGCAGATGGTGACTGCAGCTATGAAATTAAAAGATGCCTATTCCTTGGAAGAAAAGTTATGACCAACCTAGATAGCATATTGAAAAGCAGAGACATTACTTGGCCAACAAAGGTCTGTCTAGTCAAAGCTATGGTTTTTCCAGTGGTCATGTATGGATGTGAGAGTTGGACTGTGAAGAAAGCTGAGTGCCGAAGAATTGATGCTTTTGAACTGTGGTGTTGGAGAAGACTCTTGAGAGTCCCTTGGACTGCAAGGAGATCCAACCAGTCCATTCTGAAGGAGATCAGCCCTGAGATTTCTTTGGAAGGAATGATGCTAAAGCTGAAACTCCAGTACTTTGGCCACCTCATGCGAAGAGTTGACTCATTGGGAAAGACTCTGATGCTGGGAGGGATTGGGGGCAGGAGGAGAAGGGGACGACAGAGGATGAGATGGCTGGATGGCATCACCGACTCGATGGACGTGAGTCTGAGTGAACTCCGGGAGTTGGTGATGGACAGGGAGGCCTGGCGTGCTGCAGTTCATGGGGTGGCAAAGAGTCGGACATGACTGAGCGACTGATCTGATCTGATCTAATTTTACATAGAGATTAGTAAAACTTTAACAAACCTTGTAAGACATATTTTCTAGTAAAACCAAAGAACAAAAAATGAAGAGAACAATGGCATGATTCAGAGAAGTGTGCAAAGTAAAACACGAAGGACACACACAGACATACATGCCAGTCTTACAGAGGCAATTTGGGGAAGATAAAAGAGAAATAACTATAGTTACACCTGCCATTCTGGGATAGGAAGAAAATTTACTTTTAGGATACTCTTTTTGATGTTTGAATTTTTATTTAATTTCTTTCTTTTTTCATGTACATGTATTAATTTTTAAAATTAAATAAAAAGCTAAAAACAATATTGACATAAAATAGTTGGTTCAGGATTATGTGCTCTGTCCCTCAGTCATGTCTGTCTCTTTGCAACGCCCTGGGCTGTAGCCCACCAGGTGCCTCTGTCCATAGATTATCCAGGCAAGAATACTGGGGTGGGTTGCCATTTCATTCTCCAGGGGATCTTCCTGACCCAGGGATCAAACCTGCATCTCCTGCATTGGCAGTTTATTTATCACTGAAACACCTGGGAAGCTCCTGTTTCAGGATTGTCAATATATAAAGTGTGAAAGTGAAGATTTTTCAAAACTGAATCACAGGAAGATCAAGGGATATTCACACTTCGGAAAACAGATTGCATCCCAGTCCAAGGAACAGTCCTTGAGGGAGGTAGATGAGTGTCATTTGAAGACTTGAGGCCTGGAGAATTTTGCTGCAAAATGGTTCTTTAAATCCTAAAGTGGGCATGGTCCTTGGGTTGACCACATTCAATATCTTATCAATATACCTTTTGTTATATTACAGTGGGATGTGATATAGCACTATTTCTGAATCAAATTCAGGTGACTTTGCAGCAGCTGGTGAAAGCCAACTTCAAACTGGCATTATGGGGTACTGCCTGCCAGTCTATAACTCTGTTTCAGAATGTTTCCATCTTCATGAAAAATACCATCTCTGTTTTCATTTACTTTTATGAGGGTATGATTGGGATTCTATGGTTTGAAATTTTCTTGGGTGAAAATCCAGGTGCGGTCCAGTCCCAGGGAAGGGATCTGCTGCCAAGATCCTTGCCTCCTCCTCCTCCCCCAACCTCATCTTCTTCCAGGGGCCCCCACCTACACCTCCTGTGTCAGTTGAAAGAAGTCAACGTTTTTTATCTATCTTGGGATAAATATTTATTTGAAAGATTGAATTCTGTTACTAAAATACAGAATTCAAAACAGTTTTTAGAAAATATAGAGTATCATTTCAACATAAATAGAACCCAGGCAAATTCAGCAGCTAATGCTGGTGCTGAGAATGAGACTTTCCTAAGAGTAACATACTTGAGATAAAGATGGCAACCACCGTACTTGAAAACAGGTGACTATTTGATCAGAAAAAATATGAGATCGGGTTGAGCGCATGGTTCTTAGAGCCAGGAATGCCTGGATATGGGCTCCCAGTGCTGCTAATTACTAACCATGGGACCTTAGGCAATCACCTACACTTTCTGCCCTCTTGTTCTCAAATATACAGCCTAGAAATGATCATGGTGGTAGTGACCACTTGTAAGTCAATACTTGAAGGGCTTAGATAATGCCCAGTGCACAGTAAGGGTTATATAAACACTAGCTTTCATTGTTACCTTTAATCAGACATTCCTCTTTTGGCTTAATGCTATATTCAAATGTGAATCTGTGTGCAATACCGGGAGCGTGAAATTATCTGGAGTTTTATGATATGCTTTGGCTTTAGGGGAATTGAATCACTTTTATGATACGAAAATAGATTATTCAACCTCTAAACATTTGAATTCCATGCATACTGTTCAGGAACACAATAAGTCAGTAGAAGCTTTCTGTCCAAGTATCTTAGTAGTTTTTAGATGTAATTCATATACAGTAAAGTCTACAAATCAATAGTACAGGTTGATGAAATTTTACCTATGCAGACATCTGTGTAACCACCACTCAGATCACAATGGAGGATGTTTCTAGCAGCCCCCAAACACCTGTTCCTTCTCAATTGATACAGTTCACAGGGGGAACTCACTGACCTCTGGCCATATAATTAGCCTTTTCTGTTCTTAAACTTCATCTACACGAAGCACTCAGTGTGCTATCTTGGTGTCTGGCTCTTGTCCTTCAGCACGTCTGTGAGGCTCAGGCAAGTGTCAGCGTGTGTGTCAGCTGGCCCATGGTGTGGATACACCACAATAATTTCTTTTATTCTGTGGTTGACCTCAGAGTTGTTGCCAGTTTGGGGCTTTTTGAATTAGACTGCTTTGAGTATTCTTGTCCGTGTCTTTGGTGAACATCAGCACTCATCATTTTTGGATATATTTCGAGGAATGGCATTGCTGGGCCATTTGGTTCAACATATACAGCTAATCAGGCTTTGCAAGTGGCTCAGTGGTAAAGAATCTGCCTGTCAATGCAGGGGAAAGCGAAGTGAAAGTAAAAGTTGCTCCATCCGGGGTCCGACTCTTTGTGACCCCATGAACTATACAGTCCATGGAATTCTCCAGGCTGAATACTGGAGTGGATAGTCTTTCCCGTCTCCTGGGGATCTTCCCAGCCCAGGGATCAAACCAGGTCTTCTGCATTGCAGGTGGATTCTTTACCAGCTGAGTCACAAGGGAAGCTCATCAATGCAGGAGACATGGGTTCAGTCCCTGGGTCGGGAACATCCCCCAGAGAAGGAAACGGCAGCCCACTCCAGTATACTTGCCTGGGAAATCCCATGGACAGAGGCACCTGGCGGGGTGCAGTCCATGGGGTCGCAAAATAGTCAGACACGACTTAGCGACTAAACAACAACAAACAACAGATACAGCTGATTTTTTTCTCAGCATCTCCTAAAACAAGTTGTGCCATTCTTGTCCCGGAATGGAGGCCACCTTCCCCACTGCAGTGTGGCAGGATGACTTGCCCTGTGGATAAAGTCCCTGAGCAAAGAATCCTTAAGCACCCAGGGGACCATAGTACCAGCGTAGGGAGGGGGTCCAAGGATAGACCTCTGGGCTGGAGACCCTCAGACCCCAGGCCTCACTTCTGCAGTTTCTGTGGAGCAGGGCTTCTTCCAGCAGGCCATGGCCTCTGCCTTCAGGGATGCCTCGGGGCCCTGAGGGTGCACCTCTCCCTCCTGGCAAGGTCAAGTCCCACATTTCTGAGCCAGGCAGACCAGAATCGTTTGTGAATGTATGACAGAGAAAATATTCTTTAAACAGAATCTTCCCTGATTATTGGAGCAAACTTGACTACTGGAAACTGCTTCTCTCCATCAGCTCCTTGGTAACAGAGGTAAAAGTTTCTAGCTTTTTTTTTTTTAACCCCTACTGGCCTTTGCATTCATTTTATGAACAAAAAGATTAAACGTATTTTCACGATCTTATTATTTCTCTGATTTTTGACAATTTATGTATAATTTTTCCTAATTTGTTTATAAAATCTCGTTTATTATTGAAGATATCAAGTATTTCCTTGCTATACAAGAACTCGGACAAATGCATGGTGAATATAGTGGAAGTGATTGCTTCACCTTTAAATGTCTCCTCATCATTGCTTGTCATCCACACGGTGTGGACTTTATGATCATCCTCTCTCCTCCGACCTAATCCTCATGGCTTTCTTTGTCCATCCATCTTGTTTGGGATTAAACACACAGTAAGGGATAGTCGTAGTTAAAGCACAAATTCCCAGGGTCAAAATGCCCACATTCAAAAGCCTGTTCTACTTTTTTTTTTCCCTGATGTGGACTATTTTTAAAGTCTGTATTGAATTTGTTACAATATTGCTTCTGATTTTTGTTTTGCTTTCTTGACTGCAAGGCATAACGGGACTCTTAGCTCCCCGACCAGGAATAGAACCTGCACTCCCTGCATTAGAAGGCCAAGTCTTAACCATTGGGCCACCAGGGAAGTCCCCTGTTCTACTTCTTAACAGATGGGATCTTCATCACATACCTGCATTGTAACTAAGTTTCCTTGTGTGAATAAACAGATTAATACATTTAGAAGTGCTCAGAAACATGAGGGGCCAAGTTCTATATGTGTGAGTAATAAATATTTAAGAGCCAGTGGACGGACAGTGTTCCCAAAACATGCCTGCGTTGGTAAGCATCATGTAAAACAAACAAAATAAGAATAACAAAAGTTTCTTGTCATTTTGATAGAAAACTTATAATTACTTTCATTTGCATTTGTTTTGTGAACAAAAAGATTAAACGTATGTTCATGATCTTGTCTATCATATCTCTAATTTTTGACCATTTCTCTGTATTTTTTTCCTAATTAATTCATAAGCTCTTGTTTATTATTGAAGATATCAAATATTTGCCTTCATGTATGTGGCTAATATTTTCTTCATTCTCTTCTTTCAAATTTTAGATGCTTAGTTGTTAATTTTCAGAGAGTTCAAATATTTCTGCCTCAGTTTCAGTCATGTTTTTTACCTTTGGTGAAATACTTAGCAATATTAGCATTATTCCTAGGGCAGGAGTATATTTTATGTTTTCATTTGGATATTTCTTTCTTTATGTTTTAATTGAAGTGTAACTGATTTACAATTCTGTGTAAGTTTCAAGTGTACAACATTGTATATATATGATTCAGTTATACATATATATATATATTATCATTCAGATTTTTTCCATTACAGATTACAAGGTATTGAATATAGTTTCCTATGCTATACAGCAGGTCTTTGTCATCTATCTTATATACAGTAGTGTGTATGTGCTAATCCCACACTTCTAATTTATCTCCAACCCCCTTCCCCTTTGGTAACTGCAAGTTTGTCAGCTACATCTATGAATATATTTCTATTTTGTAAATAAGTTCATTCTTATCATTTTTTTAGATTCCACGTATGTTTTATCATATAATATTTGTCTTTCTCTGTCTGGCTTATTTCACTTAGTATAATTTCTAGGTCCATTCACGTTGCTGCAAATGGCATTATTGTGTGACTTTTAATGGCTGAGTAATACAATGGACTATTATTCATTTTGCTCTTTAACTTTTTAGGCCATATAGAATGTATATTTCTTTTTTACATTTTTTTAAAAAAGTATTTGTTTATTTGGCTGATTCGGGTTTTAGTTGCATCATGTGGCATTTTTGTCACGTAGCATGAGCTCTCTAGCTGTGATATGTGGGCTCATAGTTGCGGGCTTACTAGCTCCAGCTCGGGCTTAGTCACTCCCTGGCACATGGGATCTTAGTTCATCAACCAGGAATTGAACCCACGTCCTCTGCACTGCAAGATGGGTTAATAACCACTGGACCACCAGGGCAGTCCCCTAGAATTTATATTCTTCTATGTTAAAATTTAAGAAGAAAACTTCTATCTTTCTAATTGTTTAGTCAATTGTTTAGACCTGTGGTTAAGATCCACTAATATGAAACCTCACTAGCTCTTTGAACAGTGGTACATCTGGCCTATCTCAACATGGCTCACCTTCTTTTTCTTCTTCCCTCCTGTCATTTTCATCCCTTCCTCCTGGATTGTCTTCATGCAGCTTTCCTCCATTCCCGGGGCTTGTTCAGAAAAGACAAGTGAGTGCTGCAGCGGCCTCCCTGCACTCCCCACCCTCACCCCACCCTTTCTGCAGGAAAACCAGACGTTGTTTAAGATCCAACGAAGATGCCACCACTGCTGTGTAGCCTATAGGTAATAACCTCCTCTTTAGGCTTTTCATACACAAGCCATGGTCCAGTCATGATCATGTCTGTATCTTCAGCTCCTCTGGTAAAAGGCAGATGCTAGAATGGAGTCCCTTCAAAGAGCAAATGAATGACTGAGCTCTAAGCAGAGCATCATGACTATAGAGTTAAGTTATAGCAGGAACGTTTCTTGGTTCTCTCCCCAGCTCTCATGACTGGTTTCTCCTCCTAGATTGTGCTGACTGCCAACAGGGAACTCACCCTTCTCCCATCCCCTCACTATGCCTTTATGATGGGATTGATGGTCAGCCCAAAACATCTGATTGACTTAAGACGACCGGTCCATTCAGGCCATGGTGAAGACTTCAGGATCCAGCATGTATCCTCAGGTCAGCATCTTCAGCCCAAGGAGACATGTTCTGAGGTTATAAGAAGACAGCCTCTTTCTTCAGAGGATGAAATCAGAAGGTCCCTTAGGTTGATGAAATCAAAAGACACTCAGGTTATAGTTTATGTTATAGAAGTCTGAATAGTCTAAGACAGTTGCTTTGAATTCTGTGATGTCTGTATCCCTCCTTCCTCCCCCCAGCACACACTGGATGTGAATGAGGAAGAAGGTAAACCTCAGAAGCTGGTGGTGGTTCTAATCAGACCTGGAGAAGAGCTTTTCAGAAAATGTTGCCCACCCTGAAAAACTACAGCCAAAAATAGGTGAGACAGAACTCCATTCTTTAATATCACATTTAAATCCTGGGTCGTACTGCACTGGGAGTTATTGCCGTTGTTGTTTAGTCACTAAGTTGTGTCCGACTCTTTTATGATCCCGTGGGCTGTAGCCTGGAAGTGGATACCGTTAAACTGTTGAGTTGCATGGACCTTTGAATTCCCCCTTGTCATTTAAACTAGTTTGAGTTGAGGTTTATCATAATTTTAACCATCAAAAGTAATGGTCAATTATAGCTGCCAGGACTAAAGCTAACCATCACCAAACCACAGAAAGCAGCATTGCTAGACAGCTTTCTAGATACCACACCACTGTTAGCAAAGCAATTTCCCATATGTATATATTTTAGTTGCTTCTGTACATTAAATGTTTGTGTGTGTGTGCTCAGTCACGTCCAACTCTTTGCAACCCCATGAGCCACTAGTCTCCTCCGTCCATGGAATTTTCAAGGCAAGAATACTGGAATGGGTTGCCATTTCCTACTCCAGGGTAGCTTCCTGACCTAGAAATCAAACCTGTGTCTCTTGCATCTTCTGCATTGACAGGCAGATTCTTTACCACTATGCCACCGAGGAAGCCCATACATCAAATGTTGGTGTCCCCCAAAATTTATAAGTTGAAACCTAAATCCCAAGGTGATGATATCAGAAAGTGGGGCCTTTGGAGGTTACTAGGTCATGAGGGTGGATCCCTCATGAATAGGATTAGTGTCCTTTTAAAAGAGACCCCACAGAGCTTCCTGTGCCACCCATGGAAGGATGAAGTGAGAAGGCACTGTTGACAGATCTGAAAGTGGGCTCTTACCAGACACTGAGTCTTGGACTTCCCAGCCTCCAGAAATGTGAGAAAAATGTTTTGCTGTGTAAAAGCCACCCAGGTTATAGTTTACACCGCAGTGGCCCAGTGGCTCAGCAGTAAAGAATCTGGCTGCAATGCAGGAGATGGGGGTTTGATCCCTGGCTCAGAAAGATCGCTTGGAGGAGGGCATGAAAACCCACTTCAGTATTCTTGCCTGGGGAATTCCATGGACAGAGGATCCTGGAGGGCTACTGTCCATAGGGTCACAAAAAGTCAGGTATGACTGAGGCAACTGAGCACACACACTCTGAATATTCTCATGGTTGCTTTGGATTCTGTGACAGTTTCATGCCCAGTTTCATGGCACAGAGTAGCCTTCATGGCACAGAGTAGCCGTCAATAAACAATAATTTCCATAACTTCACTTTTACCCAAGACCCTTCAAGCATAACAATGAACAATTTGAAT
This sequence comes from Bubalus bubalis, assembly GCF_019923935.1. NCBI lineage: Eukaryota > Metazoa > Chordata > Mammalia > Artiodactyla > Bovidae > Bubalus > Bubalus bubalis. The sequence continues at coordinate 15,120,580 of NC_059170.1, read as the reverse complement.
TAGGATAATAAAATAACCACATACAAGCATGAACTGTTATCCTCAACTTTAAAGAATTCATGGAGTTTAAGATGGCATCAGGGACTTCCCTGGTGGTCCAGTGGCTCAGACTCTGCACTCCTGATGCACAGGCTCTGGGTTTGAGGTCTGATGGGGGATCTAGATTCCACATGCCACAACTAAGACCCAGCACAGCCAAATAAATAAAATAAAAAGAAATTATTGATGGAAAATATTTTTTTTTAAAGTTGAATCATTTCCCAGCTGGATGAAAAAGTGAAACCCCAACTGATGCTTTTTGGACAAATATATATAGTCACAAGCCTGGGAGATAGAGCGTGGTACAGAGGACACATAGTCAGCTCTCACAATAGGGGGCCAGCCTGCCCCCAACCTGGGGAGATAGTGCTGGGAGGTCAGGGGAGATAATGCTGGAAATTCAGGCATTGGACCTGGCCTTGTGGGCCTTATATTCCAGTGGAGAAACCAAACAATGAAGCTAAATATAGTAACTTAACTTGCACTTCCCTGGTGGCTCAGATGGTAAAGAATCTTCCTGCAATGCAGGAGACCCAGGTTCCATCCCTGGGTGGAGTAGATCCCCTGGAGAAAAGAATGGCTACCCACTCCAATATTCTTGCCTGGAGAATTCCATGGACAGAGGAGCCTGGCGGGCTACAGTCCATGGGATCACAGAGAGTTCAGACACAACTGAGCGACGAACACTTTCACTTTAGGGATACTTCAGCAGAGGTGATCTTGGGAGGCCTCTCAAGATGGGTGGCTTGTCAGTTGAGACATAAGGTGTGAGAAAGACTCAGCCAGGCAGAGGACAGGAGATGGAAGCGTGCAGGTGCCTGGACCAACATGTACAAAGGCTTCAGCTGTGCCACGGAAGAAAGAGATGCCCAGAAGACCAGTGGCCTCTGCAGAGGATGGACACGGCCGTTTACAACTTGCGAGAGCCGGGATGTGGTTATGGAGAGAGGCTTGTGAAAGATCAAAGGTGGGGTCCCCCAAGGACAGGGGTGTAGCTGGGACTGACGAATGCCTTTAAACCTATGCCAACAGTGACCACAGAGAGGGCTGAGGCCACTGACACCAGCATGACCCAGGCCTGGCAGATGCGGACATTCCTTGACTGTGCGGTTCCGACAGTGCTGGGGCTATTCATCAGGAGTGAGAGTTATTAGCGACCACACTCCAGGGAGGGAAAAGACCACATGTGCAGATTGTGGGAGGATGTAAGGAAAGTGGGAGAACCAGGGAGTGGACACCACATCACAGTGTTATGCTCCCAGGGTCAAGGGTGGGGGGCCCTCTGGTTCAGAGGCATGGGGTTAAACCATGGCTGCTTCAATCTCTGGCTCCACTGTTGTTCCTGGAAGAGAATGTATTGGGATAATGGGGCAAGGGATGAGGGGTTAGGGTCATTTCTGGTTGTGAGAACCTCACTTGCCTCCTCTAAGAGATGCAGACTGTGTGTAGGGGGTGCCACCTCGGTTTGGGGATGATACTGCTCCACAGGGAATTGAGTTTCTTTCAATTAAATTAATACTTTGCAAGAAGTTACTCTGTTCCAGGCATCGCAGTAAACATTGCCTCTATATTGAGTGATCACATACTGTGTCATTAAACCTGAGACCTTTTTCTTTTTTTTTTTTCACCATGCCACCAGCGGGATCTTAGTTTCCTGACCAGGGATTGAACCCATGCCTCCTGCAGTGGAAATGTGGAGTCTTAACCACTGGACTGCCAGGTAAGTCCCAAACCTGAGATTTTTAAGAATGATGGGAGTGGAATCAATGCCCACCCCATTGGAGTGCTGAGACACCTGGCATTAACTGGGTAAACTGGGGTGAATGGTGGCCTTGCCTATCTCTCCATGCCCTTAGGGCAGTGGTGGTTGGCTGACTAATGTATGATAGGTGTCAAAAATTGTTCACTGTCATACTCTTCTTTAAGATGTGAGCAAATGTCGGAACTGGAGAGTCAAGAATAACCCCGGGGGCCTAGATTTAGATTCTCCTTGATTCAAATTCCACCACCACTGTTTGCTCTGAGTTGTTGTCCCTCTCTGAGCCTCAGTTTGCCCATGTGTAAAATGGGAATATTGATTATGATACCTCCTCTGCCAAGCATTATGAGTTTGAAATGAAATAATGTGTACAAAGGAGTTAGCATGGTGCCTGGTACATAATTGTTGTTTAGTTGCTTAGTCATTGCCAACTCTTCTGTGACCCATGGACTGTAGCCCACCAGGCTCCTCTGTCCATGGGATTTCCCAGTTAAGAATACTGGAGTGGGTTTCCATTTCCTTCTCCAGTGATCTTCCCAATGCAGGAATCGAACCTGTGTCTCTTACACAGCAGGCAAATTCTTTACTGCTTAGCCACCAGGGAAGCCCTGGTAAATAATAAGTAGCAATAGATGTTAGTTTATAGGATTAATTCTCAAGGATGAAGAGAGACCAATGGAAAGTTGCATCAAGAATTTGTTAAACACACCTTCAACAGAACCACGTCACCTATCCCCAGGGCCTGGTTGATACTCTCTTTACAAGGGACACACACACACCACTCCCCAGAGCATTTCTTTCTCTGTTTCCCATAAGAGAATGTCCTGATCCACATTCCCTCCTTGGAGACTGAGCAGAGAAGGCAAGGGAAAATCCATGGTCATTGGCCCAACAGCACACAAGCTGCAATTCAGTCTTTCCAGGGAACCACTCGGAATTACTCACCACCAAGTGACAGATGAGAAGAACTTAGTAATCTGAGGGGCTGGGGAAAGAACACATAGTCTAAGATGTTCCCATGACTTGTTTGGAATTACTGAGCACTGCTCATTTCAGCATTCAGCGGATTGTGCTGTTCTGAGCTGGGGTTGGTGATTCTAGGGAAGTCCTAAGATTAACCCAGAGGCTGAGACTGAAATCCAGGGATTCACACCTTAGCCAGGGTTCAGATCATGTTCCTTGGCTTCTGAGCTTTTTCAGCACCTATATAACCTTTCCCTGTCTTCAATACTTGGCATAGTTTCCTGTCTTCAATACTTAGCATAGCTTCTGTTTTTATTTTCTGTCTTCACACCTTAGCATGGTTTTTGTTTCTTGGTCCAACCACAGAATGGAATAAATGTGACAAGAGAGCTAGGCAGGAGATACATGAAACATTGGGAGGGGTACAAGATGCTTTCCCTCGGTATCAGCAGTGAGTGCATGCTAAGTCGCTTCAGTCGTGTCCAACTCTGTGCAACCCCATGGACTGTATTCCCCCAGGCTCCTCTTTCCATGGGATTCTCCAGGCAAGACTACTGGAGTGGGTTGCCATGCCCTCCTCCAGAAGATCTTCCCTACTCAGGAATTGAACCCAGGTCTCTTACAGTGTCCTGCATTGGCAAGAGGGTTCTTTACCTCTAGTGCTACCTGGAAAGCCCCACCAGCATATTAGGGGAAGTTAAACAGAAAAGAGGTGACATGCATACAGGACTTTGGAGGGTGAGTATGAGCAGGGAGTTTAAGGAAGAGAGGGAAGGAAGGGCATTAACACTGGAGGAACAATGTGAACACACGTATGGAGACAAGGTGTGCCTGGCAGATAGACCCATGTGCATATATGGGCGACATACTCAGCTGCTCAGTCGTGCTCAACTCTTTGTGACCCTAAGGACTGTAGCCCACCAGGCTCCTCCATCCTTGTAGAGGTAGATGGCAAGTGCCAATTTGTAGGTGACACTATCTTGGTCTTTCTTTAAAATGGTCTCTCTTAAAAGATGGGCTGGGAGAAGCATTTCCAAGCTAAGGACTAGGGATCTGGCAAGTGCTTCAAATGTGTCTGGCATATGCAGCCCCAACTAAGAGCTTCTGCGAAAGCCTGCTGCAAGATCAAGATCACACTCTCTCTCCACTTTTATTAACTCACTAGGGTGTGAGCACTCTCTTCTGAATGAGAAGAGACAGGAAACATCCTCTGGAGCATGACAAAAGCCTGACAAATGCCTGTTAGCAGCAAGGCATTAGGATTCATGACTCAAGCCCCGTAATTCTACAAAAGCAATTCCAAACTCTCCAAAGCAATTAGGCATCATATGATATCATCTGAATAAAATAAATATAAATCCCAGATTAATATGAAGGCATAAACAACTGCTGACAGCCTATGAATTGTATTAGGAATGCTTTGGTAAACTCCCAGTTTTCCGTACTTCCTTCATCCTCTTGACAATAGCTGTTGAGAGTGGGGATGCAGGTGCTAAGTGTCTTGGTGGCAGCAGGGAGTAAGGAGAGTTGGAAATTTAAAATAAAGAAAAAAAAAACAAAAACAGAAAGAGCAGGAAAAGTGGGTGGATAAATCATGGTTTTAAGGCAGTGGAGAAGGGGCCCTACAAGTGTACCTCGAGAGCCCTTCTTTTGTGAAAGGAGATGGCTGTCAGTGCTTTTATGACTTTGCTCTTCATGCTTTCCCTCTTGTTTCTCCCAGAAACGTTCCCTGAACATCCTTGGACTAAAGGGCCACGATCTCGTGTAACTTACAGACCAGTGTAGAAGATAGTTGGACAGTTGAAGTTCATTGATACTGTTGCTATATAATGCATATGTTTTATAAAAAATTAAATGTGTGCCCAGGGAGGTGGGGAGAGCTCTCAATTCTGTTGCATTGACTCACAGAATGGGCATGGTTAAGAGCATTGAATTGCAACCCCCCCCCCATTCATATACTGACATCCCAAACCCCAGTGCTGTACCTCACAAAGTGACCTGTTTGGAAACAGGATCATTGCAGAGATAATCAGTTAAGTTAAAATGAGGTCATTAGGATGGGCCCTAATCCAATGTGGCTGAAGTCCTTATATAAAGGGGGAGATTTGGACACAGTGACACATATATGGGGAGAACACGATGTGAAGATTAAGGCCGAGATCGAGGCGATGCTTCTAAAAGTCAAGGGATGCCAAACATGGCCAGCAAACCACCAGAGGCTAAGGGAGGGACATGGATAGACTCGGCAGTTACTCCTGGAATGGAACGGCCAGTGTTAGCACAGGAGAGTGTGGGTCCCTTCTGTTCCTGTTATTCCCACGCTCCTCTGCCTTTCAACCTCACCCGTCCATCATAGTTTGGAACTGCGGGTTGTCCAAATTCTAATCTCTGTTATATATTTTGGCTCTTAGAAACAAGTGTAGGATGTGTTGAGAAGACAGAAATGGTAACTAGAAGGTGGGAAAAGAGTGAGCAGCAGCCAGGCCCCCGACCTTGACTTGCCCCAACTCTGAACTGCTCTTTCTTACAACAGTTGGATTTCTCCAGAAATCGCATTGTGGTGGGAACCAGACGGGGGCAGCCTTGTAGCGAAATGCCCAGAGTTCAGTGCATTCACGTCTTTCCCTGGCAACTTAGAAGGCGGCTAATTTATACTCTACTGCCTATTAGTTTTGGGGGAAAAATACAGCGAACAATAAGGAAAGAATGCCATCTCTTTCTTCAACTTAAACATGCCTGCTTCAGCGGTGAGCAGTTGATCCCTAAGCTTGCTGTTTTCAGGCTATAAAAGCTGTTTATTTCCCTCTATAAAAGAACATTTGAACTTATATAGCTATCTGAGTTGAAATGTTTGGGAGGAAAGAAAAACGCAATGGGAATTAGCAAAGCAAAGCTGTAACCTGATCGGTGAGGGCTTGCAGTGTTTGCATAGAAACTTCCTTCATTGAGAACCCCTCCTCCCTGCCCCCCAAGCACCCAGAGCAGCCCCCGTGCACAGGAAATGTGCCAGCCGAGCAGGACTCCAACACCAAGCCTTCATCCTCTGCAAAGCTATCCCAGTCAATCATTTCTTGTGTGCTGCTGTGATCCACATTCACTGGGGACCCTTTGGCTCTTAAAAAGCTGCAGCCGCCCCAAGGAGGTGACAGTCGACAAACCTGTGTTATTTGTCTCCTAAAAGCTGTGAGTTTGTGCGAGTGTGCTAGGTACAAAGGTGCTTCCTGGTGTCCAGGGTGCCTCGGTTTTGCCAGCTCCGGGATTGTGAGGCCCCAAGGTTCTGACAGGTTAGCTAAGTAGCCATGATGCCTTCTCCTTGAGGACTGCTCACCCCACTGGTCAGCCACCAGGATGCTGGCCTGGACATCTTACTGGAAAGTTCAAAGCATCATTGAGACTGGATGACCATGAACCAGTTTGTCCAGGACAATATTTTCTTGATGTTCTTTTAATGGCACCCCCTTCATGCTCCAGAATGTCTTGGTTTAGATCCTATATAATAAGATCGATCTATTCCAACAAGTCTGTTTATGCTTTTATGGATGCATTTTGTGCCCAACGTGGGAGGATATCAAAGCTTAGGGACTCAGATGAGTTTGAGTGAAGACTTCTTTTGTGTTTTTTTGCTGGTGTTGTTGTTTAGTTGCTAAGTTGTGTCCAACTCTTTTATGACACTATGGAATGGAGCCTGTCAGGCTCCTCTGTCCATGGGATTTCCCAGGCCAGAATACTGGAGTGGGTTGCCATTTCCTTCTCCGAGGAATCTCCCTGACCCAGGGATCAAACCCACATCTCCTGCAATGGCAGGTGGATTCTTTACCACTGAGCCACCAGGGAAGCCCTTGTCTTGGTTTAGGTCCTCATAAGAACGACCAGAGTCAAGGAATTTGGTGCAAGTAATGTATTTAGGAGGTGCAGAAAACACCTGTAGGGGAAAATGGAAGTGAGAAAAAGGGACAGCAGCCAAAAAAGGTAAGCTAGCAAACCACACTGTGGGCACCTGGAACTTAATTCCCCTAAGGGCATGCTGGCAGACAATGAATGCTTCAGAATTCCTCCATGTGTGGGGCGGGGGGTGCAGAAGATGGCTCCCAGGGGTATTATTTCTAGCACTTCCTGTCTGCCTGAAGGAGGGCATGGCAGCCTTCAGCTGCTTTGGAAAAAAGCTACAAGCAAAGAGTTGCAGACACTGGTGTGTATTCTGAGCACACTGAAGGGATATAGCCCAAGACATGTGGGTAGGCACTGATACTACTTGGTACAGGAGGAAAAGATGAAATAGTGAAAGAAAACACCAAAGTTACACAGGACCCACATTTTTCCTGATGCTTCAGAATTTAGCTCTCCTTTAGCGGCTTCTTCATCATAGTAATGAAATTATTTTTAAGCACAATGTTTCATGTATTTCTCTCCTGCAATGTCCATAAAGCAGACCATGTTCATTTTCTTCACCATGTTCTTTCAATGTAGTGGGATAATAAATGCTCAGTGAGTTAATAAATGAATGGATTGTTTTATATACAATTTCTTTTATATACTTTATCACTCTATATTTTTGACTCTATGTATGAGGTATATATTATTATCTCCAGCTTGTGGGTAAGGAAACAAGAAGCAACTTTTCCCAATACCATGTTACTAAGCAGTGCAAATCCAGGTTTGTCTAACTTCTAAACTCACCTTCTTCCAACATAATCTTCCCATAAGGGGGAACTGTTGATACATAAAGATCTTCCTACTTCTTATGGCCTCCTTTGCAGTTGGCCTTGTGAGTTCCCTGCACCCTGTATGATCGACCAAGTACATCATCCAGTGATATATCTAGCTGCACTGGTCTCTAGGAAACGTAGTCGTCTGATTCCTCATGTGAGGGAGCACTTTTCTATGCAATATTTTCACTATGCTCACCCAGTCACATCCAGGAGTTCCCGAATATCACTCTCTCTGACCAATTACCAGCCATAAGTAGGGAAGAGGGGATGGAGACAATTACCTTTCCCAAGACAGAGTTCCTTTACTCCCAAGTGCAACTTTATCCACTCAGGTGGGTGTAGGATCATGTCACCTAGGCCCATTGGCTGAACATGACTCATGCCTTGCTCTGAGAGCCAGGTCTCAGATCCAATGTCAGACACAGTCTGTCCTGCAGGACCTGTAAAGAAACCAGGCACCTGCTAAGGCTATTTCATAGTCCCTTGAACTCTGGGAGTTGGTGATGGACAGGGAGGCCTGGCGTGCTGTGATTCATGGGGTCGCAAAGAGTCGAACACGACTGAGTGACTGGTCTGATCTGATCTGATCCTGTTCTGGCTCTGCAGTTCTGTCTGGGTCCTTGCCTTGCTCTCACGCACATCTTTCTCCAGTCTGAAAGTTTTCTTCGCCTGATGTCCCATCCCCATGCATGAATTTGGTGAGTCAGTAATAGGTCATTGAGAACTTCCCTGGTGGTCCAGTGGCTCAGACTCCATGCTCCTAATGCAGGGAACCTGGGTTCCCTGGTGAGGGAACTAGATCTACATAATGCAACTAATGGTTTGCCTGCTGTAACTAAAGATCTTGCATACTGCAGTGAAGATGAAGATCCCACGTACTGCAACTAAGATCCAGTGCAGCCAAAGAAATACATGAAAATCAATATTAAAAATAACACTAAAAAATAGGTCATCAGACTGATAGGAACTTGAGTGTGTATCATGCACCAGGACCGGGCCAAGGATTTCACACATACCATCCTGTCTTCCACGATAACAATTCGATGATAGTGGCACCATCCCTATTTCATCCTCCGGTCTATCACCTACCACTCATGCAGGCCATTTGCTTTGCAGTCAGATGTATTTCCTACCCTTCTCTCCACCTGCCCTGTAGTACAGGAAGCTACATTTCCAGGCTCTCTTGACAGCTAGCTCCTGCCAATGGAAGGACTTCGCAGGAGCTAGTAGGGCAGGACTAAGGCAGGTAAGGTAACGTTCTCCCTCTCTGCTGCTGGGGCTACATCTCTGGCAGCAACTGTACTCCTGTTGCAGCACCAGCTCCCCCTGCACAGTCTATCTTTTCATGGTCGCAGCAAGCCTGCCACAGTCCCACTGCCCACAAGTCTCTTGGACTTACTTCCTTTGGTCCTTAGTCATAGATGAGGCAGTGGCTCTCTACAATTGCTAATCTCTGGATTTTTCTCATCTTTTCTTTGCTGTTTTAACTCTTCTTATATTTTTAAAGCTAGTCCCCTGCATTAAATTCTCTCTATTGAAATACCTGGCCTGTGATTTTCTTTCCTGGCTACACATTGACTGATACGCTTATCTTCTTCTTGTCCTTTACACTCACACCTCTATGTGTGTGTGTGTGTGTGTGTGTGTGTGTTTAATTTATTGAAAGCATCCTTTCCTGTAACTATTTGTTCCATTTATAGCATTAACTAGCAATCACTAACTATAACTAGTTATAAACATGCCTATTTGTTCCCTTCTCCTGGTTTACTGTCTGTCTTCTCTGATAGCCTGTATGCTTTGTGAAGGCAGGCATCTTCCCTACTGTATTCATGCTGCTCTTCTAATACTGTAGATGATTGGCTCATGGATACTCATTCCAATAAATGAATTTTTAAAAAAAATCTTCATTTTACATATAAAGACATCCAGAGAGATGAACTGATTTTTCAAATAATTTGATTTTGTACTGCCAACAGGCCCAGGGCACTACCTCCTTTATCTGCTTTTTTCCTATGGAGTTTCAATTTGTGACCCAGATTCCTCATGGTGAAAGCCAACCTATTTCATCTTAGGCCTTCCACTCATTATTTCCCCAGCACTGTGTGAACCCATTATTAGGCTTTTGAGCCTTCCTTCCACAACATTCTGTGCTCTATTCCCCCTTATCACTCCCATCCCATGAATGGACCATCTTTCATTCCAGCCTTTATCATTTCCTCTGTGAAACTGTGTAGAGTGTCCGGGAGACCTGAGATATTCAGACACAGGCTCAAAACAGGTTGTATCCCCAAATGGCTAATTATCAGAATCTCTCAAAGAGATTTAAAAAAAAAAAAAAAAGAAGAAGAAGAAAACAGACTCCCAGGTTCAACCCCTAACCTACTTGTTAGGTGAAACCTGTAGGATCTATCTTTAAGGATGTCCTTTGCATACTGTGAGTCAGCCAGGCTTCAGAACAACTCTCACTGCTACTACAGTAGAACCGACCAGAGGGAAATTGCTGGATGCAGGTAGATGCGGAAACAAAACAAAGGAAAAAACCGAGTTTTAGGTGACTGCTGGGAATGGGGCTGTCTGGTTCTCAAACATCATGATTTGCTGGAGCAGAAGGGAGAGACTGCCTGTGCTCATGGTTGTTGACTGATCATATCCCGGGACTGTTTCCTGTCCCCGGTGTCTATTCTTGCTTCCTCAGCGCTCTGTGTGGCAGAGTTCCTGACAGTAACCAGGAAACGCTAGAGTCTTGCCTAAGCTCCCTGTTACGGTTGTCAGGTAAAGTATAGACTATCCAGTTAGGCTTGAATTTCAGAAGAAAAATGAGCAACAAATACTTTATATATAAAGCATATGTATCTGTATCTATATACATACAGATGGGCTTCCTTGTGGCTCAGATGGTAAAGAATCTGCCTGCAATGCAGGTGACCTGGGTTCAATTCCTGGGTCAGGAAGATACCCTGGAGAAGGGAAGGGCAACCCACTCCAGTATTATTGCCTGGAGAATGCCATGGACAGAGGAGCCTGACAGTCCATAGGGTTACAAAGAGTCAGATATGATTGAGCGACTGACACTTTCACTTTCATACATATAGCTAGGGGACAGGGAAGTCCCTGGGATCACAGTAAAACACAACTTCGTGACTTGATATATATGTGTGTGTGTGTGTGTGTGTGTGTGTGTAAAACATTTAGTCTGAAGTTCAAATTTAATTGGTTGACCTGTGTTTTTTGTTGTTATATACTTCTCTGCAATAATCTAGCATCAGGTTGCCGCTGCCGCTAAGTAGCTTCAGTCGTGTCTGATTCTGTGTGACCCCATAGACAGCAGCCCACCAGGCTCCTCTATCCCTGGGATTCTGCAGGCAAGAATACTGGAGTGGGTTGTCATTTCCTTCTCCAATGCATGCATGCATGCTAAGTCACTTCAGTCGTGTCCGACTCTGTGCGACCCTATGGTCAGCAGCCCACCAGGCTCTTCTGTCCACAGGATTCTCTAGGCAAGAACACTGGAGTGGGTTGCCATTTCCTTCTCCACTAACATCAGGCAGGTTGAAGCATTAACCATGACCATGCTGCTGTCTAAGAGGATATTTTGAACTCTGTTTTTGTGTGTCACTCATGGAGCCAGTGATGAGGAGGAGACTTTCTTCAGAAAACATGACCCCTGGAAGCCTTAGCACTGGTAGATTCTATTTTGTGCACTTTTATTTAGTATATATGGGTGTCTGTTCTAAGGGCCCCATGTCCACCCTCAAAGATCTTGGAGGCAAATACTTAGTGCTCTGGAATGAACTGACGGAGAAACTCCATCTATTTCAGAAGAGCAGCATCAATTCAGCTAAACAAGCTCAATTGTTTTAGGTGTCCAATTTGTCTTTTCCATTTTTGACGACTGAAAAAGACGCTTAATAAATTTGCTAAGGGCATACGCCACCTTACTTTGCCTTTCTCATAAATATGTATCAAACATAGAACTTTTCATGAGTGATGGGATTATTTTCTATTCTTGGAGAAGACTTTGTATTTGTCATTTATTTATTCACCCAACAAATCTTTTTGTGAGAGTGTATTGTGTGCCACATGCTGTTCTAGGTGTTAAGAGTTGTTGAAGTGAAAAAAAAAAAAGAAGAAACAGATGTAGTCTTAAGGAATTTGTGCTGTGGAGAAAATAGAGAAAGAAGCTGGGGCAGAGTGGGCCTCTGGGGGAATTAATGGGGAAACAGTTTTAAAGTATTGATTAGGGAAGATTTTACTGAAAAGTGACATTTAAGCAAAATTTAAAGAAAAACTTAGGATTCTAAAAAATCTTTAGTGAGTTTGTTTAATCTTTATTACTTTAGAATTTATACATTCACCTAAAAGGAAATACTTCAAATTCAATCATTTATCAAGTTACCAAATTTGTAAACCTGATACATTTAATGTAAATATCCACTTTCCCATCTGAAATGGACCAACTCAGGAACACACAGTGCATTCAAGTTGTTTGTGATTGATGTTTGACCAGGCAGAATAGGCTTCAACATGCACACTCTGGAGTGGGACCACCTGGTTTCAAATCCTGTCCCCATCACTTACTAATGATATTGCACATGACAAGTTGTTTTAGCTTTCTCTGCCTCAGTTTACTAATGTTAAATTGGAATAATGAAACTAGTTATTTCAGAGTATGGTGAAGATTAAATATGCTAATATAAGATTCTCTCACATAAAACGTTGATAATAATGCACTGATAAGTTAAATGCTCCAGGAAAAAAAAAAATCCTACTATGTAGCATCTGCCAATTTCCTTGGTGTAAACATTTTCATCACGGTCAGTTTCAAGCTGCTGTACATGAAAAGCTCTAGTGGTCTGGTGCCAGCAGGCTGTAATGTACTACATATATGACTTCTAGTGCCGTAATGTCAAGGAAAGTATTTATTTCTAGCGCTGCGCAGTCTGAAGAAAGCATCTTCATGTGCTCTTATTGGTGGTTGCAGACCATTTTCTCAGCTTGGTGCTTTGACATTTGGAGCTGGATATATGTGTATATATATATATATACACACACACATATATACATACCGTGCTAGGTCACTTCAGTTATGTCAGACTCTGTGTGACGCTATGGACCCACCAGGCTCCTCTGTCCATAGGATTCTCCAGGCAAGAACACTGAAGTGGGTTGCCATGCCCTCCTCCAGGGGATCTTCCTGACTCAGGGATCAAACCTGCATCTTTCATGTCTCCTGCATTGCCAGGAGACAGGTTCTTTACCATTAGAGCCACCTGGGAAGCATATATATATATATGTTTGTGGAGGGCTGTTTTGTGCATTATAGAATGTTTAACAGTATCTTTAACTTCTACCTATGAGACACTGGGAGCTACCCTCTGGCCTCATTTGTGAGAACCAAAAATATCTCCAGGTATTGCCAAATATCCCCTAACAAAATGTTCCTGACTGAGAAGCATTGCTTTAGAGAAATATAAAGATAAGCTAGAAAAATATGTTTCTAGAGGAAATATCTTTAAAAGAATGCAAAATTAAGATACCCATGTAGCCGTAAATATAACAAAAAGAGGAATGGTTTTGGGTCACTACTGTTTAGACAAATCAAGCCTGAGTCAACAATAAGAGAAAGGTAGGTTCACATGTCATAGCTGGGGAGAAGCATGGTGAACTGACCAGAGTGCTTGGGGGAGATGGTTGTGTGAGGCCCACACTTCAATAGTCTATTGATATCAGAAAGGCCTCTGCTGCAGCCTAGATTCTGTACCTTATTAGCTGTGTGATTCTGGGCAAATCACTTAACCACTCTGAGCCTCAGAGTTCTCATTAATGGAAAAACGATGAAGACTTAGTTAAATGGGTTGTAAAAATAATAGTCAAATCTTATAAATATTTTTGAAAGAGGAAAGAAAAGGTCCTTGTTAGTTCTGGGTTTGGGGGATTAGCAGTTCTTGGGCGGAAACTGATGGAGACAGGAAGGTCAATGGGTGGGGTTGGCTGGGAAAGCCAGTTGATAAAGTGCCTGCCCCGTCACACATGGCTGCAGGTCACTGCTTGGAAATGTGAGAACAAAATGGGACCCCGAGCTAATGACTTTCAGGTGTGCTGGCCTGGCTCTCTGGCCACTGGGGAATCATGTCAAGGCCAAGGCTAACGCTTCAGGACTGCCAAGGCAAACATCCAGGCCCAGGGTAAATCCACCAGAGCCTGGGCCCCGGGGCCTCCCACTAGACTGTGGTGGCTGGTACCCACACCTGCCTACTGTAGACACAGCAGGCACTGCCCAACTGCCCCTGCTCCCAAAAAACTCTGGTTCTCTGTCACCTGCCCCACCCAGTAATGGTGTCTTTGTTCTTCCCTTCTCACTCTTGACCTGGGCCCCAGGGAAAGTGCTGTTAGCTGGAGGCAGGCACATAGAGAATCTCTCTATCCTCTTTCCCTGAGACTCTTCCTCTATTCTTTACACCCTGTGCCCTGCTCCATCGCTCACCAGGATTTCCTGGTGTTCCCTTTTCCTTTTCATCAATCATCTATGAAGATGGACCCAATGCAAGCTCTATTCTCTCCAAGCTCTACTCACGCAACACCATCTGATGGGCTGCATGGCAGGCCGAATGTCACAGATGCAGCATTTAGGACTCCCAAGGGATGATGGAAGGCAGCCAGAAAGGTAGGCATGCACCTGGTTGGGTCAGTTCATGGATGCCTGTTGATAACGTGTAAATTCCACCCGACCTCAGGCTTGTAGGAGGATCTACTCTGACTCCATCAGTAAGACTATTGTGGAAATATTTTTGTTCTGGGTCCTACAGACATGGATCAGAATCTAAACTACACTGCTCATTTCCTGGCTGTGCAAGTGTGAATGTTTTTAACCTCTCTGTGTCTCGGTTTCCTCATATAGTAAGCTGTCATGGTATATATTCTTTACATGATTATTCAGAGGCTTTATGAGATTACTCATTCGAACTCTTAACAAGCATTTATTGAGTAGATAAATACTACTACTTTGACATTTGGGGCTGGATATTTGTACATACATACTGTGCTAGGTCACTTGGGTTGTGTCAGACCCTGTGTGACCCTATGAAAGATATGAGTACATCATTATCCTTGATTTCCAGGGATCTGCATGCTGTGGCAAAGGTAAATGAGAAATTATAGAAAGGTGATACTTTCTATATGTATATATTTTATCTATATTGATTTGGCCAAACATTTCATTTGGGTTTTTCCATAAGATGTTCCTGAAAAATCTTGTTCCCTAACTTTCTTCATTTCTGCCGCAATATCATTTTGTCATAGACAGCTCCCCGACCACCCTATATAAAGTAACACCACTCCCTTATGTTCTGTCCCCCTTATTCTTCATTTTCTGCCTAGTTTGAAATATTATACTTTTCTTTCCCTTTCTATAATGTAATCTCTGCGACAGCAGAGATGTTATTTTGTTCATGGCTGTAATTCCAGCACCTAGATCTATGTCTTAATTAAACATTTTGATAAATGTTTGTTGACTGCATGAATTAATGAATTAATGAATGAATGAAGACTGAAGTGGGCAGAGGGTGAAAAATATAATTCTTCCTGGGAGAGTCACAGAGAAGAAAATGCTTGAAGTAATCTGATGGAGGCCTAAGAGTTCTCTGTGTGATGCAGGAAAGAGCTGAGAGATGAGCATGTATGTACAAAGGGCAGCTGGAAAGCCTTGGTTTGTCTCAAAAATTGCTGGTATTTTTGAGTACCTAGAGAAGTACTGAAAGGATCAGAGACACTGGCAGAAAATGTGTATGGACAGTAGGCTGGAAACAAATGTCTTTTAATCCCTCTATGTTGGAAAACCTAAAACTTCTCTATGAAGTTAATAATATTCAGATGATGACCTACTCAGTGAGGAAGTATTAGTTGCCCCTGGGGGCTCCCTCAGCATCAGAGCTCCCATTTTGGGGAAGGGAAATCCAAGCCCATTTTGATGGGTGGCACAGTTTCATTACATTCACACAAAGGAAGGAAACTCGCAAGATTTATTATGTACAGATCCCAGAACAAGGGTGCAATGAGCTGGAGGAGAGGCAGTCCTCTATGCCAGGTTGAAAGTGAGCAGGAAATAGAGACGGGGTAGCAAGCACCTAGCACAGTGATCACCAACTTTTAGTGGGCTCAACGCTAAGTAGTTATTTTTAAACGTGTCCTGGGGAAAGCAAAGTGGGAATTGTAGGGGAAATCCTAAACTCAGGTCCTTACTAAATGGCTGGACTTGGTGCGAGCAGAGTTGTTATCCTGCAAAATGCCTGGGCAGCCACTCAGAATGGCTGTTTTCTCATCACACCCTTTTGGCAAGATTGGAATTGACATGGCACCTAGAGCCTAATTTTAGTTTTAAAAAGTAGCAAAGCACCAGACGCACAAAAAAATGTGCAGAATGCTTTCCCCAAATCATTTCCTCTCCCTACATCCATCTATGAGGGATGCACAGAAACCTCCAAGAGAATAGACTACTCTACTAACCCAGCTGATCCGTCAGGGCCCTGAATCCAGGTGGTGGAATTATAACAGGCGAGACTTGGGGTAACTGGTGCTTGGATTTGATCACTCCATAGGCTGTGTACTTCAGTATCAGTGTGATACTCGAGGAAATGTTTCCCATTTCTCAAAATTTAGCCAAGGCCAGCTGCCCTAGTCTAGCCATCATCTCTTTTTGAAAGTCTCCATTCCAAAATTGCTGTTCCCCAAAGTGTTGATGAATTTGACTTTAATTATCCCAGATCCAATTTCTCTATGTCCTGGTTACAGTCAATAAACCAGAGCCTGTTTAAATGTTTTTTTTTTTTTTTTTTTTTTTTTTTAAACCACAGGGTGATCTTTTGCACAGACTTTTTATTGAAATAGTATCACTGCTTTGAAGAGGGACAGAGGTTCGTAGAGGAGGCTTGTGATAACTTCTCCCTGGCACTGCTGACAGTCCGAGGAAAGAGGAGGATGGATGCTGGACTACAGTGAGGAAGACTGAAAAACTGTGGAATCAGCAATGTTGATTCTTTCTCCAGTTCCTCACTTGGGTCCAGGATGTTAAAGAGATCATATTCTAAGAGAAATAGAAGAGTCATGGTGACTTCCATTGTTTTTGAAATGGTATTTCAGAAATGAATGAGCACAATCACTCTGGTATGGAAATATGATGTGAGGTAGGGATATGTGTTTGTGGTTGTATTGTGGGTGAGTAGTAAAACAGAGTGATTATGAAGTTCAGGAAACAACCCCTTCGGTCATCTCACCTGTGAATAGCATTACAATTTACTCATGATTTGGAGACCTCCTCACCCATCACCCAGAGCAACTGTCCCTTGATTAGTCCCTGTGCCTCAAAGCTCATCCATGTCCAATCTATCCAAAGATTTCATCAGCAAGAGCTTTCTAATATACAAATTGTACAACACACTCTCTTGCTCAAAAACTCCTTCAGGATAAGCCAATGTACTATAGAATATTGCTCAAACTCCTAAGACAGTATTTGTATGTTTTCCCAAACAGCTTCTCTTTACCTCATCTTATGCTGTCCTTAGTCTCTCAGCTGTGCCCGACACTTTGCAATCCCAAGAACTGTAGTACACCAGGCTCCTCTGTCCATGGGATTTTTTCAGGGAAGAATACTGGAGTGTGTTGTATTTTCCTCCTCCAGAGGACCTTCCTGACTCAGGGATCGAAGCTGAGTCTCCTGGGTCTCCTGCATTGCAGGTGGATTCTTTAACTGCTGAGACATTGGGAAAGCCCCTTACTTCAGTTAATGGACCCCAACATTCTACATTTCAGCTAGAGGAGATCTCCAGGGCCTGCTGAATATTTTATCTTAAATGTTGAACATGTCTATTTGCCAAAGACCTAGTTACTTTGTTGAAAGGATGCCCCACAAATATTTTATATTGAAAAAAAAATATGGATTATGAAGGAAGTACACAAATACAAACATCTTTTTATATTCTTTCCTTTTTTTCCCTTTGCTTTCCTGTGGTTTCAACACTTTCAAGAAGACATAACTTCTCTGATGGGACCCAAGAGCAGGTAAGTCAAGGTGAGAGTGAGGGACATTGAAAGCATGGATAAATCAAGTGTACTTCTCATGTCAAGGTCAAGTATTGTTAGAGACAGTAGCTCATATTTTATAACAAGTAAATTGCTTCATCTGTGGGAAATCATGAAAGGGCTAATCAAGAGACCCAGCCTGACTGTGAGTGAGAAAGACCTAGCCTGTCCCAGCTCAGGAGAGAGGGAGGGTTTCTGGTGTTCACATCCCCACAGAGCTGCTCCTGGAGTCACAGCCAGCCTCTAGGAACCTGCTCCTCCTTCAGAGAAGACTTTTGATGGCAACCTACTCTTGATCATGCCTGGTCCCCAGTATGTGTTGAGTCTCAGTAAAAATCCAGCCCAATTAACCGGCACCATTGCACTGAAGCGAAAACAAAACTACCATTTCAGAGAACCAGGACAACAATTGTAAATTTTCTGTTGATTTCAGAACTTTCCCTGCTAAATTTTTTAAAATAAAAAACAATACTAATAATGAAACAGTCTGATGGAATGAGCTTCAAAGAAACAAACAAAAAAAGAACCCCTCACCCCTACCCGGCCCGAGCTCTAGAAGACAAAATAAACCTCTTATCTGGAGTGAATCTTTTGGAAAGTATTTGCCCTGTGTGGACATCAGCTTGGATCCTCAGGTTTCTGAGATGCACTAAGGTTCATTAGAGTCACTAGAATATGAAAATAACTGAGACCCACCCATGATTCTGAGGGGTTGCAAGATAAAGAGATGCCACCAAGTACCAGCCCTGGATGCTGAGAGCTGCTCCCATCTTGTTCCACCTCAAGGGCTGGACACATCTCAGAATCCAGCTGCAATTGTCTAGATGCCTAGAAGGAAGCTAGAACTCTAAGAAATTGGCTGGGCCACTCCTTTGGAAACCAAGAACAGGAAGATCCAGCTGTGGGTGTCTGGATAAAGTCAGGGTGTGAATTCAAGTGTTCTCAATTTCAAATCAGCATGTATACAGGCCACACTGTGGTCTCGCCCTTAATTCCACACTGTTTGTATTTACTACGAGAGGCCATCCTGAGAGAAATCCTTCGCCCTGTAAGTCGGTTCCACAAAACATACTGAATCCTGACTCTGGAGGCTGTAGCTCTCTGCCTTTGGTTGATTTTAATATGATATGAGGTACTGGAGGTCCTTCTTATTTGTTTTATTTATTTATTTTAATAGCCTAAATTCAACTCCACTAAGCAAATCAATTCAGCACCAACACTAAAATTTACAATATGCCCACCAATACTATGGCTCAACAAGATGCATTAAGAGGCTAGTTAAACACCAAATGCAGTATAAATCTCAGTCTTATAGGTGTGCTGAAAACGTAAATAGCTTCCAAAGAGCTTCGATCAATACCAAGATATATGTGCTGGCTCAAAGTGTGCAAATAATTTAAATTTTAAATCAGCTCCACCTTAGGACCCCTCCCCCCTTGCCTGGGCTCTGCTATTTTGGTTAATGGCACCAAATTCTAGGATCTTAAACAATGGAATTTGAATTTCTATTAAGACACCAAGAGGTCCTGGAATGGCATCAGGGTCTGTGTGCTGGTTGGAATCCAGAGATAGAAATGAGAAAGACCTGAAGAAGGGGGTCACAGGGGATGAGATAAAGGTGGGACAAAAGGGTATCATGGAAGGTACAAACAGGGAGCAAAGAGAAAAAGGCAGGTAGTAGGTTGGGACTGAGAAATCTGGAAGAGGTAGAAGGTGCCGGGTCATATTAAAAAAAAAAAATGTCTTGGCAATGTTGCAATAGGGTTAGACTGGACTTGCTCTAGAAGACTGCGTATTCTGAGCAGAAAGCACAAAGTAAGGGTCTCACCATGGGAATACCAGGGATGGCCGCAAGGTTTAAGTGACATCAGACACAATGCAGACCCAGTGCCCACCGCCAAGTCGAGAAGTGACTGCTTTGTGTTGGTCTTGGCTTTGAGGCTGAGCTCACAGGGTAAGTCGGGGATGCAGGGCTGAGGACATACTGCGAACCTGCAGTCTCTCTTCTCCTGGAGCAATTTCTGCAGCCCCTGCCATCCCTGGGCTGTGGGGCAGAAGCATTTTCGTGATTTTTTTTCCTACCAAAGGAATCTACTCTGTACACAGTCCAGATGGCAAATACCTGGGCATGTAACTATTCTTTACCTGGGTTATTCAGGGATAGGTGACCTTCATTGATCTTCATTTTCTTCCAGGTCAGTCAACTTACCTGTGGATCGAAGAGTCCAACCACCTGGGCTGCAGTCCCTGCTCTCCTGCCCACTAGAATCTCCTGCTACACCAAGCAAGTTATCCCACTTCTGAAAACTTCCATTTTCTCATTTGCAAAATAGAGGGAAGAACGGATGCTCTTTCATTGAGTTGATGGAAGGATTAAATAACTTCAGGGCATTGAATTTGGCCCACGATCATTTCTCCACTCATCTTATATTCAGTAGTATTTGTTGGATAACCTCCCGAAGCCAGCCACTTTTTTTACCTTTGAGAATACGAGTGGCAAACACTGCAACACACTCCTGCCTTCACAAAGTTATGTTCTAGTTGGGATGACAGAGTCAACAGTAGACAAAAGAGCACGTGATACATCAGGAGGTGTGTGTTATGATGAAGACACGGTGCAAGGCCACAGAGAGCAATGCTGTTTTAGCTAAAACAGTCAGAGAAGCCCTTTTCCAAGAGTAGTTTGAGCAAAGACACGAGCAAAATGAGAGAGCAAGCTCTGCAGAGTCGTGCAGGATGAAGGTTCTAAGCAAAGCAAACGGATGCGCAAAGGCCCTGAGGCCTTCTGTTTAAGGAGCAGCAGCATGGCTAGAGGGACTAGAGCAAAGTGAGCAAGGGAGAGAGGGGTGGAGACGAGTGAGTGCAGGTGGTCCTGACATCTCTGGTGAAGACTTTGGGTGTTATTCTAAAAAAAGATGGGAAGTATTAGGAGGTTTCTGAGAACAGCGACTCCATGATGGGATTTGCCACCTGAGAGGGTAGCTGTGACCACTGTCTAGAAGGTGAAATGGGACGTCTTAGGGCTTCTTTGCAGCTATTCAGCGGAAAGTTGATAGGGATGGTAGTGTTCCTGCCTTGTAGGGTTGTCTGGTACCACATTGTCTGGTACAAGTTAAGAACACAACAAATGCTATCTATCCTTATTTAATTCTTACTTAATCCCCCTTATAGTGCCCCTGATGGCTCAAGTGACAAAGAATCTGCCTGCAATGCAGGAGATGCAGATTCGCTCCTTGGGTTGGGAAGATCCCCTGAAGAAGGAAATGGCAACCCACTCCAGTATTTTTTGCCTGGAAAATTCCATGGACAGAGGATCCCGGTGGGATATGGTCCATAGGCTTGCAAAGAGCCAGACATGACTGACCATGCACACATTCCACTTCCCTTATGAGTGTGTCTGTGTATGTGTGTGTGTGTGTTTCTCTCCCATTTTGCCCCAGTGGCAAAGGCAGGACCTCTGTCCCAGTCTTCCCAGCCCTTTTCTCTGAAAGCACCCTGTTGCCCTTCATCTGTGACACCAGTGCTGTCGGATCATCAGAGAATCAGTCTAGTTGAAGGGAACATCTTTGGATGCTCTGTGTTGGTACTAATGATGGGAGATGTCCACTCAAAAGCGTAGCTTTCCTTGGACTTCCCTGGTGGCCCACTGGTTAAGGATCTGCCTCCCAAGGCAGGGGATGCAGCTTCAATCCCTGGTCAGGAAACTAAAATCCCAGAATCTGTGCGGTAACTAAGCCCATGTGCCCAAACTATTGAGCACACTCACAGTAGAACTCACGCCCCGCAACAAGAGAAGCTCCCACGCACTGCAACTAGAGAAAGCCTACTAGCTGCAACAGAGAACCTGTATGCCGCAGTGAAGATCCAGTGCAACCAAAAAAAAAAAAAAAAAAAAAAAATCAGGGGGGAAAAAAAACCAAAGCTTTTCCTGGCAGGCTTGAACCCCCATACAAAGCCATGGGGCGTCTTTCTCCCTACTCTCCTCATGGCTCCTTGACTCACTGGAAGGTCAGACTAACCTACAGGTGTCCAACAATTCCAGGGAGAGGTCAGCAAACAAAGGTCCTTTCCAGTGGACATCTGTTGCTGTAACTGCTGGGTTCTGGGGCCTCTCTCCTCCCCACCCCAAAGGAGTTGTCATGGCCAAAGTAACAACCAAAGGGAAAAAGTGGGAATGGATGTATCCCAAAGACAATATTATTGGAGAGCATGATCTAGCAGGCTGTGGACTGTTCCATTAGTCTGAACGGAACATTAGCCAAACTCTTTGGAACTCAGACTTTGGGTCACAAACTGGCCCCACCTTCCCGGGCTTGAGGCAATGGGGCAGAGCATATTTCAGCTTCCTCAGGTCCTCTGGGGACTGACAAACAGCTGACAGGGATAGCCGCGCAGGTCCTCTCTGATGATTTCCATTAAGTTTCGTTGTTGCTCCAAAAACCTCCATCATGCAGATGTCTGCTATGCTGCCCGTTTACTGAGCTTTTCCATGAATCTTTCCAATAGGCCTCTGGCCTTCCTCCCTTTGCCCCAGTGCCCTGCAGCGGATGAGTCTTTATTGTCTCCAGAATGGGTGAATGCATCAGCTTCTTGAATGTTCTACCTGCCTTCACCCTTGCCCCATTTCTAATGCAAACCAGCCAAGCAAGGCTCCCCGCCCCCACCTCCTGATGTCTTTGGTCCTCCAAGGGCCTCACAAGAAAGTGTAGTCATCCCTGGGTATCCACAGCGGGTTGGTTCCAAGACCCCCTACGAATACCAAAATCTGCCCATTGTCAAGTCCCCTGCAGTCGACCCTCTGTATTGGCAGATTCTCCATCTAGCTGTACAACTAAGTCTGTATTACTCATCTTGAACTTGCCATGACTCAACCCCTGTGCATTCTACCCCACAGCCTGAATCCTCAATGCCCCCAGAAAGATGTGGTTACTCTCACACACTCCCGTGCCTTCGCACACACCCTGTCTCCTGTTGTTTTCTGGACCTAGCCTTCAGTTTAAAAGCCACATTCCCATCAAACTTTTCATGTTGAGTCCAAGAAAATGAGCTCACTCATTCCTCTGGGTGCCTTAGACATCTTCCCACCTTTCTTTAAAATTCCCTGAGTTGTCTCCCAGTTATCTGTGCATGTGGCATTCCCTTGCACTGGGGTGTCAACTCTCTGAGGGCAGCAGCTGTTCAACATTGTCATGCACAGAATGTATTGTTGGTTGCAGAGAGTCTTAGTAAGTAGATTTCGGCGAAGTAGATGACTGAAGAGTATGAAACACAGTGAGTCACAACTACAGAGGCGAAGGTCCCAGACGCATTATAATAATATTGGTGAGTTTTTCTCCATCATTGACTCATTTCATCTTCACATAAATCCCACAAGGGAGGTACTCTTATCCCTATTTTGCAGACATCAAACTAAAGCTTGCTTAGTGAGATTAATTGAATTGTCCAAAGTCTGACAAGTCACTTGTGGTGCAGAAGCCAGAATTTAAAGACCACTCCATCCAGCTTTGGCACAAGAGCTCTTAGCCACTGTAGAAATACCTGCTCCCATTGTGGCAGATCTGTTGGCCTGTCTTTGACTAGCTCTGAGGTTGGACTTGCATGAATTGAGGAGTTATGTAAGAAAGGCAGTTGTGGCAGAATCTGCAACGTGTCTGCCTCTAACAATGTTTATAGACTTGCTTCTCTGGGGTGTCATCAATTCGAAGCACTTCATGCAACAACGAGTGAGAGCCACGTGGCTAAGCCCAGTGCTTTGTTTAGAATTCCAATTCATCCTTATCAACTTCACCATCCAAAGAGGATTCTTTCTTCCTGTGCAGAAGGGTTTCAGATACAGAAAGAATTGTAGCTATTAATAGTTAGTTACGGTTGTTTTTGTTGTTTAATCTCTAAGTCGTATTCGACTCTTTCTGATCCCATGGACCATAGCTCGCCAGGCTCCTTTGTGCATGGGATTTCCCAGGCAAGAATACTTGAGTGGGTTGCCATTTCCTTCTCTGGGTCATCTTCCCAACCCAGGGACTGAACCCAAGTCTCCTGCATTGGCAGGTAGATTCTTTACTACTAAGCCACCAGGGAAGCCCAATTAGTTATCATCCTAAAGCCTTAAATTTGTCCTGGCTTTGATTTGGGGGCAATTGTTCATGTCTACTGCAAAAGGGTAAAGGGAGATAAGGGGATTATGTCACTTACCAAGGATCCCTGAGCACTTCATGGGTTGCTTTTCTTCAGAAAACTCTCTGTCTCCAAATTCTATCTCATAATCCACCCAGAGTTCCTTTGGACCTTTCTGTATTCATTCAACAAAGACAAACACCTAATTTACCAGATCTCATTTTAGGCGCTGGGCTAGGGTGACAAACAAGAAGAAGGCTCTTAAAACTGTGAACATCATATTACACAGGGAGAGACAAGAAATATTCAAGCAAATAATTGTAAAAATAAAACATCTTTCATTGCAACTAGTATTACCAAAGAACTTAAAAGGAGGCAGGGGAAGAAAATCATGGAATTTATTTGACTTTAGATAATAGGGTCAGGGAAGCCTTCCTGGAGGAAGTGTCATTTAAGCAGACACCTGAAGAAAGAGAAGGCAGGCATCTGAAGGTGGTAGGAAGGAGGGCTCAGGCATAAGGGGTTAGAAGACTAAATTCGCAGCTGCAGAGTTGAAGAGCATGTGTGTGAGGGTGCTCAAGATCAGGATGAAGTCAATGTTGCCTCTGAAACTTGATGTTGAATAGCATGTTGCTGGTGCACCAAATGAACTAGAGACCATGCTGCCATTCTCACCTCCATCTCTAACTCTATGAGCTAGATCTCCTATCATGGCATTCTAGTTTATCCCTGGTGTGCATTCAAGTTGAGAACACACTGCTTGAAAATCTCCTCAGCTGAAAATGACCAGATTAAGAGAATGATATGGATGGTGACTCTGAAGCCTCTGCAGTCACCAAGGCTTCTGATTCAGGTTTGCAAGGAACAGGAGAACAGGGCAGTTTCCCTTGTCCAGGGCCAACTCTTTTTAACACATTACTCACAGAAGTGAGCAGTTTCATATGAAAATGCTGAGTTCTCCTTTTTGTATATCATTCTGTGACTCACAAACAAGAAAACTTGCTTGGAGTAGCTGACTTCAGGGTGTATACAATGTCCATTGATGAAAAAAGAGAAATAGACACATTCCAGATAAAAAAAAATAAGCTCCTTAGGTTTAGAAGGGCATACAAACGGTCCAGGCACATATGGGCTTCCCCTGGTAGCTCAGTTGGTAAAGAATCTGCCTGCAATGCAAGAGACCTTGTTTCAATCCCTGGGTTGGGAAGATCTCCTGGAGAAGGAAATGGCAACCCACTCCAGTATTCTTGCCTGGAAAATCCTATGGACAGAGGAGCCTGGTAGGCTACAGTCCATGGGGTCGCAAGAGTCGGACACAACTTAGTGACTAGACCACCACTAGGCACCTATGGAGATAAGTCAGGTTGGAGAAGGCCTGGGCTGGAAAGAAGTCAAGGTCAGGAACATGAAGTTCAAAGGCCACCAATAAGAGGCCTTGAAAGTCAAGTCTGAGCATGAGCACCCTGCCCCTCCACCTCTGCTTTCTTTGTGTGAATGAGACTTGTTCTCCATCCTCCCTATAGGACATTTCACAGAGAAACTGAATTCTTTCAACCACCTTGGCAGGTATGATTATTCCCATTTACTAGATAAAGAGACTGAGACTCTGCAATTAGCTGAGGGGTGGTGAAGTCCCATATGTGTCATCAAAGCTACACCACAGATCCATTCTTCCCTTCCCTGTGTCCTGCCTCATCTCACTGTGTGCAGCTTGGCCTCTTTATCCCTTTGCTTAAGGGCCCAGTTAGGTACCACAATCATCCCATTACTACAGGTAAACAAACTGAGGCTCATGCACATTAAACCCGTCCTCCAATGCCACACTGCTAGGAAGTAGCGAACACATTACTTAAAACCAGGGGTTCCTGATCCTAACAACACATTCCTTGGCCCACAGGACCCTCTAGTTGTGATCGTCAGATAATTAGTATCGTTCATAGTAATGGATTATTGCTCTGGGCAATGTTGGAAGAGCAGCAACGAGTAGGCAAGCAAGGCGTACAGGCGGCCAGCCTGCCTGGGAGCTGCTGGGGCACCAGGAACCCTGGGGAGTCTCGGAGCTGTCAACACAGCCCCCGCGGGGGTTGAGCACCACCCGGGCTTCCTTGGGCCTCTCTGAAATCCAGCCAAGAAGCAGGCACTGAGAAAATGCTCAGACAGCTCCCCCAGCCTCCAGCCCTGGGCACTGTGCCCTCGCTCATGGAGATGGAAACAGAAAGGCCCCTCTGACGCCTCATTGCTCCTGACACCTTGGACTTCAGACTCACCATGACTGTCATTCAGTATCTACCTGCAGGGCATGATGTAGGGAGGGAGAGGGAGGGAAAAGGAAGGGAGTTGGGGGGCGAGGGCTGGAGGGGGGGAGAGGCGGGTGGCAAGAATTAAGGACCCACTCGTGGGACTCTTTTGGTGCGTTGGGCTAAAAGCCCAGCTGTGTGGGATCAGAGGGGAGCCCCGGGCACAGCCCGGGGCCAGAGGATCAGTGCCTTGCAGGCCTTGCTGAGCCTTGATCGTCCCTCTCCTAAGCCTTTGAGGGTGAACTGCAGCCCCTGCCTGATGAAATACTGCCTCTGGAGGCAGGTCTCCAATCTGGAGCTTCCAACAAGAGGTCCCTAAGGGGAACGTCATAAATTCAGATTCTTCCACCAATCCTGGGGTGAACTCATATCAAGAGAAAAAAAAAAGTTATGGTTTCCCTGGGGGCTCAGTGGCACAGAATCTGCCTGTCCATGCAGGGCACAGAGCTTTGATCCCTGTCCAGAAAGATCCCACTTCCTGCAGGACAACTAAGCCCCTGTGCCACAGCTACTAAGCCTGTGCCCTAGATTCCATGCGCCACAACTGGGGAGCAGCCCCACTCTCGGCAACTAGAGAATGCCCAGAGGAATTCTTGCCCATAGCAAGGAAGACCCGGCATGGTCGAAAATAAATAAAATTTCAAAAAAGAACAAGTCATTCCCTTTTCAGTTTTCTTTCCTTTCCTAGATTACCTTAAAGGCAATGCCTCAGATGAGTTCTACAGAATCTAGAACTCCTAACTCCTTTTGAAGCTCCCATTTAAACAAAGAAAGAGCCTATCTCTGGTAGGCAAAGGGCATCCTGGTAAAACATAATAATGTTGTCGTGTTTTCATTTCATTTCATTTTCACTGGACTGTTAATAGCTGCTCAGAACAGGAAGCATGCCTTCTTTCTCTCAAGTCATGAAGTCTCTGCTGAAATCTTTATACTGGACATTTTGAAAAGTGGAAGAAAACAACCACTCAGCCTTTTGCAGATATTTTGAATGTCTCAAGGAGACTCGGGGTGAAGATAAGGAAGGAGGACCCACGATGACAAACCTGGACAACTGACCGCCAAGGTTTCCATGAAGGTGCTGGAGATAGCACAGTCAGTCCCCAAGGCTGCCTGGTGGAAAAAGCCAGCTCCTGGCAGCCAAGAGGGGCCCCTGGGCCCCTTTTCTCCCCGCAAACATCCGTCTCTTTCCTCTTTGTGCTTAATGACCACAGCCAGAGGGGAGCGGCTTTAACTCCCAAGGAGGCTGTTTATATCCAGCCTGTGAGGAGAGGCCTAAATTGGCATTCCACATCATAATAAAAAAATTCCCAGCAATTATTAAAAGATTCTTATCTCTTGCTCCCTACGTGGATAATGAGGTCCTTCTCTGCTGGACTGAGACAGGCTGTCTCGGCTCTCGTTTAATGAAACAGGACCAAGTTTGCAAATGAGCCTGCCCAGCTCTCCCCTTAACCTCTGCTTGTCGACTTGGACATCAAACCTCCTGGCTTCTGTCTTTCCTTATTAACAGCCCGTAATCTTAGTGGGGCCCTGGCCTTGGCACTTCCTCTTTGCCTGGTTTTCCCTGGACATAACGTCAGGGGTTGCCTTTGTCTTTCTGGGGCTGAGGTTTTAGAGGATCTGGAGGCTCCTGGTTTCATCCAACAAGGAGCAGGGGGGAGTGGGGGGGGAGAGAGAGAGAGTTTTAGCTGGAAAATCACTAGCATTTTTTCCTGGGAGCATTGG
This sequence comes from Bubalus bubalis, assembly GCF_019923935.1. NCBI lineage: Eukaryota > Metazoa > Chordata > Mammalia > Artiodactyla > Bovidae > Bubalus > Bubalus bubalis. The sequence continues at coordinate 15,092,900 of NC_059170.1, read as the reverse complement.
TGCTGAAAGCTGGGTTTGGCAGCGCTTCTGATTGAAAACCTCTACCTACAGCTGTGGGTTTCCAGGGTTCATTGTTTTTTGTCTTCTTCCCACCCGCGCCCCCCTCCCCCGCCCCCCAGACCCAGGCTACTCCTGAGGACAAGGATCAAATCAGCTCAATCATCAGGCTAGGAGCCGCTGCCTTCTACTCTCCCAAGTCACTGTGTCTTGGTCTTCCAGGGACTTTCCTTTGTTTTGACCCCGTTAAAACAAAAACGTTTGAAGTAGAAATAACTCTTTTAAGTGGAGTGTTTGACAGCTTTTTCTTAAAGGCTCACCCGCTGCGGGGAAAGGAAGGAGACGAGGCCTTTGTGTGAAATGGGCAGTTTCACCAACTGGATTGATCCATTGGTCTCTTGCGGGTATCAGGTACCTCAGAGCTGATGGCCTCTCCACTCCCAGAATGTGCTGACTCTCTCTGTGTGGTCAAGTGTGGCCGACAATAGCTCTTGAGATAGATGGCCTTTAGAGTATTAACCACTCACCATTTTAGAATGGCTTCACTCAGATTCTTTGAGATTCTGTTCCAGTTGTCTATTGCCATCTAAATGAGTATCCCCAAATCTAGTGGCTGTGAGCAAAAATCATCTAATTGATTACATCTACAAAAATTAAAAGATGCTTACTCCTTGGAAGGAAAGTTATGACCAACCTAGATAGCATATTCAAAAGCAGAGACATTACTTTGCCAACAAAGGTCCATCTAGTCAAGGCTATGGGTTTTCCAGTGGTCATGTATGGATGTGAGAGTTGGACTGTGAAGAAGGCTGAGCGCTGAAGAATTGATGCTTTTGAACTGTGGTGTTGGAGAAGACTCTTGAGAGTCCCTTGGACTGCAAGGAGATCCAACAACTCCATTCTGAAAGAGATCAGCCCTGGGATTTCTTTGGAAGGAATGATGCTAAAGCTGAAACTCCAGTACTTTGGCCACCTCATGTGAAGAGTTGACTCATTGGAAAAGACTCTGATGCTATGAGGGATTGGAGGCAGGAGGAGAAGGAGATGACAGAGGATGAGATGGCTGGATGGCATCACTGACTCAATGGACATAAATCTGAGTGAACTCCGGGAGTTGGTGATGGACAGGGAGGCCTGGTGTGCTGTGATTCATGGGGTCGCAAAGAGTCGGACATGACTGAGCAACTAAACTGAACTGAACTGACAAAATAGTCTCAGGATTTTGTGGGTCAGGAATTCAAGGAGGACTCAGTGGTCCTCTTCTGCTGCTGCTCGTGGCATCAACTGGGATCTCCGGGTGGCATTCAGGCAGTGACTGGCTCGGTCTGAAAATCCCAGGTGGATGCACGTCTACATGAAAACAGGTTCTCTTAGCAGGGTGCTCAGCTCATCCAGGCTCCTTTCCCTCATCATGCTTCCCAGGGACTCTTTAGTGGTCTCTCCAGAAGGGCTCTGAACTTACATGACCCAAGAGGGAGTGTTTTCAGAGACAGAAGTGAAAGTTGTCAGCTCCTCACAATCTGAGCCTGGACTCTGGCTTTGCACCACTATGGCATTATCCTGTTGGTCACAGCTACCATAGAGTCTGCCCGATTCCAGGGAAAAGAAGATACCCTAAGGGTAAGAGATGGGCTCCCAGGCCGATGCCTTCAGAAGTTAGAAATAACATACGGAAATGCCTAGCAAAGATACTGGATGGAAGAGATACTGGACGTGGCCTCTTGATGGACATGACTGAAGGAGCAGCTGGAATGGGGCCAGTCTGCCAGTCCCGATGTAAACTCAAGCTTAGCTAGTGACCATCACAGGAATATGATTCCCAATATCTAGAGATGTTAAGGGAAACCAAGGTATTGAGGGAGGTGGACCCAGATCTAGATTTAGACCTAGGCTTCATCTTGGCTGCCTTCCAAAAGAACTCAGGGCAAGGATGAGTTCCAGTGGCTGCCAGTCTCTATGCCAGTTATCTGCACAGATGGCCTCTTGCAGCTTGGGAAATGGGGTAATCCAGAGTCAAGGATGGCACTTACACTCAGTAGGGTCAAGCCTTCCCTTTCTGCACCCTAACTCTCTTACAGAGTCACCCAAAGCTCTAGTTATCATCCCCTCAATCAAAGGGGGTCCTTGTTCAGGAAGTTGAGGGGTGGCGTTGCATCTCCCTTGGAGGTCTTTTCTGCTTATGTAAACATAGCTAGAGTCTCAGTACTTATTCTGCGGGTCTTGAGGGAATCCAGGAACTACTGTTACAATATTCCCAAGGCAGGGATACTGTCTTCTCTTCCTGTCTGTGCCCCTCCCCCCACCGTTGTCATCTGTTCCACTGGCCACAAGCACTCCTGAGAGATAAACAAGATGTATACACTAATTCCTTTTTCCATATTTTTCCCAGCTCAGCACCCAAAGCCCCCATTCCACTAGATAATCCTCAGAGGCACACAAGAGGGGAGTCAATTTCAAAGCCATGCACAAAAATAGCTGAGAAATTTAAGAAAAGATATGCAGATTCCTGAGCTTCAGGAGATTGTAATTCAGGAGGCCTGGGTTAGGACTCAGGAATCTGTAGGTCCCCAACCTCTCCTTGGTGATTTTAACTTGAGCCTGTGGCCTTCTAGATACATTTTATTAACTCCCAGCTATGCTGGGTCCTCGTTTCAAAGGGATGGGGCCAATTAGCCCTCTCTGTTGGTGAGACCAGCTTGGTTATTGAAGAGACAAAGGCCCAGGGTGTGTTTTCTATAGCTAGAGCCTGACCTATGACCTTAGCCAGCTGCCTTACAAATGCCACTGGTCACCAGGGTAACGGAGCCAGAGAGAGTTAATGGTTGAGAGCAAATGCATCTTCACTATTGGTGTGGGAAGGGGGCTGGAAAGACAAGTCTCTACCGAGAACAGGCCATACTGAATCTGTGACTTCTGAATAGCATCATCATCTTTTATTCTGAAAATAAATGATGGAGCTATATACTTCCTTGGCACCTCCTTGAATGACGTTTAAGACTGTCTGCCATCTCAACAAAGAGTCTCACCCTTACCCCTTTCCTCCAAGGAGATCTGTGTTTAAAACAAGATGACATCACACTTCTGTGTTATATAGTGGTTAAGACAATTTAAAGGCCTGGGATGGAATCTCAACTTTAGTATTTGTGAATGACACATAGACAAGCAAGAAAAGGAAGCTTTGTGCCTCGGTTTCCTCATGCTGCAAAGCTTTAGTAAAATTAGTATCTCTTTTTTCCTTAAGATGAACTGCAAAAAAGAAATATTTTGTTCTAATGATAAGCCATCATATTACAAATTTCAAGCTGTTTGAGATCCCAGATCGTAATTAAAAATGTCTTGTCTTACTTGGTGAGGAACTATAAGAAAGAAAGCTGCCCCCTGCCAATAGGCACGTAAGTAAATTGGTGGTGAATTCTCCAGCCCCAGTTTAAAGCCTGAAGAGTTGGTAGTCCCAGCTGGCAGCTTGACTGTGACCTTATAAGAGCCAAACTCCCCCAGCTAAACTTCTGGACTGGGAAACCTCAGAAATTATGTGAGATAATAAATCTTTGCTGCTGAAAATAACTTGCTAAGTTTGGGGTCCTCTGTCATACAGCAGTAGATAACTAAAACAGTGCTTGTCTATAGTGTCTTCTGTACTTACAGACAAGGAAGAAATACTTGGAATTTATAAGTCATTCAATAAATTTTTTTCTGCATAAAAGAGGATGTGATATTCAAGTGACTTTCAGGTATTATTTTTGAAAACAAAATTATTAATATAGGTTTAGTCATAAATGTTAGTACCAATTTAAACAGTGCAAATAAAAAAAACAAAATTTAAACTCTCCTCTGTTCACCAGTCTCATGCCCCCAAACCAAAAATATTATTTTATTTCAAAATGTATATATTCATATATAAGTAGACATACAGTAGTTCTCCCTGGTGATTCAGGGGTAAAGAATCCTCCTGCCAATCTTTAGGAGATGGGAGTTCAATCCCTGGGTCTGGAAGATCCCCTGGAGAAGGAAATGGCAACCCACTCCAGTGTTCTTCCCTGAGAAATCCCATGGACAGAGGAGCCTGGCAGGTATAGTCCATGGGGTCACAAAAGAGTCCAACACACCCTAGTGACTAAACAATAGCAACAAAGACATCCAGTAGTATCATACTCAGTATGAAAGGATTTCAAAGTTTAGTCCTAGGACCAGCAGCAGCAGCATAACCTGGGAGCTTCTGAGAAATGCAGAATTTCAGGTTTTGCCCCAGACCTATTGAATCAGAAATTCTAAGGTGGGTCCAGCAACTGCCTTTTAACATAACCAGCATATGATTCTGCTACATGATAAAATTTGACTCTGTGTACATTTTGCAGCTTGCTTCTTCCACTTGGTAGACTTTGGACATCTTTACATGTCATTAGGTATATATATCTGTGTAATCTTCAAATTGCCACCTAGGACTTTATCATGTGTATATATCACACTTCATTAAACAGTTTCACATTGATGTCTGTTTCCAGGTGTCTTTAGTATCATCAGAAAAGTTAAAATGAAAAGCTTTGTGTTACGTTCATGTATGGTAGCTAGAAAGATAGGTAGATAAATAGTAAACTTTATGAACATGCTTCAGGAGAAATTCTCAGAAGTAGTATAGTTGGGTCAAAAATAATTGCATTTTGAATTTGGACAAATTTGATAGGTTCTCTTAAAAAATATTGCATTGGTGTTCATTAATAGGTCTAATCCTTGAAATATACTTCTATATTGGGCATTATTATAAACGTTTAACTGTCACTTTGATGGGTTAAGATCATTATTCCCTTTATACTGCGTTTCTTTATTTATGAGTAATATTAAGCACTTTTCATAGTTTTATTGACTTTTTCCCCCATGTGAACTGCCTTTTTCAGATCATTTCTTTCCAAAATGAAGATTTCAGCAAAGACCTTATTCTGACTGCTTTGGGGGTATTTTTGAAGAAAACTGCATTATTAGCATCCTGCCGATTGCCCTGAATACTTTATTATGATTCGTGAGGACTGATTGATCATAATCAAAAAATTAATCACCAATCAGCCCTAGTAATTAAGTCATAATCATATTTGCATATATGTGATAATTTATGCAATCTTTAGAGAAGGAAATTTAGATGGAAGCTATTGATTATGGAAAGTGTGCCAAATCTGTCAGTTATTGGGATAGTGATCTATACTACAGTGTGGCTGGACCCCTAAGAGTCAATTCATTGGACTAAAGGGGGCAGGATGGGAAAATGAGGTCCATGGACTGGTTGGGGTTCTTCTACCCATCACGAGCTATGGACTGCACCTGGTACACTGCTTTATCAATGATGTGTGCTAATTTCCAGGCCCATGATTATACAAATATGGATAGTTCAGAGCAAAGCCAGCTCTGTTACATAAAGAAAGGGATATTATTTTGCACACTTTCTGTTGAACAGTGGCCTCTGCACTTACCCAGCATTTCTAGCTGATTCTAGCTCTGATTCAACCTCTGATTCTAGTTTTTTTCCCATCTTCACCAGCCCTTGCTCCTTAGGTCTCAACATGACAACATGGGCCATTTGGAAGGAAGTGTGACTGGGCCATCTGACCAGGCAGTATGAAGGAAGTTCTTTTCTTTCTTTTTTTTTTTTTAAGTTTTTAATTTTATTTAAGTACAGGTGATTTACAATATTGTGTTAATTTCTGTTATACAACAAAGTGATCCATACATATATATACACACACACACACATATATTCTTTTTAGTATTCTTTTCCATTATGGTTTATTCATGACGTTGAATTTAGTTCCCTGTGCTATATAATAGGACCTTGTTGTTTATCCATCATGTATATAGTAGTTTGCATCTGCTAATCCCAAACTCCCAATCCTTCCCCCCCCACCCCACCCCCTGCAACCAGAAATCTTTTCTCCATGTCTATGAGTCTGTTTCTGTTTCATAGATATGTTTACTGAAGGAAGTTGAATGTGCTGCTCCTTAAAAAAACACATGGTTATAAATGCAGAGGTCTAATATCATAAGTATAGTAAATATCATACTGGTTGTTATGGGTTAAATTGTGTTCACTCAAAATTTATATGTTGAAGTCCTAACACTTGGTGCATCAAAATGTGCCTTTATTTGAAAATATGGTTGTTGCAGGTATAATTAAAGTTGAGATGAGATCATATTGGCATGGGCTTTCCTGGTGGCTCAGTGGGAAAGAATCCATGTGCAATGCAGAAGCCACGGAGAAGAGGGTTCAATCCCTGAATCAGAAAGATCCTCTGGAGAAGGAAATGGCAACCCAGTCCAGTATTTTTGCCCAGAAAATCCCATGGACAGAGGAGCCTGGTGGGCTACAGTCCATGGGGTCCCAAAAAGTTAGACATGGCTAAGCAACTAAACAGCAACGACATACTGGTGTAGGGTAGGACCCTAACCCAACAGAGCTGATGTCCTTATAACAAAAGGAAATTTGAAAACAGGCACAGACATGGGGAGAATGCCAAGTAGAGGTGAATGCAAAGGTGGTGGAGGCATCTGCACATCATGAAACACCAAAGATGGCCAGCACACCACTGGGAGCTAGGAGAGAGGCGTGAAACAGGTTCTTCTTGTAACCTTCAGATGGGACTCTGCTGTGTGACCTTGAACTTCCAGCATCCAGAACTGTGATATAATAACTTCTTTTGTTTAAGTTGCCAATACTGGTTTTATTATGGCAGCTATGGCAGGCTCATTCACTTGTAATTTATACTCAGTAATAATAATAACAGTAGTAGTAATAATAATAAACTCCTCAGTGAACAATAACTATGTACCAGCTATGTGCTAGGTCTCTTTATGTACAATATTTCATTTTGTCCTCCAAGATACCCCTATGAAGGAGGTCCCTGGTGGCTCAGAAGGTAAAGAATCTGCCTGCAATGCAGGTGACCTGGGTTCCATCCCTGGATTGGGAAGATTCCCCTGGAGAAGGGAATGGCTATCCACTCCAATATTCTTTCCTGGAGAGTTCCATGAGCAGAGGAGCCTGGTGAGCTACAGTCCCTAGGGTTGAAGAGTTGGACATGGCTGAGTGACTAACACTTTATGTGGATAAGCAAACAGATTTTCAGGAGCATCTCCAAGATTGCACAGACAGGAAGAGGTGCAGCAAGCATTTAAACTATCTTAATGAAAAATCCGGTGGCCTAACTCACTTTGCAATTCTGTGGAAGCTCAGGAGCATCACTCTAAGGAGCTATTACTTCCCATCAACCTTGGAAAATGAGAAGTAATAAGAGATACGGAAAGGGGGATGTTGACAATGCTGCTATTAAGTGGCAGAGAGAAGCCCAAATGGACAGGTGGTTGGTTATTCGTGGGTGCTGCTGATTCAGGTCTCAGCTTGCAGGTCTGAGTCATCTGTTTATCCTCTGATGTTCTGTGCTCAAAAGCTATGGAAGTGCTGGCCCTGGATCAGCTTCCCTGAGTCTGAGAGCTTTTGCTGTAATCACTCACTTATTTTCCTGCATAGCAATCCTAGTCATGAATCCAATTGGTCCTTTCCTCATCAGGCCCCCAGGAAAGCTGCTAGAAATACACATCACACAAGTTCGGGGGCTTGGGTCCATCATGGGGAGAGTCAACAATCGGGCCAGAACTAAGCACAGAGGTTAATTGGAATCAGAAGCTTGGAACCCGTGAAGTTGCTCAACTAATTATCTTGTGACTCCTCCCAGTCCTCCCAGTCCTCCCCTTTCTTGCCTTCACACCTGAGCAATAACCAAGGAGAAAAGTGCCCTTTCCTCCCACAGATCTTCACCTTTAGCCCAAGAGATCGAGAGAGCCTATTCATGATTGTGGGCACCCAATAAAATGCAAACATACATTCTCAGTATTCTTACAGATGGTGCTTCAGAGATGAGAGAGCTTGTGACATTTCAGCTCCTCCCTCAATCTAGAGGATGCTACCCTGTGGCAGGAAGCTGCAGAAGGTATCTGGAGGCAGAAAATTGATGCTTTGGATCCTAGGGTGGCTATAAGCAGGTAGACTTGGGTTTTCTTCCTGGCTCTGCACTCACAAGCTATGTGTGCTGGAGATAGTCTCATTCCCTCTCTGGCCTCATAGGCCTGATCCACAAAATGGGACTGAGGCATAGATCTTGTGGTTGTTGTGAAAAGCAAATGAAGCTTTGCATGTAAAGCACTTGGCACAGAACTTGGAGATGTAGCAATTACTGAGTCAGGGCTGGCTCCTTGGGAACAATCTGCTATGGACAACCCAGGGCTTTCCCACCCCTGTCTCCTCGCTCCTCTCTGTTGTGACAAACTGACAGAGAGTGGTTGGGCATCCTGACTGATCCCTTGTGTGTTAATGGCCCTGACTCCCAAGACAGCTTCCCAGATGTGGTCAGACCTCAGCGTGAATTATTGGCTTGGACTTTGCTCTTTCCAGAAAGATGAGTCCTGGGTGAGATGGATTTCAGCTTCCAGAATTCACCATGGGGCCCTTCCCTGCTTGTTTACTAGGTGGGCTCCCATTGGCTTGAGGGGGCTAATATGTTTCACAGCATGTTTTGTAGATTGCATCTGGCCAGATGTTCCTCTGTGTGAGTTCCCTAAGCGATGTGGGAGGGAAGGAACACCCTGGTGTCAATGGAATTGCAGCCAAAAGGTGTTGCACCCCCTTGCTCAAGGCCAACCACCTCCTCTGTTGCTCTCAGGGAGCAAGATTATATTTCAGATGGAAGGCTCAGAGGCAATGGTCCTGAGACCACATTTGATGTTTTCTGTCCTTTCACTAGATTCATGTCAGTGATTGCTTCTTTTAGAGATACTGGCATTAGTATCTGAGTTATCTTTAAAAAAGGAATTCAGTTATAGATACATCTGTGCTGTGCTGTGCTAAGTCGCCTCGGTCATGTCTGACACTCTGCAACCCCATGGATTGAAAGAAAACCCAACAGGCTCCTCTGTCCATGGGATTCTCCTGGCAAGAATACTGGAGCAGGTTGCCATTTCTTACTCCATAGATAGATCTATAGATCTACAGATAATAGGTATTCCCCAAAGTGACCATGGAAGGGGTAACATGTAATGGCCAGGGAGGCTATAATTCTTTTCTTGCTAAAAACAGCCCCATCTAGTCCTGTCCAGTGTCCTATTCAGCTTTGCTTTCCTCCATCCAGTTTGAATCTGAAAGTATCAAACTTGCCAGTTATGGCTCAGAGACAAGGCATCTTGCCTAGGGGAGCCCTGTCTGCATAGGATCTCCACAGAGAGCCTGTAGGAGATATCATCAATCCCAAATCAGAGGATGAAGGGCAGTGGTAGAAAGTTATCAACAAGGTGTCAACTACTTAATCAAGCAGGGCTGAGAGATATACCGAAAAAACAGAGAATGAAAGTCTTGGGACAGGCTTAGAAAATGAAATATTGGAAACTATGCTTCTTTCTCTTGATTGAAGAACTTGGATTCTAAAATCTAAGCCCTGTGCCCCCCTTGAGGGTGCTGACCAGGTGCTGGGGATAGTGGAAGATGATGATGAAGCCCTCCTTGTCTTGCCTTGCAAAAACTCAACTTCATCAAAGACAGGAGGTTTGGGTTTCATGATTTTCCAGGCCACATTGGCCTAGAGCAGATAATCCTTAGATGGGGGTAGGGATAAAGGGACAAGGGATAGCAATGTCCTACTAACATGACATAAACAAGAGACTCAGAAAGAATGGGAAGATAGAACAGGCCTTTAGGAATTCCCTGGGAGTCCAGTGGTTAGTACTCGGTTTCCACTGCAGGCAGCCCACATTTGATCCTTGGTTGGGGAACTAAGATCCTGCATGCCGCTCAGTGTGGCAAAAAAAAAAAAAAACAACAAAACAAAACAAAAAAAAACCTTAGAAAATATATGAAAGAAAAAAGAAAGAAAGACAAACTCACCTATCACACCATTATCTAAGAAAAAAAGAAGGCCTACTTTATTTTTTGATCTCTCATGAGTCTTTAATGATAGTAATTGTAAGTGAAGTATTCTACTTCTCTTAAGGGAGTGGAGTTGGGAAAGGGTGGAAAATGAAGAAGATTAATAATTAAGGATATTTAGTTAAAGCTAGGTTTGCATCCACAGAAAGAATAGCCCCTTTAAATGGGATGCTTAGTGCATGCAAGCTGTGCTACCTTCTCCAGACAGAGGCACTGTCATGTTTCATTGTCATACAACCAACTGAACTACGGTCTATTATTATGGGTGGGAACATGGATCATCAAGGAAAGGAAATTACTTGCTCAAGGTCACACAGTCAGAAAATGGCAAAGCTAACTCTTGAATCCAGGAGTCCCAAAGCCTGAGCAGTTAACCATCATGTCACCTGTCCTTTGATCGGCGGGGGGGTGGGGGGAGGTGGGGGTGGGGGTGGTGGTCTTAGTCTAATTTTCTCTTTTTCCAGGAAACTTCTTTCCTAAATTTAGTTGAGCCATGTGTCTTCTCCGCGTCACTGTTGCACCAATTAAACTCTTCCCAGTTTTGCTGCAGTCACGCTTTCTTCTCTTAAAGCTACATCTTTCTAAGGCTGTGTGTTTGGCCATCATTTTGCTCAAAAAGTATGAAGCATGGGAAAGACCTTCCTCACAAAAGAGCTAAAATGATTAATCATAGTGTCAAATGATTATCAATAAATGACTGCTATTAATGGTAGTAGAAATATATAATGGTGGTTTTCACAGTGATGATAATAAAAAAGAATGGCAGTTATAATAATTACAGCAGCACAACCATATCCTATTTTTATCGAACACTTATTATGTATCAGTTCATATTATAAAAACTTTATATGTAATAACATCCAATTTTCACCACGATTCTGAAGGCCTGGACTAAGATAAGGTGAGTAAGGCTCCTGGGGACAAAATATAAGGAGGTGCTGGATGCTCACTGTCAGAGTTGTGAAGAGGGATGCCTTCTTCAAAAGTGAGGTGCCCTGGGTGTCCCACCTGCCTCCTCTAGTACTCACCCTACCCTAGGAGAGCTGTGGGACTGGAATAGTCACAGCCATGTGAACCTTTTACAAACTAATAAACTTGAACTTGAAGAGAGTTGGTAAGTGCTTTGGAATTCCAGGCAAGCTGGTTCTATGGGACACTTGCACATAAAGTCTCTATTCCTTGTTAACAAACTGTCTCTAAATTTATTGACCTGTGTGAGCTTGGACTCAGTAACAGAAGGAAGGAAGGAAAGGAAGAAAGGAAGGAAAGTCAAGGCTTGTTTAGAAGCCAAGGCAAGGTGCTGTATTGTCCCTGCCTATGAATTAGGATATTTTCTTATTCATATGACAGAAACCCATTTCACACTACTTAGATAAAAACTTGAATGTATTTTTAAAATATAGGATTATAGCATGTAATAAAAGAATAACTAAGAACCAAGTACAGGTAAGGTACAGATATTGCTGGCTTCAGGATTAACTGAAAATGAAGAGCTGAACTCTGTATCATCAGCATCATCTTATCTACAAGGCTCATGGTGTTTCTGTTTAAATAGGAACTCATACAACCTCAGCTAAGATCTAACACTGGAATTCTCATGGAAGATATGCAGATGGGGCCTCATTACCTGTGTAGTGACAATCATATTACCAGAAAGAATATGATAAGGGCACACAGTTCTGAGCTATAGCGTTTCTAGGAATAGAGAATTAATATCTGGTGATCAATCAGAAAGAAGAAACATCAAGAAAATAAGAAAATATGACATGATATGATGGGTGGGATTTTGACAAGTGAAAGTGTAAAACCAGGACTCTGAGAGGGAGGGAATGGTGTTGACAAATGCCTGAAAAGCTATTTAAGAGCGTGACCACCCATAGTGTTTGGCTGGATTGTAGATTATAAATCATGGTTTCACAGGGTGTTAGGTAGAAAAAGGAAGTGAAAATGTCATGGTGGAGATCTTTGAATATACAAATGAGGAGTTGTATGCATTTAATGATATTCATTTGTTTATTCACTTATTTATTCATTAATAAATATTTATAGGGCATTTGTTGGACACATACTAAGTCTCTAAGTATGAAGATAATCATGAAATATAAATAGTTTCCAGTTTAAAAAGCTGCTTATGTGAATGGTAGCTGTGAGTAACCAAGGACACCTCTAGCCCTCTAATTGTTCGGATGGTGTTAAATAGTCTCTCTTATTCAGGAGCTTTACAGAACATTGCCACAGTGACAAGGTGGAGGTTCCTACCTTGCCTCTGGCTTTTGATGAAAGAACTGTTGTGTGAAGGAATCAAGGAAGCTCTGAAGCTTTTTAAACAGAGGCATGACATAATTTCCCTTTAGTAAGTTGGTATGGGTGGTGGTGGCAAGAAGAGATTGGAATTGAGAGATTTTGGAGAAAAAAGAACAGTGTGTGTGTGTGTGTGTGTTTGTGTGTGTGTGTGTGTGTGTTAGAGGGGTTGTTGTAAGAATTTGGATAGGAGAAAATAACAATTTAACAAATACAAAACCTGAATTTAAAAACAGAAAGAGAAAAATGGAAGGGCATTTTAGAGGACTCCACAGTCCCCTGGGTATCCCATTTAGGGATACTGAGGATTCTGGTGGCTGAGTGAACAGTGGTGTCACTGGACCAAAGATAAAGATCAAAATTAGGAGTTGGTATGAGCAGGGGAAGGGAGGGGAAAGTTTAGGACATGTGGAGTCTCTGGTACCATAGATTTACTAGGGGAAGCTGGAAAAATGTCTCAACAGCATTGAGTATCAGTAAGGAGGTTGAGGATGCAGATAACAACTTGCGGTATTCTGTTTAGAGCCGCCCTTCTAAACCAGGGTTCCAAAAGAGTTAAAACCTAATGTCTTAACCATTCATTGTACATAATGGAATCCCTTTCCTCCTGTGCATTGAGAATGATATTATGTACCATCCTTGAGATAACTGAGAAATGTTATTCAAAGCATCAAATGATCCCACTTGAGAAAGGCTAGTTTAGAAGTAATGGCTGCTAGAACTGGAGGTTAGTGAGAATGCTAGGAAAAATGTAACTCATGCAAAAGGGACCTTAGGTAAAAAGATTAGTTAGATCTAATGTTTAGGAAGTAAGGGGGGAAATAAAAGAACTGGTAGCTCAGTGAGATTAAGAGTGGCAAAAAAAGCAAGAGAAGACGTATTCTCCATTGTTGTTCACAATGTCCCCACTGACACAGAGCAAGTGTTTAATAAGGTTTCAGATCAGATCAGATCAGTCACTCAGTCGTGTCCGACTCTTTGCGACCCCATGAACTGCAGCACACCAGGCCTCCCTGTCCATCACCAGCTCCCAGAGTTCACTCAAACTCACGTCCATCGAGTCAGTGATGCCATCCAGCCATCTCATCCTCTGTCATCCCCTTCTCCTCCTGCCCCCAATCCCTCCCAGCATCAGAGTCTTTTCCAATGAGTCAACTCTTCGCATGAGGTGGCCAAAGTACTGGAGTTTCAGTTTTAGCATCATTCCTTCCAAAGAAATCCCAGGGCTGATCTCCTTCAGAATGGACTGGTTGGATCTCCTTGCAGTCCAAGGGACTCTCAAGAGTCTTCTCCAACACCACAGTTCAAAAGCATCAATTCTTCGGCGCTCAGCCTTCTTCACAGTCCAACTCTCACATCCCTACATGACCACAGGAAAAACCATAGCCTTGACTAGACGAACCTTTGTTGGCAAAGTAATGTCTCTGCTTTTTGAATATGCTATCTAGGTTAGTCATAACTTTCCTTCCAAGGAGTAAGCGTCTTTTAATTTCATGGCTGCAGTCACCATCTGCAGTGATTTTGGAGCCCAGAAAAATAAAGTCTGACACTGTTTCCACTGTTTCCCCATCTATTTCCCATGAAGTGATGGGACCAGATGCCATGATCTTTTCTGAATGTTGAGCTCTAAGCCAACTTTTCCACTCTCCACTTTCACCTTCATCAAGAGGCTTTTTAGTTCCTCTTCATTTTCTGCCATAAGGGTGGCGTCATCTGCATATCTGAGGTTATTGATGTTTCTCCTGGCAATCTTGATTCCAGCTTGTGTTTCTTCCAGTCCAGCGTTTCTCATGATGTACTCTGCATAGAAGTTAAATAAACAGGGTGACAATATACTCCCTTGACGTATTCCTTTTCCTATTTGGAACCAGTCTGTTGTTCCATGTCCAGTTCTAACTGTTGCTTCCTGACCTGCATACAGATTTCTCAAGAGGCAGATCAGGTGGTCTGGTATTCCCATCTCTTTCAGAATTTTCCACAGTTTATTGTGATCCACACAGTCAAAGGCTTTGGCATATTCAATAAAGCAGAAATAGATGTTTTTCTGGAACTCTCTTGCTTTTTCCATGATCCAGCAGATGTTGGCAATTTGATCTCTGGTTCCTCTGCCTTTTCTAAAACCAGCTTGAACATCAGGAAGTTCACCGTTCACATATTGCTGAAGCCTGGCTTGGAGAATTTTGAGCATTACTTTACTAGTGTGTGAGATGAGTGCAATTGTATGGTAGTTTGAGCATTCTTTGGCATTGCCTTTCTTTGGGATTGGAATGAAAACTGACCTTTTCCAGTCCTGTGGCCACTGCTGAGTTTTCCAAATGTGCTGGCATATTGAGTGCAGCACTTTCGCAGCATCATCTTCCAGGATTTGAAATAGCTCCACTGGAATTCCATCATCTCCACTAGCTTTGTTCGTTGTGATGCTTTCTAAGGCCCACTTGACTTCACATTCCAGGATGTATGGCTCTAGGTCAGTGAGCACACCATCGTGATTATCTGGGTCATGAAGATCTTTTTTGTACAGTTCTTCTCTGTATTCTTGCCACCTCTTCTTAATATCTTTTGCTTCTGTTAGGTCCATACCATTTCTGTCCTTTATCGAGCCCATCTTTGCATGAAATGTTCCTTTGGTATCTCTGATTTTGTTTAAGAGATCTCTAGTCTTTCCCATTCTGTTGTTTTCCTCTATGTCTTTGCATTGATCTCTGAGGAAGGCTTTCTTATCTCTTCTTGCTATTCTTTGGAACTCTGCATTCAGATATTTATATCTTTCCTTTTCTCCTTTGCTTTTCGCTTCTCTTCTTTTCACAGCTATTTGTAAGGCCTCTCCAGACAGCCATTTTGCTTTTTTTAGCTATTGTATAATTTTCAAAATATTCCAAACATTTTTTATTTGCAATTTATATGACATTTCATTTTGTCTTCATGTACTAAAAAATAGTAATAATTCATAGAGAGTCTGGAAAACTCTCTATCGTTTTCTCTTTCTGTTGACTCCTATGCATGTTTCAAAGGTCAGAGCAAGAACCAAATGCTTCAGGAAGTATCACCTCACTTCCACACCTTTATTATCCAAGTATGTCAAAATGTACCCCAGAAGACTCAGAGCACCCTCTGCATATCTTTATTGACACATTTACCATATTATTTTGAAATGACAGTTTGAATAATCACTTTTCTAATTAGATCCTGAAGCAAAGTCCATACCGTGAAAGTGAAAGTGCTAGTTGCTCATTTGTATCTAACTCTTTGTGACCCCATGGACTCCCCTGTCCATGACATATTCCAAGCAAGAATACTGGAGTAGATATCTAGTGCCCTTCTCCAGGGGAATCTTCCTGACCCAGGGATCAAATCTAGGTCTCCCCTATTGCCGGCAGATTCTTTATCATCAGAACCCTCCCATTTGGTTGGCATAGAACTGTGCCATACAGAGATTGTCCTTTATAAAAGAACGTAGCTCTCTGCTCCTTCATGGTCTGCCCCAGTTGCTCCAGCTTATCAAGGATATTATTTTCCTGTGACAGACCCTAGCTAATGATAGATCAAGTCCAATGAAGGGTAACGCCAAGGGTCTATACACACTTTGGACTTTAGGGGACTTATGATTTCCCCAGTCTTGTCAGGCTTCCAGCGAAAGTTGATTTCTCTGTCAACCTAATCTTATATCTTGCCTCTCCTTTCCAAAAGTGTCCATCCCTCGTGAATCACTGTATAGCATATTCTTTCTCACATCTGCTTGTGGAGGGCTCAGGCAGTATTTAGAACACAGCCTAAGGTCAAATGAGATCAATGGATCTTTGTGTAGAGAAAGAAGTTGAATATCCCCAAAGTTGCACATTGTATTCATCCATTCAATAAAATGTAAGTATCTTCCTAGTGTGTGCCAAGCTCTGTTCTACACATTCGATTTTGACATAGTTTGAGTTGACCTTTGGTATCTTTGAGAGTGGTGAATCAGGGCAGGATCAGAGATAACAAAAAATTGTAAAATGTTAAGGAGAAAGAGAGCTGAGGTGGATCACATGCTCTGTTAAATGTAACACGCTATACAGAGGTTGGTCACTTTTGTTTTTATTTCAAGGGTTATAGAAGCAAAAAGACAGAAAGATGAGGTGTTGCTTGGAATTACCTGACTGAGACAGATGGTGCTTTTACATCTGGGGTCTCTTCTAGTCCTTGACTACATACCCCAGCTTGCTTTCATAGGTAGGACAAAATAAGTAGTTCTGGCCAACCTAATATGAGCAGAAATGATGCATGCACATCATTTACAATCCTGGTCCATAAAACTGTCCACTGAAGGGCCTCTATTTCATTGCCCCCCATACTGCAGCAGAATGAAGAGGATCCCAGGGACTAAGAACACAGCAGAACCATGAAATGGAATGATCTTGGATCCTTGAATGACCGTATGACACAGAGACCCTCCACATTGACCACCGCTGGACTCTAATGCAAGCAAGAAGTACATTATTGTTGTTAAAAATCACAGAGACTTTGGAACTCTTTGGTAAAGCAGGTTGTCTAATATATATGGTATGTCATTTAAGGGAAACATCTTCTTAGAATGGAAAAGACTTGACTATATTTAGTGGCTGGGGGGATGATGCTGTGGAAGATAAATTGAGAAAGCAAATGAGAGAGTGTATGGTCATTAAGGCAAGTTCCCTGAAGCACAGAAGGAAGTGACCCAGAACAGGATCCTCTGCTCCCATATGCTTTGTTGTCAAGAACGAGAAGAATATCGGTCATTTTTGTGTTCGTGGTTTCACTACTAATTATTAACAAGAGAGGAATTATGAGAAAGGCACAAGGATCACAAACATATGGAAGTAACAAAGTTTCAAGAATCTTTTCATGTTGTTACCCACATGGTATGTTAAAAGAAAAAAAAGTTATAGGAAGGCAAACAGGAGTTTAAATCTCTGCTTTGCCATATACTAGCTGTGAAACAGAAAAAAATGATTTATTCTGAGATTATTTATTCAGTTCCACTGCAACACCAGTAAATTGGTGAGCACCTCGCATGGATTATTACTATTTTTTTGAAGATGTAATGAAATGTCATGTAAATTGCTAAGGAAAATGTCTGGTATATTTTGAAAATCATATAATAACTAATCACTGTTGACCACTTGTTCTGTGTCAGGACTGTCTTAAGCAAAATATAATAATTAAATCACTTATTTCTCATAGCAAATCAGCAAGGTATTTTTTTTTTATTACCCCAATTTTATAGATAAAGAAATCCATTTAAAAGCATTAGCTGGAAATTCCCTGGTGGTCTAGAGGTTAGGGTTCTGTGCTTCCACTGCTGGGGGCCTGGATCTATCCCTGGTTGGGGAACCAAGATCCCACAAGCTATGTGGTATGGCCAAAAAAAAAAAAAAAATTCTAGTTCCATAATAAAGCATTAACTGCTAATACTTGTCTTTGGGTAGAGAGATTATGGGTATACATTTCTGGATATTTTCATAAAATTTCATATTCTATATGAATGTGCATATTTTGCTTTTATAATAAGAAAATAGAATGAATGTGATTTTTAAAACCCTGAAAAGAGTAGGTTCTATTCCTTTGGGGGAAAACAAGAAGTAGGTTCTTGAACTTGACATTTACCAAACCCTCAAAATCCCATGGATGGAAGAACCTGGTAGGCTGCAATCCATGGGGTCGCTAAGAGTTGGACATGACGGAGCGACTTCACTCTCACTTTTCACTTTCATGCATTGGAGAAGGAAAAGCAACCCACTCCAGTGTTCTTGCCTGGAGAATCCCAGGGACAGGGGAGCCTGGTGGGCTGCCGTTTCTGGGGTCACACAGAGTCGGACATGACTGAAGTGACTTAGCAGCAGCAGCAACTCTACTGAGCCTTTCTCCAGGGTCCTAAGCCTGTTCTCCCAGGTATCCTGTGGCACACAGACCTAGACGGAGAAGCAACAAAGCTAGAGAAGTGGCTGCTCTCTTTGAACCTCTGGTTTAGATAGTACGCCAGTGAAAATGCCTCCAACTCTCTGAGCTTCTCCTCATAGAATGTCTCATGGGTCTTTTTTTCTCTTCCACTGAACAGCTCAGTGTTCTTGGAATATGTCACTAAACTTCCCCCAGGGATCTCAATGGGGACCCTCTGGCAATCTCTGTAGAATACACCTCAGAATTATGCTGAGGGGCAAGGAAGTTGGGATATTTATTCACCAATGTCTATCGCTGACTACTCTTGGTGGTTTTAACATCTTGGCTTTTTGGCTTCCCACTGCAGTGGGACAAAGTTCTCCTATGGCCAGAGGACACTGCCTGGCAGAAAAACAATTTTTTTCCTTTGGCATCATTGGAGATTGTTGACTGGTGACCTCTGAGTTGTCAGCACTAGACACCAACAAGATCTGTGACAGATGTTAAAAGGATAAATTAAAAAATAGATAGCAGGCACCAACAGAATCTGCTACAGATGTTAAAAAGATAAATAAAATCACATGATAAATGCTCAATAAATGCTAGCTGCCATAATTAAAATAATAACATTAGCTTTATCCTAACTAGTGCAAGCTCATGTTAAAACCCAAGTCCCTTGGGAGTCCAAGTCTCCAAGAATTTTAATTAGCAAGAAAATCTTCAGGTTTCTTTTTTGGTTATTCTCCTGGCCACTGCCAACTCTTATGGCTGCTTCGACTAATTTTTAATTCCTTGTTCTCTGGGTAGGGATAATTAAGTGGGAACCATTTTTATAGACTCTCATTTCCCATCTCTGAAATTTTGTGCTTTGCTTCACAAAAACCCCTAAACCAACATGAGCCTTTATTGTTGTTCTTCTTTCTCGAAGCTCTGCCACTTCTGGCTCTGAGGTCCGGAGACAGACGTCTCGTTTGTATGCAGTTTCCCAAGGGGTGAACCACAGTCAAAGCACCTTACCTTGGACAAGTTTAAGCCCTTTTAGCTGCTCAATGGAGATCACATCCCAGGATGCAGGCAGGTTTCCAGGACAACTGGGGTTTGATGGCTCATTGAAGGATGGCCAAAGCAGCTACATATTGGTGCTTTGAAAGTTTCAAACGATTCAGCGAGAGCTTTTGGTTCAGGAAATCCAAACCATATTTTCTACAAACATTTTTCTCCTCAATTTTTAATCACATGTATATTGCAAAGGAAATGTATCCCATCTGTTTTTTTTTTTTTCACTCATTTATTCTTATCCAAATAAAATTTCAAAATTTATTTGATGTTCCACATTAAAAAATATACTATAACGGAAGAACATATTTGGTAAAAGGCAATGTTTCTCTCCCTCAGGCTGCCAGTGACTGTGGGTCATTGAGTTGGCCTCAGTCTACACAGTGAATTGGCCATGTGCTGGATTCCTTTGAGGGATAATTTCAACTCTCTCAGTGGCAAGCCCAATGGACAACAAAGGGCTCATCTAATTCTATTAATCACAGGAAGCTGGCAGAGAGAAGAGCACGTCCAAAGAGGGTAAAGGAGCTCGGATATTGAGTCCAGCCTCACTGTTGTTTTACAGCTGAGGAAACTGAGCCCCAGAGGGAAGGAATTCTTTGCCTAATGACACAGGGTTAATTAAAGGCAGATTTTGGGTCACAAACTCAGGTCTCCTGAGCCTAGAAGCAGTGGTTCTTTCTACTCTCTCTATTGTAATGCATCAAAGCTCCGATGTAAAATCAGGCTGTAAAAACCCCAATCATGAGCATGTTCAAGTCACGAACTGTTATGCATTTGTGGGGAGAGGGAATCAGAAAGATTTTAAAACCAGGCCCCCACCCTCAGACAGTACAGGCTCAGGGCTAGATAGGCTGATTTCTTCTCACAAGTTAACTACTTTTTGGTGATAATGACCTTGGGAATGTTGCTTAACAACTCTGAGCCTCTCTTGCCTAATCTGTAAGACAGGTTGAAATTAGCACCCATGCTTGGACGTTGGTGAAAATTAGACAAAAGACTGGATGTAAAAGCTCTGGGAGTGGTTGCTACCACAGAATAAATGCTCAACAAACAATAGTTTTTCTTAGTGTTACTATTATTATTACTCAGTGGTCTTCTTTTCTAGAGAAGTATTTTGCTCAGTTGGGTTTCATGGAACACTATTTTCAGCAGATGTGAACTGTCTTATGAAAAAAAAATGTGAGGATTATATCTCATATTTTCATATGTTTTGAAAGTGTATATTCTACCATTTTCTTAGAGCTTCTTTTTAAGATAATTTTATTTATTTATTCATTTTATTTAATTTTGACTGTGCTGGGTCTTCGTTGCTGCACGGGTTTTTCTCTAGTTGTGGTGAGCAGGGGCTACACTCGAGTTGTGGTGTGTGGCTTCTCATTGCTGTGGATTCTCTTGTTGCAGAGCACAGGCTCTAGGCTTCAGTAGTTGTGGCACATGGGTTCAGTAGTTGAGGCTCCCAGGCTCTAGAGCACAGGTTCCATGGTTGTGGTGCACAAGCTTATTTAGGGCATCCAATCTTAGTTGCCCCTTGGCATGTAAGATCCACCCATATCAGGGACTCCGGTCTCCTGCATTGGCAGGCGGACTTTTTACCACTGAGTCAACAGGGAAGCCCTTCTTAGAGCTTCTTAATGTATAATATGCACTTGGTAAAGTCCCTGAGAAGGCAGGCAGAAGATAAAACTGCCAGATTTTGTTGAAGACAAGCATCACCAAAGATCGCTGAACTTTCTTCTAAGAACACACATTAAATAGCTTTCTGTTGCACATCAACTTTGGGAACGAAGATACAGGAGATAAAACAAGTAAATGCAAAGCTGTATTGCACAAATGATCGCGATCCATGGTGACAAAGGTGCAGAATGAAAAACTAAAGATCATTCATCTTCCAAAAAGACACCTGTGGTTGGCTTCAAGGAGGAAGGAATATCAAAGCCGGAGAGGGTGGGATGGAGATGAAAGTGAGGAAGTGTCTGAATATAGAGTCAAGAAAGTGCTGAGGAAGTTCTAGAGAGCAGCAAAAATCCCACTTTACACCTTCAGCTGCAGACTTGAGCCAGAAGGAGCTCTGGCTGGAGATTTGGGGACCAGCTCATCTTCTTTTTTCCCCCAAGGGCAGGAAACATCCGGGGTTCATTTTTACATTTACAACACCTAGCGCAGAGCCTGGGGCGAAGTCAGGACTCAATAAATGTGCACTGGGTTGAGACCAGATCTAAGTGGATGTGAAAAGCCATGATAAGGAATCTGGATGTTATTTGGCAGACAATGAGGAGACGTCGAGGCTTGTTGCTTGGAGGAGTGACGTGCTCTGAAGGGCACTTTAGGGAGATTGGTTTGGCAGCATGTGGGGGATGGAACCAAGGAGAGAGAAACTGGATGCATGCATCAACCAAGAATTCAAGTACCATTTCGAGCAAGAAAAAAGTGAACTCAGGGATGGGTTATAGGGCTGTAAGGATGGCAATGCGGCTGGATAAGCAGCTGCAGAGGTAGAAAATTCATGCAACTTCCCATCACGATAATTAAATTTGGAGGAGAATGGATATGTATGCATATGTGTGGCTGAGTCCCTTTGCTGTTCACCTGAAACTATCATGACATTGTTCATTGGTTTATACCTCAATACAAAATAAAACGTTTTTAAAAAAGAAATAGAAAATGTTGATATAAAGAAACTCATATTAAATTAAAGAAACTTAAAAAGAGGAAAATGAATGAGGATTTACAAGTGATTTTACATTGTGCAAAGGGAAAGAAATAGATCTAGAGGTTCAATTTCCCCCCAACAGAGGAAACTTAAAAAATGATGATGTCATGAGCAGATGAAGGGGCGAATCTAGACCAGACTGAGTTGGAAAGAAAGGTCAATATTGGCCTTGAGGAAAGTGTGTACTGCTGGCGAGGCATTGGAGGGCACACAACCAGAAAGCCCTTGGGAACGTGCAATGGAAAACTGGAAGATACATGAGAAGAGGAGATGCAGGTTTGGATCCACCTGTATAGAGCTGAGATCTGAAGCTCTGTGAGTGCATGGAAGTATGGATTTAGAGACTAGGGAGAGAAAGGCAAGAAACGGTCTAAGACATATAACCCATGAGCATCCCTGCCCAGCACCGTCCACAGCTGCAGCCTGGCCCAGCCTGTTCCTGCCTGCTCATGAATGAAGAGTCTACCAGCAGCCACATCTCAGTCCAGCCCTTGAGTCAACCCTGTAGGACTGACTTAGCTCCTCCCACAGGTGGGGTCTGGACATGACCTTGCTCTTTGTGGGAGGAGCCCCGGACACTCACCTGCCCATTCAATTGAATTCTTTTCCTACCTCAGTGGTTGTCTTAAGAATACAGCCTCTGGAATCAGACTGCTTGGATTTGAGTCTCAGCCATACTTACAAGAATGGCTTCCCAGGTGGCTCAGGCAGTAAAGAAACTGCCTACAATGCAGGAGACCCGGATTTGATCCCTAGGTTGGGAAGATCCCCTGGAGAGGGAAATGGCTACAGTGCTTTTATCTTCTGTCTTCTTTTCCATTTTTCTGCAAATTTGGAATAAATAGAGCATCTATGTGATTGTGCTTGGTTATGAAGAGTAAAGGTAAAGCATTTAGAAAGTTCTTGACATAAAGTAAGAGCTCAATATATTTTGGCCACTTATTGCTATTTCTTTTTTCATGCCAGTCATTTGTGTATTGATGACTGAGCTTGTGCCTCCATTTCCTGACAATGATTAAAAATCTGCCCTGAAGCAGAATCTAAAGTACTTAGTTGAACGTGTGCTAAGAATCTCCTCAGTCAAGTTCTTGTTCCTCCTCCCTCTTCTCTCCAGACAGCACTGCATCATCGTTGTCTGGGGATATAAAAGCTGCTACCTCTTTCCCATCACTCATTCATTTATTTATTGAATCATCTATTCAATTAATGTTTATTGAGCATCCACTTTGTTCGAGATACTATCCCCACAGCCACCAGATAACACTACCTCATGTCTTCGTCTCTCTGGGTACTGTGAGGCTGTGACTTCCCCCTGCAGCCACAGAGACAGCAGGAAGAATTGGAAACCTGCCCTCCCATGAATTTCTAGTGTGTTTTGAGGCTGAGCCATCAAACTCCTCCAGCAAAGTAACCATGCTTTCTTGTGTCTCCCAGACTCACAGAGCAAATGGTGGGCACAGGATTAAAAACCCAGTAAATTCATGCTGATGACTTGGGAAGATACACAAAAAAGATCAGCATGGCTTTTACTCCATGAGGCTAGAAGACATCCGTTCTCCCATATCTGTTCACATCTGCCCTGATACCTCATAAAACCTTCCCCCAGATAGTCATTAACGAGGTGGTAACATGGATATCAGGGGCCCCGGGGGAGGCGCTGTGTTTGATGTTCTGGAAGAAGGAAACACAGAATTGCTCTTTGTGAAAGCACGGGGCTCCCTCTGAACCCCTGCCCGACAGTCACTCTCTGCAAGCTCAGACGTGGAATCAGGAATACAATTATATGGGGGAAGCAGAGCTATGGAGTGTTGGGGTAGGGACTTTGGGGACTCAGAGCAAGAGTGAAAGAATAAAAACAGATTCAAGAGCTCTATGTGTGGCTAACATGAAATGACAAGTCAGATCCACATCAACAGAATACTCCCTCGCCTGCGTTTTAGCATATCATTGTTTGTGTGTGCCTCCTGCTTCAGGGTATACACCCAAACTTCTGACCTGCAATGAAGGATAGGAAGGAGCTGGACCATTTTCCTGCAGAAAACATATCCATGTGTAACTGTACATGTAGGGCTTCCCTGGTGACTCCATGGTAAAGAATCCACCAGCAAATGCTGGAGACCTGGGTTCGATCCCTGGGTTGGGAAGATCCCTGAATAAGGAAATGGCAACCCACTCCAGTATTCTTGCCTGGGAAATCCAATGGACAGAGGAGCCTGGCAGGCCACGGTCCATGGAGTTGCAAAAGAGTCGGACACGACAGAGAGACTAAACAACAACAACTTTACAGGTAGTTTTCTTTTCTGTTCTGCAGTACCTAGCACCATGCCTGGTATGTGGCGGATGCTGAAAAAATTGCTGAATGAATGAATGCATAATGAATGAGTGAGCAATCAGAGAGTGGGGCCACTTAGCAGGAAGAAGAGAACTACCAACCCTCACTGAGAGTGAGAGTTTTCTGTCCATGACCCCTGACTGAGACAAAAGATAGACTGGGAAGAGGCACTGGGGAACTCCATTCTAGAATGACCCTGGAGACTCCCACTTCCTAATGACTCTGATTCCTGCCAATCCTGGAAAGGTGACCTGTGCCCATGGATGGTAAGCCCCCAGTAGCACACTGTGAAGGGAAACCAGACCTTAAACTCCTCAGTCCAGGTATGGCCAGTCCTTCCGGGAGCCCTTTGCCAACTTACACACACACACTCTGTGGTGGGAGGCAGCCGCAATTTGGAATGGAGAAGGCCACTTCCTCCTACCCTCTGGAAGCCATCTAAATCAGAACAACCAGATCAACTGGCATATCCACACATGCCCCAGGGTTCTGCTGTCTGTATTAGAAACCAAGCACTTCTTTACTCTCTAGAGACCAACCACAGTACAGTGGAAAGATCACTGATGCTGTGATACCAATAGCAAAGAGTTTTTGAACATTTCTTTGCATAGGACACTTTGAAAAAAAATCTTTTCCATTCATTACCTCACTTGGTCCATCACCACCATCCAAGAGGCAAAGGCTGGCATCTTTCTCTTTTAACACATAGGGCACTAAGTCTTAGAGAGGTAGGTTAACTTGCCTGAGGTTCCGAGCAAGTCAGTGGCAGAGTTGGTACAATGTCCAGCCGGGACCTTTCCGAACACACTCTTAAGCCTTGCATTCAATAATTAGAGCTGTGTTTACATCTAACTTTGGCTCTAGTTACTTTGTGGCTTTAGGTCTGTCCCATGCCTTACCTGCATTGCGATCGTGCATGCAAAGTCTTCAGTCGTGTCTGACTCTTTGCGACCCTATTACTGTAGCCTGCCAGACTCCTCTGTCCAGGGGATTCTCCAGGCAAGAGTACTGGAGTAGGTTGCCGTGGCCTCCTCCAGAGCATCTTCCCAACCCAGGGATAAATCCTGTGTCTCCTGTACCTCCTGCATTGCAGGTGGATTCTTTACCACTGAGCCACTGGGTAAGACCAATTTCTCATCTATAAAATGAGAAACAAAACTCTTGTGCCATGCAGTCATAAGACTAGGGAGCCCTGTGTGCCTGGCGAGCAGTGTCAGACACAAAGGAGATTGCTTTTCTCTTCACCATCTTGGTCATTAAGAGAAACTCCTGGCAGCTGCTTCTGTCACAAGTTCTGCCAAGACTACCTCTCCCTGGATCGACGCCTCCTTCCCCCTGGCCAAGGAAGGGCTGTTGGGAAGCTGTGGCCTCTCTCAGGATAAGGGAGAAAACAGCCTCAAGTGGGCCCAGGGCAAACTCATTCATAAAACAAACATTTATGGAGCTTTGGTGAGAAGACGGGCGGCGGCGGCAGCCCAGCGTCAGGGACTCCTCAGTTGGTTCATTAGAAGCTGGAGCCCCCCTGGAGGCCGGCAGGGAGCGGAGCTGGAGGGGGGAGCCGTGCAAAGGCCAGCTGGCTCTCCGCAACAAAGTCAACATCGCCCCAGATGTCTGCCCCGGGGTTGAGGCCATTAACTCCAGTTTACCTGCTCACTTCATTTTTCAAAATTAGCCACCAAAGCTTCCCGTGGAAACACTATGGGCAGCATTTCTCAGCAGGGGTAGAAAGAAAACAAGCTCTGTCTTTTCCACGCACTTGTTTGGAGTTTCCAAATGTCCCCCAGAGCCCCCAGAGCCTTCGGCAGGCACACTCCTGATTGCTCCCACATGCAAGTCTGTGCGAGCCTCACTTTTCTTTCCTCTCCCAGAGGGACCTTGGCAATCACCGGGCTGCCATCCTATCCCTGTTGCTAGTCTTGGCCCGGGCACCCCAACCCCAAGCCCCGACTTTCTCATTTTCTTGCTTCTGCTCCTGGGGGGCATAATATTACAGTTTAAATTCCTGGACTCTCTTGGAGGGTTGCTTGGAGACGGGGTCTGAGCTTTCATCCACCTGATTTAATCTCTTCTCTCACTCCCACCTGCCCCCTGACCAGGCAGAGGGCAAAGGGGAGAGGTGAGGAGGTTAGACACTTGTCTGCCGTGACATCTTTTCATCAGGTGGTGCTGAGAGCAGGGCCAGACAGCAGCGACTGGGGTGTTGGTGGGCCTGTGACAGGTTGTCTGTCTCCTGGCTGCCTGTGTAGCCCAGTGTGAGCTTTACTGGGAGAAATGGGGTGACAGAGGGCAGAGTGAATATACGTATGAAAGGAAAGAGGGACAAAAATATAAACACCAAAACGCAAGGCTCTGCAGGGAAAGCTGTCCGGTGCAAAGGGCATTTTTGCCCTGGGCAAAAGAATGTCTAACCTGCAAATCAATGACGGTGCAACAACCTACGATATGCTCTCAAAAACATTCCCCAAATGAAAAGGAATCGGAAATATTGTAAGAGAAAAGCCAAATGCAACCCAGGTGATGAGAGAACTCCCAGCCATGATTTAATGGTTTCTAGTTTTAATCTTCGGGGAGTCAAGGAAACAGGAATGATGCCAGAAGATTGGAAACTGGGCCAATGGACTGTTTTTATTTACACGTAATTTAGTTATTCATCAAGTGTATTGTTAACTGTCTCCCAGCTGGAGTGAAAGCCCCACCAGGACTGAAACTTTTCTTTCATCTTCTCTGCTGATGTATCCCAGCACACAGAACTGTGTCTGCTTTCTAGTAGGTTCTGAATGATGTTTGTTGACTGATTTTAAAAAAAGGAGCAAGAGAGATGAGCTCACAGCTGTCCCCATGCCTGGGTTCTTCAAGATTACAATATGTGGTCCAAGGGATTGTGAGGGTCACTGTGTGACTCAAGTCTCCACTCAGTTTCTGGACTTTTCTCATCACTGTGTATATTTGTGTGTGTGCAAAACATATTTTCTTGTCCTCACTAAAGAAGCGAATGAGAGATATTAGTATTCCTTCAACTCACCATCCTCACAATTTCAAGACCTCTTTGCTTCTGCATAGTCTGTGGCTCTGGAGCTCCACTCAAGCTATTTCAGACAGGATAGCAATCCTCCTGGTAATGCAGGAGACACAGAAGATGTGGGTTCAATTTCTGGGTTGGAAAGATCCCTTGGAGAAAGGAATGGCAACCCACTCCAGTATTCTTGCCTGGGAAATCCCATGGACCGAGGGGCCTGGTGGGCTATAGTCCATGGGTTCACAAAGAGTTGAACACAACTGAGTGACTGAGCACACACACACACATGGTAAGCTAAAAAACACTCCAAATGTATTGGATCCTGAGCCTTTCCTTAAAGGTTACCTTGTAGGGAAAAGGGTCTTTGCAAATTTGATTCAGTTATAGATCTTGATGTGGAGGAAATATCTTCTATCACACAGAAGATTCCTCAATTTTTCAGATGTCTTTATAAGAGAGAAGTAGAGGAGATTTGATAAACAGAGGAGAAGGCAATGTGAAAATGGAGGCAGAGATCTGAATGATGTAGCATAAGCCAAGGAAGGCTAGAAACCAAGGAAAGTTAGAAGAGGCAGGGAACTGAATCCCCAACCTAGAGCCTCCAGGGAAAGCGTGGCCCTGTTAACACCTTGATTTGGACCAATGAAATTGATATTGAACTTATAACCTCTGGAACTGTGAGGGGATACATTGCTGCTGTTTTAAGACGCCCAGTTTGTAGTCATTTATTACAACAGCCATAGGAAATGAATAGGGGGCGATGCTAACATGCACTTACCTCTTGGAGCAGAGGTTAGGACTTGGCCTGGGAAAAGCTCATCAGGCCAGAAGAGAGTCTAGGGCAAAGGACAATGTGTAGTAAAATAAAGCCAGCCATGTGCAAGAGATAAGCTAGGAAATCTTTTTATAAATTTATTTTTAATTGAAGGATAATTACTTTACAGTATTGTGTAGGTTCTGCCATACACCAACATGAATCAGCCATCAGTTCAGTTCAGTCGCTCAGTCGTGTTCAACTCTTTGCAACCTCATGAATCACAGCACGCCAGGCCTCCCTGTCCATCACCAACTCCCGGAGTTCACTCAGACTCATGTCCATCGAGTCGGTGATGCCATCCAGCCATCTCATCCTTTGTTGTCCCCTTCTTCTCCTGCCCCCAATCCCTCCCAGCATCAGAGTCTTTTCCAATGAGTCAACTCTTTGCATGAGGTGGCCAAAGTACTGGAGTTTCAGCTTTAGCAACATTCCTTCCAAAGAAATCCCAGGGCTGATCTCCTTCAGAATGGACTGGTTGGATCTCCTTGCAGTCCAAGGGACTCTCAACAGTCTTCTCCAACACCACAGTTCAAAAGCATCAATTCTTCGGCACTCAGCCTTCTTCACAGTCCAATTCTCACATCCATATGTGATCACTGGAAAAACCATAGCCTTGACTAGATGGACCTTTGTTGGCAAAGGAATGTCTCTGCTTTTGAATATGCTATCTAGGTTGGTCATAACTTTCCTTCCAAGGAGTAAGCGTCTTTAATTTCATGGCTGCAGTCACCATCTGCAGTGATTAGGTATATACATATGTCCCTCCCTCTTGAACTTCTCTCCCACCTCCCACCTTATCCCACCGCTCTAGGTTGTCACAGAGCCCCAGTTTGAGTTCCCTAAGTCTTACAGCAAATTCCCACTGGCAGTCCACTTTACATACATAGTGTATATGTTTCCACGCTACTCCCTCCATCTGTCCCACCCACTCCTTCCCCCTCCCATGTCCGTTAAGTCTGTTCTCTATGCCTGCATCTCCACTGATGTCCTCCAAATAGGTTCATCAGTACCATCTTTCTAGATTCCATAGATGTGCATTAAGATGTAATATTTGCTTTTCTCTTTCTTACTTCACTCTGTATAATAGGCTCTAGGTTCATTCACCTCATTAGCATTAACTCAAATGCTTTCCTTTTTAAGGCTGAGCAATATTTCATTGTGTATATGTACCACGACTTCTTTATTCTTTCATCTGTAGATGACATCCAGGTTGCTTCCACGTCCTAGCTATTGTAACTAGTGCCACAGTGAACAGTGGGGTACACATGTCATTTTCAGTTATGGTTTTCTCAGGGTGCATGCCAGGTAGTGGGATTGTTGGGTCATACGGTAGCGTTATTCCTAGGTTTTTTAAGGAATCTCTACACCATCTTCCATAGTGGTTGTATCAATTTACATTCCTACCAGCAGTGCAAGAGGATTCTCTTTTCTTCACACCCTCTCCAGCATTTATTGTTTGTCGATTTTTTGTTGATGGCCATTCTGATCAGTGTGAGGTGATAGATCATTGTTACACTAGGAAATCTTAATGTCCTGACCCACTAGACATTCACATCTTGATCTTATGAAATCCTGTTGGCAGTAATGGAGAGGGTGAAGTCTCTATTTCAAGAGAAGAACTCAACTGATGGAGGCTCAGCCATCTTTAAAGCATCATTTCTTTAGCCCTCTTGGGTATCCACATCCAGATGTCAGATGGAGAGAGGGGAAGATGGCAAATGGGGGCTTTTACAGGTCAAGCTTGTACATGGCATTTATTATTTCTACCTCCATCTCAGAGTGTAGGGGTTCCCAACCCCCAGGCCATGGGCTATAACCGATCTATGGCCTGTTAGGAACTGGGCTGCACAGCAAGAAGTAAGCAGTGAGCAAGGGAGTGAAGTTTCACCTGTATTAACAGCCACTCCCCGTTGCTCACAGTCTCTTGGTCATGGGAGAATTGTCTTCCATGAAACCAGTTCCTTGTGCCAAAAAGGGTGGGCATCACTGCCATAGAGTGTAACTTAGCCATGTTACCCAAAGAAGGTCAGGAAATCTGCCTCCTGGTTGGGTAGCCACATTTCAATAGCAGCTCTTTTCTGGAGAGAGAGCATGAATTCTCAGTGGACAGCAAGCTAAAACAAAAACTAGGCAATATAACCCCAAATATCAACCATCTCATTTTCATTTTAAAACTGACACAAAATCTTATAAATTAAAACACAAAGCTTATACCAATTTTTAAGATAGATAAAAGGCTTATGTGTATTTTTTGTAAGACCTCTAGTCAGGCTTATGTGTTCAATCCCCTCTGACATGCACTAATGGGAAAGTAAACAAAAATTTTGGACTCAGAAAAAGCACTATTAAAATTCTAGCTCCTCTACTTACCTGTGTTACCTAGAAAAATTATTTTGTTCTTCTGAACCTAGTTTCTTTGGAAATAGGCTAATTTCTTCAGGGAGCCCAGACTTTAGGATACAAAGACAAAATGAAAAGAAGAAAGCTGCCTAATGTGTTTATTCCGGCACCTGCAAGAGTGGCATGAACCAAGGTCATATCTGAAGTCTGATCAAATACAGCAGAGGGACCAAAGGAAGCTGCAAGGGAAACTGCTTCCCTTCCGGATGAAGGGGCCTCCCTTCCTCTGTGAAAGGAAGCGCTTGTAATCTGGGGAGCGCCACCTAGGGGAAGCACTGGAGAAGAGTCTCTGGTGCAGACAAAGGGATGAGATCATTTCTGTTCCTAAGCATTAACTCGAAGTCATATTCATACAAGAGATTCTGGGTATCATTTATTTGTTGTTTATCCTGCTATCTCAAGAGGATGTAAGCAGTTAATCATACATATGCATACCCATGTTCTATACCAGTTCAACTCATGCATATGACTGAACAGAAGGAATCGTGGTGTGATATGCATACACCCCAGTGTTTGCTGCAGTGTGGTTTACAATAGCCAAGACATGGAAGCAACCTAAATGTCCATTGACAGAGGGATGGATAAAGAATATGTGGTACATATATTCAATGGAATATTACTCAGCCATTAAAAAGAATGAAATAATGCCATTTGCAGCAACATGGATGGACCTAGAGAGCGTCACACTGAGTGAAGTAAGTCAGACAGAGAAGGAGAAATATCATATGGCATCTCTTATATGTGGAATCTGAAAAGAAATGATATAAATGAACTTACTTACAGAACAGAGAGAGACTCACAGGCTTGTAAAACTAACTTATGGTTGCTGAGGGGAAGGAATACTTAGGAACTTTGGGAAGGTTATGTACACACAGCTGTATTTATAATGGATAGCCAACTAAGACCTATGGCATAGCACATGGAACTCTGCTCAGTGTTATGTGCCAGCCTGGAGGGAGGGGGCCTGAGGGGGAATGGATATATGTATATGTATGGCTGCGGAGAAGGCAATGGCACCCCACTCCAGTGTTCTTGCCTGGAGAATCCCAGGGACGGGGGAGCCTGGTGGGCTGCCGTCTATGGGGTTGCACAGAGTCGGACACGACTGAAGTGACTTAGCATAGCATAGCATATGTAAGGCTGAGTCCCTTTGCTGTTCACCTGAAACTGCCACAGCATTTTAAAATGGTTATATCCCAACACAAAATGTTTTGGGTGTTAAAAAACATAAAAATTTAAAATAGATAAATAAAATTTTAAAATGAATAAAATGAAAAAAAAAAAAAAAGAACAAAAGTCTTGTTCTCCATGGGAAGAACTGGAAGTATCTTGGGGGCCTGCTTTCTCTCTCCCTTAAATCACCCAGAAGGGGTGTATTCCTCCCATAGGGCTGCCCAGAAGGGTAGCAGAATGAGGAGTCAGCCTAAAACTTCATAAGGGAGAGTGAGTCAACACACACACACACATACTAATAACTCTAAAGATTGAAGATAATTTGATAGTCAGAATAAGTCTGTAAAGTAAAATTTTGTTAAATGTAATTAAAGATTAAATGGCATCATAGAAAACACAGTGAAAACGTGATATATAACATAGGCATATTTGTAAAAAGTACCAAATAATACTTCCAGAAAAGAGTAAAGAAAATACATACAAACAGAAAAATGCCTTAACAAACAAATGAAATACCAGCATAGATAGAGCTGAAGAGAGAATCCACAAACAGGAAAATAGATCTGAAAGCAGCGGTGAAAGATGACAAGATGATTGGTGCCTAGTGTCAAGTTCAAACTGCAAAAAGTGACCCAAATGCTAAAACCGCAATCTCCTAAGAGCCCCAACAGATGCACTGCACTAAGACAGAGGTGTGATTTGGGACAGGATGCTCAGTGCTAGAGTGGTGACTGTGAGTGGGAGCTGGAGCTTTATTTATACGTTGTTGCTTACTGATGGCATTTCCCATCCACAACCTTGGGTAACCATTTTCTTTTTTCCTCTACTCCCACAGAATTACTTTGACTGGTATTGCTGCAAGAGATGGAAATCGTAATTGTGTATTCGTTTAATTTTTCTTAAAACGTAGATCTGTAAATTGTTTTAAAACAAAACCATAATAATAATGAGAGTATATTTTACATGCTTTCCGAACAGGTGTTCAGTAATGTCAGGCTTAGGATAAAATGTTTAAGACTGAGTAGCAACCCAGTAAAAACTGTAATATAATTATGGCTATAATTACAGTGGAAACTTCATAAATCTCTCCATCTCTCACTCCTACAGCTGGCAAGCTCTCTCAGGGGGCTCCAGGTGGGTGGGGAAAGCAATAAAACACATTTATCTCCAGAAGCAGGTCCCAGAAGAAAAGGCAAGATACAGTCCTATTCCCCTCCTGGTGGATAGTTCCTTGTGTATAGAAAGGCTGGTATGTAAGAGGCGAGTTCTTGGTCACCAGAACTTCAACCAGACAGTTGCTGCTGAAAACTCTCAGAAGCCCCTCATTTCTACCTCACACTATCAGGGCTAATATTTCCAGCCCTCAGGCTGCATTGTTTGCCTTCATGCCTCAGAAGGCAGAAAAATCATAGCCAGAGCTTGAGCTGACAAATGGTAATAAAACTGAAGAACTCCCAAGCAGGATTTTGAGCTTGACCTCAGAGCTAGTGGTCAAGCTGGAGATGATATATTTTTAATGTAAATATTCCTGGTAACATGAGAGTGGGACTCATGCCAGCAAAGTTTCTGAGGGGCCTTTTCTCACCCTGCGTCCTATGCACACTTCTCCATCTTAGAGCCTTTTCCTCTGTTGAGGAGCAAGCGTTGTTTTATGATCCCTAGAGCAGTTACCGACCTGATGACTTTTCCAAAGCCAAGGCTGAAAGACCATAAAACAGGTTTCAGAGATTGAGTTGAGGCCCTTAGGATACAGTTTCTGCTCTAGATTTGACAAATATTTGTGAAAATTTGGCTCTAGCCTGTTGCTAAGCACTAGAAAAGGCTTATTTACTTATGCACAATGTATTCTAAAATGAACTTGAGCTGGCTAAAAATAAAATGGCATATAAGAAAGAACATCAGATTTGTGTTCATAAGGATTCAGTCTTTGGAGAATTAAGTAAATATGTTAAACTTAAGAGTAACGTAGTTGTTATGATTGAATAATACATTTGAGCTTCCTGGTGGTCAGGGTTAAAAGAAAAGCCTGTCCAAAAGGAGGAAATAGATTGATTCCTAGGGAGAAATAATAGATTCCATTTCACGTTATGTATTTTGTTTCATTTTAAAAGAAATACATTACACAAAAACTTCTAATGGGGACATTAATAAGTACAATAAAAAGTGCCCTTATAGCAACATTAAAATCAAGACAGAAAGGGCTTTTAAATGGTCATTTGGTAAAGCAGCTTTGATAAATACCAAGGGTAAAATCTTGAAACAATATTTGGGTAAAAAATGTCTTCTAAGGGATTGAGCTCACATGGACTACGTATGCAATTTCCAAGGGACAGTATCTTGTAAAATAAAGAATAGAGTTTATTCAGTGATGGATTAAGAAGCTGCCTATTGGTTTACATTTCTTCAATATTTTTTTCTCTCTCAGATACCCTTTCAAAAGAAATGATGAGTGTATAATATGAACCCAAACTCTTGGTTTGCAAAAGGTCTCATTTTCTTTCTATTTTTATTTCCCCTCTTCCTTCTCCTTTCCTCTTCATTATATCTAAGATTTATTGATTTCTTCTGTACATCAATTACTATACTTAATGGTTTGCACGCATTATTGGGATCACGCCTCACAACAAATCTTATGAAAGACGTGATGCTCAGTCCCATTTACTGGATGCAAAAATTGAGGCAGTGAGAGATTAAGTAGCTTGTCAAAGGTCACAGACAGAGCTAAAAAAAAAAATCAGCACTGAGATTTTTACAACGATCAATTATCTATCACTTTCATAATATTCTGCAACAAGATGAAATAATAATGAATGGGTCAAAATAGTAACCATTTATTATTAATTAGTTTCAGGGAAGGCTATGCCCTTACTCTGGTCTTGCCTGGCTCACTGTGTTACTGCTGTCGACTGTGAGCTAGAGAGGTGATTCTGCAAATTTTGGATGATGTCTCTCACATTTAGGGGGAAGAGTCAGCTAGTGACTGTGAAGTGTGACAGACAAAGTCAAATGACCTTGACTTTCCTCTACATACCTCTCACATTTTTAGGGAGGTTAGAAGGTTAGAATAGCACATTCCCATGGCAAGGAAGAAGTGTAAGGATGAAAAGGCCCAGGTAGGCAAGAGTGTCAGAAAAACATGCTTGTGCTTTTCAGGACACTGCAGTATCATGTTCGCAAACAACTCAGTGGCCAAGGAAATCGCATGGTTGAATCCCAGAGTTGGCGTGGGAAGGGACTATCAAGCAAAGGACAAAGGATGTGGATACAGGCAGGCCGTCACGCAATCAAAGCACTTTAGGGAGATTCCAATGTTCCAGTTTTAACAACTTTGCTTATTGCCCATCGAAATGAACAAGTCTCTGAATCTCGAGATTGCTGCAAGAACCATAGTCCAGTGGCCTTCCAGCTGAAATATTTTGCCACTCTCTATCCAGATAGGGATATAGGAAGTTAAAAAAATATTTTTTTTTCATGAACAGAAAGTGAAATAGCTTAGAGATGAAGACACATGGTGGGGTACTTAAATCCTAATTTATTGTTTGAGGTAAAAAAGTAATAGTATCTTTAATACAAATAATCCCCACATCTTCGAGGCTTAAACTAATGGCATTTATTTCTTACTCACCCAAAAGCCAAGTGGGTATTTGGAAGGTAGTTTTCCATCCAGTTTTAAGGCCTCAAAGTTCTATACTAGGAACAAATTTAAATCAATTGTAGTGAGGTGGATGAACCTAAAGCCTGTTATATAAAGTGAAGTAAGTCAGAAAGAGAAAAACAGATATCATATATTAATGCATTTATATGGAGTCTGGAAAAATGGTATGCTGCTGCTGCTAAGTCGCTTCAGTCGTGTCCAACTCTGTGCGACCCCATAGACAGCAGCCCACCAGGCTCCGCCATCCCTGGGATTCTCCAGGCAAGAACACTGGAGTGGGTTGCCATTTCCTTCTCCAATGCATGAAAGTGAAAAGTGAAAGTGAAGTCGCTCAGTTGTGTCCGACTCTTCGAGACCCCATGGACTGCAGCTTACCAGGCTCCTCCATCCATGGGATTTTCCAGGCAAGAGTACTGGAGTGGGGTGCCATCGCCTTCTCTGGAAAAATGGTATAAATGAACCTATTTACAGGGCAGGAATAGAGATGCAGACATAGGGAATGGACATATGGACATAGTGGGGGAAAGGAAGGGTGGGATGAATGGGAGAGTAGCATCGACACTTATACAGTATCATGTGTAAAAAAAAATTGGAGAAGGCAAGGGCACCCTACTCCAGGATTCTTGCCTGGAAAATCCCATGGACGGAGGAGCCTGGTAGGCTGCAGTCCATGGGGTCACAAAGAGTCGGACACAACTGAGGGCCTTCACTTTCACTTTTCATGTGCAAAATAGATAACTAGCATCAGGAAGCTGCTATATAACACAGCTGGCATTTTGTGACAATCTAGAAGGGAGTAGAGGGAACAGCGTGGGGGTTGGGGAAGGAGGCACAAGAGGGAGAGGTATATATATTTATATATAATTATGACTGATCCATGTTGATGTAGGGCAGAGACAACCACAACACTGAAAAGCAATTATCTTCCAATTAAAAATAAATAAATAAAGAGAGAAAATGGATGTAGGCATGTGGACAACTTTCTGAGGAATGTTGAAAGAAGGCACACAGTGAAAACATAAAAAAAGAGCAAAATCAAAGGGAAATTTTTCTTAAGAATGGAGAGTGTTAAGCAAATGACATTCTGGAAGGATCTTCACTCCAGAGAGTGAATAGTTATTGAAAACTCAGAAATGAATGATATCCAGGGCACAGGTGAAGCAACTGCCTCGGGTAGAAATATAGAAGCGCTTAGAATTGCTTTCAATCTGGGTTTGATAGAATTATCAACATTGTATGCACATCAATGAGTGGACAATTGCATGATATATTTTTTTTTTTTTGCATGAGGGATACTGAACTCTGCTTTGAGGTACCAGGTGGCAAAAGGAGGGAAGAACACCTCACAATTTCTTTCCCATTCTCCTCCTCATAAAACTGTTTCCTATTACTTACTAATAGTCGAGTGATTTATAATGAACACATTTTACTCTTTGAGTAAAATAATAATACTTCTGGGAAAAAAAAATTAATACTTTCCAGACAAGGTGCTCTTCTTTGGCTTGGTCTTTTGTTTTCTCATTCATTTGCTGAAAGTCAGTAACCTCAGGGACTTCCTTGGTGGCTGAGAAAGTAAAGAATCTTCCCGCAATGCAGGAGATCTGAGTCTGATACTCTGGGTTGGGAAGATCCCCCGCACAAGGAAATGGCAACCCACTCCAATATTCTTGCCTGGAGAAATCCAGGGACAGAGGAGGCTGGTGGGCTAAAGTCCATGGGGTCGCAAAGAGTTGGACACAACTGAGTGACTAAGACAATAACCTCAGAGGATCCTTGAGAATAATATTGATTACCTGCTCAAAAATGTCATTGTTCTGAATTCTCTAGGAGACATTCCAAATAGCATCTTGGGATGTAAGTTTAAGGAAAACTAGAAAATATGAAAGGCATGACTGAGCACAAAGAAGAAAACATTTATGCTACTTATAGGAATAAAACACAAGAGCATGCTCAATTGCTTGAGATCTCTCACCAGATCACTTCTCACTTCATGATCAAATCAGTTGCCATCATCCCTTGCCCTGATCCTAAACAGCTCTTCAGTTGTTATTATTTCAGGCAGCAAAAACACACTTCGTCATGGATAAGATTGTAGTTAAGTCCAAAGTGGATTATTGAAAATATATTCCTTTTTTCTGTGCCTGTAGCCACATATGTATACACACAGAGGCTCCATTGGTTAAACTTGACTAATCCTGTTGTTACTAAAAATAATAAGAAACAAAGATTTAAGGGCGATTTATGTTTTTAGTACTGATCCATATGCTTCATTCCATGTAAACTATAGAAAATTTGCTAATTTCAGATCGCAAATTCTTCTGGGTAATGGGAGCAGGAAAATTCTTCCATGTTTAAGTTCAATGTGAAAGCAGAACATGCTCTAAGTGATTATTGTATAAACACTCTTCTTTCTTGGGTTGCTGTGATCAGTCAACTTCACAGCTTTTTTTAGGAGGATCATGCCTGCAGTCTTCATAAGAGTGCAGGTAAACAGGGGCAGCTGCTTATAGCAGAGAGGAGCCTTAGTCTGTCTTACAAAAGGACATCTGTGTTGGGCTCCCCTCCCCTCTTGAATGCCTATAAGCCTGACACTGAAGGCTGATGGAGTGTGATGCTCAGAGGAAGCCTGGTGAAGCCCTTCTTATTTAACCTACCTGCACTTGAGCAACCTAAAGTCAGGGATCAGAAGAAAAAAACAATTCTCAAAAAGTTGAGAAAGAAGACTGGAGGGAAAGCTGTGTACAGGTATGCTAAGTACTCATGTATGTGAACACAAGTGGGATGTGAGTTAGACATGAACAGCAGTGTAATTGGCAAATGGCAAAATTCCATGCCTTAGAGCTTCCCTGCCTTCAGTTTGCTCTGAGAGACCCACAAATCTGTGAATTCAGCCGAATACAAACTCCTTGGAATGTCTTAAATCCCAGTGTCTTCTAGGAGCCTGGCACTTAGTAGGTGCTCAGCAGGGGGCAGTATGACACAGTGGTTCAGAGCCTGGACAGTAAGCCCTCCCTTGGCCTCCTCTTTATCACCTGTGACATGGGGATGATCAATCTTTTCACGGAGTCCTGCAGAGATTAACTTAAGTAATAGATGGTTAGCCTTGGCACAGAATAAATAGTCAATAAATGGTAGTTTGTTGCTTATTTAAAGATTATTATTATAAAATACTACCCCCTTCCGACCTAGAACTTAGATCCAAAGCCCAAACCTGCATGTCTTTGTCTGGAAGGTCAAGGAAAGCTTCCAACTCAAAATGTCCAAAATCCATTTCATGACCACCCCGCCCTCCCAATCTGGAATTGGCCCAGCCCTCTCTGGTTTAGTCAAGAGAATAGCACCCAGGAAATTTTGCAAACTATCATTATACTTAACACCCTCCTCTCCCTGCTTCTGCCCACCAAGCTAATCTGAGTTCTTCCAGTGTTCTTATCTGCCTATCTCTTGAAACATCCCACCTCTTATCACTGCTCCCACCACCTTCAAAGTCTAAGCACCATGCTCCCTGCCTTGGGGGAATGCAATGCAACCCTGTTTGGTCTGCTCTTCACATCCTCCCTTCTGATCTCCCTTCTGATCTGTTCTCTACATCAGTAGAAGGACTGTTCTCTTAGGAACACACGTATGGCCTCACCATCCCCCTGCTTGAAACCCTCCATTGCTTCCCAGTGCTCTTAGAAGGAAGAACAAACACCCCCACGACCACTCCAGACTCAGTTTTTCCATCCTTCTTCCCCTTCCTCCCTTTTCTGGGCTCTACTCACTCCAGCTTGTTTCAGTTCCTCAAAGAGCACTGATCCTGCTGCAACCCCGGTCACAGGACTTAACACCAGCTGGGCTCCCCCTCCTCGTCACACCCGCCTTGGCTTGGTTAACAGTGCGCACACTTTAGTGTTGTTGCTCCTTCAGTGAAAACTTTCTGAACAAATCATCCATCCCCCTTTTCACGTTCTCATAGCACTGCAGCTCTCTTTTATGAGCACTTATCACTGTTAGGACAGAAGATAAATCTTTGTGGTTATTTGATTCATATCCATTTCCCTTCAAGGTATAAGCCCCATAAGGGCAAGGGATGAGAGGTGGTGACAGGACTCCATTTCGCTCATCTTTGGATTCATATTCTCTTGCATAATGATAGATGCTCAGAGTGTGTGTGCGCACACGTGTGTGTGCCTGTGTGTGCACATGTAAGCATAACAGCTGCCTCTCACACCCCAAGATTCACCTCGGTTTTTTATTCACTGACTTACCTCTGTCTTCTCCAGCTGTTTGAAAACCAGTTTAATCAGGGATTTCATTATGCTTTACAGGATTCCCAGGTACAGCTTGTGGTCAAGAACCCACCTGCCAATGTAGGAGACATAAGAGGCACGGATTCGATCCCTGGGTCAAGAAGATCCCCCTGGGCATGGCAGTTCACTCTGGTATTCTTGTCTGGAGGATTCCATGGACAGAGGAGTCTGGCAGGCTACAGTCCATAAGGTGACAAAGAGTCGAACATGACTGAAGTGACTTAACACACACAGATCCACACACTATGCTTTAATGACAATGTAAAGGCAAATGATAATTGGGACAAACTGGTCTCTGACTTTGCTTTGGAGATTTTTGTTGAAGTTGTTGTTCAGAGAATGCCTTTAGCACATATTATCTGAGGCCAACATGAATCCAGGCTCCACAGTCACTAACTCCCTAAAGATGATAGAACCCTGAGTGAAAAAGCAGAGGGAGGTGACATCAACCATTGAGAGGAGCTGGAATAGCCATCAGCTCTTTCTGCGTTTAGAATAGGCAACTGGTCTTTCGATCCCCATTAAGACAAATAATCACGTGCTGTGTCCTCACAGGGTCCAGGATCCAAACCAGAAATGACTCGTATGCTAAACCAGTGCTGCAGGGTGGTACAGAGGTGGAGAGAAGCTGATAGTTTAGAGGGGTTTGAGTCGAGGGATGTTTAGAACTTATCTAGGCATCAACCCACTTGTGTGGGTGGCCGGTTGCAAGTTGCTTCTGGAAAATGTCACATACCTTGGGTAAGGCTTCATCTTAATAGAGAACAATGCTGGGACTTCCTTAGTGGTACAGTGGTTAAGACTGACCTTCTACCATAGAGGGGCAGGGGTTTGACCCCTGATAGGGAACTAAGAACCCTCATGGCAAGGGGGAAAAAAAGAAGAATGTTTCCTAAACCTAATGTGCACGCCAATCACCCGGGGATTTTTTTCACTTTCAGATTTGGTGGATCTAAGATAAGACCAGTGATTTTGTAGTTCTAATAGGTTCCCTGGTGGTCTGAGGACTGTAGTTTTGAGCAGCAAGTATGTAGAGTTTTTACCAGTCTTGGAGCAGCTCCTTCAGTGATACATATTGGCCAGAAGATTCCAATGCTGGTATAAGTCATAACCCAGGCTGGCATATTGTCTGCCATCTCTTCTAATGGCTCTGCCCACTAGGGACCATGTCTCCTCTAATGCTCTGTAAATATAATTTCCAACTATTTAAAAAGCAAACTGGGTCACCATCAACCAGAAATATAACCAGGTTAGATAAGGGCTTCTTGATAGGTGTCTTGGACCTTGGGTTATACCTATAGCCAACATAAGGCTCTTTGATACCTGCTGAAAGGTTGAGACAATGTGGATAGATGGGGATGGGTAAGAATAGAAGATTCCTATTAAAGTGAGCTGTCTAGCACAGGAAGCTCAGTTCAGTACTCTGTCATGACCTAGATGGGTGATATGGGGGGTGGAGGGAGGGAGGTCCAAGAGGGAGGGGATATGTGTATACATATAGCTGATTCATTTTGTTGTACAGTGGAAACTAACACAACATTGTGAAGTAATTATATTCCAATAAAAATAAAATGATTAAAGTAGTAAATAAATGAGCGAATGAATAAATTAAATGAGCTATCCAGAATACCAAACAAGCATTCTGTTCTCTCCATGTGTCTTCTTCATTTAAATATTATTATTATAGCTTTTAAGAAAGGAATTTTTGTTGTATCTCCATTTTATAGATGTGGAAACTGAGGCTTGAGGATATTAAGGAACTTTCCCCAGTTGTGCAGCTGGTAATTGAGGGAGCCCAAATTTTAACTCATGAAGATCCACTTTAAATCTATTATTCTTAACCTCACTGCACATCAGAATTTCTTGAGAAGCTTTCAGAAAATATCAATTTATTAACCTTCAAAAATTCGTATTTCATTGCTTTTACATATACACAATGGAGTATTACTCAGCCATTAAAAATAATACATTTGAATCAGTTCTAATGAGATGGATGAAACTGGAACCTATTATACAGAGTGAAGTAAGCCAGAAAGGAAAACATCAATACAGTATACTAATGCATATATATGGAATTTAGAAAGATGGTAACGATAACCCTGTATGCAAGACAGCAAAAGAGACACAGATGTATAGAACAGTCTTTTGGACTCTGTAGGGGCAGGGATGATTTGGGAGAATGGCATTGAAACATGTATAATATATAAGAAACGAATCGCCAGTCCAGGTTCAATGCAGGATACAGGATGCTTGGGGCTGGTGCACTGGGATGACCCAGAGGAATGGTATGGGGAGGGAAGTGGGAGAGGGGTTCAGGATTGGGAACACGTGTACACCTGTGGCGGATTCATGTTGATGTATGGCAAAACCAATACAATATTGTAAAGTAATTAGCCTCTAATTAAAATAAATAAATTTAAATTAAAAAAAAAAGCTGTCTAGTGAATTTAATATCTATCCAGGACTTAAGTATGATTTTCTAGGGTCTTAGTTACTAGGATTTACTCCCCCCAGAAAGTAATTCAGCGTTCAAGAGAAAGAACAAGGAAGACTTGATGGGGTATTTTGAGGATGCTGCATTTTGGGTCAAAGAGTGCCTGATCTTAAACTGCAGCCCACTGTGTACTTACGTTACAATTGCCGCACAGTCTCCAGCCTTGATTTGCTGGGATTCAACGCAATAAGAGCTACAGAATAGATGTGCCAGGAAACTCTATCCCAATGCTTTACATACAGTGCTTCTTGCAATCTTTCAAGAATGCCCTAAAGTGGATACTTAGCAATAGTCTCCATTATACAGATGGGAAAACTAAGATTCTGAGAGGTTAAGTGCTTTGTTAT
The DNA here is from genome assembly GCF_019923935.1 of Bubalus bubalis. Taxonomy (NCBI): domain Eukaryota; kingdom Metazoa; phylum Chordata; class Mammalia; order Artiodactyla; family Bovidae; genus Bubalus; species Bubalus bubalis. The sequence goes on along the minus strand of NC_059170.1, from coordinate 15,050,460 downwards.
GATATAGATGGAGCCGGCTCAAACTTAAACACTCAGGCATATTGATCTTTGTCCATGGGGCAACCCACTTCGCTGTACTGTCTGTTACTTCCTGGGCTGTGCGTGTTTCTCACAGGCTCGAATGAGGCTGGTTCACTCCTTGGCACAGTGTGAGAGCAGACAGGAGCTTAAAAAGATGAATTTTGCCAGGGAATGGAACCCACATGAGGGAATAGGGCTTGATGTGGGGAATTTGGGGAAATGGATTTCTGCTTAAAACCAAGAATGAGTTTTTTTATCTGGAAGCAACATCCCACCAAGGGTTACTTTGGGCAGGAACGAATCCCTCCATCACCAGGATGTCAAATGTTCCCTGGGTACCTTCACACTGGTGATGTTGTTAAAGGGGCTCAGGGAGCAAATGTGGAGATGGTATGGGTGACATGTGAGGTCTCCTTTAGTGGCTGTGATCTTGTGATCTCACTTTAGTCCCCAAACACTCAATCAGCAAGCGAGGGCTTGATCATTTACAGTTACACAGTGAGATGTTTCCAGGAATGATTTCCCTGTAGCATTTTAATAAGTACTCTATAAATAATAATTTATCGGAGTTGCCTGCTATGTTAGAAAAAGAATATATTAAAGAAGCTTGGCTAATTGAAGCTGGCAGTTCAGTTCCTTGAATCGAAACCAATTGGTTTACCTACATGACTCTAAAGATTTGGGTTGAAAATGGCTCATTATATTCCGACATCCTAATACCTAAAGATCCAGATGTTTCACAATATATCGACATGGCCTTCCAGGAAACCTATGTGCAACACTGGGTTGAAAACGTTCTGAGACAATTAAAAATAAATTGGATCAGAAAGAGCCTGTACACTTCTTTGGCTGGGAGCTGAAGGAACTTGAAAGATGCTGAAACCTGTGAGATTCAAGTCAGCAAGATTGCTGGTTCTAACTTGTATGACCACACAGCTTGAGTTACCAGCGACTGTCCAATTATATCTGTGGTCCTGGTGTAATGGTTAACAGAGCAACAGTTCCCCTCCCCAAAGTGTCTGGGTTTGGACAATAAATTACATAGTCAGTATTATCATCCAAGTTATTCCACAGGAAGAGAATGGGATGGGGCACGGTTTAATAAGGGCAAAACAGGCGGTGAGAAAGATCTAGTTTCAGGTCTCCCCAGGTGGCTCAGTGGTAAAGAATGTGCCTACCAACACAGGAGACATGGGTTTGATCCCTGGGTCAGGAAGATCCCCTGGAGTAGGAAATGACAACACACTCCAGTATTGCATGGGATGTTTCCATGGGGAATCCTATGGACAGAGGAGCCTGGCAGGCTACAGTCCATGGGGGGTCACAGACATGACTTGGCAACTAAACAACCGTTTCAGGTAGTGAGGGGATATAAACCAGGAGGCAGGATGGAGGCTCAAGAAAGAGCAACTTCTCACCATCCCTGAAGCATTCTGTACCCTTGTGTGGCTCAGTAATTTCATCCAGGTTCTTCCTTCAGCCAACTTTTTCATGTGTGTATGGGCATATGAAGACTCTAAAACCTATGGTCATCCTTTTTTTGCCTTTAATTTTTTTTCCCCCCAAGTTGTATTATCATATGGTGGTTATGGAGAAAGACAGTAGAATCACACATAAGGTATACAAAAACCTCTAGAGATCTTGACTTAAGTGGGAGAAAATGAGTGTGAATCAGGCAGTTCAGTCTCTCTAATCCTTCCTCAGAATTTTATCATAAGAACTAACATTTTGAGCATTTGGATAAGTTAATCACACATATATATATTTTTTCAAGTCTCTTTTGAATGTGTTACAATATTGCTTCTATTTTCTGTTTTGGTTAGTGGGCCTTGAGGCCTCTGAGATATTAGTTTTCCGACCAAGGACCCCACAACTCCTGCATTGAAAGGCAAAGTCTCAATCACTACCCCACCAGGGATGTCCCAATCACACATATTACTTTTGAGTCATGTAAGTCCTTTAGGATAGATGTTATCACTCTCCCCATTTCACGGCTGAAGAAAATGACACTGGAAGAGATGAAACAACTTGCTCAAGATTCCGCATCAAGCAGGTGATACTGTGGAGACTCTAACCCAGGAAGTCTGAGCCATGCTCTTCCTGAGCAATACTCTATTTTGAGGAGATCGTTGTGCACTGCTCATAAACAAATGTTTACTGAGTTGAATGGATCAGGGGAAAAGGATGGGAGACACCCCCTGCTGGCCTGAAATGTGCAGTGTTCAGGGTGGGATGTCACAAGTCCAATCAGCAGAGGTGTGAGGTTGAATACAAAAGTGGTCTGAGAGGTACGTGTACCTGTGAAGAGGTGTGTGCCCACTCAAGGAAATTGTCAGTGGCTTCCGGAGAAGGGAGATTTGGAGTTGGTTTTGAGGGGCAAGAAAATATTAAAGAGATAGAAATGATAAGAAGATTATGCCTGACAGAGGGAACAGCTTAGCAAATGGTGTTGGTGAGGAATAAGTGATGAGTCTGGGTTCTCAGTTAACTGATTTGGGCTGGACTGCTGTAAAGTTCAAATGCCTTATTATGCATTATGGACTCCCCACCATGACTTTTGATCCTTCTTTCCCTGTATTTTACTCTCCAGCTGCAGCTTTTTTATATACATCACAGTTCTATCTCCCATATAGCTGTTTCAACTCAACAATACCACTCATGACTTTTTTCACACTGGAATACCCTCTTTATGGATGCTTTCTTCATCTAGTTCACTGTTGTTGACCTCAAATTTGCTCCTTCAAGAAAGTCTTCCCTGATATCCTGGGTTGGGTAATTTCTGTCTACTATACACTTTAGTAGTTCCCTAGTACGTATCCACTGCTATGCACGGTGATTAGGACAGAGTTAGAGCTCACAAACAAAACAAAATGAAATCAACTGAAAAGAGATGTGTAGATGGAAGACATGCAATTTTGAGGCAGGGGTCAAATTCAAGGACTGTTTCTACATTGGTTCTAGTAAGTACTAGGGAAGTGTCTGAGAGAATAGCAAGGGGGGCAGGGGTACAAGGAAGAAGAATTGCTGAGACATCTTCTTGGCAGGTGGACAGGAATCTTCCAAACAATTTAGAAAAAGGACTTAGAATTTCAGACTGCAAAGGATCAGAGGAACTTGGAGTCCATCTAATCCAAATAGGTCCCTTCCCTGTGCTCCTCAAACTTTCCTTGCAAGTATTTAGTTATTTCTTCATCTACTGTTGTTGGAAAACCTATGCTAGAGAATGTCACCACTCAGTCAGTCATCAAAAGAGCATGTGTAACATACTGTGTACAATTGTTATTGGCAGAGCACCACAAGCCTGGGATGAGCAAGACTCCTTTCCTATCCTAGAAAAGATGAGAAATCAGTGGAGGAGATAGATGTTTGAAATAGAGGATAAAGCCTCTTTAAATACTGAGTCTCCTTTTCTCATTGGCTTCTGACAGTAGAGTCGAAGAGTCTGCCTCTTTTTTTTTTCTGCCACTTTATGTTTTTAATTGAAGGATATTTACTTTACAGAATTTTGTGGTTTTCTGTCATATATCAAGCGTCAGCCATAGGTACACCCCGTCCCCTTCCTCCCAAACCTCCCTCCCATCTCCCTCCCCATCCCACCTTTCTAGATTGTCACAGAGCCCCTGTTTGAGTTTCCTGAGTCATAGAGAAAATTCCCATTGGCTATCTAGTCTACATATGGCAATGTAAATTTCTGTTACTCTCTCCATACATCTCCACCCTCTCCCTTCTCCCCTCCCCCCATGTCCATAGGTCTGTTCTTTGTGTCTGTTTCTCCACTGCTGCCCTGAAAATAAATTCATCAGTGCCATCTTTCTAGATTCCATATTTATGCATCAGTATACCATATTTATCTTTCTGACTTACTTCACTCTGTATAATAGGCTCTAGGTTTGTCCACTTCATTAAAGCTGACTCAAATATGTTCCTTTTTATAAGAGTCAGCCTCGTTTTATGAGAAAATGTCTAACATGACTCCTCCCATATTTGCCTACTTGTTCTTCTGATATGAGGTAAAATTTTAACTTGTTCTTTCTGGTGTACTTAGTTGTTGCCTTCTTTAGACACGTGTTCGGTATTCTTGGACCCAATTTGGTGTTCAACGTTCTGCCACATCACCAACAAGGCAATTCTCCAGACACCACGTAGGTGTCCAGTAATTCAATTCTGACACTGTTCTTCTGTCGCTTAGTCGTGTCCGACTCTGTGACCCGATGGACTGCAGCACACCAGGCTTCCCTGTCCTTCGCTATCTCCTGGAATTTGCTCTAACTCATGTCCATTGAGTTGATGATGCTATCCAACCATCTCATCCTGTAGCTTCCTTCTCCTCCTGCCCTCAATCTTTCCCAGCATCAGGGTCTTTCCCAATGAGTTGGCTCTTCTGACACTGTCTACCCAGAAATGCCATTAAATCCCACAGATTAAGGACTCAGTCTATAAAACTTCACCCTGACTCCATCACATTGTCAGATGCCAGTCACAAGTCAGGTAGTTATATGTGTGCTTCTAATCAATTGGCTATTGTCAAATTCAGACTTAAACGGAAGAAAGTAGAGAAAACCACTAGACCATTCAGGTATGACCTAAATCAAATTCCTTATGATTATACAGGGGAAGTGAGAAATAGATTTAAGAGCCTAGACCTGATAGATAGAGTGTCTGATGAATTATGGACAGAGGTTTGTGATATTGTACAGGAAACAGAGATCAAGACCATCCCCATGGAAAAGAAATGCAAAAAAGCAAAATGTTTGTCTGGGGAGGCCTTACAAATAGCTGTGAAAAGAAGAGAAGCAAAAAGCAAAGGAGAAAAGGAAAGATAAAAGCATCTGAATGTAGAGTTCCAAAGAATAGCAAGGAGAGATAAGAAAGCCTTCCTCAGCAATCAATGCAAAGAAATAGAGGAAAACAACAGAATGGGAAAGACTAGAGATCTCTTCAAGAAAATTAGAGATACCAAGGGAACATTTCATGCAAAGATGGGCTCGATAAAGGACAGAAATGGTATGGACCTAACAGAAGCAGAAGATATTAAGAAGAGGTGGCAAGAATACACAGAAGAACTGTACAAAAAAGATCTTCATGACCCAGATAATCACGATGGTGTGATCACTCACCTAGAGGCAGACATCCTGGAATGTGAAGTCAAGTGGGCCTTAGAAAGCACCACTATGAACAAAGCTAGTGGAGATGATGGAATTCCAGTGGAGCTATTTCAAATCCTGGAAGATGATGCTGTGAAAGTGCTGCACTCAATATGCCAGCACATTTGGAAAACTCAGCAGTGGCCACAAGACTGGAAAAGGTCAGTTTTCATTCCAATCCCAAAGAAAGGCAATGCCAAAGAATGCTCAAACCACCGCATAACTGCACTCATCTCACACACTAGTAAAGTAATGCTCAAAATTCTCCAAGCCAGGCTTCAGCAATACTTGAACCGTGAACTTCCAGATGTTCAAGCTGGTTTTAGAAAAGGCAGAGGAACCAGAGATCAAATTGCCAACATCCGCTGGATCATGGAGAAGGCAACAGAGTTCCAGAAAATCATCTATTTTTGCTTTATTGACTATGCCAAAGCCTTTGACTGCATGGATCACAATAAACTGTGGAAAATTCTGAAAGAGATGGGAATACCAGACCACCTGACCTGCCACATGAGAAACCTGTATGCAGGTCAGGAAGCAACAGTTAGAACTGGACATGGAACAACAGACTGGTTCCAAATAGGAAAAGGAGTATGTCAAGGCTGTATATTGTCACCCTGTTTATTTAACTTCTATGCAGAGTGCATCATGAGAAATGCTGGGCTGGAAGAAGCACAAGCTGGAATCAAGATTGCCGGGAGAAATATCAATAACCTCAGATATGCAGATGACACCACCCTTATGGCAGAAAGTGAAGAGGAACTAAAAAGCCTCTTGATGAAGGTGAAAGAGGAGAGTGAAAAAGTTGACTTAAAGCTCAACTTTAAGAAAACGAAGATCATGGCATCTGGTCCCATCACTTCATGGCAAATAGATGGGGAAACAGTGGAAACAGTGTCAGACTTTATTTTTGGGGCCTCCAAAATCAGTGCAGATGGTGATTGCAGCCATGAAATTAAAAGACGCTTACTCTTTGGAAGGAAAGTTATGACCAACCTAGATAGCATATTCAAAAGCAGAGACATTACTTTGCCAACAAAGGTCCATCTAGTCAAGGCTATGGTTTTTTCCAGTGGTCATATATGGATGTGAGAGTTGGACTGTGAAGAAAGCTGAGCACCAAAGAATTGATGCTTTTGAACTGTGGTGTTGGAGAGGACTCTTGAGAGTCCCTTGAACTGCAAGGAGATCCAACCAGTCCATCCTAAAGGAGCTCAGTCCTGGGTGTTCTTCGGAAGGAATGATGCTAAAGCTGAAACTCCAATACTTTGGCCACCTCATCAAAAAATTGACTCATTGGAAAAGACTCTGATGCTGGGAGGGATTGGGGGCAGGAGGATAAGGGGACGGCGGAGGACGAAATGGCTGGATGGCATCACCGACTCGATGGACGTGAGTTTGAGTGAACTCCGGGAGTTGGTGATGGACAGGGAGGCCTGGTGTGCTGAAATTCATGGGGTCGCAAAGAGTTGGACACAACTGAGAGACTGAACTGAACTGAATCAATTGGCTATAAATCAGAGGTTCCCACCAACCTCTCCTTCCTTGGGTTTATCTGCTAGAGCAGATCACAGAACTCAGGCAACATTTTACTTGCTACATCATTGATTTATCATAAAATGACATAATACAGGAACAGCCAGATGGAAGAGATGCATAGGGCAAGCTGTGGAGAAAAGCAGAGGAGATTCCATACCTTCTCCAGATACAGGACTCTCCCAGTGCCTACACATATTTACCTGCCCAGAAGCTCTGTGAACCTCATCCTTTTAGGTTATTTAATGGAGGTTTCATTACATGGGCACAGTTGGTTAAATCATTGGCCGTTGGTGATCAATTCAACCTCCAGTCCATCTCTCAGAAGTCAGGGTGGTGGAACTAAAAGTTCCAACTCTAACCACAGGGCTGGTTCTCCTGGCAACCAGCCTCCATCCTTGGGTGGGGTCCAAAAGTTGCTTTGCATAACAAGAGACACCTTGATAGCTCTCAACTTTCAGGAAATTCCAAGGGTTTGAAAAGTTCTGTTCCAGGAATTAGGTCAAACACCAAATGTATATTTCTTATTATAGTATCATGTATTTGTTGAAGTGGTGGTCATGCAGGGAGTGTGTAATAAACAGGTGCAATGGGAAATTCAGTAAGAACATATAGAACCATTCATGTTTCTCAGTTATAAGTTAAAAGGCAAAACTTTGGGGAACTGGATTTTCTTAACTTTGGGGCAAGTGTGACATAATAATCCTTCAATCCTTCTTACTTTAGAAATGAAGAGAAATGAGTGGTTTATTCAGTTCTTGATATAAAAAAAGTCAACTTTAAAGCAATATTTTATTAGAACCATAAGTTTTGTTTGAGAAATTTGAAAACCCAGTGTTTATTTTCCCTTGGTATTGCTACAGAGCATCAATAAGAATTGAGTTTTTTTTTTTCTCTTGTATTTGTACCCAGTTATTAAACACATATGTGAGATAGATTCCTTGCATAGGTGCAAAAGAGATTAGAAGAAGGGGAGAAGGGTGCAATTTGGTCCATTGACCTGTTTCCCTGCCCTCAGGACTCTTTCACACAGCTGTGAGAAAAAGGAGGAGGAGGAAGGAGGTAATTTAGCAGTTCATATCCAGATGTTCATTTCAAACACACCCTGAACAACTTTTGCATGGTTTATTTCATTTTCTGAAGCCATTTTTCACAAGCCTGTTTTCTCAGCTGGAAAACTTCTGGTGTAGTCCTCTCAAACAAATATTGCATTTGGCATCACACACATACAAAAAAGAACTTTTGAGACATTCAAAGGACAATATGTTTGCCTTGGTCTGAAGAAGCAGGTCTACAGGAAGGTAGGCATTCTGTACCACCAAAGTATAGGTAAAGGAATGTTCCATTTTACATTCCATTTATGTGGAAACTTAAGAGTTCCTTTAATTTGATTGCTGTAATGCTCTGCCATCTTTTAGGTTGGCCTGTCTCTGACAGGAAGCTTCACTGGAGACAAGCAAGGCCGGTGGAAGAATCCATCTGGATTAACACTAAACCAGAAACTTCCACATGAAAAGTAGTTCAGTTTCATAAAATTCTGTACTATTCTTGTTCAACTTACCTTCTTTTCTTTTTTTGTGCATATATCCCCTCCCTCCTGAACCTCCCTCCCACTTCCCACCCCATTCCACCCCTCTAAGTTGTCACTTTCTTAAGTAAAGTGGGAAGAACCAAAGGAATAACAGTTCTGAATGCCAATGACTCTCCTAGGCAGAATCCCATCGGATAGCATTCCCGTGATGGCTGGTCTCATTCATCTCAAGATCCATTTTCTGGCAACAGATTGTTCCACCAGAGTCATAGGAGTTAGTGTCTAGGATACGCTCTCCCCCATTACAGAGCAGAGCTGTTCTCCTTGGCCAGCTAAAGGAGATAAACCATTCCTCCTTCATAGTTTCTTTAGGTTGAATAAACCCTGGAGATACACACAGGAAAGAATGGACAACCCAATAATGAGTTCAATTGGAAGACTGCTGCTGCTGCTGCTAAATCGCTTCAGTCATGTCTGATTCTGTGCAACCCCATAGATGGCAGCCCACCAGGCTCCCCCGTCCCTGAGATTCTCCAGGCAAGAACACTGAAGTGGGTTGCCATTTCCTTCTCCAATGCTTGAAAGTGAAAAGTGAAAGTGAAGTTGCCCAGTCATGTCCGACTCTTGGCGACCCCATTGACTGTAGCCTACCAGGCTCCTCTGTCCATGGGATTTTCCAGGCAAGAGTACTGGAGTGGGATGCCATCGCCTTCTCCAAACTGGAAGACTAATATCTCCTTAAAGAAAGTAATCAAGCCATAACGATAAAGGGAAGAAACAGCAAAGTTTTGATGTAGGTAACATTGAGAATTCAAAGTTTCAAAATCTAAACTGAGTCTTGGGTGAGTATCTTAACGTTTCTAAGACTTAGTTTTCCCTCTTTGATGATGTGGCACCTAAGTCCTTAGACCAGAATATTGAAGATTGAGTATGAAAATGCCTTGTGCAGCATCCTCTTTATTATTTAGCTCTTGGCACCACATTCCCTTGATTTACACAGAAGAGTAAAAGAGGATTAGAAGCCTTTATTTCTGTAGTTGTTTCTATTGAGGATATGTGGGTGTCTCAAGATATTAAAGAAGATATCCAGGAAATGTAGTCCAAGAAGGAGACAAAGGAAAATCACAAACTCATTCCCTCCCACAGCCACAACAAATCTACAGCTAAATATGGCACAATTCCTACAGCTACATAAGAGCCTAGCACTAGTTAAGCTGCTCCATCAAATTGGGCAAACAAGGAGGCAGGTGGGCACGCAAGGAGGCAGGTAGCCAAAATAGCTCTTATCACAAACTTCACTAATGGCTGGGAGACTCACAACTGGAAGGGAACTTGCAAATTTGGAGCTTCTCCCTGGGAAGCAAGGGTGCATCAAGCACCCCAACTTTTAAGACTGGCACCTGAGAAAGGAACACCAGAAACATCTGACTCTGAAAACCAATGAGGCTCACAAGACCCAAACCTTGAGTGGCAAAGTGAGAAATGTCAAAGTGCTTGAGTGTGGACTCACTGAACCCAGATCTGGTGAAGAAATAGCCATTTGAAAAGCAGAAGACTTTACTTGAAAGTGATTCATTTGGTAATTTTAGAGCGTTGGTCTGAGGGACAGGGACTTGTTGAGATATAATCTCCAGGGAAAAGGCACTGGTGGGTGTCATTTTCATTTTTGTGCTCTTCCTCTACCTGGCTAAAGCTGGTGGTGACTTTTTTATTTTTTCCTTTTTTTCTCCTCTCATTTTTCTTTTTCTTCCTTCTTCCTTTTTTCATCTCCTTTCCTCCTCCCCCTTCCCTTTTTCTCTCTCTCTTCTCCATGGCTGCCATATTTCTCCTTAACCAACAGGTGTCATCTTTGTGGTTTCCCTCTGCCTCCTACAGCTAGATCCCTGATTTTTGCTACTGTCCCCCAGGGGACATCTTTGGATCCCCTGGTCTGGTGGCCAGCCAGAAGAACTTGAGCTTGCCATATATGTCAGCATACTTAAAAAGCTGCTGCATGAGAATCTGGCTTCCAATCAGCTTAAATCTGAGTACTAACTAAAATTTCCCCATTTTGGGACACTGAAAGGCCTTGGCACCCTTAACAACTGAGAACTATTAAAAATCAAATAGGCTGGTATTTCCTTCTCCTTCTGATTTGTTTCACTTAGTATGACCATCTCTGGTTGCATCCAGATTGCTGCAAATGGCATTATTTCATTCATTTTCATGTCTGAGTAGTATTCCACTGTTTATATGCACATCTTTATCCATTCATCTGTGGATGGACATTTAGGTTGCTTCCATGCCACTGAGTCACTCTGCTGTGACTTAGAATTAATGCAACACTGTGAATCAACTATAACTTTAATAAAAATAAATAATTTTTAAATGTTTTCATTTTAAATTTTATTTATTTTTGATTGGAGGATAATTGCTTTATAATGTTGTGCTGGTTTGTGTCATACACCAACATAATTTTAAAAATGAAATAGGCTGCTTGGAGAATCCCAGTGGTTCAAGAGACACCAAAAATTAGGATGAGATTGAACAATATTGTTCATCTCCTATCTAAGGCCACTCCTTCAAGACTGGGAAAAGATATTCAGTAAGTGGTTGGTTATACAAATCTCAATGGCAGGAGATAAATTTGATGATAGAAGTTCAATGATCACAAGCAAAAAAGTGATGAAGAGATGCCTAAGATTACATGAGAAAGTCTAATGGATGATATAGATTGGAAGGGACAAATGACAGAGAACAGGGATGGGGATGTTACCATTTGAGAACCACGTAATAAGACCCTGAAAAGACAGTGGAAAAGAAAATTGAACAGCACATTTAAAGTGGAAATTAGTGAGAACAGGGATAAGAATATTTTTTAAACAAACAAGAGGGAAAATCTTTTAAATTTTAAAATAAATGTAACTTAAAAAATAAAATACATCATATTGAAATAATAACGGATGTCTAAAACTACATATTAGGCTATGAAATATTGGGCAATGGGAGAAGGAAGGAAAAAAAAAGTGCTAACTTTCTCCACTGAAATAAGGTAGAGTCAAAAGCTATTGTTTCTTCTTGACCTTGATAATTAGAGAAATATCAGATCAAGTATGTTCTTTTGCAAAATTTAGTAGAAACAAAAACAGGATGATTCCTCCCAAATTACTGGAGGAGATTAAAGAAATCAAAGCAGAGTTCAACTAACAAATGACAGGAAATAAGGGAAATGATAGGAAATCATGAAAAAAAGAAAACATAAAATAAGATCATAGAAGGAAGTGCAAATTTATCTCTTATGGCAATAAATGCAAATGATTGTAATACCATAATATCTAGAAGCCTTCAGTTCAGGTGAAAAACAAAAATACAACTCTTGGAAGATACACATTTTTTCAAAAGTGTCTTAAAAAGTTTAACCATAAAGTATCTGGAAAATGTGTATCAGGGAAATGCAAATAAGAACCACATAGATATGCCAGTATTTGTATCAGATGGAGTAGAATCTTGGGGTGAAAAATATATACAAACAAGAAAAGAGTTAATTTACTTTGAGTTATATTCTGTTATGAATAAATGACTTATATTCTCAACAACAGAGTATTAAATAAATATCTTTTAGAAATTCAAAAGAAATTTTTTGTTTGGAATATACGGTTGTCCCTCACTATCCACGGGAGATCGGTTCCAGGACCTGCCCCACCACCTGGTGGATGTTCAACTCCCTGATATAAAATGGCAAAATATTTGCATATAACCTAGGCACATCCCCCCATATACTTTAAATCATCTCCAAATTACTTATAATACCTAGCAATATAAATGCTATGTAAATAGTTGTAAATACAAAGTACATGCTACACAAATTGTTGCCTCCGAGTGTGTGCTCAGTCGCGTGTAACTCTTTGTGACCCCATGGACTGTAGCCCGCCAGTCTTCTCTGTCCATGGGATTCTCCAGGCAAGAATATTGGAGTGGGTTGCCATTACCTTCTCCAGGGATCTTCCCAACCCAGGGATCAAATCCGAGACACCTGCATCTCTTGTATTGGCAGGTGGATTCTTTACCACTGAGCCACCTGGAAAGTCAATGTGGGGCAAATTCAAGTTTTGCTTTTTAGAACTTTCCAGAAAATTTTTTTCTCAAATATTTTAAAAAGTATTGAAATATTTATCTGGGTGTGCCAGTCTTAGCTGTGGCACCTGGGATCTTTAGTGTAGCTTGTGGAATCTTAGTTGTGTCGTGAGAACTCTTAGACTTTCCCACCCTGATCAGAATGAAGCATTTCTGATAAATTTTATACCCTGTTATCTTCCTCCTATCATCATCATCATTATAGTCACCATGATGTTTTCTATAAGTTATCACATATTATGGGCTTCTCCAGTGGCTCAGCAGTAAAGAATCTGCCTGCAATGCAAGAGACACTGGAGATGCAGGTTTGATTCCTGGGCTGGGAAGATCCCCTGGAGGACGGCATAGCACTCCAGTATTCTTCTTTGGGAAATTCCATTGGAAGAAGAGCCTGATGGGCTTTGGTCCGTGGGGTCTCATAGAGTCAGATGCGACTGAACTCACACGCATCACACACTTCTGCACACTACCATGTATAAAATAGATAACTAATAAAGATCTACTGTACAACACATTAAACTCTACTCAACACTCTGTAATACCTCTATGGGAAAAGAATTTCAAAAAGTGTGGAGATATGTAGGTGTATAACTGATTCACTTTGCTGTACACCTAAAACTAATACAATATTGTAAATCAACTATACTCCAATAAAAATATTTAAAAATTAAAAATAAATAAATAAACCTTTGGGGGGAATGTGCCAGTAGTCGGGGTCAGGGAGATTATCACACACTACCAAAGATATGTTTGTGTGAGCTTGGTAAGCAAAATTCATTTCTTTTAGGAATACTTCAACCTTCTGAGTTCCTGACTTAGTCTCTATTCCTCCCAATGTAATATGGTCTCTACAGTGGAAAATTGTGACAATCAGAGTTAATTTCTGGATCTGAGGCTTCATTGAGCACTTATATTGCAGACCATACTAAGCATTTGCCTGTGTTGTTTCACTGCATTCTAAAAACACCATGGGGAAGGTATCATTAGCATGTCCATTTAACAGAGCAAAGGAGATATAATAAGGGGAAAAGCAGCTTGCCCAAGGGCTCACAGTAAGAGGTGAATTTGGAGTTCAGAGCTCCATGCTCTTACAAATTACATTTTTCTAAATGAACAACATTCTACATTATTGAATATCTAATCTTCCGGTATTTTGGTCATCTGATACAAACAACTGACTCATTGGAAGAGTCCCTGATGCTGGAAAAGATTGAAGGCAGAAGGAGAAGAGGGTATCAGAGGGTGAGATGGCTGGATGGAAAATTTTGGGAATTGGTGAGGGACAGAAAGGCCTGAAGTGCTGCAATCCATAGGCTTGCAAAAAGTCAGACACCACTGGGCTACTGAAAACAGCAAGGCTCTACTCTACCTTTGTGTACTTCTAAAGTTCTAATTAAAGTATCAAATAGAAACAAAGTGCCATGATTGAGGCCATTCACCGTGAGACATGGGCTCCCCAGGTGGCTCACTGGGTAAAAAATCTGTCTGCAATGCATGAGATGCAGGAGATGCCAGTTCAATCCCTGGATCAGGAAGATCCTCTGGAGGAGGGCATGGCAACCCACTCCAGTACTCTTGCCTGGAGAATTCCATGAACAGAAGAGCCTGGTGGGCTATAGTACATGGGGTCGAAAAGAGTCAGGCAAGACTGAAGCGACTGAGCACGCACGCACCATGAGACAAGTTATTGAAGGTGAATTTTCAAAACATTTTGTTTCAGAGGAAGCTTTAATAATTATAATATAAGATGAATAACCCAAATCACAAAAGGTGTAGATATGTAAATGTTGAGGGTTTTGTTTTTTTTTTTCCTTTTTTTGCGTGTTTATGTTGGAGCGTCATCCCCATGAAAGAATTTATGACTTAGTGGCATTGTCTAGTCTATGAGTCTAAATAAAGGCCCATAGTGTGCCTTGGGAGGCAGCAAAGCATAGTAGTTAAGAGTATAGAGCTGACCTGAATTGGCTAAATCTGAATCCTGGAACTACCAATGACTGTGTCAAATTGGGAAACTCATTTAAACATTTAGTGCAGTCAAATGGAGGGAGTCACAATATTTGCAGGGTTGTATGAGGAGAGTTCAGAACAAGAGTATTTTGCATGATTATTAGGCATGTTTGAATCATTAGGACATAGTGCCAGCTAGTCGGAGAAGGCAATGGCACCCCACTCCAGTACTCTTGCCTGGAAAATCCCATGGACGGAGGAGCCTGGTGGGCTGCAGTCCATGGGGTCGCTAAGAGTCGGACACGACTGAGCGACTTCCCTTTCACTTCTCACTTTCATGCATTGGAGAAGGAAATGGCAACCCACTCCAGTGTTCTTGCCTGGAGAATCCCAGGGACGGGGGAGCCTGGTGGGCTGCCGTCTATGGGGTCGCACAGAGTCGGACATGACTGAAGTGACTTAGCAGCAGCAGCAGCCAGCTAGTAGACAGGACATGAATGTAAACAGGGAGGTACCCAGATATAAACAGAAGAGAGAAACTAGGAGTTGACACAGCCATTGTTGAGGTTTACAGAAAAGTCTCAGAGAAATATGAAGAAGTATGAAGCCGAGTTCTAAAACATGCACAGGTGTTTTTTTGTTTTTAACATTTATTTATTTGGCTGCATCGGGTCTCAGTTGCAGCACCTGGGCTCTTCGCTGCAGAATTCGGGACCTTCTGTGGCAGTGCACAGACTCCCTGGCTGTGCTACGTGGGCTCCAGAATGCACAGGCTCGGTAGGCTGGGGTGCATGGGTTTAGTTGCTCCACAGCATGGGCATGTGGAATCTTAGTTCCCTGACTAGGGGTCAAACAAGCACCCTTTGCGTTGCAAGGCAGATTCTTAACCACTGGACCACCAGGGAAGTCCCACACAGAGATGTGTTTTTATGAGGGTGGGTGAAGAAGGGCATCACTGGCAAAGGGAACCTCCATGAAAATGATGAGAGCGTGGCCAAGCATGGCAGTTTCAGAGAACTGTGAGAGGGAGATTTAGAATTCTGATCAGATCTTGTTAGAGGGCAAGACTGGAGAGAAAGATGGTATCATGGAGGAGGGCCTTCAAGAATTCGGATGTCGTTTTGTGGGCAATCAGGACCCAGGAAAGGCTTTCAAGCACAATAAACTGTATCATTTTTGTCTTTGTTGTTATTTATTTGATGTTTTTACTTTAGTTTTTGAATGAAAGGAACTTTTCAAAATGTCCTTCTAGTAAGTTAAATATGAAATCATTGTAAAAATATTAATCTACAGAAAATTATAAATAATAGTTGTAAATTACCTAAGATTTCACAACCTTGCAGAAGCAACCACTAACATTTCACTGAACATCTCTCATAATGCACATGTATGATTTCAATGAACTGATTAATAATATTTCATAAATGTTTTAATCAATAGTATGTTTTGACAACATTTCCATATCAATAAATAAAAGCATGCATTAGCATTTTAATGAAGGCAGAGTTCTCTATTTTGTTATCTATCCAATTTTTATTGATGAAAAAAGTTTCTCTAATTTCTGATGCTTCAACAACTAGAACACAATGTAGCAAAGCCCCCAAAGTCATCAATAGATTAGAAAACATAGCATATAGATTCTTGAAAATGAAAACAAACAAAACTCACTCTTTTAACCTGCTGCAGAACAAGAGAGAAGGGAAGATCATGTCCAGTGGAAGTTTATTCAATAATTCAATTCATCTCTTTTTATTGATCATCAACAATGCACCTGGTCCTGTTCTAATAATGCGATAAAATGGTAAATGAGCCATTGAACATCACCTTTATTACAACTTACATTATAATAGGGGTGCGAGCTCAGTCTGTTCAGTCATGTCCGACTCTTTGTGACCCCGTGAACTGCTCCTCTGTCCACAGAATTTTTCAGGCAAGAATACTGGAGTGGGTTGCCATGCCCTCCTCCAGGGGATCTTCCCAACCCAGGGATCGAATCCCTGTCTCCTGTGTCTCCTGCATTACAGGCAGATTCTTTACCACTGAGCCACTGGGAAGTCCCTGTAATAGGGAAGACAGATGATTAATAAATAAACGAGAGTGTATTAGGTAGCCAGGAACACTATACAAAGAAATAATATATGTGGTTGTGGTATGCAGAGTAGGAGACTATTTTTTGGAGCTTCTGGGACATCTTAGCCAAGAAACAGTCAGTAAAGCTTAGAAATGAATGACTGATGGATGCAGGTAGGAGATGATCAGAAAAGGGGAATTCAGAGAAGAGGCAGATGGTACCAAGTTCCAAATTGGGAACTGAGCTTAGCAGTTTCAAGGCAGAGGAAGATCAAGAGGCCAGTGTAACTTGTAGACATTTAACAAGAAGGAAGGTGGCATGAAGTGAGAAGCAGAGACCAGGTCAGGGAGCACCTTGTAAGCCATACAGGAGATCAGGAAATTGGATGCTACTCTTGCAATGGGAGGCCACTGGAGAGTTTCAAGCAGAGCAGAGACTGGATCTAAGTTTTAAAAGAAGGCTTTGGCTTTCCTAAACTATAAGCTTCTTAAGGATAAGTTGTTGTCTTATCTGGCTCTCCAGTCACAATACCTAGAAAATACGTGGCACACAGTAGGTATTGCATCAAGTTCATGAAGAATCAGCAAATGCCATGTATGGAATCCATCATAGGGAAAATAAGAATGGAAACAGGAATTCTTTCATTAATATTTATTTTCCTTCAGTTGTATGTTGGAGACTTACCTTTGTTGGAAGAAGGGTGTGTTTTCTTGACACTCTAGCTTAGGCTCTATTCATTTTGGGGTTGGAGTTAGACCGTAGTGCGTAGCCTCTATTTATTTATTTTTCTCAGAAGAGATACAGGTTTTCTTCTTGACCAGAAAGTTTAAGAAGAAAGGGAGATTTAGGGTAAATGATAAGTTTATTTTGAAATATGCTGAATATTTGGTGTCTTTGGCTTTGTGGGTGCAAATGAGCAGTGGATGCTGGACATGGTGATATGGCAAGAGACTTGGAGATGAGGTCATGGCTGTATAGAGACCAAACAACACATAGAACAAAAATGCAGTGTGTGAAATAATTGTCATCATTTACCTTCTCTATCTCAGTCATATTTATTGCTTCCCCCAGAGAACCAAGATAGCATTTAAAGGACATGCAGTTTGGAGTTGGATTGCCTGGTTGCACATCAAGAAAGCATCACCAATATGACACTTGTGAATCAATTTTCAAATCTTTTGGAGCTCCAGTTTCCTCATCAGTAAAATGTAGATAATGATAGTCCCTATTTCCTATAGTTGATTCAATTTTTTATTTTATTTCCAGCCCCCGAGCCATATTCAAGAAATAATAGATGTTATCTAATGTCTTTATTATATTCAATAAAAAATATTTATTACAATGCTGAAACTCCACTATACCAATCATTCATTGTGAACATCTGCATGTTAGCAATGACCACCGCAGTATTTTGTGAAACATGCACTTGATAAAGTGTTCTTTGATTTCATCTTACTGGGGTCCCTACTTATCTGAATTCTGAGGCCATTGCACACAAAAAGGGCACCAAAGTATAGATGGCACGCTCTTCTGTCTTGGTTCATATCGTGGACAATGTTGGGATCCAATACATCCTTTCCACAGAATGTTCAAGGTGAGGTTTAGAGAATTTAGCTGAATCATGTGTTATCTGTGAATTCAAGGTATGATGGAATCCCCAATGCAAAATGTTTATAAACAGGTCCCGTGTTTCAGCCGTATCAGAGTCCTATGGATCAGAGGCTTACTGAAAACGAGACTCCAGCCTCAACCCTCACTTACTGATTCACAACTTATTGGTGAGAGTTGAGGTGAGGAACAAGCTGCCTGGAAATACCTAAACTGTGGCTCCCTGTATGTAGAAACAGAGGAAATCAAGGAGGAAAAAAAAAAAACATATTTATATTTTTGCTGATAGAGAAATTATTTCTAGAGGTCATAACATAGGCTGGGTCAGTGAGATCCCAGAATCATTGTTTGTCTTCATGTAGCCGAGTGTTTCTTTTTTGAGAGGACATGGGAAGTAGGAAGCAGACAATGGCTCTCAGTGACCATCCGGGTTGGCAGGGAGCCTCTTCTTCTGGACAAAATTTCTTTGGGGAACACAAAGCCTTCCCTCAGTTTTGACCACCTCACCCATGAGGTGGGTCCTGCCTCTACTCTCCCTGGAGAGAGAGCCCATGATTATTTCGACCCTTGGTCTTTGCCTCTCCTCTCTACAGCGGGGTGTTATTTAGTTGGGTTCAAAAAATAAGAATTTCTTTTTTCTTTTCTCTCTCATTTCCTGAGTCTCTGCCAAGGCAAACTGGTAAAGGCTATTGGGAGAGCCAAGATGAAGCCCAAGTTCTCTAGAACACTTGGTACCCAAGTGGATTCTTGTTCTAAATCTGTATCCAACACTTAGTCAAGTGTGGATTCCTGTGAAAGCCTTGGAAAACAGAAACGCAGATCAAACACACCTTCGGTGTGTTGTCGTGTTGCATTGAAAATCTTTATGCCAGGAGTCAGTGGCAAGCCACCAGCCCAGGATCAGAACTTCCCTGAGATGCTTCATGAGGGACCTCCCATCCGGCCCCTCCATCAAGACCTGGCCTTTGAGGGCCTTTCCCACCTTCAGAGTGTTCTGGTTTTCTCCCGTGAGAAAGGGCAAGAGTAGCCCCACCAGAGGCCCTTTTCCCTGGCAGCACTCTGTGTCAGCAAAGCGCCTCCAGCAAGCATTTCCGTGGGAAGGTCCTCCATCTGGAGCTTGGCAGAGAGGGGAAGTTTCCTTTGAGGCCCTGCCACCCCTTCCCCATCAGTTCTGCATAAGGTGCAGCTTGGAGAGGCCCCGTCTAATTTTTAGGGATGGCGTTGGTGTGTTTCATGTAGTCAGAGTTGCTCTTCTGGGTCTCCTCAGTGAGTCTGAAAGGTGCAGAGAGAAAGAATGCCATTTGTTCTGCTGCCACCTCGCATCTCAGTGTGCAACAGGTCATAAGATGTGACAAGTCCATGCGCTAATTCCTTCCTTTTCAGTTAACAGAATAACACAGATGGGGATGCTTATTCTGGGATCGGACACAACCTCAAGCAGCAGTTGAAGGAAGACAGAGGCAGCCAGGCCCCTTCTCGGGACTTCATTAAACAGAAAGCGTTTTCAAAGGCATCCTTACCCTCATCTGGGTAGCCCTGAGAAACTACTCTCTACCAGGAAGACACAGGCCTCCGGCATGGGCCATAGACTCAGTGCACTCATCCCATAAAAAGCTCACAGTGTGTTTAAAAAGTAATAACGCCAGATGGGATGTCAGTGTCATTGTTTCCCAGGAGTCTTTGGGCAGCAACGCTGTGGAAGTGGTTCTAAAACAGCCCTGGAGATTGTCTGTGAGCTGATAAATGGAACACTAAAGAAAGAGGGATGTTGAGACAGAAATAGCAGAGCCCTGAACACCACCCCAGGGATGTTCATTGTCCATTCTGGAGACTGTGCACATTGAATATTTGGGTACAGAACCAGTTTCAGATATTACCAGATTATGACCTAAAATTTGGTCCAAAAGTGACAAAGAACCTTTGGTGATCAGATGGTAAGGGCTCTGAAGGCTGTGAGGTTTCTTCCCGTCCCAGGCTGTCACTGATGAACTAGGAGTGTTTGAGCGAATATCCAGTTCTTTCTAACCCTCTGTTCCCTCACCTGTGAAAGAAATCAGGTTGATACTTTCATCTTTACTCAATTGTTGAGGATCAAATAAAGTGTTGAGAGATCTGACTGGGACATATAAATAGTAGCTGTGTTTTATTGATGTATTTCACATGTGTCAAGCCTTGTGCCAGTACTTTATGGGCATATTTCTAATTAAACTTCCCTAAAGTTTTTGGGCTCCAAAATCACTGCAGATGGTGACTGCAGCCATGAAGTTAAAAGACGCTTAACTCCTTGGAAGGAAAGTTATGACCAACCTAGATAGCATATTCAAAAGCAGAGACATTACTTTGCCAACAAAGGTCCGTCTAGTCAAGGCTATGGTTTTTCCAGTGGTCATGTATGGATGTGAGAGTTGGACTGTGAAGAAAGCTGAGTGCCAAAGAATTGATGCTTTTGAACTGTGGTGTTGGAGAAGACTCTTGAGAGTCCCTTGGACTGCAAGGAGATCCAACCAGTCCATTCTGAAGGAGATCAGCCCTGGGATTTCTTTGGAAGGAATGATGCTAAAGCTGAAACTCCAGTACTTTGGCCACCTCATGCAAAGAGTTGACTCATTGGGAAAGACTCTGATGCTGGGAGGGATTGGGGGCAGGAGGAGAAGGGGACGACAGAGGATGAGATGGCTGGATGGCATCACTGACTCGATGGATGTGAGTCTGAGTGAATTCTGGGAGTTGGTGATGGACAGGGAGGCCTGGCGTGCTGCAATTCATGGGGTCACAAAGAGTTGGACACGACTGAGCGACTGAACTGAACTGAACTGAACTGAAAGTGTTCTGAGGCAAATGTTATTCTTACCCCTTACACCATATTGCAAATGTGGACACTGAAATGCAATGACAAGGTCCAATAATATGCAAGTTATGAGTCTTGGTTTGAAATCAGCTATATTTATACATGACATCAGACTCCAAATTCATAGGCACATCCTAGGTACTCAGCAAAGGATATCTGTTATCAGCAGTACTATCATTTCGTCACTACCACTCACCAAACCATGAGGACCCTCCATGCTTTCCTAGAGGGTTTACACCAGTTATGAGAAGATTATAATAAAACTGATTATAAAGAGGAATTTTCAAGCTTAGACGAGAACTGAAGATTTTGGAAATTCAGGAGGAAGAGGACACGTGCTTCTGGGAATTGAAGTGAGGTTAGGTCCAAAATATATCTTCATGGATTTGTGTCAATTACTTTCTTGGCTTGACCACAGAGGTCATGATCCAAAAGAGTCGATCAAGGTCATTCAAATCATTTCATATGTTGAGACTAGAAGACAGTGTCTCTGTCCTCTGCCATTGCCAGGCTGGCATGATGTAAGTCTGGAATATTCTGTAGTGTTTTTGCTTCACTCTTATCTACATAAATGGAAAATGTTGTCAGTAGGAGGGAATGTGACTAATAGCGGAAGAAGCAAGGGATGTTCAGAGAGGACGGAGGAAAGGAACAGAGGAAAGGGGAAGAGGACAGGAAAGGAAGGAAAAGGAAGAAGGGGGGAAAGGGAGGAGATTGCTATTTTCACTCCAAGATCCACTTTGAACTGTGTGTCTAAGATCGGTTCTACTCCTAGGTTTCCATGTTGAGTTCCCATTACTTACACATAAGAATACTGGTTTCCTGAGAATAGATTGGATTTGTCAGCAACGAAGTTGACAGTGAGCTTGGTAAGCGTGGTTTCTACAGTCTAGAAGTGATCACCGTTTAGGGGCCTCTCAGGCTTTCTATGTCCCTCACTCTAAAACATTTGTCTTTGTCCTTCAGGGACATGTAGAAACACATCCCAGTTAAGCTCCAATTGGTGTTTTATTTCAGGTTCATGGTGTGATGGAAAAAGACTGAGCTTTGAGAGCATATAGACCTAATTTCAAAGATCAGCTTCGCCAGATGTAGCTCTGTGGTCTTGGACAAATTATTTCAGTTCTCTAAGCCTCCAATTTTTCATCTCTAAATTGAATATGGGTACAGGGTATGAGAATATGGTTCCTGAACAAGTCAAATGATTTAAGGGAAAAGAAAAGAAGAGAAAAGGAAAGCTGCTAGCCATAAAATGCACTCTAAAAATTCCATGTAGTTCAAATAGCTGAAATTCACTCACCCCTCATGAAAATAGTAATTAAGCCTAGGTCCCTGCAGACTTTCTGGGAACCTGAGGAACTTCAATAATTCAGAATATTGATGTTTCTTTGTATAATGGATGTTTGTTTTTGATTGTGATATGTAAAATGTCAACAAAATCTCTCAGTCTCAACTCTCAAATAAGTTACCAAAATGAGCAAAATACATTGTGTCCACTAATTTGTCCACTAAATGAACAATTGCATGTCATAAGTTAATATCACTTCTCCCTGCTGCTTTCTGCCTTGTTAGTAACAAGCTCACAACTCTCACAGCCCCTGCTCTTGGGGTGGAGGAGGTAGTGGGTTTTCTCTGACCTCAGGACACATCTAACAACAAGGATATTTGGGCAGGTCTCATGGTTTTCATGGTGACAGTCTCTCCTCAGCTGATTTGCTCAAAGAAGGGAAGCAGCGCGTTGCTGGAGGTTTAGGGAATTTTATAGTTGAAGTTGTTTGTGCGCCCTTTTTACTTTCATATCCTCTATAGCAGCCTGTTCTGCAGGGTGTCTCTCTGTTTCTATCTCTCCCTCTCTTCTCCTCCCCTCCTCTTCCTCCTCTTGCTTCTGTTTCTTCATCTTCTTCTTCTCTCTCTCTCACACACACATACACATTCATGCCTTAGTTCTAGACAATGGAGACAAGACTAAAGAATAACCCTGAAAAAAATACAACTCTTCTGCCACAAAAAGATGGCAACCGAGAGCAGTTTATGCTCACTATTTCTTTAGCTTGTAGCCAAGGAGGTGGAGTTGAGACCCACACCAGGGTGCAGAGCTGACTTCGCAGCCTGGGAGAGGTGACATTAAAGAGTATCTGTGCCTCACATGGTGCCCAGATGCCTCCTTTGGTACCCTGCAAGCCAGTGAAGAAGGAACTATCTTCCTATAATAGTAGAGAGCCTTAATGCCTGGCAGACACTGGATGTAAATTTCAAACGATGTGATTTAAGTAAAACTTATTTAAAGTGAAAGTTGTGGTCACACTGAAGATACAACCCATCTTTGTTTTTTGCTTTACAAAAGTTTATGTGGAATTCCTTTTTTTCCCATTTCTGGATGCCCATTGGGTATAGGTATCCTTTTGGCTGACTCAGAACATTCACGGGGAAAATCAGAACCAGGACCCCATCTCTTCTCCTGAAAATGGTTTCTCTTTTGCAAATAAATCTCCTGGTAAAATGTTTATAAGTGTGATATTTCACACATAGAGGAAAGGATCATATTAACTGTGAGAAAAGGGGGAATCTGCCACCTCATTTAAACAACATCCCTCATTCTTTTGGGATCACAAGTCTAAAGTTCATGGGTCCAGAAAAGGAAGGGATTGAATACAATGAAGGGTTCCAAGAAAAATTACGGCAAAGTGAAAGAAAGTGAAAGTCACTCAATTGTGTTCTACTTTTTGCAATCCCATGGACTGTAGCCTGCCAGGCTCCTCTGTCCATTGAATTCTCCAGGCAAGAATACTGGAGTGGGTAACTGTTCCCTTCTTTAGGGGGTCTTCCCAACCCAGGGATCTAACCCAGGTATCCAGGTTTGCAGGTGGATTCTTTACCATCTCAACAACCAGAGCTGGAATCAGCTCTCCATATGAATTTGTCTTTGGTGGAAGATGTTTATTCATAAATTGCCATTTGTTAATCAAAGATAGTTTTTTTTCCCTCCTGACCCTCTAGAGAAAATTAATATTCACTTAGCATCTACTGGCTTTTCAAGGAAAGAGAGACAGAATATTTATTATTTAGAGTGCTCTATAGGAGAGTCTACAGTTCAAATTCCCTTGGCAAATTTGTTGTTGAGGTTTCATCTCTACGAAGGGGTTTTCCTTACTAAGCATTTCCTAAGTCTTTTTCGGTCTCTGTTTTCTTAATTTCCTAATTTTACAAATTGTCCACAAGGTACCAG
Source organism: Bubalus bubalis (assembly GCF_019923935.1). Lineage (NCBI taxonomy): Eukaryota > Metazoa > Chordata > Mammalia > Artiodactyla > Bovidae > Bubalus > Bubalus bubalis. Next base: position 15,026,415 of record NC_059170.1, on the reverse strand, counting down.
GACTGAGAGGACAAAACCAATGGAGGGAGGCCATGCGGGATTTGGCTGCCAAAACCTAAGAGGGTCTTGCTCTTCCTGGAGCCTCAAGTTCAACTGCAGTCTTAGGAACAAAACACAAGCAGTCCCCCTGATGCTCATTTGAAGGGGGATGGTGGGGTGCGGGAGCAAATGGCTTGTCTTCTAATAGGGCTAAAAGTAAAATTCAAGTGAAGTCAAACCTGTGAGTAAAGCAATTTTCATAGGACTCACCCAGCAAAGAGGAGCAGTCAGACCAAAGAGCCATCACAAGAAATTGGAAATATTTCCAACTGGACTCATTAGACCTCACAAAGGCATTTTAGAATCCTAAAAGTGGAAAGAAGAGCAAAGGGCTATTAAACATAAACGTTCTATCCTAATATGTCTGGGGCTGTGGAAACTCCAGCCCTTGTTCCTTGGTGGACTGGTCTCGAAGGTTAAGAGAGGCACATGGGAGGGGCTATGTGGCAGACTAGGGGAGACATGGAGCTGGAATATCGAGAATGTAGCAAAAGTGGTGTCTGTTGTAGACTTTGGGCTTGTTGTCGTTTCATCACTAAGTTGTCTCCAACTCTTTGCGACCCCATGGACTATAGCCCGCCAGGCTCCTCTCTCCCTGGGATTCTTCAGGCAAGAATACTGGGGTGGTTGCCATTTCCCTCTCCAGGGGACCTTGCCCACACAGCGATCAAGCCTGCTTCTCCTGCACTGGCAGGTGGATTCTTTACCACTGAGCCACCAGGGAGCCCAGAATTCATGGTAGAGGGAGATGATAAAATATTCAATTCAGCTCAGCCAGAGACAAGAGGGAACTTGTTCAATCCTGGCCAGTAACTGAGAGCCAAATGAGCTGGGAGGAGGGGACTTCAACTTGGGTTGAATGGACTAGACCATGGGAGTACAGAGGGAAGACAAAAAGAACCCCAGATACTACTGGGTCAAGCAGGGCACAGCATATGAACTGAGGCAGGGAAAATAAGATCAAGTCCAGCAGAGGGTTCCACAAGGAAGCAGCTGGATCTGGGGCAATGGCATAGGGAACAGGACAGATGGTTCATGAGCATTTACTGCTTGCCTACTATGTGCCAACACTGTGCTGGGGGCACAGTGCTCTAAGATAGTGAAGAAGGGGGGAGAGACAACCCAAGTGACAGCTCCAAAATAATGCAACAAGTAATATGAGAGAGAAGTGTGGAGAATGCTGAGTGCAGATCTAGTTAGACTGTATTAATGGGAAAAGTCTCTGTCCTACACCCCTGGCACCAGTTCAGACCACCGCCACCTCTTACCCGGGCACTGCAACTATTCTACACTGGTGTCCTTACATGCACTCATTCACCTTTCCAACACACCCAATCATATTACATGCCTAGCTAAATGTCTTTAATGGCATGCCACTACAATGTAAGTATAGCCAACTTTCTTTGTTTTGACCAGTGTGGCTCTGGTTGCATCTGACCATATCTCTAAATTCATTCCATCCTTTTCTGCCATGCCATCTGAAATGATAGCATACTGAGTTCAAGGTGCCTGTAGGACACCCAGGCAAAAATGTGCAGAAAAACATGAGCTATATACAAAGAGAAATGAGGATAAAGAAAGAAGTTACATGTTCTTTCTGAAATCTACTTTCTTGATGACTCTGAAAAGGTAGGGTAGACAAAATTCTATGATGTCTCTCCAAGACCTCTGGCCTCTGGTTTATACGCACCTACTCCAAGTTATTAAATCAAGGGCTAATTTAGGTGTTGCTATGACAGGATTTTGCAGATGTAATAAAGGTACCAAATCAACTGACCAGGAAATCATCATGTGAGACTGACTTAGTCATATGAGCCTTTTAAAAAGTATACTGTTTCCTCCAGCATCACAGAAGAGGAAGCCAGAGATGTGACCTACAAGAAAGATTCAATGGATCACTGCTGGCTTAAAGATGGTGAAAGACACGGGCAGCTTCTAGGAGCTGAGAATGGCCTCTGCCAACAGCCAGCCAGAAAGCAGAGATTTCAATACAACAACCACAATGAATCGAATTCTACCAGCAATGGTGAGCTGGGAAGAGGACCCTGAACATCAAACAAGGACATCAACCCTGCTGTCCCCTCGACTCTAGCTTCATGAGATCCTGGGCAGAGAATTCAGTCTTGTGCACCAAGACTTCCAACCTATACAAAGTGTGAGCTCATAGATATGTATCATTTCCAGCTGCTATACAGAAATAGAAAACTGAACACATGTATACCTGTGGCGGATTCATTTTGATATTTGGCAAAACTAATACAATTATGTAAAGTTTAAAAATAAAATAAAATTAAAAAAAAAACTTGAAGCAAAAAGAAAATGCAGTTTTCAAAAGGTCTAGGTATGTAGGAATAGGGTCCTCCCCAGTGGCTCAGCAGAAAAGAATCTGCCTTCAATGCAGGAGACACGGATTCAATCCTTGGGTTGGGAGGACCCCCTGGAGGAGGGCATGGCAACCCACTCTGGTATTCTTGCCTGGAGAATCACGGAGAGAGGAGCCTGGAAGGCTACGGTCCACAGCATGGCAAAGAGTCAGATCCAAGTGAAGCAACTTAACACACACACACACACACACACACACACGAGAATTAAGAAAGCAACATTTTCATTGTTTTCCCACTGTGAAGTTTTAAATCCAGAGCGCTGCCTAAAGCATGAAAGGATGCATGTCACCTATGTCTGTATTTTTTAAAGTCTTTATTGAATTTATTACCATATTGTTTCGGTTTTATGTTTATTGACTTTTTTTTTTTTCCCTTTTGGCAACGAGACATGTGGGATCTTAGCTCCCAGAGCAGGGATCAAATTTGTACCTCCTGCATCAGAAGGTGAAGTTCTAACCACTGCACCACCAGGGAAGCCTCTTGCCTCTGCTATTAGAAATGAGATAGTAATTGTTTTTACCCTCAGTGGTAGTTTGCCATTAATTGTTTGATTTCTTACAGTATTGATACCGGAATTCTTCCTGACTTTGGAATAGGAAGAGAAGGAAGGGCAGATTATCTTTCTGAACAGCTAGGACTGGATAAAAGGTGTCAGTGGACTGAAAGCTAGTGTTAGAAGCAGGGATACATCTTACCTATGGAATAAGTAAATGATTAACTTAATCATTTCTAAGGTCACTTCAAGATCATGAGTTCTAAAAGTCTGTGAATTCAGTTTGAAAATATTGGCATTCACAAAGGTCCAAAGTGCTCTTAGAGTGAGAACCAGAAGGACATCCATGGCTATCTCTTGGCAGTTGGCACACATGGGGGGGTCTACGTTCTCTATTGGAAGGGAACTGGGCTAACATTGACATTTGACCTATGGCATTGTTCTCCAAATATATACAGCCTGAGTCAAGGCAACCCTTTGCCAAATGAGGATTGCTGGCCCCCTGCCCAACCACCAGGTCCTGCTTGTTTTAGAGAAATTTATTATCGTAAAAAAGAGACAAATTGTAAAACTCAGACTTCGGTGTTGAAAAATTAATTAGGTTTTTGGCCCTCTCTTCTCAGTATGTGTAAAGAATTTCCTTGCAGACTTAGCCGGTTCAGTGATGGGGTTAAACATGTGTACCCTGGAGATTAGCACTCTTGTTGGAGCTTTTTCAAGAGGGAAACTGTTAGAACCAGGAGCCCACTTAGGATTTCCAAAGAACACATCAGGAGAAGGGAATTAAATCAGCTTGGTGGTTGTCAGGAAAGGCTTCCTGTGAGAGCACTGAATGATTCATATGCCAGGCTGGGAGAGGCAAGATAGTCTAGTCAGAGGATCTCAGAGGTATAAAGTTGATGGCACAAATGAGCATGGTGGATTCAAGAAATGGAAAGCTAGACATAGCTTGGGTGGGGTAAGAAAAATCTAGCCAGTGGCCGGAAGTTAATATATGACTCTAGAAATGAAATTGGGAAACTAGACCTGAGTCGGAGGAGTAGTAGCCTTGAAGCCTTTCTAAGAGGTCTGGGTTTTAACCTGTAAGTACTAGAAGTTTTTTTTTTTCACTGAGGACATGGAATTTTAGAATGATATCTCTGAGGGTGGCAGTGTGGAGAATAAAAAAAAAATCTAGGATGGTACCCCATTGTTTGATTTTGCCAATATCATGAGCTGAGGAAAGGAATGAAAAGTTGGGGATGAGAGGATACATTCAGTTAACTTTTGGATGTTGAGTTATAATTGTCTGCATTAGGCATGTGAATATGTTCTGTTTCTGTTACTCAGAACCCGGCCTATAATTAGAGGTTCAGACTGGAGAGCTGCCATGCTAACCACTGCAGTATCATCAGCTTGCCTCCAGGAGCAGCTAGCAGGGTTATGACCTCTGTAGATTGAGATACCCCTGTGGTTCATGGTGTTTGGGCCAATTACTCTAGAATTTTTGTGAATGAAGTCATTCCCTCATTCCCTCATTCATTCATCACTTATCAAAAGATCATCAAAAGTTTAATGAGATCCTACAGTGATGGGCACTGTTCCAGAAATCAAGGGTACTGTGCAGGACAAGGTGGACAAAGTCCCCAGAATCCTAGACTCAATCTTCAATAAGATGAGGACAATGAACAAACCACTGAGTAAGCAAATGTCAGAAAGTGTGAGTGCTGTACAGAAAAATAAAACATTAGAAAGATCAAACACTGTCTGGTGATGATGGTTCCATTTTAGGTACATCACCCAAAGGATATTTTCCATGAGGGGATGACCTTTGGGAGAAGACCTGCATGAGTCAAAGAGTAAGCCGAGTCAAGGTCTACAGGAAGAGAGAGCAAGGTATAAGCTGTCTGAGCAAGGCATGAGACATTGAAGGAGAGGAGAGAAGGCTTAGTGTAGACAGAGCCAAGTAAACGAGGGGCAGAGGAGTACAAAATGAGAATTAGGTGGGTAACTGGTCAGAAAGGACTTGGGGCCAGGGTTAGTGAGTTTAGGTGTGATAGGAAGCCATTGGAGGGTTCCAAACAAGTCAGCGATGGCATCTAATGTGTATTGGAAACAATTTTATTGGTATCCATAGTGAAAGGTAACCATGCTGAAAGAGTGAGGTTTTACTATTATTAGCATTGCTATTATTATTGTTGGTGGTGGTAGTTTAGCCACTATGTCCAACTCTGACAATCCCATGGACTGTAGCCCACCAGGAGCTGCTGTCCATGGGATTTCCCAGGCAAGAATACCAGAGTGAGTTACTGTTTCCTTCTCCAGAGGATCTTCCTGACCCAGGGATTGAACCCATGTCTCCTGCATTGAAGGCAGATTCTTTACCACTGAGTCACCAGGGAAACTCTGTTATTATTATTATTATTCACTTATTCAATAACTCACTTAGATGTTTTAGAAACATGTTATGAATTCTTTCTCAATGACAAGCATTGCAGTAAATACTGAAGGTGCAGAAATTAGTGAGACACGATTCCTTCCTGCAGCAGTTTGCAGTGTTACAATTATATGTACACATATTACACTCAACATTGACTTTTCTGCAATGTACTCTCACCCCGCCCCTTATACTTCAGGTACAGGAGATAGAATTACTTAAATGTTATAGGATTTGGCATGATTTTATCATCTGTGCAAGACCTCTCACTTGATTTACTTATTTTTTGTTTGGTTTTATTTCCACTCCTCACTCTCATTCTCCTCCTAATATCTATCAGATATATGTTTTTGTTTTTATAAATACTTTCAAAACCAGTTTTGTGGCAACTTTTGGTCTTCAAAAGTACCAAGTGCCAAGACAGTAGTAGAGAGTATTATGCATTAGATACTATGTGGAGGCCAAGAATCTGTATATTAGAGCAAAGTATATGATCTACATCCCCAGGTATAGTGAAGACTTATCCCAGTCTAGGACTTTTAAAAATGGGAGAAGTTAAAGTCCACTGAATACTGATAAACTTCTAGAAGGGGAAAAAGCCCTGACTTATAGTATTTGCTGATTTTCAAGGTGTAAATGTTCCCACCTCAGCCAGTTTCAAACTCAGATTCAACAATGAGGTCGCAAGTCCAGAGTATTTAGCAATTGGCTGGAGCTAGTTACAGCAAAATTTTGTTCACATCCTTAATTCCCCCTAAAGAAGTGCATGATGACATCATTGCTCTGCTAATGAAAATGGACTTTGGGGTGCAATATGTTCTTCTTCCCTAGTAACAGGAACTTTTAGTGTCCTGACATAAAGAGCAAGTCAGATGGGTGGTTCAGAAACCCTGAAAAACCCATCTGAAGGTAAATAATATGACTGCTTTTCTTTTCAAGGATAGGTTAAGAAAGTTCATTATTGGGTCAGCTGTGGACCCTATTGTTGGAGTCATTTGTGTGCACAGGGCATAAGTTGACTATTTAATCCTGACATTGTGAAAAAATGTCTTAGCTAAATTAGAGGGGTGGCTGTAACCATTCTAAACATTGCCTCAGAAATGTTTACAATCCTTGGGTTACAGTATTTACCAGAGCCAACATCTGCTACGGGTGACTGGAGGGTGTGGTTGGACAGAAAGCGGATCTTGAAAATATAGAGGCTACTTGAATTTAGAGAGTCCTTAAAGAGAGAAGTTGAGTCATTTCTAGAAGGCCCAAAGGTGGCTTTTTTGAATTGTGTGATTTCCATAGGGATTCTGGCATCTTAAAAAAGATAAGTATTCTTACTCCTTTGGTATAAATGATGAAACGTTGCTTCAGGTAAGTGGAAATAATGATATCAATGCTACAGACTGAACTGTGTCTCCCCAAAATTATCTTTTGCAGTCCTGAGTCCCAGTGGTATTTGGAGATGAGGACTTTGGGTGGTAATAAGGGTTAGATATGGGCGGAGCCCTGATCTGATGGGATTAGTGCCCTTTGCTTTAGAGAGGTTGCTCACTCTCTCTTGGCCATGTGAAGACTCAGCAGAAGGTAATCATCTGAAGTGAAAAAGAGAATTCTTACCAGAAACTTTGACCTGCTGGACTTTGATCTTGGACTTTTCAGACTCCAGAATGTGGAGAAAATAAATTTCTATTGTTTGAACAACTGAGGCTAAGATTTTTTTTTTTATGACAGTCTGAACAAACTAATACAAATCATCTTCATCATCACCATCATTATCTGAGCATATTTTGTGTTTATGCTCCTATAATCCTCACAATAATCTTTTTTTTTTTTGGTTGCGCACTGGCATGTGGAATCTTAGTTCCTCAACCAGGGATCAATTCTGTACCCCTTACATTGGAAACACAGAAACTTAACTACTGTACCATCAGGGAATTCCTAACACTCACGACTATCTGATAAATTGGCTTGAATATTTTACTCTTCTCATAATGAGAAAATAAGACTCAGAGAAATTAAAGAACACATACAAGGCATACAAGACAGTAAATGACAACTAGGATTCAAGCCCTATCTGTGTTCAAAGCTCCCATTCTTCACCACTATACTATACTGCTTCCCAATGGCCACCACGGTGTCTGGCATTCAGTGAATGCAGAACATACATTTGTGGAATGGTTAAAAATGAATGACTTATGGTTAGACTATCCAGATAAGAAATAGAGTTTGGAAAACACAGTTTTTTTTAGATTTCATGTAGTGAAAGATGATGCATATGAAGTCACAGTAAAATTTTTGCTATGAACCTTGAAAATATCTTTCTTTCTTGGAAATCCGAAAAAAAAATAAGGATGGAGTATAAGCCTAAGGTAACTGTCTTTCTGTTATACTGTTATACTTGTCATGGTGCCAGTATCCACATATTCCCTGAGAGATAAAATTAAAATGCCAAATTCTCAGTACTGTGAGATGATTACAGAATAAATACTGAGTGAAGAATCATAGACTAGAAAGAAGTCTGTATGTCATGCCATCCCAGCTGGTTAGAGGCAAGCCTGATGCTCTGCATTATTTACAGGGGACTTAACTACATGTGGGTTTTCTTCATACTCTTGGTGTATGAACCTTTTGTCATCTGATTATCATATGGCCCCTGATTGGTTGTGACATGTGTCTTTAAAAAGGATGCTTATAAATTCTTCAGCACCTTTCATAAGGCAGCTTTATCCCCTTCTTACTGAAATCCTAGGAAAATTTCACACTAACGATAACATTGGTATAATCTAAAAGGGTTTGGGACAAAACTAGACATTTTTCCAGTATCAAAACCTCTTCCCATTTATTAGAAAGAGTTTTGACAAGAAAACTTCAGACAGAGTGTGAAAAATGAGGCTTACATTACACTCATAAATATGATTCTTATATGATATTTAAACTTCCAACTTATTTAATTGTTGAAAATGGTACAGATGAACCTATTTGCAAAGTAGAAATAGATCACAGACATAGAGAACAAAGGTATGGACACCAGAGGAGAAAGAAGGGGTGGGATGAACTGGGAGATTGAGATTGACGTATATACACTTTGCTGTTGTTCAGTCATTAAGTTGTGTCTGACTCTTTGTGACCCCATGAATGGCAGCACACCAGGCTTCCCTGTCCTTCATTATCTCTCAGAGTTTGCTCAAACTCATGTCCTTACATACACTACTATCTATAAAATAGATAACTAATGAGAACCTAGTGTATAGCACAGGGAGCTCTATGTAATGAGCTGTGGTGACCTAAATGGGAAGGAAATCCAAAAGTGAGGGGATATATGTATACATACAGCTGATTCATTTTACTGTACAGCAGAAAATAACAAAACATTGTGAAGCTATATAATCCATATTTTTTTAAAACAGAAACCAGAAATGGAGGAGAAAGTTGAGTTCTGATGGCAACAGTTTAACCAGAAAACTTATTCTTTTTAATGTAAAAAATAAAAGTTGCAGATAGAGAATGGCAAATACAGAATCAATCCCTTGCACTTTCATTTCCTGTTTCAATGGGATGCTGCCAAATCTGTGAGGAGAGTTCCAAAAAGCCAACAAGTAATACCCAGGGCTCACTCCTGGGGCTGCCTTTGATTTTACCCTTGCTGACCACAGAGTATATTCTGATGGAGCTCTGTTAGTTCTCCCTCTGGGGCTGGTGGGAGGGGACACGTCCATTTGTCCTGTTTTACAAGTGCAGTGCCTTTCTTCTTAAAAGGAAGAACTTGCCATATGCCATATACTCCACCATTAGTCAAGCAGTGGAGAGAACTCAATACAGGCTAAGAAGTGCAGTGGCCAAAGTGATACCATCAATTCCTTATTACCACAACTTCCTCATTTTTGAGTTGTTGATATTGATTCATCTTTTGCTCAGGTAGAGTGACTGAGAGTACTTTTCTCAGCCAGGCAACACAGATTGCCTCAGTTCTCAGCTCATGCCTCCCTAAGAATGTTTTTCACCTGCCCTCACACAATCACTGGCCGCAGGACATGGTGGTCAGCATATTTCCCCCTCTGAACTCAGTAGTTTCTGTTTATTCAGGCACATGTGTGGCTACCGTGATTTGGTGTCTATTTATACCAACCTATCTTTTCTTCATACTTCCTTTTAGAATGTATAAAGTGTTAGTTGCTCAGTTGTGTCTGACTCTTCATGACCCGATGGAATGTAGCTGCCAGACTCCTCTGTACATGGAATATTCCAGGCAAGAATACTGGAGTGGGTAGCCATTTCCTTTCCCAGGAATCTTCCCGACCCAGAGATTGAACCCAGGTCTCCTGCATTGCAGGCAGATTCTTTACCATCTGAGCCACCAGGGAAGGTATATGATGCCGGGAGCCAGCGTGAAGAACTCTGCCCACGGCAAAGGTCATGAGGAAGGAGGCTCGGCATACACAAAGGTGGGATCGAGCCTCAGGAGTCCCCCTGGAAATTCTCGAGCATCTACCCCCAAAAGCAGAGTCTGCCTACTTTACTGCTTTGTGCTCTCACCTACACCTCTGACTTTACAGGGGGCTGTCCCCCACCACCTCGCTCTGAAAAAGAGTTAACTTACAGCTCCAGTTAATAAAATTCCTGGGCGTGACAAGAATGTTTCAACCTACAAACTCCTCTGAAGTTTCTTCCAGCCACATGTGATTGTTCACAGCCTCCCAACCGTGAGAGGCATGAGATGTTCTGCTGCTGCTGCTGCTAAGTTGTGTCACTTCAGTCGTGTCTGACTCTGTGTGACCCCATAGACGGCAGCCCACCAGGCTCCCCCGTCCCTGGGATTCTCCTGGCAAGAACACTGGAGTGGGTTGCCATTTCCTTCTCCAATGCATGAAAGAGAAAAGTGAAAGTAAAGTCGCTCAGTCATGTCCGACTCTTAGCGACCCCATGGACTGCAGCCCACCAGGCTCCTCCGTCCATGGGATTTTCTAGGCAAAAGTACTGGAGTGGGGTGCCATTGCCTTCTCTGTGAGATGTTCTAAACTGTCTAAATACAGATTCCTTTGCGCAGTTAAAAGATTGATTAGAAATTGTATTGGTGAAGGGTTTTTCACTTGTTGGGCCAATGTTTGCTGCTAAGTTTCCATATCCCTTACCTACTGTGTCCCTGGGAGTGTATTGATTAATATAATTGGTGTATAGGAATGTAAGTAGTAGCTTTAATGTTTGTAACCTTGGACTCTTGAGTTAATTCTTACATCATACTTAAGTTGAATGTTGTTTGGGTAAATCTTGGATTTTATGGTTTTATTAATTTTTCTGGGGATTAATGAATTTCTTTAGTCAGCAGATTATTTTTTACTTGACTGTTTTTTTTTCCTATTTCTTTACTCTTTCCAATCAATTTTTTTCTATCATTCTCTGAGGTATTTCTTCTATATGTGTATGTATATATTCACATATTCTTCTATGTATGTGTGCATGCTAAGTCAGGCTTCCCTTGTAGCTCATCTGGTAAAGAATCTCCTGCAATGCAGGAGACCCCAGGGGTTGAGAAGATTCCCTTGGAGAAGGGATAGGCTACCCACACCAGTATTCTTGGGCTTCTCTGATGGCTCTTGGGTCTCCTGCATTGGCAGGTGAGTTCTTTACCACTTGTGCCAGCTGGGAAGCGCAACTTTTACATCAGGGACCCATGATAAAAGAGGTAATAGATTTTATGTTAAAGATAATATTTATCACAAGAGAAAGAAGGAGAAAAGAACATTGAAACTTAGAGGCAAAAAAAAAAAAAAAAGAAGAAGCCTAAAGGAATATAGGGAATACATACATAAAAGAGGGATTTTCCAGGTGGCATTAGTGGTAAAGAATCTACCTGCCCATGCAGGAGACATAAGAGATGTGGGTTTGATCCCTGGGTCAGGAAGATTCCCTGGAGGAGGGCATGGCAACCCACTCCAGTGTTCTTGCCTGGAAAATCCCCATTGACAGAGGAACCTGGTGAGTTACAGTCCATGGCATCTGGACTGAAGTGAAGTGAAATCACTCAGTTGTGTCTGACTCTTTGTGACCCCATGGACTATACAGTCCATGGAATTCTCCAGGCCAAAATACTCGAGTGGGTAGCCTTTCCCTTCTCCAGGGGATCTTCCCAACCCAGGGATCGAACCCAGGTCTCCCACACTGCAGGCAGATTCTTTACCAGCTGAGCCACAAGGGAAGGAGTTTGGATTACTGGGTAGCAAAGAGTCTAGACATGGGGTCACAAAGAGTCATGCATGACTGAGCAACTAAAGCACATCATGTGTCTAAGTCTTGTCCAATGATGGTCTGCATCAGTGTATATGTACTAGATAGAAAGAGCAAGTTAGAACACAGTTTTAATAACTGTATGGTTTACAGTGGTATTTGTCTTCTGCATTTTATGCAGGTCATGACTCCAAGGTACTCTTTTTCTATTTGCTTGAATATTTGGAAATGTATCCAGACTATCTTTCACCTCTAAGTTGGACTGCCCGTTGCTCTGTGGTGACCTAAATGGGAGGGAAATCCAAAGAGGGGACATATGTATATATATAGCTGAATCACTTTGCTGCACAGTAAAACTAACACTGTATTGGAAAGCAACCATACACCAATAAAACTAATTTTAAAAATAATAAAATTAAAAAACAAGGTGTTATGGGTCATAGATTTTAAATGGGCCTAAATTTATGTAACTTTTAAAGACTCAATGGCAAAGAGAGCATATGAATGCCTATCGAACTCTGAGAACCTTGGCGTCCTACAGAAAATCCTGCCTTCTCTCTTGCTGCAATCCAAGGTGAGATGCATTGATGGCCAGAAAGGATCTGGCTGCAACCCAAACCCACTCCTCTGACTTTGAGAGCAGAGACTACACACTCGCCTTCCAATGGCCCATCCGACAATGATGAGACCATGGCTGACGGGAATTATCTCAACTGTGTCAGGAATGAGCACACACTTGCTAATGGCCTATTTCCTTCCCCACTGACATCCCTACAGAGGAAGAAGGCAAGAGAGAGCGAGACCCTTGGCTCAGTTCATGCCTTTTCTCCTCTTTCCTTTCCCAAACACCCTCTCCTCTCACCCCAAGATCAAGCTTGATTCTTGAATTCCCATCAGGTTTCAGGGGAAGGGGAAATACTATTTCTTGCACTTTTTGTTGGCGAAGAAATTGATGCTATCTGTCTCCCATTGTTCTGCCCACCATCCGGTTTGGACCTGACTGAAGGCGGAATGAAGGTGTGCATCCAGCTGTGTTCCATGTCCTTTGAACAACGCTGTCTCTGCACAGAGATACGGATTCAGAGCCTGTTCCCATTTACTCAAAATATTGGTAGCAAGCTCAGCACATTACCCAAATGAGAGTCACTGAATGCCTTGAGAGAGCTACTAAGCTCTCTATCTACTAAAGAAGATATAAGGAAACAAAGTCCTCAATATCTTGATTAAACTTTTGGAGAGCTATAGACATAAAGGATACCAGCAGAAAGAAACAAGGCTCCAAGAAATGGTTTCTCCAGTGACAATGACTTGGACGCATCCTGTGCGTAATATCTATAGATGAGAGTTAAGCCATCAGATCATTGGCATAGTGTAGGTGCTCCATAAGTATTTGTGAGTGTCAGAACTATATTCTTGGCATACTTGCCTTTCTAGGTAACGGAATCTGAAGGAGAAGCAATTAAATTTATCTAGCCTAGAGCTAAGGAGGTAAACTAGTTTTTAGAATCTGGGAAACTTTTAAAAAATATGTTCAATTATGGAGCTATTTTAGATTGATGAAAACTGCAAAGTACAGATACCCCTACACCTCTCGGTTACAATTTTCCTCAAAGTTACTCTCATATGTTACCACTGTATATACTTGTCAAAGCTGAGAAGCCAACACTGATGTTTTACTTAAAACAGACTTTATTTAAAGTTCACAAGTTTTTCCATTAATATCTTTTTCTGTTGTTGTTTTGGGATCAAATCCAGAACACAGCATTTCATTTTATCATCATATCTCTTAAGTGTACTGTGGTCTGCAACAGTTTCTTAGTCTTCCCTTGTTTTTCATGATCTTACGATTTTGAGAAAAACCCATAAGTTCCCTCAGTTTGAGTTTGCCCAAGTTTCCTCATGCTTATGGACTTTTGGAAAGAATCCCACAAGGAAAACATGATATCCACATGGCATTGTCAATGGTGTTAAACTTCATCACTTGATTAACCTTCATCACCTGGTTAGAGTAGTGCCAGCTCTTTCCATTGTTACTATCTTTCTCTCTTATGGCAGGATTTTTAGATGTGATTTATTATAACTTCATTTGCAAAGCTTTGTGTAGAAGTCAGGAAATGGTTCTTCGTTGTAAAATGAAGAAAAAGTGGTAACAGAAATATCTTTCTGGGATTCTGGAGAAAGTTTTATCAGTAACTGACTTGTTGGAACAAAATAATATAAACTTTGAAGATCTGGAAGAAGGTGAGAATTGGAGTGGTGAGTCTGATGCTCTTGACCGAGCTCTTTTCATAGGTACAGGGTCTGAGCACAGCCTCCTGTGTACTGAGGTCAACAGAGAAATTCATTCTCACCTGCACTCCTTCCATTCTCTTCTCTCCGCCCTTCTAGCAGTCCTCTCTGACCCTCACCCTCTCTCCTCCTGCCCGGAAGCTCCCACACCGATGGGTACTGGCCTCTAGCATGCCCAGGCAGTCATGATTATGCCTGGTTCTAAAGCTAAACAAAGGACAGAATTGCCAAGGGGACAGATGTTGAGGTTCTGGAAGGGAGAGGAAAGTAGCCTCCTTTTTGGTCTGGTCCCTGAATCAGGTACCCACAACACAAATAGACCTTTCGCAGTGTGGAAATGAGCACTTCTGCCAGCAACACTCCTATACATCATGATGCTCCAAGAGGGTCTGTCTTCTTATCTCTGTTGAATTATTATGTAAAATGTTTATTTCCATTACCCCAGCATTGTAATAGAAGTATGACAACACCTATTTCCATGTTGGTTTAGTATTTCCAGAGGGTTTAAGAGTTAAAAATGAATCCTTAAATCTGTTTTAAATAATCTATTCACTTTATTGTTAAGAAAAAGACCTGGGAATAGCAGGGGTCAGATTTCTGCTTAAACTTTCTTAACTTCTGTGATTTAGATAAGGACTTACCTGATGGCTCAGACAGTAAAGAGTCTGCCTGCAATGCGGGAGACCAGGGTTTGATCCCTGGGTTGGGAAGATCCCCTGGAGAAGAGGGTGGCTACCCATTCCAGTATTCTTGCCTGGAGAATCCCATGGACACAGGAGCCTGGAGGGCTACAGTCCATGGGGTCACAAAGAGTTGGACATGAGTGAGTGATTTAGATACTAGCATCTGTCTGTCCAACTGTAGGAATGACTTGATCAAGGTTCTCCACATATGAGGGTTAATTTCCATGCCAGTTTAGGGGAAGGAGAAATAGTCTAGGAAAGAATTCTCAAAGAGATAAAATTAGGGAAATAGTTTCACCAGTTAATGATTTTCCAGTTTCAAAAATCAATACATAAATTATAAGAAAGCATAACCTTGCCAAGATTGTAATTAAAGATTTGAAAGCTGATGTTGATAAAAAGTGTCATGAAATAAAGCAGAAACATATAGCCATAAGTTCAAGAGTTAAAAATAAGAGTTTTGAGGACAGAATCAGGAAATCTAATTGGAATCACTGGATTAACAAGAGAAGAAAAGGAAAAATAAGAGGGGAAAGTAACCTTGTATCCTGCACCCTTGCTGTAATTGCTCATTTGTTCCCAGAGTTATTTTGTCAGTTCTTTGGGATTTTTAACATAGGTGATCATATCATGTGTGAATAAAGACAATTTCATATCTTTCTTATCAAAAAAAATAAAAGAAACATAAGGCAATTTACTTGAGCTGAAGGAAGATAAGTTTGCAGTTAAAATCTCTCACTGGGTTTCAAAACTTACCAAAAAAAATCTAAGCCATTGAAATTCCTAAATTCTAAGCCACACAAAAGTCCTTAAAGTTTCTATTTCAGAGTAGCTGTTTTTTGTTTTTGTTGTTTTACATAGCTGAGTAAACCGGTCGGATTTCTCTCCAGTATGGGAAGCTAACTGCTCTGCAACATCTGCAGACTCTTGAAAGAGGATGGCTGCTATGTCGCTTTGTTGTTCTTTAGTCACTCAGTTGTGTCTGACTCTTTGTGACGTCATGGACTGTAGCCTGCAAGGTTCCTCTGTCTGTGGGATCACCCAGGCAGAAATACTGGAGCGGGTTGCCATTTCCTTCTCCAGGGGATCTTCCCGACCCAGAGATCAAACTGGGGTCTCCTGCATTGGCAGGTGGATTCTTTACTACTGAGCCACCTGGGAAGCCTGTACAATGTCAATATTCTACACATAATACATCTATTGGCCAAAAAAAGAGAAAAAAATCAGGAAAGGTGTCAGAGTATAATCCATGTTCAATGTCAGAGGAAGTAACTGTAGTTATGAACATTAAATTTCAATAAGACCAAAGACTTCAACCTATTGTAAGATATAAAAGGAAAATAAATTTTCCTTTTATATCTTACAGTAGGAATAGGCAACAAATAAATATATAGCAGGTAGAGATGGGTGAGCACTCCATATATGTATGCAATTATGTATAATTGATTATGACTATGCTACTGTGAATTTGTAGCATAGGTATAAAGTAAGTAGTCCTGGAAAAAATGACACCCCAAACAAGGGAAGACTTTTAATAGACTGCCCTCATAAAAACAAAAACAAAAAACACAACTCTCAGCAAAATCCAGTAGTGGGAGAATGGGAGGGGAGGGAGGGACTTGCAAAGAGCAGAAAATTAAAATATGATAAAATTCCACCATGATGGGATATGTGGTATCCAATAACCCAATTGTCAAAAGATGCAGGCCCTTGGTGTTATGAATTTAATGAAATATGTAATACAGTGTTATTTGTAGATCTGGATGGTCAAAGATCAGGAAAGAAAAGACAGTGAAATCTCACGAAATGTTGCCTCCACTGAGAATGCCCCAATTAGTCACAAGCAGTTCCTTTCCAACCACAACCCCAAAAAGCAAGAACTTTAACCAAGCCACCATAGTTTGAAAACTGGAGCTGGCCAGAGGTCAGGAGACGCTGACTAACTGCATAATCTTCAGATCATGTTTGGCAGTTTTTGTAGTGTTTTGCATGTTTTGCAGTGTTTACTGCAGTTCTGAAGGTTTAATATGCAGGTAAAAGTGACTCTATGCTAAAGCATTCCTCTCAATGGAAATGGAGGAGTAGGTATGTGACGCATCAGTGGGAGAAACACAGCTTTGATTTTTACAGTTAGAAGTGGGAACCACTAACAGACTTAAAGATATAATAGAGCTTCTAAATTACCAGGAGAGAAGAGAAGGAAGAAAAAAAAATCATTATTGTGGGCTATGAGATAAATACAAATAAAATGAAGTGCTAGAGAAAATACAAATATAAGGACAAGGAAAATCAAAGTCATAGGCACGAAGCAGGATAAAGAAGGATATTATATAATAATAAAATGCAACAGTCCATAAGAGACTTACAAAGGATGTACATCCTTACACAGCAAAGAACACTGCAGCGAAATGTAAACGTTGGGTTAGAATTTGGCAATTTGGTAATTTAACATGGCAATTTGTTAAAATGCATTTATTTGGAAATTTTCAGTCTAACTATTTTGGGATATAAAAACCCATGTGGGTAGTAGTAGAACATTTGAGAAAAATAATCAGTAAGCACAATTTAATAGATTTATAAAGAGTATGTTATCCTAACAAAATGGAAATATATGTCCTTTTATGTCCTTGGAACATGGTGAAAAATAATCATATATGTAGCCACAAAAATGCTCAGTAAATTTCCAAAGGACATATTTTATAGGTCTCATTTTAGAATTACTTCCCCCTCCTCTTCAAAAATATGTAAATCAATAACAAATGATGTCTGCCCCTGAAAAATGTAACTAGCACATTTCTATTTTAAAACATTTTGAAACAACACCTGATGAAGAGGGGAAAATGAAAATTACTAGTTATTTTTTAAAAGAATGAATGGGAAAGAAAAACCCAAACCTCATAATAAAAATTGTGGGTCACAGCTAAAGCTGTAGTTTTTTCAAAGGAAAAGAGCCCGAATTGCATTTTCAAAAATTATTAAAAGAGGAAGGCTGAAAATAAAATTTGATTTTAACTGTACACAATAAATGTTATGTCAAGTCAACATAAAGGTTTAGGTGATGATCTGTGATGGGTAAAATGGATAAAGTGGTCAAGAAAACCCTCTCTTAAGAGCTAACCATGAGCAGAATGAAGAGTGTGGAAAGTAAACCATGTGAAGATCTGTTGTGACCCACTGACATTAACGACTAGATATTTAGAGACTTTTTTTCTGGGTACCCGTGATTACTTATTTTTGGTTCATATTGAGTTGGCCAAGAAGGCTCATGTAGACACCTAGAAGAGACAAAATTTTCCTCCTTCTTCATTTTTCAACAGTGAAACTAGCTTCACTAGTTCAAGCTGTACTTGGTTGCTCAGTTGTGTCCGATTCTTTGTGACCCTGTGGACTGTAGCCCACCAGTCTCCTCTGTCCATGAGATTCTCCAAGCAAGAATACTGGAGTGGGTTGCCATGCCCTCCTCCAGGGGATCTTCCCAACCCAGTAATCAAACCCAGGTCTCCTGCATTGCAGGCGGATTCTTTACCATCTGAGCCACCAGGGAAGCCCATCACTAATTCCTAGGATTGTGCAGTTAATATGTTTTATTTGTAAAAACAAAGGTGGCATATAAAATTTAATGTCTCTTGAAATCCTGCTTTGGATTCCAGCATAATCAAAATCAACATGTTGCTGTTTATCTTTTCATGCACCTTTTTTATATGTGTGTGTGTGTGTGTATGCTGCTGCTAAGTCACTTCAGTCGTGTCCAACTCTGTGCGACCCCATAGATGGCAGCCCACCAGGCTCCCCTGTCCCTGGGATTCTCCAGGCAAGAACACTGGAGTGGGTTGCCATTTCCTTCTCCAATGCATGAAAGTGAAAAGTGAAAGTGAAGTCACTCAGTCGTGTCTGACTCCTAGCGATCCCATGGACTGCAGTCTACCAGGCTCCTCCGTCCATGGGATTTGCCAGCAAGAGTACTGGAGTGGGTTGCCATTGCCTTCTCTGATATATGTGTATGCACATAATGCAAATATTAAGTTGCTTATTTTAGATATTTTACTACAGTAAAAAAAAATAATGTCTCCTGCTTTCCCTTTCCTGGTCCCTCATCCTGCCCCACATGACTTATATTAAACACTTCTTGCTAACGTTCCATAGCCTATTCAATGCTCATATGATCCAGTACCTATAGTTGTAGCTTTAACTGTTGATATTTTTGCAAGTATTGATATGAATATAGATAGTAAAAAATTTGCCATTATTTTACTTAAAAAATGACCACAGTACATAATGCATATTGCTTTTCTCCCTTCACCATAGATGATAGTACTCTTGTCAAAGTGTTTGGTCTGACTCTAACATCTTCTTTTAATGGTAACATAATATTCCCTATTGTGGATGTAGCATAATCTACTCAAACTGTGTATCTCAAAAAAACTTTTGCTCCCTCACCTCAGGTTCTGTTGAAAAAATCCTGCAATAAATATTTGCTTCCATGTTTGGATCTCTACACATTGGTATTTTTATTTCTATAAATTAGGTCCCCAAGACTGGGATTATTGGGTCAACAAATACATTTTTAGAAAAATTTTAAAAAACCTTTGAAATTGCTGACCAAAAAAAAAAAAAAAAAAAAAAGCTGTTCTACTGATTCATGTTGACAGCGACTTTGGATTAATTCCATGTTGTCTATATTCCTATTTGCCATAATTAACACTGTTTCCTCTCATCTCTTAGATATAAAAGATAATGTTGTTGTTAACTCTTAAATATTTTTTACTAATAAAGAGATTGGGTATTCATTCTTTTGTTTCCATTTGCCTTTTATGCTTGCAACTATCATTCACATATTTTGTCCATTTTTTCCCCTGCAAATTTGTATGCGTTTTTGTTGTCAATTTGTTATCAATTTATTTTTAACATGTTCTAACCTTTTATCTAACACGTGTAGAATGCATGATTTGCTTTGCTTAAGTATTGATTTTAAAAAATATTTAAACACAGGTTTAATTTTTAAACAATCAAAAGTCTGCCTTTCCTTAAATTTGTTTTGGGTTTTACTGTCTTAGTTATAATGATTTCTTAAACCCTCAGGTTTAACATGTCCCCTAACTTTCTATTTATTTTTTTAGTAAATATTTATGTTTTCATCCCAGATAGAATTTTTTAAAAATATTTTAAATATAAATATATTTATTTTAATTGGAGGCTAATTACTTTACAATATTGTATTGGTTTTGCCATACATCAACAAAATATGGCATGCAGTAGGTGCCTAAGATTTTTTTTCCCCTTTTTGATGGGAAACCACTTGCACTGGCATCATTTATGAAATTTCCACTGAATTGAAATACCACTTGTTTCATTTATTAAATGGTCATATATACTGGAATCTGTTTCTGGGCACCCTATTCTGTTTTCTCTAATCCCTTTGACAATTTTTTATGCCAACGACAAATTTTTTATTACACTGGCATTATAGTATATTTCAATATCTGGCAAAGGAAGTGTTTCTTCAATATTCTTCTGAACCCGAAGCTGAAAGTTAGTGTTGCCTCTCCATCCTCATATTACATCCTTCAGCTTTTCCAGTGATTTTGTAAGCCATCCAATCCCTTCTATAAAATCACTTTTGCTTAAAAACCTGGAGTGGTTTATGTATTTTTGGCTGAGCCTAATGGATGCAATAAGAGTAGAGCAAGATAGCTGACGAGTCAGTTAATATATTAAAAAACTGTTATCCACATAGCCAGCAAGAGATAGTTACAGTAATTAATTTTCAAGGGTATCATTTTCAATGGCAATAGAGAACAAAAGATATCTAAGAATACACCTTTAAAAACACGTAAGAGACATTTATGGCAGGTTCTCTTCGATACCAATAATGAAAAGCAGTTGATGTATTAAAACATATTAAAATGGAAGTCCACTGTACAGAATGCGAAGGATACAAATAAAGAAATGACAGGCCACAGGCTGGATATTGAGTTTGGCCAATCAAAAAACCTACAAAGCTTTAATATCTACTATACAGTTTACTGGTTTATTATAAAGGGTATTGCAAAGCAATAGATGAACCGTCAGATGAAGAGGCACATGGAGTGAAGTCCAGAAGGGTTCTGAACAAAAGAGATTCTGTCCCTATAGAGCTGGGTTGTGCTACCCTCCCAGTACATGGATCTGTTCACCAACCCAGGAGTTCTTCAAATGCTCTACTTTAGACGTTTTTATGGAAGCTTCATCACATAGGCATTACTGATTATTAACTAAACTTCCCCTCCCCTCTTCCTTCCCCAGAAGGCTAGGGGTAGGGATAAAAGTTCCAAGCTTCTAATCATGGCTTGGTGTTTCTGGTAAACAGTTCCCATCCAGGAGCTATTCAGGGAGCCCACCAAGAATTGCATCATAGAATAAAAGATACTCTTTCATTAATTCATTTTTTTAAACTTTTTATTTTGTATTGAGGTGTATTCTTGCCTGGAGAATCCCATGGACAGAGGAGCCTGGAGGGCTACAGTCCATGGGGTCACAAAGGGTCAGACAGGGCTCAGCGACTAATGCTTTCACACGGCAGCCAACTAACAATGTTGTGATAATTTCCGGTGAACAGTGAAGTGAAGCTTATACAGGTGTCCATTCTCCCCTAAACTCCCCTCCCATCCAGGCTGCCGCATGACATTGAGCAGAGCTCTATACAGTGGTCCTTATTGGGTACCCATTTCAAATATAGCAGTGTGTACATGTTCATTCCAAACTCCCTAACTATCCATTCCCTCCACTGTTCCCACCCCCATCACAACCAAAAGTTCATTCCCTAAGTTTGTTTTGTAGGTAAGTTCATTGTATGATTTCTTTTTTAGAGTTCACATATGAGAGATGCCATACAATTTGTCTCCTTCTCTGTCTGACTTAACATGAAAATTTCTAGGTCCATCCATGTTGCTGCAAATGACATTATTTTGTTCTTTTTAATGGCTGAGTAGTATTCCACTGTACATATGTACCATAGAATAAAAGAAACTCTTATCATCCAGTAAATTCCAAGGGATTTGGGAACTCTGTCGGAAACTGGGGCCAAAGACCAAATATTAGGACACAAAGTGCTCCTACCACCCCCATGACTCTGGAAATTACAAGGGTTTTAAGAGTTCTGTGTCAGGGACAGGGGGCAGAGACCAAAGGCATACTTCTGATTGTGTCACAGTTAGCCTGGGTATAATGAAAGTAGCAAATATTATTCAAAATATTCTCAAGCTTTACACAAGGGATTGCTTAGTTTTAAAAATTTACTGTAATGCTGTTTCAAATGGAAAAAACAGTCTTAGAGGTGACTGTTCTACTGTATCACAAGGAAATGGCTGTATGTAGAGGTCGGGAATGCATTTTCTCTAATCAGATCTTCTGGATTTACACCTCAACATGTTACTTTCTAGTGATAACCATGAACAAGTTATCTGACCTCTTTAAAGCTCAGTTTCCACATCTTTAAAATGGAGAAATAAATCTTACCCATAAAGTTTTTCTGAAGGCCAAATAAAATGCTTCATGAAATGACCGACATATAGCAAGTACACAGTGATATAGTCTAGGAATATTAGTATCTCTTACATATGTCTGGGACGACCCAGAGGGATGGTATGGGGAGGGAGGAGGGAGGAGGGTTCAGGATGGGGAACACATGTATACCTGTGGCAGATTCATTTTGATATATGGCAAAACCAATACAATATTTTAAAGTCAAAAAATAAAATTAAAAAAATAATAAATAAAACCAACTACCTTGAAAAAAAAAAAGAAAATGAAAAGGTTTCACACTTCTGAATTGGCTGCAAAATCCAATCACACCTGTTTGACAAGACTGTACATGACTGTCTTGTTTCCCCTTGCTGTCATGGAACCAGGTTCTGGAAACAACTGTGAAGCTTCTACAGTGATTGGGGTAGACATGTGGTTGTGCCGACGTGGCCAGGCTCAGCGCGTGCCTTTAATTGCTGCACCATTCATGCTTTACCTTTCTGCTTAAGTCTTCCTTCTGGGTGAAAGAAGCTCCCCTACTGCAGACATCATGCCATCACTCTCTGAACCTACTTCTGCTGCATTGCCCTTTAATCCTTGCACTAAGGCAGCGGAGGTTCTGTGAACTACAGGACCACTTTGTAACAATAGACAGTGCTCTGGGGCGGGTTCTCCCCTGGCCCTGCCTTGACCCTGATATAATGCTGAATACTCCAATGGAGAAGGGGCTTGGAGGTGCCCCATTAATTTTCCATATTGATGGGGCTTCTGAACTAGCTGCCATCTGAAGATGTATATTTGGATGGTGTGTGGAGGAGGTTGCAAAATAGCCAAGTAGCAGACACCCAGACGGGAGGCTGAGGATAGGGGAGAGACAGAGAAGGGAGAGAGAATCTTAGCTGTGAATGAAACTTCCATTCTGCCCCTGGGATGTCCTGGGCTGTGAAGTCAGGGCAAGAATATTAGTCTGAAGGGGGAAATGCAGCCAGGAGAGCTCTGAGCTCCCCCCCACCCCCGACTTGTCCTTTTCTTCATTCAAGTCTGAAGCCTGCCTCATCCCTCCTCACTCTGGGTGGGTAATGTTGTCAATTGCTTGTTAAATCAAGTCCCCTCAAAGTTCTTTCTTCTGACCTCTGAAATGATCTATATGTCCACTCTTCCCTTTTTTATCTTACATTGGTGAGCTCTTGCTCATCAACTCAGACTTCTGTGCCCATTCTTGCACAACTTTCTTTTCTTCATCTTTACCCTTCACAAAGCACTTTTCTCCCAGTTTTGTTGGTTTCTTCCCCATCATTGAAGTCAAATTCCTGTATCTCCCTGGAGATCCCCCTCTCCATGGCCCCGGTCCCAGCCTGTCTTTCAAAATTAAATTCTGAAGCCCTCTCAAAGCCTGTGTGCTTTCTGAAGATTTTTCCAATTGTCCTAACAGCTTATAATCTTACCTGACTCAGAACTCCCACAGAAACACTCATATTACATTTGCAGAGATAATATATTTATCTACAATGCATGGCAGGAAATTCCTGAGGGCAGACACGGAGACTTATTTTTTTTTTTTGCATCTCTAGTACTACAAAGAGAAGACCAAACACATATAGGTTTATTTTAATAACAGGATATGACATATATTTATATAATGCATCATGTATAAGAAGAGCACATGAAAATATGCTCAATATTATTAATTCATTAGGGAAATGTGAACTAAAACCACAATGAAATACCCACTAGAATAACTTAAATTAAAAAAAAAAAAACACTAACATTATCCAGTGCTGGCAAATTGATAGAGCAACTGGAACTTCTAATATACAAGCAAAATAATACAGTGATTTTAGAAAACAGTGTAATGGTTTTTATGAAGTTAAACATATACTTCTCATGTGACCCAACAATTCCTCTCCTAGGTATGCCTAAGAGAAATGTTTATTTTTTATATATTCAAAAAATAACTGCAAATGTTCCAGTGGTTTCATTCAGAATCATCAAAAACTGGAAACAACCCACCAGTCTTTCAACTGCAGAATCAATAAACTGTGGTAAATCCATACACTGAATTACTGTTCAGTAATAAAAAAAGAAGCTAACAGCTAATACGTGCAACTACTGGACTCAGTGCATGACGCTGTGTGAAAGAAGTCACATTCAAGCAGCTTCGTACTATATGGTTCTGTTTAGATGATGCTATGGGCTGAATATGCCCCCCAGATTTACATGCGCACATGAGTGCTAAATCGCTCAGTTGTGTCCAACTCTTTGCGACCCTATGGACTGCACCAGGTTCCTCTGTACTTGGTGATTCTCCAGGGAAAATATTGAAATGGGTTGTCATGCCCTCTTCCAGGGGATCTTCTTGACCCAGGGATAGAACCTGCATATCATTATGTCACCTGCATTGGCAGGCAAGTTCTTAACCACTAGCAACACCTGGGAAGCCCCCAGGTTCACATAATGAATCTTAATCCCTGTATAACCAAATAAGTTCTTTTTTATTCTATGCAATATTATACTGCAATAAAAATTAACAAAAAGAAAGAAGACATTTCAAAAACAGTGCAACCTCAACCTCATCATTAATGGTCCAGAGTATGTACCCAACTGACATCCATAGTTGTCTAGAATTATCAAACAAGATCATAAACACAAATCCAAACATTGGCAATGTTTTTGGAAGTGAGGCCTTTGCAAAGAGACTAGGTAAAGATGGAGGCCTCGTGGTTGAGATTAGTGCCCTTAAAAAGGAGACCCCAGAGAGTTATCTCTCACTTTCCATCATGGGAGGACACAGCAAGAAGAGGTTTGTCTGCAAACCAGAAAGACGTCTGTCTACAAATCTCACCAAATACTGAATCTGCCAGCACCTTCTTTTCTAAATTAATTTATGTTTTAATTGAAGGATAATTGCTTTACAGAATTTTGTTATTTTCTGTCAAACCTCAACATGAATCATCCATAGGTATACTTATGTCCCCTCTCTCTTTAACCTTTCTCCAATCTCCCTCCCCATCCCACACCTCTAGGTTATTACAGAAACCCTGTATGAGTTCCTTGAGACACACAGCAAATTCCCATTGGGTATCTATTTTACATAGAGTAATGTAAGTTTCCACGTTACTCTCTCCATACTTCTCACCCTCTCCTCCCTGCTCCCCAGGTCCATAATTCTGTTCTCTATGTCTATTTCTCCAATGCTGTCTGGCAAATAAATTCTTCAGTACCATCTTTCTAGATTCCACATACATGTGTTTGTATACAATACTTATCTTTCTCTTTCTGATTTGCTTCATTCTGTATAATAGGCTCTAGGTTCATCCACCTCATTAGAACTGACTCAAATGCATTCCTTTTTATGCCTGAATAATATTCCATTGTATATATGTACCACAACTTCTTTATCCATTCATCTGTCAATGGACATCTAGGTTGCTCTAGCTATTGTAAATAGTGTTGCAATGAACATTGGGGTACATGTGTCTTTTTCAATTTTTGTTTCCTCAGGGTATATGCCTAGGAGTGGGATTGCTGGATCATATATTGGTTTTTTCCCTCAGTTTTAAAGGAATCCCCATACCGTCTTCCATAGAGCCAGCACCTTCTTCTTGGACTCCCCAGATTCCAGAACTGTGATAAATATATTTCTGTTTCATATAATCCCCCTAGTCTATGGTATTTTTGTTATAATAGCCTGAACACACTAAGATAGATGTCTTCTGAAAGAGGCAAAAACTGGAGGAACAGAAAACAAATCAGAGATTGTGGAATTGGAGGTAGGCAGAGTTTTGGGGTATTGTTTATGGTCTAAATCTCAATTTTTGTGGTCTTTAAATGTTTATTTATTTCCTGAAAGTAGAACTGTGTAACAAAAAAGTGATTTTTACCCTATGCAATAGTATCATTTAATAAAGAAGTAATGTGAAGGAAGAGGACATTTTAAAAATAGTACCACCTCTCTTGTTTCTCATCAGTGGTCCAAAGGGAGGAATAGATTTCCCCAGGCCTAGGTGACATGCACAGCTCTCTACTATAATCTGGAGGTCACCAAGTTGCTGACATGAGGGTGTGACCATCACAAACTGTCCCCAGATCCAAAATTGGGGTAGTAATAACTTAAACTGTTTTACAAATGTGAAGGAAGTGGAAGTGAGTCATCCAGAGTTATCAAACAAGTTTATGTCCAGAACACAGGAGCCCAAACATTTGACTAACATAAATTATGTTGAGCTTTTTTATATTAACACAACCCAATGGATCAATGGATAAATTTCAATAAAAATAACATCTTTCAAAAGACTGACATATTTAATATTAATCAGAGTTTCCTTTGGACTCTCATGGCGCATATGTATACCTCCTGATTACAATTTTATTAAAATATATTTTAATTATTTGTTTTGCTCTCAATCTTTTCCCCTAGGACTTTGGGTTCCTTGGAGTCAGGGATTTTAATGTACTGAATTTTGCATACCAGGTACATAGTAAAAATGAATGCTTGATACATTTCTGTGAAAAGAATAAAAGGATGAAAGAAAACTCATGATTTCAATCACCATCCTCCCTCTTCTATCTCATGCTTCTCCATAATTTATCCACTTATAAGCATCTCTAATGTCTTCCCTCTGTCATGACCACAGAAATAGTCCTCCAGCTGCCTGTCTAGACTTCTACCCTTCCTACAGTCCTACATGTATATACCACAGTGATCTTCTGAAATGTTAATCAGATCCCACTCCTAGGCTTAAATACACCATTGGTTTCCAATCAGGCTTAGAATCAAAGCCAAATTGCTTAGGTAGGCTTTTAGCACCCCCAAATTCCTGGTCTTTTCTAACTCCCTGAACTCGTATCTAACTACTTCTTTTGCTTAGTGTGCTGCAGATGACTGATTTCTTTCAATGCCTCAAACATGGTTGGTAGGGTCTGCCTCAGAGCCCTTGGGCAAGCAACTTTCTGACCTAGAACAGTCTGTACTCTGCCTTTTACAACTACTGGCTCATTTTCATCATGCAGAGTTTTGATTCAACAACTCCTCCTTGGAGCCTTTCCTGACCATGCAATCTAACCTAATTCTCTATAGCGTCACCTCGTTTAAATGCCTTGTACAACAATCATCTGAATATGTTTGTATTGTCCATTACATATTTGATAATAATAATAATAATAATAAAATTCTGGCTCCCCTTCTGGAATGTATGATCTGAGAGAGTGAGGGCTCTACCTTAACCCTGGTTTATCCCCAACACTGCTGCTGCTGCTACTAAGTCACTTCAGTCATGTCTGACTCTGTGCGACCCCATAGATGGCAGCCTACCAGGCTCCCCCGTCCCTGGGATTCTCCAGGCAAGAACACTGGAGTGGGTTGCCATTTCCTTCTCCAATGCATGAAAGTGAAAAGTGAAAGTGAAGGCGTTCAGTCTTGTCCGGCTTTTAGCGACCCCATGGACTGCAGTGCACTAGGCTCCTCCATCCATGGGATTTTCCAGGCAAGAGTACTGGAGTGGGGTGCCATTGCTCCCCAACACTAGTACATAGTAAATGTTTCATGAACACTGGTTGGGGGATGGATGAATGGACAAACAAATGGAATCATGAATGAATAGCTCCTTTCACTGAAACATGGTAGCCTCCAATATTTTCTAACAGAAAATTCAATCAAACTTATCCACAGAAGTGTTCCCTATCCTGTATTATACTAACATGTGTGCCAGTCAGCCAGCCCTACTGATGCCTGTCTGTATCTGATTTTCTTTTTTTAAAGTTTGGCCAAACTGCACAGCATGTGGGATCTTAGTTCCCTGATCAGGGATTGAACTCCTGCCCCCCAACATTGACAGGCAGATTCTTAACCACGGGACCACCAGGGAAGTCCCTGATGTGTGTTGTTTGATTAAATTAATAGGAAGAATGAGCAGGGAATCAGACATAGTTTTCTTTTTTAAAAAAAATTATAAATGTATTCATATATTTATTTTTAAATGAAACAAGATGAATATTTTTAAATAAATAAAGGCAAAATTAAAAAGATATTTTTAATCTTATTTTTAAAATTAAAGGTAAAAGGTACAATTCACAAAGAAGATAGACATCATAAATCATTAGACACCTAACAAGGAAATATACATAAAGCAAAAATCAGCAAGAATATAAGTGAAAGAAAAAATATATAATCATAGTGAGACATTAACATTTCTCTGAGAATGTTTTATCAAGTGCAGAAAAAATAAGAATGGAGCATCTTGGATGACAGACACAGTTTTCAATAGGGTAAGGAGGATTTTTTTTTAATGGTAGGAACAAAAAGGGGATGTTACATTCTTTATAATTCTTACAGCTCTCCCTGAGTTCCCTCTTAGATGGTAGTTGAATGCATCTGTTTTTCTCTTATCCTTGTAGCACTAATTCTCACTATTTTCCCCAACCTGCCCAGGCACAGGATCTCCATCACCTTAGGGAAGGCCATATCGACTTCTCATCACCCCTGCCCATCCAGCCCAAGGTTGTATTAATAGTTAGGCTTGGTCTGGAGCAACAGAGCCAAGTCAGTGCCATCTTGTCTCCAAATGCTGATTTGTCTTTCTGAGGCGTCCAGCATTTAATATGGTCTCTTTGCCTCTTTGCCCGTGACCTGATTAAAGATAGTCATTTTGGATTTTTCACTGTAATGTAAAAATCAAGGTTAGAAATAAATATTTTACTTTAAAGATTCTGCTCTCTCAACAGCTCAGCTAAAATAAAATAATGAAAGCAAAAATACCCAAACCAAAAACCCTCTGCATCTAACATGAACCACATGACTTACACGTGTGCCTTGGCAACTTTAATATTAGAATTTCTCCAAAGCCAAAGTCAGATTGACCAGATGCCAGAGTTTTTCAGAAAGCAGTTTCTGCAGTCAGATTGTCTGGGTTCAAGCCTTACCAGCAAAGATTGGGCCAGTCACTTAGTATCTCCCTGTCTCAGTTTCCATGTCTATACAGAATGTCACAGTCCCTCTCCCAAGCTGATGGGGTAATGATTCCATGAGCAAATGTATACAAAGTTCTTTGCTTCTTATCAGGCCTCAACTACATGCTTCATACCTTGTATATCTACTAAAAGCAATTATTGTTGATTGAATAAATTAGTTCAAAGTGAAAATCTCTCAGTCGTGTCCAACTCTTTGTGACCCCATGGACCATAGTCCATGGAATTCTTCAGGCCAGAATAGTGAGTGGGTAGCCTTTCCCTTCTCCAGGGGATCTTCCCAACCCAGGGATCAAACCCAGGTCTCCCGCACTGCAGGCAGATTCTTCACCAACTGAGTTATCAGGGAAGCCCAAATCAGTTCAGTTTTTTGTTTTACGTTTCCTTCCCTGAAATAAAACCAACCCCACTCCTGGCTTTGAAGGATCCATTACTGACAATTATAATATGTAATTTCCTTCATTCATGGGTCCACAATAATCCTGATGCATTTGTTTGTTTATTGCTTGTTTGTTTCCCAGAACCTGAAGATGGCAGAGTGCAGATAGGATGGGAACACTCTTTGCCTCAACCACTGGCAGCTGAAGTGAAATTCTAGCAGTCAGTCTAAATCCATAGCTGGTGAGCATCCAGCAGCAGCGCCCTACAGGAAGTAAACAAGTTCCTCCCACTCTTACTTCCCTCTGTGCTACATCTGGAGACGCAAAACCACCCCCAGACTCCAGAACACCCTCACCCTACACAACGGGTCAACTCACAGAGGGAAAACCGCAGCTACAAAGGATGATGTATTTGCTGGAAACAAACAAACAAAAAATGATTGAGTCCCAGACAGCAACTATGCGTGGTGGTTCAAGAAATCCAATTCTGAAGAGCCCTCGGGAGAACCAATGTCTTCCTCAAGGGAACTAATGGAGAATCATATCATTCTGATTCACGCCCATCATTGATGTTTCTGCAGCTGTTTGAATGAATTCTGAATACAAGCAATCTCAGTAGGAGTCTGAATTTTCATTAAACAATTCCCTGCTGAGTTGGTTCAGCCAGCCCCACTCTAGCCCTTCCTTACACCTTGGCAATGAGGACATTTACAGGATAGAGTTATTGTTTCTTGAAATACCCAAATCCTTCAAGTCTAATGCATCTCTGGATTTTTTCCTTCCTGCCTGAAATAAAACAGAGCTGTGCAACAGCACTGGGAAACATGAGCAGGCACTGAGCACTGAGGGTCACAGACCTGGCTCCAGTTAGAGGAGGTTTCTGTTAACTACTGCTTCCCAAACCTCTCTAACTGAAGCTTCTCAGCTCAAAGTCTGGTTGCCTTTGCGTCAGTCCAAGGTGAATCACTGGTCCCTATGTGTCCACTGAACTTCCATGATCCCTCATAGTCCCAGTGAAAATGAAGTAAATGCATCAGACTTTCCCCTAAATCAGAGGCTATGCACTCAGCGGTCCTCAACTGCAGACCCTTTAGTTCCGTCCCTGACTCCTTTACACACAACCATGATCTTTTCTCCAGGCACAGGTTGCTGCACTCTGACATTTTTTTGCATTTATTAAAATTAGAATAAAATATATATCACCTAATATTTAGTAGCCTAGTTATGTTTAAGTGTTCAGTTCAGTGGTATTAAGTACATTCATATTGAGCAAACATCACTATCTCCAAAACTCTTTAAATGCTGCAAAATGAAAACTTTGTACCCATTAAAGAGTAACTTTCCATTCTCTCCTCCCCCCAGTCCCAGGTAACCACAAATCTGCTTTCTGTCCCTATGAATTTGACTATTCCAGTTGCCTCATATAAGTGGAATCATACAGTATTTATCTTTTTGTGACTGGCTTATTCCACTTAGCCTAATTTACCCACAGTTAATCAATGAGCACATGTCAAAATGTTTTTCCTTTTTAAGACTACTATTGCATTTTTTGTATGTACCACATTTTATTTATCCATTCATCTATCAATTTACACTTGGGTTGCCTCCACATTTTAGGCACTCCACACTTCTCTAAACATGGGTGCACAAATATCTCTTTGCTATTTCTCCTCTTTGGGGGTATAAACCCATAAGTAGAACTCATGGATCATATGGTGATTCTATTTTTAGTTTTTTCTTAAGGAAATGCCATAAAATGCTCCACAGTGGTTGCATCATTTTACATTCCTACCAAATGTGTACAAAGATTCCAATTTCTTCACATCCTCACAACACTTGTTATTTTCTGTTTTGTTTTTATAGTAGTTCTTCCAATGAGTGTAAAGTGATATGTCAGTATGGTTCTGATGTACATGTCTCTAGTGATGTTGAACATCTTTTCATGTATTTATTAGACATTCAAAAACTTCTTTGGAAAAGTATCTAGTCAAATTTTTTGGTCAGTTTTTAATTGAATTGTTTGTATTTTTGTTGGTTAGTTTTAGGAGTTCTATATATATTCTGAATATTAATTCCTTATCACATGTAAGCTATTTGCAAATATGTTTTTTTCCCATTTATAGACTGCACTTTCATTCTGTTAATGGTGTCCTTTGAGGAACAAAATGTTTTCTTATTATGAAATTCAATATTTTTCTTTTCTGGCTGCCTTTGGTTTCAATTTCAAGAAATAATTGATAAATCCAAAGTTGTGAAGATTTTACGCTATGTTTTTGTGTGCTCTTCACAGTTTTAGCTCTCCATTTCAATTTTTTAATTATTTTGAATTATATTTTGTATGTGGTATAAGATAAAGGTCCTGTCAGGTTTTGCATGTTTTTATTTTGTTTATCCTCTCAATATTTTTTTAAGTTTTCCTGTGATTTCATCTTCAATCCATTTGCTGTTTGGGTTTGTTTATTTCCACATGTTCATGAATTTTCCAATCTTTCTTCTATTATTGATTTCTGACTTCATTCTATTGTGGTCAGAGAAGACACTTTATATAGTCTATCTTTTTAAATCTATTGAAACTTAACTTGTGACCTAGCATATGATTTATCCTGGATAATGTCCCAAGTACAATTAAGAAAAGGGTACATACCATTGGGTATTTAGGGATTTATTGTGTTGTTCAGATCTTCTATTTACTCATTTTTCTTCTGTATAGTTGTTTTATGCATTGAGAGTGGGGTATCAAAGTGTTCAGCTATTATTGAGAGCTGTCTATTTCTCCCTTCATTTTTTTTTCAATTTTTATCTCATATATTTTGACAGTTGTTAGTTACACAAACATATATAACTTATATCTTCCATCTGTGTTGCACATTTTCTTAACATAAAGTGTCCTTTTTCTCTTTAAATTTTTTTTTATTTGAAGTCCATTTTGTCTGACATTAGTATAGCCACCCCTGCTCTCTTTTTGTCACTATTTCATGAATGTCTTTTCCAGCCTTTCATTATCACCTGTTCTCAATCTATTTGTCTTTGGATCTGAATCTCTTGAAACTAGCACTTGGGTCATGTTTGGGTGATTTTTGTTTGTTCTTTTCATTCTGTCAATCTTTGTCTTTTGATTGGAGAAT
Organism: Bubalus bubalis; assembly: GCF_019923935.1. NCBI lineage: Eukaryota > Metazoa > Chordata > Mammalia > Artiodactyla > Bovidae > Bubalus > Bubalus bubalis. The sequence continues at coordinate 14,993,930 of NC_059170.1, read as the reverse complement.
TTGATCCATTTACATTTAAACTAATTACCAATAAGGAGAAACTTCTTCTGTAGCAGTGTTATTTGTTTTTGATATGCCCTGTATTATTCTGTCCCTCATTTCCTGTATTACTGTCTTCTTTGCTGTTTAGTTAATTTATTTTTAATAGTGAAATGTTTTAATACCATTCTCATCTTTTAGTGTGTGTATTCTATAAAGATTTTCCTTGTGGTTATCATGAGCATTGCATTTAATATACTAAAGCTATAATATTCTAATTTGAATTTATATCAACTTAAGTTCAGTAACATACAAACTCTGTTCCTCAGCAGCTCAGTCCCCTCCCATTTCACTTACTGATATCACAAAATTACATCTAAAGCAAAAATTAAAGCCAGAAAGATGTTAGGTTTCCTCTATAAGAGACAGAGCAGCTTTGACTCGTAACCTTGACCCCAATGACTTTGCCACCTAAAGCTGCCCCTGTCTCAGAACTCAAACTATACTGTGCTTTTGAGAAATAATTGAATCAAAGAAATAAGCGTACTGGAGAAAAAGTGAGTCCTCAAAGCTGGACACATAGACGCTTCTGTCCTAGATGTTGTCTGGGATCAAATGCTTTTTTTCTCCAGGCAGCTCCTAAATAGCAGCAGTATGGACAACCAACAACATGATGTCATTGCTATAACAAAACTGGAATTCTTGGAATATGTAGTTGAGGGTTTTACTTTATGCACTATAAATGAAGACTAGAGGTCTTCCATGTCTCCAGAACACCATTATTTACCCCCTCCATTAGACTAATAAGAAGGTATCGTTCATTCTCTTATAATTCTTGTGACCTTCTCGTGTTGTTACTGGCACACTCCGTGCTTTACAACAACAAGCACATGAAACATCCCTTGAGTCACCCCAGGTTAAGTTTATTTGACTTTCTTTTTTAAAAAAAAATGAAAAAAGCCAGGAATGAAGTGAGGTTGTGAGCAGACGTGTTTTCCTGGCTGAGTTCAAGGATGTAGTCTGTGGTGAGGCCAAAGACGGGCAGGGCTGGCTGCCAGCAGGCAAGCACGAGTGACGACTTCTTTCCCAGTATCTATACGAAAGTGGGTTCATCTGGTCTGGCACTGGGGCTTGGAGCTTCTCATTTCACAGAAAATGCAGGAGGCTTCTGGTACACAGCAAAGCTGTGTGGGTTTGATGATTTTCTTAACTTGCTTGAGTTCACCATCTCTGGGGTTTTTCCAAAGCCAGTGATGACTCTCAAATGCAAGTTGATTTAAGCTCAGGACAACACATTTGATTATAATGACTGAATGAAATGAAGACAGCAAGAGAAGGTATCTCAGGTTTGACTAGTTATTAATGCAAATCTATATGGAAAAGTTAGTTTGTCAAAGTAAACCAGAATTCAGATTCCCTGGGGACCAGACGAGGGACTATTGTATCCATGAAACATGTCTGAATTACTCACTGAAGAGAAGTTCAAAAAGTTTGGCTTAGGTCTTTCCTCTCTTTAATATAGTTCCACATAAACTGGAGATGAGGAGAAAAAAAGGAATGGGAAGAAGTGTGAGGAGGACAGTGATTATGAGAAAATTCAAAACAGAGGCTTCTTGGCTACTCTGATATCTCACCAATATTTTCCACTTAGTTAGAATCTCTTCTACCTGGCAGTGCCAAGACTGAACTATATAATGGAAAACTGGATGGGTTACAGTCCAATGATAAAACAAACAAAATGCCTCAGATTTGAAAAGGGGAGTGTTCCGTAGCTAGTGAACAAGAATTTAAATCTTAGGTCAAAGCCACATGTGGGTGGCAGGAAGACAAGCCATGTAAACAATGGAGTCAACTTTTTGAATTTGCTAAATACAGGCTCTACGCCTGAAAGCCTCTGATGGTCGATCTCAAAGAGGAGGGCATTCTGAATTATGATTAGAATCTTATCCTGTCATAATCAATAGACTGAGACTTGAATTTGGAAAATCATTGGATTGGTTAGTTTTTGTTGCAGAACAGACCACCTCCAAAATCTCTGTAACTATAAATATTTATTATTTGTCACACTTCGCTGAGATTTGTGAGATTCATGACTCCCTGGTGGGGGTGGGGATGGGGGAGGTTCTTCTGGTCTGGGGTGGCTTGGGTGGGCAAGGATGGCCCCACTCACGCATCTAGTGGTTGATGCAAAGTCAGCTGGGACTACAGGGTTGACTCAACCACGTATCTCTCAGAACCCAAGAGGCTGGTTCAGGCTCATTTCCCTGATTTGGTCATAAGACTCTCAAGGGTGGCCAGAGAGGGCCTGAAGTCCATTCCCTGTCCAAGTATCAGTTTGGGTCACACTGACCAAAGCAAGTCATGGTGGCAGACCAGACAGACTATAGGAAGACACTCCCAAGGGCCATGGAGAAAGGGTGAAGAGTCATGGGTTGCTATTTTTACAATCAGTCACAAGTGTTTTCTCCCTTCCATCTATCCCGTTTGTTCCTGACAGAATCATCTACTTTTTCCATTTACAATTACTGACTTGAAATACATCCACTAAAAAGAAATCACCCCAACAGGCATGATAAATATTCAGAGATTTTGGTGTCAGTGGTTCATAAGGTTCTCTTATATGTCAGAGGGTGAATTCAGTGGCATTGTTCAACATGTTTCTGATACTCTCCATCTAAACAGAAAGGATACACTCGTTTTAGAGTTAAGTCACAGGCTCAACACAATGTATTTTCTATGGGGTAATTGCTAAAGCCACTGCTTTTCCAAGAAGAATCTTTCTGGAGCCTTTTGTTCTTTTGATGGAAACTTAATCAGCTTCTTGTTTGACAAAAATGACAGGCTGCGTAAAAAGGGAAACGGAGTTTGGGTTTTACCAATCCTAATTCCTATCAAACAGAAGAAAATAAGCACTTTCCTCATAATGTGTTCCACTTCGTGTTTTAGACTCAAATTTATCACTTAAGAAGAGAGAAAGAGAAAAACTGTTTATACTTGGGAAAAAAAAAAAAAAAAGAAAAGAAAAGAGACAGTTAACTCCTTCTCTCTGGGGTTTTTCACATCAAGTATTTTAAAGAGCAAGACTGTTTTGATGTTGCCATTTAATTTGGAGGGATAGAGATGTGAGGAAGTAAAAGTTCAACAGATCACTTCTGGATGGCGTGTCCTGAAGTTTCTCCACCCTCTGACAAAGGGGTCTAGAGAGTCAAACTTCACTCTCCTCTGAGTCTCACCCAGACCTTGAATTTTGAACCCAAGCTCTGACGTTGAATTTGTCTGAGACCAGGGATTTCCAATTCTATAACTATGAATAACTATAACTATGGATTTAGAATCAGAAGACATATTCATCTTGGCCAGTTACTCAACAGCTGGTTGACCTTGGATAGATGAAGTGCGTTCTCTGTGACTCTGTTTCTGCATTGACTTTACTTTTCCACTTGAAATGTGGTTGGGAGGTTTCAAGAAGAAGACACATCAATGTGCAAATCCGGGGCCCTGAACTCAGTAAGTGCTTATACCAAATATTCATTTTACACCATCTTCTTGCTCTCCTTCCTTTCACCTCCATGCTGTTCCCATTTTCCCATTCTCAGAAAAACATAGACTTGCATATTCTCTTTAAAAAGTAAATAAACAAATAGCCATACTGCATGTCTCTGTGATAGGAAAAAAAAAAGGCAGATATTCAAAACAGAGAGGCAGTTTGGTACCGTTTCATGGATATGCTAGTTACTGACCATAGGTTGGAGAAGGAAATGGCAACCCACTGCAGTATTCTGGCTTGGGAAATCGCATGGACAGAGGAGCCTGGTGGGCTACAGCCCAGGCAGTTGCAAAGATTCAGACACAACTGAGCAGCTGAGTGAGCACGTACATCGTCATAGGTAGGCACGAGGCTCTGTGAGGCTTAAACACAGGCTTTGTTACTGACCAGTCACAGCATCAGGGACATGTGCACATCCCCTTCTGTGTTTAAGCCCTAGGAATCCAATTTCAAAATCCATGTGCTTTTCTACTAACCTATGTCTCCTTCCTAATACAAGCAGTCCATTCATTTACTTATTTATTGTTCAGAATATTGGTTGATTATCTATGAATGCTGGGCATCGTGGTGATTGTTGAAACAAGGCAAAGCTATTAGAGGGTCACAGAGGAGAAGGCAGTGAAGTTTCTCTGGGGGAGTGGACTCACATCTTGGTCTCGTTGACGAGGATGTGATGTCTTGCCTGCTAGTTGAATTCTGCCTGTTAGTTGAACTCTCTGAATTGCAGGCTCTATTTTTCTTTAGTGGCTGGTGAAAGTGTGCTTTCTGATATACCTCCAAGTTCGATATGAAGACTAAAGCCAAGCCACTTTTGAAAAGACCTAAACTAGATACTAGCATATGGTTGATACTCAATATATGTTCATGAAAGGACTTCCCAGAGAAGAAGGTCACTGCACACAGGGACGTTTTCAGAGGTCTGAGAAGACACAGAACTCAGATTGATGATAGAAGGCAGGGAGAAGACACAGGATGGGGAACACATGTATACCTGTGGCGGATTCATTTTGATATTTGGCAAAACTAATACAGTTATGTAAAGTTTAAAAAAAAAAAAAAAAAAAAAAAGACACAGATAGTCAAAGGTCGAGGCTGGAAGTGTACGGCCTGGATGCAGTGGCATGCAGCCCCAAGAAGTACTGTCTGCATTTTACGCACCCTGAAGCTGAGTCCTCTTTCTGCCATTTGTGACTATGGGCCATGGCCAAGTGGCTGAACATCCATGAACCCTAATTTCTACATCAGTATCACAGAAACAAGAGTGTCTCCTTCTAAAGAGCTGAGAGGTTAAATAAGATCATGCACTCAAGTACCATCTTGATTGTACTACTCATGTGACACATGTTCAGTAAACTATGGGGAAAATGTTTATTGACAACAGGGAACAGACAGAATAGGTGGGGTTTGTGGTAAAGATAGACCATGCTTTGTAGGGCTTTAGAGTATCCCTCATAGGCCCAGGCTAACATCCATTATCCAGCTTACCATGGTAATTCCTCTTCTTCTCATGGCCTCAACCAAGTTCTCTGGATTTCAAGTCAAGGGTCAAAGCACCTGGGTCTCTGTCTCAGTCCTCTGTCTCTGGTTTAACTGGATCTGTTTGATGCCTAGGTGCCCTTGAAATGACCCTTTCTTCTCATGCACACAGGAAATAGAATTCGGGGTGCATATTTGTCACCCTGAAATAGAATCCCATTTCATAGAAGTTCAGCTCAGGTTAGGAAGACACGATGCTTAGAAACCTCCCAATAGTACTTCTTCCTCAGAAAGACCCTCTACTCTGGCCTGAATTCAAGGCACATAGTTTCTGAATCAAGGCAGGCCCGATACCCCCAAGCACAGCCAGCCACACCTGCCTCCACAGTCTACCCTCCATTCTGACACTTTCATGATGAAATGGCTTTAGTTGTTTATTGGTATGTGTCCCATAAACAAGCTCCGGGAGTTGGTGATGGACAGGGAAGACTGGCATGCTGCAATCCATGGGGTCGCAAAAAGTCAGACACGACTGAGTAACTGAACTGAACTGAACTGATGTGTCCCCAGCTGGGATGAGTTCTTCAAGGACAGCTACACTGTTGAATTCACCTGTGAATTCCAAATCTGGGTAGAGTTAATTCTTCATGGAAAGTGCTGGAACATACAAATGGATGACTATAAACAACCAGTGCAGAGCCCTACTTCTGGGAGATACCGCCAAGGGCAGCTGTGTTCCAGGAAACAGCCCACAGGAGATGGGTTCTCTAGCAGAAGAGAAAGAGATGTATATACAAGGAGACGGGAGCCCAGAAGTTGAATATCTCCACCAGATAAAGAATGGACAATGTTATAAAGCTTCAGGCCAACCACTGGGGAAGAAATGTTGGATCTCTCTGAAGATTGAGCCCCACTATGGACAGGGATCACCATCTATTGTCTTCTACTCTGTTGCATGCCCCACAAAGCATGGGGTTGCCAGGCCAGCGATCCCAGGCCCAGCATGAGCAGAGCAGATGACATGGGGATGTGTGACATGAGGAAGCCCAGCACATCTACTCCTGTGTTTGTGGGTGTGTCTCTGCTGGCAGTTATGCTGTAAGACACAAGAGTGGTAGAGAGGAGGAAACTGAGGTAAGAGAGTTTGGGAGTGTGATATGAATTAACACCAGATTCTTGGGCAAAAAGCATTCATCTCTTTTTAAAAAATTAGTTTATTTATTTTAATTGGAGGATAACTATCGTGATGGTTTTTGCCATACATTAACATGAGTTGGCCACAGGTATACATGTGTCCTCCCCATCCTGAACCCTCCTCCCACCTCCCTCCCTACCTTATCCTCTGGGTTGTCCCGGAGCACCAGGTTTGGGTACCCTGCTTCAACAGCCAGTTCTAAGTGGAAACTTGTATCATGTACCAATGAGTCAGAGTCATTTTTGCTTCTAAGAGACATCTTGTTCCTTTAGATAAAATGTCAGATCCTAACATTTCTATTACTTCTTGGTTGAGGGGAAAGGAAGAGAAAAAGAAGAAGGAAGGAAGTGAATGAGGAAGGGAGGGAGGAACTAAGGAAGGAAGGAAGGAAGGAAGGAGGAGAGGGAGGGAAAGAAAAGTCAAGGATGGAGGGAAAGAGAAGAGAAAGGAAGAGCTGAATTTCCAGAAAGACCAGGAGAAATGAAAGAAATCACAGCAGCTGAACCACTTCCCTCCTTTCTTTTTAATCTTAGTTTAGATGTTCTCCTGGTAAAATCATTACAAAGGCCGTTTATTTTTAAAATTGAAAGATTGAGAAGAGTCATAATGAGATATTATGTGTAAAAGTTGCACATAAATTTCCTCTTGTCATATTTTGGGCTCCGCTAACGCATCCCTTTGGCAGGACGGAGGCAAGCTGATCGCTTTAGTATAGATTGTGTGTGTCTCAGAAATATTGCCCTAGGAGAGAGCTCCTGGGTGGCTGACTTGGCTCCATGCTGATTTAGAAATTAGCTGGGCTTTTATTGGCCACACTAAATTGTTCTCAGGAAAAAAAAAATACATTTTTATTACAGAACAAGGGGCAGATGATTGAAACAAGCCTGCCTTCCCCTTCGTTTGGAGCTGTGTTTTAGGTTGTTAAGTATGCTTTCTTCTCCGGGGTTCTTGCTGCTGTTCAATGGGGGCACACAATACCCACCAGTAAAGAAATTACCTCCTTTCCCTCAGTGTCCCCAGGGAATTCCTTATCCCTTAATAATGTTCCATTTGAGTTCTCCTGAGTGCATGAGTGGGCAGTGTGAGGAAAACAGAGTACCTGTACAATATTCTTATTGCACGATTTTGGCATAAGAAGGAAATGGGAATTATCCTTACGGGGGGGTTAGGGAGACTGAATCTGGCTATTGGTCATTCTTTCCAGATGTAGAGCCATGGTAAAATCATAAAGACCCAGGGCTGCCCAAGTTCCACCCAAAGAAGATCATGGCAGGGGCTGGGCAATGGATTTGCAAGTGAGGCTGATCCAATCTGGGGCTTCCCTGATGACTCAGCAGTAAAGAATCCACCTGAGATGCAGAAGACACAGGAGACACTGGTTCCATCCCTGGATCGGGAAGATCCCGTGGAGGAGGAAATAGCAACCCACTCCAGTATTCCTGCTAGGAAAATCTCATGGACAGAGGAGCCTGGTAGACTGTAGAAGGTACAGTCCATAGGGTCGCAAAGAGCCGGACACATTTGAGCGCAGCATGGCACGCAGCACTGAGTCAAACTGTCGTGATTCTGGGAGCAGCAGGATTAATCATATCGCGAAAACACTCAAATCAACCCTTTTATGGTTCCTTTCTCTTGATGATCAGCCCGACTCTTTCTCTGACTTCCTCCTCTGATTTGCCATGGGACATCAGTGAAAGTGGAAGTTGCTCAGTCATATCCAACTCTTTGTGACTCCATGGACTCTACAGTCCATGGAATTCTCCAGGCCAGAATACTGGAATGAGTAGCCCCAATCCAGGTATTGAACCCAGGTCCCCCACATTGCAGGCAGATTCTTTACCAGCTGAGCTACCAGAGAAGCCCAAGAATACTGGAGTGGGTAGCTTATCCCTTCTCCAGGGGATCTTCCCAACCCAGGAATCGAACGTGGGTCACCTGCATTGCAGACGGATTCTTTACCAGCTGAGCTACCAGGGAAGCACCATGGGACATCAGGGTCTTCCTCAACTAAGAAAGGCCCTGGAAGTACTGCTGTGTCCACTACTGCCCTCCCACACCACTGCCCGCTTGATTTCAGACAGAGCACCTTGCTGGAATCTGCTCCAGCTTTCCACTCCACAACCCTCCAGGAGAAATACCATGTCTGTAGAGATGGGAACAACTAGCTGATTTCTGGAAATTTTTCTCAAAATTAGTTTTATTTATTAAAAGCTCAAAGCCAAAAATGCAACCATATCCAAAGTAAATTGGTAGAGTAAAACAGAATAATCAAGGTGTTCTCTCAGCCAACTGAATCATCTTAGCAACCCTTTAAAAGTAATCCTTAATTTTATTTTTAAAAAATTCTAAAATGCATAATTGTGCCTCCCTGCATTAATGCACAGTGTGAAGGAGCAGTTGCAATCTGGAACTTAAGGGTAAATCAGAACTGAGTATGACGTATGATGCTGTCCCATTCATTGTGTCCTTAGGAAAATCACATACATCTTTTACTGGTCCATTCCTTCATTTGTATAATGGGGATAATCATAGTCTTACCAAGGAGGATTATTTATATATATATACCAGGAATAGCATTTGTTATTTTGTATAACATATATATGTGTGTGTGTGTGTGCACATGCACACACCCATGCGTACATATATACAACATAAATAATTTTATATATTATTGTTTTGTTTAGTTGTTAAGTCATGGCCAACTCTTTTGCATTCCCATGAACTATGGCCCACCAGGTTCCTCGGTCCACTGGATTTCCTAGGCAAGAATACTGGAGTGGGTTACCATTTCCTTCTCCAGGGGATCTTCCTAACCCAGGGATTAAACTCGCCTCTCCTGCTTGACACGCAGATTCTTTACTGCTGAGCCACCAAGGAAGTCCTATTTTATATATAATACATACAATATTTGTATTTAATATGTACATTATATATGTATACATTATATACACACATGTAGATAATATATAAATAATGTATACATATATAATATATACATGTATTTTATGTATCATATATATTTTATACACACACATGCATATATTTATATATAGTTATAGAATATATATAAAATGATAAGTACCATGCCTGGTTCTCACCAGTAAGAACTCATTAAATGATAGCTGTTATCATTGTTCGTTCACCACCTCCCTAGCTGAAAGGTAGATTTATTTCCCCTACCAGCTAGATCCTACAACAGAACCAAGTCTCACAAGAAGTTAGTGATCAAGCTAAGACAGAAAACATAATTCTGATTACTTCTCCTCCTCCGCTGAACTTCAGACCACACTGCCTCCTATTCTGGTGTCTTTGGGTGGAAATTGTAAACTTGTCATGCCTCCCTAAGCCACTGGACCCCAAGTCCCATCGCCAGTTGTTCCTTAGGAAAGCCAAAATGGCTTGAGGTAATTAATCCACTACTGACACCCCTACCAAGACTGGAAGGAAACACCAAATTCTACTTGGTTTCTTTCTAATTAGTAACAGAGAGCAGGAGCAAGGGAGAGACATGGAGACTAAGGAAGCAAAGGGGCTGAGCTAAGTGGGGTGTGGTTCACATGTGTTCCCAATCATGACCACACAATGAAAATGTTTTCTTTCTGGGGCAATCAGGCGAAATCTTGGAAAAATGAACTTTTTTTTATTCCCCCCTTGTATGTACAATAACAATATCCCAAATTTGAAACTTTTCCCCCCGATCTTGGCAGAGTTTGGCTTCCAAAAGATCTGGAAAGCTTCCAGGCTCTGATGGCCTGTACATGACCCTCTTCTCCAAGGACCAAGGCATTCATTTCGTAACAGTAATGAGCAAACATCTATATGATGCATATCATGGGCTCTGCTCTAAGTGCTTTCCATACATTGACTAAAATCCAACTCCCCTCAACAACCCTACAATTCAGCACCATTATAATCTCCATTCAATGGATGAAGAAACCGAGGCTCACTGAGGTTTAGTATCAGTAACTTGTCCAGAATGAATCAGCTAGCACAGGGCAGTGGCAGAACTCACACTCAGGTGGTCTAGAATTCAAGCCTGTGCTCATCATCACTGCCCATCCTTCGATCACACGTCCTCCACGGTGGAGGGATTAAGACAGAGCCAGATGGGCAGCACCCAATGGCAGAGTTACAGAAGAGACACAGAAACCAAGACGAGAACTCTCAGAGGGGAGGGCGCCCTGCTGGGCAACAGTGCAGCAGCCGCTCTTCAGCCTGGGCTCTGCTTTCCCAGTTCTGCTCTTTTCCAGAACAGCTGTCACCATCGCCCTCCTTCCTTCTGCTTCCTTCTGCTTTCCTCTTTGACTGACATCCCAATTCCATTCTCTTACACTCCTGACCTTGAATTCCATTTCTAGCCTGGGCTTCCCCCAGGTTCTGACCTCCATATCTCTGTCCCTGGCCAAGCACCCTCATCCTGGCTCCTAATTGCTCCCTTTGCTTAACTGCCTGATTTAATATCCAGATCCTGAATTGGCCTTGGGCTCTGACTAATTGCAGCCTAGGGCTCGGCAGCAGGGGTCTGAATCCCTTCCCAGGCACTAGGGTAACCAGCCTTGACCCCTGTCAGGGGGGTGCGACACCCACTTGTTGAATACAGAGGCTGCCAAGGCATAGACTTCATGAGCTGGTGCTTGTATCAGGGACACAGCGCTGCCGGTAGGAAGACCCTTGGGGGCTGGCTGCCATCTGCTAAACGGTCAGCATGGATGGATGGATGGATAGATGGATGCGTGGTCTCTGACCTCCTCTGATTCCTTCCAGGGTTAGAATTCTTGGATAGTAAAGTTCAGGACACTGGGGATATCACCATTCCAGGAACAGCTGGCCGAGCTGGCATTGTTGGAGCAATTGATGACTTTCAGGGGCAGAAATTAAGTTTAGGTCAGCAAGAGAGGCACAGGTCTAGGATACAGAGCAGTGATTCAAAGATAATGAGTCTGAGCTGACTGAGGAGAAGCGAACAAAGTATTTAATCTGGGAGGGAAGGATACTAATGACGCAGATATTCCAGCAGGCGATTCCCAATAAATGCACACAGTTCAACTCAGAAGCCTGATCTTTCCCATAAAAGTAGAGGGTATTGGGGGACATATTAATCTCTGAGAGCAAAAAGGATCAGGGGCCTCCATCCTTGGGTTCTCTAGACACATATTCAGGTGAAAACTCCTTCAAAGTGATGTGAAGAGAGTGTTACCAAAAGAGTATGCATGTGGGGTACGGCTGCTTGCCCCTCAAAAGCCAATAAACAGGCCAGGTTGGTGGAAAGGAAAGTTTGCTTTATTTCAGATGCCAGCATCTGGTGTGGGGAGGGTGGCAGACATCTGTCCAAAGGCCGACTTCGCCACACCCCACCCCACTCCCGACAAGCAGAGGGTGAAAGCTTTTATCAACACAGTGGTGGGCAGCTACATGTAGAAACAGCACAGTCGTCTCTAACAGTCATCTTCAAATTGGTCCTCAGTGGTCTGACCAGCATCATCTTGATTGTTTTAGGTACAGTTAATCTTCAGTTCCAGAGTCCATTTGTTCCCATTTCTTTGTGGCCAGTTTTTGGAATTGTGACAGCTCGTGTCCTGGGTACAGTCTGGTTGCTGTTGGTTAACCCCTCCAAACATACATATGTACATCTGTCTCTATTCTGAGTCACTCAATAAAACATCAGCTCATTTAATTTCACAGCTACCCTATGAGGCTATGGTTACTATGATTATCACTATCCAGTTTTATACACATGAGGGAATTGAATCATACATTGTGAAATGTGCCATCTGAGTGCAGTGGCAGAGCCAACAGGTGAACCTTGTCTGGGCTCTTGAGTGCTGTGCTATGCTGCCATCATGATGGTCAGGACAGTCAGTCACTGCCTTTCACACTTCCAAATCCTGTGGCTTATTCTCCAGCACCCCAATGGAAGCTATAAATGAGCAAGCCAACCCAATAATGCGGTGATGGACAATTAGCCCACCGAGATCAGCCATATGTTCACTCCTGGAATTCAGAATTGATCCATGATGTGAGTGAATGACGAGTTGACATTCAGGTCATATTTGTGTGCCTCGCATTCCTGGAGAAGAGAGAACTATGAGCCTGCCCAAAAGAGCAGAAGCATGAGGGCATGCTCAAAGCAGAACAGAGGCTAAAATTACCTTGCAGTGCACAAGAGATAAAGGCAGTAGCTTCACTCCCTGATTTGCAATCTGAGAGCTCTATGGTCTAGCTGAAAGTTCCTTCTTGTTTTTAGATGGTCATGTAATTTATCAGGTAAACAATCAATAACATTGACTAATTAAAGCAATCCTTGACTAAGAGATGAGCTACTTTACAAATGGAGATTCTCCCCAAACTACTATTATGGTCTGAGATTAAAATGATTGCCAAATAATAATGATACTAATGGTTTCTGGTTTCTTGAATGTTTACCAAGTAACAAGAGCTGTGCTAATACCTCATATGTATTGTTTCAGGTAATTCTCATGATAGTTTTCTAAAGCAATTAGTGTTACTACTCCTATCTTTAAAAAGAGGACTTTAAGATTCACAGAGGTTGCCATGCTTAGTCACTCAGTTGTGTCCAACTCTCCGGAACCCCATGGACTGTAGCCTGTCAGGCTCCTCTGTCCATGTGGATTCTCCAGGCAAGAATACTGGAGTGGGTTGCCATGCCCTCCTCCCGGGAATCTTCCCGACCCAGGGATCGAACCTGGATGTCCCACATTGCAGGCAAATTCTTTACCAACTGAGCCACCAGGGAAGCCCAAGAATACTGCAGTGGGTAGCCTATCCCTTCTCCAGCAAATATTCCTAACCTAGGAATTGAACCAGGGTCTCCTGCATTGCAGGCAGATTCTTTACCAGCTGAGCTACCAGGGAAGCCCTCACAGAGGTTAGAGAATTCATTTATCCATTTCACAAATATTTATTATCTGCTGTGTGCCAGTCACTCTTCTAGGACTTGGAATATATCAACAAACAAAATAGGTCAAGATCCTTCTACTCTCATGAAGATTATATTCTTCAGGGGAAAGCAGAAAGCAAACTATAACTATAAACTATAGTTTATAAACTATAAAGCAAACTTATAATGAATAAGTTAACTTATATAGGATAATTAAATAGTGAAACATGCTATGGAAATGAAGTGAGACCTGGAGTGTCAGGATAGATGTGTGTGATGGCTTGCAATTTCAAAAAGGGAGACTAGGGTGCACTAATTTCCGCTTGCTATGGTCTAGTATCTTTTTGTCTTTGTTCCAACACAAGAAGCATTTACAGACTTCTTACTCTATTGAACTGTCATCAGAATACCAATTAATATTGATGGTCTATGAGGGTCTTAGGGCTTCCCTTATGGCTCTGATGGTAAAGAATCCACCTGTCAATGCAGGAGACCCAGGGTCTTCAATCCCTGGGTCACGAAGATACCCTGGAGAAGGAAATGGTAACCCACTCCAGTATTCTTGCCTAGAGAATTCCATAGACAAGGGAACCTGGTGGGCTATAGTCCATGGGGTCACAAAGAGTCAGAAACTACTGAGTGACTAACACTACTACTCCTCTGAGCTTCTTACAATTGCCTGACACTGAACTAAGTTGATACATGTACTGTCTCATTAATTCCCCACAACAAACCTGTGAGGCCATGGTACTATGGAGATGCTTCTGTGTTGATGAGGACCTGAATCTTGAAGAGTTTCTTTGCTCACTATGGCTCCCAGGGAACTCCTCCACTTAACAATTTCCTCAAAGATCTACCATGGGATGGGAATGCCCTTTCAAGCAGCTTCTCACTGAGAAGCCTGTAAGCTCCCATTATTGACCAGAGATACATTAATACACCTTTTGTCACCCAGACATTATTGACTGTAGATGCTTTGGTGTGCCTTTACACAACAAACCGCTGGCCGCTGGCATTAGTTTCTGCAAAAATCCCCTGGCCAATAATGTGTTAAGACCAGAAACCAAGTCATATGCTTTTCTTTATTAATATGTTCCCAGGACAGTATATGGGAAGAATTCTAATACATTTATTTTGGATGAATGACTTATGTTAACAACAACTTTTGAAAAGTGAGAAAAAACAAGTGCAAGTGTGAGTCACTCTGTTTTCCAACTCTTTGTGACCCCGTGGACTGTAGCCCACCAGGCTCTTCTCTCCATGGGATTCTCCAGGCAAGAATACTGGAGTGTGTAGCCGTTCCCTTCTCCAGGGGATCTTCCTGATCCAGGGATCGAACCCACATCTCCTGCATTGCAGGTAGATTCTTCACCATCTAAGCCATGCTTCTCTTTATTATTCTGTTCTGAGGACAGTATCCTTCACATGGAAGAGGTCAAATGTATTTATTTTGGAATGGATGACTTATGTTAACAACTTTTAGCTTAGTTAAAAAGAAAACAACAAGTATTTCCTTAGAAGGTAATTTTAATTCTCTTATAAGCCACAAAGGAATGTGTTCATGGAGTCTTGGGACACCATCGGTTAATGAAGTTTTGAGTGGGTAATGAATTTACATTTGCTGACCCATTGATTCATATTAAGGGGCCACTCTACTTTGTAGCCTACTCTGCCACTCTCTTCTCTTATGTACCCAACCTGAGTCTCATTTTCCTCATTTATAAAATGGCACTGCTACTAAGGTTGCTTTAATCATTCCATTGTCTGATGCATACAAAGCATTTGTATACTACGTGGTCTATACTAGGTGCTCAAGAAATATTACCTGTTATTCCAATAGACACTTCAAATTCCTTTTGTCATCCTAGGGATGCTTGGTGCAGAACTAAAATCTGCTGGGAGACAGGTCATCTTTTATAGCCTTGGTGTTTAGAAATACACGTTATAAAGACAGTGGTATGTTGGTGGTGGCGGTGTAGTTGCTAAGTCTTGTCTGACTCTTTGTGACCCCATGAACTGTAGCCCACCAGGCTTACCTGGAGTGAGTTACCATTTTTTTTTCCCAGAGTATCTTCCCGACACAAGGATCAAACCTGGGGCCCCAGCATCACAGGCAGATCCTTTACCACTGAGCCATCAGGGAAGCCTGGCATGTTGATAAATGTTTAACAACTTACCTTTTGAAACAAAACAAAAACCTAAGTGTAGCATTTGTCGGTTTCTGTGGTGTAAATGCTGCCACCCCGGCTGATCTCAAGTCCCCGAGTGATGTCACTCAACACGGAGTTAGGAAGGGAAGGTGCACAGTTGGCTCTTACCACTGGGTTCCAGCTGTGCCTCACTGGGGCTATTTTCATACCATGCTAAGCCTTCTTCTGGCTACTTCAGAGTGTCCTATCAGCCCAAGTGGTGTTGATTCCATCTCTTTTTCTCCACTGAATGATTTATCATTACTGCCTGTATAACAAGGTGATTTTTACTTTCTTTTCATAAGCAGTAATAAAGTGCCCCAGTCTAAGCCTACTACACACCGTAACTCATGTACCCAATGTACCTCCTTTGAGATAGATGTGATGTTTACCTACATTTTGATTCTAAAGAAACCGAGAGCCAGTGTGCGATTTCAGGACCATCTTTCCAAGGGTCACACAGTCAGTAAATGGTGGAGCCAACATTCAAATGAAGTGGCCTGGCTCTGAGTCCGTTCCCTTGTCTCCTCTGCTGGCTCAAGTGGAGAACTGTAGTGGACCAGATCCAGATCACTGCCCAGAGGGGAAGTCCAGAGGGTTCTATTGGTCACTATGAAACCAACCAATCCTCTGGGTGAGGAGCGGCCTCAGAGCTTTCTTGGTAAATGTTTCCTGCTTCTGAAAACCCCTTCTATTCTGAGTTGATTGCCAGCCAGTCAGCATTATCCGGCGCCTAGAAAGTTCCTCCCTCACTTCTCCTTTCGGTGCCAGCAGCCCAAGTGCTGTGCCATACCAAAGGGGTCTGGGGCTGAGGCTCTTTGATAAATGTCGCCCTGACACCTCCCTGGAAGGTGCAATTGCAAAGTCTTCTTTAACTTGCCTTTCCTAGGTCAGAGTAGCAGAAACCCCTGCTACTTCTGGGACTCGGTTTCCAAAGGTTGTGCTGGCAGCCGGAGCACAACAGCTGCTCAGCAACGCAAGGATCTAGTAGCCCCAGAGGAGGAGGGTGGAGTAAGGCCTGATGCCCTGTGCCAAGCCCAGCACCCACCAGCTGCCTCCCTCCCCCTTCCATCAGAGCAGGAGCAGCATTAACCCTCTCAGCACTGGCCGCCCAGGCTCAGAGAACGAGCTGGGCTTCCCAGAGGCTTCATTGCTCCGAAACACATAGCCAGCGACTCCCAACTCTCCCACATCCTTTTCACTGCATAATATATATATTTTGAATTGTACCATATTCCGTTGTTGTGAAGGCACTCTGCTGGGCATTCTTTTTTCTCATATTCTTTCTATCCCAGTCCTGCAAGTTTCAATACCTTTTAGCCTGGAAGCCATTGCCATTTCATTACAGTCTACCCAGTGAATTGTAATAGAGAGAAAACATGCATTATAGCACGTTAAGTGGATTCTAACATTTAGAGGAGTCTATCCCAATTAGAAAGCCCCTTATTATGTCATTTCTCTCTCTTGGCACAGAGGCATTCGCGTTCTTGGATACCGCGAAGTGTGAGCAAAACCACAGTGAGATTCCTGCTCCTCGGTAGGCAGAGAAGTGGGTGTCTCACTCCAAATACTGATCCTCGACCTTAAAGATGGGCCAGAGACTTCCGGATTCCTCCTCCCAAGACCCAACCCAGCGTCAGCCACTTGGGGCGGGGTCTGGATCCCTGAGGATCCACACAAGAAGCCCTTAAACCAAACAGAAAAAGAAAGCAGATGCAGACGTGAGTAAATAAAGCAGACAAACCCGCATATGGAAAGCACCCTCCCCCACCCCGAGTCCTGTTCCCAGGAGACAGGCTCCCTTGAGGCCTTACACCATCAGAGCAGAATCCGCTTTCACATTCTGAGTTGTGCAAACCTAGTGGCCGGTGTTACTCTAGGAAAAAATGGAGCGCAGAAATGGGAACATTTTGGTTTGAAAGAGAAAAGATCCTCCATTCCCACCCACTCAACACACACACACACACACACACGGACACCCAAGACAATTGCTGCTCCCATATCATTTCATCCAGCTTTGCCCTCAACCGGGCTCGGCTGAGTTACCCATTTGCACAGCCTCAGTGGAGACGGCCAAGGGCTGGCCTGGAGCTGGTCTATAGAGAAAAGAGATATGAGACCAAATTACCCGGTGGAGGTGAGGTGGAGGAGTGGAGAGAAGGAAGGATAGAGACAGGAAACCAGGAGCAGACAGAGCTATCTTCATGGAATTGTGTTACTGCTTTTGAGAAGGCCGTGGTAACACCATCTTGGTGGATACACATTCATAAGCAGAAGCAAAGGTAAACTCAAATAACTGTCCTCTTAGCTTTCTAAAATTAATTGCCACTTTTAATGTCAAAAATAAGGTTTATTCCATATTAAAGGGATTTTTTTTAATTGAGTCATTTTTGATGTGTTTAAAGATCATTTTATTTATTATTTTTATTTTCTTTTTTGCCACACCATGGCATGTGGGTTCCTAGTTCCCCAACCAGGGATCAAACCCATGCCGCTTGCAGTGGAAGCAGAGTCCCAACCATTGGACCACTAGAGAAGTCCCAAAGGGAGATTTTTAAAAAGAGAAAAATATGCAATTGCATTGAGCTAGCACAATAGTAACCTGACAATTGCATTTTCTGTTGAGTTCATATATATGTATGTGAACACATATTTAAAATAATTATAAATAAAATTTCTGCTCTATTTTGTGTTGCCCTTTTCTTTCATTTAACTTCAGAGTTTGTATGTTTTTGTGCTTACAAGAGACTTCTGAGTGACCAGTTTTTACTGATACATAATTTTCCAATGAGTGGCAATTCCTCCATTGACTAAACCGCTCTCTAATCGTTAGCTTTTTAGGTTGTGTCCATGACACACATGTTCTTTGTGAAGCCAAGTTTTGGTTTTGGTGAGTTATTTCCTTAGGAAAAATTCCACTGAGAAGAATGACTGAGTGAAAGAAAACTAATATTTTGTGGCTTCTGTTACTGTTGTCGCATTGTTCTCCAGAAACATTTGCATTGGTTTTCAAAACAACATCACTGAGGCTTCCCTTGTGGTTCACGGATAAATATTCGCCTGCCAATACAGGAGATACTAGTTTGATCCCTGATTCAGGAAGATCCCACATGCTGTGAGCAACTAAGCCTGTGCACCACAGCTTCTGAGCCTGTGTCCTAAAGCCCAGGAGCCCACATTCTGCAACTACTGGAGTCTATGTGCCCTAGAGCCTGTGCTTCACGGTAAGAGAAGCAACTACATTGAGAAGCCTGCATACCAGAACTAGAGGGTAGCCCCCACTTGCCACAACTAGAGAAAAGCCTACATAGCAACAAAGACCCAGTGGAGCCAAAACAACAACAACAACAACCCCACAACATCACCGTAAGAATGGACCAACTTCAAGAAAAGGTTGCTAGGTCTAGAAATTAGACACATTTAAAATCTTCTTCAGCCCTTACTCTTTATGATATCCAATGTAATAATAATAAGAACAATTTAAAAGCAGCATTCCTTATACGGACCCTAGGAAAACAACTCCACTTGATTCTATAAACTTCAAAGAATCCCACCCAGACAATGCAACTTGGACCAACCTGGAAGAGGATGCTTGAAGCTGAAAAGTATCTTTTGTGGAGTGGGAAGTGATGCTGCAGGTTAAAAGACAGTGATTGAGTGCTGTTGAATGTGAGGTAGACAGTTCTGAAGAACTCCATTAAAACCCCTTAATTTGAAGAGGCAAGGTTAATGCTATAAATGTGGAAATCCTTCCAAAAATCAGCAGAGAAACATCCCTCTAGCTGCTTGGGGCTACTTTCTCAGGAATGGACTCTAGGTCTGGCAAGACAGGGATGCTTAGGGTTTCAAGGATTCCTTTCCAGAATACCCAACATGTCATCAACGCTGCTTCTGCTCCTGATGATGATAATGAGAATAATAATAACAATAATTGAGTTTATTCCATGCTAAGCACTCTAGTATAGATTATCTCTTTAGTCTTCCCATCCCTATTACACTCAGAGTGTAATGAAGCAGAAGCATACTAGGCTTAAAATACTTCTCAGGGTCACACAGCCCATTTGTGGACATAAACCCAGGTCATTTGAATCCAGAGGCTTTGCTCACTCTCCTCAGTCACCCTGTAGATCATCTCCTTCCCTCAACTTTCAATTCACATCTCTTCCTTTTTAACCTCCCTTCCCCAGTTGTTGTTATTGTTTGGTCTCTAAGTCGTGTCTGACTCTTTGTAACCCCATGAACTACAGCAGGACTTCCCTGTCCTCCACTATTACCTGGAGTTTGCTCAAGTTAATGTCTATGAGTCAGTGATGCTGTCTAACCATCTCATCCTCTATCGCCTTCTTCTCCTTTTGCCTTCACTCTTTGCCAGCATCAGGGTCTTTTCTAATGAGTCAGCTCTTCGCATCAGGTGGCCAAACTATTGGAGTTTCAGCTTTAGCATCAGCATCAGTCCTTCTAATGACTATTCAGGGTTGATTTCCTTTAGGATTGACTAGTTTGATCTCAGACTTACAGTTTGACCTCCTTGCAGTCCAAGGGACTCTCAAGAATTTTCCTTCCCCAGAAATTCCTACAAATCTTCCTTAGTCAACATGCATATTGGGGGTCAGGTCTTATATGCATTCTCTACCTTTATGAGTGAATTTAGCACTGACCTTGGACATCTCAGCCTGGTCCTCTGTCAAGATTAGACTCCACCCAATTGGATACTCCTTTATTCTCTGGGAAAGCTTTTGCCTCCTTTCTTTATTGGAAGTTATTTGACTTGGGGGCCAGATTGTAAGTTGAAAGCTTCACTGTCTTGTCCAGAAAAATCATGAGATCTATTTGCATAAGAAACATTCTTAGTGAGTCACTGTGCTGTACCTCGTTTCTTCCCAATGACTTGCTTGTGGGACTGTCCCCTGAGACTCTTATCACAGATACTGTCACTGAAAGTAGTTAAGGCTACAAGTCCAGCCCAGACTCCACACTTCACCAATGCATCCCACACAAGCAGAGATCCTGATGTAGCAATAGCATTACAGAAAACTTGTATTCAACTCTCTTTCCATCCTCTGGCCATAAGAGCATGAGAAATTATGCTATTTTTCTTCTAAGAAATGATCAAAAATAATTATCAGACTCAAAAAACTGTTGAATAAAGCCATCACAGCTTATTTTGAACAAAAAGATAAGGAACTATTATATCAAGTATATCAAATGCCCCACATTTTTAGTTTGTTCATTTTCCAAAGGAATAAAAATGTAAAGGCATATAACATCAGGACTAAAACTAAAAAGCCTATGGAATATGCTATCTTTTCCCCCTGATTGCTTATTTCAATCAAAATTACATGAAACTAGCATTATATTTTACAAGATTAAAAATAACTGACTAGGTAGTACTCTGGTTGATTAAGTATTAATTGATTTATCAAGTATTTTTCAACATAGAGTCAGAGGATCAGAAATGCCTGGGTAGACAGTTCAATGCAAAGTACTGGCTTAATGCCAGGCCTATACCACAACAGACTTCTGGAATCGGGGCTTGGGAATTACAGACTTAAAATTTCCCATGGTTATTCTTATTTACTTTAAAGTTTAAGAACTGCTGCTCTCGCATATTGATGCCATATTGCCAGGTTCAGATGCAGTGGATGCAGACTCAGTTCTGGAAATAAGCAAACCTGCAAGAGATTCTCCTCCTAAACAGATTTCCTAGGAAATAAGGCAGGAATAATATGGTAAAAAAACAATAATTGTGACCAATCAACAGTTACACAGATTTCTTCCTATTTTCCACACTTTCTATAGAATTAACTTAAGTCAGGAGGCTTCACTATGATACCATGGTACTATGGACTACAGCCTGGCATGGACTATAGCCTGGCAGGCCATAGTCCATAGGGTCACAAAGAGTTGGACACAACTGAAGTGATGGAGCTCACAGCACACACAACCACTGCAGTAGACTGAGTGGTTCATTAACAACGACATTTACTTCTCATGGTTCTGGAGGCTGGAATCTGAGATTATCATGCCAGCATGGTCAAGTTCTGGTGAGCATCTTCTTCTGGGCTGTACACTGCAAACATCTTATGTCCTCACATGGTGGGCAGCAGAGGAGGCAACCGAATTCTCTCATGATCCTTATAAGGATATTAAGTCCATTTGTGAGGGCTCCACCTGCATGAACCCAACTAATTCTTGACCTCCCAAAGGCCCCACCTCCTAATCTGTCACATTGGAGGTTAGGGTTTCTATCTGAATTTGGGGGAGATACAAACATTCAGTCTATGACAGGTGGGCAGTAGGAAGCAAAAGTGTTCTTTTCAGGTACAGTCACATCCAACTTCACAAGGTCAGACAGAACTGAGGCCACGTTTTTTCCCTGGCCCCTGTATCCATGCCCCTTGGATGTGTTCTCCCACAAGACTCTGGACTTGGTCTTGTGTCAACCTTTGACCAACAGGACATGCTGGAAGAGACAGTATGCCAGATCTGAGTCTCAGCTTCAAGAAATCTTACACTTCTTCTACATACTCTCAATAATGCTGTTATTTTGTAAGAAGCCTGAGCTACGTGGCTGAAGGATGATAAAGCTTAAGGAGAAGAGTCCAGTTGTCCTATCCAAAGTCTTTCCAGACCAACCTCAGCCAGGTGAACTCCCAAACACAGATAACAGTCCATACAAGATGAGCAGAGGTTTACTGACCTGACCCACAGTGGACCATTGATGTATCAGTGAGCAGAGATACAATCAGAAGGATCACCTTGTTGAACCAAAGACTGGTAAATGATAATGCAATGGTTTTAAGCCACTGAGTTTCTGAGTGGTTTGCTACACTGCAATAGCTAACTGATACACTCCCAGAGATCTAAGTGATCAAAAAGATGTAGACACAATAGAGAAAAATAAATATTGCCACTTTTATTGCTGTGACTTTGTAGCTTATTACCACAGCCCAGTTCCCACCAGCTTCTCTCTGGTTTAATGAATCATCAGAAGACGAAGACCTTGGGGAATGGGATCAAATATTCCCTCTGATACTTCTTCAGTCTGGGTCTAAGGAAAAGCCTTACTTGGAGGAAGAACTTCTTTTTTCTAGATACCAAACTCGCTCATCATATCTCCTACTTTCTAATCCTTTCTATGGATCACTCCTCAAATAAGCCTTTCTTTGGAATAAAGTCATCTGATGGTAGTGCCTTGGCTAGGAATGAAAAAAAAAAAAAAAAAGACTACAGAAAGAATTACAAAGCAAAGCCAACAAATGGACTTTTCATCTTATTTCTTTATTTCTCCCCTAAAACAGTACCCATACTTAAATGTAACAAAATATATATAAAAACAAGCTGTCAGATTTCTGACACAGTCAGTGCCGGGAGGCAAATGTTTCTGCTCAACTTTTGATGGAGCTCTAGGGAGAGCAAGAAAGGGTCCCAAACTGGGAGGGATTGGCAGCTGGGCTGGGATCGCAACTTGACTCTCCCTTCCCCTTTCACAAAGAAGGTTTTGTTTGGATTGTTAAGCACAGTGAGTGAGTCCTCTAGAGCCAGGGGGATATGCTGTGTTCTCAGGGAACATCTGGACTGCCAGCTCAAGCCAAGCTGAAACTATCCTGGCCAGAGCTGCCCCAATGAATCAGGTGTAGGTGTATTTTTCCAGGATGTTTTAAACCACATCTTACCCTGAGAAACAAGGTTTTGTCCATCAAAACTTCATTCCAAAGGGCAAATGATCCTCCTAGGTTCCCATGAAATGTATGTTTACTAAGGCTTCCTGCCCAAAGAATCAAATCCAAAGACTGAAAGCATGGCATCCACACACCCTTTTCCAAAGTGTGTTGGGAATCCTCACCAACAAAATCTCTAGTCTTATTCGCAGGCTCACCCCATGCCATTCCCACCTTGTGTTTGTAATACAGCTTCAAAAGATTCATCCATCATCATGAGCTGAAAGACTGCATTTTTAAATCTCCCCCTTTTTTCTTTTTCCAAGGAAATTTCCCACCACTCTAAGTTCTTCATTTCTTATACCACTTTCCTATTGCACTATTGCTAATAGTAAAACTTCTATTTTCAATAATCTTTTGTTTTAAAACATACCACAGACTCCAGGGTCATGTTATTATATTATAAACATCAATATTTGCATCTAATGAACCTTTAATATTTAAATTTCACATGGATCATTTTAACTTGATACTATAAATTAACTAGAAAGATTATTAAATACCATTTCTATATCTGATGTCATCTTAAATATATAGGTAGAGAAAATGTTATTATTTCCCATTATAAATGAAGTAGATCTTCCCTGGTGGCTCAGACAGTAAAGAATCCACCTGCAATGCAGGAGACCCGAGTTCAATGCCTGGGTCTGGAAGATCCCCTGGAGAAGGGAATGGCTACCCACTCCAGTATTCTTGCCTGAAGAATTCCTGGCAGGTTACAGTCCATGGGGTCGCAAAGTGTCAGACACAACTGAGTGACTAACACTTAACTAATAAATGAAGTAACAGAGTCACAGAGCTTGATTTGGGATAACATTCCAGGGTCTAGATGGCTCCTTAAAAGTAGATCATTGGTTCTTAGGGATGGTCAACTAGCAGGCAAGGACAAGGATTGATCCAGTGGAACAGAGCAACAAATAAGCCTCCCATCAGGCAGAACAGGGATGCATATTAACCAGCAAAGAGCTGCAGTCAGATGTTGAACACCAGGCCAAAGGCAGACCAGAGACAAGGTAGGTAATCACGCCTTCTTGCAAATTATAACTAATGTAAAACTTGCTCAGGAACTATAATTTGTGGGGAATACGTACTTACACAAAACTAAGCTTTGCAAAGCATGAGAATTCGGACATCAGATTATAGCAGTTTGGGGCATGCAGGTTTCAAATGCTAACAAAATCAGATACTCCTAGGTGTATGCATATCTGAGTAGTTTTATTAGCATCATGCTTCCTTGTAAACTATTCTTTCTCTCCAACTATTCATAATGTCTTGATTCTACTTTGAGAAATTAACCTCTTTTCCATTTTCACCTTTATAATTAGATAAGGATGGACCCCATTCTCAATTGTAGATGTGGGTCCAGACTGGCTTAAATTAATCATATTACTTCTTTTTCTCTGTTATCACTGAAATTCATTCAAAGATGAACATATAATCATATTATGACCAATAGAACCCAAGATGATTTTTTGTGTGACTTTTTTAAAAAATTTTGGATTCATGTTGATGTGTGGCAAAACCAATACAATATTGTAAAGTAATTAACCTCCAATTAAAATAAATAAATTTATATTAAAAAAATTAAACTGGGTAGCTGGTCATTTTCCAGTATTAAAAGATCTGGTACAAAAACCGAAATATAGACCAATGGAACAATATAGAAAGCCCAGAAATAAACCCATGCACCTCTGAGTACCTTTATTTTTGACAAAGAAGGCAAGAATATGCAATGGGCCAAAGACAGCCTCTTCAATAAATGGTTCTGGGAAAACTGGGCAGCTACAGGTAAAAGAATGAAATTAGAACACTTCCTAACACCATGGACAAAGATAAACTCAAAATGGATTAAAGACCTAAGAAGAAAGAAAGTAAGACCAGAAACTATAAAACTCTTAGAGGAAAACATAGGCAGAACACGCAATGACATAAATCAAAGCAAGATCCTCTATGAACCTCCTCCTAGAATAATGAAAATAAAAACAAAAGTAAACAACTTTCAAGCTTTTGCACAGCAAGGGAAACTATAAGCAAGGTGAAAAGACAACCCTCAGAATGGGAAAAAATAATAGCAAATGAAACAACTGACAAAGGATTAATTTCCAAAATATACAAGCAGCTCATACAACTCAATACCAGAAAAACAAAGAACCTAATCAAAAAATGGGAAAAAGACCTAAACAGACATTTCACCAAAAAAGACATACAGATGGCTAACAAACACATGAAATGATGCTCAACATCGCTCATTATTAGAGAAATGCAAATCAAAACTATAATGAGATATCACCTCACACCAGTCAGAATGGCCCTCATCTAAAGGTCTACAAAAAAAAAAAAAAAAAAAAATGCTGGAGAGGAGGTGGAGAAAAGGGAATACTCTTGCACTCTTGGTAAGAATGTAAATTGATACAGCCACTATGGAAGGCTGGTATGGAGATTCCTTAAAAAAAAACAAACTAGGAATAAAACCACAATATGACTCAGCAATCCCACTCCTAGGCATATACCCTAAAGAAACCAAAATTGAAAAAGAAAAAGACACATGTATCCCATTGCTCATTGCAGCACTATTTACAATAGCTAGAACATGGAAGCAACCTAGATGTTCACTGAAACATGAATGGATAAAGAAGTTGTGGTACATATGCACAATGGAATATTACTCAGCCATTAAAAAGAACACATCTGAGTCAATTCTGATGAGGTGGATGAACCTAGAGCCTATTATACAGCGTGAAGTAATGAGAAAGATAAAGATCATATACTAACACATATATATGGAATCTAGAAAAACTGTACTGGAGAACTTATTTACAGGACAGCAATGGAGAAACAGACATAGAGAACAGACTTATGGACATGGGGAGAGGGGAGGCAAGGGTGAGATGTATGTTGAAAATAACATGGAAACTTATATTACAATATGTAAAATAGATAGCCAACAGGAATTTACTGTATGTCTCAGGAAACTCAAAGAGGGGCTCTGTATCAACCTAGAGGACAGGGATGGGGAAGGAGATGGGAGGGAGGTTCAAAAGGGAGGGGATATATGCATACCTATGGCTGATTCATGTTGAGGTTTGACAGAAAACAACAAAATTCTGTAAAGCAATTATCCCTCAATTAAAAATTAAATAAATTTTTAAAAAAGAAAAAAGATATTAATGGAGAAAAAACATGCTCTTTACCTTCAAAATGTGAATACTTAATTGGAATAACTAGCACTGCATCAGAGAGATTGAGGAATTGCATTGACAGCAGACAAGGGAGACCTGACCTTAGTGTTTAAGGAAAAATAAGAGAAGGTGTGGGCCTCAGGTTTTTCTGGCTTTTCCTTGGCTCCAGCTGCTTCTTTTCTGGATCTTCTGCTGTATCAGGGAGTTTGAGTCTCTCCTTCAATCTATTTTCCCAGAAATATCTGTTTCTGATTAGGTCATATAATTTTTGGTACAGATCCTGGTTTGCTAATAATATTTGGGACCCTAAGTGCAAAATCTTTTCATTATCTGACCAAATAATGTCTGTCCAAGGGATGAACACCAGTGAGGTTATCTTAACATCATGGGTAGGATTATTAAACAGAGAGAAGTCAAAGGAATAAAATTGGAAATCAAGTTAGAAAGGGTAATCAGATAATAAATTAATACAGAAATATGTGAAATCTGGGAAATTTGCAGAACTTCCAGGAATACCACTCTAATAGCAATAAAATACAAGCCAGAAGTGCTAGTACTCATGATTTTAAATGAGTAAATTTTGGGTGCTGTGCTAAGTAGCTTCAGTCGTGTCTGACTCTTTGCGACCCTATGGACTATAGCCCACCAGGCTCCTCTGTCCATGGAATTCTCCTGGCAAAGATACAGGAGTGGGTTGCCATTTCATTCTCCAGGGGATTTTCCCCACCTACAGATCAAACCCGAGTCTCTTAAGTTTCCTGCACTGGCAGGCGGTTTCTTTACCATTAGCACCACCTGGAAAGCTCTAGTGGTAAATATGGGTGCAGTTCAGTCGCTCAGTCGTGTCCGACTCTTTGCTACCCTATGGACTGCAGCACGCCAGGCTTCCCTGTCCATCACCAACTCCTGGAGCTTACTCAAACTCATGTCCATAGAGTCAGTGATGCCATCTGACCATCTCATCCTCTGTCATCCCCTTCTCCTCCTGCCTTGAGTCTTTCCCAGCATCAGGGTCTTTTCCAATGAGTCAGTTCTTCACATCAGTTCAGTTCAGTTCAGTCGCTCAGTCGTGTCCAACTCTTTGCGACCCCATGAATCGCCAGGCCTCCCTGTCCATCACCAATTCCCGGAGTTCACCCAGACTCATGTCCATCAAGTCAGTGATGCCATCCAGCCATCTCATCCTCTGTCGTCCCCTTCTCCTCCTGCCCCCAATCCCTCTCAGTTTCAGAGTCTTTTCCAATGAGTCAACTCTTCACATGAGGTGGCCAAAGTTCTGGAGTTTCAGCTTCAGCATCATTCCTTCCAAAGAAATCCCAGGGCTGATCTCCTTCAGAATGGACTGGTTGGATCTCCTTGCAGTCCAAGGGACTCTCAAGAGTCTTCTCCAACACCACAGTTCAAAAGCATCAATTATTCCATGCTCAGCCTTCTTCACAGTCCAACTCTCACATCCATACATGACCACTGGAAAAACCATAGCCTTGACTAGACAGACCTTTGTTGGCAAAGTAATGTCTCTGCTTTTGAATATGCTATCTAGGTTGGTCATAACTTTCCTTCCAAGGAGTAAGGGTCTTTTAATTTCATGGCTGCAGTCACCATCTGCAGTGATTTTGGAGCCCAAAAAAGTAAAGTCTGACACTGTTTCCACTGTTTCCCCATCTATTTCCCATGAAGTGATGGGACAGGATGCCATGATCTTCGTTTTCTGAATGTTGAGTTTTAAGCCAACTTTTTCACTCTACACTTTCACTTTCATCAAGAGGCTTTTTAGTTCCTCTTCACTTTCTGCCATAAGGGTGGTGTCATCTGCATATCTGAGGTTGTTGATATTTCTCCCGGCAATCTTGATTCCAGCTTGTGTTTCTTCCAGTCCAGTGTTTCTCATGATGTACTCTGCATGGAAGTTAAACAAACAGGGTGACAATATACAGCCTTGATGTACTCCTTTTCCTATTTGGAACCAGTCTGTTGTTCCATGTCCAGTTCTAACTGTTGCTTCTTGACCTGCATACAAATTTCTCAAGAGGCAGATCAGGTGGTCTGGTATTCCCATCTCTTTCATAATTTTCCACAGTTTATTGTGATCCACACAGTCAAAGGATCAGGTGGCCAAAATATTGGAGTTTCTATGGGAACCTACGTCACACAAAAAAATAGGTAGATATGGGTACCTAACAAAACATAAGTTAATCAAACTTTTCACTGAGTTCCTTGATTTCAGCAAGTAAGTATTGAGTATCTTATAAAGGTCATGAATTGGTCAGTGATTCTTAAACTGGCACATAAACAACTGGAAAGTAGACCGTTGAAGGTAATTTTTATGGAAAATGAAAACTGAGACCAAGATATTTACACTAAACTTATATTTACAAAGAACTTTTGCTACACATTTGACATAGGCACCAATTTTGCATTTTTATTTAAAAGACCACACTCGAGGTCTAGAAAAATTCATGGCTATTGAGGCATTCTCTTGATTTTACATATAATGCATTTCATATGACATAGTAATGGGAATATAATGTAAACTTTAGCTCATTTTCCATGATCTTATGGTTACAATTCAGATTGTGACGTCAGTAATATCTAAATTAGCCTCCTAGCTAAATTAGTTACCAGGTAAGGAAACTATTTTTAAACTTTCTAAGCCTTTATTTTTCTTTATTGCCAGAATGGAGAAATAATACCTAAATTTCAGTTGTTAAAATAATTAAGACAGTTTCATATATATAATGTGTAATGGCAACCCACTCCAGTACTCTTGCCTGGAAAATCCCATGGATGGAGGAGCCTGGTAGGCTGCAATTCATGGGGTCTCTAGGAGTTGAACATGACTGAGCGACTTCACTTTCACTTTTCACTTTCATGCATTGGAGAAGGAAATGGCAACACACTCCAGTGTTCTTGCCTGGAGAATCCCAGGGACGGGGGAGCCTGGTGGGCTGCTATCTATGGGGTCGCACAGAGTCAGACACAACTGAAGCAACTTAGCAGCGGCAGCAACATACACAATATATTACATATTGAAACAGTCTTTTATACATATATATATAAATATAAAACACATTGCTTAGTACATAGTAGGGACTCAGTGAGAACTGAATGAACAGTAAATGGACAGGTGAATAAATGAATGATAGAAATAAATAAGATAGAGAAATCATGTATGAGTGGATTTGTTTCTATCTTTATTTTAGGAAACCATTTTTCACCATGGAAAAACATTCGGTACATTGCTGGTGTGAATAGATGTTTCAAAATTCATGGTATATCCTTAATTCTAGGTAATTTATTCTGTCTAATAAAAGTTACACATTAAAATTATAACAAAGTGTGATTTAAACTCTGTGTCATGGTATACTTTTTCATACTAATGAATTTATTTTTCAGGATATAGTATCTGAGTGCATATAGCTTATTTACATATTTAGATATATTTCCTATATATAATCAGATCTTGAATTACTGTGCTAGTTTTCAGCTGAATAGTTTATAGCCAAATTGTTTCCCCATAAGTTTGCTATTTTTTATCTATGAGAGGGCCAATTTGCTTACACCCACTTTAAATTATTTCTTAGACCAAAGAGAGTATCTTTGTCTTAACAAAAGTTTTTTAATAGTTTACATAAAATTCATTGAGACTATTTATTATGGCTTATTACTAATTTATAACCATATATCAAATAACTTTTTTCTTTCATAAAATACTTGAATTCAATTATTAAACAGGTAGAGCAAAAGTTTAAAGCAATAGATCCCAACATCCCTATTGGTACCTTATTGGCTATGAGTATCTAATATCTACTTTTATGTTAAGCTTCAAGCTAGAGGAAGAAGACAGAATATTTCAGTGGCTCTTTACAATTTTACAGAGTGCTATTATGTCGTCCTTCAAACCCATAAATCATTGTCCTGTGCCTCACAGATCATCCTTGGGGGCCGTATGTAGTTAGTATTCCCAGTTCCACAGAATCACTTATTCTTAAACTCTTGATGTACTTTTCTCAGGTCATCCCTACCTCAGGAAAAGACAACTTCTCTTTTCTGGAAATGGGACTCAAGATAGCAAGCAAAGTAGAGGTGGTGGTGGTGGTTTAGTTGTTCAATCGTATCCTACTCTTGAAACCCCATGGACTGTGCCTTCCAGGCTCCTGTCTCTATGGGATTTCCAAGGGAAGAATACTGGAGTGGGTAGCCATTTCTTTCTTCAAGGGATCTTCCCGAGTCAGGGATTGAACCCGCATCTCCTACACTGGCAGTCAGATTCTTTACCACCAAGCTACCAGGGAAGCCAGCAAGCAAAGTGCCCTGTGCAATTGTTTGTTCTTAAAGGAAGCTGAGTCATTTTTCTCTTACATGGTGAAAACAAAGTTTGTACTATATTGACAGACAGCACAATAACTTCTCTCAGGGCAGTAGTTATCCCTGTGAAAATAACTTCAAGAACCCACTGGTAGTGGATGAGAAAGAGTATGGTACATTGATTGCAAATAAAGTGTAAATGTTTCCCCTCCCTGAACCTATTCCCCTTTGTAAAATGACTTTGCAGCTCCTCCCTTTAAGAGGTGGGGCATATTTGTCCACCATTAAATCGGAACTGATCTTGTGAGTTGCTTTGGTCAATAGGATATGACCAAAGGCTGTGAAAGTGACAGTCTGTCTGTCTTAAGGCTAGGCCTCAAGAAGCTGTGCTCATTTGTCTCTCTTGTAATCCTGCTCTACCATGTGAATCAGCTCAGGCTACCATGTAGACGTATAGATCAAGCACCTTCATTTCCATTGTCACCAGTAACCCCTGCAAGTGAGGCCATTCTAAATCAAGCAGCCCCCAGTTGACCAACCAGCTGATTGCAAATGCATGAGCAAAGCCAGACAAGATGAGGAGAGCAGCAGAGCCTAGATCAGTAGAACCATCTAGCAGGTGAATACGCTAGTGAGCAACAATGTTTATCTTCAAGTCACTGATTTAGGTGTGGTTTATTACTTGGCCATAGCAAACACACACACTCACAAGCAGGAATACCAAACATCAAGACATAAAAGGCTATAGGAAGCTGCTCTGCAGAAGCAAGAACATACAGTTAGCCCTCCTTACTTAAGCTTTCTGCATCAGTGGATTCAACTCCACACTGATTGTATAGTGTTTACTATCTGTGGGAGGCAGAACCTGCGGAAGGCAGAACCCACAGGAGGAGGAACCGGCCACTACAGTGTGTGAGAATTTAGCATCCCAGGAGCATGTGACTCCAATCCCCCATGGATATTAAGGAGTGACTGTTTTGTTTTGTTTTGTTTTGTTTACTGCTGAGAGTGAGCTTCAAGGACAAATGGTGTGAAGAAAATAGAGAAGGGATGAGAAGAGGAGGAGGAACAACAAAGTGCAGGCACCTGTGAGTTTAAGTGGGAGGGCTGGGACGTTTCGTGGTGGCAGGGTCACTAAAGGGTAATGAAGAACGGTGAGTTAGTTTGCTGCCAGGAAATGAGCTTATTCATCTTGACTCAGACATTTAAAAAGTTATTTGTGTAAAGAGTGCAGCACATATTGTGGTTGTTTGTGAAATCAGAGTGTACGTTGCTCATTTCTATTGGGTGAAGTGATGTGGTGTAAAGATGGTATGCGTGGAGGTCAGAGACTAGGATTCTGAGTGAGCCATAAGAATGTCATGCTCCATTTCTGCCCCCTCAGATGGAGCTCACCAACAGCAACAGCAACTAAAGAGCATTAAGGACTTCCAGGAACCACTGAATCTGTAAAGTCAGATGGAAACAGGTTGAGCCATGTTTTAAGTTCCTCTCCTGTAAAGCAGAGATCTGCCTGTTGATGTCTGAATAGCATTCCTCCCCTGTGAAGAGAATGTATCAACACAACTGAACACCTAAGCCTTGTCTCATGTGATTCTCAGAGCAACCATACCAGGGCATTATCAGTTATCCTCACTATATTTAAAAACATTCTGACTTTAAGAGACATTAAGAAATGTATTGAATCTCAGGCAGCTGGTGAGTGATAAGTGATATTTTAAGTCCAGGATTGCTTGACTACTGCCCAATAATCTTTCAGTTCTACTACAACTGCCAGAAACATGTACGCACATCAGGTGTGGTGTATCTACCAGCTGTTTTGTTTGTTGTTGCTGAAATTTAAATATAACACCTCCCTTAGCAACTGAAAAGACCCTTAGCTACCTGTGATGTTTAACAACTACCTTCTACAGAAGCAGCTTTCAAAGGTTTCACCTCACACCATAGTGGGTTCTTGAAAGCTATTATCACAGATGAAGCAACAGGAGATGGCCCAGGGTGTGATCCTGCGTGGCTGCCTGGGAGAAGTTCATCAGGTATTGACCCTTGGCAAGTACTGAGGACAAGAATTACCCAGATGGTTGAGCCATTTCTTTCACTGGAATTAACCCAAATACTCCATCTAGGAGGCAGAAACAAATATTCTGAAGCTATGATTTCCAACTTTTATTTTTTAGGGTTCAGTGGATATTCCTTAGAATCAACTGAGAATGGCAAAGGAGTATGTAATTTAATAATAACAACATCAACAGCTAATAATTGTGTAGTGCCACGCACTGTTCTAAACTTTTTGTGTATATTTACACATTTAATCCTTTTTTTTCATCTTGATGTGTTACATATTCCATATACATATAACATTAGCTCCATTCGACAGATGAAGAAACTGGGATGCAGACTGGCTAAGGAACTCACTCAAGGTGATATAGTAAGTGGTTTGCTGGAATTCTTCCACAGGCAGTTTAGTTTTGTAGACTGTAGCATTTTTTTGTTTTTTTTGTTTTTTTGTTTTTTTTCCAGGCAGAGAAATATTTTAAAAACACCTTCTAAGGTGTATGTGAGAGCATACACACTTGTGTGTATTGAGCTATCAAGACTCAAAGGCTGTAATCACAAAGCAGCTTCATTTCCCACCACAAATGCCCTTTCCAACCTGCCCTATGGGGCCAGGCCATTCCTTAACACTCTCTGTACTCCAGGAAGATTGCACAGCTTCCCAATTCCCTCTGAGATAAGAAAAGGAACTCCAGACACTTGAGCTGCGTAAAACAGCCTCTGTTCAGAGATGAACAGGCCCAGTTCAGTGTAATCACTGAATCTCTGAACTTCACTCAGAGTTAAGCCTCTCACCTTGATCTTGCAGCAGTTTTGGAAATCTACCAAAGAGCAAGAGGGACTTCTTATTTCTTTGCTCTCCCAGCTCCCTCCATCCACTCTGATTCCCTGGTGTTGACTTCTGAACCTCCTGGTTGGGGCAGAGAGAGGAAGAGAGGCCAAAGGCTCAAAAGTGCCTTATTGGAAGAGCATTCATATGTATTTGGTTTCCTTTGGCCAAGGCCTTTGTTTAAAATTAACTCTTGTCTGTTGAGGTGTGTTTTGTGGGGTTTTCATCTTCAGGTCCTTGTTATAGGTGGTATATACTCCAGTTGGTCCTGTAAGGGGAACTTTAACCCTAGGGTTACTTATCCAGAGGTCTCTCAACTTAAGTGGAATAAAAAGTATTTGTGTATTTATATATGTATGTAATATGCTTTCACTGATCTCTAACTGAAATTTGTTGTGTCCATCAATCATAAAGGTGCAAATTCGAATGGAAGTTTAGCATTTCCTGCTATTTAGAATGTGGTTTATTAGCAGTACTTGTGACTGTGTCACCAGTGAAATCCGAGTTTCATATTATATTGCGATTATGACAATATTTTAAAATGTTGTTTATACTTATCACTGTTTCAAAATTACAAAAATTATGGTGTTGTTAGAGCTGATACTAGATCTGGTTATTTAACATGTTAAGATTTTTTTTTTAATGATAACTGAGATATGGTTGGTTTCCTTTGCAATTCTATGAATTTGATTTTTGCACTTGCAAGTGGTAATCAAAGAAAGGGTCTTCCATAGATATAGACTACCAAAAGGGTCTATAGCCACAAGACCGTTGTTTTCTGAGTTTCCCATCCACCATATAGTCTCTCTGCTATTGTCCCATTTCCCTTCCAAGCAGCCTTCTTGGGCAAATTCCCTTTATGGTGGTGATAAAGGCTAGTTCTCTTTCCTCTGTACACATGACTGACATCGCCCCTATGGGAAACATTTGCCAGTGCTCCACAGGGCTGCAGGTGTTCCCTAACCACAGCCCCTGTTCATCTACCATGTTCAGATCTGCTAATCAGCTGGTATGCACTAGGAGGGTATACTAACTGTGTGTGCATTGAAGTGCTCCCTTAGCAACTGGTAAATAGCTTTTGCTCTAAGAACCCCTCAAACCCTCTCTACCAATGCCCTCCCCTTCCCAGCCTCCACTCAGGGATCTAAGAATTGAAATACCTGGCAAAACAGGACCCTGCAGGAGCAGACCCCGGTTGCACAGCTGATGTCACTTCTCATTTCTCAGTGTGCAGGCCTCATTCATTGTTGAAACCCTTTGGAGTTTCAGACCTGTTCATCGTATCCTGGGAAAACAATCTAGCTCCCTGGTTGAGTCTTTCAAAACTGTCACCAGACTTGAGGCAACAAAGCCACACCCACACCCACCCCCACTTCTTGGCAAGGCAGGAGGGAAAATACTCACACATTTTCCCAAAGAAATTCTCTCTTTAATCTACCACTTCAACCTTCTTTTACCTTTCGGTTGACTTTTGAACCATATATATTGAGGGGCCATATTAAATTTTCATTGATTGAAATTACTGCTGACAAGCAATCTCCCTCCACTCTTTCCACCCAACCTCCCCCTCACCCCCAAGAAACACACACACACACACACACACACACACAAACCTCTCCCTCTTCTTGCCTAGGACTTTCCATAGGATTAGACTCTTGAACTACAAAATTTTCAACACTGGTGTTTGGAAAAGCTTCAAACCTGAAAGCAGAGAAAACTAATTGCCCAAGGCTTCCAATCTAAAAATAGGGTCTTCTAATCCTGGCCTGGCCAAGTTGTGTAGTCCGGTAGTGTCTCCTCCACAGGAGGGGAGCCAGATGAGGCTACCCTCATGCCTCTCCTGTTTCCACTTGCCCTGTGACCTGGCCGGCTCCCTGCTGGCAGAACTCTAGTGCCTGCCTGATCCCTGTCACAAACGACGTGAATAACAAGACCAGAGCTCCATTCGGTCATTTCTTGGGCCACCCATCTCTCTCTCTCTCTCTCTCTCTCTCTCCTGTCTGAAAGATGTCCACAGCCAGGAATAAACAGAGGGAAAGCCCCTGCTTTATTTGTTTTGAATGTGCCCACATTTTGTTCTCCAAGGCCATTGTCTCTTAGCCGTGATCCTTGTAACTCCGTGACATTCAACAGGATCTGCTTTCAATGACTCAACCAGGGTTTCCTTAGACAGTAAACAGTCACTTTTTGCCTTTTACACCGCCATGGAAAATGAGATTACTCCTTGAGGAGGCCAGCAGCTCTGGACTGCTGTCGAACTGGCTCCTTTGACTATTTGTTTGGCTGCAAGGCACCCTAGCAAGCTGCCGGAGCTTGTTTAAAATTAGCTTCCACCATAAATCACTGGCACAATGAAATGCCTGCCTCTGCCCTCTGACATATTTGTGTCTCTGTTTATTTTTAATGATGACATGGCTTTTTCTGTCTCCATTTGACTCTTTATCCTCCACACTCCTGAACACTAAATTCTGTGTCAGAAGTGCAAAATCTAAGAAACCTCAGGGAAGAAAGATTCCCCTTTCTACCCTCACACCAAGGTAGTGGGGAAACTGAGTTAGCCCTGAGATCTCTCTGAAGGAAACTGCCCCTCCTCCACTTTGATCTGACTATTATATCCTAAAAATGTTCCCTTGTAATGGGGCCAAACAGTCTTTCCTTGTGTGCATTTGCACAACTCCCTACATTTAAGATTTCTGTGTTCCACTGCATGTAAATTTTACATGAAAAAGAAGAGTTGTAAACAAACCATAACTCTTTCCAATAATATGTATGCAGAAGTATTTAGGAGGAAGTATCCACAGTTTACTTTGAAATGCTCCCTAAACTGTGATGAATTCGTTGATGGATAGAGGATAAAGGTGGATAAATGATAAAAGAAATACAGAAGTCCTCCCTTGTCTCAGTTACCTGTGGTCATCCATGGTCTGGAAATATTAAATGGAAAATTTCAGAAATATACAATTTGTAAGATTTATCTGAGTAGGGTGATGACATTTTATGCTGTCCCACTCATCCAACCCAGGACATGAATCCTCTTTTGTCCAGCATACTCTGCCCATTAGTCATTCAGAACCCTTCTTGGTTCTCATTTGCATTCAAGTGGTGCAACCCCACCTCCAAGGAGTGGTGGCTGAGCAGGCACAAGAGGGCCTAGAGGAGCTATTCCATGTTCAAGGTCAGAAGGGGCGGCAAGTGAGGAGATACCCCTCGTCCAAGGTAAGGAGCAGCGGTTGCACTTTGCTGGAGCAGCCGTGAAGAGATACCCCACATCCAAGGTAAGAGAAATCCAAGTAAGACGGTAGGTGTTGCAAGAGGGCATCAGAGGGCAGACACACTGAAACCATACTCACAGAAAACTAATCAATCTAATCACACTGGGACCACAGCCTTGTATAACTCAATAAAACTAAGCCATGCCCATGGGGCTACCCAACACGGGCAGGTCATGGTGGAGAGGTCTGACAGAATGTGGTCCACTGGAGAAGGGAATGGCAAACCACTTCAGTATTCTTGCTTTGAGAACCCCATGAACAGTATGAAAAGGCAAAATGATAGGATATTGAAAGAGGAACTCCCCAGGTCAGTAGGTGCCCAATATGGTACTGGAGATCAGTGGAGAAATAACTCCAGAAAGAATGAAGGGATGGAGCCAAAGCAAAAACAATACCCAGCTGTGGATGTGACTGGTGATAGAAGCAAGGTCCGATGCTGTAAAGAGCCATATTGCATAGGAACCTGGAATGTCAGGTCCATGAACCAAGGCAAATTGGAAGTGGTCAAACAAGAGGTGGCAAGAGTGAACGTCGACATTCTAGGAATCATCTAACTAAAATGGACTGGAATGGGTGAATTTAACTCAGATGACCATTATATCTACTACTTCGGGCAGGAATCCCTCAGAAGAAATGGAGTAGCCATCATGGTCAACAAAAGAGTCTGAAATGCAGTACTTGGATGCAATCTCAAAAATGACAGAATGATCTCTGTTCGTTTCCAAGGCAAACCATTCAATATCACAGTAATCCAAGTTTATGCCCCAACCAGTAATGCTGAAGAAGCTGAAGTTGAACAGTTCTATGAAGACCTACAAGACCTTTTAGAACTAACACCCAAAAAAGATGTCCTTTTCATTATAGGGGATGGGAATGCAAAAGCAGGAAGTCAGGAAACCTGGACTAACAGGCAAATTTGGCCTTGGAATACGGAATGAAGTAGGACAAAGACTAATAGAGTTTTGCCAAGAAAATGCACTGGTCATAGCAAACACCCTCTTCCAACAACACAAGAGAAGACTCTACACAAGGACATCACCAGATGGTCAACACTGAAATCAGATTGATTATATTCTTTGCAGCCAAAGATGGAGAAGCTCTATACAGTCAGCAAAAACAAGACTGGGAGCTGACTGTGGCTCCGATCAGAGTCCTTATTGCCAAATTCAGACTGAAATTGAAGAAAGTAGGGAAAACCACTAGACCATTCAGGTATGACCTAAATCAAATCCCTTATGATTAAACAGTGGAAGTGAGAAATAGATTTAAGGGCCTAGATCTGATAGAGTGCCTGATGAACTATGGACTGAGGTTCATGACATTGTACAGGAGACAGGGATCAAGAACATCCCCCTGGAAAAGAAATGCAAAAAAGCAAAATGGCTGTCTGGGGAAGCCTTACAAATAGCTGTGAAAAGAAGAGAAGCAAAAAGGAAAGGAGAAAAGGAAAGATATAAGCATCTGAATGCAGAGTTCCAAAGAATAGCAAGGAGAGATAAGAAAGCCTTCCTCAGTGATAAATGTAAAGAAATAGAGGAAAACAACAGAATGGGAAGGACTAGAGATCTCTTCAAGAAAATTAGAGATACCAAGGGAACATTTCATGCAAAGATGGGCTCGATAAAGGACAGAAATGGTATGGACCTAACAGAAGCAGTAGATATTAAGAAGAGGTGGCAAGAATACACAGAAGTGTACAAAAAAGATCTTCACGACCCAGATAATCACGATGGTGTGATCACTCACCTAGAGCCAGACATCCTGGAATGTGAAGTCAAGTGGGCCTTAGAAAGCATCACTATGAACAAAGCTAGTGGAGGTGATGGAATTCCAGTTGAGCTTTTTCAAATCCTGAAAGATGATGCTGTGAAAGTGCTTCACTCAATATGCCAGCAAATTTGGAAAATTCAGCAGTGGCCACAGGACTGGAAAAGGTCAGTTTTCATTCCAATCCCAAAGAAAGGCAATGCCAAAGAATGCTCAAACTACTGCACAATTGCACTCATCTCACATGCTAGTAAAGTAATGCTCAAAATTCTCCAAGTCAGGCTTCAGCAATACGTGAACCGTGAACTTCCAATTGTTCAAGCTGGTTTTGGAAAAGGCAGAGGAACCAGAGACCAAATTACCAACATCTGCTGGATCATCAAAAAAGCAAGAGAGGTCCAGAAAAACATCTATTTCTGCTTTATTGACTATGCCAAAGCCTTTGACTGTGTGGATCACAAGAAACTGTGAAAAATTCTGAAAGAGATGGGAATACCAGACCACCTAACCTGCCTCTTGAGAAATTTGTATGCCGGTCAGGAAGCAACAGTTAGAACTGGACATGGAACAACAGACTGGTTCCAAATAGGAAAAGGAGTATGTCAAGGCTAAATATTGTCACCCTGCTTATTTAACTTCTACGCAGAGTACATCATGAGAAATGCTGGGCTGGAAGAAGCACAAGCTGGAATCAAGATTGCCGGGAGAAATATCAATAACCTCAGATATGCAGATGACACCACCCTTATGGCAGAAAGTGAAGAGGAACTAAAGAGCCTCTTGATGAAAGTGAAAGAGGAGAGTGAAAAAGTTCGCTTAAAACTCAACATTCAGAAAACGAAGATCATGGCATCTGGTCCCATCACTTCATGGGAAATAGATGGGGAAACAGTGGAAACAGTGTCAGACTTTATTTTTATGGGCTCCAAAATCACTGCAGATGGTGACTGCAGCCATGAAATTAAGAGATGCTTACTCCTTGGAAGGAAAGTTATGACCAACCTAGATAGCATATTCAAAAGCAGAGACATTACTTTGCCAATAAATGTCCATCTAGTCAAGGCTATGGTTTTTCTAGTGGTCATGTATGGATGTGAGAGTTGGACTGTGAAGAAAGCTGAGTGCCAAAGAATTGATGCTTTTGAACTGTGGTATTGGAGAAGACTCTTGAGAGTCCCTTGGACTGCAAGGAGATCCAACCAGTCCATTCTGAAGGAGATCAGCCCTGGGATTTCTTTGGAAGGAATGATGCTGAAGCTGAAATTCCAGTACTTTGGCCACCTCATGTGAAGAGTTGACTCATTGGAAAAGACTGATGCTGGGAGGGATTGGGGGCAGGAGGAGAAGAGACGACAGAGGATGAGATGGCTGGATGGCCTCACTGACTCGATGGACGTGAGTCTGAGTGAACTCTGGGAGTTGGTGATGGACATGGAGGCCTGGCATGCTGCGATTCATGGGGTC
This sequence comes from Bubalus bubalis, assembly GCF_019923935.1. Taxonomy (NCBI): domain Eukaryota; kingdom Metazoa; phylum Chordata; class Mammalia; order Artiodactyla; family Bovidae; genus Bubalus; species Bubalus bubalis. Next base: position 14,954,051 of record NC_059170.1, on the reverse strand, counting down.
GCAAAGAGTTGGACACGACTGAGCGACTGAACTGAACTGATTGAATGTTAACTATAGGCTTCTCTGGTGGCTTAGAGGGTAAAGAAAGTGAAAGTGAAAGTGAATTCGCTCAGTCGTGTCCAACTCTCTGTGACCCCATGGACTGTAGCCTACCAGGTTCCTCCCTCCGTGGGATTCTCCAGGCAAGAGTACTGGAGTGGGTTGCCATTTCCTTCTCCAGGGGGTCTTCCCAACCCAGGGATCAAACCTGGGTCTCCTGAATTCCGGGCAGATACTTTAACCTCTGAGCCACCAAGGAAGCCCTTCTCTGGTGGCTTAGATGGTAAAGAATCCACCTGCAATTCAGGAGACCCAGGTTCAATCCTTGGGCTGGGAAGACCCCCTGGAGAAGGGAATGGCTACCCTCTGCAGTATTCTTGCCTGGAGAATTCCATGGACAGAGGAGCCTGGCGGGCTATAGCCCATGCAGTTGTAAAGAGTTGGGCATGACTGAGTGACTAACACTTTCACTAAAAGTTAACTCTAATTAAAATGTCAATCAGTCTCAATAGACAGAGTTCAAGTACTGAAGAGCCACCTGTGTCTAGTAGTTACTACATTAGACACCACAGACATACCTAGTTTCTGTTGAACATCACCACTCATATCTATTGTCTGTTCTTCTATATTTTCTAACTTTCTGTTTTCTTTCCTTGTCTCATTTCGCAAAGACTTCTGACTTGTCTACTTATTTAATGATTTTTTTTATCCAACTCTACCTAATCTAATGAAAAAATTAAAATTTTTCATTCAGTTATGTTCTTTCATAATTTTAGAATGCATATTTGGTTCTTTTTTAAGTGTCACTTTTATGGTTTCTAATTCTCTGCTAACATTTTATAGCTTCATATTTTTTCTCTCATAGTGAATAGGGTGGTTATATAATGGTAATTCTGGCTGGTAATTCTGTTATTTGGACTTTACCTAATCTTTCCCTATTCTGCCTTGTTTTTGCTTTTTTTTTTTCTTTTATGGTGTTCCATCTCTTCATGTGTCTGATTATCTCTGATTGTTCACTGGGCATCTTTTTTGAAAACTGACTCTTAGTAATCGTTTAAGACATGATTGATGTTGTCTTCTTGCACCAAAGATATTTATTTTCTTTTGCCAGAATGCAAGGCATATAGTTTTTGGTCATTTTAAACCAGTTTAATACTTGATGTTTTCTGGAGAGTAAAATGATGCAAAGCTGTTACTTTCGCTACCTAGCTGTAGCCCTTAGAGTTTCAGCCCAAGGTGGTAGAGGTTTACAAAATCCAGGCTCTTGAAAGAACCTGCATTCAGACTTTTCATCCTTTCAACATGCAAGCCCAAGCCACCAATTAATACTCTGAATCTTCATATTATGAGGGGAGAAGCAGCCTCTCTTACTAGACTCTATCTCTGGGTTCTCTAACTCCATCAGATCTCTTCCAGATAGCTCACTATCTTGTTAGTTTTTAAAATATAGTATTTGTAATTCACTCAGCTATTTTGCTTTTCCTCAGGAAGACAGAAAAAAAAATGTAGTAATGACTTAGTCCATCATTGTTTTGTTGTTGTTTAGTCACTAAGTTGTGTCTGACTCTTTGAGACCCCATAGATGTGGCACACCAGGCTTCCCTGTCCTTCACTGTCTCCCAGAGTTTGTTCAAGTTCATGTTCATTGAGTGGGTCATTACTGGAAATTAAATTACCCATCACTCTTTAAAAGTTTTTATCTCTGGTTATAGTGATCAATTGGAGAAGGCAATGGCACCCCACTCCAGTACTCTTGCCTGGAAAATCCCATGGATGGAGGAGCCTGGTAGGCTGCAGACCATGGGGTCGTGAAGAGTCGGACACGACTGGACGACTTCACTTTCACTTTTCACTTTCATGCATTGGAGAAGGAAATGGCAACCCACTCCAGTGTTCTTGCCTGGAGAATCCCAGGGACGGGGGAGCCTGGTGGGCTGCCGTCTATGGGGTCACACAGAGTCGGACACGACTGAAGCGACTTAGCAGCAGCAGCATAGTGATCAACACCAGAATCTCACCTAGATTTCTCCAATTTAGCTTAGGTTGTTATATGAATACAAGATGTTGTGTTTTGCAAAGTATTTCACTGAGGTTTTCCATATTCATCAGAGGTATATTAGATACTTTTATATTTTTTTCATTTATGCATTCATTCAAACCTCTGGCATTCACTGAGTATCTGCTATGACCACAACTGTGATGTGCACAGTGAAGAACTAGATTTGAAGTATATATATATATATATTCTAAAGGGAAGGACACAAACTGTAAACTGATTAATAAACTAAATAATTCTACATGGTGGTTTTTGAGGAAGAAGTGAAAAGGTAGTAAGATTGAAAGGGAGGATAGTGGAGGGTGGGTGTCGGATCCTCTTTAGATGATATTGTCAGGAAAGTCATCCCTGAGGTGATATTTAAAGGTTAAGCCTGATGAATGAGAAAGAACAACAGGAGTAGAATGGGTAAGAAGCATGTAAAAGGGACTTACACTTTGGAAATGGGAAAAGGGATCAGCGGAAGCTGTCTCAGTAAGGCTGCTATAGGTGAGCTTTTCTGGCCAGTGGATTACCTGTCCATGACTGCTTTCTGTGCTCTAGAAACAGGCTTTGTGGGTCACCATCCCTATTCATAAAGGAGCCATATATAGTAACACTCAAAATTTTTCTGTAGATGCACAAACTTATTGATCCTTATTTCCTAGGAAAGAAGGCAGGAGCAATATGGTAAAAATTTAACAATCATGACCAAGCAACAGTTTACACAGAGGGTATTTAGTCCTGAATCCCTAACCGATTATTTTGTGAAATTGTGAAAGTCCTTCAGTCTCTCTGCCTATGTGTAATGAAGTAGAGTCCTATGTGATCTGTAAGATCCTTTCCACTTTTAAACATCATGGATGTGTTTCACTTCTATTTTCTCAAGAGGCTCGTCCTATTGGCTAACATGTTTTAGTGCAGTTTCTCAATTGTGTTATAGTCTATTGGTTTCCTAGGAAGGTTTTATAAGTAGATATGGGGCCCTTTTTTATTGAAGGACATTTGGTTTCCTAGGGATTTTTTATATTACTCAGTAATATAGGAAATGTTCCCAAATTCCAAAAGTTATATACCCAATATAATTTGGAAATGCTGTCATATACCTATGAAATGAAAATGGGGTAGTCTTTGCACTGTGCAAAGATTTTAATAAATTCCTGAGAAAAATGACTTATCAGGTATGGTTTGGGAGCCTTTCTCTTAAAAAAAACACTAGTATAATAAGAGACGTATAACATGTGAAAATTTGTGCAATGAAGATAAATTGGTACACAGAGGGAGATTCATAACCTTAATACGTATTTTTGTACATAAGAGAAATGACCAATTAATGACCTGAACATTGAACTCAAAGAGTTAAAAATGAAAACAGAATAAATTCCCCCTCAAAATGTACAGAAGCTACTAATAACTGAAGATCAGAAAATAAGGAAATGGAAAATAATAAAAACAATAGAGAAAAGTACCCCCAAATTTTTATTTTTTGAAATTACTAATAAAATAGGCAACTTCCTGGAAAACTATCCAAGTAAAAGGAGAAAAAAAATAAGGAATTTGCACAAATAAATGCTAGAAATTTATTTGAAACATGACATAACCACAGACATGCAATAAATTGATATTATATGAGAAAATTTTATAATATTAAATAAACATTAGCATTTACTTAAGAAAAAATATACAGTCCATGGAATTCTCTAGACCAGAATACTGGAGTGGGTAGCCTTTCCCTTCTCCAGGGGATCTTCCCAACCCAGAGATTGAACCCAGGTCTCCCGCATTGCAGGCGGATTTTATCAGCTGAGCCACCAAGGAAGCCCAAGAATACTGGAGTGGGTAGCCTATCCCTTCCTCAGGGGATCTTCCTGATCCAGGAATTGAACCAGGGTCTCCTGCATTGCAGGTGGATTCGTTACCAACGGAGCTATCAGGGAAGACCTATACTAGCACCACCTGGGAAACTTTATGTGTGCTTCGCAAGTGGCTCAGTGGTAAAGAATTTGCCTGCCGAACAGAAGAAATGGGTTTGATCCCTGGGTAGGGAAGATTGCATGGAGAAGGAAATGGCAACCCACTACAGTATTCTTGCCTGGGAGATTCCATGGGCAAAGGAGCGTGGCAGGCTACTGTTCATGGGGTTGCAAAGAGTTGGATAAGTCTTAGCAACTAAACAACAAACATATATATATATATATATATATATATATATATATCTTGAACCAGTCAATATTTTTTAGAATATAAATACGTCCTACAATAATAGTAAGATATATTTCATACATATCCATCAAACTCACACAATTAAATTTCTAACATCAGCAAGGTGCTGCTGAAATTGTAGGGGACCTATACATTCTTCCATTGGCAACAGGAGTTCAACAACCACTTTCAGGAGCTGTTTGGAAATATCTAGGAAACTTAAAGATGCACCTATCCTATGAATCAGCAGATTTACTTGTAGGAATGTATCATAGAAAATCCATAGAAGGATGAGTTCATTAAAGTATTAACCTAATAAAAAATAATTGTAAACAATAGAAATGCCCAGTAACAGTGGAATGGATTGGTAAGTTATATGTATTCATACAAAAAATACTATATATAACTGTTAAAATTAACGTGTTTTTTCTGTATAACTCAACATTCATAAAATCTAAAAACACACCATCAAATGAATAAACTAAGGTGGAAGAGACCACAGCATTGGCACAAATTTTTAAAACACATAAAACAATTAATATGCATATATCTATGCACAGCATAGATATATGCAGCATATTTATTTTAAAAATATACAGGAAAGATACATCCCTGTAGAAGAGCAATTTCCTTTTGGGAGGGAAAGTAAGAATTGAGATCCAAAAAAGGTACAATGAGGACCTACAGTCTGTCTGAAAAGTATTTGTGTCTTTAAAATGAATTTGAAAAACTAAGGCTCAGTAAAAGCATTTTCATATCTGGGTGGAGGGTTCTATTAAATGTAATATTAGGCTATTTAATAGATTAACTGTGAAGACTGAGTTAATGCACTTGAAGGGCTTTTAGAACAGAGTACGTTCTCTATGTCATTGCTATGTGTTAACTGTTTATAATTATTTACTAGACACAGTGCATTTCTAGACAGCAGAGCTGTCTAGAATCTGATTTTTTTAATCTAAAAATTTTTTTCTAAAAATCTGATTTTTTTAATCACCATGTCCTTTATGCACACCACAGAGTCTAGCACAGAGGAGAGGTTTAGTTATTTGGTTGGATACATGCGCCTTAGATTCCTCTCTTTATCTCAGTTCCCCAGTGGTCTTACCTACATGCATGGATGTAGGTGAATGGAAGGGGATACTGTGTGATCATAAACCACTGGTAAAAATTTTAAGTCTTAATATTTAACTCTTACAACCAGTTCCATATGTGACCTGATTGATGGTTTCAAGGCAAATGATTACTTTAAGTAACCAACTAGCAGAGTTTATATATGTTTTGAGATTCTTAAAAGAAGGTTGATTATATAAATGCCAGCTACATTAGTATTGATTTCTCAAAGAATAAAAAAAAAATAGCTGAATTGACTATTTATTATTCCTTCTATCCTTTACCATTGCAAGGACTTCATAAGGATCAGTATTTCAAAGCTATTTCAAAAAATCATCATATATAAAGAATTCCTTAATATATAAGGCCTTAAGGAGAAGAAATGGGCCTTGGCTGACTTCACTCATATGCTGAACTCCATAAATATTATATAGTTAACACACAGGCCAGATACTTTAGCTTCACAGAGTTCAGGAAAGAACAACTTCTGTTTATAGTGAGTTTTCTTATGTGTTGAATATAAAGTACCAATTAAAGTGTAATCGGAATAGCTGTTTGAGTTTTTGGCAGCATATCAGAAGGAGTTACGGAAAGCATAGCCTTTTCAACGATAGATATGAATTTGCAGAGGTCATGCTACGGTCTGGACGGGTACACCTGGCATAATTTCAAACTGTAAATGCACTCAAATCTAGTCTAATGAATTATTTTCCCAAGGCCCAGATCCTCATTGCCTTAGAAATGATTCCTCCATTCCCAAGGCAGTTCTGGTTTTTAAAACAGCTTGCCTGGAACCCAGTCTCTGTATACTCAGGAAATCTGCTCAGGTCTAGAATGGCTAAGATATTGGGGCATTTTATTTTATCATTCCTACTGTCCACTTCTTTGTAGACTTTGATTTGGAGAAGTGCTCAACCCATTGGAAGCCGAACTTGTCCCCCTTCATCCCTAGATTAACTTATCTTGTCATAAGTTTCCATAGAACTGAATTCCTCATCTTCTGAGCTTTTATCAATTTGTGATTATGCACCAAGGGAATGTCTGAAAAGTTAAGAAATAATGGTAAGGACGAACTGAATGGCACTATGCAATCAAAAAGATAAGAAATGATAAATAAAGAGAAGAAAAAGCAATAGGGCAAGTGAGCATTAGTAACATAAGCATGGGATATGAATGATATCTGTGGACTCTTGGAGAGAGCAACTGAATGGGATTAGCAGTCACTTTAGTGTCTCAGTTAAAATCCAAAGAGAGAAGCCCGACCCAGGATAATGGTACAGTCAGTGACTAGTTCAAACTGTAACAGCTTCCCAAAACCAAAAACAGGCAATTGACCTTGTAACTAGGATTGCATATGGCACCCAGCCAAAACCCACCAGCCTCTCCAGGGCAAAGAGTGACAGCTTTGCTGCCCTGCAGCTGAAACAGGTTGGAGCCCATATTAAACTGTGCCAAGTAGGGTCTGCCACTAAGCTGAACACCTGTAATTCACCCATCTGTGTCCCTCAAGTCCTCACCCCAAAGTAAATTGATTCTGAGCTCTAACAGCTGTCTGGGGGACTCTGATGTGCTATTCACAGCAGGAAAAGCTTTGGGAGATGACAAAAACTGTGGGTTGTGTTTTCAAGGTCAGAACCCAAAGAGAGACATTTCTTTGATTCTTTCATGTGTGGAGATAACAAAAGTGGTGCTGGGTGGGATCCATAGTTTTCAGATCATTTGCGTAACTACTAGACATCAGTCATCACGTAATCTGATTTAAAAATAAACATGGTTGATGAAAAAGAAGAAAGTCCGGGCATGATAATCCCTTTCATCTAGAAGTATAAAAGAGCAGGGAGAAATGGGGTACACACTTGAGAAATGTCATATGCTGTGTCTCTGTGAAGGTAAGGGAGTATCAGGTGTGCTGTAAATGTGTATTCACTAAAAAGGCCTACCATGTTCATAGCAATGATAGAAAAATAGATGTGTACACCCTGGTAGCAATAAATTCAAGATTATTTGGAAGAGGGAAAGGGAAAATACATGTAGCTATCACCTACTATAATCTTAGATGAAAGGTACACGGAAGACTCTTGGCTGCAAGCACCGATACTTTCACTTACAAATAAGTGAAACACGTGTATACCATCTAAGTTATATTGTAAAGTAAACAGAATCTCAAAGGCTGAATAGCTGATTCCTTGTGATTTCAGCCATAATCATGTATTTTTCTTTGAAAGTGTGTATACTTTTTCATTTCTTTAAGTTCTTTGAGTACAAATCCTCATTTATGCATTTGTTGATTCTTATTTATTTCTCAGATAACATTTTATTTGCTGTTACTAAAATTTAAAAAAATCTTTATTTGTTTGTTCTTTCATTGACCAGTCATACATTTATTTATTTAGTTAACAAATGCTTATTGTCCAAATACTAAAAGTAGAGTGATCGATCTCAGCTTGCAGGTTGGCCTTCAGCAAGTAGAGACTCTCTATGTACCGTTTTGTTTTGCATACATAAGAATATCAGAAGTAATAGGCATGGTTTTTTTTCATAAAAATTTAAAAGTTTATTTTTAAATTTATATAGAAATTCAAAGACTAGCCAAAGTAATTTTGTAAAAGAACAAAAAAGTTAGAGGGGCTACTTCATACATTACTTGATTTCAAGATTTACTATAAAGTTACTATATAGTCTTAATTATTGGTGTAAGTACAAATACTTAGATCAATAGACCAATAGAGAGAGAGAAATACGCCCCACTGTATGCAGGCTATTGACTTTTGGCTAAGTATCTTGGTAAAGATACCAAAGTGATTCAATGAGAAGATGACAGTCATTTAAGAAATAGCACTGAAAGAGAATCCATATGGAAACAAATTAAAATCTTACTGTATATATAAAAGTTCATTCAAAATGGATTGTAGATATATGTAAAGCCTAAAAGATCTAGGCAAAATATAAAGAAAAAATTAACATTTAAATTTGGCAAAAATTTCTTCGGAAATGGTATACACTAACCATAAAATAAAATAAAAAATTGGACTTCATCAAAGTAAAAGAGTTCTTTTCAAATAGTGCCATTAAAAGACAGTGAGAAGATAAATCTATAGACAGAAAGGAAATGTCTGTGATACATATATACACACACGACAAAAGCAGAGTTAGAAAAGCAGAAGATTTCCACATTTCTGTTTTTAGCCTGAAACGTGATTCCATAACAGTGGGATTCCAATCTTGTCCTTTTTCTTGCTACTCAAAGTGGGATCCAAGGATCAGGAGTATCAAACATCACCTGGTAGCTGTTAAAAATGAAGACTCCCTGGACACCCTCTAGACCTACTGCATCGAAATCTTCATTTTAATCAAATTTCAGGTTATTCACATGCATATTGAAATTTGGGAACCCTGTTGCCTTTGACAGCACAGGAAACCAGCTTCCTGCTCTGGTACCTATGAAGGTGTGTAAGTGTATCCTGGGATGTCTGAACTGTGCCAGGAAGAAAGGTGGTGTCATCAAAAGAGCACAGGATCCAACACAAACTATACCTGAATTTGAAGCTCCACCACTTGCTAAATATGTGGGAATGATAAGCAGGTCACTTAGCCTCTCCCAGCCTCAGTTTCCTATCTATAAATGGAGGATGACTACATCCTCTTCATAGAATTGTCATGAGGATTAAATGAGGCAACATTCATAAAATAACCCAGGATGGTACATGAATATCGGTTCTCAATAAATGCAGTTCTTTCAAGGGATCAATAAGGAATGACTTTATTTTGCATTAAATAAATGACAAAAGTCAGTGCCTCAAAGCCAGTCCAGACCTCTGACATTTCCCCACATCAAGGCGCGGGCTCATTTGCATCTTTCTCCACACGTGCTTTTTTCCCCTCGTTCCCGCGGTCTCAGTCGATGAGGGAGGGCAGGCTGCATTAGCAGAACTCTTGCCTTTGGACTGTGGCCTCCCTCCCATCTGTCCACATCCCCAACAGCCTACTTAATAGCAAGAGCAATAATGGGGTTCATTATGCATGCGGCTCTGCCATCGTTGCTGAGGAGAAAATTAGTTTGATGCCCTGAGCGACAGTTGAACTCTAGAAAGCGCCTAAATAAAATAAAAGACAAGGAAAATATATACATATACATACATATAATAAAGAACGCAGTGAGAAAAGTTATAAAGAAGCAGCTCACAAAACTTACTCTTTGGCTGGTCCTTCTTGGCTCTCCGGGCAGGGTGCTTTGGTTTCTAAGAAGTGGTTTTATTAAAAGATGCCTTCTTCTTGGCTTCAGGTGGGGTGGTAGGAGAAAGTCTGGGATACACAGGCATGTGTGAGCACACACACACACACACACACTTTAAACATTTTGGGTCATAGTTTTAGATTTACGAAAAAGTTGTAAAGATAATACATTGTTGTTCAGTCACTAAATCATATATGATTCTTTGTGACATCATGGACTGTAGCATGCCAGGCTCCTCTGTCCTCCACTGTCTCCTGGAAAATGAAAGTGAAAGTCAATCAGTCGTGTCTGACTCTTTGTGACACCACGGATTATACAGTCCATGAAATTCTCTAGGCCAGAATACTGGAGTGGGTAGCCTTTCCCTTCTCCACAGGATCTTCCCAACCCAGGGATCAAATCCAGGTCTCCCACATTGCAGGCAGATTCTTTACCAGCTGAACCATGAGGAAGCCCAAGAATACTGGAGTAGGTAGCCTATCCCTTCTCCAGGGGATCTTCCTGACCAAGGAATTGAAACAGAGTCTCCTGTATTGCAGGCAGATTCTTTACCAACTGAGCTATCAGTGAAGCCCACTCTCTCCTGGAATTTGCTCAAATTCATGCCCATTGGGTTGGTGATGCTATCTAATCATCTCATCCTCTGCCGGGGACCCCTTCTCCTTTTGCCTTCAGTCTTCCCCAGGATCAGAATCTTTTCCAATGAGAGCTCATTTTACATGTTGTCTTATAATAATACAGAGTTCCCTTATAACCTTCACCTTGCTCTAATATTAATGTATTGTGTGACCATGGAATAGTTATCTAAGCTAAGTAATTAACATTCATACATATTGTTAACTCTAAGATTTCTTTGGATTTCTCCGCCTTTCCTTTTTCTGCTCCTGAATCTAATCCAAGACACCACATTGCATTTATCACTCATGCTTCCTTAGTCATCTCCAATCTGTGAGTTTCTGTCTTCCTTAGTCTTTCATGACCTTAGTCCTTTTGAAAGCATACTGGTCTGGTATTTTATAGAATGCCTCTCTTTTTATTGTAAAAGAGTCTGATTCTCGGTTTGGGTTGATCTGCTGTTTTCTCATCAGTAGACTGAGGTACTGATTTGCAGGGGCGGGAGTGGGGGAAGAAAATTATGGCAGTGATAGACTTCTTATCACATCCCATCAGGGACACGTAGTAACAGTGTATCTTATCACTGGTGATATTAGCCTTGGTGACTTGGTTAAGGTGATGTCTCCTAGTTTCTCCACTGTAGAGTTGGTATTTTTTTCCTTTTCTGAACTCTGTTCCTTAAAAGCAAGTCATTCAGTTTAGCTACTCTTGAGGGAAGAGGAATTAACCCCACTTCTTGCAAGGAAGGGTATTAAAGAATTTGTGATCATATGTCAAAATGCCATAGTAATTAACAAGTTTGGGGGAAGATGCTCTGAGGCAGTGCCCGTGTCTGGTCTTCCTTAAAGTTATGCTCACTAATTTTACACTTGCCAGTGGATTTTGCCTGCAGCAGTCATTACTTTGGTGTTCCAATGGTGATTTTTATTTCTCTCTTTCTTCTGCATTTATTAATTAGAATTCTTTTGTAAGGAAGATTTGCTCCTTCTTTCGTTGTTTAGTCACTAGTTCGTGTCCAACTCTTTTGCAACCCCATGGACTGTAGCAGGCTAGGCTCCTCTGTCCATGGGATTGTCCAGGCAAGAATAGTGGAGTAGGGCTGCCATTTCCTTCTCCAGGGGATCTTCTCAATCCAGGTATTGAACACACGTCTCCTGCATTGGCAGGCACATTTTTTACCACTGAGCCACCAGGGAAGGCCCAAAACCAGATTTAGTGCTACAATATTTTATAATGATAGAAGGTAGGTAGCTGGAGATATTACAGGCTAACAGACAATACATAACCCCTAGGGGAGGAGTCAGCAGGGAATGTGGGTGAGGCCACCTGATGAGACTAAGAACCTTTCAGTGGACTGCTGGATGGATTGGATCTGCTGCTTCCATTGTGAGCCTTCTTTCATGGTGACACCACTTTATAATTTGCTTCATCATTTATTTGTATCAGAATGAATCCATGGGTATTTTACTTTATTTGGGGGTTATAATCCAATATTATCATTATTTATTTTATTGCTCAAATTGTTCCAGCATAGCTATTAAGAGCTCTTTCGGGTTGGCTCCTACATCTCTTTAATATAATTTCATCCTTTTGTTCTTTGGTACTTTCTTACTTTATGGCCCTCCAAGATGCTCCAGGCTCATCTTGGAGTTTCCTTCCCCACTTTTTAGAATCAGCCATTTCTGTAAGGAGCTCTGGTTCCCTTTATTGGAGAATTATATTTAGAAACCAAGATTCCGGTCCAAGATGAACATTTTTAATTGCACAGTTTTGGGGTACATACTCAGGGCTGGATATTCTGCTACCTGCTTACATAGGCACGGCCTCATTAAATTCTCACTCCAGTCTCAGAATGGGTAATTGAGGGCATTTCTTCTTTCTCCCATAGGATGCTTTTCTTACAAGCTGTCTGCTAGTCCTCTCTGTGTAGCATCTTTCATGTTACATACATGAGCTTCTCTATATCGCCACGTTTGCAAAACCTCTCCTTTCTGCCTGTAATATCATTTTTATGTCTACCTCTTTTTTATATATTTTTAAATTGTTTCTTTATTTATTATTTGTGGCTATGCTAGGAGTTTGTTGCTGTGTAGCCTTTTATCTCGTTGTGTCCCGTGGGGGCTACTTGCCAAATGCGGTCCATTAGCTTCTCATTGGAGAAGGCAATGGCACTCCACTCCAGTACTCTTGCGTGGAAAATCCCATGGACGGAGGAGCCTGGTGCGTTGCAGTCCATGGGGTCGCTAGGAGTCGGACATGACTGAGCGACTTCACTTTCACTTTTCACTTTCATGCATTGGAGAAGGAAATGGCAACCCACTCCAGTGTTCTTGCCTGGAGAATCCCAGGGACAGGGGAGCCTGGTGGGCTGCCGTCTATGGGGTCGCACAGAGTCGGACATGACTGACGCGACTTAGCAGCAGCAGCAGCAGCTTCTCATTGCGGTGGCTTCTCTTATTGAAGAGCACAGGCTCTAGGGCACCAGGAGTTCAGTAGTTGCAGCTCCCAGGCTCTAGATCTCAGTAGTTCAGGTGCACAAGCATAATTGCTCCAAGGCATGTGGAAACTTCCTGGATTAAGGATTGAACCCCTGTCTCATGCATAAGGAAGGCAGATTCTTTACCACTGAGCCACCAGGGAAGCCCCAAGAACAGTTTTAAAGAGCCAGGCTCTATGTTGAGAAATGCTATGTTCATGTCAATCTTCTTGCAAAAAAGCTGTTACCATCCTGTTTTTCATTTTGAGTTCAGAGAGGCCGAATCAGCTCCCCAAAGCCACACAGACTCTGGGGGTGGTGGTTTAGTCCCTAAGTTGTGTCTGACTCTTGCGACCCCATGGACTGTAGCCTGCCAGGCTCCTTTGCCCATGGGATTCTCCAGGCAAGAATACTGGAGTGGGTTGCCATTTCTTCCTCCAGGGGATCTTCCCGGCCTAGGAATCGAACCCGGGTCTCCTGCATTGCAGGCAGATTCTTTGTTGACTGAGCTATGAGGGAAGCCCTACGGACTCTAGTGTGGCCTCTATTTAAACTTACATCTCTTTGTCTTTGGCACTCTTGCTCCTGTCTTTTAGGCTACCCTTCAGTAGGATTTCTGCTTCCTAAGAGATCCACCACTGTGCCCAGGTAGATTTGGAACACCTCCCCGCCCCTCCCCGCCTGTCTTGCATCAATAGCTGTTGCTTATTCTCTGCAGGGAAAGTTGACGAGAACCTTGACAAGAGACCTGCTATCTTTTGGTTAAAGTGGATATGTTATCATTACCTCGTGCAGAGGAATCTGATCATTGCCCCTAAAGACAGTTTTGTTATCTCTCGTTGCATATGTGATCGTTACCCGGAGGGCAGAGGTGCAAACACTGCCCTACAGGAATACCTATCATTATAGCTTGGCAAGGGGAAAAGCGATAATTAACTTGCACAAATAGATGGGATCATGGCACCACAATGTTATTGCATTTCTCTGAGAAATGGAGTCTTTAGTGTGCAAAAGACAGTGTGTTAATTACATTTATGGTAGAGATATGCTGGTTATATTGCCCATAATGATGAGATCAATTGCATTTTCAGGTGAAAATTGGTATCATTGCCTTGCTGATCAACCTGTTGTAATTACATTGCAGGAAGAGATACAGTCATCCCCTTGCATCTGGCACCTATGAGATGGGGTCACGATGGGACAGGTGGAGTTGCAATATTCTGCTCCATAGATCCTTGTTCATGGCTGGACACAGTATGTGAAAATGGGATCCTTTCTTTCCTGGAAGACCTAGAACCACTTCAGTTACAAATGATGTGCTTACTGGCCTTTACCCTAAATAAAAATCGGGGGTCTCAGAGCTGTTTTAAGTGTGCTGTATGTGAAAGTTTCAGACGTTACATTGAGAATGCGTGGAAGTGATGCAGGCAATGCTCAGGCACCCCGTTTCCATTTTGTACTCTTGTTTGGCTCCGAGATGCCTCATGAGGAAACTTGGGATGGATGCCTTAGATGCCATAGGCCACATCGATAGGGAGGCCTCAAAGGATAAAAGATCAACAGGGAAGAAAGAAACCCACACAGGCTCCCACAAGTCCAGCCATTCTAGCTGACGTGCCAGACCTGTAAGTGAGAGCATCTTCGATCACCCAGGTGTGTGAGTGCCTCCAGTTAGCTAGTGCAAACACGTGAGTGAGTCCAGCCAATGGGTAGAGCAGGGTCAGGATACCCAGTTGAGGGAATTTGCTGGTGGCCCAGTGGTTAGGACTTAGCACTCTCACTCCTGGAGTCCGGGTTTATCCAAGTTATGCATTGCAGGGAAAAAAGAAAACAAGAACACCCAGCAGAGCACTAGGTTTTGGGGTCATTTGTTATACTGAATAAATAACTGAAATCACTGTGTATATTTTAATGATATATAATCAATCCACAATGTGTTATGATAGCCTTTTTAACAGAATTGAAGCAATAACTTCTCCATTTACAATGCAAAGCAATTCACTGGTAATAGCTACAACTGCCCGAAAATGATCTAAAGCTTCATGAAACTGATTTAATATATATATTTATCCAAAGTATCTGATCATGTGTCCACTTGATACATAATGACTGCATCTCCATAAGCAACATCATAATAAAGGTTCTTTTTCTTTTACTCCTGCTTTTTCTGAAATTGAATGATTACATTTACAGTGTGAAAAACCTGAAGTTGTTTGTCCTGCAGTTAGTGAAACCTAGGTTCAAATTTCAGCTCTATTTTACTCTACCTGAGTGACCTTTGGTAGGTCCCTTAAACTCTTTAAACCTCCTGTATAAATTGAGGGAAATAACTCCAAACTCACAGTGTCATTGAGAGAATTAAATATAACTTATGTATAGCTTTATCATAGTTGATGAGACATGTGGTAGCATTTAAACTGTAATTCTTACTCATGTTTCTGATGTAATAGACAGTGACATTTCTCTTCAAGGATTGATCTGATAGATTTTTGTCAAAGAAAAAGACAAAGATTTGTTTCAGAAGAAAATTCGGATGCTCCTTTGGTATAACTCAATGGCATATTGGCAGACAATCTTTTGTTTTGATTTCTGTCATGCCAAGGTCCATTCAATTCGTGGTTCATTTCTTTATTTATCAAACATTGTATTCACAAAATAGCACCTTTTTCTATTTTATGTTACACTGTGATTACAAAGATGAATAAATTATACTGGGATGAAAGCATTCAGTTGGTACCCAGTATGAAAAAAAAAAAAAGCCACAGGGAAATAAAGTTATTTGTCAAGAAGAAAGAAAGAGGGCAGTAGCTTGGGATCTCTATAAGATGTTTGAAGAACATCTTATAAAATATCTAAAATTAAATTTTGTATATATTCTAATATATATATATAATTTATATAATATATAACATATATTTTTCAGGTGTGGTGAGGATATGAGGCAATTCTAACTCATACTTTGCTAATTCAATATGCGTTGGTTTAACCACTTTGAAAAGTTGTTTGGTAATATCTATTGAAAAACCTACTTCTACCTAATGCCCCAGAAATTCCAAACCTTGGTATAAATACATGAGAAATGAGAGTATATGTCCTCCAATAGAGATACACAAAAATGTCCTAGCAACCATAGTCATAATAGCTAAAAACTGGAAATGATCAAAATGGCTATCAGCAGGGAATGAATAAATAAATGATGTTATAGCTATAATAGACTGGTATTTAACAATAAGAATGAAGACACTACTTATATATGCCATAACATGGATGCATCTCAGACATTATGCTGAGTGAAGTAAGTCAAATAAAAAAAATAAATAACATTATTTCATTTATTTGAAATTTGGGAACAGACAAAAATTTTTATGATGATAGAAATAGCAGTCTTCTCTGGTTAGGGGAAAGGTATTGACAAAGAAAGTATATGAGGAATCTCTATAGGTTGAGAATATTCTAGATATGATCTAGGTTACTAAGGTGTATGGACACATAAAAACATAGCAATCCATACTATAATCCATAGATCTGAATCCTCTACTATATGTGTGTTATGCATCCATTAAAAATAAATTGATAAAAAGTAACGTCTTTGGAGTTTGGTCTAGGGAGAGCTAGTGAAGCCAGCGTTAGGGTCTCAGGGATGTGGGTGAATGTGGTACCCGCTGAGGCAGAGATGCCCCAGTACCAGGAGTTTAGAGGTGCTTCTCTTTGGTTCTTCTATCTAGCTGAATGGACAGGGCTCTTCCTGTCTTTTCCTGCCACAGAACTAGCACCAATGGAGAAATGTAACCACCCTTAAACTGAAGCTACATTTCCTGATGTTCTCTGTTCTCACAAAGAGTATGTCACACTGAATTTCCAATTCTGGCCTGTCTGCTGTGCTCCTTTTTCAGGCCTGGAGGGCTTTCAAGATGGAACATCCACTCAAACCAAATGACAAGAAGCAAAACCTGCTATTAGACTCTTGTCATTCCCTGGGCAAGAGCTGCAGAGCTGCCGCTGCTGTTTCCCCGCTTGGTCCTCTGACATTCCCTGAGACCAGGCCAAGCTCTGGGGGTTAGCCCCTCCAGGCTGGCCTTAAAGAGAACTCAGGGATGTCTGGGCCGGACCCTAGAGACAGGGCCCTGGGCCAGAGACCTCTGGTCTCCAGGCCAGCAGAGTCACCACGCAGGCAGATTTATGAGCCATTGGCGAAAGAGCTGGCATTCTTGTGGCCATCTCTCTACCTCTTCCTTTCCACATGACCTTATCCTTAGCCATATCCTCATGTCCTTAGATGGCTGTTGCCTTTTGGTAAATTGGTAATTGAAAAAAAAAAAGCGCATTTTATCATCGCCCTGTGGTTGTCCATCCTGAACCCCTCAGGGCAGCAAGCTGCCTGAAGCTTCCTAGTCTGAATTTAGCAGCATTGACACAAAGGACATCCTCTCCTAACCAGTTGCAGTTTCCTCCCAGGGGACCTACTTCCAGGATTGATATGCTAAAAAGGCCATAATTTTGTTTTCAGTGAGGATGGTTTGTTTTCAAGGAGGATTGGAGCTCCTTAAAGTCAGATTAGCCTGTTTTAAGTCTTTTATCTTCCATTTACTGATTCTCTAAATTTAGATGAGATAAAGCAAGACAATATATGTATAGTTCTTTGCAGGCAACTACAAAGTTTCAATGAATAAAAGAAATTATAATTTTTATTCATGGTTAACATGGGGCCATCTTTCCTGTTTGGAATTTTCATACTTTATAAAGGCAGGTCATTTACAATGCCCTTTTATATTCTCGATTAATTATCTACTTCTTTTATCAAATTATTAAATACAAATAGCATCTCTCTCTCCATCACTCAGTTTAGATTCTCACTCATATTCACATTCTACAGTCAGTCACCGCGGCCCGTTAGACTTCCTGGTCCGTTTCTCTTCCTGTCCGTTCCCACTGCCATTAACCACACCTGTGCCCTTATCTTTTCATACTGGGATTACTACCTCCGCTTGGTGCCTCCTTCTCCTCTACTGACCTTAAACATAGCTTCTACTCTCAGATCCCCTAATCTCAGCTTTCAGGATATCACATTCTTATTCTATTGACCCAACTTCTCAGCGGATTTCTACTTCTTTCCACATCTCTCTAACAACTCTGAGGACCTTTCCAGCACTTCATTTTGAAATTGCCTTCATCTCTTCTCCTATCTGTGCCCATCAGCACAGTAATCGACAAAATTACTACACGCATTTTCTTGTGAATATATGGCCACACTTCATTGGTCTTTGCAAAGACACATGACCCAAGATGAGTCAATTAGAACTATTCCCAGAGAATCTATAATTCTCTTAAGAAGGTATCAGAATGAATAATTATATTCTTCAGAAGACATCATTAAGAAAATAAAAATACAAGTCAAAGAACAAAATATGCTGTGTATCAGATAGAACACATAAAGAGATTTACAACTCAGTAAGAAGACAGACAACCTGAATTTAAAATGAACAAAACATTTGAATAGACATTTCACCAAAGAAGACAAAAATGATTAACAAGCACATGAAAAGGTGATGGACATTATCAGGCTTTAAGGAAATACCACTTCCTATACATTAGAATGACTATAATCCAAAAGACTGATAATAATATATAGTAAAGGTGTAGAGAAACTGGAAATCTCATATATTTTTGGTGGCAATGTAAAACATTATAGCCATTTTTGAACACAGTTTGGAAGTTTCTGAAAAAAATTAATATCATATTTACACATACCTTATAGTCCAATAATTCCACTTCTAGTCATATATTAAGAAAAATAAAAACATGTTCACTGAAAGACTTGTAAGTGAATATTGATAACAACATTATTCATGATAGCCAAACAATAGTGAAAACAATCCAATTGTCATCAACTGGTGAATGGAAAACAAATATGATATACTCAGCAAAAAAAGAAACTATTGATACATAGTAAAACATGGTTAAACCTCAAGCCATTATGCTAAGTGAAAGAAATCAGGCATAAAACTTGAAATTGTATGATTGCTCTAATAGCAAATTTCCAGAAAACACAAATCTATAAAAAAAGGAAATAGTGGTTGCCTGGCATTGAGGTCTAGAATGTGGATTGATAGCAAATGAACACAAAAGGAGATGTTTAGAATGATGCCAAATTTTCCAAAAGTTGGATTGTGTGATGGTTGTGGAACTGTATAAATGTATTAATAATCATTGAACTATATATTATAATAAAATTGGTGATTGTTATAGTATATACAGTTTTTGTTTTGTTTTGTTTTAAAGCAGTGACTAAGTGGGATCTGGAAGCCCTGTCAGAGATGGAGCTGTTTTCCTCTAGTAATGATTCAGAATAATACTGTTCATTCCCATTAAGCAGCATATACTTGACTTCTGTTAAGCATATGGTCAGCTAATCTTGTTATTTTCTTTGCTTCTGCATAATCTAGTTGCACTTTTGACTTATTATCTTTATTGTACCCCTTTAATGAAGTGCTTGCCATTTTCTTAAGACCATATATTCAGGAACTGGCCAAGCTCAATTTGAATTTTATTCTTGACTCAGATTTTATTAAGACCACCACATTTTAGGTGTCTCAGAGTTTTTGTCTGTGAGGATGAAAAACACATTCTTGGCTCCTTTTTACAAATTCATGACTACAGAGATAGACTGCTGCTGCTGCTGCTGCTGCTAAGTCGCTTCAGTCGTGTCCGACTCTGTGCGACCCCATAGATGGCAGCCCACCAGGATCCTCTGTCCCTGGGATTCTCCAGGCAAGAACACTGGAGTGGGTTGCCATTTCCTTCTCCAATGCATGAAAGTGAAAAGTGAAAGGGAAGTCGTTCAGTTGTGTCCTCCTCTTCACGACCCCATGGACTGCAGCCTACCAGGCTCCTGTCCATGGGATTTTCCAGGCAAGAGTACTGGAGTGGTTTGCCATTGCCTTCTCCCAGAGATAGACTAGACGAGGCCAATGACTGATTTAAACAGACATCAATTGCTCTGTTCCCCTACCTGATAATGAGCGCCAACCCAGGAGAATCAGTGAGCGTTAAATCTCATAATAACAAACAGAAATGTGCAGTATCATTATCACTAAGCCAACACCATTAAAGGCCAGTGTTTATTGACACTTTAGGTGACTGGATGATACCTCTCCAGGCCGAGCTAATGAAGAGAACCTCTCCATTACCTCTTATCGAGATTTAGCAGCATCCCCGGCTACCCAATGAAGATGGAAATTACTGGGCAAGCATTGCCATTAGCCAGGTGCTGGCCTTCTGTCATAATGCATGCACTCACGGACAGATTTGTAGACTCAGAAATCCAGCTGATTGAGGTTTTAGTTTTTGCCTGTTTGCAAAAGCCTGTGCCCTCAAATGTTTTGCTCTTCTCCCCAGTATAGTGCAGAAGTGCTTGTTTCTGTGGATGGCTCTCCTGCTGCTTGTCTCAGAAACAAACAAGACCAGAGCATAAACGTGAAGGTCTTTTGGTTTTTGTATTTCTTAGAATCCCACAAGAGTCCTTATTTACTGATGGGATCTGTTTATTCAACTCCAGTCATCCAAAGACAATCTCCATAAATCTGTCATTTCTACCTTCTATCTGCCCTGATGGCTCAGAGGTAAAGAATCTGCCTGCCAGTCCAGGAGACACAGGTGAAGTGGGTTCCATCCCTGGGTCAGGAAGATGCCATGGAGAACGAAATGGCAAGCCAGTTTAGTATTCTTGCCTGGAAAGTTCCATGGACAGAGGTGCCTTGAGGGCTACAGTCCACGGGGTCACAAAGAGTAGGACATGACTGAGCACACACACACACACACACACACACACACATCAACACTGTTAATTAATTACTTTTTTCTTGAAACCACCTCAAAATTTAACCTTTTTATTTGTCCATGAAGGATATGTAATTTCATTATCATTAATGAAAGATAAGATTTTAAAAAACCACATTAAAGCAAACACATGTGTAAAGAAAACACATACTTATAAATTGCTATTTGCCAACCCAATATGCTTCTTAACTTTCGATATTAATAAGGCATGCTTATTTTTTTTTCCTAAGAGTAGCAATGCACCCAGAGAGAAAACGACATTTTCCAATCTCCTTTGCAACTAAGTTGGTCCTGAATTTGGTTCTAACAAGATTAAGGAGAGGACCCAAGGGAATTCTGGGAAAACTCTTCAAAGAGGTTGAGGTAGCTAGCATAAGCCTTTGCTTATCCTCTTCTTCCTGCCCTGAACATGGGCACAATGTTTAAGATGAAGTGGCCATTTGAAAAACACTCTGCTGATTGAATGCAGTGTGTGTAACAATGTCTTTCCTGGAAACAAAGGTCATTTTTATTTTTCACTGTTTCACTGTCAGCTGCAGGTAAGCTTTTGAGGTCCAAAGTGGCACCTCTCCCATCTGAGTGTACATTATGGTAGACAGCCCTTGCCTTCTCTCTGTCATTGTAGGAGATTTAAATGTTATAAGATGAATTCAAATTTGTTCTCCCATAAATACTTACAGGGCCAGTATTTATTTGTATTAAAGGGCCAGCTCATAGCCAGCCTTGTTTCCTAACACAACTTTTCCTCATGGGAATACAGGCATACAAGTGACCTTATCCTTTGTTCTAGGTTAGAGTGATAACTACTGACTCTCTTTGAGTTTTAAGGAAAGTGATATTTGGTTACTTAACCCTTTGCTTATTATTTAAATAGGAAGTTCAGAACAAATAAGCCAAAAGAGCAGTAGTTTATATGGTCAGTTTCTGAGCACAAAATCTTTATCTTATTTTACTATCCCAAATGATGAGCACCTAAGAATGTAAAGTTCTTGCTCAATGATAGGTAATGAAAAAAATTATTTGAAAAGATGTTAGAAATAACATTGGCTGTTACTTAATATTTATTGAATTTGTTCTGTACATTAAATGCATGTGTGCGTACTCAGTCAAGTCCGATTCTTTGCAACTCCATGGACTGCAGCCCACCAGGCTCCTTTGTCCATGGAATTTTCCAGGCAAGAATACTGGATTGGGTTGCCATTTCCATCTCCAGGGGATCTCCCCGATCCAGGGATCGAACCTACATCTCCTGTGTCTCCTGTGTTGGCAGGTGAATTCTTTACCACTGAGCTATCTGGGAAACCCAACTAAATGTATACTCATATTTAATTTTCAAGCAATCCTATGAAGTAGCTATTATTGTTTTATTATTATTATTATTACTATTATTATCTCTATTTTACATTTGAGGAAATTGAGTCTTAGAGAAATTAAATCCCTTCCTCAGGATCACCCAGTGAGTAATAGGAATGAGAAATAAAATCCTTCCCTGCATTAACCTAAAGTAAAAACTTTCAACTATTGCTGTCCTTTAGGGATGTGAGTATAAAAATATCCTTACATCTTTGTATGTTGGCTAATTTCTATCAATTATTTACACTTAAATTATTACAAAATACTGATGTTTAGTCATATTTTATGTTAATTCAATAAAACCCTTTATAAACTTAATAATATGAACCAATTTACTTACTGACCCTTGGCAAGTTATTTATTTATATTTATTTATATTTAATTAACACATATGGCCTTAACTCTGTGTCAAGTTCTGTCCCAAGGACTCTACAAATATTGCCCATTTAATTTAGATTTTAAGTCAATGAATTATATACTCCATTTAGACAAGAGGGAACTGAGGCATGGGCAGTTAAGTAACTTATTAACACTCAGAAGTCATACACCTAGTAACAGATTCAATGCCAATACCCTCATCTGCAAAATGAGAAGATCACCATGGATAATCTCCAAACTTCTGTCACTGCTGGCTTTCTAGGAGCTGTGAATAATATTGTCTTTCTGGTTTTACTAATGACTGGTTGATTGGTTGATGATATGCTATTACAGAGTACTAGCTTTAATAGCTGTCTCTACCATGAATATTTTTCTCAGTTCAAAAAAAGTCAGCCTTTTCCTTCTTTGTTTTTCTAAAACTTCAGTTTGTAATCCATGTGAGTATAGCTGGTAAATAAGTTAGAATCACTTCCCAAAGACAGACCTGTGACAAAATGGTTTCTTCCTGGATACTGGAGGATGGTCTTCTCGATGAAGTTTGGGCTGTCTTTGTGACCAGCTGGCAAACATCTCCAGATCAGTCACAACTTTTGGCTGTCACAGGAGACAAGGCACAATAACAGAAGTCAGATGGCCTGACACTGACTTGACCATGCCATGAACTAGAACCTGGCCCTTGATCAGCTTTGGGAATTCGAATGTCAGTGGTTCAAGCACACATTCTTAGAAAGATTGACAGCTCCTGTGTATGTGGGAAGTTACAAATCATTGCTGGCAGAGCAGTGGTATAAATCACTTTCCTAGGATCCTCCCAGTGTGCACAGAGATGTCCCCCATATGAACTCCTCAGATGGTAAGTTGCTGACATAGAGGGCAAACAGTTTTGCTAGTTATTATTGATGTCTTAGCTCCTTGTAGCTCCGACTACCAGTGAGCTTCACTAACAGGCCCGGTATGTTCCATTGCATGAGTTCACTCTGCCCAGCTTGTTTCCGCAGTGCCCTACTGTGATATGTGGTGTTAGTGACTCCTACTCAACTCCATCTTATCCAAAGGATGTCCTTATCTTTTATCTACTGGGAGTATGTACTGCTAGTGACTCATACCCTCTTCTGGAGACTCTTCCTTGGCTGATGGGGGCTGCCTTGTCCGGATGCCTAGGAAGTCATACTCCTTTCCTGGAGGAGCCCCATTACAAATAACTGACGCTGATGCATGGCAGTCTAGACTCCTTTGCCTGGGGGTGGACTGGGAGTAGGGGAGGAGCAGAGAGTGTATTTCAACCTCAGAACTCTTGGTGGGATCAGAATAAGGTGAGATTTTTCCTGAACTCTCTTGTCTATCCTACTCCCTCACTACCTTGGAGGCTTCTCTTGAAAGCAGTCCCTCAATAAATCACTTTATACACAGTTCTGAATCTATCAAGGCCAAAGCTCTAAGCCAAAGTTCATAGGATTCTTGACTTTAGCTTCTGAGTCCCACTCAGCTTTTGGTTTACAGGTGTCCCTCTGAAATGGCAGTGCCTCTTTGCCATCTGAGCACCAAAGCCTTTTTCTTTCTCCTTGCATTCTTTTCAAACAATAGAAACTCTTTCCCTTTAACATATCTAGCCAGCACTGCTACTCCTACACAAGGAGGATGGACAGAAGTCCAGTGCCAGAAGAGGAAATATTCTGCATTCCCTGGAGAATCAGTGACCAATGGAGATGGTATTTAATTTAACCAGGAACATGCACTTAAAATAATTTATAATATTTCACAGCAAGGGTCAACCCCTGAACAAGGAAATTGAAGAGATCTTAATTGGAAACTACTTGCTGCATTTGAGAAGGAAGGTCAGATGAAAAGAAAATTGATTTCTCTCATAGACCACACAGTTCCCAGATATCCCAGAGTGTGATGCTCAAAATTCTTAAAGAATCCAGAAACGCAAGATACAAAGGAAAATAATAAAAGTGCGCTCATTTAAAAACTGACCAAGAGGTGTTCTGTCTCTAGCTATCCTGGATATCTAAAGATGTGGAATGTTTAACTGAACTGTTAAAACTCAAATGTTTTGCTGATGTTTGGGTATGAAATTTGTTTTTTTATCATCTGTCAGCTTCACTCTGCATATTTTTTTTAAATGAAAGAACCAGAATGATCATTAGCGTTAGTCCACTGTAAGTGGAAGCAGAAGATGAAATAAAAAGAGATGCATGGAAGACATTTGTCATGAATGTCTAAATGAAAGTAAGTTTAACCCTCGAAAAAGCCAGAAGAGGATTTAATGTGCTGATGTTTCAAAACTACTGTTTAATATAATGAAATATGATTTGCCCAGATGTCATTTTAAAATTCAGATAATAAAATCTCTGAGGGCAAGGCAATTTTGTCTAGAAATTGGCAAAAGAAAAGGCTAATCTTGTAACAAATAAATATAACAATTTTCAATAAATATTTACCAAAAGCTCATTCACGGCCAAAAACATTTTTAAATTTTTTTTTAAAAAGGAAGGTAAACAGATACAATGAGTGGCAAGCATGGTGCCAAGGAGCATGTACCACTTCCTGATGGAGAATATGAAAGTGTCTTGGAGGAAGCAATAGACGAAGCAGACCATTCAAAATAGGTAAGATTTAGATAGGTATAAATAGATGTTCAAAGGAAGATGTCAGTGACAAGAAATAGCAGGGCCATATGTTCATAGGAAGGAAAGAGTAGGTAATGCTCAAGGAAGAGAAAAAAATTTTCACTTAGGATACTGCAAAGAAGTGTAGGAGATGAAAGGTATATTGGAGCTGTGGGATGAGAAGTATGGTATTTAATGGTTCAAGGCCTGTTAGGATGTGTATGCTGTTATTAAAACAGAAAGATCTTAAAGATGGACCACCAGGCAGAATGATATGAGAGTGATCTAAATTGAACAAATAAGGCTCTGATGCCCAGGGCATGCGGAGAAGGCGATGGCACCCCACTCCAGTACTCTTGCCTGGAAAATCCCATGGACGGAGGAGCCTGGTGGGCTACAGTCCATGGGGTCGCTAAGAGTCAGACACAACTGAAACGACTTAGTGGCAGCGGCGGCAGCCCAGGGCATAGTAGGAGTCAAGGAAAACCAATTTGAATAGAGAAGGGAAGATCAATGATGCCAGCCACTACAGAAAGAATGAGGAGGGTGATGGTCAAGTAGGACTTGATAGGAAGTTTGATCAACTAAAGGCTGATTCTTATTCTATATTCCCATCTCTTGGGTTCCTCCAAAAAGCCAACCTCAACAGTAGTCATGGTTTATTTGGGAGGTAATCCCAGGAAGAACAGGGAGGGAGTGAGGACAGTGAAGCAGGGCTGGGAGAAGAATCAGTGAGAGGCACATAGTGAGCAAGTGATCCCTCTAGAGGCATCTGCAGAATGGATCTACAGTTGCCCCCAGGGAGGGAGGAGAACGTTGAGATCATCCTCAGTGACGGCAGCTTAAATTCCCTTTTCTATAGATTGTCGTGCTTGGGTAGAGCAAACTCCTCTGACCTTTCTCAGGAAGAGAAACAGAGAAATGTTAGCACTAGAATTATACAAGGAATCACCTACTGAAGCCTCAGACAAGCTTAGAAGTAGACAAAGAGATTTGTAGTAGAAATATAAGTAGCAACGACTCCAAGTACCCACAAGGGCCAGGTACTTGAAAGTGACTTCCAACTTCAAGGTCACCTGACAGTGTGATGGCTGCTGGAATTCAGCTATCATATCTACTGTGTGGGGAAAAGAAGACTCAAAAAGGAGCCCATTTAAAAGAGCCCACTGCATTTAATCAGATCTCCTATAAGTATCACATAAAGTCTCAATTGCTAGAACTTAGTCATATGACCAAATCTTGGTACAAGGAAGGCTGGTAAATATAATATTTTATCTGGGCACTTTAACGCTCCACATAAAAATATGATTTTTTTTTTTATGAAGCTAGAAAGGGTAAATTGATGTTGGATGGCAGCCAGCAGTCCCTGCCATGCCATATAAAAGTACACTTAAGTCAGGGTTTTAATTTCCTTTTTATTTATCAGTCTTATGTCCCACCCACTAGATTTCTAGTTCCTTGAAGATGGGAACTGGGTTAGGTTTGCTGTGTTATTATTCACTATGACTCACACACTGAGGTTTATTTTTCCCCAACATAGTCTAGCCTACTTTATTCATTTTGGCTTTTCAAGTAAGGAAATCAGTATCATTACTCCAATTAAAGAGAAGAGTGAAGATACCCAATAACTAGTCATAATGAAAAGTCAGGAATTCCCAAACCTCAATTTCGGGCTTCATCAAAAAAGCAGGTGGGCCCTAGAAATGGAAATTATGGGTTATTTGACATATTGAATTCTTCAAAATAGACAAATATACTGCACAGAGCCCTTTTAGGATAGAATTTTTCTTCATTTCCCAGTATATGTACTCTTCTACATATAAATCTATACTACTATCCTCTGGCCTTAGTCTGGTCTGAATGTATTTTTAAAAAATACCTTCCATGATAACTAGATATATCTCTTTAGTAGCAATGGACTTGGACTCAGTGGACTGGGGTTTGAGTGTCCATTTTCTTGATTACCAACAAGCAGACACTGACAAGCCATTTACCATCCCCAAGCTTTAGTGCTGTATCATACTGCAGAGGTTATTTGAAGGAAAGGAATATTTGAAAACCTCCTGCATAGCTCTTAGCATTATAAACAATCAGAATATGAGCTTTAATCAGAATTAGTTGTGTCCAAGACTACAGAGAATTCCGACTTGATCTTTGGCTCTTTTGACAGTTGTGAGAAATTTCTGCCACCAACCTGAAATGCTGTGAGGAACCCCCTGAAATTCCTGTTCCATCTCCTAGATTCTTGGGCATCTGGCCTTGACTTGCCCCAGGATGCAAAAGAGGCCTCCAACTAACAGATCCCAGAGGGAGCATTTCTGAATGGTTCTTCCAAGCACAATGAATCAATTCCTTCTCCCTGCATATTCTGAGAATTAGCAGAGAGCGCATACATATTTCAGAGTTACTTCTTAATACAATTATAGTTCATTTAGCCAGCAATTACAGTAATAGAAAGATTGGCAACCACTGCAAATCAGGTTTAAAGGAATTGATGGCCTGAACTGCTAAAAATTCATTTTGCCCCACTTTAGTAGTAGATGTGCTGGGCTTGAGACCCTATGTAGGGAGTGGAGGTTGGGGAGACCAGGCAGCCCAGTGGGGTAAGTTAACTAACCATGGTGGCCATTTTGCTGCTGCTGCTGCTGCTAAGTCGCTTCAGTCATGCCCGACTCTGTGTGACCCCATAGTCGGCAGCCCACTAGGCTCCCCTGTCCCTGGGATTCTCCAGGCAAGAACACTGGAGTGGGTTGCCATTTCCTTCTCCAATGCATGAAAGTGAAAAGGGAAAGTGAAGTCGCTCAGTCGTGTCTGACTCTTAGCGACCCCATGGACTGCAGCCCACCAGGCTCCTCCATAGATGGGATATTCCAGGCAAAAGCACTGGAGTGGGGTGCCATTGCCTTCTCTGATGGTGGCCATTTTAGGCACTGACAAAAAAAAACAAATGTTTACAATATTAAGCAAATGATGGTTGGGGAATTCCCTGGCAGTCCAATGGTTAAGACTCAGTGCTTTCACTACCAGGGCTTAGGATTTATATATATATATATATAATTTATTTATTATATTATATTTTATTTATTTGATTATTTTAATTAATTAAAATTAATATTAATTTTTAATTAATATTTAATTAATATATTTTATTATTTAATATATTATTTATATTAAATATATATATTTTAAAGGATGGTTGTGTTGGTAGGGTGCTCTAGTGTACAGGTAAACCCCATATAATTTTCAATCCCCAGGTAAATTTTCACTAAGCTTCCTGTAAGCCTGGAAGACAATTACTTCTCATTCTCTTAAATAAAAATTCATGCCTGATTCATTCTCTTTTAAATACTTACTGCCTAGATATCTAAGGGCTTCCCTGATAGCTCAGTTGGTAAAGAATCCACCTACAATGCAGGAGACCCTGGTTCGATTCCTGGGTAGGGAAGATCCCCTGGAGAAGGGGTAGGCTACCCACTCCAGTATGCCTGGGCTTCCCTTGTGGCTCAGCTGGTGAAGAATCTGCATGCAATGTGGGAGACCTGGGTTCGATCCTGGGTTGGGAAGAGCCCCTGGAGAAGGGAAAGGCTACCCACTCCAGTGTTCTGGGCTGGAGAATTCCATGGACTGTGTAGACCATGGGGTCACAAAGACTCGGACACGACTGTGCGACTTTCACTTTCAGATATCCTAATACAAACAGTATCTGGCTAGAAGACTTCAGTACATGTTTGTACCTAGAAATGATTTTTAAAAGCAGCAAAGGCTAAATATCTAAAGACAAAACAGCAAAAATAAAGAGACAAAGCAGAGTCAGAAGATGAAAGATTGAGCAGTATTTATGAGATACATATGTCAAGGAAAGAGAGAAAGTAAAAGAAGGAAAGCAGGGAGTGAGTAAGGGAAGGGGAGAGGAAGAGAAAGAAAGACAGAGGAAAGGAAGGGAAGGAAGGAAATCTCTCCCCGAATTGAAGACAGGTCAGTGCTTGCAGGTGAAAATAGAGTCATAACTGACAACTTGTTGAAATATAAGCAGGAAAAATAATTTTTCCAGTCATTGAGGCAGAAAAATATATTAATACTTCACTGAATACTTCACTGTTCATCATACTTTAGTGTTGCAACCTTGGTCTTCCTGTCACCCCCTTAAATAGTTCTTCCATAATATGATCAGAGTGAGCTTTCTACCCGTGAATCTCCTCATGCAGCTCACTCGCTTGGAACTCTGCACTGGTTCTCCCTATTCACCTTGTGAGAACCAAATTCCTAGGCAAGACATGGTCTACACCCCTCTGCCCTGTCTTCTCTCCTGCAACTGCTGACTTTTCACTGTCACAAGTGCCGTAGAAGAGCGGTGCTATTTCATCTACCAAAGGTGCCCTTCCCCCCATCTATTCCCAACTCTCAGTTTTCACTCCTAACTTTTTTCATCTTCCATTTCCCCCAGACAGTCTTCCCTGCATCTCCTTCTCAAAAATCCCTCTAGCCTGTGCTGATATTCAACTAGGACATAGTTCTACTGAAGTTCTTGTGTTTTGTTGAATTTTTCCATGTCTGTTCCATGCAGTTTCTCCTACCAGCTTATGGCTGCCCTCAGGTTGAGTGTATGTTCTAACATTTAGCATGGCATCTAGTCGAGAAACTATTAGGTGTAGGATGCGCTCGTTGACTTGAATCATGGAAAAATAACTGGGCCATATATGAAGCACAGAGAAGTCAGGGAGAGGGGCAGGTAAGATGAGGACTTTAATGTTACTGCTATTGTGAGGACCACCTGTCTTTCCTGGGTCCCCAGAAACTTAGGAACTTCTTGGTCAGTAGTTTCATTTAGTCCCATAATCTCTAGTTTTGGAGACCATTTAGAAAGAAAGAAATCAGAAACAAGGCCTTTTGTTTTCATCTTGATTGTATTGATTTATCACTAATATAGAACAGAGAGATCCATAGTGATTTATGGCAAGTGGAAAAGGCCCCAAGGCTGGAGTGCGCCTGGAGAATTTTGAAGAAGGCTAGTGGGTCAAGCCAGGCTTCAGCAATACGTGAATCATGAGCTTCCAGATGTTCAAGCTGGTTTTAGAAAAGGCAGAGGAACCAGAGACCAAATAGCCAACATCCGCCGGATCATAGAAAAAGCAAGAGAGTTCCAGAAAAACATCTATTTCTGCTTTATTGACTATGCCAAAGCCTTTGACTGTGTGGATCACAATAAACTGTGGAAAATTCTGAAAGAGATAGGAATACCAGACCACCTGACCTGCCTCATGAGAAACCTGTATGCAGGTCAGGAAGCAACAGTTAGAACTGGACATGGAACAACAGACTGGATCCAAATAGGAAAAGGAGTACGTCAAGGCTGTATATTGTCACCCTGCTTATTTAACTCCTATGCAGAGTACATCATGAGAAACGCTGGGCTGGAAGAAGCACAAGCTGGAATCAAGATTGCCGGGAGAAAGATCAACAACCTCAGATATGCAGATGACACCACCCTTATGGCAGAAAGTGAAGAGGAACTCAAAAGCCTCTTGATGAAGGTGAAAGAGGAGAATGAAAAAGTTGGCTTAAAGCTCAACATTCAGAAAACGAAGATCATGGCATCCGGTCCCATCACTTCATGGGAAATAGATGGGGAAACAGTGGAAACAGTGACAGACTTTATTTTTTGGGGCTCCAAAATTACTGCAGATGGTGATTGCAGCCATGAAATTAAAAGACGCTTACTCCTTGGAAGGAAAGTTATGACCAACCTAGATAGCATATTCAAAAGCAGAGACATTACTTTGCCAACAAAGGTCTGTCTAGTCAAGGCTATGGTTTTTCCTGTGGTCATGTATGGATGTGAGAGTTGGACTGTGAAGAAAGCTGAGTGCTGAAGAATTGATGCTTTTAAAGTGTGGTGTTGGAAAAGACTCTTGAGAGTCCCTTGGACTGCAAGGAGATCCAACCAGTCCATTCTGAAGGAGATCAGCCCTGGGATTTCTTTGGAAGGAATGATGCTGAAGCTGAAATTCCAGTACTTTGGCCACCTCATGCGAAGAGTTGACTCACTGGAAAAGACTCTGATACTGGGAGGGATTGGGGGCAGGAGGAGAAGGGGACGACAGAGGATGAGATTGCTGGATGGCCTCACTGACTCGATGGATGTGAGTCTGAGTGAACTCTGGGAGTTGGTGATGGACAGGGAGGCCTGGGGTGCTGCGATTCATGGGGTCGCAAAGAGTTGGACACGACTGAGCGACTGAACTGAACTGAAATGAGTGGATCAGGAACCAAGAAATCTACAGGGGGAAAAGTAGATACAGTCAGAATGGTAATAGAGGGCCCAATTATGGGAACTGTTGGACATCAAGAGCTTTGACGTTTATTTTGGATGAGATACAAAGCTATTGAAAATATCTTGAGCAATACAGTGACATCTTATCAGGATCGCTCTGGCTCTCTTGGATGAGTAGGAGCAAGATTGGAGGTAGATCAGTTAGAAAGCGTCTATGGTTATCCAGGTGCAGGGGGTTGGGGGGCAGTGGGACAAGATGGTGGCCATGAGGAGAAAGGAAGTGGTTTTGGTGTGGGTATATTTTAAATGTAGAGCTAATAGGATTTCCTGGTAGATTGCATGTAAGTGGGTACTTACAGAAAGATCAAGTAGGAGACAAGCAGGGGCAGAGGAAAGAAGAACAGAAATGAGGAAAGTGATGGAAATTCTGTGTCATTCTAAGGCTTCTGCTAAAAATACAAGGGATAGAGGCCACTGTAACTTGACAGGCCATGAAACTGGTAAAACCAAAGACCCAGTAAGATGACTGAAGCAGAAGAGACCGTTCTCCTACGTGTCAAGGTGTCCAGTCCCTGATGGTATGCCAGAGACCTGGCACTGATGGTACAACCTGAGTGGGTCAGGAAATAAGAGTTCACCTTGAGGACACCTTTGGAAAGGAGCATGACTGAGACACTACAGTGGGTTAAGAATGCCTAGTACCTCCATCGTTAAACATCAAAACACAAAGCTATTATTTCCAGGACTCAGAATATTTTAGTAAAGGGATCCTGATAAATTGGTCCAGGTTCACCATCGATACAAGAAGATGAACCTGGCTACTGCAGCTAATTAAAGCTTGGGAGAAGGGTAGGTGAGTCGTGGTCAGAACCCCTCTTTCAGTTCTGGCTTTCTGGGTCCTGCCCCCTTTCCTTAGTCCTGGCATCAGGTGCCAACACCATGTTCAAATAGCTGAATTCAATCTCAGGTCATCTTGGTCTCCCCTATCCCAAGTCAAGATGATCTACCTTCGTCTTACTCCTCCACCAGCTCCAATCTGCAGCTTCAGGGCAATTTCATAGAGGCTTACTTACCAGTTTCTTCTTCTTCAGACACATGCTTCATGAAGTGAATCCAGAGAACTAAATCTACTCTTTATATCACCTTCCATCTTTGACCTATGCATTTTATTGTCTCAAGTGAGAATCCTCTGCTTTTATTCTTAGCACTTTACAATTTTACTCCCTGAGAAATCCTGGTCAGGTCAAGTCAAACAGGTGGGAGAAACTTGGATCAGTATAAACTTAGCCACCATTTGCAGGGTAAATTTAATATTCTCAGTTGTCTGATTTGGTGTTGTACAAACTTTATTATGACAGAGATCCTTCAGGGCTCTTGGCCAGGAAACTCAGAAAAAAAAATGTGTATTTTATATATATATATACACTTTAATGTAATTATATATATAACATAATATTATAATATAAACATATGCATTATATATCATATATGATGTTATATATATTTAGGTTAATATATATCATATAATATATATGTATTTATGTAAATATGGGCTTCCCAGATGGCTCAGTGATAAAGAATCTGTCTGCCAATGCAGGAGATGTGGATTTGATCCCTGGGTAGGGAAGATCCCCTGGAGAAGGAAATGGCCACCCACTCCAGTATTCTTGCCTGGGAAATCCCATAGATAGAGGAGCCTGGTGGGCTAAAGCCTTGGGGTTGCAAAGAGTCAGACATGACTTAGCAACTAAAAAACAACAATGATTTATGTAAACATAAATAATTTATCTAGTTGTATGATTACTCTGTCATAATTTAATCATGTTTGAAATCTTTTTTTATTTTTGTGATTATCTCTGTTTTATTTTTATTTTTTTAATTTAAATTTATTTATTTTAATTGGAGGATAATTACTTTACAATATTGTATTGGTTTTGCCATACATCAACATGAATCTGCCATTGAAACATGTATAATATCATATAAGAATCGAATCGCCAGTCCAGGTTCGATGCAGGATACAGGATGCTTGGGGCTGGTGCACTGGGATGACCCAGAGAGATGGTACGGGGAGGGAGGGGGGAGGGGGTTCAGGATGGGGAGCACATGTACACCCATGTTTAAAATCTTGAAACATGAAACAAACATGAAATCAGATTTGTTGTAGCAGAATGTAACCAGTTTCTAGACATTTTATTGTTTTTTATAACAATACTTTTTTACTGCTGATATTTATTTTCATTTGCTTCATGCAAGCCCTGTACTAACTTTATCATCTCTAGAAAATTTTCTTGCCACAGCACTCTGAACTTAATGATAATATGATGTATATTTTACAGATGAAAGAACTGAATATTAGTCAAAATCCAAGTGTTGGGGGTGGAATGAAACCTAGATCTACTTCAGGCCAGATCCTGAATTTTTAAAGCACCAAATACATAGTATTATCTTATAGTACATGTATTAAAGCATTTTCTTGGTCTTTGGCATAAATACAGGCCAATAATGTTCACATTCATTTCCAAACTGAACATATTTAATTTTCAAACTCCCTACAAGGAACAGTTCAGAATTAGTCTAAATCTTTGATAAACTGTCTCTAAATGTGTTCCAAAGACGAAGAATCCAAAAACCCCCTTTTTTCCAAAAATAGGAAGTGATTCTAGTAGGTTCTTCTTTTACAGAAGTATTTATTTCAGCAACCAGAATTCTTGACTGAAACATGTAATGGCCAAATACCGTTGGTCATTCTAACAGAAGAAAATGAGGAAAAAGATATTCCTTTTACTGAAGAAGTAAAATTTTCCAAATTTTGTTGTCTCAGTGAGAAAGCTGCTTTGATAAAGAGATAAATGATATATTGATAAGGAGTCTGATTTCTTTGGAGTTCTTTGTATTGATAAGGAGCCAGATTAGCTTTGCATTAACCTGTTGGTCCAGATAATTTAAGTGAACTTTCTCATTGACCCTTTTATCCCAAGCTATTGCTATTTTGGGTCTTCCCAGGAGGCTCAGCACTAAAGAGTCTGCCTGCCGATAGAGATACAGGTTTGATCCCTGGATCAGAAAGATCCCCGGAGAAGGAAATGACAACCCACTCCAGTATTCATGCCTGAAAATGTTCGTGGATAGAGGAGCCTGGCAGGCTACAGCCCACGGGGTCACAAAAGAGTCAAATATGACTCAGCAACTAAACAGCAACAAAAAATTGCTGTTTTGAGATTGCGCCCTGATGGAGAAACTTGTCCTAAAGTTGGATCACGTGCTCAGAGGTTCTGTTCTTCCCTCTGCTAACACACAGCAGCCACTGTTTTTATTTTCTTACAGTATTTAAAACAGAATTATATCAGCTTCATCAAATTAATTAAAAAGCCTGTCTTATGTGGTTGAAATAATTTATATAATTTAGAAATTATCTGTTCCTTTCAAACTTAAAATTTTCTGTTTTAAAAAAAAAGCAGCAGTGATTTTTCTAAAATCAGGTACAATTTAATTAAGGCAATAAAAACATCGAAGAGAGTTTTAAAAATAAACATAATTCACAGTAGTGATTTGATAGTTATGAAACTTTATGTGCCAAATAATATAATATCAAACTATAT
Organism: Bubalus bubalis; assembly: GCF_019923935.1. NCBI lineage: Eukaryota > Metazoa > Chordata > Mammalia > Artiodactyla > Bovidae > Bubalus > Bubalus bubalis. The sequence goes on along the minus strand of NC_059170.1, from coordinate 14,919,288 downwards.
AAAGCAAAACTGATAAGCAATAAAAAGAGATGATGGGAAATAAAATTATACTAACAACCTTAAACACAATATACTGTATATAATAAATAGCAAGTATATGAAAATAATTTTACATATAAGAATATTTCTAACATCACTATTTATGACAGTGGTAAATTTTAAATGTACAATAAAAGAATCCTAAAATCATTATAACAAATCAATAATATAAGATATTGCACAGTCTTTAAAAATTATATTCTAAATAACATTTAGACATGTAAAATATTATTATAATACTGTTTTTAATTATAGCTTCTGAGAGATTTTAAAGCTACAAAAAACTATGAATGAAAGAATAGTATGAAGCCTCCTAGAAGCGATAAATATAACTGTTTCTCACATAAGTCTCATTTTTCTATGAATGGAGTACCACAACCACATCACACAGACACACGGACACAGAGACACACACACTCTCTACAGAGACACACACATTCTCACTATACTAGCTCCCTTTTCTTCTTCCTCATTCACTGCACTGAAGCCTCTAACTGTGTAAATTCTTAAAGAGATGGGAATACCAGACCACTCTACCTGCCTCCTGAGAAACCTATATGCAGGTCAAGAAGCAACAGTTATAACCGGACATGGAACAATGGACTCGTTCAAAATTGGAAAAGGAGGATGCTATGTCTGTATATTGTCCCCTGCCTTATTTAACTTATATGCAGAGCACATCATGCAAAATGCTGGGCTTGATGACTCACAAGCTGGAATCAAGATTGCTGGGAGAAATATCAACAACCTCAGATAGGCAGATGATACCACTTTAATGGTAGAAAATGAAGAGGAACTAAAGAGCGTCTTGATGGAGGTGAAAGAGGAGAGTGAAAAAGCTGGCTTACAATTAAATATCCAAAAAACTAAGATTATGGCATTCAGTCCCATCACTTCATGGCAAATAGATGGGGGAAAAGTAGCAAAAGTGACAGATTTTGTTTTCTTGGGCTCCCAAATCATTGAGGATGGTGAGTACAGCCACAAAATTAAAAGATGCTCGCTCCTTGGAAGAAAAGCAGTGACAACCTAGACAGCATATTAAAAAGCAGAGACATCATTTTGCCCATAAAGGTCCATATACTTCAAGCTATAGTTTTTCCAGGAGTCATGTACAGATGTGAGAGTTAGACCATAAAGAAGGCTGAGCACCAAAGAACTAATGCTTTCAAACGGTGCTGCTGGAGAAGATTCTTGAGAGTCCTTGAACAACAAGGAGATCAAACCAACCAATATTAAAGGAAATCAACCCACTTCATTCGAATGACTGATGTTGAAGTTCCAATACTTTGGCCACCTGATGCAAAGAGCTGACTCTTTGGATAAGTCCCTAATGCTGGGAAAGATTGAAGACATGAGGAGAAAGGGGTGACAGAGGATGAGATGGTTGGATGGCATCTCTGACTCAGTGGACATGAGTTTGAGCAAACTTCAAGAGATAGTGAAGGACAGGGAAGACTGGTGTGCTACCGTTCATGGAGTCTCAAATAGTTGGACACGAATTAGCAACTGAACAGCAATCCCTTTAAAAAATTTAATATATAACCTTTTGAGCCATTGTATTCAAATTTGTATGTAATTATTCTAATACTACATAGAGTTTCTTTGTTTTTTTTTTATTATTACAGCAACATAGCATGTTATATTATTAACAGTTGTCATTTTAGTCGCTCAGTCATGTCCAACTTTTTGTGACCCCATGGATTGTAGCCCTCCAGGCTCCTCTGTCCAGTATTAACTAATAATTTTCACTTTTAAAAAAATCACATATCTAAGATCCAGTCACATTGGAATATATTTCAAACTCTAATTACAGATTTAATATAGATGATATACTTTTGGGGCTTCCCAGGTGGCGCTAGTGGTAAAGAACAGTGAAAGTCAGTCATATCCAACTCTTTGCGACCCCACAGACTATACAGTCCAACCCAGAACTATACAGTCCTCAACCTAGGGATCGAACCCAGGTCTCCCGCGTTGCAGGTGGATTCTTTGCCAGTTGAACCACCAGAAAAGACCACCTGCCAATACAGTAGACTTAACTGATGAGGGTTTGATCCCTGGATGGGAAGATCCCCTGGAGGAGGGCAAGGCGACCCACTCCAGTATTCTGGCCTGGAGAATCCTGGACGAAGCCAGACAGAGGAGCCTGCCAGGCTACAGTCCATAGGGTCTCAAAGAGTCGGACATGACTGAAGTGACATAGCACACACCGTATACTTTTTAATATTTTGTGCTTTTGTTTTAAATCATGCTAAAATTTAAAGCATTTTACATTTATTCTTTTTTATTCAAAATCATTCTTACACCATATATACTTGTGCATGTGCTCCAGGATTTTCTAAGGTATATACTTAGCAACAAAACTGCTAGGCTCTAAGAGATACCTATTTTCAGTTTTCTACATACTGCCAAATTGTTTTTTTCAAAATGGTTGTACCAACTCACACAGCAGAGTATGAAAAGTCCCTTTCCTCACAGCCTGGTTAAATCTGGATGTCACACTTTTTCTGAATTTTTTTTTTTAATTTTTTTCCTATTCAGATGGGAGTAAAATGTACTTCAATGTTGTACTGATTTTTATTCTATTCATTTCTAATAAATTTGTACATTTTCTAATACATTTTTAGTCCTAAGGCTCCTAACTCAACTTCTCCTCTCTCCCACTCCCCATGAATTGCAGGGTTATTATCTCTTTCCACTTTTTTTTTGTTTAGATCTGTTTTGGAAGTTCTTGGTATAGCCTAGATATTAACTACATTTCTTTTACATGCTAGGCAAATGTTATCTGCTACATAGTGGGCCTTTTTTTCTTTATTTTGTTTATATTTTTATTTTTCATTTCATTACATTTTTCAATTTAACATTATCAGATGTCTACATCTTTTCCTTTGTAGTTTACGCTTTATATTTCATGTTTAAGTCCTTCCCCACTTTAATATCATATAGGCCTTTCCACTTGAAAGATTCAGTTGTTTTGCTTTTTCACATATAAGATTTAATTGCTATGGAATGATGCATTTCTTATTAACTATAAGAATTATTTCATGTATATTGAGAATACTTAACACAAGTTAGTGTACTGAATATGTCATTTCCCCCCCAATTTTTTAATGCTACCTTACTCATTTAAGAGTTTGAATATGATCATTCTTTTTTTTTTTTTTTCCAGTTCTCTGAATGTTGAGTTTCTTTTTTTTTAATTTTATTTTATTTTTAAACTTTACATAATTGTATTAGTTTTGCCAAATATCAAAATGAATCCGCCACAGGTATACATGTGTTCCGCATCCTGAACCCTCCTCCCTCCTCCCTCCCCATTCCATCCCTCTGGGTTGTCCCAGTGCATCGGCCCCAAGCAACTCCAGAAAAATAAATGACCCAATCAAAAAATGGGCCAAAGAACTAAATAGACATTTCTCCAAAGAAGACATACAGATGGCTAACAAACACATGAAAAGATGCTCAACATCACTCATTATCAGAGAAATGCAAATCAAAACCACTATGAGGTACCATTTCACACCAGTCAGAATGCCTGTGATCCAAAAGTCTACAAGTAATAAATGCTGGAGAGGGTGTGGAGAAAAGGGAACCCTCTTACACTGCTGGTGGGAATGCAAACTAGTACAGCCACTACGGAGAACAGTGTGGAGATTCCTTAAAAAACTGGAAATAGAACTGCCTTATGATCCAGCAATCCCACTGCTGGGCATACACACTGAGGAAACCAGAAGGGAAAGAGACACGTGTACCCCAATGTTCATCGCAGCGCTGTTTATAATAGCCAGGACATGGAAGCAACCTAGATGTCCATCAGCAGATGAATGGATAAGAAAGCTGTGGTACATATACACAATGGAGTATTACTAAGCCATTAAAAAGAATACATTTGAATCAGTTCTAAAGAGGTGGATGAAACTGGAGCCTATTATACAGAGTGAGGTAAGCCAGAAAGAAAAACACCAATACAGTATACTAATGCATATATATGGAATTTAGAAAGATGGTAACAATAACCCCGTGTATGAGACAGCAAAAGAGACACTGATGTATAGAACAGTCTTATGGACTCTGAGAGAGAGGGAGAGGGTGGGAAGATTTGGGAGAATGGCATTGAAACATTTAAAATATCATGTATGAAACGAGTTGCCAGTCCAGGTTCGATGAATATGATCATTCTATTTACTATAATTTTATAATGTCTTGACATCTGATCAAGCCAGTTTCCCCTTCATTTTTTCTTCTTTTACTACTTTTTATATTCAGAATTGTCCTCAATTTGTGATTATTATTTTATGCCAATCTTAGAATTAGCATACATGTTTCATGTAGAAAAATCTTGGTGTAATTTGGATTGGCATTGCAATGAACTCAGTGCCAATTTAGAGGACAATTTATATTTGATATGATTCCTTTAATAATTATTCTGTGGCGATCTTACAGCGATCGTTTTTAAAGATGTGGTTTTTTTTTTCCTACAAGTGGAATTAGTTTATTGTGATTTTTTGTCAGTTTGGCTGTATCTCACAGTTTTTGATATATAATAATTTCACTTTCATTAATTCCTAACTATTCTCTAATTATAAATTTTCTTTACTTTCTGTTTATTTGTAATGATTACCAGGCACTGCGAAATTAATGTTTCAATCTTTCAATTCTTTCAAAGTTCTCCATCAATTGATTAATGCATATTCACTTAGCCTATGAGTTCCCCAAAGCCAGAAATTGTCTTATTTTAATTCCCTGCCTCGGGCTCTGGCATAGTCATAGACATACACTATAGGAACAGATAAATGCGTACCAGTTCTTCTGACCTATTTACCATTGATTCTTTCATAAATTCCCTCATTCCTTTAATAGTTACTTCTTGAGTTTCTGAGAAGGATATAATAGGGAGTGTTCAAGGCACTTAGGCTGGTTATACTCTAAATATTGTTAGCATCAGTTCAGTTCAGTAACTCAGTCATGGCTGTTGCAGCATGCCAGGTTTCCCTGTCCATCCACCATCTCCCAAAGCTTGCTCAAACTCACGTCCATCGAGTGGGTGTTAGCATAGGACTTCCCTGGTGGCTCAGACAGTAAAGAATCCACCTGCAATGCAGGAGACCCAAGTTTGATCCCTGGTTCAGGAAGACTTCCTGGAGAAGGAAATGGCAAACCACTCCAGTATTCTTGCCTGGAGAATCCTATGGACAGAGGTGTCTGGCAGGCAAAGAGTGGACACGACTGAGCAACCAACACCTACCTACCACAGCACTCTGAGACATAAGCTCATCTGTTTAATGGGGAACTCCAGATACAATTTTCCCTCAATATCCCAGAGGGATTGGTTCTATGGATACCATGTTTTATGTATCCCCATGGATACCAAAATTCTCGAATGCTCAAGTCCTTTATATACAATAGCATGGTATTTACATGTAACTTACACACATCCTCCTGTTTACCTTAAATCATCCCCAGATTACTTATAATGCCTAATGCAATGTAAATGCTATGTAATTGTCAATACAATGTAAATGTTATGCAAATATAGTTAACAGTGCAGGTATAGAACCCATGAATACAGAGTGCCAACTGTATAACTCACTACACAGGTCACATTTTTTCCTATAATAATTTTTCTTAACCCTTCACATTGCCATTTTGGCTACCTGTTGATGGAATTAGAGTTCATATTATAAATTAAGATGTAGCATTGTTTTGGGGAGCTTAAAAGATGGGGACAGTGGATATTTTAGTCTTCCTTTTTATTTGGATGTAGATATAAGGTACTCTTGCCTGGAAAATCCCATGGATGGAGGAGCCTGGTAAGCTGCAGTCCATGGGGTGGCTAAGAGTCGGACACGACTTCACTTTCACTTTCACTTTCATGCATTGGAGAAGGAAATGGCAACCCACTCCAGTGTTCTTGCCTGGAGAATCCCAGGGACGGTGAAGCCTGATGAGCTGCCATCTATGGGGTCGCACAGGGTCGAACACGACTGAAGCAGTTTAGCAGCAGCAGCAGATACAAGGTGATTTGATTTCAGTTGTGCTGTGCTGTGCTGTGCTTAGTTGCTTAGTTGTGTTGGACTCTTTTTGACCCCATGGACTGTAACCCACCAGTCTTCTCTGTCCATTCTCTAGGTAAGAATACTGGAGTGGGTTGCCATGCCCTCCTCCAGGGGATCTTTCCAACCCAGGGATTGAACCTAGGTCTCCCACATTGTAGGCAGATTCATTACTATCTGAGCCACCAGGGAAGCCCAAGAATATTGGAGTGGGTAGCCTATCCCTTCTCCAACAGAACTTCCCGACCCAGGAGTCAAACCAGGGTCTCCTGAATTGCAGGCGGATTCTTTACCAACTTAGCTACCAGGGAAGCCCCAAAACACTGTTATCTGGACACAAACACAGATTAAAAGATATAAAAATACAAGTCAGGTGTGGGTCTAGGCATCTGTATTTTGTCAAAGATTCCCAAGTGATTCTACAGTGTACTCAGGGCTCTAACAATTGGACCATAGTTACTGTTTAATCTATAACTTAGTTCCTCTCTCTACCTTTATTGTCTACTCTTATTTTTTCGGTTTTGTTTACAATTTCTCATGGGGCTTCTGAGGAATTCATATGGGTCTGAATTTGCAAGCTGGGTATATGGAATATTGCAGGTATTGGTACAGCAGTTTTCATTTTGCTTTTAAAGAGCATGCTTGTTGTAAATAAGTCTTTACACATGTTTGAGATAAAGAGCTGGCTGATTTCAATCTCTCCTTTGTATCTAAGTACAAAGAAGCAGTATGTTGAAGCCTAAAAGCCCTTACAGCAGATAGATAGGTAATAAAAACATTATCATGGATATCTCATAAAGATTCCAGAGACCTCAGAAACCTAAACTAGCTCTTCAGTGCCTCTTTTAGGCACCAGAAATCCCATAATTGTGGTCAAGTGGTGATACTCAATATAAGAAGAATGTGTGCTCAGTTATGTCCAGCTCTTTGGGACCCCATGGACTGTAGCCCACCTGGCTCCTTTGTCCATGGAATTTTCCAGGCAAGAATACTGGAGCAGGATGCCATTTCCTACTCCAGGGGATCTTTTGACCCAGAAATCGAACTCAGGACTCTTGCATCTCCCGCATTGGCAGGCAGATTCTTTACCACTATGCCACCTGAGGAGCTGAACAAGAGGAATACTTTTTCATATTTCTGCTATTTGCAGGCGGAGGCAATACCAAACTTTAGAGACTCACGTGTGCGTGGACATGCTAAACTGGGGCCCAGTGGTGAGGCAAAAGCAAGGCTATACTGCCTTTGCTCTTTGCCCATTAAACCTCAATAAATGAGCCTCTATTTTACAGAAAATAAAATGCAATGGGATAATAGTTTCTTGCCATACTAGTTCAGCTATACCTCCTTTTAACAGCTCAAACATCAGCAACAGTACGGTGCTGATTGCCCAAATTCTATGAAAGAATTACTAGCCAATGGAGAAGTAGCAACTGGTGCAGTCTGCAAGTCAGAGCCCCTCAAATGTCACTGCATGGATAGTTTTTCTGCAGCAATCAGTAAATCTGTCATCAATGAAGTCACTTTCTGCTGTATATCCTTTCTGATAAATTGCTATATCCTTAAGTAATCTTAGTTTCTCCTGATGATAGGCATTTCCATAACTCAAACTATCACAGAGAGGGTGTGCTTTTTTTTTGAAAACTTAATATTTTCTTTAAGAATCATATTGTTAACAAAAAGTTTCTTCTGGAAGGAATCACCTGGAAGGTATGTGTATGTGATTTCTTCCAAATGGTACACCTTGCCTCACTTCTGAATCACTTTTTAGAAAAACATATAGTGATACCTTTTGTGGATCAAATAAGGTCAATTAGAAATATTACAGTCATACCCTAATAATTTTTTCTAGTTGTGATGAAAACTTTCACTTGAGCTTTCTTTTCATTTTCTAAGAGAAAAATAGCATTTTCCTATACACATGTGGCAGTTTGAGGAAATTCTCCCATGTAGCTAATATAAACATATTTCATGTCATTGTTGAGTCTAGGAAACTGGATTCCCCAAATTATCCCTCTTGTAGAAATTTATTTGTTAAGTAAACTGTAGTCCACACCACTTCCTCAGCCTTGCCCAAAGAAACACATTGCCTGAACAAAGAATTATTACAAACTTGGAAAGAACATTAAAGTTCATCTAACTGAACCAACTACCACACAGAAGCCATCCTTTCTTCTAAAAAGCATGCTTATTTCCCAGGGATTGTTTTGCAAGTAGCATTATAAAGCAGTTTGGAGAAATGTATGAATTTGGTCTCATTTTAAGTATGTTGGTTGGCATTATTTCTGTGCCCAAAGTTTTAATTTTCTTCTGTTTTTCTCCAAATTGCAAGTTGGCTTTGATCTTAAATCAGTGAATGTATTCCCATGGACAAGCAAGAAACATGCTGGAAAGTAAATAAAAGTATTACCAAAGATGCTTATTGTTAGTGTACAAATGGATGGTTTTCACATCTGTAGCTATAATAATCCAGGGTCCTCAAACTTCATAGACTGAAAAGCTTTGATTTGATGCATTGTCAGTCCAAGGCTTGTTTGGCTAGAAAGGCTTGAGCTTAGATTTTTTAACCTTCTGCAGTGAGTGGTGGTAATAATAATTGGGGACTGGCAAAGGGGATGGAGCCTGATGAATTTAGTGACATTAGTTATGAGAATGGGAAGTTTGATTGAAAACTTATTGGGTACTTCCAGCCCAGTTGAAAAATGTAACTTCAATTGACCATCTCTGGTTTAGTTTATCTCACACTGAAGATGAATGAGCCCTCTCTCTTGTGAGGTAGACTTCCATACAGAATGTCTGAGCTAAGGGAGTCTTTTTCAGAAGTTAAGATACCTACTGTGTGCTGAACCAAAGTTTGATAACTCCTCTCCTACTTCATTTTAAGAACTTGCATCTTAAACTTTGGGTTTTGATAGTAAGAGATAAACATAGTAAATCTTACAAAAAATTCATTTCTAGAAGAAATTGCCAAAGATTTATGATCCTTATCTTCACTAGTTATTGAAATTCATATTTGTTTTGTCTTTGGGGTATAGAGTTATGTGAACTAAGAATAATTTATTAAGTTAAAGGATGCCAATGATCAGTTTTTAGAACAGACCCACTCTATAACTTATTAATTTTGATGCTTTATATAATACAGCTCCCTAAGACCTGCCTTAATAATGACTATTTGAGCCAAAATTCTGGCATCGTCACAGGAAGGAGTGAAATATTTTTTTAAATTATCATTCCTTTAAAAATCATAAAGGTTATTGTATATTGTCAGAACTCAGTATGTATTTGTGTGTGTGTGTGTGTGTATACCCTCAGTAACTATGGAAATGAACAAAATAGGTCCTAAAATTGGGGAAATCTTTGTTTTCCCAGCTGGGAAGAGAGAAGGAACTCACCCTAAATAAGGAAGTCACAAATGAAACAGTGAAGATGTTTTGAACAGGGCCAAAACTGAGCCAGAAAACTAAGTAACTAAAATATTATAAATCATATACAATCATAAATATAAATCATATAATTATAAAAGCATATACAATCATGCCTTTAATTTTCTGGGCTTTTAAGAAAACCCATTCTCTTTGCTTTTTTCCTCGAGGAAAATTAGAACCAAATTTACAGCCCAGCTATTGTAATTGCAGAGACTTTCTGATATACAGACCCAAGTCTGACTCACACTCCCTGACACACATCCTCCTGTATACTTTAAGTCATTCCCACTGACTGAGGGCTGTTAAGGGATTGTTGACGCCGGGACACTTACAGCCTGCCCCACGTGGGGGCCAAGTTTCTCCCAAGCTCTCTGTGGCCTTGCAGGCATTAGAGGAGGCAGCCTTTGGCAGGAGTACCGAGATGAGACACCAAGGAAAACTGCCACAGGGAATGAGAATAAGAACAGGAGACAAAGGCATCTTCAAGACAGTACTTCTTGTACAATCCTTTGCATAATTTGGTAACTGATATTCAGTTTGCTTTGAAGAACAGGCAGGCAGTGACCAGTGGTTCAAGGTTAGAATAATGGTGTCCTGTTTTAGCTTTTTTAGGCATAGCAAGGATAGCAAGAACCTATTTCAAAGTCAAATGAAAACACATCTTATATTCCACCATATATTCCTCTTGCCTCTTGTTAACAGTGCGACTTCTGGGGAGCCAGCTACCAACAGCAGTCCTGCCAAATGTGGGTTCAAGGGACAGCATCAGGAAAGAGCCTTTTACTGACTCTTTCTGCAGTTACTTCTTTCAGTACCTGCTGCAGGACTCAGCCAGCCAAACTCCATCTGGTTCCCATGCATTGTAACACTTTCAGTCTTTGCCCCAACCTTCTCTTGAGATAAACTTATGGATAACTTTTTGTAAGGCCGTCTGTCCTGATCCTTTTATATCTCCAACAGTCAGCTTCTGTCAAACTTGTGGGAAATAAAGGATTTTACAGATGCTGAGAAAAGATCAGAGGCATAAACCTAGTTAAAAATTCCAAAATCGATATTTTAAAAAAGGGATGAAAAACCCCAGGAAACCCCCAGGTTGTCAAAGAAGTGCTCAGTTCAAAGGTAGTAATTCAGGGATGAATCTGAGGATCTGAGTGTCAATAGGATCTTGGTTTGATAGGAAAAGAACGATCTTTTTCAGGTTGCCATGGGACTATTTGACTTTACGACCGCTGTACAAGGTGAAACTGTGAACCAGAGCATTGGGGCCATTGGAAAAATGTGCAGTGGAAAGTCTTTCATTCTGCTTTTCTCCAACACCCACTTCTTAATTTTTCTGGAGGATAAAAAGCAAACTAGAGGGGAAAAATGTCTGCAGTTTATCCAAAGTGTCCATTGTAATACAGAGCTGCGGTGGCAACGACTAAAACGATCAATTGAATAGGTAATTTTATATCTGGATATCTTGACTGTATATTTTGAGGAGATTTGCATGAGGTCCTCAGGGTCCTGAAGAAAGAGTAAGGTTTGGGTGCAATTTTGATGAAATATTCTGGAACCTGAATTATAAGTCTCACTCTTTTAAGCTAATGTACTGAGCTATTCACCGATAGAGCTTGCCTGATTGTGCCTTGGGCCAGGTGAGACTGTATGTTACAGGATACTCATGTTGGACACACATCTTCCTCATTCTGTTAAGACACATCTGAATCCCGGAAGCTTATCTGTTTACCATGCTAGTTCAGCTTGTACAGGGACCTCAGGTTCCAAATTTCCCTGTTCTCTTAGAGGTCTGATAGGGCTTCCCCATGTGGTGCTAGAGGTAAAGAATCCGCCTGCCAGAGCTGGTGATGTGAGAGACGCAGGTTTGATCCCTGGGTTGAGAAGATCCTCTGGAGAAGGAAATGGCAACCCGCTCCAGTACTCTTGCCTGGAAAATTCCATAGACAGAGGAGCCCGGCGGGCTACAGTCCATGGGGTCTCAAACAGTCAGACATGACCAGGCACAGTGCAGCACATGGTGACAGCCCAGCTTAGAGGTATGAAACCCTGGACGCTAGCTTTCTTGTCTTTGCCTCCCAGTTCTTTCTCTATGACCTGGGTTCTCCCCAGGCCCCCAAGCTCCGTGTGAATAGGAAATTTGCCCAGATATCAACATCTGTGTCCAGTTGACTTAAGAGTTTTTCTGATACAGGGGCATTCCTGGAAACAGTTCTCAGCACCCCGGAGTCTTTGCTTTCAGAGTCTTCTCCTGGTGTTGGAACTTGTACAGACCAGCCCCTTACCCTCTATTTTGTGTCTGGGACTGGCCAACTGCCCATGTTGCAGTAATCTCTGCAAACCTGTGGCCCAAAATGCTCAGCTGCTCATTTTCAGGTTTTAGTATATCTGATGCTGCAGCCCAACTTGTTTATGCCAGAGCTCCCTGTGATGGGGAGAGGAGTCATTCGATGTGTCCAGGCAAAGGATGGCCAACACCCAGCACTTGTGACACTGCTTGTTTCCAAGCAGGGATCTAAGCAGACTTTTCTAATTAACCAATTAGCGTGCACTTTCACATCTAGGCCAGACATAGCCACAGGGATTTTCTTACTTTATTATTTTATACAGCTAGTAGATCACAGTTAAATGAAACCCACGTTCTATCTCTGGTGAAAGGCTTGCTGCTAAGGCAGGCACGTAGAAGAGAAGGCACCCTGAGTTGACTCAGAGAATAAGTGCATGGGGCAGGACAAGGTCCCTGGGGACAGAAGAGAGGGAGAAAAAGTTACTGAATCCCACTGAGGGCTCATTATGAAGGGAATCTTTATTGTGATGGCCCAATGAAATTCACAATCTTGGCTTTGGCTACATTCAATTCTTTAGCGATCTCGGCTCAGCAGACCAGGGTCAGAGAAAGCAGCTGGATGCCTTGATCCAAATCTGGCAAGTCTCAGGATAACCACACTGGTAGTGGTGTTTCTCCATTACTGTTGTGATGGCAAGTCAAGCATATTATGAGCACTGATTCTTTTCAGAGGAGCCCTTCCACCAAGCTTCAGAAGTAGTTCTCCTTCACTACGGAGAAGAATGTTCTGATACATAAACAAAATTCAAATAAGATTCTATTCATATCATACTAACAATGACCAATTAGACTTAATGGTAATCAGCAAATTCAACATTTGTATTTCTTTTTTTTCATATGAGGTCTACCTAATTGCTCCCAAGATCCCAAGATCATCTGCTTCTAACTGTTTAGAGCTGTGGTCCCTAATACCCCAACACAAGTGAACTCAGTATTCTTCACATTTTGAGCCAATATTGATCAGCCTGGTCATTTAGACCAATCACAGCCAAAACGTTTCCCTGAGCTTAGAATAAAGTCAATATCTTTCTTGGAGAAGAGACAGCTCTACTCCTCACCTCAAATTCATAACTTTGCCCTTGGGATTGGGGATACATGCGTGCATGCTAAGTCACTTCAGTTGTGTCCGACTTTTTGCAATCCTTTGGACTGTAGCCCATCAGGCTCCTCTGTCCACGGGACTTCTCCAAGCAAGAACACTGACGTAGGTTGCCATGCCCTCCTCCGGGAGATCTTCCCAACCCAGCGATTGAACCCGCATCTCCTACAACCTCCACTTTAATTCTGCCCTCTCTCTACCCTTAATTACCACTCCTCCACCTCCATAGTTAAAGACCCTTTAACCTGAATATTCAGAGTCCATGATGTTCTTTGGAGAAAGTTTTCCAGTAGATAGTAATACAGTGCTTAGAAAGCTGAAGACAGGAAAAATCTTCATATTTGTGCCTTCCTATGCGGTGAATAGACTAGGCGGGACTTACCTTGTCATGCTTAGCTCTCTGCTTTGCCTGTGATTAGGAAAGATCGGCCCTGAGATGGGTGCTTGGCCATTTAGGATTTAGTGAGCCTGAAGAAGAAGGCCCCATTTATGTCTCCAAGCCTAAAAATAGTTTGTAAATTCATCTTTTTACAAATAAATTCAGCATTTGAACAGAGAGGAAGTTTCAAGCATTTGCCTAGCTTGAAATAAAGTATAATGTGGTTCCCATTTTTCTTTTGATCCTTGTTTGAATATTGGCCCAACTGCTGGGCTCCCTGCTACAGCCCAGATCATTGAACCACTTCAGACACTTCCTAATTACCTAAGAAGGAGCCTCTGTCAGTCTCAACCTTTGCCAAAAAAAAAAGTAGGAATGTCTTAACAGATTTTTTTGAGCATAGAAGCAAGTTCAATCTTTGCTAAAGATCAATGTGAAAGAATATGATTGATGAAAGACATATGCTATGACTTCAAGAGAGGAAAGTATTATTATAAGTGCCAAATATTTGTCATTTCATGCCTGGAATACAAGCTTCCATGGATGCAGCAAAAATATGGCTAGAACCCAGATATATCCAGAAAGAATGTTTAATTCCCTGATCACTCAGAATGGAAAGTGATCATAAGCCACTTTTGCCCAAGGCAAATGCCTTGATACTTGCAGTCCTTTCACCCTCAAAAGTGTCCCAGTTTGGATAGCATATGACATAGTCACCCTATGAGATTAGTTCTACTACATCCTAAGTATAAATCCTAAAATCTTATATTGGAAGGTAAGACTCTTCCTAACCTAGTATAATCCTGCTAATTCTCTTCTGTCTCAAAAATAGTAGCCTGAAATTGTCAAAGTTGACAAAATTCAAGTATATTGATGCTAAATTTGGTTTATGGGCTTCCTTGGTGACTGATTGTTAAAGAATCTCCCTGCCAATTCAGGAGACATGGGCCAAAATTCCAAGGTTAGGAAGATCCCTTGGGGAAGGAAATGGCAACCCACTCCAGTATTCTTGCTTAGGAAATCCCATGGACAGAGGAGACTGCTGCTGGTGCTGCTAAGTCGAGTCAGTCATGTCTGACTCTGTGCAGCCCCATAGACGGCAGCCCACCGGGCTCCTCTGTCCCTGGGATTCTCCAGGCAAGAACACTGGAGTGGGTTGCCATTTTCTTCTCCAATGCATGAAAGTGAAAAGTGAAAGTGAAGTCGCTCAGTCGTGTCTGACTTTTAGCGACCCCATGGACTATAGCCTACCAGGCTCCTCCACCCATGGGATTTCCCAGGCAAGAGTACTGGAGTGGGGTGCCATTGCCTTCTCCGACAGAGGAGACTAGTGGGCTATAATCCATGGTGTTGCTGAAGAGTCCGACATGACTTAGTGACTAAACAACAACAACCTGATATATACATATACAGAATAAAGCTTCTAATTTTTTCAAAGTATAGTTGAGTATTTTATTGAATTGCAAGGTTCTAGAATGCAGGACATTATGGTTTTGGCACATGGTCTAGCAAGAGAACACAAGTAGCTGCTTGTACAGACATGTGACTCAGGACATAACACTACATTCCTAGTTTGACTATGGAAGGGTCATAATATCCACAGAGACGTACGAAAACAACACCCAGCTCAGAGTGTGCACATGTACACACACAAACAAGCATTATTTTAGGCGAACTATTAGCTTTAACATTTGTACCTGAAGCAATAAAACTGATGAATATAGAATCTATTTTTGAAACAAGTTCAGCAGTCTCCTTCAAACGCCATTTTGAGGTCCCAGAATAAATGCCCTTTCACAGTGCAGCTGAAGCCCCAGCCAATTCCGCAAATGGTCTTGGAAAATTGCCTTCAGAATTGACGCTCCCGGGGGAAGGATTACTGGTAGAGGAAGCAAGATACAGGAGGTGTTTCTGAGACCCAGAAAGAGGCAGAGGAGGAGGTGAAAGGGTAACTTGGCACAGGTGGCTGCAATTTCTCCTTGCCCAGTAGTCCTATTCATTATTAACTGCAACGTTTTCCACCTGCATAGGGAACAGTTTTGTATTAATCCATTTTAACTTACCAAACCCACCAAGTCTAGGGTCTATATTCCAGCTGTAACATTGTGGGGAAGTTATTTTCATTTAGGAACAAAGATACTCTGAACTCTATTGACTCTGACTCAACAAATAGCTGAGGACTTATTATGTAGAATCTCCCACTCCTTTTATTTCATTGTGTCCTCAAGAAGATTAAAATTCACCAACTCAAAAATACATAAAATATGACAAGGTAGGTGCCATAATCAGATTTAGTAATTAACAAATTGCTCAAATGTGCAGAAGATCTCATTCAATTGATTTAGTCAGGAAACAATTGAAGAAGGAAACTCTCTTTTGTATTGACCCAAATAGATGGGTAGTTTTTAGTGGGAAAGGAAAGTGACTACCTTTTTGTAGAAGTTCACCCAGCATAAGTAAATATGCAAAAGCAGAGATTTTAAGAGGTTTGTATTACAAGAACAAGATTACTTCACTGGATTAATAAGATTGTTAATCTTAACTTAATAATTAGTAATTATTAAGAATTTATGTAACTTGGCATTAAAATATTCCAAGTAATTCTTTCAAGAAAGAAAGAGTTAAGGTCTATAATAACCAAAGCTCTTCTCTCAGGCTAAGTCACATCTATATTTGTTTTTATTGAATAAAAAGGAATACAATATGACCTAAATAACAATGTTCATCGAAGCACTGTTTATAATAGCCAGGACATGGAAGCAACCTAGACGTCCATCATCAGATGAATGAATAAGAAAGCTGTGGTACATAAACACAATGGAGTACTACTCAGCCATTAAAAAGAATGCATTTGAGTCAGTTCTAATGAGGTGGATGAAACTGGAGCCTATTATACAGAGTGAAGTAAGCCAGAAAGAAAAACACCAATACAGTATACTAACGCATATATATGGAAATTAGAAAGATGGTAACAATAACCCTGTATACGAGACAGCAAAAGAGACACTGATGTATAGAACAGTTTTTTGGACTCTGTGGGAGAGGGAGAGGGTGGGATGATTTGGGAGAATGGCATTGAAACATGCATAATATCATATATGAAACGAGTCGCCAGTCCAGGTTCGATGCATGATACTGGATGCTTGGGGCTGGTGCACTGGGACGACCCAGAGGGATGGTATGGAGAGGGAGGTGGGAGGAGAGTTCAGGATGGGGAACACATGTATACCTGTGGCGGATTCATTTTGGTATATGGCAAAACCAATACAATATTGTAAAGTTAAAAATAAAATTAAATTAAATTTAAAAAAATTAGTATTAAAACAACAAGGCAAGTTTAAAGAAAATAAGAAAGATGAAGTATATAAAAGTGGAGACCAATGAATTAAAATATAAACAAAGAAAACTATATATATATATATATATACTTATACATACACACACACATATATATATATATCCCTACCTAAGAGAGAAAGGGAAAGAGAAGAAAACAACCATACAAATATATAAAATTAAATGTATGCCAGATATTAGATTGAAAAAATAGTAAGAATCTCATGTATCCTAGGATGTAAACAAATTTTAATGTCAAAGAAAACACTATTTTTCGTGAAAAACATGAAGCATGCCAAACATGCTTAAGAAAATTAAAAAGCCTAAACAGACCTGGGAAAATGGTGGCAGGATGGAAGTGGAGCAAGAGGGTTAAAGGTTCAATTTGGACTATTATGTTTTCCATTGAGCTATTAGAAATTTCAGGAAAATAAAATTCTCATGATATAGAAGTAATTATAGCAAATGAAATATGCAATGAATCCCAATTAAATTTAATCATTTGGAAGCAAATAAACCTAGATAGCATATTGAAAAGCAAAGACATTACTTTGCCAATAAATGTCCATCTAATCAAGGCTATGGTTTTTCTAGTGGTCATGTATGGATGTGAGAGTTGGACTGTGAAGAAAGCTGAGTGCTGAAGAATTGATGCTTTTGAACTGTGGTTTTGGAGAAGACTCTTGAGAGTCCCTTGGACTGCAAGGAGATCCAACCAGTCCATTCTGAAGGAGATCAGCCCTGGGATTTCTTTGGAAGGAATGATGCTAAAGCTGAAACTCCAGTACTTTGGCCACCTCATGCGAAGAGTTGACTCATTGGAAAAGACTCTGATGCTGGGAGGGATTGGGGGCAGGAGGAGAAGGGGATGACAGAGGATGAGATGGCTGGATGGCCTCACTGACTCGATGGACGTGAGTCTGAGTGAACTCCGGGAGTTGGTGATGGACAGGGAGGCCTGGCATGCTGCGATTCATGGGGTCGCAAAGAGTCGGATATGACTGAGTGACTGAACTGAACTGAACTAAATAATGATAAAAGATACAGAGGACTTAAAAGGCATAATTAAAACTTTAGTTAAATTGGCATATAGAAAGCATTACACACAATAGTTCAGGAAGACACTTTCCCTTCACATACACTTGAAGTACTTACAAAATTTGGCTATGGGCTAGGTCATAGATAAAGCTTCAACAAACATTAATAGATTGGAATTATTGGTATTGTTTTGCCATTTACAACAACATGGATGGACCTGAAAGTATATTATGTTTAATGAAGTAACTCAGAGAAAGATAAACACTGCATGTTTCCCCTTATATATGGAATCTAAAAGTATAAAACAAATGAACAAATGTACCAAAACAGAAACAAACTCACAGCTATAGAGGTCAGACAAGTGGTTATTTTTATCAGTGCAGCGAGTAATGGGAGGAGGGGCAAGATAGGAAAAGGGAATTAAGAAGTAGACACTTATAAGAATAAAGTAAGATACAAGGATGTAATGTACAGCATGGGAAATACTGTCAGATTTTATAACTTTATTTGGAGTATAATCTATAAAAATACTGAATCACCAGGTTGTGTATCTGAAAATAATGTAATACTGTAAGTTAACTGTATACTTGAATTAAGAAAAACAATACCTAAATATCTGGAAAATTCTTCTGATATGATTTAAATGCAAAAGCTAAATAAAAAATAAAATACACATAATTCCAGTTTTGTAAAAAACCAAGCCTATCTATAAACATTTAAAAATTTGAAGAAAATTATTAAAGATGTTAAGAATTTATCTCTAAGGATTAAAATTAGCATAGAAGGAAATATTTAGCTTCTGTTTATTTTACAACATATTTTCTATATATGTTCATAATATTTATTTTTAAAAGTTTCCCTACACACAGAAATATATTAGTTCATCTTTATTAATGAAAAAAAAAAATGTTCCTTTAGTTGGTCAACTTGCTTTGTATATGACTCTGGGTTTGAGCTCATGTTTGTCTGACCACTAGCCATATTTCTTTCTTCTATACACCAGTAATGCTTCCACCACCCATGGCCATTCTGTTTGTTTTTTATCTTTGTAAGTTACTCTGCTAATATAAATCAAACTCAAGAGCACTGTGTAGGATAGAATAACTGCAATTTTTTTGGGAACCCTTCAGGAGAAATGGGCTTCCCAGGTGAAAAATTTGCCTGCAGTGCAGGAGACCCAGGTTTGATCTGGGTTGGGAAGATCCCCTGGAGAAGGGACTGGCTACCCACTCCAAGATTATTGCCTGGAGAATTCCATGTACGGAGGAGCCTGATGGGCTACAGTCCATGGGGTCACAAATAGTCAGACATGACTGAGTGACTAACACACTTTTACACTTCAAGAGAAAAGTAACCATTCTAGATATTTAATGTAAATTGGAGAATCTTTGAATACAAGGTGGAAGGCAAGCTTATGTCCCACATAAAACATTTTCTAATCAGCCTTCCTAGGAGTCACACTCCTTCCCCATACACCCCTGCCTAATTTACTGTTACCCTGTCCTGAAATATTTACCACCTAACTCTTAGAATTCTAAAGTAAGAAGTTGGGAAGAGTGGAAAGAGTTTTGAAAGATTATGAATATATACTTTTATCAAATTGAAGATTTCCTCTTAAACAAAACCAATCATGATTTATCTCATAAGTTATTGGACAGTTCTAATTGATAAACAATTTATTGTTGATTCAAAACCCATCTCCCCATATTTCCCTACCCTTAACCTTAATTCCACCTCTGGGAATAGCTGGAACGTGGCTGTCCTTCCTCTCATAGTCAGAGTTTGATAAATGTTCAGTCAACGCATGATTCCTGTGTTTTTCCTCTTCCAAGCTAAGCAGATTGAATTCCTTTGCAAGATCTTTGTTGAATGTGGTGTCCTGTATCATAACTAAGCAGGATATTCCAATTTGGATTTGGAAGAAAACAAAATTATCCTTGCTTTTTTCTTTACTCTCTTGCTTTCTAAGAAGAGTTTAAGAAGAACAGGACCATCACTTTAGAGAAGTATTAAAACATTCTACCAGTGCACGCTCTGGTTTAGGTATCACTACTGTCAGTGAACTTTGGGTAAGCTCACCTGCTATCCATTTACATATGTATTCCTGAAGATAGATAGAAGTATATAGGAAAAATAATTCTACTTGAGGAAAAAAGCTTTTAAGTACTGGAAGTTTTCTTTACTATGTGCACACATGTGTATATTCTAAGTCTCTTCAATCGTGTCTGACTCTTTGAGACTCTGTGGACTGTAGCCCACCAGACTCTTCTGTCCATGGGATTCTCCAGGCAAGAATACTGGAGTGGGTTGCCATTCTTTTCCTCCATGGGATCTTCCCAATCCAGGGATTGAACTCATGTCTCTTATGTCTCTGCATTGGCAGGCAGATTCTTTACCGCTAGTGCCACCTGGAAAGTTCTGATTTACTATGTGACCTTGGGTGAATTGCCATCTTTCTGTGTCAGTAGGTTTCTGGGTTATTACAGAAGAGCCAACTCAAAGTAGTTCAAACTGAAAAGGGAATGTGTTCACAAATTCAACAAACATTTTAAGGTCAGTGAATCATATGTGGTTGTATGGATAAACTCAAATAATATTGCTAGATTCTAGTCTCTTTTCCTTCCCTCTTTTGTCTCAGCTTTCCTCTCTGTTGGTGTCATGTTAATGGCAAGATGGTTGCCATTATCTCCCCACTCACATTTGTTCTCTCAGTTACCCCAAAGGAAAAGAAGTTCTCTGTTATTATCACCAACAAAAGATCCAGAAATGAGTCCCATTAATACCTAAGAAAGAAATTTGTGACAATTCTGCAAAGGACACAAAGGAGCTAAAAGGAAGGCAGAGAAGGGAGTGGATATTGTTGCCTTAAATAAATACATTATGGGAGAATGTCCTGAGACCCAGAATACTTTGATATCTAGAGCATTCCCATATTATACAGTAACAGAATTGGGCTCCTTGACCCTCTATCCAGAACCTCAGCATTTTTGTCTGTCAGTTAAAGAGGTAAATTAGGTGATACAAAGGCCCAGGCTCCCTGAGTCTGTGACTCTGGTTCTTTCTGAAGTCTTTACAGATTTTTTTTTTCTCACTCATGTACGCTTCCACCACCAAGACCCTAAAACCTGGAGCCCAAAGAATGAAGCCCATTCCCAGTCACCTTGGAGGCCTGCAGAAAAGCCAAACCTTTATTTTATTTATCTATTTAATTTATTTTCAGCTGGATAAACTCTTAACCTTTAGCGGTAGGGTATTGATTTTCCTGCCCTGCCTGCTGAACTCTGGTAACACAAGCCTTCTGATCCCTGTGGAACTGCCCTGCACAGCAAGCCTAAAATGTGGTTTGGAGCTGCAGAAACCCAAGTGGGGCCCTCCATTTTCAGCCAAGACCAGGAAATTTCTGATGGTCTCCTACATTCTTCTCCTGGATACCAACACCCTCCTTCACCCACCAAAGACCATGCAAATGGCACGTGTAAACTGCATGGGTCTGGCTGCCAACATTCCACATACTTCAGAGGACGTGTGACTACTCTGGGTGCCTAACTTTGCTTGGAAAGGTCATGGTCAAATGTGTACTATAAATCTCCTGGTGTTAAAACTGGTCTGCTACCCCCTCTCCACCACCAGAATACCCAGCACTCAGACAGTTTGACTAGTTCTTATGCTCATTTTTCCCAAGGTAGTCATTAATAGAATCACCTATTATTCTCAAAAGTGTCCTGGTTTGGAAGATAAACTATATAACCACCCTGCATGCATGCTCAGTTGTCTAGTCGTGACCAACTGTTGGCAACCCCTTGGACTGTAGCCTGCCATGCTCTTCTGTCCATTGAATTTGCCAGGCAAGAATACTGGAGTGGGTTGCCATTTCATACTCCAGGGGATCTTCCCAACCCAGGGATCAAACCTGCATTTCCTGCATCTCATACATTGGCAGACAGATTCTTTACAACTGAACCCATCTGGGAAACCAATATAATCCCTCTAGACTTTCCTAATGAGGCACAGCTCATCAACTTCATGTTAAAAGTTCAGGTGCCCCAGTTTCAGGAGTATATTCTTTCCTGAGTCATAGATAAAAGCACCTTCATGAAAAGCACTACCCTTGTCTCTCAAACCACATTGTATAGGCTTCAAGACCAATCTTCTCTCTACTAGTGCCTGGGACACAACCTTACTCCTTCCTGTCTCCAGCAGGGAAGGCAAAGGGCTTTCTTAAGGTTATGTCATTAACAACTGAGAACTATTAGTCCTGCTGAAATGGAAATATCCACATTTTAGCACATGTCGATGATTTCTCCCCTGTAATTGAACCTGATTTTTACATGTTACCCAGAAATGTGATTGCTAGTTGGCAAAGGAAGGTAATCTGATGCTTTTTTGAGGGTGAGTAGAAAAACAGACCTTGCTTTTAGGTTATAACTTTGGCAAAATATAATAGAATCCTGCAGGTACTGCATGTGTGCACACATATGCACACACACGCCCCCACCTGTTTTATCTCAGCAGGTGTGGTTACAGGCGTTGCCAGAGATGAATAATCCATTAATATCCCTTAAAAAAATTAGACATTAAATTCAAAATAATTAGCTAGATCCAGGTTAATTTAATAAGACAGTCTTTGGACTTGTAAATGTATAAAGTTAGAACAAGGTGTTAAGGAATGTGGGTTGACAGATTAGAGACTCTAAGTTTTACCAAGTTGCTACGTAGAACTCTATTCAGAAATGCCCCTGACCCCTGGGAGCAGGCCAGAGCACCAGCTACCACTCTCTTGTACTCTGAGACCAGCTCCAACATGAGTGGGGGAGGGGGAGTTCTCCTACCAACAATCTTTTTTTTTTTTTAAACTGGAGTCTAGTTGCTTTACAATGTTGTGTTAATTTCTGCTGTACAGCAAAGTGAATCAGCCACATGTGTACATATATCCCCTCTTCCTTGGATTTCCTTCCCATTTGTGTCTCCAAAGAGCCTTTGGTAGAGTTCCCGGTGCTATACAGTTGGTTCTCATTAATTATCTATTTTATACATAGCGGTGTATATATGTCACTCCCAGTCTCCCAATCCATCCCACCCCTCTTCTCCCTCTTAGTATCTATACATTTGTTCTCTATGTCTGTGTCTTTATTTCTGTTTGGCAAGTAAGTTCATCTGCACCATTTTTCTAGATTCCAACAAACAATTCTTAAGACACCAGTTGGGTGTCCTACCGTTCAAATGAATTGTGACACTATTCATCCAGAGGTAGTATCAGATTTCACAGGTTAAGTGTTCAGTCCTCCAAGTCCCGGCCCCGCCCCCTTCAATGGTAGTCACAAACCCAGGTCATCACCTGTGTTTCTGATCAGCCAGTAGTAAATCAGAGGTTCCTGAGACCACCCCTCTTCAGGTTTGGTTAATTTGCTAGAGCAGCTCACAGAACTCCAAGAAACATTTTGCTTACTAGATCACTGGTTTACGATACAAGCTACAGCTCAGGAACAGCCAGACAGGAGAGTTGCGTAGCACAGGGTATGGAGAAATTGTGCGGGGCTGCTATGCCCTGTCTACTCTTTCTGAATCTCCATGTGTTCACCAACCCAGAAACCTCCAAACCCTGTCCTTTGCTGGGGGTTTGATGGAGGCTTCATTGTTATAAGCATGGCTGATTAAATAAATCGTCATTGGCAGCTGAGTTGACCTCCAGTCCTTCTGTGCTCCCTGGATGTTGAGGGGCTTAGGGCTGGTTACTGAAAGTTCCAACCCTCTAACCTCATGATTGGTTCCCCTGGCAAACAACCCCCATCTTTGGGTTGCCAAAAGGGCTCTCCAAAAGTCTTCATTAACATAACAAGGACACTTCTATCACTCATCACTGGAAATTCCAAGGGTTTCCAGAGCTCTTTAGGCCAGCAACATGATCAGAGACCAAATATATATTTCTTATTATAAATCACAGTATCACAACTCCAGAGATGTTTGGTTTGCATCAAAGTAACAGTGAAAGTCACTCAGTTGTGTTTGACTCTTTTCGACCCCTCCTCTGTCCATGGGATTCTCCAGGCAAGAGCACTAGAATGGGTTGCCATGCCCTCCTCCAAGGGATCTTCCCAACCCAGGGATCGAACCTGCATCTCTTATATCTCCTGCATTGGGAGGCTGGCTCTTTACCACCAGTGTCGCCATATATCAAATTCCTTGTCCTCCTTGAGCTTTCTGCCCTGATGTCTTTGAGGAAAGACAGAGAGCTGGAATGACTTTCCACCCATTCCCAGCTAGGAAAGAAGGGAAAACAATCAAGCTTTATCCCAAGGAAAGGAAATCTGAATACCTAATATAAATCAGTCATTCTTTTCCATTAATTGGATAAGGAAATTAAGTCAAAGATTAGTGACAACCCGAGATCCTTGGAGTATCTAGTATCAGAACCAAAAGATTGCAACCCTGTTCTGTGACAGCCCCTTCTCGCTGTTAGCAGCCTTCTTACACTTGGTGGTGAATCCAACCTACTAGTTCCTAGAGATGTCCTACTGTGTTTAGGAAATAAAACAGCGTTGTTCTTAATTCAGAGTCATCTCTTCTGTGTGTTGATGGTATGGCCTTGGGCAAGTCATTTCAACTCTCTAAGCCTCAGTTTCTTAATTTATCAAATAGATAAAAATTTCTCCCACATAATGTTATTGTCAAGTATGGATGAAATTACATGACAACAAATACTTCTAGTGCTTACTATGTACCAGACACTATTCTGCGTCCTCTATATATAAGAACTCATGTGCTCTTCACAAAATGTATTTTAAGATAGCTACCACAACCATCACCAATTTACAAAGGAGGAAACTAAGGCATAGGGAAGTTAACTCAAGTAGCTATTTAGTGACCAAGAGGAAATTAAAACCTAGAAGGTCTGATTTTGGGGTCAGTATTCTACTTCTTCCTTTTCTACCTAGCACACTGGCTTTCAGAAGCGATTTAATAAATGCTGCTTTATACTCTGATTTTTTTTTTCATTCAGTACAAAGAAAGTCAAGACACAGAAAACATGCATTCTTGGACCCTTATCATATTTTTCTAATTTGACCTCAAGATGAAACAATTCTCTGCGTGGCCATCACCCCTTCCCATCACCTGCATTTGCAGACATGGCTACAGAGTTTAGCAAAGCTTCACTGAACCAAACAAAATGCAAAATCATCAAAACTTTATCGAGTCCTTTTGACATATGTTCCAGACAGACTATTTTCTTGGGCTCCAAAATCACTGCCGATGGTGACTGCAGCCACAAAATTAAAAGATGCTTGCTCCTTGGAAGAAAAGTTATGACAATCCTAGACAGCATATTAAAAAGCAGAGACATTACTTTGCTGACAAAAGTCCATATCGTCAAAGCTATGTTTTTTCCAGTAGTCATGTAGGGATGTAAGTGTTGGACCATAAAGAAACCTGAACACTGAAGAACTGATGCTCTTGACCTGCAGTGTTGGAGAAGACTCCTTGAGAGTCCGTTGGGCTGGAGGAAAATCAAACCACTCAATCCTGAATATTCATTAGAAGGACTGAAGCTAAAGCTGAAGCTCCAATACTTTGGCCACGTGATGCAAAGAGCTGACTCATTAGAAAAGACCCTGATGCTCGGAAAAACTGAAGGTAAGAGGAGAAGGGGATGACAGAGGACGAGATGGTTGGATGACCATCACTGACTCAAAGGACATGAGTCTGAGAAAGCTCCAGGAGATGGTGAAGGGCAGAGAAGCCTGGCATGCTGCATCCATGGGATCACAAAGAGTCAGATGACTGAGTGACTGAACAACAACAACAACCAGGCACTAAGAGGCAGAAGCGTGGATAAGGCCTATCACAGATCTGCAAACAAAAGGGGCTCATGTCACATTTGTTTAGATAAACTAGAATTTACATGACCAACGCCAAGGGGATTTTGGTTCTGGGATTATCTTTACTTAGTCTTAATTCAGGAAAAAAGTTTCATTTTTTCTAGATATTCTCAGACTTAGGGGGTGGGTGGTGCAAATACCTTCTATGGGTGTGGGGGTGGGGTTTGCTGATTACTGAGTCCTATCTCCAAACATTGCTGTGAAAATTTTGCAAATAGGCCTAGCACTTATGCACTTATGAATAATCAGCTTCAAGCAAAGAGGGAATGGCATGAGGTGTTTCATAGTTTGGTAGGCTTCTTTATTTGTTTTTTTTTTTTTTTTTTTTTTTTTGATGGGTGGGGCGATTTTTTTCCTCCAGTTTCTATCAAACCCCATGAGATAGCTCCTAATCTTTCCCAACACATACATCAGCCCACAGACTCAGGCAATATCCCAGCCCAGAAATTCTACTGGAAATCTCATGCCAGTCATCGTGACTTTACACATGGCCCTTCACGAGTATTCAGGCTGCATGGAGGTAGAGGTATTAAAAGCCTTCTTTCTTAAGATCCTTACGATGAACCTGTGATTCAGACTGGATTTTAATCCCCATTTTACAGGGGAAAAAGTTTTGAATCACAGGATGATGGAGCAAATTGTTTCAGATGACGCAGTATAAATTATGAAACTGAGTTGTGAGTTTAGGTCAAACCTGAACCATACTTCTTTCTTTAAATGAGGTATCTCCTTAGGTTAAGCACTGGAATTTCTATGCACTTTTATTTAAATGTACATAACTTTGCTACAAGACAAACCAGGAGTCATTGACTGATCACATTTTCATTCTCCATGAATTAAACTCAGAAGAAGTTCGATATCATCAGTTCAGTTCAGTCGCTCAGTCGTGTCCGACCCTTTGCAACCCCCTGAATCGCAGCACGCCAGGCCTCCCTGTCCATCACCAACTCCTGGAGTTCACTCAGACTCACGTCCATCGAGTCAGTGATGCCATCCAGCCATCTCATCCTCTGTCATCCCCTTCTGCTCCTGCCCCCAATCCCTCCCAGCATCAGAGTCTTTTCCAATGAGTCAACTCTTTGCATGAGGTGGCCAAAGTACTGGAGTTTCAGCTTTAGCATCATTCCTTCCAAAGAAATCCCAGGGCTGATCTCCTTCAGAATGGACTGGTTGGATCTCCTTGCAGTCCAAGGGACCCTCAAGAGTCTTCTCCAACACCACAGTTCAAAAGCATCAACTCTTCAGTGCTCAGCTTTCTTCACAGTCCAACTCTCACATCCATACATGACCACAGGAAAAACCATAGCCTTGACTAGACGAACCTTTGTTGGCAAAGTAATGTGTCTGCTTTTTAATATACTATCTAGATTGGTCATAACTTTCCTTCCAAGGAGTAAGAGTCTTTTAATTTCATGGCTGCAGTCACCATCTGCAGTGATTTTGGAGCCCAAAAAAATAAAGTCTGACACTGTTTCCACCATTTCCACATCTATTTCCCATGAAGTGATGGGACCTGATGCCATGATCTTTGTTTTCTGAATATTGAGCTTTAAGCCAACTTTTTCACTCTCCACTTTCACTTTCATCAAGAAGCCTTTTAGTTCCTCTTCACTTTCTGCCATAAGGGTGGTGTCATCTGCATATCTGAGGTTATTGATATTTCTCCCGGCAATCTTGATTCCAGCTTGTGTTTCTTCCAGTCCAGTGTTTCTCATGATGTACTCTGCATAGAAGTTAAATAAGCAGGGTGACAATATACAGCCTTGATGTACTCCTTTTCCTATTTGGAACCAGTCTGTTGTTCCATGTCCAGTTCTAACTGTTGCTTCCTGACCTGCATACAGATTTCTCAAGAGGCAGGTCAGGTGGTCTGGTATTCCCATCTCTTTTGGAATTTTCCACAGTTTATTGTGATCCACACAGTCAAAGGCTTTGGCATAGTCAATAAAGCAGAAATAGATGTTTTTCTGGAACTCTCTTGCTTTTTCCATGATCCAGTGGATGTTGGCAATTTGATCTCTGGTTCCTCTGCCTTTTCTAAAACCAGCTTGAACATCAGGAAGTTCACGGTTCACGTATTGCTGAAGCCTGGCTTGGAGAATTTTGAGCATTACTGTACTAGAGTATGAGATGAGTGCAATTGTGTGGTAGTTTGAGCATTCTTTGGCATTGCCTTTCTTTGGGATTGGAATGAAAACTGACCTTCTCCAGTCCTGTGGCCACTGCTGAGTTTTCCAAATTTGCTGGCATATTGAGTGCAGCACTTTCACAGCATCATCTTTCAGGATTTGGAATAGCTCAACTGGAATTCCATCACTTCCACTAGCTTTGTTCGTAGTGATGCTTTCTAAGGCCCACTTGACTTCACATTCCAGGATGTCTGGCTCTAGGTCAGTGATCACACCATCATGATTATCTGGGTTGTGAAGATCTTTTTTGTACAGTTCTTCTGTGTATTCTTGCCACCTCTTCTTAATATCTTCTGCTTCTGTTAGGTCCATACCATTTCTGTCCTTTATCGAGCCCATCTTTGCATGAAATGTTCCCTTGGTATCTCTAATTTTCTTGAAGAGATGTCTAGTCTCTCCCATTCTGTTGTTTTCCTCTATGTCTTTGCATTGATCTCTGAGGAAGGCTTTCTTATCTCTTCTTGCTATTCTTTGGAACTCTGCATTCAGATGCTTATATCTTTCCTTTTCTCCTTTCCTTTTTGCTTCTCTTCTTTTCACAGTTATTTGTAAGGCCTCCCCAGACAGCCATTTTGCTTTTTTGCATTTCTTTTCCATGGGGATGGTCTTGATCCCTGTCTCCTGTACAATGTCATGAACCTCAGTCCATAGTTCATCAGGCACTCTATCTATCAGATCTAGGCCCTTTAATCTATTTCTCACTTCCACTGTATAATCATAAGGGATTTGATTTAGGTCATACCTGAATGGTCTAGTGGTTTTCCCTACTTTCTTCAATTTCAGTCTGAATTTGGTAATAAGGAGTTCATGATCTGAGTCACAGTCAGCTCCAGGTCTTGTTTTAGTTGACTGTATAGAGCTTCTCCATCTTTGGCTGCAAATATAATCAATCTGATTTCAGTGTTGACCATCTGGTGATGTCCATGTATAGAGTCTTCTCTTGTATTGTTGGAAGAGGGTGTTTGCTATGACCAGTGCATTTTCTTGGCAAAACTCTATTAGTCTCTGCCCTGCTTCATTCTGTATTCCAAGGCCAAATTTGCCTGTTAGTCCAGGTGTTTCTTGACTTCCTACTTTTGCATTCCAGTCCCCTATAATGAAAAGGACATCTTTTTTGGGTGTGAGTTCTAAAAGGTCTTGTAGGTCTTCACAGAACATTTCAACTTCAGCTTCTTCAGTGTTACTGGTTGGGGCATAGACTTGGATTACTGTGATATTGAATGGTTTGCCTTGGAAACGAATAGAGATCATTCTGTCATTTTTGAGATTGCATCCAAGTATTGCATTTTGGACTCTTTTGTTGACCATGATGGCTACTCAATTTCTTCTAAGGGGTTCCTGCCCCGATTCGATATCGAATATATTCGATATCATAGGTTCTTCTTATTCTAAGGTAGAAAGGGAGATGGGTATGGGAAAAAGGGTAAACAATAGTAAAGAAACATAGAATCATCACTAAATTTCTAATTTTGTCTAAACTGGACCTGCAAAAGCCAATGCCCTTTGTTAAGGAATCAGACAGTTGAAGTCACAAAGGTGAAGGTGGGTGATTTGAAGGGTTTAGGTATTTGTTTGCTAGTTAAGGTAACAAGAAGCCACATAGATTTTGGCTTGTTTTGTTACTATTGTTCTGCTTCCAATAAATGCAGAACACACATTTATTTTAAGTGCAAATGAAACATT
This sequence comes from Bubalus bubalis, assembly GCF_019923935.1. NCBI lineage: Eukaryota > Metazoa > Chordata > Mammalia > Artiodactyla > Bovidae > Bubalus > Bubalus bubalis. The sequence continues at coordinate 14,889,829 of NC_059170.1, read as the reverse complement.
TATCAAAACAGACCAGACGCTGTGCCATAAAGTCTCAATCAAGGTATTGAAGTCATATCAAATATGTTCTCCAAACATAGAAGTTAAGCTAGAAACCAGTTAAACGAAGATAAATAAAAATCCTAAAATGCTTGAAAAAGAGGCAATTTTGAAAACTTTAAGTATAACTTATGCACACTGCAACTTCTCCTTTTTAGTAAACAGTCTCAGGTTTTGAGAAAGGCACACATACAAGCTATAACACCACCATGATGGAAATGTGGGATAGTTTTATTGCTCCCAAAGGACTTTTTGTGGGAAAAAAGACAGTGTGTTTTTGTAAAAAAGCCTCTCCCACGACCCAAGCCCTGATAACCACTGACCTGATTTCTATCCTCATAAGTTTGCCCTTGGAATCTGACTTAAGAACATTTGAGCTTCATCCATTGTTTTGGGTATATCAATGGTATGTCCCTTATTACTGTGGAACAGTATTCCATTATATGGATGTGTCACATTTTGTTTATCCATTCAGTAATTGAAGGGCATTTTCAGTATGTATTTCCAGTATTTGATAATTATAAGTAAAGTGCATATAAGCATTCTTTTGTAGAATTACTGGGTTTTACAGTAATGTACATTTAACTTAAGTGAAGTTGCTCAGTCGTGTCCGACTCTTTGCAACCCCATGGACTGTAGCCTACCAGGCTCCTCCATGGAATTTTCCAGGCCAGAGTACTGGAGTGGGTTGCTGTTTCCTTCTCCAGGGGATCTTCTCAACCCAGGGATTGAACCCGGGTCTACTGGATTACAGGCAGATGCTTTATCATCTGAGGCACCAGAGAAGCCCCATATTTAACTTAAGGAGCTGCCAAATTTTCCAGTGTTTCTATATTATTTTTCATTCCTATAAGCAGTGCATGAGAATTCCTTTTCTTCCATATCCATACCTGCACATGCTATGATTAGCTCTTTTAAGCACTTCTAATAAGTACATAGCTGTGTCTGATTGTTATTTTAGTTTACATTTTGCTAGTTATTAATGATCTTTTAATATCCTCTCTTTGTTGATGTCTTATCTTCTTTGGTGGAATGTTTGTGAAAGTGTTTCACCCTTTTTAAAATTGGGTGCTTTTATTACTGAATTTTCAGAGTCATTTACATAGTATGAATATCCTTTATTAAATATGTGTTTTCTAATATTTTCTCCTAGACTTTGGCTTATCTCATTTTGTTAAACAAAATGAGCAGCAACTTTTAATTTTGATGAAGTCTACTTTATAATTTTTTTATTTTGTAATTTTTGTGTCCTAAGAAATCATCTCTTATTACAAGGTTGCAAAGAATTTCTTTTAGTTTTCTTTACGATCTTACAAAATGATACTCCAGATTTTTCCTTTTCATCCTTTACACAGTTGTCATAAATTGACTTCTACAAATGGAATAAAGAAACAATACATTGCTGCCTTTTTTACTTCAGACAATTATCTTATTCTGCGTAAATCTAAGTTTCTGATTAGGATATTTCTTCTCCCTGAAGAACTTTTTAGCATTTTTTTAGTGCCAAAGTTTTGCCAATAATGGATTCTCTTCATTTTTGTTTGTGTGATAAAGCATTATTTCCCCTTCATTACTGAATTTTGGGGAGATGGGCTGGGTGTAGAAGTCTATAGTGATGGTGTTTTTGTTTGCATTTGATTTGTTGGTTTTTTTCAGTACTTTATGGATGTGATGTGATTTTCTTTTTGCTTTTGTAGTTTCTGATTGTAAGTTGACTTTAATTCTTGTGTCTGTTGTTCCTCTGTATATAAAAGATCCTTTTTTTCTTATGTCTTTCAATATTTTCTCTTTCTCCTTCAATTTCAAAATTTTGACTATGATAGTTTAAGGGTGTGTGTGTGTATGTGTGTGTTGTGTGTGTGTGCATGACTCTGTATCCCATACATGCATTTCCTTGCTTAGGCCGCTTCGTGTTCTCTGAGCATCTTGGATTCTGCTTCTGTGATTTCAGTTACATCGATCACATATATATCAGACAGAGTCCCATGCTTTTTAGATAATCTTTTTTTCTTGGTTCTTGTTTCTTTTTGTGTTTTCATTTGGATAAAGTGTTCCATATAGGTTTCCCAGGTGGCTCAGTGGTAAAGAATCCACCCGCCAAAGCTGAAAATGCAGGTTTGATCTCTGGGTTGGGAAGTTCTCCTGGAGAAGGAAGTGGCAACCCATTCCAGTATTCTTGCCTGAAAATCTCATGGACGGAGGAAACTGGTGGGCTATAGTCCATGGGGTCACAAAGAGTGGACACAACTTAGCGAATAAACCAACAACAAACTGGTCAACAGCCATTTATTATGTCCATTTACATGTGCATCCGATTTTATTTTTATAACTGATATGACCCCCTTTTAGTTCACTGATCCATCCTTGACTGTGCCAAGTGTACTAATGAACTCACTAAAGATATTCTTTGATCCCATGTTTCTGATTTCTAAAATGAAAACGTCCATGCTGAAATTCCTCACCTGTTCAGACATGTCATCCATTTCTTTCACTAGCACCTCTGGTACATTACGAATATTTACTTTACACTTCCAGTTATTCCAATATCCAGGTGATATTTGAGTCTGATTCTGTTATCAGCTGAATGAATACCATAAATCAAGTATTTTAAGAATTTCATAGATGCAGAAATTGAAGCTGAAAGACGCTGTGTGAGTAGTTCAAGATCACGCACCTGAGAATTGATCCAATGAAGTCAAATGGATTTCAGATTCCATCCTCTGTCCACCATACTATACTGACCCATAATATGGACACAATAATGGGTGCTGCACAGGTGACTAAATGACCTGGAACTCTTGAGCATGCAAAATCTGTCCAAACTCTTACAGTATAGATATTGCAAAAGACATCAATCTTGGGACACAGGTGAGTGGGACACCCTTAGAAACTTATGCCTATATTGCGATGGTGCTGAAATATTACAAAACAAAACAAGGAAGTGGACATTAGTAGGTGAGTGTCACCATGGCCAGTGTATGTTCACATTTTTACTGACACCCCAGGCTTGCTCACGTGATCCACACTTACTCACCTGGAGCAATCAAAGGACAGTCCTAAGGAGCATTTGACATAAATCATGTAGATCCCAATCTCACCCTGACTCTTCACTGGGAAAATGCCATTTGCTTTTTCACTGAATAATCCTTTATAGCTTACAAAATAAGCCCTGTGATTTGTCTCTTTTCTTATTAAAACAAACAAAAATTGCAACCTTGTTTTATCCCACAGCCAGGGATATGCTGGCTGCAAGCCAACATTGTGGCTCCACAAGTCCAGGCAGAGGAATGAGCTGGGATGGGCCCTGTGAATTGTTCCCAGCTCCAAAGGCACAGCTGTCCAGATTCCTCATGGATCAAGGAATTCAAAAGAGGCCTGCGCACAACACAGTCAATTATCTCACAAACACCTTCTTCTTGCTCAAGACACTGTTCTTTGGAACAGTGCAGCACGGGGCAGAGTCTTTCACATAAGGTCCCTGGGAGGACCAGACACGGGCATATCATCTGCCAGACAGGTAGAATAGGGAAGAAAAGGGTTATCCTCACAAGCGTCTGTCTGCAGTACACCTGAACTGCCCCAACCAGAGGAAGTCTGCCTTTCCAGAACAGCCCCGGGGCTGAGTCTTTGTGACCTAAATTCCATCCAGGAACAGTCGCTGGCCCCAGACTTGCTTCTTCAGTTTAGAAAACACTCATTAAAGGGGTCTTCTGATACCAGAGGTCTCAAGAAAGTCTATATAAAGCTTCCCAGTCTTTGGCCTAATAAATATAATTCCTGAGGAAATAATTCAAAAGAAGGATAAGCAAAGATGTTATTTACAGCAGTCTAAGTTTATAACTTGGCTTAAAGCTCAACATTCAGAAAACTAAGATCATGGCATCTGGTCCCAACACTTCATGGCAAATAGATGGGGAAGCAGTGGAAACAGTGGTAGACTTTATTTTTGGGGGGTCCAAAATCACTGCAGATGATGACTGCAGCCATGAAATTAAAAGACACTTCTTGGAAGGAAAGTTACGACCAACCTAGACAGGATATTACAAAGCAGAGACATTACTTTGCCAACAAAGGTCCATTTAGTTAAGGCTATGGTTTTTCCAGTAGTCATGTATGGATGTGAGTTTTGGACTATAAGAAAGCTGAGCACCGAAGAATGGATGCTTTTGAACTATAGTGTTAGAGAATACTCTTGAGAGTCCCTTGGACAGCAAGGAGATCCAACCAGTGCATCCTAAAGGAAATCAGTCCTGAATATTCATTGGAAGGACTGATGTTGAAGCTGAAACGCCAACACTTTGGCAACCTGATGCAAAGAGCTGACTCATTGGAAAGGACCCTGATGCTGGGAAAGATTGAAGGCGAGAGGAGAAGGGGCTGACAGAGGATGAGTTGGTTGGATGGCATCACTGACTCAATGGACATGAATTTGGGTAAACTCCAGGAGTTGGTGATGGACAGGGAGATCTGGCATGCTGCAGTCCATGGGGTTGCAAAGAGTTGGACACAACCGAGTGACTGAACTGAAGTTCATAACATTAGGGCCAACGCCTATCTATTTAATGAAATGTTGTGTTAATAGGATTCTTCCCCATTAATAAAGATCCAGGGAAAAAATAATGCTAAGAGTAAAAATATCAAAGTTTTAATATATGAGAATTTCCCAGAGAAATAAAGGTCACACCATTCATGTTGAGGGGATAGATTAAGAGTCCAGTGCAGTAGGAACATCCAAACCTAGATACATTGCTGTAACACTTCAAGCATTAAGAATAAAGAGCAGATCTAGAAATTTCCCAAGATGTAGAATAGTTGCCTATAAAGAAGTAAAACTTAAACTGACCTCAAGCTTTTCCTCACCAATATTGTATCTTAAGGTTATTTTATCCTTTAGACAATAAGACAGAGAGTCTAGGGTCTCGTGAGTTTCTTAAGTTCTATGAAAATGTTTTCTAGAAAGGAACTTTCTTATAAAGATATATATTATATCTATATCTGCATATAGCATATAATGTATTATATAATATGTGATATTATAAATAATGCAGGATATGTCATATAACATAGAAATATTGTATCCATATGTAGTATTTATGTGTGTGTACACATAGAGATGGAATCAAAAACATAAAAATAAAAAATGAGAGATCTTTAAGTAAATGAATGTGAAATGTAATATTATTATGTGACGATTGTTTGTATTATGTTTCATATGCTGAGGGGCGGGGCTCCCAACCCTAAGAGTACTTAGGATCTACAAAGATGCTGAAAGTCTTGCAAATTCTCTAACTCTAGGCCTAATAACTCAATGATTATAAGGAAAGTGTCTCCTTCTCATAGATTTGTGTCTCCAGTCAAACTATCAATCACATGTAGGGATTAATGAAGAGATTTTTAGATGTGACAAGACTCAAAGTTTTAAGTTAATTTCAAGTTGCTGATGGGATTTGAGTAGTGAAAATTAATTACACCTTTCACCTCTCCCCAAGTTAGTAACCAATTAAGGAATAGACATGAGAAACTGAATGATATGTCGAAAAACTGCTGATAACACTGAACTAGATCTATGTATTGTCAGCTGGGTCCCTTAATAAACTCCAGATGGATCTAAAATCTAGTGTTCAGGATCAATCACCTGAGGGGTTTGGGGAGCAGACAATCTTATTAGAATCAGAGCCTTAGATATATGTTCAAAGCCAGGCTTGGTCCCTGACCCTGGAGGGCCTCTGGGTCCAGAATGCCAACATTCAGTGAGGGCCAAGTTGAAAGAGAAATCTCACAAAGGGCTGAGTCACAGGTATTTATGAGTTCCTTCTTTCTGCGTCATTCCACACAAAGTCACTGGCAGCAAGGGAATGAATAGGAAAGAGAGAAGCTGGAAGTATTCCTCCCATTCTTATTATTTTCCTCAGGCAGAGTGGTGTGCCAAATGTGGTCCTTGAACAAGTGGCATCAGCCTCACTTGAGAACTTGGCAAAAGCACAAATTCTCAGATCCCACCCTAGACCTACCAGATCAGAAGCTCTGGAGGTGCAGTCTATCAATTTGTATTTCAAAAGCCCTCTGGTGTGATTTTGATGAACAATCTGTCTGAGAAGCCTCATCACAAAGTATAGCCTGGAAATGTGGTGTGTGTGTGTGTGTGTGTGTGTGGTGTGTATTGTGTTACACATCTTATATATCTATTACTTTTAAAAAGAGAGATGGGAAAAGGCAGATTCTTTATGATGTCTTCTGAGCAGCCATATTTTAAGAAGTCTTTGTCTGGCCTATCTCTCCTCACTTATTCTAGAAGGAGGAGAGAAAATTAACTCCAGCAAGCACAATGGTTTTAGCCTTAACTGCTCACTGAAATCACCTAGTTCAGTTCAGTTCAATCGCTCAGTGTGTCTGACTCTTTGTGACCCCATGGACCACAGCACACTGGGCTTCCCTGTCCTCCACCAACTCCCAGAGCTTGCTCAAATTCCTGTCCAATGAGTCAGGGATGCCATCCAACCATCTCATCCTCTGTTGTCCCCTTCTCCTCCTGCCTTCATTCTTTCCCAGCATCAGGGTGTTTCCCAATGAGTCAGTTCTTCACATCAGGTGGCCAAAGCACTGGAGTTTCAGTTTCAGCATTAGTCCTACTAATGAATATTCAAGACTGATTTTCTTTATGACTGACTGGATTGATCTCCTTGCAGTCCAAGGGACTCTCAAGAGTCTTCTCCAACACCACATTTCAAAAGTATCAGTTCTTCAGCACTCAGCTTTCTTTATGGTCCAGAAATCACCTAGGAAACTTTGCAAATACTCATGTCTCAGACCTACCCGCATTGATTAGGATTTCATTTGTGTGGGGTATGGTGTGAACATCAGGATTTCATTTATTTATTTATTTTTGAGACTTCGTCGCTGCACAGGATTTTCTCTAATTGCAGCAAGCAGGCTTCTCACTGCAGTGGTTTCTCTTGTTGGGCAGCACGAGTTCTAGAACATATAGTTCAGCAGTGGCAGTGCATGGGGTCCAAAGTTGCAGCTCCCGGGTGCTAGAGCACAGGCTCAATAGTTGTGGCACACAGGCTTAATAGCTCCATGGCATGTGACTCCCAGGCCAGGGATCAAAGCTGTGTCTTCTGCACAGGCAGGCAGATTCTTAACCATGAGTCATCAGGGAAGCCCCATGGGCAACTGAATTTTTTTTAAAGCCTTCCAAGTGATTCTATAATGTACAGCTAAAATGGAACACCATTGGTTCACTGGTTCTGAAAATCTGGTTTCCAGATAAGCAGCACTGGCATCACTTGCCAGGAAGCGGCAACGTGCTCAGCAAATAATATTTTGACACCAGCTCTCACTTCCACGCATAGACTTCAGACACCAGCTGCAAGCCCAATTTATCTCCTGTGCATCTGATCCTCTGGCTACAAGCTGGAGGTTCCAGTGGCCACTTTCTTGGGTTCAACTAAGTAGTGAAGCAGCACACAGAACTCAGAGAAACGTTTTACTTACTAGGTCACCAGTTCATCAGAAAAGGATGTAACTCAGGTTGGACATCCATAGGACAATGCATGGGGAGGGAGGGTGGAGCTTCCACGCCCTCTTCAGATGGGCCATTCTCCCCAGTCCTCAATAGTAACCAACCAGGAAGTTCTCTGGACCTTCTCCCTTTGGGTTTTTCTGAAGGCCTCATTACATAGGCATGATTGAGTAGATCATTGACCATTGGTGACTGATCTCAATTTACAGGCACTCTCTACTCCCTGGAGGTTGAGGGAGTGGTACTGAAGGTTCCAACCCTCTAACCACAGGTTGGTTTCCTTGGCAACCAGCTCCCATCTTCAGGGACTTTCCAAAAATCCCCTCATTCACATAACTAGACATTGTTATCACTTTCATCACTTAGGAAATTCCAAGGGGGTTAGCTCTGCTCCAGAAATGGGGATGAATATGAAATATATATATTTCTTATTATACATCACAATATCACATTTAGCCACTTAGTTGACAAATAATTATTGGGTGCTCCTCTGGCCCAATTCCAGAAAAAGCTCTAAAAATAAAATGGTAAAGGAAAACAGGCATAGTTGTTTTCCTTGGAAAGTGTTCATCCTGTAGGGAAAACAAATATTAATCAAATAATCATCACACACATACATACACAGTATGTTTATAATAAGTCCTATAAGTGTCAGGAATACAAAACTGTGCCTATGGATGACAAGGAATGTAATCTAATATAGGAGGTATGAGTCCGGTATCACAGATTTCCTAAGAAGCTGCTGTCAGAACTGATGTCTAAAGGATGAATAGAAGTTGAATGGGCATCGAGAAAACAAATAAAAAATTTTCCAAACATCTTGTGCAAAAATTCCTGTGGCAAATAGGAATGTCAAGGAACCAAAAATTATCAGTGGGTGCTATGTTCAGAAGGGGAAGGAGAGTATAGTTCAAGATTAATTTGGAAAGAAAGATAAAAGAGAAATACAAAAGTTACACTCTGTTGTTGTTGATGATGATGGTAGTGGTGTGTGTGTATTCTATGTTTGCTTGCTTGCTTGGTATACTCCATTACAAATTTTTTCTTCCTGCTTTGAGGAGTTTTGTCAAGATTAGTGTCAAACCACATACACCATAAAGAATGCTGAGAGACATGAGGCTGCCTTGGTTACACTCAGGTCATCCTGCCCATGGCATTGTGGGAAGCTTGGTCTATTTGGGGATTTTTTTGGCCCTGCATTATCTTAGTTTCCAAAGCAGGGGTTGAACCTGCACCCCCTGCAGTAGAAGTGCAGAGTCTTAACAACTAGACCACCAGGGAAGTCCCTCAGTCTATTTGTTGAGCAATGGCGTGGGCCCAGTGTGGTGGGGTCCATGCCTGCAAGGTCACACACCTTTCTCATTTCCTGTCTCTTGTGGGTTTCAACAGTGCACTTGGAGGTTGTATTACCAAATCACTGTGCTGGCCGTTCTCTAGCTGTGACTGTGTCCTGAAAAACTCTGAATCTGGGAGAAAGATGATTTAAACCCACTTTGTTTTCCACACAAAGTTCTGAAGGTATTTACGTATTTGGCCCCTGGTCCTTCAGCATCTGCAGTGACTGGCACTGCCGGCGTGTTTTCTTCCTAGATCATTTTTATTGCCAGTGTCCACTGTTGCTGGAAGACTTTCCAGGATCCTCATGCATATGGCTTTTGACGGAAAAATGTCTCCCTTGGCACCTTCTTGTAGGAACCACATATATCAAAACCAAGCTCCCAGACCACCCTTCCAGCCAAACATTCATAAATGTCCAGGAGGGAAAGAAGTTATGCAGGAAGACTATATCTCTTAATAAAATCTTGAAAGAGTTTCCATTTCATTTCTCATAAATCCTCTGTGAGTGAGCGTCGTACAATACTTTCTTAAGAGGCAAAATTGCCTCCAAATCTTTTCCTGGATCAGGACTATAGAATCATTTGTACTCGCCCAACACATCATAATCCATCTTTGGTTTGACAGTAAGAGACATGATTTTTTATTTCATTTATTATATTATTATTCAAGCTCATTTTTAATAAATAGGCTTTCACTGAACACAGCTTCTTCTTAATAGAAAAGTCTAATAAAGTTTAGCATGAATTTTACAACTTAGGAGCCTCTGTTCTATGTTTTTGCATTCCAGAAAGTGATAGAAATTTTAGATAACTTGCATAGCATTGTAGGTAAGAATTCCAGGTAAACTCTGGAATTAAAGAGACCCAGGTTAAGATCCAAACATATCTATGTAATCTACAGCAAGTAATTTTACCTTTCTGGGCATGTTCTGCTTTCCTCATCTATAGAATGGGGATAATAAGAGATCAATGAAACGATTTAAAAAGATAATGACCTAAAAAGCTTAATGTAACATCTGGCATATCATATACACTTGTTAAGTTGTATTTTATTATTTCCACATACCATCTAATCTAATAACAGCCTCAGGTCCTTCTCTCTCATTATGGTGATAGTTGGCGATTTTTTGAGCACATACCGTATGCTGTGAACCGCCAAGTACTTTACATGGATTCTCTCATTAAATGTTTTCAGTACCTTTGGAAGAGAGGTGTGATTATCCCTGCCATTTCACAGATGAGGAAGTGGAGAGGCAGAAGTCCTGATGTAAGTAGGAAGGAAGTGGAATTTTTAGAGCCCTGTTAGGCCTGCTCTGTGCTGTGGGGAAAGGCAGTCGCGAGGCTGTCCAAAGTTCCTCAGTGAAGAAAGAAGCTGGAGGACCTCTTTACGATGCTCTGTGATTCCCCTCAAGGGCACACATCACATCTCAGACTTTGGAGCCAGGGCTTGGCCACTAGACCAGGGTTGCCCCCAGAGGGTCATTTCACGATCCAATGAAACACTGGAAGGTGCCTGGAATTCTGACTCTGTCAAATCTGCACTCAGAGAGGTTGAAGGGATGCCTGACCTCCTACAATTGTTTTACGTGTTCTAACCTCCAGTTTCTTTATTTGTAAAATGGAGAAAGGAATGCTAACTAGCTCTCAGGGACTTTCTGCGGAGGCTGACCTGTACTGCAGTTTAAGCACGCATGTTCTGAAATCTGGCTGCCTGAGGTTCACCCAGGACCACACTTCACTTGCTTTGTGACTTTGGGAAGTTACTGGATCTCCGTCAGCTCCAGTTACTTCAGCGGTACCTTTGCCTTCACCAGCACTAGAGAACCAATGATATTGTTGCAATAATTCAAACAGAATAAATATGACTGCAATGAGGGGCAAGGGCACATTTTTGCCCATTTTCCTTATGTGAGGATTTCTTCATCGTGCCCCAGTTATCATGTTTCAAGGAATGTCATTAGTTACAATGATCTTAAATGACAATTACTAAATCATCCAAAGCTCTGGCACCAGACTTGGCAGCTTCAATTTCGAGGTAAGAGTGCCAGGGTGTGGTGAAGCCGGGGAAGATGCTTTTGGATCCACAAACTCTAGCACAGCCCCTTAAGTGAAGCAATTTAGGACTCAGTCTTCAATGCTTCTTAGAGAAACCAGCCTTCTGTCTATTCTCTGCTCAGTCAGGAGCTAGCAGATTTTTTCTGTAAAGGACCAGACGGTAGCTATTTTAGGATTTGTGGACCAAGAGTCAATGTCTTCAACTCTTCCAACGTCTGTTCTCACCGAAGAGCCACCACCCAGCCTGACACAATCAGGCAGCAGGTGGAATTTGGTCTGTAGGTATAATTTGCCAGCCCCTGCCCCAGAGTATGGGGCTTCCCAGGCGGCACTAGTAGTAAAGAACCTGCCTGCCAATGCAGGAGAGACAGGGGTTCGATCCCTGGGTTGGGAAGATCCCCTGGAGGAGAGCATGGCAACCCACTTAAGAATTCTTGCCTGGAGGATCCCATGGAGCCCAGCACGTGCTACAGTTCACTGGGTCGCAAAGAGTCAGACACTATTTAGTGACAGAACTACAATAACAATAACTTGTGGTTGCTCTGCACATGAAGTTTAGGATCCTGCCCTCAGAGTTCCTCATATCCTTCTTCTGATCCCAGGCTGGAAGACAGCTAGGAAAGGAGGAATACCAATCATTAAATTAACTTCAACTCCAATCCATCAGCTGTCTTGCCTGAGGCTCCAAACCCAGTGGTTGAATACACAATTTCCAATTTCCTCCAAGATCAGTGGGGAGAGAAGTAACAGATGATTGGGAAAACCAAGCATGTTCCTGTCCAGACTGTGTGGGTAGGCCAAGGGGAGTTAATTCCCTGCAGAAAATGAACTCAGTTGAAACTTGTGGATTTGGAAATCAGCATGGAAGGGCTGACCTTATAATGGCCCAGGTCTCCTTCCAGAACAGTAGGTCCCAGAGACACACAAACACCTCTGGACTTCCCCAACCTCCACAATGAAAAACTAGGATCCCAGTATGCAGCCATTCAGGTGGAATCCCTTAGGGCTTACTTCTGAGTGAAGCAATTGTTACTTGTTTTTTAATTTATTCCACAAAAGTAAACACGTGGGGGTGATAACTAGGTTTTTTGTAAGATAAAAGCTTCAAAAAATTATCAAATCTGTGTAAGGTAAAATTTAAAAGCATGATTCTATACATAATTTCTCTCACCAAAAATAATCATTATTGTCATTTTCTTCTGTGTCCTTCTAGAAGCCATGTGTGCACAGAAATTTGCTGGATGTGTTTGCTAGAAATGCATTTCATTTTCACTAATGCAATAACACAATATTTACTTTAGGCAACTAGTTGTTTTGACTTAAATTATATCCTGGGACAAATGTCCACTTTTAACTCCAAATATCCACTACTATGACTTTTATCCTTTCCAGTATACCGCTTGTTTCTTCCTTCCATTCTGTAATGTTATTATTTATATTACTTAGAAATTAGACTAATGGACATTATCATCATGCAAGTAAGGATGAAAGCTTCTAGATAGAAATAAATTTCTTAAAATGCAACAAATGCAGAAACAAAGCTCTCCATCATTCTCTAAATCAGCCCAGTGTTTTCCTGGACTCTCTTATCAAACACCATATTGCTTCTCACCCCTATTTCACTATTTCTGTGGATACTTGTTTTTCATCTCTCATCTTACTCTAGGAACAACTTCCAGAATAGGTGACACAGCTATGAGGAGATAACAGAGGACAAGATGCTTGCCTAGAGCTCTGTCCAGGGATCTTGTAGCTTGGAATCTTCCAGCTCACATTTGGCAATTCACAGTGAGACTTGAAAGACTGTTTGTTAGGTGGTGTATAAAACATTTATTATCTCACAAAACCCACTCCATCCTACATATTACTATTTATTGTGAGAGTCAGTAAGGTCTCCAGTGGAGAATAGGAGGACTTCCAGAGAGCTAAAGACAAACAAGGAATATCTGGATTTTTAGAAAAAGCAGGCTCCTTGATGGTAGACCAGAAGGCCTGCTGCAGCTTATCAGAATTTGAGAGTAGATGACCCAGATAATCATGATGGTGTGATCACTCACCTAGATTCAGATATCCTGGAATGTGAAGTCAAGTGGGCCTTAGAAAGCATCACTACGAACAAAGCTAGTGGAGGTGATGGAATTCCAGTTGAGCTATTCCAAATCCTGAAAGATGATGCTGTGAAAGTGCTGCACTCAATATGCCAGCAAATTTGGAAAACTCAGCAGTGGCCACAGGACTGGAAAAGGTCAGTTTTCATTCCAATCCCAAAGAAAGGCAATGCCAAAGAATGCTCAAACTACCACACAATTGCACTCATCTCACACGCTAGTACAGTAATGCTCAAAATTCTCCAAGCCAGGCTTCAGCAATACGTGAACCGTGAACTTCCTGATGTTCAAGCTGGTTTTAGAAAAGGCAGAGGAACCAGAGATCACATTGCCAACATCCGCTGGATCATGGAAAAAGCAAGAGAGTTCCAGAAAAACATCTATTTCTGCTTTATTGACTATGCCAAAGCCTCTGACTGTGTAGATCACAATAAACTGTGGAAAATTCCGAAAGAGATGGGAATACCAGATCACCTGATCTGCCTCTTGAGAAATTTGTATGCAGGTCAGGAAGCAACAGTTAGAACTGGACATGGAACAACAGACTGGTTCCAAATAGGAAAAGGAGTACATCAAGGCTGTATATTGTCACCCTGTTTATTTAACTTCTATGCAGAGTACATCATGAGAAACGCTGGACTGGAAGAAACACAAGCTGGAATCAAGATTGCCGGGAGAAATATCAGTAACCTCAGATATGCAGATGACACCACCCTTATGGCAGAAAGTGAAGAGGAACTAAAAGGCTTCTTGATGAAAGTGAAAGTGGAGAGTGAAAAAGTTGACTTAAGGCTCAACATTCAGAAAATGAAGATCATGGCATCCGGTCCCATCACATCATGGGAAATAGATGGGGAAACAGTGTCAGACTTCATTTTTCTGGGCTCCAAAATCACTACAGATGGTGACTGCAGCCATGAAATTAAAAGACGCTTACTCCTTGGAAGGAAAGTTATGACCAGCCTAGATAGCATATTCAAAAGCAGAGACATTCCTTTGCCAATGAAGGTTCGTCTAGTCAAGGCTATGGTTTTTCCTGTGGTCATGTATGGATGTGAGAGTTGGACTGTGAAGAAGGCTGAGCGCTGAAGAATTGATGCTTTTGAACTGTGGTGTTGGAGAAGCCTCTTGAGAGTCCCTTGGACTGCAAGGAGATCCAACCAGTCCATTCTGAAGGAGATCAGCCCTGGGATTTCTTTGGAAGGAATGATGCTAAAGCTGAAACTCCAGTACTTTGGCCACCTCATGCGAAGAGTTGACTCATTGGAAAAGACTCTGATGCTGGGAGGGATTGGGGGCAGGAGCAGAAGGGGATGACAGAGGATGAGATGGCTGGATGGCATCACTGACTTGATGAACGTGAGTCTGAGTGAACTCTGGGAGTTGGTGATGGACAGAGAGGCCTGGCGTGCTGCGATTCATGGGGTTGCAAAGAGTCGGACATGACTGAGTGACTGGTCTGATCTGAGTGAAACACAGACTTGTGAGCACTTAGTTATAGAGGAACCAGCCTGAAGTCACCAAAATGATTCCATTCAATACCCCAGAAACCACATTCCTTTTTCTGGTGCAGTTACCAGACTGGTAGACAAGGAAAATGCTATGAACAAAGGTGATCAGGAGTTCAGCAAAGGGTTTTACAAAACTCTTGAGTGTATGATAGTATTTCATTTAGTTTCACTTATTCTAAGAAAATCTGGACATAGGTCATTAGTGGTATGCCTCAAGATTTGCTGAGATATTTATGGGACCTTGTGGATGACACACCCTCAGGGAGAGGTCTACTGAGAATCCTACTCTTGAAAGAATGCAAAAACCCTAGGTAGACTGAAATAGTGGGATGCCTATTATTAATACAAGACATGTGTTTTGGAGCTGATCAGTTCAGTTCAGTTGCTCATACATGTCTGACTCTTTGCGACCCCATGGACTGCAGCATGCAAGGCCTCCCTGTCCATCACCAACACCCAGAGCTTGCTCAAACTCATGTCCATTGAGTTGGTGATGCCATCCAACCATCTCATCCTCTGTCGTCCCCTTCTCCTCTTGCCCGCAGTCTTTCCCAGCATCAGAGTCTTTTCCAGTGAGTCAGTTCTTCCCATCAGGTGGCCAAAGTATTGGAGTTTCAGCTTCAGCATCAGTTCTTCCAATGAATATTCAGGACTGATTTCCTTTTGGATGCACTGGTTGGATCTCCTTGCAGTGCAAGGGACTTTCAAGAGTCTTCTCCAACACCACAGTTCAAAAGCATCCATTCTTCAGCACTCAGCTTTCTTTGTAGTCCAACTCTCACATCCATACATGACTACTGGAAAAACCATAGCCTTGACTAAACAGACTTTTGTTGGCAGAGTAATGTCTCTGCTTTTTAATATGCTGTTGGTCATAATTTTTCTTCCAAGGAGCAAGCATCTTTAATTTCATGGCTGAAGTCACCATCTACAGTGATTTTGGAGCCCAAAAAAATAAAGTCAGGCACTGCTTCCACTTTTTCTCCATCTATTTGCCATGAAGTGATGGGACAAGATGCCATGATCTTAGTTTTCTGAATGTTGAGTTTTAAACCAACTTTTTCACTTTCCTCTTTCACTTTCATCAAGAGGCTCTTTAATTCTTCAAGCAAAAATAAGCAAGGGTCATTGTCAATGATAGGAAGCCATGAGGAGGGTGGAAAATGTTGGAGGAAAGGCAGGAAGAGGAGTGAACCCTTCCATGCCAGGCAGGTGGTGGGGCAGAGATAATTTCTCTCAGGGTCTTTGATCCCCTAGGTTGTTAGTTTGGGGTGAGCTTCATGGAGAAGAAAGGGAAACCTCCAGACACTGTAGACATAGCACTGTAGAGCTCTTTAAGAATAGAATCTGCTCAACAGAAGGTAACAAAGTAAAAAAGAAGATCCTGTTGGATTTTCAAAACTCCTTCATAAATAGTCCAGATAGCTGGACCCCAGAGGGCCAAGTGGGATTTCAGTAACTCCTAAAAATTCAACCTCTTGCCTGTCTGAAATAATGGTCTCTGAGTGATGGAGTCATTCATTCAATCTATTCTCACCAAATACTATCTGCCCTGGACTTCTTTTTGTGACCTGTGCTGGGCAGATAAAAATGCTTGAAACATCTCTCATCTTTAAGGGTCTCACAGCCAAGACAGTGCTTCCAAAAAAAATGATGCATAAATTACCTAAAAATGAATCATCTGAAGGCCCAGGCTAAAAATGCAGATTTCTGGAACCCACTCTAGATTTGTTAAATCTATGCTTTAACAAGTCGCTTGCTCATAGGTATGAACAGAAAACTTAATAACCACTGCTCTGAAGGAGGCATCTAAGAATCTGGCTCTAAATAAGATAGTGAATGTGTGTATGTGGCAGTGAGTGAATCTATGTGTATGTATACATGTTAAAGCCATGAGGACATGCTGTGAAAATATATTCGTGAGCACCTGTGAATGTTTGTGGTGATGCCTGGCAGTAGGCACAGTTATCCTTTGTGCTCAGTTACCTAGTCAGGGGAGAGCAAAGGACCGTACCTTGAGTTTCTGAAACTGAAAACGGCTCACGCTCCATCCAGAGCAAGCTTAAGGATCAGAGGTATGAAGAAGCACTTTGTCTTTACAGGTTAGTCTGCAATTCATGGAAGAGAAAATGAGTGAAGCTTTTGAGGCTGTCGGTGTGTTATAGCGACAGCAGTATTCAGAGGTGTATGGATCGAGACTTGTGTTCAGACCGCAATGCTCATCACCTGTGTGATCTTGGTCAAGAAACATGCTCTCAGAGCCTTCCTGTCTCTGTCTGAAGAATAAGAGTGGCAGCAACATCCTTCAGGATATCTCGATGACATTGCAATGTGTCATGCAGCTCCGATGGCCAGGTGGATAAGACTTGAAGGAATGCAAAATGGCAGAAATTGAGGAGGGAGATCCAGGATAATGGAGGACTACCCTCTAATAAATATGTCTCTGGATGGCTTCACCAATGCAATAAACATGAACTTGGGCAAACTCTGGGAGATGGTAAGGGACCAGGAGGCCTGGCATGCTATATAGCCCATGGGGTTGCAAAAGTTGTTCATGATTGGGCAACTGAACGACAGCAACAAATATGTCTCTGAGGGTCTTGAGCACGAATTCCTGGGTTCACAGTGAACATCTTCTCTCCTTCCATCTTCTCTCTGTCCTGAGTCCACAGTGAAAGGATACATCTCTCCTTCCTCTCATGAAAGCCTGGCTTTTTCCTGTCCCTTGCAACAGGAGTGACCCATCAAGTCATGGACTTCCTTAACAGATGCCATGATCTCTTTTAGCAGAAACTGGACCATGGAGACTCATGCCCCGCCTGCCAGCAGCACTTTGACCTTGGGCATCTGCCATCCCCCAGCACCAGGATTCCATGATTCTGACACCCTGGATTTCTCTAGTCGTCCAGTGTCTGTCTCATTTATTGGCAGAGTTGTGATGGCATGGCCAGTTCCCACAGCGAGTCCAGTTTTCACCCAATTGCATTACTAAAAATAGTTCTAAGGAGTTGATCAGAGGTTGCCAGGAGAAGGTCATTCACACAAACACGAGGTACATCCAGCTCCCCTCCCCAGTGAAAGTGCCACGCCAGGTTGGAAGAGATGTGGTCCTCACCACAGGACCTCTCCCAAATGCACCCTGGAACAGGATGGGGGCAGCGCTCAGCCCGAACTTACCATGTTCCAACAGCTTCCTACCTACCAGGTTGCCATATGTTCAGAACCGTTCGATTGCCAGATGTATGTCAAAGTTTTCCTTTTTAAAATGTAATTTTCCCCAGAATTTATTGGCATCCTACAATGCTGCTTCTTGGCTGCAGAAGCGGCTTTTCTGCCATTTGGGCCCAAAATAGAAACCACACGCAACCTTGACAGTAATCATGACCAAGGAGAGAGAACGCACATCTATTTATAAGGCACTTGAAGGTGAGTTCTTCTTTTGTGCTACTGCTTTGAGGATAAGGTCAACAAAGCTGGGAATAGCAGCCTTATCGACTGTGCAATTTTATTAAAACCTGGTGCAATTACAAATATATATCAATTACTAAAATATTAGATATGGAAAAAGTATACTTTGAGATTTCAAAGAGTTTTTTTTTTTTAATCACATATTTTGTTTTCTGTCTTGCCCTCCATTTCCTGCTGTTATCGCCACATGCTGGGTGAGATCTTAGCTTCTCATGATCTGATGTATGTTGGGATAGCTAGGCATGGGTTCATATGGATGAATGTAGTGCACAGATAGATAGTAGAAAAACTCTCAAGAATTTTATTCAAGCAAAGCACCAACATATGTTTTTGGCATCCGGGAAGCACTTCTTGGAAGGGAAATCACATTCATGTTTTTAAATTCTTACTCATTTTCATTTGAAGAGTTTGGAAAGATAATCAACATTTTTGTTTTCCTTTTCAATTCCTGAAAGTTAGAATGACAGCCTTAATGGACCCAACAGCTAACAGTCAACTCAGCTCTCAGAATTAGAGCATCCATATATCCCAGGATACCGATGTTCACCTCCACCTCACCATCCCTCAAAGCTGGTCTCCTCTTTCCTTTCTGCTACTAGCCCAATGCTGCTGCATCCCTGGATTGTTTCTTTATTACCTGGCTTATTTGTTCAAGAGCTGATGGATGAAAAAATACACTGCCTGTTCAAATATACCAAAAAAAAAAAAAAAGTACGGCTGGGATTCCCAAGGGTTGTTGTTTAGTCACTAAGTCATGTCCAACTCTTTTGTGACCCCCTTGGACTGTAGCCCACCAGGCTCCTCTGCCCATGGGATTTTTCAGGCAAATACTGGAGTGGGTTGCCATCTCCTTCTCCAGGGGCTCTTCCCAGTCCATGTAACAAGCTGCATCTTCTACACTGGCAGGCAGATTCTTTACCGCTGAGCCACTAGGGAGGCTCAAGGGTAGCCAGTGGAAAATTCACCACTCTGGGACTTTATTAACGCAGTCTTGATTGTATTTAAGAAAAAACAGGCTCATAGTAGCATTTTAGATGTTAAGATAATGTCAACCCCATTCACTCTTATACTATCCCTGCCGAGGATGTTGCTGGAGACTAATTCAAGGGCTCTAGGGCAGGGTCTGGCTGCCAGCTGGTGTCGAGTTGGAGTTTTCCCTCCAGAGTAATCAATTCTGGTTTCCCAAGAAGAGCTTGTGGAATGCTGCCAGCACAGTGGGTGAAGAATCTTGGAGCTGGAGCTCTTTCCCAGATGTACAGGTCATCTCCTATACGTGTGGTGATGATGAACCAGAGTGTCAGGGAGAAAAAATAGTAACTATTGAAAGTAGGTCTTATGTGAAGAAAAGTTATAAAACAGGTAACAAGGATATTATGCAGATTACAGGTAAGTTGTTTTCAGCTCGATGATGTTGAAGGAATCATAGACAGATTTCCAGGGACTGGTGGAAGGAATGGATCTTTGGTCTAATCTTTTCCAATTCCCTAATTAATAAGGCAACAGCTTTGATGGAGAAATTTTTATATTATATGCAAAACACTACACTGCTACAGAAAAATACAAAGACAGCAACCCAGATCCTTGCCTCAAGGAATTTACAGGACTTGAGTAACATTTGTAAGGAACTAGAACATATTAACAAATAATAATAAAACAAGGTAATATATGATAATTGTAATCACTTTTTTCTTTTTTGAGCACTTACCATTAGTCAAGCATTTTGCTCACACTTTGTGCACACAATTTACATTCATTGCTTTAAAAAAAATGCAATTACTTGAAAAAATATTTTAAAAATAGGTCAACACTATTAAGATTTATAAATAAAGAAACTGAGATTCAAGACATTGCTTGAACCCTAACCAGGTGAGGTGAGCGAGGCACTTGCCTTGAGTGTAAATTAAGGGAGAGCTCCCCCCTCCAAAAAAAAAAATCAGTAATCAAGATTTTTAAAAGCCAGAAGTAATGTAAAAAAAAATAACGATGAGCAAAATCTCAAAATTTTAAATAAAGACAGGGTCAGTATTGATGATTTTTCCCTTTGCCTTCAGGCTCCAGTCTGGCGTTGGGCAGTGCTGGTTCAGAGCACTTGTTAGAAGACTTTCCAAAGCTCATAAGGCAGTAAGTGGTGCATTTGGCTTAAGAGATTGGATTTTCCAGCTTGAACTTCCAACCACTGCTCTCCAAATGGGAAGGTCAAGTGTCTAGCCTTGCTCTTGTGGGCAGGAACTGTCAGAGGCAGCCTCTCTTGCCCAGATCTACAAGTGGGTTAAGACAGAGCAGATGTGCAAAGTCAGAAGAGAAATGGCAATGGGCCAAGTCCCATCCACGGGAGAGGAAAATCCAGCTGGGCTTAGGGAGACTGATTGTGAAATACAGAGATTGAAAGGCTCTTGTGGGGAACGCGAGAACAGCAGCTGAGTAGGCAAATGGGAGTCAGGACGGGATCCATCCCTGAGTTAGGAAAGGGCTCATGAATTCCAAGAAAAATGAGGTGCCAGCAGCTCCATGAAAGCACTCAAGGATGGAATAGATGGGCATTTTGGACCACAGAACCTTGACTCGAGATTGGCAATCAACAAAGTCAGGACTTGCAACTTAACGACCACACCAGGCTTTCCTGTCTCCAGAGGAAGGGTGATTGCCTTATTCACTTACATAATCCTGCCCACACCCCTGCCCCCACAAATATTTGACTGCCGGAATAGGACAGGGTGGGTTAATGGCTCCTGGGGGACAGGGTGGACCCTGGCTTATAGAGTCAGAAAGATTCCTTTCTGTTGAACCTCTGAGAGCTTGGTAAGAGCACTTCACTTAGTGGGGCTTCTTATCTTCTTGTCCACTTGTTCCTAACAGCCTTAGTCATTCATCAGTGCTCAGCAGATTGGTTTTGTCTTCAGAGGGGCAAATATTATAGCTCAGAATCCAATGACAGCCCCAGCAAGAGGCTGCAGGTGGGGAATGAGAATAGGAGATGGATTTCCAATGAAGGAAATATGGAATTTCACTTACATACATAATGGAATGCAAGCGCTGTTGGAATTCCATACCAGAGAACACCCCAAGGAGCCCTTCCTGACTGTCCTCACATTACTGCCTGTTGTGATAATATCCAGGTTAGTGCAGGAGATGCTTCCCCAGACACCCAGGTAATCTAGAAAACATGTTTTTCTGATTTCAAGGGGGACTCACCTAACAGACCTGAAGACATGAGGCTCTAATTTTCTACTTTTCTCACCATTCCACTGACCTTCAGAAAATAAGTGACTTCAGTGAAGAGTATCCCTTTTATTTTATATCACCAGACTTCAGAGCCCTCAATACTGCATGAGTTTCTGGGGCCTCCCTCCCTCTGACTCCACCTCACACATGAAAAACCTCAGGCATGGAGCCAGCTAACTTGCTTGGCTATTGGCACCTTGAAGTGGAAGTAAATCCCTAATCTTCTGATTTATTATTTCCTGTTCTTCAAAGACAGGGGAAGGCAGCAATGCTTGAAGTATTTAGGCAGTTAGTCACTGTACAAATCCATCTCTTGTCTCACCCCCAATTCAAGGGAATAATATTTTTTTCCCTGAGTTACATAAGGCATGATAGAAAGCGTTTCAGAACCCTCTCTGCCTCAGGACCGATTTCTTGCAGTAAATCTCTAGAAAATCTTTCACAGTTTCTAAAATAAGTGCCCAAGCTTTGGAAATAGGTCTTACAGAGTGAGCATGCTGTAGTTCACTCACATGTTAACCTTGCCATCATTTCCTCTGTTTTCATCATCTCTCTGTCTTCAGTTCTCAGGTGCTTCCATCTGAATCACAGGTGTGCAACTGTTTGTAGAAGAGGTATGGTTAAGACCTGGGGATTTTGGGGCTCAGTGTTAAGTCAAAAACATACCATGGGATTGAGGTTCAATTTACTGTGAACTAGAGAGTTTCACAATTAGCCAAAGGACTGAAATCATTACTGACTAGAATTTCCCACACAGATGTTGTGATGTCCTGGTTGAACAAGGCAGCTGATAATGATGTTAATCACTTGGGGTTTGCCCGTATTTGTGTTATGTGTAAGTACATGCCATCACTAAATGACCAGAATGTGTACATAAGAACCAAGATCCAGTTGGCATACTGTAACTTAGTCCTGCTAGTGGTTGTACAATGGAAGAGGAGCATTTGCTAAGGTTAAAGTGGTCTTTGTAGTTGGGATAAATGCCTGATAGCTCTTGGGCTTTTATAAGCAGTAAGTGGTGGGACTGAGCGTGCTACTCCGAGGAAGAAATATGTGTAAGACTCAGAGGGTAAGCCAGGAGCCATCTGTGTAAGTTTGTGAATGTTGGAATGAAGAATTCAAGCTTGAATCAAAGGCAATAAGGAATCCTAGTAACTGTTTGTTAAAGAAGTAATTCAATGACCTCAGTTTTAGGAAGACTATTTCAGCCAAAAGAGCTAGATGCATTGGGATTGCTGTTGTTGAGTCGTGTCTGACACTGTGAACCCGTGGCCTGCAGCACACCAGGCTTCCCTGTCTTTCACTAACTCCCAGAGTTTGCTCAGATGTATATCCATTGAGTCGATGATGCCATCCAGATGCACTGGGATAGAGGGAGCAAAAAGAAATTTAGCAACAGACAAATAGCATCTTTGCAATCAATATGACCTTTTCCCTTCATCATTCCAGTCATCTAGAAACAGACCACAGGACCTTAGTAAACTGTCATGGAAAATCTTTCTCACATGCATTTCTAAGAAAAGTGGGTTTTCCCTTTGTTTCCTCAGTTGTTTGTCCTTAAGTCAATGCCCCAGAGTGGCTCCTTCCCTCCAATTTTAACTACTAAAATATGTAATATGACTCCAGTGTTTTATTTAAGAAAGAAAGAAAGGAAAGGAAGCAAGAAAGAAAAGAGATTCATCGAAGCAAAATAATGTTACCTCTGATCTTACACTATCTTTGAGAGTCATTATGGGGTAAAGAACTCTACTAACAGAGTGAAGCATGCTCAAAATTGCACCAACAAAAGATGGAATTTTGCCAGGAGCTGTTAATGGTTGAGATGGCTTAGCATTTGTTATTTGATGGAGAGAGTTTCAGGGAAGGGGCCAACTAAGCTGCAGGAAAGCTCCCTTTCTGTTCAGGCTATTTGCTAGGTCATAAGAGAAGTGAAAGTTGCTCAGTTCAGTCATGTCCAACTCTTTGTGACCCCTACAGACTATCCAGTCCATGGAATTCTTCAGGACAGAATACTGGAATGGGTAGCCATTCCCTTCTCCAGGGGATCTTCCCGACCCAGGGATCGAACCTGAGTCTCCCGCACTGCAGGCAGATTCTCAACCAGCCGAGCCACACGGGAAGCCCAAGAATACTGGAGTGGGTAGCCTATCCCTTCTGCAGTGGATCCTCCTGACCTAGGAATCAAACCTGAGTTTTCTGCATTGCAGGCAGATTCTTTACCAACTGAGCTATCAGGGAAGCCAAGGTCATAAGACGGGGTCTCAAAGGATGTAGAAAGGGTGGGTTTGTCTCCATGGAGACCAATGCCCTTCCCAGGAGAGTTAAGTCCAGTAGTTTCTCCAGGAAAAAGACACAGAGGAGTCAGGGATGGATGGTTGTGCTGATTAATTCATAAAACCAGTGCTCTAGGAGGAGCAGAATTGAGACCATTTATTTATAATTATAGATGCAATGGGCTGTGGGACTTGAAATTTCACCACTCGGTGTTCTTGGTGAAAATGCTCAATAATAATTCAGAAAACAATCAAAAGTTTGGGCAAGAAATATTTGAACGTGTATCAGGCACCGTCTTCTCAAGCACAACCAGTACAAGTCTTTGATAAGTCACCACTTTGAAGACTAAAACTAAACATAACTTTCAGGTTTTCCCTTCAGGACCCCCTGTTTCACTAGAGTTGGTACTATTTATGGCAAGAGGCTCCCAGGCCAGGGTGGGACACAGAGGGTCAGATCTCACTTCTCAGGAATTCCTGTCAGGATAGACCTTTGAAAAATATGCCCCTGGGATTCCAGAGTCTGGAAACAAATGCAATTGACATCTGCAACAGCAAGAACTAGAGACCAACTCACTGTTTACCATAAGAAAGCATTCGGGGACTTTCGGTTTAAAATGTTCATTGAAACCAAGACACATGAAAACATGCTGACAATATGAAATTAAGTGGGGAAAAAAATGAGAATGTGAACCTCCTAATTTCAAATATGGATGCAGGTAGACAAGACAAG
The DNA here is from genome assembly GCF_019923935.1 of Bubalus bubalis. Classification (NCBI taxonomy): domain Eukaryota; kingdom Metazoa; phylum Chordata; class Mammalia; order Artiodactyla; family Bovidae; genus Bubalus; species Bubalus bubalis. The sequence goes on along the minus strand of NC_059170.1, from coordinate 14,865,561 downwards.
GATAGAATTTGCAAACACAAAAATAGTTCATTCAAGTTTAAGACTTTTAAGACATCACAAGAAAATATTTTGTCCAGTGTCATTAAGTGTTGCTGATTATTGATTTTAAATGTTTTTAAAGAGTGGATCAAAAAGCCATCTGTTTTATAGAATTGAGTTTTCATTAGTAGATTGAATTTGTGAGAGAGCTTGGTGTGATCGTCAGCCACAACAATCCCCCCAAAATTGTTATGAAGAATAAGTGAATTAATAATGGACAACAATTAGCATCATGCCTGGCAAATAGCAGACCACCCTGTCGTCTTCACTATCATCATTATTAGTAGTACTCATTTCAACTGGAGCCAAGCTGACCTTCTCTTGGTTTCCCTAGTGGCAGTCAGCTTCAGCACTGAATATTTCCTCTTTTCATTACTAAAATCACCATCCTGGTTTGCTTTAGTCTACCTGAATGAATTTTGACAAACCCAGTCCCTCTTGGTGGGCTGCATGTGTGGCAAGATGCAGTTAGTACAAACTAAGTGGCCTCCAATTAAAATAAATTAATTAATTTTTAAAAAAACAAGTATAACAGACTAAGTGTCTTTGTGAGTGATATAAAAAGAGGAATGTGCAAGAATACGCATTTCATGAGGTGCCCACCTCGGCACCACTACATTTGTTAGAAAAATCTGAAGGAGGTTTCTGTTTGCTAACCTCCGTGATGCCAGCTATCCTAGAGGGGTCAGTCCAAGTAGTCCAATCTCCAAAGCAAGTGAACATTGGCAGCTCTCAACTGATTTCTTTTATATAGTATTTTCATATGTCAAAAAATCCTCAGTAGAAGATTCAGATTCATTGATAAATATCTTCCACACACTCTAGGGCCTTTTACTCTGAAAACCATCTATTAAATATGTTTCACTAAAGATTTCTAGAAACCAGGAATCAAAGCACATAATCTCTTATTAGAAGAGTCTCCTGCTGCTGGGGGCTGCCTAAGAAGAGGCTGGAGTCTGTTTATATTTCTTCAAAGAAGCAAAATCCCAAGCTGTTCACAAGCCTTCCCATCATTAAGGTATCTGACACTTCAGTTCAGTTCAGTTCAGCTGCTCAGTAGTGTCTGACTCTTTGCAACCCCATGAACCACAGCACGCCAGGCCTCCCTGTCCATCACTAACTCCCGGAGTCCACCCAAACCCATGTGCATTGTGTCAGTGATGCCATCCAGCCATCTCATCCTCCATCGTCCCCTTCTCCTTCTGACCGCAATCTTTCCCAGCATCAGGGTCTTTTCAAATGAGTCAGTTCTTCACATCATGTGGCCAAAGTATTGGAGTTTCAGCTTCAACATCAGTCCTTCCAATGAACACCTAACACTGATCTCCTTTAGAATGGACTGGTTGGATCTCCTTGCAGTCCAAGGGACTCTCAAGAGTCTTCTCCAACACCACAGTTCAAAAATCAATTTTTCAGCACTCAGCTTTCTTCACTGTCCAACTCTTACATCCATACATGACTACTGGAAAAACCATAGCCTTGACTAAACGGACCTTTGTTGGCAAAGTAATGTCTCTGCTTTTAAATATGCTATCTAGGTTGGTCATAACTTTCCTTCCAAGGAGTAAGTGTCTTTTAATTTCATGGCTGCAATCACCATCTGCAGTGATTTTGGAGCCCAGAAAAATAAAGTCAGCCACTGTTACCACTGTTTCCCCATCTATTTGCCATGAAGTGATGGGACCAGATGCCATGATCTTAGTTTTCTGAATGTTGACATTTAGGAAGCTATAAATGTAATCAATCAGCACCCTGATTCTAGTATTCTATAAGTTAATCTGCAGTGTGGACTTCAAATCAGAAGCATCATCAACCTTTCATTAACTCAACATATCTTTGTTGATCCTCACAGCATTTTATTGACTCTAAGATACAATTGTTGTGCTTTTCTCACATTTAAACATCTCTGAAGTCAGATGTTTGGGGAAACCAAGTAGCCAATGGACATACTTATTATTGCTTGCGAATGACCACCAAAATTTTCAGTGAGTGTCAGTGGCTTGAAGAAAAATTCCAAGGGCAAGAGTTGAGCTTCTTTCAGGAAATGTTTATTCACCAATATACTTGAAAGCCCAGAAGCCAATATTGTGTGAGAAAAAAACCAGATGACAGAGATTTGAGACAGAGAGTGATTTACAAGACTCAGATTCAAGTATAAAATGTTTTAAGAACACCTTAACCAATTTATTGTGTAATCTTTTCTCTTTTAATATATGTGCAGGCATGATATATGGGACATATCTATATCTAAATAAGTCTAAAAGGGTACTTACAATAAATTATGATTATGTTTTTAAAATAAGAATTCATTGCATGCATGCTCAGTTATGTCTGACTCTTTGCAACCCCGTGGACTCTAGCCTGCCAGGTTCCTCTGTCCATGGGATTCTCCAGACAAGAAAGCTGAAGCAGGTTGCCATTTCCTACTCCAGGGGATTTTCCAGACCCAGGAATCCAACCCACATCTCGTGCATCTCCTGCGTTAGCAGGTGTATTCTTTACCATTGCACCACCTGGGGAGCCCTTTAAAATAAGAGTAACCTACTTTAAAAACAAGTAAAACTATTTTAGAATAAAGTCTGTTTTATTATTCACCTAGGGAATACAGTCTGTTCTCAGATTTAAAGGTTATGCAAGTGAATGGCATGAAAAAACAATGTGTACATTACATGTGGTTAATTATCCAGAAGACTCCAGATTAGCCAATATGGTTTGGTCTTCCTGGAAGGACCCCTACACCTTAGCAGACGATGGTTCCATGGTGTAATTAGTCTTCTGCTTGTTTTGAGAGCAGCAACCTCCTCTGAAGTGAATTTGGGGACAACACAATTTGAATAGACCAACTAAAATGCACTCAAAATGCACAAATTATTAAGAAATAAGAAAAGTATCAGGTTTATTGAAAATGTGGTAGACCCTGCACCAGGAATTTTGTATGCATTAGCTCATTCAATCCCAACAAGAAATCTCTGAGTCAGATATCCATATCTGTAAATTACAGATGACAAAGATTGACCAGAAGAGTTTTCTACTTGCTCCAAGTTACACAACTGGTAAAGTACAAATATAGGGTTTGAACTCCAAACACTAGGTTCTTTATTATATATTCTTAATACAAAGTATAGAATTATCCCTTAATCAATCTACGCCAAGAATCATCCCACATACAAACACACAAACTAAATTGCTAAACCCACAGACTAAGAGCAAGTAATGAAATGTTTATATAAGTCAAAAGAAATATTGAGCCAAGTAATCACTTATTTCATCAGAGAATGCATTAAAACATAAAATGATTGATGATGATGTAAAAGAAAGTGATCAGTGGACCTCGGGATCTTGACATTGTGCGATACATGAGCCAAACTTGTTATGGAAAATCCTGAAATTGTTTAACCTGTGTGAGTGAGGGGTGAGAGGTCATGCTTTTCAGGTTGCTGACAAATTTTTCTATTTAAGAGAAAGAACACTTCTCCACATATGTTGTACTTCCCCCACCCTCCAACATAAGCTCAAGATTCACAGGGAGAGAAATACTTCCATAGTGTTCATTTAACTTCAATGAGAAAGCATTCCGATCATGAAGTTTCTGAACTTGAAATGGGCTTTGTATAGAATGACTTACATTTTAAGCACCAGGTACAATTACCGCCTCATGAGAAGCTGATCTCACAGTTTGAGACAGCATAGGCAAGAGAAGTTTGAACAAAGATTATCACTGGATAGATGATGGTACTTAGGAATAAATATTAAAAATACTCAGCCTTGATAGCCTTCAGTGAGGAAACATTAAACTAACAAAAGTAAAATACACAGTACAGATAAGGAAATGGTGAAGCTTACATGCACCTGTTTAAGTGAAAGAATACCAATCATATTCTTTATATATACCAGGGTTAGGATTGAAACCTAGACTTCCGAGTCCATGCCTTCTCCATCACAACAGAAAGCTCTTCCGAGACATTGAAAAACTTTCTTTTGTACCTGATGTAACTAATAGTTTACTGTGTATCAACTAAAGAGAGTTTATCAGACTTAGGCTTGGTTTAGACTGGTATGAACCAAGAGAGAAGGTCAAATCTGTGGAACAGTAAACACGACAAGAATCTAGGTAAATGCACATAACTGAAATTAGCTGGGAAGCAGCTCAGAGATAGATCCCTGGCATAAGGATGTCATTCTGTGGCCTCAGGTAAAAACAAACCTGTGAAGATTGTCTAGGAAGGAGGTTATAAAGAACCAGATAGAGAGGTCAGGGGAGGATTGCCTCAAGAAATTCAGGAGGGAAATAGAATGCTGACCAGGGAGTACATTCAGAAATCCAATGGCAGGGTTGTAGGCGGTGGGGGGGGATGGAGTATTGCAGAAAAAGGGCTCGGATAAACCCATTTATTGGCTACCAAGCCAGTGGCAGAAGGGCTCACCCAAAACCTCTAGGTGCCCTTGCAGAGATATCACCCTGTTGACCTGAGGTCTTAGTACTGGGAGTCTGAGTTGTTCCGAATGAGATCCGTGTTGTTGAACTATTCTCAATTAAATTGCCCTGGACACAGTACCTTCTCTTTATGTACCTTCTAGAATTTCGACCCTCTGTTTTTCTGTTCTCGGCTGATCTCCAGTGGGGTGGAGGAAGACCATGCAATGCAAAAGCAGAATGGGGGATGGCCTATGCCATATGTTTTGAAGGAGGGAAGGGAGACCCCTTTTGCCTTCAAATTCCCACCACTAGTATGCTAGTATCTGGAATTTCAATATTTCTTTGGGTTATTGTTACTTTCCAAAGATCTTAACAGTCTTTTACCAAGCTATTATTCTTCCTGCCTTTCTTCTTGTCTATCTCAACTTGCCATAATGTCTGAGAAGGATGACTCCCTTAGCCAATATATATGATTTTCAGCTTCCACAGAAATAAGGTACCTTATGAGAAAAATTGGAGAAGCACATTTTTAAAGTAGAAGAGGAGAGGGTTTGAAAGCATGAAAATCTAGAATGAGAAGGAGGAGAGAGAGGGAGAGAGAAAGATGGCTATGTGATTTGGACTCCGTGGAGGATTTGCGGGAATATTAAAGCATAGAACAGCCTCTTTTTTGGCATAGCTCTCATGTACCAGACACTGTGCCAGCTGCTTTATATGTAACATTTCATGAACAACTCTCAAGGAGTTGTGCTTTTCTCCATTTTCAGAATGAGGGACTTGAGGATCTGAGAGCCAGAGACTAATTATTCAGCAAGTGAAACACAGAGTAAGGTTCTGAGTTCTTTTTTCACTGCTCCAAAACCCTTTCTCTTCCCTCTAGGTTGGTGTCTCCACAAAACATCTCCAAAGATGCACCGTGCATTGTAGATTCAAAAATGGCAGCTCTGAAAGAAATGTATGATTCCTGGCTGCTTCCCTGGTGGCTCAGACAGTAAAGAATCTGCTTGCAGAGCAGGAGATCCTGGGTTCGATCCCTGGGCTGGGAAGATCCCCTGGAGAAGGAAATGGCAACCCACTCCAGTATTCTTGCTGGGAAATTCCCTGGACAGAAGGGCCTGGAAGGCTGCATGGGGTTGCAAAGAGTCAGACACGGCTGAGCGACTAGCACTTCCACAGCCCAACCCTTCTGTTTTACAGATGGGAGGCCAAGGAAGCAGTGTGCTTTGCACACTGAGTAAGAGCATAAACTGGGCAAGAAACCAAGTCCACTGTCTTTACTTCCACTCGTGAGTCTTCCTATTGGGCCTCAAGGGAAGAGTTAAGACCATAATTGAGGGAGACTAGTAACTCAAACCTGAGCTTTTCCTGTCATCCTCTTACTATGGTATGCACAGAAGAGACTGTTGACTTTAGTCCAAACACTGAGCCATTTCTTTTTGCTGTCTTCTTTAACACCATACTTATTTGTAGAAAAATATAATTTCCTATTTTTTTTAACTTTTGTCTTTATAAAATATTGGATAAATATTGAATTTATACAAAACAAACGAGTAACAATAATATCCAAAGAAATCATTTGGCTTACTGTAGTCTTGGCTCCTGTAGTCTTCTTGCATTTAAGTTTGTGTCCTTTCTAACCTACCGATATTTTTAAACTCAAAAAAAAAAAAAAAATAGCTTTTTTTCAACTTTAAAAGTTTGCCCGTAAGTGCTCAGAATATGTTTACTAGGAAAAATTTGAAGTAAAAATCATTGTTCAGGTGTCACTCATATCAATCATTTCTCTGCAACAGCTGCAGAGTAGAAATAATTGTCATCATGTGCCCTGTACTTGAAGGATGGAAAAAAAAAAAAAAAAGATTATGTTAACAAGAGTTTGGAAGTGTCTACGATTTTCAAAAACCATCTTCTACCCATCCATCTGTACAAAAATCCCAATGACTATTCCTCCAACAATGTTTCCAATTACACAACACCCACATGCCTTGTAATCATCCCCTCCCATCGTCCCCATTAGCATACTCACGCGATCCCACTCAGCTCATTTTACCAACTCTATGCTCATGCCAGATACCCATCCTGGCAGAAGGATCAGGCTGAATCAACAGGGGTTGAAGCAGTGGCAAAGCTAATCCAGCCCCAGATCTGAATGACAACAAGGCCAATGGGTGCTGTGGGGCTAACTTACCACAACCACGAGCAACTTGAAACTTTGTGCCTGGTAACTTCTCCCCACACAGACTTTCCCCATACAAACTATAAGGTCCATGAGAAGAAATTAACAAAGAGTAAAAAGAAAACAGGAAAGAGACAGATGGATTTTATGAGACTCCAATCATGAATTTTTGCCTCAGGTGGAGAAAGCAGACATTGAGCCATCTAGAAGAATAAGCTCAAAATGTGCGTTAACTTGGAGACCCTATCACTTCCTACAGCACTCAGAGCTGTGAAGGCTGTCTTCTCTGACTATCAAGTCATTCTCTCGGTAAGAATTTTGCTCACCTACCAAAGCAAAGCCCTCATCCCTCCTCTCTCTATCTCCTCCACGTACCCAGGAACTTTAAGAGCACTGAGAAGCTCAAAACCCTAATTCTTGTTTAAATGTACTCTTTCTCCACAATGGGAGAAGTGCTTTGTGGTATTTGAGTATGAATTTGAGAAGGTTAATACTAGACTTTGCATTGGAACCAATTTTGACATTGGATGACACTGGCTGCAAAGTGATCTCAAAATCTGAACTTATTGTTTCTCTAATGGGACCAAGTACAAAGCAGCAGTTTTTCAAATACAATTGTAAAAGCAATTTTCACAACACCCCATTTTATGAATGAATAAACTCGCTTCAGTCTTGTCTGACCCTGTGGACTGTAAGAATCTATCAGGTTCCTCTGTGCATGGGATTCCCCAGGTAAAAATACTGGAGTGGCTTGCCATGCACTCCTGTAGGGGATCTTCCTGACCCAGGGATCAAACCCAGATCTCCTGCAGCTGTTGCATTGCAGGCAGATTCTTTACCACAAGCCATCAGGGAAGCCCACCTCTGAGAGCACGCTAAAGCTTCAATAATTGAAATATCTCCCTCTTTGATGTTTTGTATGAACGTGAAGGTGTTCCAGATCCCTCTCTAAGGAAAGACTTGCTGTCCAGCTGCAGGGAGCACAGTCAGCAGAGAGCTTTCAGCTGTAGTCTTCTCCAGGGTCTGCTGCCACTGCAGCACGCTGCCTTGCTCCAGTTCCAGCCCCTCCTCCCAGGGCAGCCTGAATCCAGTGACTGGACAAGGTCAGAAAATAAAGATATGACCATCTGGGTCCAGTGTGTTACACACTGATGCACAATACTCACTCCAGAGCTCTCTGCTGGGTTGGCCAAGTCTTAGTCAAATCTACATGGTAGTTTGACTTTTCCCTCTGCTCCAACCTGTGTCCTTCTTTTCTTTCACAGGTGTTACTCTCAAATAAACCCCTTGCATCCCAACCACTGTCTTGATGTCTGCTTCTGGATAACCCGGTTGCTGACCCCTACACAACTGTTAACCTCTCCATCTTTACCCGTATCCAGCCTAGACACTGTAACTCACCTTGACTTTGACAAGGGACATACGAAGAGTACATAGGTAGATCAAGATCACATTCAGCTGCAGGTGGTCCTACTCAAACTCCGGTGTCCCAGATCCCCTGGTACAGCTTCAAACCCAGAAAGCAAATACCGGGTTTCCAGTGACTCTGCTCTACTGAATTCCCAACTTCTAAACTCAGGTTTCCTCAGATCTCATTCCCCAATATCTAATCTGAGTTTATGAAGCCAGTTAAGTTTTATCAGGGGTCTTAAACTCAAATGCCTGTTGAGCATTTTGCCACAAAACTATTAATTGAAGCCAGTCACATAAGTGACAATGATACTAAAAGGCTTGTCTTGCAATTATGCATAATATTTTCCTATTTATGTTGCCTAACAAAACACAGTATAAGTGAAAATAAGCACGTTGCCTGAACCACTGGGTTGCTTCCTGCTTTGATGTTTGCCAAATGGCTACTAACAGACAGCCTGAACACTGAAAGAATATTCAAACCTTTCCTAAAACTTGCTAGATGAACTGGACTTCTGATAGCAGAAGTTCTTTGAATATGGCTTAGATTCCCTGGTGGCTCAGAGGTTAAAGTGTCTGCCTGCAATGAGGGAGACCTGGGTTCAATCCTTGGGTCGGGAAGATCCCCTGGAGAAGGAAATGGCAACCCACTCCAGTATTCTTGCCTGGAGAATCCCATGGACAGAGGAGCCTGGTGGGCTACAGTCCATGGGGTTGCACAGAGTCGGACACGACTGAAGCAACTTAGCAGCAACAGCATAGAATACCTAGCCCAGGCCCTGCTCTCTTGCCCTGTAACAGGAAGGCATCAAGTCTGTAAGGGAAAGTTTTCTAGTGATAAAGAAGGAAAGAAGGAATAGCCCCAAAGATGAAAACTGGTGAAAATTGGTTCAGATTATAACTATCAATATAATATTCACATTTACTGCATATTTGCTGAGAACCCAAACTCAGATCCCCCTTTATTCTCAGCAACATTTTAATCCTTCAGCAATAAACACATCCCATATTGTGAGTCTAGTACTGCTCTCTATAGCTCTATTTTTTTTTTTTTTTTTCACAGATAGTAAAAAACCTGATAACCATTCCCTGAGCAACAGTCTCTGTTTTCAGGAATTTCAATAACTATTGCCCAATGATTCATTGATTTATTACTTCACCTACTTAACAAATATTAGTTCACAATTAACTCATGTTTTCTAATCAAGTTCCCTTATCTAAGCTATGTATGTTTGATTCCCATGCTACCCCTTCCAATGAAAATATCACATTAGATATACAGATTTTTAGCTTTCAAGTGTTCTTTCCCTTGTCTTTTTCCTTTCAGTTAGAAGGATTACAGTCACTTAGTTGCTCAACCCAGACTCTCATGTTCTCATCCTTGATTTCCCCCTCTCCTCCATGTCTGTCCATCCATTTATTCATCCCAAGATCCTTCAGTTATAACATTTAGATCTCTGATAAGTCATGTTCTTTTCTCCGGCTCCGTAGTCACCACCCTAAGCCAAGCTCCAAAATCTCTCACTATTGCAATAAAATCTGTTCTTCCCTTGTCCTGCTTAATTCCATTCTCCACTGAGTAAGCAGAGCGATCAATTTAAAATCTAAATCAGTTCATACGACTTTGCGATTTAATTCAGTTTAATGACATCTAGTAGTGCATTCATGCATGCTCAGTAGCTTCAGTCATGTCCAACTCTTTGCAGCCCTGTGGACTGCAGCCTTCCAGGCTCCTCTGTCCTCCTCTGTCTGTGGGGTTTCCCAGGCAAGAATATTGGAGTGGGTTGCCATTTCCTTCTCCAGGGGATCTTCCCCACCCAGGAACTGAACCATCATCTCTGTACTGCAGGCGGATTCTTTACCCTGAAGCCATTGGGGAAGTCCAGCATCTAGCAGCACTGAAAGCAAAATACACAATCTACAAAATCCGTGGCCTTCACCCTCTTGAGTGATCTAACTCTTGCCCGCCCACCCATCCCATCACTCCTTCCCCACCCTTCATTCAATCCTCTGCAGGCACAGGGCCTTCTTGTTTCTCAAACCAGCCAAGCACTTTCCAGCTTACATGCCTTCATATTTGCTGTTCTCTCTACCTTTCCCTGAATATTTCACATTCTTCAGGTATTAACTTAAATATTACCTTCTCAGAGAGCTTTCTCCAGCCACTTTGTCTAAAATAGGCCACTTACTCCTACTCCCTGTCGTCCTTTATTATAGTACCTGTTGCTTTCTTTGGGCTTCTCTGATAACTCAGTTGGTGAAGAATCCACCTGCAATGCTGGAGACCCCAGGTTCAATTCCTGGACCAGGAAGATCCCCTGGAGAAGGGATAGGCTACCGATTCCAGTAGCCTGGGGCTTCCCTGGTGGCTCAGACGGTAAAGCGTCTGTCTGAAATGCAGGAGACCCAGGTTCGATCCCTGGGTTGGGAAGATCCCCTGGAGAAGGAAATGGCAGCCCACTTCAGTATTCTTGCCTGGAAAATCCCATGGACAGAGGAGCCTGGTAGGCTACTGTCCATGGGGTCGCAAAGAGTCGGACACGACTGAGCGTCTTCACTTCACTTCACTTCACCCATTCCAGTATTCTTAGGCATCCCTTGTGGCTCAGCTGGTAAAGAATCTGCCTGCAATGTGGGAGACCTGGGTTCGATCCCTGAGCTGGGAAGAGGCCCTGGAGAAGGGAAAGGCTACCCACTCCATTATTCTGGCCTGGAGAATTCCAAGGACTGTATAGTTGCTTTCTTTCACAGAATTTCTTGCAACTCATGATTAATACATGTATTTGCTTGTCCAATCTCTGTCTCTTCCACTAGACTATGAGGTCCAGAGGGAAAGAAGTATTTTCCTTATTCAACACATATTCCTAGTGCCTAGCACAGTGTCTTGTCCATAACTTTTTGAACAAATGAACTTTTTCCCTTTGGCCCTCTTCTCCAGGCTCCCCATCGAGTTTTATGGTGTCACCATCGTGTTTAATCTTCTCGCCAGTCAACACAACTCCATCTTTTTAACACTTCTGCTCTCAGTCTCTTGTCTCCATCTCCTCGCTCCTGCCATAATTTAGACACTTGTCATTCCACACTCAGACAATTATAAGACTCTGCTAGCAGGTCTCCCTGGCTCTGTGTTCTCGCTCTCTATCCTCGGTACCCTGTCAGAGTGACCTTTCCAATATGCAAATCACTTTCTGGTCTAAACCTTTAAATGGCTCCCTGTTGCCTACAGGATAAAGTTCAAACGTCTTAGCATGGCAAGCAAGGTACTCTGAGATCTCACCCTGCCTCCCCCTCTGGCTTCCTCTCTCCGTCTTCTCTGACAACCTCATCTCCACAATCTCTGAACACACTTTTCCCTCCTTCCACCATCTTGTCCGTTCTACCTTCTGACTACCCTCCAGTGTATTTCTATCTCTGCCTCGCCACACTCACTAAGATCACTTATTTCTGGCCTAGATGATCATCCTTCTCTTTAATTGCAGAGTACCATGGCCAATCCATTGCTAAACAGCAGAGAGTGAGTTTTTACATGCCCAGCTAACCATGGAAATATCTGCCAGTCCTCCTCCTTGCTTAAAATTCACCCATTGGCAGAGGTTAACAGGTCCTACAAGAACAAGCCTATGGGTACTTTTCTAGCCCTTTCCTCATTCTCTGTACTAAGACCCACCTTCATGCTCCCTCCTGCCCCAGGACCCTTGCTCCTCCTCTCTTCACCAACCTGAAATGCTCAAGGATACTTCTTCCCTGTGATTTACAACCCCTTTCGTCTTATAGCTCAATATTTTCCATAGGGTAGGCAAAAATTCTCTGAGTATCCTCTCACAGTTCACTGCATTTTTTGCAAGTTCTTACCCACCCACAGAAGTGTGGGGTATGGGAGAAATAGCAAGTTCTCAGAAAGGGTACAGTGAATTTCAGACCATAAATTTCAGGAAAGAGTAAAAGGACTTGGGTCACTGGATGCCATTCTTTGTAGGCTGTTGTTTTGGCTGTGAGTACTTTCTGTTCCCTGGAAAGTGCTACAGAGGTTTAAAAATCATTGCTGTATATTTTTCCCCATAATTCTAAGGGTTTGATTTAATAAGGAAGCTGCAGCATGCACTCAATTCAAAGTCTGGAAGGAATTAAAATCATGGAATTTTGTTTAGCTTTTGTTTTTTAATGTTTTTAGTATATCTTACTTCACCTTCTTCTTTGGGCTATTGATCAAATTGATTTTCCATCAACTCCCCTAATCTATTCATTCAATATTTGTTCATTCATTCAATGTTCATTCATTCATGCAGTCAGCATACACTCACTGGATACTGCATTCTTTCCTAGGAGGAAGGGGGAGACAGTGGTCTTAGAATCCATTGACCGAGGAGCATGGAGGAAAATAAAGTACATTTGCATCCTAGATTTCAGAGAGACCAGAAAGCAAATGAAGGTCAAGTTTTTCAAATCCAGGGCACTGATAACAAGCAAGAGTCCCACATGAAGGAGAGAGTGGGGCAGGTACAGAAGTGGCCAAGCCGAGTCCTAGGGGTAGGGCCATTCGGTGGGACAGAGCCTCCTACAACTATGTCAGTCAAGTCAGTGGTTGGAGAAGTATCCCTTTGAGGACTTGGCAGGTTTCTATAAGCAAATGCATGAGATCACTAGGCAGTGTCCTTTGGCTCCAGATGGATATTGTATTCCCAGCAGAACTGAAGATAATAGCCAAGAAGATTGGCTTACCGATGTTGTCCCAAGAATACTGGGACAATTATTGAGAGAGAACACTGGCAAGGGCTGGTAAGGAGTTAACATCCCTACAAACGACTAACTGTGATAAAAGACTAGAGTATCAAACAGGGACACTGGGCAGCTTCCCAACCCTATGGACTCAACCACCAGGCACCGGTGTATGAGTAATGCCCACGGCTGGCTTCCCTGATGGCTCAGCAGTAAAGAGTCTGCCTGCCAGTGCAGGAGATGGGGGTTTGATCCTTGGGTCAGGAAGATCTCCTGGGGGAAGGAAATGGCAACCCACTCCAGTATTCTTGCTTGGGAAATCCCACAGACAGGGAAGCTTGGTGGGCTACAGCGCATAGTGTCACAAAGAATCAGACAGGACTTAGTGACTAAACAACAACAAACAACCATGCCTAAGCTCACCCCCACACTGGATCTATCATCGTTTACTGATTCCAAGTAATAGATACGCACAAACTGAGACTGTGTATAGACACTCAGCTCTAAGCTGCTATAGCTCCAGCTGAGGGAAGGTGAGGCTGCAGAAGGAAGGGCAGGGAAATGGGGTTCATTCTGTGTGCATGCCAAGGCCCCATCACTCTCCTGTCTTCCTGCAGAACCCAGGGCGGGATGGATGGGGGATTCATCTCTGTGAATCAGAGCCCTCTGCCTCCATTTGTTAAGACCTTCTTTCTGTCCTTTTTAAATACCACTGTTAGTACCCCCTGGTGGCATTGTCTTGGTCCTTTACCCTTTCATCCAGATATTATTAAAAACTAGTGTCAAAAATGGAATTCTCCAAAGACCTTGTAAAAGTCAGCTGTGAGGCCAGGCTCCACAAGAGCCACTTCCTAAGTCGTGATTTTGCAGTGAACGCTTCTACTTGTCAACCCCACGATGGAAATCCTAGAGCTCTTCTTCCACCCCCTCACACTGCAATTTCCTGGGCATGAAACCATTCTTAGAATCCGACAATTTTTTCCCAAATTTCTGTACATTTCAGACTCACTCCTTCTATCTTTTAGTACATGATGTCTCCCCACTTTTGCCCCACCCTCAATCTTACCGCACCCCCACTCCAACACACACAATATTCTTTTTCTAAAGACATTTTTGGATCATCAGGATGTTCCCCTTCCCCAGACTCCAGTGATGGCCCCTGAGATATTTTGGTGCACAGATTAGAGCATTCTGAAGGAGCAGTTTTAATTCTGCAGTTCTGATGTGGGAGCAAACTATATAAATGGTGCTTTGTAGCCAGATAATGTGCTGTAGTGCCTTGAATTTAATCCACAATTGCCAGAGACAAAAGCTAATTACATTGTTTTCCAAGTTAAATTAAACCTAGCTTCAATATGTCAAAAAGATACATCAATGTCTGTTATGTTTAGTGACACTTTCATCTCCCTAAGGTTATGAAGTGATAATATTAATATTATTATTGTATCATAATTAATGAAATATGATAAACTCGTAGCACTTGCTAAGTTTCAGGCACTATACTGTATTATCTCTATAAACTCACTTAGCATCAGAATCACCTTGTGAAGTAAGTCCTATTATTTTTGTCTGTTTTGCTAGATATGGGGGCACAAGAGGTTTTCAGGCTAAGCCTACAGGGTAAACAGAGAAGCTGATACTGAACCGAGGAGTTTTTGTTCTAGAATCTGTGCTCTTAACAACTGTGGAAAACAGAAATTCTAGCACTTAGAAGTTATCTGGAAAAAGGGATCAGGGCCTTAAATTGTTAATCCAAGGTTCGTACCACTACCGTTAGCCTCCACCTCCTATTCCATGGGGTGGCTGCTGCCCCTGAATTCTCTGCCATCTTGAACCTCCATCTCCTCGTGGGGCCCTCCCACTGACCACAGGCCCAGTCACAGAGCCTTGGTTAAAGACCGCGGGTCTTGGTGTCCAGTTTTCTCCGTACCCCACTGAGGTCTCTGATAAGGGCACGGTGTGCACTAGGGCCTGGGTCTCCGGCTCTCGTGGATATCCCCGGTTACCAACTTTTCCCTAGCTCACAAACCGACCTTTTGATCTGAAGCTACAGCTATGCCATCCTCGACTCAAAGCCCCAGTCTCTAGCCCTCTCCCTCGGTGAAAATGCAGAACTGTCTCCCCAGGGGAGCCTGAAACGCAATGCCCTTTGCTTCCTTCCTTCTCGTTGTGGACTTGCAAGTGGAAGATAATGAGATCCTTCCTTCCCGGGTTGGGATAAAGAAAATGCCTGGTCTGCTCAACCGCGGTGAATGTACAGCATTTTTCTCATCTTTAATGCTGATAATTATGGAATAGTCCTCTTGGAGCTATTCCACACCCCTCACCCCACACTGAACAGACCCTCTCTCCCTTCCATTCTGCCCCCACCCCCATCATTCCGGAGCCTCCCATCACCCCCACTCCCACCTGGCTTCTCACCCTCACCTCCAGCCCAGCCCTCACATG
The DNA here is from genome assembly GCF_019923935.1 of Bubalus bubalis. NCBI lineage: Eukaryota > Metazoa > Chordata > Mammalia > Artiodactyla > Bovidae > Bubalus > Bubalus bubalis. Next base: position 14,850,355 of record NC_059170.1, on the reverse strand, counting down.
CGCTCCACACTCTAAGGAGAGCTACAAAAACTGCATCTGCTTTTTCAAAATGGTAAATAAAGGACAGAGATCAAATACTATTTATCCTGCTCTTTTCCTATGTGAACTGTTATTTCAGGTCGAGGTTGGGGCGTATGTCTTTAGAGCAGTATTGTAGATAATAAATGAAAGTCGAAGGATGAAATATCACCACTTTGCAAGCCCTAGTGAATTAATACATCTAAACTGATCATAAATGGCTGTCGACATCACCCAAAAGAGGCAACCAGGCATTCCTTATATCCTGACAAACACACACACACCCCAAGCCTGAATCTGCCAAATCTTTATATCAGTGCTGTTCCATCTAGCAGTCACTAGTCACAGATCAAGACTGCTGCTAAGTCGCTTCAGTCTTGTCCGACTCTGTGTGACCCCATAGACAGCAGCCCACCAGGCTCCTCCGTCTGTGGGATTTTCTGGGCAAGAGTACTGGAGTGGGTTGCCATTGCCTTCTCCACAGATCAAGACTGGACACTTGAAATATGCCTAGCTCTAATCAAGGTGTGTTAGAAGCATAAAATACACACCAGATTTGTAAGACTCAGCACCCAAAAAAGTAAAATATCTCAATCATTACATAGATTACTTGTTGAAATGATACCATTTTGGATACATTGGGCTAAATAATAAATAAATGATTAAAATTTTTGAAAACTCTATCTGTAAACCTCATCCCATGTTTTCCTTCCATCTGATTCTAGAGCATAATCCTGTTTTTAGAAGCCAGGTTGAGGTTCAAAGTAAGAAGTAAAAGTCAGAATTGGGGTAAAATGTGGCAATAGGTAAAGTTCAGCTTTGGAGTTAGTGATGTTTGTTTTTAACTCTTAATAATGTATCAGGCCTAACAAAATATCCCTGCTTCAAACTGGGAATATATAAATACCAAGTAATCAGGGGTAGTCTGATGAATAGGAAGAGATGGAAATAAAAGGAGGAATATTCGAGAAAAGACCGCATGGTAATAAGAAAAGGCCAGTGGGAAAGGTCTGGACTGCCAAGGTTCTACTGACATCCAGGCTTCCTGTGGGCTCCCAGGGGCTTTGGCCTTGAATTCCTTGTTGGAGTTTCATCTTCCCACTTCACAGCTGAGCTCTGGGCCTCTATCTCATTCCCCACCTCTGCAACAGGGAATGTTGCTTGAGTATGTGTTTCAAGATAATTGCAAAATTTAGGAAAAAACAAAACAAAACAAAAAAAAACGATGACTTGGTGTGAACATGCCTGAGCAGTGGAGCTTGGTGGGGGGTTAGAGATCTCTGCTCCATTCTTAGGGGGGTAGCAGGACGTGATGGGTGTGCTGCCAACACACACAGCCTGGTTCTGGGTTCCTGCTGCGTCACTCATCAGATTTTCCAGTGATGCAGAGTGTAAGTTAAGATGTCATCTGCAGAGTGCCTGCCACCATCCCTGGCTCAGAGGTGACTTTGCTGTAATGCTCATGAAACTTAAGCTCCCAGAAACTTCACATGCAGCAGCCTGTTCCAAGGCCCTGGAACGGACCTTAGCAAGTTTCATTAACATTTATTTATCCTCTTTCTTAGAGGGCTTCAAAAATGTACTTAACCTCCAGGCCTACAGAACATGGATCCAGCCCTGCTTTGGCCCATTTTAGCTCTAACAGATGTGTCCATCCATCTTGTCCAGCCTCATATTTTCCTCCATCTCCCCCTGCTTTCCTTCCTTTCACTTCTACAGGGTCAAACAATACCTGCCCTTTTCATTTTCAATTTTCTCAGGCCCTGCTTATATGTATGTGGCAGACAGAATAATGACCTCTCAGGGATTCCTATAGTCTAATACCTGGAACCTACAAACATGTGAACTGAGAGAGCAAATGGCTTGTAGATGTGCTCAGGGTTATGGACCTGGAGATGGAAGATTATCCTGGATTATATAAGTTGATCCAAGCAAATCACGTGAGTCCCTAAAAGCAAAAAATCTTTCCCAGCTAAGATCAAAGAGAGATGCACCGTTTTTGTCTCTCAGGATGAAGGAAGTGGCCATGAGCTAAGGGGTATAGGCCAGGCACTGGAAACTGGAAAGGCAAGAAGATGGATTCTTCTGAAGCCTCCAGAAGAAACACAGTCCTGCTAACACCTTGACTTTAAACCTCTGACCTCCAGAACTATCAAATAGCAAAGTCATGTTTTTTGAAGTAGCCTGGTTTGTGTTACTCTGTGGTATCTGTGCCCTGGAGGAGGAAATGGCAACCTACTCCAGTATTCTTGCCTGGAGAATCCCATGATCAGAGGAGCCTGGCAGGCTACAGTCCATGGGGTTGCAGAGTTGTACAGGGCTGAGCGACTATCACTCAACTCGCTCATGCTACCGGTGACAGAAATGCAAAGAAAACAGTTTCTCTTTACTCTGTCCCCTGTGGTGTCTCTCATTTTGCTCTCTTGCATCCTAATAATTATCTCTATTCTCTTTGAGTTGTGCATGGCGGGAATGGGGTTTCCTCCCTCACATCACCCCCTTCTTCTGATTCGTAGGAGTCCTCATCAGACATGGATTTGCTCAAATTCCGATTTAATTAGATTAAGCACTCCAGTTTATTAAAATCCATTACTGTGAGGCAGCTACTGAAGTCCATGAGAAGATCAAGGTTTCAGTCTCAAGTTTTCCATTTTCTACCCATATGACCTTTAGCAATTTCACCAACCTTTCTGAGCTTTATTTTCTCTCCCAGAGCAGCAGACCCACAGGGCCTCCCTTTCCATTCCTTCATTTGTGAGTTTGGTGACGATACCCATCCTCCCAGAGAAAAATGGACATTTTCGTGAGGATTTAAAATCTGTTTTATCTTATTTATATCCTGCTTTGTAACTCCCTCCCAACTGTGTTTGCAAGGGTTGCATAGATGCTAATGGTGAGCAATGGAGGTTGCTGCTTTTTTAGTAAAGCATATTTTCCTAGAAGCTCCAAAAAGGATCTAATTAAAGTTTGACACCTCACAGTGGGGGTGACCTGAGGGTTAGATAATAATGCCTGTGTCACCAAGTTATTGCCAAATGAAGTGGATAATTCATGTAAATGACGGGACCTGCACGCTGGAGGCCTCCTGTGATGGAATTCCAACCCAAGAAGTAAGTGTGTCACTCTTTTCTTTTGTCAGAAACTTGAGTGTATTTGAATACTTGTAAAATCACCTCTTGGTCCCTGCATTTGCAAACTGAATTATCTGAACCCTTTTAGTGGATCCTCTAAATGAGCGGCTATATGCAAAACCTCTTTAGGAAGGTAACAAATGCTAGATGTTACTGTAAATTCAATTTTCTAATTACATATTCATCTTTGTAAATCTTTATTCCCAGAATAGAAGCACCCTGTTAGTAGAGTGTTGTATAAAAAGATCTATTGGGGAAAAAAATCAAAATTTTCAATTTGGTTGATCAGTTTTTTTGCCTACAGTATCTGACATTCACTCCTAGGACAAATTGAACTAGACTTGCTTCCATCTGTGTCTTCTTAGACAAAAGGAGATAATGGTGAGTTTTAGTTTTTCTTTTCTTTTCTTTTTTTTTTTTTTTTGACTCATCATTCACTGTGGAAGAGTTTATGCTGGGCAGTTTTGACATCAGGCAGACCTGAGCTCAAGCCCCGGACCCTCATCTTGAAAGATAATGGCAACATTGACTAACTACTGAGTTAGTCTTCTAAAGTTAAAGCTTCTTTACTATAAAGTAAAAATGATAAGCATAGATTTTCAAAAGATTTTTTGAGAATAAAATGAAGTAATCTCTGCAAAAGAAGGTAGTATGCTACCTGCACAGGAGTGTTCTATATAGGTATTATTTTCGTCTCTATTTGGACTTTCTAGTGAGCTTCCCTAGTGACTCAGAAGGTCAAGAATCTGCCTGCAATGCAGGAGACCTGGGTTCAATCTCTGGGTTGCAAAGATCCCCTGAAAAAGGGAATGGCAACCCCCTCCAGTATTCTTGCCTGGAGAATCCCATGGACAGAGGAGCCTGGAGGTCTACGTTCCACGGGGTCCCAAGAGAGTCTCACACGACTCAGTGACTAAACAACAGCAACGATGATTAGGGGAACACCCAGATGAGCCTGAGAAAGAATGGACAGAAGAATAGGAATAAAACCAAGAATGTGAGGGTGTGGAAGGTATGTTAGTCAAGAATTCGATTCGCAAGCAACAGAATCCAACTCTGGTTGATGTGAGAAAACAATGGATTTATTGAAAAAACCCTGGCTAACTCAGGGAATTACTGGGAAATCTTGAAAATTAAACTGAGAAACACAGATAGGGTTCAGATGCTGGGGAACCCCCGAATCAATCCGTGAGCATTACAAAAGCCCAAAGTCAGACTGCTGTCAAGAGGGTCAACATCGACAAACAATTTTGAAAGATTAAAATAAGAAAATTTGGCTTTAGCACAAGACTGTCGCTGGTAGATTTGGTGGAGACTGACGCCAGATTTCAAGGGTTGAACCCTGGAAGTGTCATAGATGGATGACAGGTCCAGTATGCTTTAGTTAATTTTTTGTGGAGTTTCCAAGCATTGCTCCTCTATTTTATTCCTTTCGTGATTTGATTTGGGGCTTTATGTGTTATATACCCTAGGAGATGGTGTCCTAAGCAGAGAGGACGGGGGATCGGCAGGGAGACCAGGGAATCTAACTCCACTATGACAAACTGTGAAGTCATCTGGGTTCCGTCTCTACATCAATTTCTCTCTGATTGTAAAATCCACTGAAGAAAAGGCAGTTATCTTCCTCAAAATAGACACAAGTGCAAAGAACTTCTCGAACTTTGTTGTGTTTTTGTGTTGGTGCTGTTTAGTTGCTCAACCATGTCTGACTCTTTTGTGAGCCCCATGGACTGTAGCCTGCCAGGCTCCTCTGTCCATGGGATTTCCCAGGCAAGAATACTGGAGTGAGGTGCCATTTCCTTCTCCAAGAGATCTTCCTGACCCAGGGATTGAACCCATGTTGTCATGCAGGAAGCTCATATGTTACAAATATTCTTCCCTCAATCCCAGTGTTAAAGATCTGGTTTAGTAGTTGAAGGTGGTACCTTGACACCTGTATTTCTAACAGCCTTCCCAGGTAGTACTGATGGGTAAGAAAGTTTGAGAGCCTCTCCCCCATCTTAAGTAATGCAGATGGCTTAGTATTCTTCACAGTGTGTACCAGCGTTGAAATAAGCAGCTGTGAGAAAGCATTGTTTAGCTGTGTCAAGCAGGTAACTAGGGTTGCTTTTGTGTGTAGCCTTGAGTTCTGCTCTTGGCTGCAAAGAGTTGTAAAGATTCCCCAATTTCGTTCATGGTTCTCAAGATTTAGGGGCTTCTAAGGTGGCGCTAGTGGTAAAGAATCTACCTGCCTACATAGGAGTTATAGGAGATGTGGGTTCAATCCCTGGGTTGGGAAGACCTCCTGGAGGAAGAAATGGCAACCCACTCCAGTATTCTTGCCATATTACCCATGGGGAAATCCCATGGACAGAGGAGCCTAGTGGGCTACAGTCCATAGCGTTGCAAAAAGTTGGACATGACTGAAGCAACTTAGCATGCACATGTACTCCAGATTTATAGAGGTTTCCCCAGCTGTGTTATAGTTTCTGCAGGTACGTGGGATGTTATACAGAGATGTATATTTCCCTGGTTGTATGTAAAGTCCTTCAGGTGCTGTGGTTTTCACCAGATGTGCATAAGGTTCCCCATCATCTGAACAGATCTGAAGACAGCCTAGCACTTTCTCACTGGAATTCTCTCACACTTGAATTCAGAAATCCATGCACAAGCTTTTCCTTTTATCCTCACTTTATTGCCTATCCTGTATCTCCCTGCCTGTTGCCTGTCCTCTCGTCCTTAAAGCAGCTATAGTTCATGCTAATTTCCTCCAGAAAGTTACGGCAAACCCTGCTGCCTTGCCCTGTCTTCATTGCAGACAAATTTACTGCAGACTTTCCCTGAGGAGGCTGTTTTCAGATTGGTATGTGCAAAAACAGAAACGGACGCTCTGAAACAAAGAGAAATCTTCTCCCATCCCCACTGCTCTGTAGCTATTTGGGCTGGCCTCAACCCATAGCAAGTGAGAAATTAACATCCAGGCTGGGTCTGAGACACCTCTGTTCACTGGCTTGTGAAGAAAACAGGACTACCCACCCTGCCACTCAACCACATTGATCAGGGAAACTTTCTGGCCATTAATCTGACATCAGATTGGCAGCACTCTCCCCACCCCACTGGCTCAGAAGACCAGAGCTTCCTTAAGAACGATATGGCTTACCAGTGACTGAAATAGATGGTCTTCTAACTGAAACAGGGGAGAATCCAGGATTGGGGGTGGGGGGGAGGGGGAAAAAAGTAAAAACAATGAATTAAAACCAGAATAAATGGACAAATCCTCAAAAGACTGGGGATCTGATGTTGGAGCATCCTGAGGACCCATGGCTCTTTCAGTGAAGCAGGAGACACTGAGCTCTCTCCTCGAGGAGTCTGAGAGATGGGGGAGACAGGACAACAGAAGAGGAAGGCAATTGCCACCCTCAGGAGCGAACTACAAACAGTGTCAGGATGCCGACGGAGCAGGCTCCTCCCAGCGCTGAGGAGCCACAGAAGCAGTGAACAGTTTAAATCATGGATGCCATCTCGTTTTTGTAGGCAGAGCCTTTAGCTTTCATCCCAGGATTTCAAAGCTTCTCACAGCCATTAATTAGTTGTAAGCAATTCAGGCCTGTCAACTTCTCACACCTAATCAAGAGCTGATGTATGTCACCCCCAGGGATCTAATCAATAATTCCTGGGCACTCTCTCCCTCCCTTTCAGTTCACCCTTCTCCCAAGTCAGTTTTTATTTCAAGCCCACCCCCCTCCTCGTGCCTTTATCCCCTCTTACATTATCTGATTCCGTTGCCCTTTCTTACCCTTCCTTTTTGCTCTTCTATTCCAAGGATTCCTTTCCTTCCCATTTCCCTGGATGGAGTTAGAGGGGAATTTGCACACTGAGGGATTTGAGGTCAGGTTACAGAAGTCCATGAATCCCTGGTTTTCATAAGCAGAGGCTCAAATGAAGATGAGGTCATGATTTCTTACTTCTCAAAGGAGATATTTACCTGTGGATCATTGGTGAATCCTGTTCACCAGTCAGATCAAACTCCTGCCAATGTACAGGCAGATCCCTGAGGACGAAGGAAGGCAAAAGTGCAGCTCTGTGTCTTTAAATTGGCTCAAACCCTTCTCGTCCCCTCAATAAAGGCAAAGCTCCATTCCATGAGAATAAATCACTTAGAGCAGGAATGATAAATCTACTGCACATGAATTGTGACTCTTACTGCCACATTCATGCAGACATCACTAATCAAACCCCGACCTTCCCCTAGAAACCAACCTCAGGCCCAGGATTCCTCTCAGAAGGAAATATGAACCTTCTTTGTAACTAATAGAAGAATCTTAGGACTCATAGTTCAGCCACTGCCTTCTCAATTTAAATACTGCTCTTGTCCACTGTTTAAACCTTGCCCTTTTAAATACACACATTAAATGTTATTATTAGTGTATGGAGGTAATCATTCTTTATATTATTTATATTTATATTTGTCACTTTATTTGTTTACTATGGCATCTTACTTCAAAGAGTCCTCCAGAATATTTTTTTTTTTCTTAAAGAGCATTTCTTTATCAATTCCCTTAGTCCTGGTCTATCAGTGGTAAACTTTCTCAGTTGTCTGTGAATATGTGTGTGTGTGTGTGTGTGTTCTTGAAAGTGCCTTATTTCATATTCATCAGTAGTCTGAGGAAATGCAAACACATGATCAAATTCTAAAGGCAAAAATCAAGGCAGAGCTTGATATTTAAACAAGAGAATAAGGTACAATAAAAAATAATGCAATTTTAAATAAGAAGACAGGGGTTAGGTTTAAGTTCTTCTTTTGGCCTTGGATAAATTATTCAGTACCATTCATTAATTTATGTGTGGAATAAACATGTGGTGTATATCTGCTAATTGCTTGGCTCTGTCCTAGGTGTTCATGATTGAAAACAGAAAGCATGGTTTCTGGCTACAGGGAGCTCAGTCTATAAGGGGGTTAGATCACATTAATCAGATAGATAAAAGATTATTTTGTGTGTTGGGAAAATAGAACTATCTATTTATAATGTCTTACAAAAATATCCATGAAAACATCTATGTGGGTTTGGGGTGGAGAGAATTGTTGAGGGGTTGGCTTCCTGGAGGCTATGTGAGGAGGGGTGTGAAAGATACTCCTGGAAGGAGGAGGAAGAGAGAGGAAAAAGAAAAAGAGCGAAAAGGCAAAAGTGACAGCAGTTAGAATGAGATGTAGAGTTAAGTAGTAAGATAAAAGTGGGCATATATTTGAGAAAGGCAGCAGTAGGAGACAAGGCTGGATGTTTAAGCGTGGACCAGGCCATGAAGGGCCATCATTGCCAGGCAGAGTATTTAGACTTTATCTCATGGGTCGTGAGGGCTCATTACAGAAGTGAAGCGTAGTGACAGGTCATATTTGTGTTTCATATATCTGACTCCAGAGAGTGTGAAGAGGCCAAGTAGGGGCTGGGGATGCGAGATTGGTATCCCATCCAGTTTTGAAACCATACTATAGCCCAGGCAAGAGCTGATGAAAAGTTTAAACAATTCAGTGATATTATTGATGGGCCAAAAAAAAAAAAAAAATATATATATATATATATATATATATATATATACACAGATTTAGAAAGTAATTAATGAAGAAACAAACCCTGCAGTCTAACCTGCTAAAAGCATGTTCCTGCAAGTCACTAAGTCGCTTCAATTGTATCCAACTCTTTGCTACCCTATGAACTATAACCCGCCAGGCTCCTCTGTCTGTGGGTTTCTCCAGGCAAGGATACTGGAGTGGGTTGCCAACCCTCCTCCAGGGGATCTTCCCGACCCAGGGATCGAACCCTCCTCTCTTATGTCTCCTGCATTGGCAGGCACGTTCTCTAACACTAGTGCCACCTGGGAAGCCTGTGTGTCATTCTTGACCTTTTGAAAACCAGAGCAATGCAACAGGAATGGGGATTTTGATGCCCCAACCAATGGTTAATCAGACCAGCCTCCAAGAAAGGATTTATCCACTTAAATATTGTGCTTTGATAAAAGTTCTGCTGAGAATCTGTGATTATTGGAGTTTTTTTTAACTGTGTACTTCATAAGCTATTACATAAAACACTAATTATCCAATATTTCTACCAGCAGGGTCTCTTGTACTAATTAAATTAACACTGAAAATTGCTAACATCATTGATTAAGAGTCCAAAGTGCTATATATCAGTAACAATTAGGACAACTTCATTTTGGGCAAAAATTAAATCTGTTCTTCCCTTATCCCAGGAGATTAATTATCATATTTTTTCTAATAACCAAGATTCTTACCTGGGAGTAAAGACTTTTGTGATTTGTTCCCATTTTGACTCCCATTTTGGAGTCTCCTTGGGCTTCCCTGGTAGCTCAGCTGGTAAACAATAAGCCTGCAAAGCAGAAGACTTCAGTTCAATTCCTGAATCAGGAAGATCCCCTGGAGAAGGGATAGGCTACCCACTCCAGTATTCTTGGGCTTTCCTGGTGGCTCAGATGGTAAAGAATCTGCCTGCAATGTAGGAGACTTGGGTTCGATCCCCGGGTTGGGAAGATCCCTTGGAGGAGAGCATGGCAACCCACTCCAGTATTCTTGACTGGAGAATCCCCATGGACAGAGGAGCCTGGTGGGCTACGGTCCATGGGGTCACAAAATGTGAGATAGGACTGAGCGACTAAGCACAGCACAGCACAGCACGGAGTCTAGTTTAGGGATGGCAGTCTTCAGTTTCAACTCTGGCTTCAGATCTGGTTGAAGGCATTCAGGCACCAGTTCTGTCATTTGGCGTACATAACCTGAGCAAAGAAAAACCTTCTGTTGGGCTCAGATTCCTTTTTTATAGTATATTGATTAAAAGAGTCCCTATCCTAAGGGCTGCAACAATCACCAAAGGGGGAAAGTCCTGTAAGAGACTGAGTTCTGAGCCTGGTACATGACAAGAGCTGAGTCAATGGTGGTTATTATCAATATCAGCTATGGTTCTTATTCCCTCGTGCTAATGATCTAAGACCGTGCAGTTCTCATATCTCTTCTTAAAACCTTAGAGTTGTAAGGAAAGCCTTAGAAGATTGCCTTTACTAATCTTTACCATTTACTGAAAAATCAAAGTGCTGACATTAATTATGATCCAAGAGAAATTTGGGTGGTGAATCATTGAACATGGCTACTTCGCTTTCTGGAAGAACTTTGCAGAGAACATTGAGCAATGGATGCCTATGGAGATTTCAGGGTCAAAACTTCTCAGAGCTCCTATGGAAAAGGAGAAAAAACATGGAGGTCACTTGTAGCCTAGACACTGTGGGATATTCTGAGACTTTTAAGACTTTTGCTCACACATCTGGAGAGTCCTTGGAAGTTTTTTGGAGGTACTGCTGTTGAAAATTATTCTCGCAACAGCATCATTAAAAAGGAAAAAAAAAAAAAAAAGCTTAGGTAAATTGATCTCCCTTTTTGTGCCAGTCATTGTACTAAGCCTAACTGGATTACCTCATTTCATCTCCACATGAAGGAAGTGTAATTATCTCCAGGGAAATATAATCGTGCCCATTCTACAGAGGAGTAAACAGAGTCCAAGAGACTTTAGACTTTACCTCATGAATCAGGAAGGCTCGTTACAGAAAGTGACAGGTCATATTTGTGTTTCATTTGGCTGATTCCAGTAAATGTGACGAGGTCAACTGGGGGCTGGGGAGGCAAGGTGACCTCCAAGTTCACCCGGCTAGCACATGATCAAGATAGGATTTAAATCCATGCCTTCCTGACTCCAGGACACATCCTCTTCACCGTAGGGCACTCCACCTCCATGTGTAAAAGACCCTCCTCCTTCCTGTGGGCACCCCTGAAAAAGCCCATGTCTAGGAGCTCCTGAGTACCGGTTCCCTGGCCACCCTGAGGCTCAGGATCTTTGAGGAGATTCAGCCACCCCTGGGGTCAGTTTGGGACTTTTTATAAAATCCCCAGCAGCCTTATTGCAAAACAAGGCGAATGACAGTGTTTAATGGGAACAGAGTTTCAGTTTAGGCCGGTGAAAAATCCAGGAGATGGATGATGGTGAGGGTTGCACAATGGTGCGAATGTACTTCATGCCACTGAAATGTACAGTTAAATATGGTTAAAACAGTGTGTGTTATATTATGTGACTTTTACCACAATGAAAAAAAAATTTTTTTTAAGCATCCAAACTCTTCAACCTACCCCAGGTCATTCTTCTTGGAATTTGCTTATGAGAAGACACTCACTGAGCAAGCAGAAACGACTACATCCCCTTCTGGCCCCTTCTGTTCTTTCCTAGACCCTCCTCCCCTATGCCTCATTGTCAGTCTGCATCCGAAGCTTCCTTTCCAGTTCTCTTTCCATCAGAAGTCTCCTTCTAATCCAGCCTTTTCCAAACTGACTACCTCTGTGGGGCCCACATCCTCCCCTCCCCTCTGTTTCTCCCTGAAACTCCTTCTCAGAGTCCACCTTACCCAGACCCCCTTCCTACAGCACCCACATTCCGGGCTCCTACTCCTGTGGCTCAGCCATCCTTTCTAGGCTTCTCTGCCCACCCCTCCCACACGCTCAGGCCCTAGAACTTAAGCACTCCATCTAATGGACCTTCTTACTCAGCCTCAATATTTGCTTTCCGATACATTGGATTTATAGAGTGTTTGCCTGAATTAAAATGAGAAATTTTAGAGCAAACTGAGGCTTCTCAGCTGCTAAGCTCCATCATGCACTTTAAATAAAAAACAGGGGGGGAGTGTGTGTGGAAGGGTGCCTGATGCATCCACCTACCCCTGAATTACCATTGCATCCCAGGCTGCTCCCCTTCAAACCCAGCTGGTGCCTACCTGGCCCCGCTCACCTCCCCCCCCCCCCTCCCCGCTAAGTTAACAAAGCAGTTACAGCTCATCGGCAGAGCTCCCTCTAATCGACTCCCAGTGAAATAATATTTGCTTTCCATGCCTACTTTGAATCCCACTCACTTTGTTAAAAGATTGCCTCTGGCTGTCTCTGCTGGCCTAATCTAATAGTTTCTAGTTTGTACAAGCAAAGTGTTTTCAACCACCTATATAAATAACTTAAGCAGAAGAGGACACTTGTGCGGCCCCAGCGCTGAGCTATAGGACATGACAGATCCCCCAATGATGCCTCAGTCAAGCTCCTGGGGGACCCCCCTCCCCAGCTGAGAAGGAGCAATTACCATATTGTAGCAGGCTGAGGGGATAGTCTGTGTTCTTATAGAAAGGCTGATGGGAAAAGACCTTCCTGACTGGTTTCTCCAATGTAGGAGACCAACATAAGTGCCTCTGCCCACTGGGTGCCCCTTGGAGCTGCCAGCCTCCATGCAGAGGGAGCCAGAGCAAAGGATGGAGAAGGGAGAGGAGCTAAAGAGTCAAGGCTTTTTGTTTGTTTGTTTGTTTTTTCCTGTAACATATTTAATGCAGGGCTTCCCGGGTGGCTCAGTGGTAAAGAAACTGCCTGCCCATGCAGGAGACATAGGTTCAAAACCCTGATCCAGAAAGATCCCACATTCCATGGAGCAGTTAAGCACATGTGCTCTGGAGCCCATGCTCTGCAACTACTGAAGTCTGCAACCCGTGTTCTTCAACAAGAGAAGATACCTCAGTGAAAAGCCTGTGCACCCCAACTAGAGAGTAGCCCCCTCTAGAGAAAAGCCTAAGCAGCAAGGAAAATCCAGCACAGGCATAAGTAAATAAATAAATAAAATTATGTAAAAAATGTTTAATGTAGTCAACTTTACTTTCTTAAAAATTGTGGTAAAATATGTGTACCATCAAAAGTACCATCTTCACCATTTTAAGTACACAGCTCAGTATTGCTAAATACAATTCACATTGTTATGAAAAGAATCTCCAGAACTTTTTCACCTTGTAAAATTGAAACCCAGCCTGTTTAATAATAACCACCCCCGCCCCAGTCCCTGGCAACCACAATTCTACTTTCTATCTCTGTGAATCTTACTACTCTAGGTACCCCCATGGAAATGGAATCATACACTATTTGTCTTTTTGTGGCTGACTTATTTCACTTAGCTTCCCTGGCAGCTCAGATGGTAAAGAATTTGCCTGGAATGCAGGAAACCCAGGTTCAATCCCTGGATCGGGAAGATCCCCTGGAGAAGGGAATGGCAACCCAACTCCCACTCAGTAGGAGATGACTGAACAATAGCAACCAGTATTCTTGCCTGGAGAATCTCATGGATAGAGGAGCCTGGTGGGCTACAGTCCATGGAGTAGCAAAGAGACGGACATGACTGACGACCAACAATGTCTTTAAGGTTCATTCATCCTGTAGCATATGTCAGGATTCCCTTCCATTTTGAGGATGATACTATTCCATTGTACGTATATACCATGTTTTGTTTATCACTCACCCTTCATGGACACTTGTGTTGCTTTCGCTTTTTGGCTATTGTGAATAGTACACTATGAACATGGGTCTACAAACATCTCTTTGACACCCAGCTTTCAAGTCTTTTAGATATATGCCCAGAAATAGAATTTCTGGGTCACAGGGTAATTCTGGTTTGTTTGTTTTTTTTTCACTTTTTGAGGAAGTGTCATACTATTTTCCATAGTGACTTAACCATTTTCCATTTCTGCCAACAGGACACAAGGGTTCCAATTTCTCTACATCCTCACTAACACTTGTTAGTTTCCATTTGTTTGTTTTGATGGTAGCCATGATGATGGATTAGGGCTAAGAACCCACCTGCCAATGCAGGAGATGCAAGAGACCCGAGTTTGATCCCTGGGTCAGGAAGATCCCTTGGAGGAGGAAATGGCAACCCACTCCAGTATTCTTGCCTATAAAATCCCATGGACAGAGGAGCCTGGTGGGCTACACTTCTTGGGTCACAAAGAGTCAGACAAGACTGAGCAAGCAGCATGCATACATATGCTGACGGGAGTGATCAAGCTATTTTTAAGTCTGTTTTCTTTAGGGCCGAAATAAGAAAAATCAAAAGCATGTCAGGTTGTGGATAGGGTTTCTGATGGTAGCAAAGGTCCATCTCTCCCTTGGGATAGAGTCATCTTCTAAAACAGAGGTTGCCAACTATAATCACAGCAGCATATGTTGGTAAGTCAAATTTTATTGGAAAACAACCATGCTCATTTGTTTACCTATTGTTTATTGCTTTGTCCACACTACCAGGGCAGAGAAGAGAAGTGAAAACAGAGATTGTCTATGGTGCCTAAAGTGTAAAATATTGAATATCTGGTCCTTGGCAGGAAAAGTTTGCCAACGCCTGTTCTGAAACAATCAGAACCATGTGATGATGCTTTATCAGAACTCCTGTAATTTCCTATTGCCAGAGGTTAAAGACTAAATGAAAACCTCAGCAGATGGAACCCTTGACATTTCTATGCATCTGAACATTGAGTGGGACCGTGGCAGAGCATCACTGAATCCCACTGAAAATGGGGACATGGGCTCAGAGACCTTAGGAAGTGCCAGGAAGGGGAAATCTATTTTGGACTGAAGGGACAGCAAAGGCTTTTTGGGGAGATGGAGCTGGGGCTGAGCTGAGAAAAGGACCAGGGTTGGGTGGACAGAAAAAACAGGGCGACTCTTCAGGGTGGGGGTGATGGCCTGGCCCAAACTACAGAGGGAGCAACTGTCTGTTCAGGACTGAAGACCTGCAGAGACTTAGAGAGGGTGTTTCTGGGAAATGCTGGGGAGAAGACCACAAACACACAATGGCCAGGTCATCAGGGCAAATGATGCAGCATTAAGCCTGGGAGTTTGGGCTTGAGAGTAACAGTGTCCTGGAAACTTTCATGACTCGTGAATTAGATGTGACTCTATTTTAGTTTTAGTCATCCCTCCCTTTATAGAGAAGTGGGAGAAAGTGGTTCAAATCACCACCTGAGGCCCAGCGCCCCTTGACTTCTCAAGCAGTTTGGATCATCATTTCCTGCTTCCACTGAACTACAGTTGCCCCTTGAACAACACAGGTTTGAATGGTGCAGGTCTACTTACACGTATATTTTTTCAGTAGTGAGTACTATAGTCCTACGTGATCTGTATTTGGCTGAATCTGAAGATTCTGAACCGTGGCTTCTGAAAAACCTCAGATAAAAGGACTGAGTATAAGTTACAAGCAGATTTTTGACTGTGGTTGAGAATGGGTGTCCCTAACCCCATGTTGTTCAAGAGTCAGCTGTAGTTTTGTCTCCATATAATCTTACATCCTGGGCTTCCCTGGTGGGTCAGTGGTAAAGAGTCCACCTGCCACGCAGGAGACTCTGGTCGATCTCTGGGTCGGGAAGATCCCCTGGAGAAGAAGTGGCAGCCCACTCCAATATTCTTGCCTGGGAAATCCCAGAGACAGAGGAGCCTGGCGGGCTACAGTCCATGGGGTCACAAAAGAGTTGGACATGACTTAGTGACTGAACAGCAACAATAATCTTATATTCTACATGATTAAGCCATTTATTCACTGTAGCAATCCACTTTGGACATTGCCATTCCTTCAATTCATTCACAGCCCAAAATACCATGTGTCCAACACAAGTCTGGATAATAATGACCATATAAAAAAATATTAATAATGATAATAACAGTACATGCCGGGAGCTGTTCCATTCCAAGGACTTTATATATGAACTCACATTCAACAGACTTTTTCTGTGTGTTAAGTTTATCTAAATAGCACTGAAAATCACTTAAAATTTAATATTAGACAATTTGGTCCCTTTTTCAAGAGAAACTTACCATGCTGGATGCTTACCATTTTCCCTAGATTATTTGTCTCCTCACTGACTCGATGGATGTGAGTCTCAGTGAACTCCAGGAGTTGGTGATGGACAGGGAGGCCTGGCATGCTGCAATTCATGGGGTTGCAAGGAGTCGGACACAACTGAACGACTGATCTGATCTGATCTGGTATTTGTTCCTCTCCTTTTTCTGGCCTCAGGGATTCTAAAAATCCTGTTATTCTGTTAATTTCTCAATGAGAAAACCTTAACTCTTTGTGTATTTCATAGTCTCCTCGCAATTACATCTAAACCAATACCCATCCATCTGTCTTGAATCCCCCAATGTCACATCAAAAGGATACTCTGGGATCAGCTGGGTGAAGACCAATCTTTCATACAAACGAAGTGCAAGGCTTCAGAAGGATTCATTTTCCAGCGTATGTAACATGAATTAGAGACTAAAAGCAGGGTTCCATGATTTCTCTGCCATCACTAAGAAGGCAGGCCTTGGGATCCTGCCAAATGGAGAAGAGTCCAAGAGAATGAGAAGAATCAAACAGGTCATGACAGCCCTCCGAGTGTCCCAGGCACAGTGCTATGCTCTGTATCATCATTCTATCTTCAGGAAGAACCCCGTGAATTCGTTACTAGTATCCAGATAGTGCAAATGAGTAAATGGAGGGTCATCGGGGGTTAAGCTACTTGCCCCAAGCCACTCATTTAGTTAGCAGAAGAGGAAGGATTTCGATCTTTGCTCTTTCTACTATATCATGTGAGTTCATCGAGGTCCTCAGGAAAGAAGAGGCTGCTTAAAGGTATAAGAGCAGCCCTTAATTGGCTGTGCCTGTCACTTGCGAGCTTTCAATTGCAAACACCAAGATCTCTATTCTTTGTCGGACTCATATTTCTACTCACTCTCACCAACACAGGAGTGAGTGTATCAGCTCTCCAATGGGACTTAATAGCAATAATTTGCAGCATCTTTTTTTTTTCTGATTTCCCCTTGAAAAATCAATAAATGCTTAGTGATGCTGTTAATAGAGTGAGACCAGATTTCTCCCTATTATGAGAATTGATATTTGTAGCATTTATCACACATACACACACATGGGAAACCACTGAGTTTGTTAAACCCTAAATATGTGTGCATACATGTGTACTAAGTCGCTTCAGTCATGTCCAACTCTTTAAGACCCCATGGACTGTAGACTGCCAGACTTCCCTGTCCATAGGATTCTCCAGGCAAGAGTACTAGAGTGGGTTGCCATGCCCTCCTCCAGGGGATCTTCCTGACCCAGGGATCGAACCCATGTCTCTTACATCTCCTGAATTGGCAGGCAGGTTCTTTACCACTATTGCCACCTGGGAAGCCCTAAACCCTAAGTGAGTGAAGTGAAAGTGAAGTTGCTCAGTCGTGTCCGACTCTTTGCGACCCCATGGACTGTAGCCTATCAGGCTCTTCCGTCCATGGGATTTTCCAGGCAAGAGTGCTGGAGTGGATTGCCATTTCCTTCTCCAGGGGATCTTTCTGACCCAGGAATCGAACCCGGGTCTCCCGCATTACAGGCAGACGCTTTACCATCTGAGCTACCAGGGAAGCCCTAAGTACTTGCATTTAAATGTACTTACAACCAAAAGAGAAGGCGATGGCACCCCACTCCAGTACTCTTGCCTGGAAAATCCCATGGATGAAGGAGCCTGATGGGCTGCAGTCCATGGGGTCGAGAAGAGTCGGATACAACTGAGCGACTTCACTTTCACTTCATTTTCATGCATTGGAGAAGGAAATGGCAACCCACTTCAGTGTTCTTGCCTGGAGAATCCCAGGGATGGGGGAGCCTGGTGGGCTACGTCTATGGGGTTGCACAGAGTTGGACACAACTGAAGCGACTTAACAGCAGCAGCAGCACAACCAAAAGAGAAGGTAATGCAGTCAAGAGTTCTAGCACAGAGTTCAGAAAGTTTCAAGTTCAAGTTCTAGTTGCACCTATTCCCAAAGGAATATTTTGAAGATTAGATGAATTAGATCATTAGAAAGCACAATGTCTGCTCCCAGAAAGTAGAAGATGGTATACCAGTGAACTGATCCCTTCTGTGACACTTCACTCCTTGGGTACCCAGAAAGTTTCCCCACTTCCACAGCCCCAATTTCTGTCAGCAGGCAGCCCCAGGCCCTTCCTTCCTCTCTCAGTTTGCCTGCTTCCTCCTACTTACTGCATGACTTCAGAAATATTGGTTCCCTCTAATACTCTTCCTTTTTCATACTTATTATTCCATTTTCAGATACATCCCAGAAATAATTTCAAAAATCCCTCAATGTAGCTTCTGATCTTCGTGAAGTAACTCCTGACTCAATATCAGAGGCTTGAATTTCAATTATGAGCAAAGAAACATCTTTAGGGGATGGTTTTTGTAGCTTGGTCCTAAAGAAATGCATGGCTTCTAGTGGGACTTCAGAAAAATCAAGTCCATATGAATGCCAGATTAATTTGGAGGGCCAAGCCCTTCCTAATTATGGAGATCCCAATCAGCCCCCCTGGGGAAGGCTGCACAGACGTCAGAGTTGGATCAACTGGCCAGATTATCCCTGAATTACCGGGCCTAGGGAATCCCGGACAAGAAGGGCCCGGTGAGATCAGAAGCCACAGAGCCTGAGGATGCACCATCCTGCAGAAGAGAAGTAAATAAGACACGATGCTGGCCCAGAGGAGAAAGCTGGAGTGAGACCTTCTATATTTCCTTTCCCACTCTGGTTAAAGTGAAATCTGACACTCTTCCTCAGAAATTTCCCTTCTCATATCCTGCAAATGAGGACAAAGATATCCTGCAAATGAGGACAAAGAGCCCCAAGAAACCTGAATGTCAAGAAGACCCAGCTCCTGTTCTTCTGTATAGTTACAGTTCTAACATAGTTATTCGCTTTATCTTATCATTACCTGAAAATATACCACATTTGTCTGCCTACATATTTATTCACTTGTCTCCTCCCATCGAGTGGAAGCTCCGCAGGAGAACACTAACCTTATTTCATTCATTTGTTCTGGATTTGGGTGAAACTTGATCTTCTGTGACTAGGACAATGGCCTGGTACCAAGAAGGTGCTCAACGAGCATGTGTTAAATGAATAAATGAATGAACATGATCTATGTCATTACAGAGACTAACTCGACGGAAACTAAATCATTAGGCTTCTCAGAACAGACTGCATTTGATCAGGAAGACTGCGAGTTAGTCAGCTAAAGGCCGAGGAGAGAGCATGGGGAAAAGGATGCGGTTGTCGTTGTGTGATCTGAAACAACCCAGGGTGTTCAGCTGCTCCCTGTCACCCTGGCAGATGCTGCTGAAATGCTGTGCTTGGCCTGGGAGTGTATAAAAAAGAAGAAACACTGCAAATTTACGACTCTGTATAATCCTCTTTTGTCTTCCAGAAGCAGAGGACCAGCCCTCATTTGCATATAAATGGTCATAATTTTTTAATCGTAGATAAATGCCATTCTGTTTGCTTGTCCTTGTGCCTCCCTTGATGGAGAAACAAGAGTGACTTATGATTCATGTGTAACAGCAATTAAAACACATGTACACTCAACACTTGCTTGCTTCTCGTATCTCTCTCTCTTAACTTCTCTCTCCATCTACCGTTCTCCCACCCTTGAGTGATGAGTGACAGAGGGAATGCTCTCTTGGCTGAGAGGAAGTGGTTATAAATAAGGGCTCTGGCTTCAAATGGTTTGCTTTCAAATCTTAGATCTTTCATCTACATTCTGTGCATTTTTGGAGGTCACTTCTCTCTATTAGCTTAGTCATTTGTAATTTATAAAATCACATAGGTTTGTTGCAGGGGTTAGTAGAAGGGATGCACCTAAAGTAGTAACATAAAGCAAGTCCTCAAAGTGAAAAAACTATTATTACAATTTCATTAGTATTATTACTATATTGAATGGATATATAGGTGCTATATATATCTAATATATGATATGTAATTTGATATATATTATATGTATATATATTTTTCTGTATATATATGTGTATTTTCTGTTTATGACCTTATATATGTATATACATGTATGTATGTGTATGTGTGTATATATATATATATATAATCAGAAACAGAAAATACATATATATATATATATATACAGAAAAAAAATATATATATATAAAATTAAGAACAGAAAATCAAAAGTCTTGCTCTCTTGTCCAAGAGAGAAATGAAGCCACAATATTGGAAGGTTGATAAAGATTAGACCTCAATGATGCTCATATCGAGAAAGTCCATAATTCACTTCTGGAGAAGTCTTTATTTGAAAAACAGCCTGGCTCAAACTCAAGAGAAGGCCTGGTCCTTGAATCTCACCAACACATGACTCCAAAGAGTGGACCAGCACCAGAGAAATCAACAGTCAGCAGACAGAAATCTCTCTGATGCTTGTTTTAAAGGAAACTATGTTTGTTTCTCTTTCAGTTCGTTGTCCTGAGATAATCTGTGGAAGAGAGGGTAGAGTGTGGGTGGGGGTGGAATGGACACTTACCAAGTCCTTCCTGCAGATGTTTTCTTGCTTTATCTCATCTCTTTCTCACACAACCCTATGAGGCAAGAGTTATTATCCTAATTTGCAGATGAGGAATTTGAAGCTTAACAAGGTTAAGTAATTTGCTTACAGCTGCTGCGGGAGAACCTGGGTTTGAAGTCACTGCCCAAATACTTCCATTTGTAGCATGCTTCCTGCTTTTCATGGAGACTGAGGGTGTGGGATTATTTGTCAGACCCAGTTTATGGACATCTTTTTGCCAGAAATTATCTCCTAAGAATCTAAAACCATTTATCTGACCGCATGTCAGCCTTCTGGAAGGTCTACGGGCACCAAGAACTCAACACATCCGAAATCTCAGCCCAGCATCTCCCTACTCCACCATTCCCAACCGTTCTTACCATAGACCTATTCCTTTTATATTTGCTACAAATCGTCTGCCACCATGAGTCACCCTAACATCCTCCCTTCACTCAGCTCCCAACATCCCACAGTTCTTATCCACTCTCCTTTTGAATGGATGTCCAGTGTGCCCCTCCAGGTTGTCTCTCACCTGAAGCAGTAGCTGCAGCCCCTGCCCTGGTGTACTTGTGCTCGGCGTTTGCCCTCTGATCATCCTTTCTGGTGCACCAGGTTATTGTCATAAAAGCAAATGTCATAAAAAAGAGCCATCTCCCACTGTCTACAATGTTAAAGACGAAAACACCTTAGCAAGGCATCTACAATTTAACTCAACCTTATGCTCTCGGACTTCCCTGCTGGTCCAGTGGTTAAGAGTTTGCCTGCTAAAGCAGGGGACGTGAGTTTGATCCCTGGTCCAGGAAGATTCCACATGCTGTGGGGCAACAAAACCCATGCATCACAACCACTGAGCCTGTGCCCTAGAGCCCAGGCACCGCAACAAGAGAAGCCACCACAGTGAGAAGCCCACACACCTCAACCAGAGAGGAGCCCCTGCTCGCTCCAGCTAGAGAAAGAAAGCTTGCACACAGCAAGAAAGACCCAGAGCAGCCAAAAATAAATAAATAAAAATGTATACCTGTGGCGGATTCATTTTGATATTTGGCAAAACTAATACAGTTATGTAAAGTTTAAAAATAAAATAAAATTAAAAAAAAATTTTTTTAATGGATGCTCTCTTCTTGTTTCATCTGCCTCCCATCATAGAAATTTCTAACAATTTCTCTAAAAGGCAATGCCTTTTCATTCTCCCATGTTGTTCTGTTTAAGAAAATTCCATCTCTGCTATACCGTCATTTGACTCCTAGTTAATCTCTGAGCCTGCATGAAGTGTCATGTCTTTCTCATCCAACCTCCCCAGACAGATTTGGCCCTCTCAGCATTTCACAAGTACTACCATCATTGCATTTACACCGTGATAACTCTTTTGCACCCCTATCTCCCTCAGTGTAACCTGAGCCAGGAGCTTCTGAGAGATAAACATTTTTTTTTTTTCTCATTCTTCTTTGTCTCTTTTAGCACCTTGCCTGAGAATTTTTTGAGGCAAACCATGAGGCAGATACCCCTTTGCATGTTCACATGAAACATATTAAGCATACTTCCACCAAGCTAGGCAGTCTTCCTAATTAACTTTTTAATTGTCGCATAATATTTCCTCCTGTTGATGTGCCATAATTATGGAAACATTCAATTTAAGTCATTAAATTCAACAAACATTTGAAAGTAACTAGCATGTATCAGGTCCTGTGCTGGATGCTGGAAACACCAAGAAGAGGAGGTTATGGCTTCCTTCTCCAAAAATGTCACATTCTAGTGTAGACAACATCAGGTAATGGGTGCTGTAAGAGAGGAATGTCACCAATGGGCTAAGAAAACCAGATAAAAAGGACTTGTTTCCTGAAGGGGGTTGAGAAAGTAAATTACATAGGCGACAATTTGTCTGAGTTTTAAAAGTCAGGTTGTTGCTGCTCATTGTTCAGATGCTCAGTCATGTCCTACTCGTTGAGACCCCATGAACTGCAGCACACCAGGCTTTCCAGTCCTTCACCATCTCCCAGAGCTTGTTCAAACTCATGTCCATTGAGTCGATGACACCATCCAGCCATCTCATCCTCTGTCATCCTCTTCTCCTCCTGCCCTCAATCTTTCCCAGCATTAGGGTCTTTTCCAGTGAGTCAGCAAGTATTGGAGCTTCAACTTCAGAATCAGTCCCTCCAATGAATGTTCAGGATTGATTTCCTTTAGGATTGATAGGTTTGATTTCCTTGTAGTCCAAGGGACTCTCAAGAGTCTTCTCCAGCACCACAAGTCAAATAGCAACCTAAAAGAAAAGTTTAAAGAAGAGACAAAAGGGAAAAAGAGAAATTATTTAAATCCTCATGGCTTGGATGAAGCTGACCTAGTATCTCATGATTCTAAGACCCCACTGTCAAGTCTTTTGGTTTTTTGTTTCAGGTTGTTGTTTTTTGGCTCAAAACTCAACATTCAGAAAACTAAGATCATGGCATTCAGTCCCATCACTTCATGGCAAAAGATGGGGAAACAATGGAAACAGTGAGGGACTTTATTTTCTTGGGCTCCCAAATCACTGCAGATGGTGACTGCAGCCATGAAATTAAAAGACACTTGCTGCTCAGAAAAAAAGCTCTGACCAACCTTCAGTTCAGTTCAGTTCAGTCGCTCAGTCGTGTCCAACTCTTTGCGACCCCATGAATTGCAGCACACCAGGCCTCCCTGTCCATCACCAACTCCCGGAGTTCACTCAGACTCACGTCCATCGAGTCAGTGATGCCATCCAGCCATCTCATCCTCTGTCGTCCCCTTCTCCTCCTGCCCCCAATCCCTCCCAGCATCAGAGTCTTTTCCAATGAATCAACTCTTTGCATGAGGTGGCCAAAGTACTGGAGTTTCAGCTTTAGCATCAGTCCTTCCAAAGAACACCCAGGACTGATCTCCTTTAGAATGGACTGGTTGGATCTCCTTGCAGTCCAAGGGACTCTCAAGAGTCTTCTCCAACACCACAGTTTAAAAGCATCAATTCTTTGGTGCTCAGCTTTCTTCACAGTCCAACTCTCACATCCATAGATGACCACTGGAAAAACCATAGCCTTGACTAGACAGACCTTTGTTGGCAAAGTAATGTCTCTGCTTTTGAATATGCTATCTAGGTTGGTCATAACTTTTCATCCAAGGAGTAAGCATCTTTAATTTCATGGCTGCAATCACCATCTGCAGTGATTTTGGAACCCAAAAAAATAAAATCTGACACTGTTTCCCCATCTATTTCCCATGACAGCATATTAAAAAGCAGAGACATTACTTTGCCAACAAAGGTGTAGTCAAAGCTATGGTTTTTCCGGTAGAATGGATGTGAGAGTTGGACTATAAAGAAAGCTGAGTGCTTAAGAATGGATGGTTTTGAATTGTGGTGTTGGAGAAGACTCTTGAGAGTCCCTTGGGCTGCAAGGAGATCCAACCAGTCCATTCTGAAGGAAATCAGTCCTGAATATTCATTGGAAAGACAGATGCTGAAGCTGAAACACCAATACTTTGGCCACCTGATGCGAAGAACTGACTCATTGGAAAAGACCTTGCTGCTGGAAAGATTGAAGGCGGGAGGAGAAGCGGACGGCAGAGGATGAGATAGTTGGATGGCATCACTGACTTGATGGACATGAGTTTGAGTAAACTCTGGGAGTTGGTGATGGACAGGGAGGCCTGGTGTACTGCAGTCCATGGTGTCACAAAGAGTTGGACACGACTTGACAGACTTAACTGAGCTGTACTACTCACCCAACAAGGCTTGGCTTTATCCAGCTCTGCACTCTTTGTTCATCTCAGTTCTCTTTTAATTCAGCATTTATGCATTTCATGGAGCTGAGTTGTGCTAGCAAATTCTCTCCCATTCATAGTTAAATTTGATATGTGGGGTTTTGCAAAGTATGATTCTTTTTTTTAAAGTTTTTAAAAATGAGTTCATTAACATGATGCCTTTCATCCTTTGTTCCTATTTTCTACTGTTTTCTATAAGAATTGCAGTGTTACCAAGGAAACGTGATTCTATAATAAATTTCTGGTAGATAGTAGGTTCTCAAAAGGTATGGAATGAATACATGGTTAACCAAAGGGTTGCATGAGTTGACTCTATGGAAAGTAAAGAATAATTAGTAGAAAGTAAAAAGCAGTGGCAGGTTAAGTTATTACATTTGCAGAAGTTAAAAAAAAAAGTTCTCAAATTAGTATGTTGGTACCATGCCAGATGTTTTGCTGCTTATAGAATCAGCAGAACCAAGTTTATCAAGAGCTATGAAATCAACTCTACCCTTTGACTCACCCCTTTATCTAAGAAACTCATTCAAAAAGAGAAAACAACAGATACTGTATGCACCATTTTCTATATTAGTAAAAGTCTGGAAACAATCTAAATGCCCACCAATAGAAGTGTTTAAATAAATTACAATATGTGAACTGGAAGGAGTATTATAAAGTCATTAAAATGGTAATTAGAAAGATTATGTAGCCACATGGAAAAACATTTACTATATAATATTAAGTGGGAGAAAAAAAGCAGAATACAAATTGAATCTAGGCCATCACTGCAATTAACGTAAAAATGTGAGCACATGAATCAAGACACCAGGGAAGAGGCATGCGTGTGACCAGCTGCTTTAACTGGTGTATTTTTCTTTTTTTTCTTTTCTGTTTTTTAAATTTATTTATTTTAATTGGAGGCTAATTACTTTACAATATTGTATTGGTTTTGCCATACATTGACATGAATCCGCCATGGGTGTACATCTGTTCCCCATGCTGAACCCTCCTCCCACCTCCCTCCCCATCCCATCCCTCTTTGAAATGTGCACTCTCTTGTTCAACCTATGCTCTCCAACCTCTAGGGGGCGCTCAGGTCTTCTTCTACCGGGCCTCCTCTATCCACAAAGGAAAGATAGAGAAGGTCTCCAAGGAGAGCCAGAGGCCCAATGAGGTGTCAAGGACTGGGCTGCTGGTAAATAACTGAAAGGGATTATGAGTAGAGCTGAACTGGAGCAAACCTTCCCTGAGCCTTTTGTCTCTTGGTCGCTTCTCTTCACAGCTCTTGGTTTCTCTTTTGGAATCCTTTGTTCTCTTGGCTTTTTCCTCTTCTAGGCATGTAGATATTTCTCTTGCTTCTCTCCTTCGGCCACTATATTGAGAGTGTCTTTCACCTGAGAAGCAAGTACCAGCCATAGTCCTCCTCTAAAAAGAAAAACAGAAATTAACCTATAGATAGATTTTCACAAGCAAGAAGTACATTGTGATCCCATAATTTATAATTTTTTTTAAAGGTGTACATCACTATAATTAAATACTAGGTTAATTATTTTAAAAATAAAACATGCCTGTGGTTTGATAAAAATTCACCAAAATGTAATGTTCAGGAGAAGGAAAAAAGCAAGACACAATAATGTCTCTCTGTGTGTAAATTATTCAATTGATCATGAGAAAATTTTATCTAAATATGTTGGAATAAATAAACACTGAATATGTAAGAAACTGATAATAATAGTTAACTTAGGGGGAGTAGAAATGGGGGAAGGACAGAAACTTTTACTTTTCATTCATACTTTTGTATTGTTTTATTTGTTTTCCATGAGTGCCTATTAATTTTTTATTTATCTTTTTAAAATGGGATAGGGTAGGACTTAAGGATTGTGGGACTGGGATGGATGATTTAGAATCAAGAGATGTTATATGTATACTATGCAGCTGTACTAAGGAGCTGTCTCATCTCCCAAATATATACCAGTCCAGCTCACTATAATAAGACGTCAGATGGGGATTTGGATCCAAAGCTAGAACACACAACCCCACCCCTACTGCTACGTTGCTATTACTATCGCTAATACTATTACTACTAATAGTAACAGATGTAATGTTGCTGTTGTTTCGTAGCTAAGTCGTGCCCAGCTCTTTGTGACCCTTCAGACTGTAGCCTGCCAGGCTCCTCTGTCCATAAGATTTTCTAGGCAAGAATACTGGAGTAGGTTGCCATTTCCTTCTTCAGGAGATCTTCCTGATCCAGGGATCAAACCCACATCTTCTGCATTGGCAGGCAGATTCTTTACCACTAGGCCACCAGGTAAACCTCAATCAATGTAGTAGTAATAAATAAATTTAAGAAAACAAAAATACTTAGTAATAATAATGTAATAATAATGCATTAAAAATAAATGGATGGAAGCAAAAGGACTAAAATAGCAGTAAGTATTTAAAGTTCAATATGTAAAGAAAACTGTATAAAATAGTTTTAAATAAAACTGTATAAAATAGTTTAAAAAAAAAACAAAATAAGAAATTTTATACTTCTATACTAAAATACAACTCCATAAAAACATTAAAAAAAAAATTAGGACAAGAGAAGTTTCACAAACAATTCCATCTTTACCAACTCACATTTGACCAGGACAAAGGAAATGGAAATTCCGTTTAAAATAGGACAGGGCTAGTCCTGGCTTTGTGGTTTCACATTGGATTCCTAATAAACTGTGACTACATGGGCTTAAGCTGGCTTTGAGCTTGAAAATTTGCTTTTCTCAAATGTCCCTTCTTCCTTAGATTTTGAGCCCCTTTTTTGTTTCTGCTACTCTCCATGAGGTTTCCAAGTTCATCAGTTTCGCTGTTTTAAAGAGTTGCCTCTGGTAAGGGATGATGGAGAGTGAGGACTAACTATGAATGCCAGAGGCCAAGACACAAGTGAGGATGCATCATGGTCAAGGCCAGAGTCCTGATGTGGCCTTGTCCTAGAGCAGCGACTGGCTTTGACCCCTTTTCCATGCATGGCCTCATTAAAGAACTCTGGCTTCTCAGGCTTGCTGGTGCAGTAGGCACTTCACTGAGGACCCAAATCCTGTTCCTCTAGTGGAGCTTCCTTACCAGAAGAGAACAGAAGTGTGCAGGGCACAGAGCACACTCACGGGGATGGTGTGTGAAGGCAGTCACCACCAGAAAGAGGAGCCACATCTGCCCGTCAGTTCCTCTCTTTGACCCAGCAGTTGCTCCTCTTCCCTGGGGAAGAAGCTGCTGCTGCTGCTGCTAAGTCGTTTCAGTCGTGTCCGACTCTTCACGACCCCATAGACGGAAGCCCACCAGGCTCCCCCGTCCCTGGGATTCTCCAGGCAAGAACACTGGAGTGGGTTGCCATTTCCTTCTCCAATGCATGAAAGTGAAAAGTGAAAGTGAAGTCGCTCAGTTGCATCCAACTCTTAGCGACCCCATGGACTGCAGGCCACCAGGCTCCTCCACCCATGGGATTTTCCAGGCAAGAGTACTGGAGTGGGTTGCCATTGTCTTCTCTGGGGGATAAAGCTGACATAGAACCAAAGCTAACCTAGGACTCTTGTTCTTTCATTACCTATAGATTCCTTTCCTACCCAATTCTGAGACAGAGACTGTCAGACTGGAGCTCAGATTAGAAGATATGGGCTCCCATGTCCTGGAATGTGAATAATCCACATACCATCACTACTCACCGATTCCCAAGATCTCTTACCCAGATTTATTGACAAATGGTTCAGTGTAGAGTGATGAATGCCTGATCTCCTTCACCATAGAGTTGGTTGTTGTTATTGTTCAGTTGCTAAGTCATGTCCGACTCTTAGCAGCACACCAGGCTTCCCTGTTCTTCACTATCTCTGGGAGTTTGCTCAGATTCATGTCATTGAGTCAGTGATGCTGTCTAACCATCTCATCCTCTAAGGCCCTCTTTTCCTCCTGCTCTCAATCTTTCCCAGCATGAGGGTCTTTTCCAATGAGTCAGCTGTTTGCATCAGGTAGCCAGAGTGTTGGAGCTTCAGCATCAGTCCTTCCAATGAATATTCAGGGTTTATTTCCTTTGGGATTGACTGGTTTGATCTCCTTGCAGTCCAAGGGATTCTCAAGAGTCTAAATCTAATTGGTCAAAAAAAAAAAAAAAAATGTCGTTCTTGCTACATTGACCAAATAACCAGCCATGATCGTCTAATAATTAGGATGATCTGGAACAAAATACTGAATTTCAATGTTCTTTTCTACAAACATGAGGTTAGTAACATTGGTCACTGAGGAAACTATGTAAGCTGATGTGCATGGTGGTGCCTGGGCCAGTGCGAAGTAGATGTTTTCCCCACTGATGCATCTCCAAAGAATTACTAAAGCACTGGAATGTCAGAAATAACCCTAACTCTATCTATTTGAGAGCTTCTTAAATCATCAACAAAATATCAACATTAAGAACCAACTTTTTGTGTGTATGAACCAATTTGCCGTAAGTGATGTCTTGCAAGCACCCAGGGCCAACTGACTTGTCACTGATGTCACCCTAGATGAGAGTCTGCAAATCTCTATTCATAAAATGAATAACTTTCAGCTAACTTATTTCAGAAAAAAACTCCATTTGCCTTCAAATAAATATTTTGGTGAGTAATTGCTGTAATACTATAGCAAAAGGCAGTGTGCTAACTTGTTACCTACCTATTATATATGCTGGGTAGAAGTGGGTAGAGTACTTGCTCCAGACATTACTAGCTCTTTGATCCTTCTGAGCCTCAGTTTCCATATATGAGGAATAAGAGTAATCATATTTTCTATGAAAGTTTGTTGAAAGATTAAACTTCATGCTACATACACATGTAATAGTATTTTAGCCCAGATAGTAATAGCCCAGATAGTAGTCATTACAATTGTTTTTGGGTTTTTAAAAATTGTCTAATACAATATTGTAAAGTTTAAAAATTAAATAAAATTAAAAAAAAAAACCGACATTCAGAAAACTAAAAAAAAAAATGTCTATTACTTTATGAACTTTTTCTGTATATTTGCAACATTACAAAGGATGTGACTCCTACCTCTATTCTTAGCCATTCATATCACAATTAGTAGAACAATACATATAATTAATAGACTAATTCAGTTCAGTTCAGTTGCTCGGTCGTGTCCGACTCTTCGCGACCCCATGAATCGCAGCACTCCAGGCCTCCCTGTCCATCACCAACTCCCGGAGTTCACTCAGACTCACGTCCATCGAGTCAGTGATGCCATCCAGCCATCTCATCCTCTGTCATCCCCTTCTGCTCCTGCCCCCAATCCCTCCCAGCATCAGAGTCTTTTCCAATGAGTCAACTCTTCGCATGAGGTGGCCAAAGTACTGGAGTTTCAGCTTCAGCATCATTCCCTCCAAAGAAATCCCAGGGCTGATCTCCTTCAGAATGATTAATAAACTACTAAATTGTAAACATTTAAGATAGGTCTTTAAAACAAACACAGTATTCAGCATAAGAGCTGAATGTTGTAGACCTAATAAATGTTTGTTGATTTGCTGAATAAATGATGAAGTCCAAATCCTCAGTTGCATCTATAGTAGGTTTAGCAGATACGTGCCTTGTGAAGCCACTTTCTAGCCTTCATCCCATAAGCAGGCTACGTAAATCAATAGGGGCACCAAGATGGTCCCTGGAATCCTTACCTCAGGCTGGGTTACTAACAAATCAGAATACTCTACCAAGTTCTGAACGTTAGAGAAGTCTGCTTTCTACTGAGCTATCACTGATCTCTCTCTTTTCCTTTCCCTTCCTTTCCTTTCCCTTCTCTCCTCTTCTTTACTCTTTTTTCCTCTTCTCTCTCTCTCCTCCCCTTATTGCTTGTGGTCCTATTAGCCAGACATTTAAAAAAATCTAATTGTTTTTCTGTATGCAGTGGCTTCAGAGATCTGCAAGCAGCCATTAGCTTTTCAAATCCACTCTCAGTGGGAAATACAGTTTACCCTTAAACCACTCAGGTTTTCTGTTTCAGTAGTAAACAGTACAGTACTATAGAATCAGCAGTTGGTTTAGTCCATGGATACAAAGCCAGGGATATAAAAGGAACCCCTATATGGAAGGCCTACTGTAAAGTTGGGCTTCCCAGGTGGCTCAATAGGTAAAGAATCCACCTTCCAATGCAGGAGATGAAGGTTCAGTCCCTGGGTCGGGAAGATCCCCTGGAGGAGGGCACGGCAACCCACTCCAGTATTCTTGCCTGAGAATCCCATGAACAGAGGAGCCTGGTGGGCTACAGTCCATGGGGTCCATACTGTTATATTTGCAGCATTATGAAAGATGTGACTCCTACTTCTTTGCCATTCAAGCAAAGAGTCAAACATGACTGAAGCGACTGAGCACGCACACACTGTGAAGTTGTATTTGGATTTTTGGCTACATAGAGATCAGTGCCCTAACCTCTTGTGTTGTTCAAGAGTCAACTGTACCCCTTTGCAGTCACCACAGATGGACTCCAGAGATGTAGGAAACAGGGAACTTCCTTGTGATTTGTTCATGAAGAGGAAAGAAGAGAGGCCCCTTGATCTCATAAAAATGCTATTTAATAGTCGTATAATAGCTATATAATAGCTCTTATCATAAGAACTACTATAAAATAGATATGATTAACTAAAAGGCTAGAAAAGTTTGGGGACCACACAGACAAATGGCATTTCCCCAACTCCACCATGTCGTCACTCACTGGAATGTACTAACACTTTATATAGTGTTGCATAAAAATGTCTCATGATCAAGTGATAGAGTTCAAACAAGCGTATCATAGGTGTTCACTCTGGATGCTTCTGGGGAAGAAACCTCCACAAAATAGCAAAAAGGTTTTCTTTCCTCTAGTCCCAGGTTGGTCACTCTCCCTCTCTGTCTCTCTCTCGATGGTAACAAGGAAGGCTTTTCTAGATCTCCAAATCTTGAGGCCACCATTTTAAATAGCCCTGGTTCAGGGTGTCAGTGTCAAATCCAGAAGGTTTTACCTCTGTTTGTTTTGGAGTGTGCACCTCCCTTGAGAGGTACAAAATTTCAGAGATCATTTTTTTGTGGCTTTGCTGCAAGTTCCATCAGGATTTGCTGTAGAAGGTGACATAAAAGTGTGAGCTTGAAGTTTTTCAGAGACTTGGGGTAAAAAAGTGTCTCAGGACTTCTGGAAAATGGACACTATTATAGTCTGTAAATTCATATTCCCAGAAAGAAATTATACTTACTTGACTTAGCTAACACACAAAAGGCCTTTTTATGAAGTTGGTGAAGAAAAAAAAAGGTGCTTAATTGTTTGATATACATCAATCTATTCATTCTGCTTTGGAAGATTCAGCCTTCTTACCTACCAAAGAGGAATGATCTGTTACAATGGTTTCATCAGTCACTTTTGAAGGCTTTCAGGAGATAGGTAGCTATTGTTAGAGCTAATTTCCTCAGCTACTGAGAGCATGTCCCACCCAGAAGAGAGGACAGGACTCTGCAAAGAGGCTATACGTGCGTGCAGGCTTATGTGCTCTGTCACCTGAGTCGTGTTCGACTCTTTGCCATGGACTATAGCCC
The DNA here is from genome assembly GCF_019923935.1 of Bubalus bubalis. Taxonomy (NCBI): domain Eukaryota; kingdom Metazoa; phylum Chordata; class Mammalia; order Artiodactyla; family Bovidae; genus Bubalus; species Bubalus bubalis. The sequence goes on along the minus strand of NC_059170.1, from coordinate 14,818,675 downwards.
TCCAGGCTCCTCTGTCCATGGGATTCTCCAGGCAAGAATACTGGAGTGGGTTGCTATGCCCTCCTCCAGGGGATCTTCCCAACCCAGGGATCAAACCCACCTCTTATGTCTCCTGTATTAGCAGGTGGGTTCTTTACCACTAGTGCCTCCTGGGAAGCCCACAAAGAGGCTGTATTCACTTTCTATTCTCCCTGCAACAAATTAGTGCAAGCTTAGTGGCTTAAAGCAGCTTTAGATCTTCCACCTATGTTGAAGCTGAAACACCAATACTTTGGCCACCTGATGTGAAGAGCTGACACATTTGAAAAGACTCTGATGCTGGGAGGGATTGGGGGCAGGAGGAGAAGGGGATGACAGAGGATGAGATGGCTGGATGGCATCACCGTCTCGATGGACATGGGTTTGGGTGGACTCCAGGAGTTGGTGATGGACAGGGAGGCCTGGCGTGCTGCAGTTACAAAGAGTTGCAAAGAGTTGCAAAGAGTCAGACACGACTGAATTGAACTGAACTAAACTAAAAGATCCTTAATTTAATCATGTTTGCAGAGTCTCTCTTGCCACGTCATGTCATATATTCATAGGCTTCAGAGATTAAGACATCATCAGTGTGTTAGTCACTCAGTTGTGTCCGACTCTTTGTGACCCCATGGACTATAGCCCACCAGGCTCCTCTGTCCATGGAATTCTCCAGGCAAGAATTTTGGAGTGGGTTGCCATTTCCTTCTCCAGGGAAATCTTCCCAACCTAGGGATCAAACCTGGGTCTCCTGCATGGCAGGCGAATTCTTGACTGTCTGAGCCACCTAGTAGCTAAGACACCATAGTCGGGCAATTATTCTTTTTACCACAGATGCAAAGGCAAAGTTATGATCTGGATGTAAATCTGGGAAATGAGGATGAAAGTGAAGCAGTTAGTCCTTAGCATTGATGGGGAGCTTTCTTTTTTTGCCAGGCCTATATTACTTTGCATCACGGAATCCAGGGGAAAAGAGGGGGAGGTGTCCCATTTTCAAGATATGGAGACTGAGACTCAGAGAGTTTGCAAGATATTTCCAAAACACACAGTTATCCCAAAGAGATAAAAATCCAAACTCTCTCCACAGCACCACACCATTGGCATCAATCAGCAGTTGTGTTTAGCGAGGTTTTATGATTCAAAGTCGGGGCTGTGTCCTGGTATTAACCTACAGTTGGTGACCTCTCAAAGCTAAAGGTTGACATTTTTTTGATGTTATTCCTCAAAGGTGAGACTGACTTTGTGAAATCGTTTTTCTCTTTAGTGGGAAGTAAGTGAAAACATTCCTGTATTTTTGGCTGAGCCAAAAGAAATGCTGTTTTCAAAGAGTAAGTAGTTTTCACCTGTGAATACTGTATTACATTTCAGTGCTTTAGAGGAGGTTTTAAGGAATATCCAAAAAAATCAAGAGGTAAAACATTTCTATATGGAAAAATTATTTTCAAGTCTTTTAAATAAAAGGTTAGTCAGGGGTGAGAGAAGGAGTGTAGGATTAAATACCTAGTATCTTGTTCCCCCTGCCTTGTATTTCTGAGCCAAATCGTATTGAATTTTTGAAGAAAGAGAGTTGGCATTTCCACCGAATTGGGAAGAGAGGAAAAAACATCTCATAGAAATGCTGCAAGAATAAATCATGCTTTGGGCCACAGAGACTGGTCCTTTCTATCCATCCCAAATTAACCTAAGAGGTTTTCTTTCAAATAAAATGGACCTTTGAAATTCTGAATTATTAGAGTAGCTCAAATTACTTATTTAGAATTCTGAGGGAGGCCAATAATAGTTTCAGCCTTTCTCCCCCATTTTTCTGTCATACGATACTGTCTTCTACGTGGTTCTGGGAAGAGGCAAGATGGACAACATTTTATAAAGACTTATTTTGCTTTAAAAGCTTTACATTTTGTTTCAATGCCAGATGTAGGTCTGAGCATGTGAAAAAGGCATCTCACTTCTGAAAGTTATTGCTGATGTTACAAATAAGTCAATAATTCACTGATTTCAATAATAAGGCTGAAAGCTTAATTACCACCTGGCCCATTTGCTGTATTAACCAGTACCTTCAGCTGATCCAAGGGTCAAATACGAATCTCAGAAATAAAGGAGGATGTGTTTTTTTGTGTGTGTGAGTGTGAACTGTTATAGTCTAGAATAAACATAAGAGGGCATCTGAAAGATGAAGCCTGAGGGGATTATGATCTCAACCTATAATGGAAAGGTTGGGCGAGAAATTAACACTTTTTAAAGTATCTTCTAATTGCCTGTATCGTTTATGTCATCCTCATAATCATGCTTTGAGGCAGGTGTAGTAACCCTTTTAACGAATAAAGAAACAGGTTCAGAAAGATTAAGTGACTTTTTCAAAGACATCTTAATGAGGACTTTGAGACACACCACGTGCTTCCACTGTGTCCAATCTGAATATGTTCACCATAGTCTAATAAAAGAGATGTACGTTAAAATTCATGAAAGTACACGGAGGTTTTATCAAGCTTTTTTATTTGCTGCACTGAAATAGTCCGTTTGGAGCAGAATCATTTCCAGGCTGGGCATGAGGACAATGATCCTGATATTTGATGAAGCATAGGTCACATTTGGAGAAGGCAATGGCACCCCACTCCAGTACTCTTGCCTGGAAAATCCCATGGATGGAGGAGCCTGGTAGGCTGCAGTCCATGGGGTTGCGAAGAGTCAGACATGACTGAACGACTTCACTTTCCCTTTTCACTTTCATGCCTTGGAGAAGGAAATGGCAACCCACTCCAGTGTTCTTGCTTGGATAATCCCAGGGACGGCGGAGCCTGGTGGGCTGCTGTCTCTGGGGTCGCACAGAGTCGGATACGACTGAAGCAACTTAGCAGCAGCAGCAGGTCACATTTACAAGGACTCAGTGTTCAGATGATAGTTGAATTGTTCTCACCCTCAAATTTCACGTAGCCTTTGCACACACACACCCATGGCTTCTCCACTATTCTCAGATGCTCCATCTCCTGCATTTGGACTAAAATGCTCGAATTCATTGAGCACGTGTGACACGATGCTCAACTTAGTGAATGGTGAGAATATCAGCTGAAAGATTATTTCAGTCCAGAGCTGGGGTCTGTCTTCATGCATGCTGATAAAAACAGAAAGAGTACATCTGCAGAGGAAAATGTAGATCCCAGAATCAGACACTGGGAACAGACTGTCCTACACGTTGTTGTTGTTCGTTTGCTAAGTCATGTCCTACTCTTTGCAACCCCATCCTTGGCCTTCACTATCTCCTGGAGTTTGCTCAGACATATTATGTATATTTATTATAAAATACATATATGTATTATTGCTTAGTTACGTAAACCATTTAGCAGTTAGCCTATAGAGAGTTTATTATATGTGTATATCTATTATATACATATGATAACTAACCCTGATATAAGTTAGGTAATGAAATGCCCTCCCATAACCCTTTATGACACTAACTCAGTTGCCTGGTTGCTTTACTTACAAAATTCCATGAGATATGACTAATAATACCTATTTCCTAGAGTTGTGAAGATTACAAATCACAGTGTATTTCAGCTAAGTTTTGCTTGCTTATTCCTAATGCTTCAGATCATCTGTCACCTCTTCCGATAGCTTCTCATAGTTCCTGTCCACACCCTGGCCCTGCCAAACTGGGCAAGGTGCTCTTCTGGTGTACTTTTCTCCTCACTGCATACACTACATCACTCTTTAATTATCTCATTAGACTGTGAGCTCTTTGAAAGCAGGAATAATGTGTCATTAATCTCCAGACCTTCAGCAACCATTCCAGTTTCTAACACACAGTCTGTGTTGAATGGATAAATGCAAAATGCTTTGCATGGTACCTAGAACCTGATATTAGTGTTGTCTTCTTTTATGTTCAGAAAGCACTAAAAATGCAGTGAGCATTAACTACTAAAAAGAAATGTTTTGGTTATAAGTCAAGTTATGGAAGGTTTTTAAATGATTAAAACAGTGGGTGTGAAGAATCTTATGTTTCACTTTTACAATGACTTGTTATTTTTGAAATTCACAGCTCGGATAGTAAATGAAGAGAAAGAGTTTGAGTTCCGGTACTTTCCATGCTCTACCACAACACTGCAGGATGCAGGATTCATTTCAAACCATTCTTTATTTCAAGTGTTTTTCTGACCTAAAAAGCAATATGTGAAGGTTATTTTTCCCTATTATCACTGCTTACTAGTCTTTGGGAAATATTAAACGTTATTTTTGGAAATCCAAATGAGAAATTTGGGGCCATAAAGTCAATGTCCACTGTCCAGAAGGACTGACTCCAGGTGAGGCCCATGTCTGTATTCAAGTCAACAGTCAAAGCCCTGAAATATTCTCAGCAAAGGGCAGATGTGCTCACACCCTCACAACAGTCTTTCTCTTTCCATTGAAAAATCACTCTCATACCTATTGACTTTTTCTTTTTCCATAAAGAGGCTCAAATCTTCCAAAGGACTCTGGTGATCCCCAGGGTTATATTCCCACTTGGCTTTCCAGAAAGTTCCATAGACTCACTCTTGATAGACATACCCCAGGCAGATCAGGTAACTGACAGGCACAGAGTGAAGTTAGCATTTTTCCATTTGCAAGTCTAGGGACCCATATTCATGGAAACATTTCTGCAGTTTGACAATGAGGAAACACACCTGCTACAATCACTGTGGAGTTCTACAGCCTTAAAGGGCAGTGATTCTCAGTCTTGGCATGACATCAATATCGATGTCATCCAGGGAGGCTTGGAAAATATTGATGCCACCCTGGAGAGGAGATTCCTGTGTAATTGGTCTAGGAGCCTGGGCATCTGGACTTTTACAAAGCTCTCCAGGTGTTTCTAATGTACAGCTAAGGCTGAGACCTATTGCTTTGAGTGCTATAGTTGTGCTTCTCATCCCTGCATGCATGTTGGAATCCAGGGAACTTTGCAAACATCCCAGTCTTCACTGCAACCCTCTAAATCAGTGATTCTTTAAAGGTAGCATATGTCAGAATCACCTGGAGGACTTCTTAAAACACAGATTGCTGGTCCCACCTGCAGTATTGCTGATTCAACAGGCCTGATTCAGGGTCTGTGAGTTTGTATTTCTTCTCTTAAAATGTATGTATTTATATTAATTGGAGGATAATTACTGTGCAATATTGTGATGGCCTCTGCCTACCTCAACAAGAATTGGCCATGGGCATACATGGGTCCCCTCCATCCTGAACCCCCCTCCCACTTCCCTTCCCACCTTATCCTTCTAGATTGTCACAGAGCACCAGCTTTGGGTTCCCTGTGTCATTCATCAAACTCCCACTGGCTATCTATTTTTTATATGTTTCAGTGCTATTCTCTCAAATCATCCCACCCTCTCATGTTTTCCAAGGACTTTACTGGTAGCACTGAACGTTCCACATCCTAGAATATCCTTTTGTCCAGGGAAAACCAGGCTTGGTCATACTCACTATACTTCCTCTGTTTGTTTGTTTTTAACTTTATATTGTGTGCTGGAGTATAGCCCATTAACAATATTGTGATAGTTTCAGGTGAACAGCAAAGGGACTCAACCATATATACACATGTATCCATTCTCCCCCAAAACTCCTCTATTTTTGAACCAAAGGTAAGGGAAACCAAGTTGACCTTGAAGATTGAATGCTCTTCAAGCATTTAAGATAGTATATGTAAAATGCCTTGCATAGTTTACTAGCTTCATAAAGAGTAATCATTATTATGTCCATGAAATCCTTTAAGATGGATTGTGTCAGAGATGGGAACATCACACTTCAGTTCAATTCAGTCGCTCATTCGTGTCCGACTCTTTGTGACCCCATGGATCGCAGCACACCAGGCCTCCCCGTCCATCACCAACTCCCGGAGTTCACTCAAACTCATGTCCATTGAGTTGCTGATGCCATCCAGTCATCTCATCCTCTGTCGTCCCCTTCTCCTCCTGCCCTCAATCCCTCCCAGCATCAGAGTCTTTTCCATTGAGTCAACTCTTCGCATGAGGTGGCCAAAGTATTGGAGTTTCAGCTTTAGCATCAGTCCTTCCAAAGAACACCCAGGACTGATCTCCTTTAGAATGGACTGGTTGGATCTCCCTGCAGTCCAAGGGACTCTCAAGAGTCTTCTCCAACACCACAGTTCAAAAGCATCAGTTCTTTGGCGCTCAGCTTTCTTCACAGTCCAACTCTCATATCCATACATGACCACTGGAAAAACCATAGCCTTGACTAGATGGACCTTTGTTGGCAAAGAAATGTCTCTGCTTTTGAATATGCTATCTAGGTTGGTCATAACTTTCCTTCCAAGGAGTAAGCGTCTTTTAATTTCATGGCTGCAATCGCCATCTGCAGTGATTTTGGAGCCCCCAAAAATAAAGTCTGATACTGTTTTCACTGTTTCCCCATCTATTTCCCATAAAGTGATGGGACCAGATGCCATGATCTTAGTTTTCTGAATATTGAGCTTTACACTTAATCACCAGTAAATATTTATAATGAAGATTATGCAGGACCATCTGTTTGGACAGTCTTATAGAGCAATGGAGGGATTCCCAGGGGGCACAATAGTAAAGAATCCACCTGCAATGCAGGAGACACGGGTTCAATCCCTGTGTTAAGAAAATCCCCTGGGTGATGAAATGGCAACCCACTCCAGTATTCTTGCTTGGGAAATCCCATGGACAGAGGAGCCTGACAGGCTCCTCCTGACAGTCCATGGGGTTGCAAAGAGCTGGACACAACTGAACACGCATGCACATAGAGCAGTGGATCTCAGCCTCGGCTGCAAAGTCAAATTACCTGGTTGGCAGGGGGTGAGAGGCGTGGAGATTTTAACCATCCTCCCCCCTAATACCCTAATCATACCTCAGGTGATTAAATCATAATTTCTAGTGTTGGAACTCAGCAATATTTATGAAAGCTCCCCAGGTGTCACTGTGCAGCCAAGGTTGAGAACCAACATTCCATGTATTGCTACTTAGAATGTGTTTCCTGACTGGCAGTAGCAGTATGACCCAGGAACTTGCTAAACATGCAAGAGTATTTCACATTAGAAATGCTTACGTTTTAATTTCATACATATCTTGGGTATTGTTTTTAATTTTTTTATATTTTAAATAATGCCCCAGTTAATGTTTTTAGATATCCGGGTGTACATGCATGATTGTTCTCTTGGAAGAAATGTTTAAAACCAAAAATTACTGGGTTAATGAATATGAAATATGTTGATAAATTACTCTGTTAAGATAACTTTATTTTAGCTATGTTCCTTTTACATAGCAAATAATAGCAGTTTAATCTAGACCCCAGATTAAACATTTTTTTAAAAAGGAGTGATTTGCTTTGTATAATATATTGTTCTAACTAGAATTTTGCACTTTATTTCATTTGTGTGTGCGTGTGGTTCTCTATCATTTTCTAATTAAACACTGCGTGTGTGTTAGTCACTCAGTTGTGTCTGACTCTTTGCGGGGTGTAACCCACCAGGCTCCTCTGTCTATGGGATTTTTCAGAAGAATACTGGAATGGATTGCCATTTCCTTCTTTAGGAGAGTTTCCTGACCCAGTGATCGAACCTGGGTCTCCTGCATTGCAGGCAGACTCTACCGTCTGAACCACCAGGGAAAATCTTAATTAAACACAAAGCCCTTTTATTATCTAGTAATTCAGAAGATGTATTCAGGTATTTATACACTTAATTGGAGAAGGCAATGGCACCCCACTCCAGTACTCTTGCCTGGAAAATCCCATGGATGGAGGAGCCTGGTAGGCTGTAGTCCATGGGGTCGCTAAGAGTCGGACACAACTGAACAACTTCCCTTTCACTTTTCACTTTCATGCATTGGAGAAGGACATGGCAACCCACTCCAGTGTTCTTGCCTGGAGAATCCCAGGGATAGGGGAGCCTGGTGGGCTGCTGTCTCTGGGGTCGCACAGAGTCACACACGACTGAAGCAACTTAGCAGCAGCAGCATACACTTAATTAATTTTTAGTTTTCTGATTTCCAGATATAATAATCACATAAGTAACTCTCAGTTTTCCCAGTAAGATGAAGCAACTACTCTTCCCTTATTGCCCCTGAACTTTCACCCAAATAATTTCTAGGATGATGTTCTGGAAATTATAGAATTTTGGAACAGATAATTATGCTACATTTTTGTTTACATTATTTACTTATCTTTTTGTTTATCTATAACTGTGTGAACCTATTATTAAGATACTCTTTTAAAGAACTGGCATATGAATGGTTTATTTTTTGGAGGTTATATACTGACATGTCTTTTAACCGCTGCTGAAAATGAGTGAGAATCAAAGGAACATCTGATCTGGTTCCTCAATAACAAGCCTTTCTCCTTAAAACTGTGGACATTTCTCTTGTGTTTCCTCATGAATGATAATTTGGGGAACTTTGAATTCTGTGAAATATTTTATAGGCTACTTTCTTGACATTTTCTGTAAGAAATCATACAGAAATAGATTTTTACTCTTCAAATAGTAGTGTTTTCTTCCTTCCTCCCTCCTTTCGCTCTCTCCTTCTCCCTCTCTCTCTTTTTTCTTTCTTTCTTTCTACCAGGTTTTATTCAGATTCTGGACTTTACTTAGTTGTTCCTGGTAATTTTTTAATCCACAGCCTCAGCCATGTTATTATCTGTCTTTAGGAATTCTACAGATCATCCTATCTCCCTCACATTTATCACATTTGGTTTACTTCAGTAGGTTATAAATAGGCCTAGCTTCTCAACTAGGTTCAGAGGTTTGCAAGAACCTGTGACTATATCCCATCTCTTAAGGTTGGTATCATGGAAGATAATCTGAACCTTCAGAGTAAGACCCTTTGGGACTTTATTAGCAATATAATACGGGGGTGAATGGTCATGGTAAGGTTCACCAGACCCTCAATCCCTAAGAAAACTCCCAAACACCCTTACCTCCTCCCTGCTCCCCACAAGACCGGTGCTCACCTGCATTACTTCTCCAGCTCCTACTCCAGCGTAAGAGCAAGAGGGCTGCGGCCCTGATTCTCACAGTATGGTCATGATCCACTGGCACGAGAATCATTTTAGGGTGATTTTTTAAAACATAGTTTTTAAGCTCAACCATCAAACCAGATGAACCAGAATCATCCAAGGGCATAGTCCAGGCATCTACATTTTTATAAGTAACCCAAATAAATCTTGGATGCATAGACATTTGAGAATCTCTGATTTAGAATTATTTTTTTCCTGGAAGGATATAGAAGATTACATGGAGGAATGAAAGATAAACCCCTTCCAGTAGTGCAGGCGGCATAGTCAGTGGTTGCATTATGCTTTGATTACTTATCTGCATTAAAATTAGACAGATATTTGGGGGATGGCTAAATGGAAACTCTGAGCACTGTTTCTTTAGTGGCTTTTAAAGATATTTTGTGTCTTCTTAATGAAGCTCTATGAATGACCTCAGTCCTGAGGAGAATTAGGCTGCTTCAAACCCATCACTTTCCTTACTTATCCTGAAGACTAAGTAACTATTAGAGCAGACATTAAGCCCTAACCACCACTAGCTATACCAGATGACTCAACTCAGGTTATAATTAGGGGAAGAAAAAGCCAGAGGGAGACTGGTGGGGATAAGGGCAGGGCAGTAAGCAGCAAGGGAGAATGTTCCAGGTCTTCCCCCAGAAGGACAGACAGCTGGCTCTTCTCAGGGTTCGGCCCTGGTCAGTCTCCACAGTCATCCTCTGATATCTTTTGTAAGTCCATTGATTGGATCTTTAAGTATCCAGAAATGCCAGAGACTTAGAAGGGGAAAGAGAAACAGATTCGGATATTATGATATAGACTAAGGCCAGATGCTCAACAGTTATTCTGTGGATAGCATTCAAAGAAGTGGTAGACCCAGGTTTTCTAGTGTTTGAGAAGATTCAGGAAGGATGAATTATTTTTGGAGTTGGGAGTAGCCCTAGGATAAGAAGCCATATAGAGCAGGAAGAATTATGGAGCCAAGAAATGAGCAGAGTCTATTCCTAAGACAGCTCATCTTAAATATTATTAACTCATCAGGGACTTCCCTGGTGGTCCAGTGGTTAGGACTTTGCCTTCCAATGCAGGGGGTGCAGGTTCAGTCCGTAGTTGAGGAGCTAAGATCTCGGGTGCCTCATGGCCCAAAAAACAAAACATAAAATAGAAACAATATTGTAACCAATTCAGTGAACACTTTAAAGATAGTCCACATCAAAAAAATCTATATAAAAAAAAATAGTGTTAACTCATCAAGATGGGAAGATAGGGATAGAAGGAGAATTGAAAAGGAAGAAGTCTTTGAAAGTCCTTAGCAAAGCTAAATTCTTTCTACCATCTGAGCCCTGCCCTGTTCCAACTGTCTATTGGCTTTCTGCTACAGCCATGCTTCCCCAAAGGCCCTGACCATCCCTCACTCCCTATAGCACTGGACTCTTTGTGTGTCCTGTTCCTTCAGCAGAAATGATTTTGCCCTCTGTGCCTTCCCACTGGACATGTGCTACTTTCTTAGGGAGGCTGAGCCTGAATCCAAGCCTGATCGACTCCTCCCTTTCCAGTGTCTTCATTGCATTTGTTACAGTTTCCTCCATGGCACTAAATGTAGATGAACGTGAGTCTGTGATGACTTGATAATGAGCTAGCTCCCCCACCAGACTGACTGGACTGCAAGCATGATAAGGGCAGGACCTGAATCCTTAGGTTTTATTTAACATTGTCTCCACTTCCTTTGCCTTCCCTGGTGGCTCAGATGGTAAAGAATCTGCCTGGAATGCAGGAGACTTGAGTTCAATGCCTGGGTGGAGAAGATCTCCTGGTGGAAGGAAAGGCTACCCACTCTAGTATTCTTGGAACAGCACTATTATTTATGGATTGTATGAAAGGAAGCTGCCTTCCCATTTGGTGAATGCCAGACTCACCAACATATAAAGACACATCTCATTTTTTAGCTGAGTGACTTTTGCTGTACACCTGAAACTAACACAACATTGTGAATTAACTGTACTTCAATTAAAAAATAAAATTTAAAAATACATACACTAAAAGGTTCTCACATTCGTGGGTGAGAGCCAACAAAGATTTTGGTTTGTGTCAGAGAGTAAAACTCAGTCCTTACTTTACCCAAAGGGGTTTTCTTATCCCCAGACACTCTTCTAGTTTCCAGTAAATTCCATCACTCTCAGGAGAGTACAGTGGGAACCATTCATTCTCCACATGAGCAGCCCTGGACTGTCACTGCAAAGGGGCCTATGCCTTTGCGAGCTGCCTCTTCAGGAAGGAGCCAACATGTGACAGACAATAGTGAAAACACTGCCAAAGCTCAGGGCCTTCTTTTGTAAGCTTGTCTCCATGAACTTGTTTCAGCTGCTCCCTGACCCAGAATCACCCAGTTAAACAAACCCGGGATTACCCATAAACTCACACAGAACCAAACCTGCCTATAATCCCTGAGACAGTCTCTACCTGTTCACATTCATTTAGCCTCTGATAAAATGGCAGTGGAAGAGCCTCCTTTCCAAGATTCTCAGGATGCAGACTTTAGCTCAGTTTTCCCTTCAAAATGACATTTTCCAAACCATACAAGCAAAGTTTCCTTTGCAGCGGCCCATTGAATTGCAAACGAAACCAACCAGTGGTCCATGTCACTCATAAGCTATTCTAACCTCAAATACTCGCCCCAGAAATCATGGCTGGACAAATTCGAAATACCCAAACCTGGATTAAGCCTGTAAGCTTCAATTGACTTCAATTCAAGTCCAGCTCCCTAGTTTTATCATGTATGACATTACATCACTTCATTGCAATGAAACGTATAATCAAAAAGCCAGACTCCACTTTCCTCTGGGGTTTTGGAAGAGCAATTCCTTTTCTAGGGGTAAAAAATATGAGCTGTGACCTTGTTCTCTATGTTGTCGGTCAAGTATCAACCCAAACATCCATCCTTTTAAAGAAAGGTTGCCGTGCAATCAGGCCACTGCCTGGCCTGTTGATTTGTTCCCATCTACCCAAATGACTATGTGTGCAGGTCACTGTGTGGCAAACCAATTCCACTCTTCTCCCATTTGACCTTATTGGAAAGTTCAGGCAGGAAAAAGACTTTGGGAGATCAGGTTTCAGGGACTGTGAAGAGTCAGGGGTTGGGAATATAAGAACTGTGTTGCCCAGACACTGGGTTAAGGATACGAGAAATGATCTCCGGGGCATTTAACCGAAAAGCAGAGAATGAAATTCAGTTTAGAAGATGGGACACAGAGAAACTTGAGAGCACAGCACAGAACTGAAGTTGGAGGAAGGAGAGTGAGACCGTAACTGGGGCAAAACTGGTCTCAGGAAAGAGGTGCACCATAGCCGACCAGAGAGATCCTCAGCTCTTGAGGTTGTGAATGAGCCAACTTCTTCCAAACTCCCAGCTCAGGGCCGGAGCAGGGATGTGCGCCTGGGCAGGTCTGAGACCACAGGTCCGAGCATGCAGACCCATGGGCATGGAAGAGAGGACTCCAGGGCAGGAAGCCAGGCTCCCAACACAAGCTCAGGCAGCAACCACTCCCTAACTTCCCGAGAAGCATCGTGAAGCCAGGAGAAAGCCTGCCATCCCAGTAATCCTTCATGATTCGCAAAGGAGAGAAGGTGTGTTAAAGACTGAATAGAAAGAGAATGTTTTAAAATATGCAAATTGTTCCACTCACAAACAGTGAATAATGTATAATAATCTTTATTTGCCAAAACTTTGAATATTATGATCCGCGGCACAGGGGAAAGCATACTGATACTCTGAGCGGTAGCCATATTCATCTTGGAATTTTGTTTTACCTCTCAGAAAAGGAACAGCCTGTTAAAGGATGATAAAGAGGCTGCTAGGGCTCCCACTTTTTCACTACAGTAGGAGCGAGTCTAGTTTAGTCTGGGTCAATAATTAGACGTAGTGGTTCAGACTGTAAAGAATCTGCCTACAAAGGGGGATACCCAGGTTCAATCAGTGGGTCAGGAAGATCCCCTGGAGAAGGGCATGGCAACCCACTCCAGTGTTCTTGCCTGGAGAATTCCATGGACAGAGAAGCCTGGTGGGCTGCAGTCCATGGGGTCGCAAAGAGTCGGACATGACTGAGCAACTGACACTCTCACGTTCAATAGTAAGAGACAGATGTAACTTCTGCCAGGTCCTAGGGGGCCACTAAGACCACAAGGCTGACACTTACGCAGTTCTCCAGGTGGCTTGGGTAAACCATAGCCCACTGGACTTGACAAGTCATTGCTGCACATCTGTGGCCTCCCTTTAAGTCAAGCAGTGTCTTTTTCCATATTGAGGCCAGGACACACTGACAAAGGGGCAGCTCTACCACTGACCACAGGCTCTGTGCTAAGGGTTTTACGTCAGCTACTCCATTTAAATCTCATTTCTATCAGGTAGTATTTTAATTGTCCTGATTAACACATAAGGAAACTGAGGTACAGAGAACTTAAATGGCTTTGCAAGGAACACTGGTGAGTGGGTGGGTTAGTTTCTTCTTGCTGCTGTAACAAATGATTACAAACTTTTTGGCTTAAAACAGCACAGATTTATGGTTTTACAGTTCTGTGGGTCAGAAGTATAATCAGGTCTCACAGGACTGAAGTCAAGGTGTCGGCACACCTCTCTGGAGGCTCAGGGAGAATCCATTTGCTTGCTTTTTCAGCTTCTAGAGGCCACATTCCTTGGCTCCTGGCTGCCTTTCTCTATCTTCAAAACCAGAAATATAGCATCTCTCTGACCCATTTCCATCATCACATTTCTTTCTCCAACTCTGATCTCTTCTGCTCCCTTCTTTCAATTTTAAGAATCTTTGTGATCTCACTGGATCCACCCAGATAATCCAGGGCAGTCTCCACATCTTAAGATCAGTTGTTTAGCAGACTTAATTCCATCTGCAACCTTAATTCCCCTTTGTCCTGAAAACTAAGATAGAGATAGGTTCCGGAAATTTAGACGTGGGCATCTTTGCAAGGCCATTATTCTTCCTAACACAGGGGGACAGGTAAGGAACTGAACCCCCAAAAAAAATCTGGCTCCAGAATCCATGCTCTTAATTAGGAAACAGTAGCAACTGCTTAGGACACGTGACCATTTACACAGCATCCACACAAACCCATGCAGTTGTGCAAGGCACATCTAAGTGAAAAGTAACCACTGGGCAGACATACTAACCCTACTGCCTTCTCCCAGTGTGTTCCTTTTCAGTCCCATGGAGGTAACCTTGTCATACCAACCAACGTTATTTAGACTGAAAGCTATTTTAGACTCAGATGCCCCCTCCCCATTTCTTTCTACCCTAATGCCTCTCTCTGTCTCCCAATCTTTTTCACCCCCAACACACACACATGCACACACATCAGTCACTCCAATGTATACACATAGTTTCACCTCTAGTCTCTCCCCACATTTCAGGTAATAAGACTCCTCCCCACCAGTTTCTCACTATAGATGACTTAGGAGCCCTCCTCAGTTCTTCCCCAGCCCCCACTGATTACCCACACATCTAATTCTTTAACAGATACCCTCTGCCTTACTTCTAAAATAGATCTCTGCCCACTTCTGTCTCCCTCCACTATGCCACTGTGACCCAGCCAGCATCATCTCTCATGGGTACACCCCCGTCTCATCTGCCTTCCCACCCTCCCCCTTCCATTCTCCATTTCCCACGTGGCACACCTCTTGATTTTTATTTAACAACAGTAGAATTGATTACACACTACTGCTTGAAAACTTTCACCAGTTCCCCAAGCTTTTCAGGACAAAGACCACTATTTGAAACATGACTAATAAACCTGAAGGACCTGGCCCATGCCAGCTTCTCCCCCTTCACTCTGAATTTCACTCCTCTTTGCTCACTCTCCTCAACACTCCCTGCCTTTTCTCAGTTCATGACCACCGCAGTCATGTCCACCTCCAGTCCTACTTGTATGCTGTCCTCCCTACCTGGAATATGCTTATCTACACTCTTCATCTGCCTAACTCAACTTTCCATGCACTTCAAGTCTCTATTTATTCATTTTTCTGATTTTATTTTTATTTTCTTGGCCACACCACATGTCACGTGGAATCTTAGTTCCTCGACTAGGACGAACCCGTGGCCCCTGCAGTGGAAGTATGGAGTCTTAACCACTGGACCACCAGGGACGTCCTCAAGTCTCTGTTTAAATGCCATGTCCCTAGCGAGGTCCCTGCTTTCACCACATGCACACATATGCACACACACAAACATTCATGAGTGCACACACATCTCTGATAGCACCCTTTGTTTAATCATGCTTATGAAGATAATATTTCATAACTATACATGCATATCATGAACTATGTGACTATTCTTTTAATACCATCCTCCCTCCTCTATAAGATCTTTGAGAGCAAGGGCTACACCTGTCTTTTCCTCTCTCCTGTGTTCCTGTCACCTGGAACCTGGCACACAGGTGCTCAATAAATGCATGTTCCATAAATGCCTCAGAGATGGTATCCCATTCCATCTGTCATCATGACCACCATTGTCATCATCAGCCTTGCATTTCATATTTTGTATCTTATAGATGATAAAAGAAAAGTTCATATTTGCATCCCAATGTACCACGTGGAGGTAGGGAGGATAACTATCATTCCATAGCTATGTAAATTGAAGCTCAAAAAGACGTGTGATCTCGCCAGGGCATACAGCAAAGAGGAGTATGGCGGAGTTCAAATCTGCTGTGCCTCTAGATGCCCTAAGATTATAGCCAAGAGAGGGCATGAAGGGACCCCAGGGAAGGGCTATGGGGTTCCTGAGACCCAAGACTCCAGAGGGAAACACCAAAACCAAACTTGATTTTCTCTAGGATTTGATTTTCCTCTCATTATTCATGATGAGGGGGCGGGAGAAGGGGCCCTCTCCATTCAACTGCTCTCAGCACTAGTACAAGACCTTGGTAAAGTGATTATGAATGTTTTCCTTCTGTGAGTTTCTGAGAGGAGGTCTACACCCTTGGTCAGCAGTCCTCCTGCAGAGGACCAGCTACATGGAGGGAGAGGGGAAAGGGAAGGCATAAATAACTATCAGGGGTTCTCTGTGTCAATGAAGATAAAAATAAGACCCTGGATAGAGCCCACAAAATCCTGTGTATTCTGTCTCTGCCTCCATGTTCGATCATATTTCCTTTGTCTTTTTTCTCTCTGTCCCCACAAGTCTTTAAGATCTCAGTCTGTGTGAGCATCCTTAGTTATTCTTGGATTCAGTTCCTCTCCTTTATTAGTATAATTGCTTTGTTGCCTTCTGTCTGTCCTGCTAGACTAGGATTGCAAACTAAGGTCCACAGACCAATTCTAGCCCTCCACCTGTTTTGTAAATAAAGTTTTATTGGCACATAGCCAGTTTCATTCATTTACATGTTGGCTGTGGCTGATTTGAAGCTACAACAGCAGAGTTGTCACAAACACTACATGACCTGCAAAGCCTAAAGTATTTGCTCTCTTGTCCTTTGCAGAAAAAGCTTGCCAACCACTAGATGAGAATGTAATAAAAAGAACCATGTCTGTGACTGCTTTCACCCACCATTTTTGTCTCTGGTGCTTAACAGAAGGCTTGATCTATAGAAGAGTGAAAAACTATTTTTTGAATAATGGACGAAAGAGTACCCTGCCCAGGCTATTTCCATACAAACATCTTGTTCAGTCTCCCACTTAAGACTAGAAAGTGTAAGTGCTGGTATCTCTATCTAGAAAATTGAAGTTTGTAGAGGTTGAAACTCTCAACCAAAACCACGTATATTCTGGGCGGTCAGGACATGATTCTAAGTTGGCTGTCTTCTGACCCCTGGTACAAAGGCAGCCTCTGTGGAGCCCTTGAGGTGAACAAGACTGTGATTCCATTTATACTTGTCTCAACCCAAAGGCAGGCTCGTTCCACTCACTTCTACCTGTTGGATACTCTTCTAGGAACTTTACATCCTTTGGGAGAAATTAGTAGTTTTGTCTTCTTTATATATATCAGGGATCCAATGGGTCTATCCTTCCTCTTTCCTTGACTCTAACAAAACCTATTATTCTAGCTTCTTAATATAACATTGAAGAGCTTCTTTCTAAAACATTGGGAGAATGCATCAAGAAGAGGTCAAGTCCCGAGCCCATCCAATCCGTGGAAGAGAAGGCATGCCTACAGCAGTGTAGTATAAGAAAGCATAATTACTATATGCAGGACCCTGAAAATAACAGCATGCCATGTGCAGACCACTCAGAGAAATGAAGAGGTACTTGGGTGTATCACCAGCCTGTGATTAGGAATGCAGAGTTTGGGGCTAACCTTTGATGAGGTAAGATCAAGGGAATATAAAGCATATGATTGCAGCCATGTTTTATGGAATGCGGGAATTATATTTCACCGTGGATCTCAAAGCACACACATAAATCAACCATAGGGCTTTCTTGATTAAGGTGGAACCTATGGTCTCTCTAGGCTCCTCCTATCTGCCAGCCAATGGGTGCCAAGAGCAAAATTTAAGTAATATGTGTGGCCTATAGTGTAGTTTCCTGGAGACAAAACTTGAAATACATGTGGTTCATTTGACTTTTTATGGCTATTTGGGGCATCTCTGACTTAAAAAGTTTAGTCAAGTGTCTTGACTCCCACAGAAATTCATATTTATAGTCCTTCCACCTGGTCAAGAGAGTGATTCATCAATGTGTTTGGCTGAATTAATTTAAACTATAATGTAACTTATTTGTTTTTTTACCAACTGTTACATAGGAGGCACTATTCTAGGCATTTCACATACATTGCAGGGGGAGGGATTAATGGTTTTGGATTCCTTATAAGTTGGTTGTGAAATACTTATGAATTTCCTGATAAAGATTAATTTGTTCTTTTAGCAAATGCTAACTGAGCATCTAATATAAACCAGGCCCTACCCTAGGCACTGAGGAAACAGAGGTGAGAAAAATATGGTCCCTGTACTGTAAGAGCATGCACTTGAGCAGGAGAGCGAGGCACAGAAATAGTTATAATAACATTTCATAAGCTACTCTACCGTAATATGATGACAGTAACAATAGTAATATTTCTTCAGCACTTATGCTAAGACATTTATACTAAATGACCTCATTAAATATTATTAACAACCCTATAAGGTACATATTCAGGATTCCCTGGTGGCTCAGTGGTAAAGACTCTGCTTGCCAATGCAGAAGACATGGGTTCAATCCCTGGGTCAGGAAGATCCCCTGGACTAGGAAATGGCAACCCACTGCAGTATTCTTGCCTGGGAAATCCCACAGTCAGAGCAGCCTGGTGGGCTACAGTCCGTGGGTCACAAAAGAGTCAGATACAACTGAGCAACTAAACAACAAGGTATCTTTTCACCTCCCCAATCTACAGATGTGGAAACTGAGGCTAAAGTAGGATAAGCTACTTGACCAAGAATTCACAACTAGTCCACTTAGATCCATCTGACCCCAAAGCTTCTTACTGCCATCCACCTTCCTCACGTCCCATTAAATTTTCAGAGATATGTGTGCAGTACAATGAAAGCACAGAGGAGCCAAATGGGGAAGAATGGAAAGGGTCCACAGGAGGACGAGAGTTGAGACAGGACTTTTCAAAAAGAGTCAACATTTGCTAAGCTGTAAAAGATGGATGCTGAGGAGCAGTGGAGAACTGTGATAAAAGCTTAGGGTCAAGAAAATGTCTGCCTTTTTAAGGAACAGAGAGATTAGTGCAACTGGGAGGTAGGGTACATTGGAAGCAATGTGGAGAGATATGACCAGAGTAACGCAATGGAACCAGATCATCATTGTCCTTGAGGACCAGCCGGGTCAAAGGGTCATGACTCTTTCATAAGGAAGAGCCACTGACCCATTCTAGGTATTGGAATAACAAAGATCCATAACATTCAGAGTGTGGAGACACAGCCTTACCACTTCTATTTCCCTAGGGCCCACTGTAGTACCTGGTACAAGGTGGTGCTCAATAATGGTTGGATAAATACATCTATCTTCTTAAAATAACCCCCTGGACAGTGACGTGGAAGATACATTGGAGAAGGAAAAGACCAGTGGCAAAATATAAGCCAGGAGCTGATTGGAAAATATAGAAGAAACAGCAGTGATAGTAAAGGAGTTGATGTGAGAGAGATGTTTGAAGTAGAACTGATAGATCTTAGAGACAAAAAGACCACGTGGGTTCAGACAGAGAACATCGCTGGACTTACTTCCAGAATTCCTATGGGCATCTGAAGTCTCAGTGGGGAATACAGAAAGAGAGGTGGAGTTGGGCATTTTGAATTCGGAATATGATTGCATAGACTGGAGGGCCTGATATGAGTGACAGGGAAAAGAGATCAAAATGGGTGCCAGCCCATCACTGTTTTCCCTCGGGCCTCAGGGTCCCGGCGGCAGGGAGGGTAGCCCCTGGGGGCTCAGAGGTCACACAGTGTAAACTGTCGTGATGAGGAGACTGGAGAAAAATCTGTATCAGAGATCCTGGAAGTGCGAGGAACTAAAACTCAGTAACCTGACCATTTCAAGCACAGTAGTTACCCTCAGCAAGAACTGCAGGCAAAGCCAGGGCAGATTTCGTAGCCTTTTCCTGTGGAAAATTTATGAAGCCCAGATTGGAGAAAATGTTCTGATCGTTTCAAGGCTGGCATTTTAAGTTGGAATGCCGTCCTGAAGGAGCACAGAACGGCACAATTCAATAACTCTGACCATTGTGGAAAAATGCCATGCGCCAACAGCGATTTTCCATAATTTTGTTCAGAAAATCGGAAAGAAATGCAGAAAATGGATTTGCAGCCCTGGCAGCAGGCAGAGAAACAGTAGCAGAGGGCTGCAGGCCAGTAATTGATGTTTCAAATATCACTGAGTGCTTTGCCTGTAATTTTAGGGGAGAATGATAATAATTAAAAGCACAAACTTACAAGTCATTTCTGAGGAGGGAAAATGCTGAATGCACTTAAAGTGAAGGGGCTTTGTTGAAATGTTTAACTTTTTCCAGAAAGCTCTCAGATAGGCAGTGATTAGTTTTACGTTCACAGAGTGACTTTCTCCCCAGATGTTCCAAAGTGCCACAAATGGAAGATTCTTAACCTTTGGGATTATCCGGGAGCCAATAATAAAGCTATATCCACATGACATTTCAAAATGTTCAGACCTTACCTGATGATATTGGTTTCTGTCACAAACAGCACACTCTTTAAAAGGAAAATTAAGCCTTCTTCTTCCCTTCCTTCCATTATGGAATCAGTTGTTAGAATCACTCACGGAAAATTAGGTTTGAGACTTTGCTATGAGACAGATTTGAACTTGAGTCTACAATCGCCCTTATTGGCTCTGTAATCTCAGACATATCACTCAACTTCTCTGAGCCTCTGTTTCTTCTGATGGAAATTGGGTATAGCCATGGCCCTCACTTGCCATAGGGTGAATATTCAGGATTACCTAAGAAAAGTTATACAATTGGCACGGTTCCCCATTTAGGATGGATGCTCAACAAAGATTAGCTATTATTAATAGCTTTTTTGCTGCTCAGATGACAAAGGCACAGTATTTTTATATATGTATCTATTTTCACTGATGGAATGTAATTTCCTCAACTACAATTTGGCTTAATCTTCTTGACATTGCAAACAAACAAAACAGCCAAAAACTAAACTGAGTTCCATATTCCTACCCGAAAAGAAATCCCCTTCAGTTACCAAATTCAAGGACTCAGTTTTCTGTATGTCTAACTCCCTTTTCTATCATAGGTCCAGGCGTACAGTGAGAACTCTATATAAAGTGCGAGTGGAGCATACGTTTGTCTAGATTGACAGATACTTTATCTCTCCACTGTGATAAAGGACAGGGGAACATGGTGCCTTACCAAGATCAGTTTCTTTTTTAAAAAAATTTTCCTGGAGTACAGTTTATTTATAATGTTGTGTTGGTTTCTTCTGTACGGTAAAGTGAATCAGTTGTACATATACATATATCCACTCTTTTTTTTAAAAGATTCTTTCCCCAAAAGAGTCATTGCAGAGTACTTAGGCTAGTTCCCTGTGCTATACAGTAGGTTCTTATTAGTTATCTATTTTATATATAGTAATGTGTATATGTCATTGTCAATCTCCAAATATATTCCTCCCCCTACCCCTTACTGCCTGACCTTATCAGCTTCTGATGACTAACCTTGTGCTTCCACCAAAATTACTAACTGTGACATCTGGGTTTTTATCCTGTGCATGCTCTCTTTCTTCCAGCACTGACCGGAGGTGACCTGTAGCTTGGCTTGACACAGGAGATAGCAAGCTTTGTCTGAAAAGAGTTGACTGGGACACTGTGATTAACAACTGAAGTGAACACACTAAGCAAACACTGTAATTGTAGAGGCCTGCTGTTAACACTGCAGTAAACATAGTCATTTTGCATTATTCTTTCACACCATCACCCTCTTTCTGGCCCATCAGAGTGAATTTTGTTCTCCAGACCACATTAACTCACTTCCTTAGTTTTGACAGACGTGACCCTACCTGTTCATGATTTTGAATATGGACTGGCAACTAGTAGGAGATGAGAGGCAGGACTTTTACTATTTTTCCCAGCTCAAAACAAGACCGCTGATGACCCAGGAAATAATTCACAGCAGACAGATACACTGCATAGCATAGAGGCAGACAAATGTATGTTAGGCTTGTGGCTTGTATTAGCCTGAGAAGTCATTCTGTCTTGACTAGGATGGCTTGAAGGGAAAACAGGAAGCTGTCATGAAAAATCATAAACTTTCTCAGCTCCTCCTTAAATAATATGTGAGCAATCAAATCCAGCTGTATTTTTGTGCAAGAAACACCTTTATTCAAATGTAGGACTAAATGTTCTAAAAGTACCTATAGCATTGTGCTAACCCCAAAAATCTAGACACTGAGTTGGGGGGAAAAGATTGTGTTTTCTCCCTGGAAACTGTGTACCATGAAACTCTGATGTTCTAGAGGATAAATATCAAAATCAAAGAATTTAAAGACCAGCCAAGCTCCAGTGACACAAGATAAGAGAAAAGTGCTGTACCATCCTATTGATTTCAATTTGCAGGAAAGAACCAATAGAATTATTTATTTCTAGTTAAATTTTCCAAGTCAAAGTCTGTTGGATTGTAATCAGAATTTAGTGTCAAGATAAAGGTGACTGAACACCTATAAGGACTTAAGAATGGTGGTGTGAAAGTGAAAGATGCTCAGTGGTGTCCAACTCTTTGTGACCCCGGGGACTATACAGTCCTTGGAATTCTCCAGGCCAGAATACTGGAGTGGGTATGCTTTCCCTTCTCCAGGGAATCTTTCCAACCCAGGTCTCCTGCATTGCATGCGGATTCTTTACCAACTTAGCCACAAGGGAAGCCCAAGATTACTGGAGTGGGCAGCCTATACCTTCTCCAGTGGATCTCCCCAACTCAGGAATCAAACTGGGGTCTCCTGCATTGCAGGCATATTCTTTACCAACTGAGCTATATGGAGCCAAACTGCAAGGAAACTCTCAGCAAGGAAGGATTCACCTGACAATCTATCCCAATGACTCAGGATAATTTAGAAACACCCAGATTGGATGCACATCTCTAGACCTGGAGAGTAGGTGTTTCTATTTAAGACTCAGAATTATTGTTATTTTCTAGACGTCTCCTTTAATTGGAGATGGATTCATCCCCATACCCATGTACTTAATAAGATGGGGGGTGGTTTAAACACTCCAGACTCTCAAAGGCAGATACTAAGGAAATGAAGGAGATAACTCACCATTTAAACAGAAGTCTAGGGACTTCCCAGTGGTTAAGACTCCACACTTACAATGCAGGGAGCCTGGGTTCAATCCTTGATCAGGGAACTAAGTTCTCACATGCCACATGGCATGGCCAAAAAATAAAAATAATAAACAAGAAGTCCCCAAACCTGGATGGGTACCAGAATCACTGAGTGATGTTGTTAAACAGATTGTGAAGTCCTGCTCAAGACCCATTTGAGTTCAGTTGCTTAGTCGTGTCTGACTCTTTGCAACCCCAAGAGCTATAGCACGCCAGGCCTCCCTGTCTATCACCAACTCCCGCAGCTTGCTCAAATTCATGTCCATTGAGTCTGCAAGGAGATCAAACCAGTCAATCCTAAAGGAAATCAGTCTTGAATATTCATTGGAAGGACTGAGGCTGAAGCTCAAGCTCCAGTACTTTGGCCACCTGGGGCAAAGAGCTGACTCATTTGAAAAGACCCTGATGCTGGGAAAAATTGAAGGCAGGAGGAGAAGGGGCTGACAGAGGATGAGATGGTTAGATGGCATCACCATCTAGGTGCAAACCTTTCTCCACTGAATTGACTTTTAACCTTTATGAAAAGTAGTTGTCCATATATGTGTGGATCTATTTCTGGACTCTCTGTATTACTGTTTCACCCATCTATCTTTACACTCTGCTACACTGTCTTAAATTATTGTAGCCTTATAGTAAATCTTGAAATCACATAGTGTTACTCCTCCAATTTTGTTCCTACTTTTTCCAAGTAGTTTTGGATATTCTAGGTCTTTTTGCATTTCTGTACAAATTTTATAAAGAGTTTGTCAATTTCTACAAAATATCCTTCTGGGTTTTTTGTTGTGATTCTATAAAATCTGTAGTTCTATTTGGGGAGAATAAACACCTTGACAGGGCTTCCCAGATGGCTCAGTGGTAAAGAATGTGCCTGCCAGTAAAGGAGATATGGGTTTGATCTCTGGGTCGGGAAGATCCCCTGGAGAAGGAAATAGAAACCCACTCCAGTATTCTTACCTGGGAAATTCCATGGACAGAGGAGCCTGGTGGGCTACAGTCCGTGGGGTCACAAAGAGTCAGACACAGAACAGGACTGAGCAACTGAGCACGCACACATGCAACACCTTAATAGCATTCATTCTTCTGACCTATGACACTCAGAAATTTTTTTAGCTTTCAGATTACATATCTTTCACATTTTTATCAGATTTAACCCTAAGCACTTAATATATTTGTTGTTACTATGAATTTCATTGTTTTATTTAACTTCTGTTTCTGGTTGTTTGCATCTAGTATATAGAGTTGATTTTGGCATATTGCTCTCATTTCCTATAAACTTGCTAAACTCAGTTATTAGTTCTAGAACTTTTTATAGATTGATTGGATTTTTGACATAGTTACTTCAGTTGTGCATAAAACAATTTGGCTTCTTTCTTTCAAATGTCTTTCTGTTTGGAATTTTGGTATCTGTGTTCATGAGAGATATTGGTGTGTAGTTTTCATTTATCATAATGTAATTTTCTAAAATTAGGGCAATGTTGGCTGATAAAATAAGTTGGGAAGTAGTCCCTCCCTCCAGGTTTCATGGACGTTTGTATAGAATTGGTATTATTTGTTTCTTACACATTTGGGGGAAAATCACCAGTAAAACTATCTTGGCCTGAAGTTTCTGTGTGAAGTCTTTAACTGCAAATTCAATAAATTTACTATATAAAGAGATATTCAGATTACCTATGTCTTCATGAATGGACTTTGGTAATATGTGTGTTTCAAAGAACGTTTGCAATTCACCTAAGTTGTCAAATTAACTGGCATAGAGTTGTTTGTAATATTTCCTTATCATCATTTTACTATCAGTAGAATCTTTAGTTCGATCACCTCTCTCATTTTTTATATTGCTAACTAGGAGTCATTGATCTATTTTCCTAATTACCCTGGCTAGATAGTCTTCAGTTTTATTGATCTTATCTAAGAACAAAGATTTGGTTCCATTGATTTCTCTTTATTGCTTTTCTATGTATTATTTTGTTTGTTTATGCTATAATCTCTATTTCCTTTCTTCTACTTACTGTAAGTTCAGTTTGCTCTTTTTTTCTTTGTTTCTTTGCCATTTTCTTAAGTTGGACACTGAGGTATCGATTTGAGATCTTTCTTGCTTTCTAATATATGCATTTAATCCTCTAAATTTCCCCCCTCAATATTGCTAAAGTGACTTTACAGAAGTTTCATGTTGTATTTTTATTGATATTCCATTTCAAATGCATTCTAATTTCCTTTTTGATTTATTCTTTCATCCAGGGATTTTTTAGAAATGTCTTATTTAATTTACAAATAGTTGGGAATTCTCAAAAGATCTTAATGTTATCAAATTTTAATTTAATTCCATTTTACTATTTTGTATGGCTTAAATATTTAAAATCACTAAGACTTAGTTTTTGGTCCAGGATATGTTCTATCTTGGTAAATATTCTTAATGCACTTAAACATAATGTGCATTCTACTGGTGTTGAGTAGAGTGTTCTATAAATCTTAATTAAATCAGAGTTCTTGATGGTATTATTTACATCTATTTACTTACAGACTTTCTTTATTTAGATCTATTTACTTACAGATTTTTCTATCTATTTTGGTCAATCAGTTTCTCAGAGAGAAGTATTGACATCCTCATCTATACGTGAGGATTTGTGTGTTTCTCCCTGATATCCTTGGTTAATTTTTGTTCCACATGTTTTAAAGCTGTGAAGTGAAGTGGCTCAGTCGTGTCCGACTCTTTGCAACCCCATTATAGCTTGCCACACTACTCCATCCATGGGATTTTCCAGGCCAGGCTACTGGAGTGGGTTGCCATTTCCTTCTCCAGGGGATCTTCCCGACCCAGGGATCGAACCCGGGACTCCCGCATTGTATTTAAAGCTGTATTAGGCATGTAATGGTGGCAATAGTGGTAAAGAATGCAGGAGACTCAAGAGACACAGGTTGGGTCCCTAACTCAAGAAGTTCCCCCGCAGGAGGGCACAGCAACCCACTCCAGTATTCTTGCCTGGAGAATCCTATGGACAGAGGAGCCTGGCGGGCTATAGTTTGTAGGGTCACACAGAGTCAAATATGACTGAAGCGACTTAGCACACACTCATTGATGAATCAGCCATTATACAATTATAAAATAAAACCTTTTAACTCTGCCAATATTCTTAACACTGCTATCCACTTTATGTGACACTAAGATAGTTGTTCAGTCATTAAGTCATTGGCAGGTGGATTCTTTACCACCGAGCCACCTTGGAAGACAGACATTAAGAAGGGTACACCAAATTTCCTTTGATGGATGTTAACATATTAACATATGTCTATTCTTCTGTTTTTAACTTACTTGTAACTTTATACTTGAAGGTGTTTCTTTGCAAGGATAGAGTGGGAGCTTCCCTTTTTTTCCCCAATCTGACAATGCCTGTTAATTCTGAAGGAGGGCATGGCCAGTATCCTTGTCTGCAAAATCCCATGGACAGAGGATCCTGGCGTACTACAGCCCCTGGGGTCACAAAGAATTGGACACAACTGAAGCGACTTAGCATCTGTTAATTAAGATATTTAAACCATTGACACTTAATTGTATTATTGATGTAATTAGATTAAAAGTGTCATATTATGGTTATCCCATATGATTTTTCTTCTCTTTTTTTTTTTTTTTTTTTTGCTTTCTTTGAATTAATTGAATATTTTAAAAAATATTCCATTTTCTCTCCTTTTTTTGGATTACAATTAGCTGTGAGACTGTTTTATTAGGTAGTGGTTGCTTTAGAGCTTATGGTACACATTATTAACATCCCACAGTCTATCTTCAAGTGATATCATACCACTGCCTGTATAATGTAAGAGTCTTATAAATGTATCCTCTCTCATTTTGGGGAATATCCTTATCCATTTTACATAAACACAATGCTACATTACTTTGTTATCATTTTTATTTGAACAGTCAATGATCTTTTAAGATATTTAGGGTATAAGAAAAAATCTCACATATTTACCCATGTAAAAGCCTTTCTAACACCCTTCACTCTTCTGTATAGATCACATTTCCATCTGGTACCATTTTCCTCTGGCCTGTAGACTTCCTTTAATTTTTCTTGTAGTGAAAATCTGCTGGTGATGAATTATTTTTTGTTTAGTTTTCAAGTGATTTTGTCATCATTTTTGAAAGATATTTTCCTAGATATTTTTATTCTTATATTCTATTCTAAGTTGACTTTTTTTTTTCTTTTAGTACTCTAATGACATTGCTTTACTATATTCTCCTGTTGTTGTTTTATATTTTATGAGAAATTTACTGTTATCATTATGTTTCTTTTTCTAGATATAATATTAGTATACATACATTTTCCCTCTGACTGCTCTTCAGATTTTCTTCTTATCACTGGTGTTGAATAAGTTGGTTATGATGTGCCTTGGTATAGTTTTCTTCATGTTTCTTGTGCCTGAGGCTTTGTGAGAGTTTTTGAATTTGAGTTTATAATTTCATCAAATTTGGAAACACTGACCATTATACCCTCAAATGTTTTTCCTGCCTTTTTTCCCCTTTGAGAACTCCAATTACACATATATTAGGCCACCTAAAGTCCTCCTGCAGCTCACTGATTCTCTTTTCGTTTTCTGTATGTGGTTTTGGTTTTTAGTTTTTGTTGTTGCTTTCTTTGTCTTTTTGCTTTTGTTTTGTTGTTGTTTCTTTGTTTTGATGGTTTCTACAGCTGTGTCTTCAAGCTTGATAATGTTTTCCACTGCAAAGCCTAGTCTGCCATTAATCTCATCAAGAATATTTTTCTTTTTACACATTTGCTTTTGCCATATGTTTCTTTTTGGATCATTTTTAAATCTTCCATGTCTTCTCTTGACTTTTTGAATATCTGGTAGAGTTATAATAACTGTTTTGTTGTCATTTATCTGCCAGTAATAGCATATGTGTCAGTTCTGGGCCATTTTTATATTATAAATATATTTCTTCATTATCTTTCTTGTTTCATGTATGTTAAGTAATGTTTAAGTGAGTGCTAGACACTGAATTTTATGTTGTTGAGTGCTAATTATTTTTGTGTTACTATACATGTTCTTGAATTTTATTCTGGGATGCTATAAGTTATTAGGAAACAGTTTAAACTTTGGAGGTCTCTCTTTTAACATTTATTAGATGGGACCAGTTCAGTCTAGGAATAATTACTCTCCATTATTGAAGCAATGCCAAAGAATGCTCAAACTACCCCACAATTGCACTCATCTCACACACTACTAAAGTAATGCTCAAAATTCTCCAAGCCAGGCTTCAGCAATATGTGAACGGTGAACTTCCAGATGTTCAAGCTGGTTTTAGAAAAGACAGAGGAACCAGAGATCAAATTGCCAACATCTGCTGGATCATCGAAAAAGCAAGAGAGTTCCAGAAAAACATCTATTTCTGCTTTATTGACTATGCCAAAGCCTTTGACTGTGTGGATCACAATAAACTGGAAAATTCTGAAAGAGATGGGAATACCAGACCACCCGACTTGCCTCTTGAGAAACCTATATGCAGGTCAGGAAGCAACAGTTAGAACTGGACATGGAACAACATACAGGTTCCAAATAGGAAAAGGAGTACGTCAAGGCTGTATATTGTCACCCTGCTTATTTAACTTCTATGCAGAGTACATCATGAGAAACGCTGGGCTGGAAGAAGCACAAGCTGGAATCAAGATTGCCGGGAGAAATATCAATAATCTCAGATATGCAGATGACACCACCCTTATGGCAGAAAGTGAAGAGGAACTAAAAAGCCTCTTGATGAAGGTGAAAGAGGAGAGTTAAAAAGTTGGCTTAAAGCTCAACATTCAGAAAATGAAGATCATGGCATCTGGTCCCATCACTTCATGGGAAAAAGATGGGGAAACAGTGGAAACAGTGTCAGACTTTATTTTTCTGGGCTCCAAAATCACTACAGATGGTGACTGCAGCCATGAAATTAAGACACTTACTCCTTGGATGAAAAGTTATGACCAACCTAGATAGCATATTGAAAAGCAGAGACATTACTTTGCCAACAAAGATCTGTCTAGTCAAGGCTATGGTTTTTCCAGTGCTCATGTATGGATGTGAGAGTTGGACTGTGAAGAAAGCTGAGTGCTGAAGAATTGATGCTTTTGAAGTGTGGTGTTGGAGAAGATTCTTGAGAGTCCCTTGGACTGCAAGGAGATCCAGCCAGTCCATTCTGAAGGAGATCAGCCCTGGGATTTCTTTCGAAGGAATGATGCTAAAGCTGGAACTCCAGTACTTTGGCCACCTCATGCGAAGAGTTGACTCATTGGAAAAGACTCTGATGCTGGGAGGGATTGGGGGCAGGAGGAGAAGGGGATGACAGAGGAGGAGATGGCTGGATGGCATCACTGACTTGATGAACGTGAGTCTGGGTGAACTCCGGGAGTTGGTGATGGACAGGGAGGCCTGGCGTACTGCGCTTCATGGGGTCGCAAAGAGTCGGACATGACTGAGTGACTGAACTGAACTGAACTGAATTATTGAGGCAAGACCTCTCTATGAACTCTATCCAATGTTCTTGAGTTCTGAGGTTTTCCAGTTTGTCTGGTAGGAACAGTCAACATTCCTTGTACTCTAATCCTTTCAGATGTTGCCTAGCCTCTGATCATTCATACATACACATGCATGGGTACATTTATCAGTGCTCAGTTTGATAATTAAGAAGGCCCTCCCCCAACTCAAGAACCCCACTTGGCTCTGTCTTGGTTCCCCCTCCCTGCACTGTGGCCTTTTATCTCACTCACAGCAATAAGTATTTGTGATGCCATGGACTGTAGCCTGTCAGGCTTCACTGCCCATGGGTTTCTCCAGACAAGAATACTGTCTTGGATTGCTATGCCCTTCTCCAGGGGATCTTCCCAACCCAGGGATCAAGCCACTGTCTCCTGCATTGCAGGCAGATTCTTTACCATCTGAGTCACCAGGGAAATAACCTGGAGAAATGTAAGAGGTCTCAGCCCTCAGAGAACACTGCCCTTCATTATCTGATGTCTAGTGTCTTGCAAATTGTTTCTTGATATATTCTCTTTGCCTTTCCTTGATACATATATATATATATATATATATATATAATATATATATAATTGTTTCTCTTTGCCTTTCCTTGATATATTCTATCAAGTTTTTTTTTAATTGTTTTAGGCTGTTTAATGTAGAAGGACAAACCCAGTTTCTGTTGCTGTATCTTGACTGGATATAGATGTATTAAGCATTAATTTTATGCCCATTTTACAGATAGAATAAAGGTTCATATGGATTGATTTCTCTGAGGCCAAACATTGCTAAAGAGCAACAAACTTAGTGTTAGAAGTGCTTCAGGATGAAATAAGGAAATAAGTGCATATTATGAGCAAATAAGTAAATCACAGAGCACACTACCATGTGCCCACAGTACCCCAGTTCACACCTGGGGCATCAGTGTGGCTCCTCAACATTAGCTACCAGCTCCCCTTGAATTTCTACATCTGAGGGATCCAACTGCAGACAGCTTGTTTGAATCCTGACTGTATCAGTTAATAGTTCTTTGATCTGGAGCATATTAATTTACATTTCTAATCTTCAACTTACCCACCTGTAAAATGGAGGTGATGAAAGTATCTGCCAAATATGGTTGTTGTGACTATTAAGTGAGATAATCTATGCAAAGCCCTTGGCACAATGGTGAATATTATTTTTCCATGATATTAAGTCTAGCATGGGCTCAATATAATTTAGCTCTAACCCCAATCCAAATGAAATTCTTTCTTTCTCTTTGCCTTCCCTGAAATTAAGAAGTTGACTTTCTTTCCCCCTCTAGATTACTGAGACTTTGCCCTGGCAATATGAATGAGGCAGCTCTTCCAAAAGCTAATTGATTTATCTTGTCTCTTTTTATAAATGTGATATAGAGTATTTCTCTTTTGGCTAGTCAAGGTTCTAGAACTACCTCTCTTAAAATATTTTAATGGTCACTTCTTACAGTGTCCACCTAACTTGTCTCTAGATGAGATCCCTAAATTTTTATTATGTCTGTCTATCTTCCCTCAACAACTTTATATTTGTTCAAACTCATCATTTTACTTACCCATCCCCCAGGGCCCACGTAAGTGGCTTCTGCTAGCAGACTTTCCTATGAGTCACCTCCCAGTTGCTCACTACCAATGTTAACATATGGAAACCAGAGTAGTATTTTTGTTTTCCTCATTCCAGCCACATAGAATTACAATTCCATCCGCATACAATTTTCTTGCTATGTTTTCATTGCATCTGTCCTTGGCCTTGACCTTAGAAGAAAAAATAAGTATTCTTGATATTCCATGTAAATTTGATTCATGCTGTGACTTCATTTGGGGTTTCCCTTGTGGCTCAGATAGTAAAGAATTTGCCTGTAATGCAGGAGACCTAGGTTCGATCCCTGGGTCAGGAAGATTCCCTGGAGAAGGGAATGGCAGTCTACTCTAGTAGTCTTGCTTCTTTAAACACTTGGAAGAATGTGAGGAGCAGAGATGAAATAAAAGACATCTATCCATCTGCCTAACACATCTTCTTTGCACAAAAACATCCAAGTTAAGGGAAGCAAGACCCATGCGTTAGGGGTTAAAGATTTCTTCAGTGCACAAAGGTACCTTTGGTAAATGATCTCATTTAACAACCATCACTGGGATATCACACCCTGACTTCACACATCTCTCTCACCATTCACTGGGCTGCTGGGCTGCTGTGTATTGATTATGTCCCCTGAGACCAAAGATTTGCATGCAAAACTGCAAACAACTCAGCAAAGTTGCTAAAAATAATTATATTTCAGTAGATGTTTCTAAGCAGAAAGGGAGGAAAAAATGTATTTAGCAAAACCAGAAATATCCAACAGACAGTAGAGTGGAACTGAGCAAAATCATATATAAAAATAGCATTTGGGTCCCATCTATATTTAGGGATAAGGACTATAACGATACAATACAAATGTACCTTGTGTTGCATTTGTCATCTCATTCTGGCTCTCAGATACTTGATAGCAGTAGATAATGCAGTTACAGAGAGATCTAATAGAAGGGGGACAGAAAAAAATTAAAAGACAAAGTCAGGTAGGCACAGTGGTATGTCAAATGAGCTTTGTACAAGTGAATTAGTAGACTGACAGGGCCCAAGGAGACCTTTGATTCCGAAGGACCTGTTAAAGTAGAGAATATTTTAGAATGAGAAAGACTAGATTCAAGGAGCCTCAGAAAGGAAGAAAAACAAAAACTGAGATTCCTATACCTATGGGTGGAGCACCTGACATGCATCTACCATTGCTCTAATTCCTTTCACACACTCTACTGCATTCCACAGATCTCTCTGCTATAAACATCTGCATTTTAACCTTGTAGGGGAAAAGAAACTGATGTGTGGAGAGTGTCAGGGTCAAGTTCCAAAGTTAGGTAACAAGGCCCTGAAGCAGGATTCAAGCCAAACCTTCTACCTCATGGTTCTTCAGTTTCAATGCTCTTGTAGGTATACACACAGGCACACATGTACACATTTCATCTGGGGAAGCTCAGAAAAATGTGCATTTCCAGCCACCCACACCCTCCAAATTTTACTCCAGATCCACGTGGACTCAGTGGTAGAGTGTTTGAAGATTTGGAGTTGATTAAAGAAAAAGCAAAGAGCACCAGAGGCAGAACCATACAACAAGTTTTATTGGACAGTAATTGGACAGGGTTGATGCAAGGAGAAACCAGTCAGAGACTGAGACCACCCAGAGTTTTCAAGGGCCACCATGCAGAGAGAAGGAGAGCAAGAGAACTCCCAGGGGAGGAGGATCTGAAGTGGAGCTTCAGTATCTAGGTGATTTCTCTCAGCATCATGGCAGGGAATCCCTGGGTCCCAGGACTCCAAAGGGCAGCAGTGGTTCAGGGCCTTATAACAACAATCTTATCTTATCAATGGAGAATACCTGTCATGTGAGGTTTCGTAGTTGTTGAGTTGCTAAGTCATGTCCAGCTCTTTGTAACCCCATGAACTGCAGCATGCCAACTTCTCTGTCCTTCACTAACTCCCGGAGTTTGCTCAAACTCCTGTCCATTGAGTCAGCGATGATGTCTAACCATCTCATCCTCTGTTGTCCCCTTCTCCTCATTCCTTCAATCTTTCCCAGTGGTCTTTCCCAGTGATCGCTGAAGTATTAGAACTTCAGCTTCAGCATCAGATATGCAAATAAGACAGGTTCTATGTGACTATGAATCTACTTGTTTGAGCTATTTCTTAAATAACTGGCTGTGTGAAACTTTGGGTGTGGCCCAGGAAGATTTTTGAGCTGACGGTTCTCAGCCTACAGTGAAGGACAACCAAAGGGCCAGCAGACAGTGGTCATCTTTGGCTCATCTGTTTAATAGAATGGGGCCCTCATTTGAGATAATTCTATTGCAGTGTGTTGCAGACCACATTTTGAGGAAAGAGAAATGCTTTAAAATTTATGTTTTGGGCTCTCTTCTCTGCATCACAGCCAGCTACCCCAATAGATGAACACATCCATTGATGACTTCCCAGGAAAAGATGGTCTGCACTAAGAATCAGTGTCAGGATCTGGCTGCAGGATTTGGCCCAGGTTGGTCAGCATGCCTTCATCATCTTATCGAGAACAAATTTTCTCCATACAAGCTCCATGTTGGTAATAAACAGGGAAGTCTTGGGCAATGAACTCTCCAGCTCAGGAGTGATCAGTGAAATTCACACCATGTTTGAATCATTTCATGCTTCATCCCTTAATATACATGAAGCTATCACTGTAAGCTCACTGATGGCAGGAACCAGGTTGTCTGAAGCACAATCATATACCCAGCATCTTGGAAGAAAAGTTATGACCAACCTAGACAGTATATTAAAAAGCAGAGACATTACTTTGCCAACAAAGGTCCATTGTGAAAGGTATGGTTTTATCAATAGTCATGTATGGATGTAAGAGTTGGACTATCAAGAAAGCTGAGCACTGATGAATTGATGCTTTTGAACTGTGGTGTTGGAGAAGACTCTTGAGGTCCCTTGGACTGCAAGGAGATCCAATCAGTCCATCCTAAAGGAAATCCGTCTTATATATTCATTGGAAGGACTGATACTGAAGCTGAAACTCCAATACTTTGGCCTCCTGATGTGAAGAACTGACTCATTTGAAAAGACCCTAATGCTGGGAATGATTGAAGGCAAGAGGAGAAGGAGATAACAGAGGATGAGATGGCATCACCGACTCAATAGACATGAGTTTGAGTAAACTCCCAGAGTTGGTGATGGACAGGGAGGCCCGGCATGCTGCAGTCCATGGGGTTGTAAAGAGTCAGACATGACTGAGCGACTGAACTGAACTGAACTGAAGGTTATGCCTTTCGAGAGAGGTAGTCAGGAAATGAGTATTTACTGAAAGAACAATATCTAAGTTAGTTTTGCCCACATATGCAAATTGGTGCCCTGAGAAATTCACCTGGAGCCACATAACTCCAGGCAGTTCTCCCATCCTTGCTGCCAAATGGGGACTTCAGATTCTGTCCTCATCAAGGAACACATCACAACTGAGGCTTCCACTGGGGATGAGGCATCTGAGACTATGTTCACTAAGCTTAGAAGAGTTTTTTTGTTTTGTTTCCACCCCACAACCCCTGCAGAGGTGACAAGATTTTCAGAGGAGGCCCGATTGAAGGGAGGAGCTTAGAGAAAGAGATATACTGGCTGGAAAAAGGCTTGAGAAACCTAGTCTTCCCTTCCCTTACAGGTGGGGGTGAAAAGGGAGATTCAGCCCTTTCTTTAAAATTTGTCCTCCTCTTCCTTGCCCCCGCCTCATTCTATGTGACTCCAGAACATCTCTCTTTTAAAGCCTGTTCTCCAGTGCCCAGGGATCCCCTGATGGAAGGCTAGATTTTGATCTTGACCCTTAATTGCCACCCCAACCTCAAGTTTCTCCACCTGCAGCTCCCTCCAAGCATACTCAGATTTCAACTTGCATAGAGATGTTCCAAGTCTTTGTATTATGGTCAAATAGTGCAGGACCTGCTAGAGAGAGTATAGTTCTACTCACCTCTACTCTGCCTCCAGTGAAAGAACAAATGCAATAATAATTCTAAATCATGGTTGCCAATATTGTGTTTTACAATAAATAAATATATACAATTTCTTTTTAAAATGTGATCAGTAAATTTTGTTTCATTTTTCCTGAATTTATCATTGTGTAAAAGACTGTTCATCTTTGCCCAAATTATGCCTCATTGCTAGAGACAGACCATATGTTTAGCTATAACATGAGCATAGGTGATTTTAAGGTAATGTGGGTGATTGCAGCTTATCGCATGGCCCATGATGTTTTTTACATAGCTAACATCACAAATGCCCTTTCCTCTACCAGAAAGCCCTTTTGGCCCTGGATACTTCCTGGGCATCCTTTAGACATCGCCTTCTAGAGTCTAGCGGTCTTCTTGGCACCAGGGACCAGTTTCACATAAGACAACTTTTTCATGAACCAGAAGGTGGGGGTGGGAGGGGGTGAAATGGTTTCAGGATGATTCAAGCACATTGCATTTATTATGCTTTTTATTTCTAATCTAATGCTGCCGCTGACCTGACGAGAAAAACCAGTCTGTGGCTCAAAGGTTGGGGACCCCTGTTCCAGACCCTCGTTTTTCAAAGTGTAGTCCCTGAGCCAGCCGCACCGTCATCACCTGGAAGTAGGTTAGACACACACACCTTCGCCCCAACTCCTGAATCAGAGTCTATATTTTAAATAAATCTCTGGGTGCTTCACATACGTGGCAGAGTTTGAGAAGCACAGTCCTGACTGGTATCATCTTGCCAGCAGTGACAGCGCCACCGTGGCTTCCGTCTCCTCTCATGTATCCTTCTTATTCTATTATAGTGACTTTAGAAACCCTCTCCTGTCCTAGAGCCGTCTTTTTTCAAATTGGCTGCATGTAATTGGTTGAAAACTAATTGTAACTCATAACTGCGGTGTGGAATCAATTTAGTGGGTCATAACTAGATTTTGTTCATGAAATAAAATAATCCATTCTAGAATCCATTCTAATCCATTCTAGAATAGAATAGAAAATGTCACTCAGGTAAGTATTGCTTCTTAAACTTTTGAAATAGTACTTTTTTATGTGTATGTTTATTTTTATTGGACCGTTTACATATATTTACTGTGAATCATGGTTGCCAAAGCTCGAACCTCACTACACTAGAGCCTGCTGCTGCTAAGTCGCTTCAGTTGTGTCCGACTCTCTGCGACCCCATAGACGGCAGCCCACCAGGCTCCCCCGTCCCTGGGATTCTCCAGGCAAGAACACTGGAGTGGGTTGCCATGTCCTTCTCCAATGCATGAAAGTGAAAAGTGAAAGGGAAGTTGTTCAGTCGTGTCTGACTCTTAGCGACCCCATGGACTGCAGCCCACGAGGCTCCTCCGTCCATGGGATTTTCCAGGCAAGAATACTGGAGTGGGGTGCCATTGCCTTCTCCAACACTAGAGCCTAAGCTCCTTTAATTCAAAGACTGCTTGATCTATATGCTGTGTATATAACACCTAACTCAGATGTGGTTCAGAGTAGAGTCACTCAAAAGGTGGAAGTTTGTATAGGATGCAGCATCACCTGGAATGACAACTATTGGTAAAGAAAACCACCAATGAGAGAATGGCAGAAGGCAGAGGAGGAGAAAAATGTCTGGTATGGCCCAGGATGTAGGAGAGCAGGAAGGAAGTTGCCAACATATGAGTCCTCTTTTTGAGACAAGCCTGAAAGCAGAACCAGCATGCAATTCTTGTTAACCAGATCATGTGGCATTTAAAGGAGCCAGGCTTCATCTGACTGTGGAAGTATCCTTGAATATGAATATAAGGCATAAACGACTCCAACCATTGGCCTGAGCAATGCTAACAAGAAGTAGAAGATCGAAAAGAGAGGGAGATTAAAAAACTGTGTGGGGAAGATTCAGATATGGCCCCAGGCAAAATCTTACATTTTTGTTGCTCAGTGGCTCAGTCATGTCTGATTCTTTGTGACTCCGTTTGGACTGCAGCACTTCAGGCTTCCCTGTCCTTCACGAACTCCCAGTGTTTGCTCAAATTCATGTCCATTGTGTTGGTAATGCCATCCAACTATCTCATCCTCTGGCTTCAATCTTTCCCAGAATCAGGGTCTTTTCCAATGAGTCATCTCTTTGCATCAAGTGGCCAAAAGTATTGGAACTTCAGTTTTAGCATCACTCCTCCCAGTGTATATTCAGAGTTGATTTCCTTTAGGACTGACTGGTTTGATCTCCTTGCAGTCCAAGACACTCTTACGAGTCTTTTCCAGCACCATAGTTCAGTTCAGTTCAGTCACTCAGTCGTGTCCAACTCTTTGTGACCCCATGGACTGCAGCACACCCGGCCTCCCTGTCCATCACCAACTCCCAGAGTTTACTCAAACTCATGTCCATCAAGTCTGTGATGCCATCCAATCATCTCATCCTCTACTGTCCCCTTCTCCTCCTGCTTTCAGTCTTTCCGAGCATCAGGGTCTTTTCCAGTGAGTCAGTTTTTTGCATCAGGTGGCCAAAGTAATGGAGTTTCAGCTTCAGCATCGGTCCTTCCAATGAACATTCAGGACTGATTTCCTTTAGGATGGACTGGTTGGATCTCCTTGCAGTCCAAGGGGCTCTCAAGAGTCTTCTCCAACACCACAGTTCAAAAACCACATCACAAAGTTCACAAAAACCACACCACAAAAACCACACAGTTCAAAAATTCAACACCACAATTAGAAAGCATCAATTCTTCAGCACTCAGACTACTTCATGGTCCAACTCTCACATCTGTACATGACCATTGGAAAAACCTTTAGCTTCATCTATATGGACTTTTGTTGGTAAAATGATGTCTCTGACTTTTAACATACTATCTAGGTTTGTCATTGCTTTTCTTCCAAGGAGCAAGAATCTTTTAATTTCATGGCTTCAGTCACCATCTGCAGTGATTTTGGAGCCCAAGAAAATATAATCTGTCACTATTCCCATTTTTTCCCCCTCTATTTGCCATAAAGTGATAGGACTGGATGCCACGATCTTAGTTTTTTGCACATTGAGTTTTAAGCCAGCTTTTTTACTCTCCTCTCTTGCCTTAATCAAGAGACTTTTTGGTTCCTCTTCACTTTCTACCATTAGGGTTGTATCATCTGAATATCTGAGGTTGTTGATATTTCTCCCATCAATCTTGATTCCAGCTTGTGATACATCCAGCCCAGCATTTCATGTGATGTACTGTGTATAAGTTAAATTAGCAGGGTGACAATATACATCCTTGATATACTCCTTTCCTAATTTTGAACCAGTCCATTGTTCCATGTCTCGTTCTAATGGTTGCTTCTTGACCTGCACACAGGTTTCTCAGGAGGCAGGTAAGGTGGTCTGATATTCCCATCTCTTGAAGAATTTTCCAGTTTGTTGTGATCCACACAGTCAAAGGCTTTAAGCACGGTCAATGAAGCAGAAGTAGGTGGTTTTCTGAAATTCTCTTGCTTTTTCTATGACCCAGCAGATGTTGGCAAATTTGATCTCTGGTTCCTCTTTTATGTGATTTAATTTGCTTAAAAGTTTCACTACTTTTCTTTTTTGATCTGATAATATGAGCTTAAAGAAGGTAGCACTGTAAAGAGCCTTAGAATGATCAAGTCCAGTGGTGTTCACTCTCTGTTCCAGAGAGCCCTGGGACATCAGCAACTGGAGGGTTGCTGGTTAAGAGGAAAAGCCAGCAGAACTCCAACTGCCTCATCACTTCTTCTCATTCAGCCAGCTTGTGGACACTTAACATTGGCTATATTTAGGAGGGTACCATGGAAAGCTGTGGGGCTTCCCAGGTGGCACTAGTGGTAAAGAACCCACCTGCCAATGCAGGAGACACAAGAGACACGGGTTTGATCCCTGGGTCAGGAAGATTCCTTGGAGTAGGAAATGGCAACCCACTTAAGAATTCTTGCCTGGAGAATCCCATGGTCAGAGGAGCCTGGAGGGCTCTACAGTTCATAGGGTTGCAAACAATCAGACACAAATGAAGTGATTTAGCACGCACCCATGGGAAGCTGTATTTGGCACAGTTATCCTGGTTCTGAGTAATTTTGACAAAGCTCGCCAATACTTTTGGCTTTCATATAGAGAAACTGAGATTTAGCAATGTCAGCTGACTTATCTAAATAACATATTAAAGATATATTGGCGGTATAATTATGAATTATGCTTGGTTGTCCAGATCTTGGTCAATTACGAAAGAACAGACTTTCAGGAACATCTTATTACAGACAGAAGTTTTCCAGGCTATGTTTCCATTAGTAGAGAGAAGAACATCACCTGCTCTATTTGACTTTGGCATTGCCATTCCTTATCTGGTGATGGAACCTGCACATACCACACCAGACACCGTTTATCAAGAGATAACCAATGGAGACTTAACTCTTGGGATATGTCATAGTTCTCATATATCTTACCTTGATCATACCCTCTGCTCCTTTGCTGTCAACCTCAGTCTATTAAAATAGGGTGGTTACTATTATTTTGTTTGCTTGCTTCTCAAAGGGTTTTCAGACCTTTGAAAGCCAGGTGTCCATTCAAGTTCACTGCTTTGAACTCCTTATTTACCCTGATCCAGACACCAAGAAAACTTGGGCAAAATCCAGGAGACAGCAAGGGACAGGGAGGCCCAGCATGCTGCAGTCCATGGGGTCACAAAGAGCCAGACACGACTTAGTGACTGAACAACAACAGACACCAAGATGACTTTTATTATCTTTTTATTCTGCCAACTGCAGGACTTTCTCTTCTTTTTACTCAAAGTTGTCCAGATGCCAGTACTTTCTAACAGGCTTTTCTTTGGCTCAACCTCATTTCTCAAAAACAGAGAACCAACCATGTCCACATTTCAGTGTGCCAGCCCTTGAGGGGTCTCATCTAGCCAGAAGATGGTCCTCATGGTAAACAGCCATTGACTTTATCAAGCCATTTTCCTCTCTCCCTTATAGCAATTTTTCCTAATTTCCGTGAGTTCTTTGTTTACTGATCTGTTTGCCTTTGTTGTGTGTGTGTGTGTGTGTGTGCTCAGTCCCTCAGTCATGTCTGACTCTTTATGACCCCCATGGATGGTAGCCCACCAGGCTCCTCAGTCTATGGAATTTCCCAGGCAAGGCTACTGGAGTGAATTGTCATTTCCTCCTCCAGGGGATTTTGCAGACCCAGGGGTCGAACCTGCATCTCTTGAGTCTCCTGCATCGACAGGCGGATTCTTTACCACTGTTCCAGCTGGGAGCCTTTGTTAACAACTTGAATTGAGATGATCTATTTCCTAAAGAATCTGATTCTTGTGTTTGCACTCCTCTTCCACCCCCCCACCCCCCATCTAAGCATTTTAAATACATAAGAACAGATGGAACTGTTTTTAAACACAGTTGCAGAGTTTTTCCTCACAGACACATACCCACACATTCTGGTAAACTAGTTGGGTGACCTGGTTAATCCGTCAAAAGAACCTGACAGCCATTTTCCAAACCATCCAGAACTAGATGGTTGCACTATTGTCTGGGTCATGGGTACATAGCTTTCTTCCTTTCTCTAATGGAGCATCCTACCTGAAGCCACCCTGCTGGTTTGTGTGATGCCAGCCCACAGGAAAGTTTCTCCCAACCACTCTCCATAAACTCTAGGTGACCACACTGGGGACGGCTGCTGACTGTTTCACAGCCACTTAGGCAAAACTTCTCTTTAATGCTTGTCTCCAAATATCGTTTTCATTCCTTTTGGGGTTGGAACTAGAAACATTACCCATCCCCAAGG
The DNA here is from genome assembly GCF_019923935.1 of Bubalus bubalis. Taxonomy (NCBI): domain Eukaryota; kingdom Metazoa; phylum Chordata; class Mammalia; order Artiodactyla; family Bovidae; genus Bubalus; species Bubalus bubalis. The sequence goes on along the minus strand of NC_059170.1, from coordinate 14,778,059 downwards.
CAGGAGCAATATCTATGTTTAGGATCAATTTTGATAAGCACAGAGGATGAAATGGTTGGATGGCATCATTGACTCAATGGACCTGAGTTTGAGCAAACTCCAGGAGATAGTGAAGGACAGGGAAGCCTGGTATGCTGTAGTCCATGAGGTTGCAAAGAGTTGGACACGACTGAGTGGCTGAACAACAATAAGTGCTTTAGCTGAAACTGAAGGGCATTTGTGTGAGGTAGCAAATTGTGGGGAAGTTTTATGTTTCAGCATACTCTGGGGGAAAAAAAAAGAAAATGGCTTTCTTTCCTGGAAGAAGACGGGGAAAAGTGAGAGGGAGAGACAGGAGAAAATAAAGATTAAGATGGAGACATGCCACAGAGAGACAAGCTGAGGGAATCCCAACAGCATAGAATTCTCTGGAAAAAATAACACCTTTGAACCACCCCCACACAAACACACACACACACACACCACCACCACCAAAAACAAAACAAAACAAAACAAACAAACAAAAAAAAACAGTCTCCAGGATAACTATGCTGATGATGTTGGAAACTATTCTCGTTTTGTGATTGGGAACGAACTGCCCTTTTTCTGTAGGAGGCTGAACCTGAGAAGTGTAAACGGAGAAAGTTTCTGCTTTTCTGAGTGGACCCAACTGCCTAAACTGAGTGTTAGGAGAACGGGAACAGCTGAAAATTCCAGCCCACAGCTTCAAGTTTTCCAAAGCCTGTTTGCTTTGGCCTGCCTCTGCCATTCCTTTCTCTTTTTTCAGAAGTGTGAAATGGATTGGTTGCTGGTATTTGTTCTGTGGTCTCTGCTAACTCTCCCATCTGTATAAACTCAGCTCTGCCAGCCGAGCAGTTTAGCAGCACTTTCTCTTCGGCTGGCTCGAAGGCCCTATTAAGTGGTGCTCTGAAAGCTTGCAAATGTGTGAGTCTGGCCCTGGGATTGAGGGTGTGAGGCTTAACTGTGCTACCTTCCCAAGGGCCAGCCCTTCCTCTAGGACTAGTAGCTAAACAGCAAGGGGACAAAGTGAACCCAAGTCTCAATTGGACTGTGCCTCCCCAGAAGCTGGGAATTGGTTGCGGTGCCAACAAAGTGTTCACTAGCAAGGGCCGCTGACGATGTCTTCTTTTCTGCAATGATAATGTTTGACTGAGGACGAAGAGAGGTACTGGAGAACCTATACTCCCATTTCTTCCCACATTCCTTCTGTATTTAATTGTATCCAGGTCAACCAGAAACTATTCTTCCAAAAGCAACATGTTAGCAGTGTGCCAATATTTTTAATCCCTGTTCCCAGTATAACAACATAGCCTATTTAATTAACTGTTCTTCACTTGCTATTACATAGCAAAAATATTGTCAAATATGACAGTCTGCTCTGGGATCAGAAAAAAAAAAAAAATGTGTAGAATGGAGGGCTTTTGCCAAGCTCAACAAGTATCATCGTGAAGTGTAAACAGCTATTAATGAAAAGAGTAGCCACAGTTAAACAAACCACGAGGTAGAGGACACAAGTGCCAAAAGAAGAGCTATTTGTTGGCGTGACTGTGCTGTCTGAGGCTGAATACAACCCAGCGGGGTCTTCAGCAGAGAGAGGCTAAAATGGAAAAAAGTCAGATTAGGGTAAATAACCACTATGAAGAAATGGCTTGAATTAGTGCTCCTCAAAAAGATTTCAGCTTTATCACAATTAAAGCCCAGGAGCCCTCACTGGGCTCCCCAAGCTAGAGGTGGCAAACTCTAACCCAGAGTCTCTTGGAAAAATAGTTTACATAGCTCATTTAGTGTAGGTACTAGAACTTTAAGACCCTGCCTCTCCTTTATAACACTGATCTAGATAATTTATCTACTCATAATAGAGCAATGTCAGACTCTATACAGTGCATTCTGAAGTGTATATATATATATATATATATATATATATATATATTCAGTTCAGCTAAGTAATTCTTAGAGCAAATAATACATACATTTTAGGATTATTTTAAATAAATAAAATTACCTGTATAGAACACACAATGAGTTATTAAGGACAAAGTAAGACCTCAAAAAATAGTAACTAAAATTAGAAAGAAAAAAAAAAAAGATGTGAGCCTACAATGATCCCAGCCCAGTACAATACTGTAAGAAAGAAAAAATATATGCCTTTCCTAAAGACACCCTTATACTATTATCAGTAATTCCAAAAAGGTGGACAGAAACTTCAAGCACAAGGAGCAGTAGCTTTTTCATAGGAAAGTTCTCCCCACCTTCAAACTCTTGGGCAAACATATCAGCGGGTATTTAGACTTGAGGCTCATGTAGTGGAAACTGACCACAATAGACTCAGGGCAATGGGAATTATTCCCATAAGATTGAGAGAAGCTTTAAACATTTGCTCCAAATCACAGTTACTTTTTCAGGGTAGGGCCATCAACATGAGACAAAATCAATCAAAAGCATATTGATTTGGGACTTCCCTGGCAGCACAGTGGTTAAGACTTCATGCTTCCACTGTAGGGGACGCGGATTTGGTCCCAGGTTGGGGAATAAAGATCCTGCATGCCACAAGACAAAGCCAAAATAAATGTTTTTTTTTTTAAAAAGTAAATTGGCTCATCTTCTTTTGATTCTTCCTAGATAATTGAACTATGAGCTCCTAGAGGGAAGAGATTATACAATTCCAATGCTCAGAACATGTATAGCTGACTGGGGCTTCCCGGGTGGCAGTAGTGGTAAAGAACCCACCTGCCAATGCAGGAGACTTGAGAGACACAAATTTGATCCTTGGGTCAGGAAGATCCCCTGGAGAAGGGCACAGCAACCCACTCCAGTATTCTTGCCTGGAGAATTCCAGGGACAGAGGAGCCTAGAGAGTTACAGTTCATGGGGTCACACAGAGACAGACATGACTGAAGCGACCTAGCACACACAGTATCCAGAATAATTAATAGTGCATCGTGAATGCTTAATAAATCAGGACAATGACCTGGGTTCAAATCTTGCCCCTGCTACTTCCTACGTATGATATGTTGGCATTTCTGATCCTTAATTTCCTCTTCCATTAAATAGAGAGACTCTACTTATAGGGTGGTTATGAGAATGAAATGGGTCTACGTATTGAGTGCTTACAGAAGTGCCTGATACATAGTGAAGACCAATGATATCTGAGCTGATGGTGACATAATCTATTGGTTGCTTACTCTTATCTGTTCACTCTTCTTTCTTGCTAACAGAACCATGCTTTGTCAAGATCAAACATGGAAACCCTGTTCCACTTTGCCTGAAATTAGTCTGGCATGTGTCCCAGTCTGGTCAATGAAATATGAGGGGGTTTCTGCTGAAGGTGTATTACTCTAGTTCAAGGCATTGAGACTTTTTAAAGCTTGACTTTAATGTCCACAAGGACTGAATCTTTTTTTCTTTTTTCATGGTTTAATCTTACTTATAGATATAACCCTTCCAAATCTCAAACCAGACTGTGATGGGAGGTTATCTTGGACAGCCCTGAACTCCAAATTGTGTTCCTACAGTTCCATTAGGCTATAAAAAGCTCAGCTGTTCATCAGCCTCTCTGCTACCTATTCAGGTGGTTCAGACAGCTATACTTCTCTGAGATCCTTTCGCCTCTCAATTCTTCAGATTTTAAAAGCACTCTAGCTGTTATAGTTGTTCTTGAAGGGATGTTGATCAGCATGTCGTGGTTTGGAAGAAGGAAAAGCCAACTTTCAATATTCATGAGGATTATGGAAAGACATGATGATAATATAATTTCTAGATTAAAAGGTCTGACAAATGAGCTAATACCAAGCTGGAAGCTGAACAGTTAGAGTTCCTGGGCAGGAAAGACAAGGAAAGATAATGAAAGAAGGGAATAAAGAAAAGCAAACAAAAGGATGAAAGGTGAAAAGTCAAAGACCTCATAGTCCAGATATTCTTATTTATCTCCAGTTTATATCAAGGACCGGCTTTAAAAGTGATTTGCTCAAGGGCTTCCCTGGTGGTCCAGTGGTCAGGAATCTGCCTGCAAGTGCAAAGGACACAGGTTTGATCTCTGATCCAGGAAGATCCCACATGCCATGAAGCAACTAAAGCCCATGTACCACAGCTACTCAGCCCGAGTTCTAGAGCCCATGGGCCACAACTACTGAAGCCCCTGTGCCCCAGAGCCTGTGGTCTGCAACAAGAGGAGCCACTGCACCAAAACTAGAGAGTAGCCCCCACTCTCCACAGCTAGAGAAAGCCCATGAGTGGCAACAAAGACCTAGCACAGCCAAAGATAAATAAATAGATTAAAGTTTTAAAGTAAATAACTTGCTCAAAATGTATGCATGCCACAGATATTGGAGTCAGTTTTGAATTCGGGACTTTTTGACTCTAGCCTGTGTTTAGCTCCCTTCTCAACAAGACAATCTGACTTCATACACTCGACCTCCCAAAGTCTTCTAATTCCTGAACCCTAGGTACCAATCTGAGCTCTCTGATGCAACTAAAAACATCAGCTCTTGAACTTGATCTTCTAATCTCTCTCTACTCTCCTTTGACCATAGAGAATTGCCTTATTCCACCAATAATGGTCAATCCATGCTAACTAATCTCAGTTCTCATTCCTGTTCTCTCCTCTGGATTGTTCTCTGCCACCATGGGAATGGATATGAGGAATTCAAAGGATGTTAAGAAGGCAGCCCTAAAGATCACTAAGAGAGCAGAAGGACAATATCTATCTCTTTCTGTCTCTCTTCCTCTCCCTTTCTTCCTGTCCTTTCTTTCCTTCTTTCCTTTCTCCCTCCCTACCCCTCCCTTTCTTTCTTTCCTTGAAAAAATATTGTCTCAACAAGTACTGGCTTCTACTGGCATTGCTAAGAACTGAGGTGGACTAAATGGTGTAATTCCTATTCGTTTGGACCATGGAGACACATGGAGACATGGCTTAGGTTGTGTTTCCAAGCTTATCACCCTGGGACAAAGGTTCAGATCCATAGAAGACCCATAAAGAAGGCAAAGGGTCTAAGTCATAGATGAGGCCTTCTGTTGCTTCTGAGGCCAGTCTAGAGTTCTCAGATTTCCTAGAGATGTGTCTACGCCATCAATGCAAAAGAGGAGCTTTGGCAATTGTTCCATGACTCCTCATTATCTTTGAGCAATAATGTTACTTTGGGCTAAACTGACCTAGTTTCTAAGACCCCATTCCACCAGAACCTTCCAGCTCTCCACTTCCCTTGGCCACAACCCAGACTGCACAGAGACATGACAGCTGAGCAGAAGCCCTGCCAATTAGAGGAATCTGCCCTTCAGCATGCCTGGCAGGAGAGAGCCAGAACATCTGACCCAAGAAAGAGATCCATCCAAGTCTTTAAAAATGTATGCACTTTATTTTTCAAATTCTGAACATGAGTTAGAGCCAAACTGATCAGATGACTAAGAGAGGGTTGCATGTCTTCAAATGCCTGGATGGAACCCATTGAAATGGTACCTGCCCCTGGCCTGCCTCCCATCCTCCTAAGCCTCCTTCGTAGCTGTGTCTAGTCTGACTCTGAGGGTACACTTGAAGGCAAGTTATTTGTGGTTGTATGTAATTAGTCTGGTTGACTCTTAGGGCCAAGGTGCTTCCATTTGTTTTGAAGAAGTTCTGTCTTTCGGCCATTTTTTCTTTCATTAGCTCACAATGAAGCCAAGTGCAATATAATTACATCTTGGTGTAATAAATCCAATGTGAAAGTGACTTCATTGCATTTGATACTATCTTTGATGTAAACCCCTCTGTGCTTTAAAATGAGACATGGGTTCATCCCTTTAACGCAAGCAGGACCTCCATTGCTAAAAGGGAAATTTCAATGGAAGAAGAATGTAAATGTTTGAGAGAGCTCTTCCCTAGAAGAAGCACAGGATTCTGGGAGTAAACCTGGGTGGGAAGGAAGGTGAGGCAGGCAAAGCTTGTGAAGTGGAAAGGCTCTCTTCCTCCATCTTTGAGCTGAGATTCATTCCTTTATAACTTTTGCCCATTTGTGGTTGCTGTTCCCTTTGAAATAATGCCAAGCGAGATTCTTTCCCCGTAACAAGCTTTCAATTAATTGCATTCAGAGATCATGCCCTCTTATCCTTTTCTGTGTCTTCTGTTCCTCAGGTTGAACATTTTCCATTCTTTCAACTATTTCTGATACGGCATTTTGGCAGGAGGAAACGAGGGTGGGAAAAAAAATTGTGTGAATAAGTACTCCGTGTACGCTTCAGTAAACGGCAGATCTTTCTCTGACCTGTAAGCCAACATTCTGACACCAGATCAGAGTACGCACTTGGAGTGGCATGTCAGAAGCAGCATTCCAAGCCTCTGCCTGTGAGGGGAAGCAAGAAAAACTGGCCAAAATATTTGTGCCCACATTAATTAAGAAATGTTTTGTCTTCATTGATTTTCATATGGAACTGACCTTTTTTTTTTCTTTTCAGCCCACTCCTTAGCATTATTAAAACTTTTATATTTTAAGCTCTTAATGTATCTTTCCTTAAGATGCATTTGGAATGATTTTAGTACTTAAAACATAGCCCTGTAAATGTGCTTTAGAGCTTCATGGCCTTTTTATTTATTTTTTATTTCCTGAAATAAAAACGAACAAATACTCTTAACAAATGTCTCTGCTTTCTGAAACTGTGGAACCAGAGCAAAGCCAGACATCAAAACAGGGCTCCAAACCAGGCACAAATTAACATTATTTAAATTGAATTTCTATCATGCTTACGCTCAGTTGTGTCCTACTCTGCAACCCTTTGGACTGTAGCCCACCAGGCTCCTCGGTCCATGGGATTTTTTAAGGCAAGAACTCTGTAATGGGTTGCCATTTCCTTTTCCAAGGAATCTTCCCGACCTAGGGATCAAACCCATGTCTCCTGTGTCTCCTGCACTGCAGGCGGCTTCTTTACCCATTGAGCCACTGGGGAAGCCCCAGAAGGCTTGAAGCGTGCAAATAATATGAACAATAGAGAGTTTGGAAATGAGGCTGGTCTCATGTGTGTGCTAAGTTGCTTCAGTCAAGTCCAACTCTTTGCAACCCCATAGACAGTAGCCCACCTCCACCTATCTTTTCTGACTTTTTAGCCTGAAAGAAACCAGAGGAGGATGAGGAACAAATATACTACATGTCCCACTCTTAGGTGAATTTGGTGGTTAAACTTGTAATTAAACATATAACTGTATTCCTATGTTCAATAAAGCTGAGTGCATCTTCTAGTTTTACTACTACTTTTATCAACAACAGAAATAACTATAATGCTCCTAATTGTGTATGAAAGTGATTTTAATATTTCAATATTCATTCTGATGGTGAATTACACTTTAAAGTAGATTTTAAAATCATGTTGAATGTGATCTTCTAAGTTTTCTAAGAAATATAATGAAGTGTTAACATTTTTAAATGACTTTTCAAGTTGTATTGATGTTATTAAATATTATTTACATATTATTTAATTATTGTTCTCACTGGAATTATTTATAATTAATTAAGGTGACGTCCCAGTGGAGTCTGGAAGTTGGTGATGGCAGTGGTGATGACAATTTTTCGATCTCTGTGAATCCCATGCACGAACTGACAGCAAAGCTACATAACAAAAATCTAAGCCACTAATAATCACATACAACCAAACCAGATGACCAGCTATCCCCATGAAGCACAAAATTTAAATGGATTGGTCAAAGGCATACAGGCAGGTATACAACACGAGTAGAACCAACATCAGCTGCTTCTGTGGGAAGCAACCAACATCTGCTTCTTCTGTGGGAAGAAAAAGAAGAAAAATAAAACATCTGACAAAGCAGAGAAGAGAAAAACCAAAATGGCCATCAGAGACTCAGTGTACAGCACAGAGAGCTGTGGTTTCTGCCAGCCCCACAGTGGGTGAGAGTAAAGCACGAGGTAATGTCCGCAGGCAAGGACGAAGAATTCTGGGCATCGTAACCTCTCAAAACTAGCCAAGCTCCCCTTGAAGACAAATGAGCATAATGATGAAGAGTTTCTGGGACAGAATCCTCATTGATCAGAGCAGAGACAATTGAGATGAAGAAAATTCAAGTTTCATATCAAAGTAAAGGAGATGAACAAGGCCCAGGGTGTTAGAAATCAAACTGGCATACGTTTTAACAACAGAAATTGGGCTTTCTAAAGTTAGAAAAACTATAACAATGTCAAAAAAAAAAAAAAACTATAAGTATGACTTCCTCTAAAAGTTCAAAAAAACTAATAATTTCACATAAAGTGAACAAGAATTAAAAAACCATAAGAACTAGTTCCCAGTAGACAACAAATGTACACAAAAGACCTGCTCTCAACAAAAGACAGATTATTCCTAAATGAGTTAAGAGATATTAAGAATATGTTACATAGAATGAAATATTTTTACATGTGAAATTCAGTTATGATGGATAAGAAAGAAATCTTTGACTTATTCTTTTCCTGAGTACCTTAAACATGTTAGTCCCTGTCTTTGTTTCTGGCATAAAGAATTGCAGCTGATAAGTGTGATGCCAGTATAATATTATTTTTGTTGTAAGTTTTTTGTGTTTTTCCCTAGGTTCCAAAAGGATTGTTTATTTTTGTTTCAAATCCAGACATTTTACTGAGATATTAATGCTGGCTCTTCTAAGACAGTTTTTTAATATATGTTCTGTACTTTTTCAATATGTAATTTTAATTTTATATTGCATATTTTACTGTGAGATGTATTATGCATTTTAATTTTTAGGAAAGTTTTTCTTCCACAGGGACTGCTATTTTACATTTGTTGAATATTCTTTGCCTATATTCAATATGTGTTATTTATTCTATGGTTTTATCTTTGATCTTTTTTCTAAAAGATTCTGGAAGGGGCTCTAATCTCTAAGTTTTATATATGTATATATAATTTGACTTCTTTAGCATTTGCCAATTTTCCTCGGGTGCATAATCCCACCATGACTGACTTTTCAAGCTATGAACATGATGTCTCTGAATACAGACTTGAGAAGAAATGCTCAAAGCATATTATTATATTACATTGTTTAACATCTACACTGTAAAGGAACAATAGACATAAATAACCTCAAGATCACAGGTAATGGTAAAAACTAGTAAATTAATTAGAGAGTAGACTGGAAAAGGTCAGTTTTCATTCCAATCCCAAAGAAAGGCAATGCCAAAAGAATGTTCAAGCTACCGCATAATTGCACTCATCTTACATGCTAGCAAAGTAATGCTCAAAATTCTCCAAACCAGGCTTCAACAGTACGTGAACCATGAACTTCCAGATGGTAAAGCTGGACTTAGGAAAGGCAGAGGAACCAGAGATCAAATTGCCAACATGTGCTACATCATAGAAAAAGAAAGAGAATTTCAGAAAAGCATTTACTTCTGCTTCATTGACTATGCTAAAACCTTTGACTGTGTGGATCACAATAAACCATGGAAAATTCTGAAAGAGCTGGGAATACCAGACCACCTAACCTGCCTCCTGGGAAATCTGTGTGCAGGCCAAGAAGCAATAGTTAGAGATGGACATGGAACAACAGACTGGTTCCAAATAGGGAAAGGAGTACATCAAAGCTGTATATTTTCACCCTGCTTATTTAACTTATATGCAGAGTACATCATGAGAAATGCTGGGCTGGATGAAGCACAAGATGGAATTAAGATTCCTGAGAGAAATATCAATAACCTCAGATATGCAGATGACACCACCCTTATGGCAGAAAATGAAAAAGAACTAAAGAGCCTCTTGAGGAAAGTGAAAGAGGAGAGTGAAAAAGTTGGCATAAAACTCAACATTCAGAAAACTAAGATCATGGCTTCCTGTCCCATTACTTCATGGCAAATAGATGGGGAAACAATGGAAACAGAGTCAGACTTCATTTTTCTGGGCTCCAAAATCACTGAAGATGGTGACTGCAGCCATGAAATTAAAAGACGCTTACTCCTTGGAAGAAAAGTTATGACCAAACTAGACAGCATATTAAAAAGCAGAAACATTACTTTGCCAACAAAAGTCCATCTACTCAAAGCTATGGTTTTTCCAGTAGTCATGTATGAATGTGAGAGTTGGACTATAATAAAAGCTGAACGCCAAAAAATTGATGCTTTTGAACTGTGGTGTTGGAGAAGACTCTTTTTTTTAAATTTTATTATTATTATTATTTTTTACTTTACAATATTGTATTGGTTTTGCCATACATCAGCATGCATCTATCATGGGTGTACATGTGTTCCCCATCCTGAACCCCCCTCCCACCTCCCTCCCCATACCATCCCTCTGGGTCATCCCAGTGCACCAGCCCCAAGCTTCCTGTATCCTGCATCAAACGTGGACTGGCGATTCATTTCTTATATGATATTATACATGTTTTAATGCCATTCTCCCAAAGCATCCCCTCCCCTCTCTCCCACAGAGTCCAAAAGACTGTTCTATACATCTGTGTCTCTTTTGCTGTCTCGCATACAGGGTTGTCATTACCATCTTTCTAAATTCCATATATATGCCTTAGTATACTGTATTGGTGTTTTTCTTTCTGGATTACTTCGCTCTGTATAATAGGCTCCAGTTTCATCCACCTCATTAGAACTGATTCAAATGTGTTCTTTTTAATGGCTGAGTAATACTCCATTGTGTATATGTACCACAGCTTTCTTATCCATTCATCTGCTGATGGACATCTTGGTTGCTTCCATGTCTTGGCTATTATAAACAGTGCTGTGATGAACATTGGGGTACACGTGTCTGTTTCAATTCTGGTTTCCTCGGTGTGTATGCCCAGCAGTGGGATTGCTGGGTCGTATGGCAGTTCTAGTTCCAGTTTTTTAAGGAATCTCAACACTGTTCTCCATAGTGGCTGTACTAGTTTGCATTCCCACCAACAGTGTAAGAGGGTTCCCTTTTTGGAGAAGACTCTTGAGAGTCCCTTAGACTGCAAGGAGATCCAACCAGTCCATCCTAAAGGAAATAAGTCCTGAATATTCATTGGCAGGACTGATGCTGAAGCTCCAATGCTTTGGCCACCTGATGCAAAAAACTGACTCACTGGAAAAGACCCTGATTCTGGGAAAGACTGAAGGTAGGAGGAGAAGGGGATGACAGAGGATGAGATGGTTGGATGGCATCACCAACTCAATGGACATGAGTTTGAGTAAACCCCAGGAGTTGGTAATGGATAGGGAAGCCTGGAATGCTGCAGTCCATGGGGTCGCAAAGAGTCAGACATGACTGAGTGACTGAACTGAACTGAATTGAGTCTTGGGTAGTATTATTTTTGTTTTTTTTTTTGAATAATTCATTTAAGTATAAATTTATATAATTTAATTTTAATAATATCTATTTAACAACTGTGCTTCCCTGGTAGCTCAGCTGGTAAAGAATCTGCCTACAATGCAGGAGAATCCTGGTTCAATTTCTGGGTCAGAAAGATTCACTGGAGAAGGGATAGGCTACCCACTCCAGTATTCTTGGGCTTCCCTGGTGGCCAGATGGTAAAGAATCTGCTCACAATGTGGGATACCTAGGTTGGTAAGATTGCCTGGAGAAGAGAATGGACACCCACACCAGTATTCTGGCCTAGAGAATTCCATGGGGTTGCAAAGAGTCAGACATGACTGAAAGTGACTGGTGACATTCCTAAAATTTTGACAGTAGGCTCTTGGAAGGTCAGTACAAGTTGGGTTCAACACATTGAAAGTGTTTCAAAGGTCATGTCAGACTCTTTGCAACCCCATGGGCTATAGCCTGCCAGGCTCCTCTGTCCTTGGAATTCTCCAGGCAAGAATACTAGAGTGGGGAGCCATTCCCTTCTCCAGGAGATCTTCCCAACTTAGGGATTGAACCCAGGTCTCCTGAATTGCAGGCGGATTCTTTACTGTCTGGGCCACCAGGGAAGTACCAACACATTGATCATGCTTTATTTACTTTAACACTCTAGTGACAATGTTTTGTGTTGTTATTGTTTTCTTGCATTAAATATTACTGTAGAAACATCCGAAGTTGATTTTCTTTAACATGACAATTAAACTAACAGTTTGTCTCACTTCATACTTTTAATCCCATAGAAATTCTATATAAAGTAAAAATTAAATAAATCATATTCAATAAGCTAAGAGAGATCTCCATGTGTGAGAGGGGGAAAAATAAAATCAATGCCAGAGTGATAATCTGGACATGTTTCAGGGACAAGATTCAAGTATTAGAAGAGGCATAGATCCTAAGAGTTTGGTGCTGAGGATCTAATGCCCATCCATGTGGAGTGGCTATAATTCAAACTTCACCTGGTCCTCATGGTTTATAAAAGCTCCGCCCATCAGCCCAGGACAATTAGCCTGATGTCTAGGGCTTTGGATCAAGAAAAAGAAAAGTCACTGGCAAAAAAGAAAAACTCCAAACCCACACCAGGAATAAATATGTGGTCCAACTTTAAACTAGATGAATAGTCCATTAGCAGTAGGTCCACATTGTTGTTCAATACCTTAAGTCATATCTGACTCTTTTGCAACCCCATGGACTGCAGCAAGTCAGATTCCTTTGTCCCCCACTATCTCCTGGAGCTTGCCCAAATTCATTTGCCTTGAGTTGGTGATGCTATCTAACCATCTTATCCTGTGGCCCCCTTCTCCTTTTGCCTTCAATCTTTTCCAACATTAGGGTCTTTTCCAATGAGTCATATTTTTGCATCAAGTAGCCAAAGTATATGACTTCCCTGGTGGCTCAGATGGTAAAGCATTTGCCTACAATGCAGGAGATCCAAGTTCAATCCCTGGGTAGAGAAGATACTCTGGAGAAGGAAATGGCAACCCATTCCAGTACTCTTGCCTGGAAAATCCCATGGATGGAGAAGCCTGGTAGGCTACAGTCAATGGGGTCACATGGAGAAGGAAATGGCAAGGAGCTTCAGCTTCAGCAACAATCCTTCTAATGAATATTAGGTGATTTCCTTTAGGTTTGACCAGTTTGATCTCCTTCCAGTCCAAGGGACTCTTCAAGAGTCTTCTACAGCACCACAATTCAAAGGCATCAATTCTTCAGCACTCAGCCTTCTTTATGGCCCAACTCCCACATCAGTACATGACTACTGGAAAAACCATAGCTTTGACTATATGGACCTTTGTTAGCAAGATGGTTTCTCTGTTTTTTAATATGCAGTAGGTCCAGAAATTAACCTAAAAACTGCTTCACAGCCAGTAAAACCACTGAGCTTCCTATGGAGGACCCTCATCATAAGCAATTTTGAAGTCATATGATAGCAAAGGCTTCACAAGGCAAGATATGCAGAACTTCCACAGAATAGTTCATGCTTTTTGAAGATGAGTTTACTGTCAAGAAGAATGAACTAATAAAGATAAGATCCAAAAAGGTCCTGATGACCCAGCAAAAAAAAAAAAAAAAAATCTTTAGCCATCCAAGAATTAATAAAATAATATGTAAATATTTAAATACCCAAATCAATAAAGCATTAGATATAATTTTTAAATAACAGAATCCTATTTAAAAAAACAAGTGAATTTTAAAGATAACCAGCTAGAATTTATGGATATAAAAAGTAATTTGTTCATGAAAGGCTTTTAAAAAGTTAATAAGTGGATTAAAGAGGAGATCAGATGCAGCTGAAGAGAGAAGTGATAAAATGGAAGGTGGTGAATAGAAGTCATTTCAAAAAGACGTAGGCCATTTACAAAAAAATATTCATAACAACAACAACAAATAACCAGTACTATGAATTAACTTTCTCTGATAATAGTATAATTAAATGAGAACTATAGAAATAACAACTAAAACAATCCACACACTTCTGTAAAAATGTTTTAAAGGTATGAAAAAAGAGTCAAAAAAGAAATAAAAAATGGAGATTGCAAAACATTTAGACTTGAATGACCATGAAGGCAGCACAAATAAAATCTGTGAAAAGTAGCTGGAGCAAGTGTTAGAGGGAAATGGAGAGCTTTGAACACAAACCTTAGAAAGAAAGGAAGATGAAAACTTAATGGACTAAAAGTTCAATGCAAAAAATTAGAAAAAATAAAAGTACATTAAAACTAAAGAAAATATGAAGCTAGAAAGAACAATGATCAGAGGAGAAGTTAATTAAACAGAAAAACTAACTAACATCAATGGATCCAAAAGTTAATTTTCTGAATGATCAATAAAATAGACAAAGATCCTTCAGAACAAATGAAACACATAAAATGTTAAGGTATAAATAAGCACATTAAAAAAAGAGAGACATATATACACACATGGCAAAATTTTTAAGAGAACATAGTGGACTCCAATAATTTTGTAAAGTTATGTGAAATGGATAATTTCTTTTTAAATATAATTAAATACAAATTTCAGTTGATTTTAGAGATGACTATCCTTTAAAGAATAGCTAATCCATATATTATAAACTGTCCAAATTACAGAAGAACATTTAAACAAAACAAAAAAAAAGAAACACTCTTTAAAGTCCTTTTATAAGGCATATAACTTCAAAACCAAAAATGGACATGAGAAACATAAACAATAATAAAAATAAAGATATTGATAACAAGAATAGCCTCAAGTTATTATGAGCCTTTTATTTTTTTTAATTTTATTTTATTTAACTTTACAATATTGTATTGGTTTTGCCATATATCAAAATGAATCTGCCACAAGTATACATGATGCTTGGGGCTGGTGCACTGGGATGACCCAGAGGGATGGTATGGGGAGGGAGGAGGGTTCAGGATGGGAACACATGTATTATGAGCCTTTTAAAAGTGATTTACATGTGTGGCATCACCGACACGATGGACATGAGTTTGAGTAGGCTCCGAAAGTTGATGATGAACAGGGAAGCCTGGCCTGCTACAGTCCTGGGTTCCCAAAGAGCCAGATACTGCTGAGCAACTGAACTGAATTGAACTGACATGTATAAACTTTTCTCATAAAGAATCTATGAGATAAGGAATATGATCATCCCCATGCTGCAGATGAGGAAACTTTGGCAGAGAAACAGTGACTAACTCACCCAAGGTCACCCAGATAGATCATGCTGCAGTCCCAAAATTTACCCCAGACAGTCAAGTTTCATATCCTCTGCTCTTAACCACAGGCTCCAGCTTTTTAAATAAAATATTAGCAAAATAAATGCAGCAATGTATTTTTAGGACAAAACGATGATGTGGAGTTGGGGAAGATGTCCAGAGCCCTTCTCAGTGGCTGATTCACATTCCTGTAACATGCAACCTCCAGTCCATCTTCCAAGTCTCCAAAACAATTTATAAACCGGCAAATATATCTTTCCTCTCCAGCAACTGTTCAATGTCAGATGTGTTCCCTTTCCATCTCATTCTGCACTGGTTTTATAGACATAATATTCACTGATCATGTCACCTCCTTTCTACCCATCTATCCTGCTCAAAAACCATTCAGTGATCTTCCATTGTTTTTAGCTTAATGAGTAAATCTCTCAGCATGGCCTACAAGGTCTGTTCACAGCTGATCTCTCCAACATCATCAAGGATCATATTCTCTCTGGCTTCCTTCCTGACTTTAGCCACACTGAACTACTTTCCTGTCTAGAACTTGACTGCAGGTATTCATTCTGCTGCTCAGATCTCATGTCAACCATCACTACTGGAGAAAAATCTTCCCCTATATGACCCATCTCTCCAGACTAGATTGGCTTCCCTTGTTTAATCTCTCATAACATTCTATATCTCTCCTGGGGAACACTAGGTGTATCTGTAAATTCATATGTACTAGTGAGATCATTTTATTTGTCTTTCTCTTCCCCACGAAAATGTAAAGTACAAGAGGGCAAGGACTATGTATTTTCTTTTCTAACATTTATTCCTTGGTGTGTAACTCAGTGTTTTTACTTTATTGGACTAATTAATGAATTATTAACAGAGAAAAAGGAAAGGATGGTACATTATTTTTTAATGGCTGCAATTATTCTCCTCCCTATATCCACGTTCCTTGCAATATGATTTTGCTACTGTTTCCTTTAAGATGCAGAATCCATTTCCAAAACCCTTGAACCCAGGCTGGCTGTGTGATTTTCTTTGCTCAATACAATGCAGATGAGGAAATGATGTACCATTTCTACACCTATGCTTCATAAGATGCTGTGAACCTCTGCTTTCTCTCTTGGACTTTTGTGACTGCCATGGGAACAAGCCAAGGTTAGCCTAATGGAGAATGAGAGACCACAGAGGAAGTCTCAACATCCTGTGTATCCCAGTCAAGACCATCCAAGACCAACCTGATGGCTGGCTTCAGACCCAAAACAAGACCCAGCCAATGTAAGTTGAGCCTGGCCCACAGAACCAAGACTGTTCAGACAACAGTTGTGGTCTTCCTTCTCTCTTTAATCTAGATAGCCTTCCCTGAAACTGGACACCAGCACCATTCAGCTATGAACCTAGATTCTGTTCAGACATTAGCTCTCATAATTTGGTTGGGCTCTTTGAACACCAAAGCGAGACCCATTTGGTGTTCATTTCCCTGCAATGGCCATAGTGATTGGAATTGTCCCCTGTGACACCCAGGAGTCCAGACCTACATCCAATCTGTTTCTGTAACCCCACCTCTGCCAAACCTATAGACCACTGAGTCTCTTCCCACAGCCAGTGAGGTCCTAATGCATCTCATGAAAAGGTACTCAAAAGTCAAGACTGGGATGTTGCTTGAGTTTTTGGGGTTTTTTTTTTTTTTTTTTTTTAATTTTATTTTATTTTTAAACTTTACAATATTGTGTTAGTTTTGCCAAATATCAAAATGAATCTGCCACAGGTTTACATGTGTTCCCCATCTGCAAAGTACTCTACAAGGTCTCAGTGTTATCATCATAATTATTTCATTATCATCCAGTCCTTCCTGCTAAGAGATGCTGCTGTGTTCGGGAACTTCTTGAAAGGGAGACTGGATTTCTAGGAGCCTTCTAGGTCTAAGAAGTGAAAAATCCTGTGGATACACTGAATTCACAGTTAGAACTGGACATGGAACAAACTGGTTCCAAATAGGAAAAGGAGTACATCAAGGCTGTAGACTGTCACTGTGCTTATTTAACTTCTATGCAGAGAACATCATGAGAAATGCTGGGCTGGATGAAGCACAAGATGGAATTAAGATTCCCAGGAGAAATATCAATAACCTCAGATATGCAGATGACACCACCCTTATGGCAGAAAGTGAAGAAGAACTAAAGAGCCTCTTGAGGAAAGTGAAAGAGAAGAGTGAAAAAGTTGGCTTAAAACTCAACATTCAGAAAACTAAGATCATGGCATCCAGTCCAATCACTTCATAGCAAATAGATGGAGAAACAGTGGAAACAGTGGCTGATTTTATTTTGGGGGGGCTCCAAAATCACTGTAGATGGTGACTACAGCCATGAAATTAAAAGACACTTACTCCTTGGAAGGAAAGTTATGACCAACCTAGACAGCATATAAAAAGCAGAGGCATTACTTTGCCAACAAAGGTCTGTCTAGTCAAAGCTATGGTTTTTCCAGTAGTCAAGTACAGATTTGAGAGTTGGACTATAAAGAAAGCTGAGCACCAAAGAATTGATGCTTTTGAACTGTGGTATTGGAGAAGACTGTTGGGAGTCCCTTAGACTGCAAGGAGATCCAACCAGTCCATCCTAAAAGAAATCAGTCCTGAATATTCACTGGAAGGACTGATGCTGAAGCTGAAACTCCAACGCTTTGGCCACCTGATGGGAGGAACCGACTCATTGGAAAAGACCCTGATGCTGGGAAAGATTGAAGGTGGGAGGAGAAGGGGATGACAGAGGATGAGATCGTTGGATGGCATCACCGACTCAATGGACTTGAGTTTGAGTAAACTCCAGGAGTTGGTGATGGGCAGGGAGGCTTGGTGTACTGCAGTCTATGGGGTCGCAAAGAGTCAGACATGACTGAGTGACTGAACTGAACTGAACACTGAATTCCATGAAAAAAATAAAGCAAGACCCATGAAAATCAGGTAAAACTCTGTCTTTGGCATTAATCCCAATATTATTTGATGTAAAATCTTCTCTTCTTAATTGATAGCAATAAAAAGATGAAGCAACCAAAATTTTGTCAGCTGGATGGGTCTAGAGTTTTTTCACCAAAGTTAAAAAGGGTGGGCAAATAATAATATTAGCTACAAACACTCTGGGCTTCCCTGGTGGCTCAGTGATATAGAACCCGCCTGCCAATTCAGGAGATGCAGGTGTGATCCCTGGGTCAGGAAGATCCCCTGGAGAAGGAAATGGCAACCCACTCCAGTATTCTTGCCTGAGAAATCCCATGGACAAAGGAAAGTGGCAGGCTACAATCCATGGGTCGCAGAGTCTGACACGAGTGAGCAATTAAACAACAGCACAATAGCAAATGCTCCACGTGGCACTCACTCTGTCTTAGGCAGTGTTCTGAGCACTCCACTGGCCTCATGTATTCTCAAGACCGACTAATGAGTGAGTACTATAATTATCCCCATTTCACAGATGATGGAGCCAAGGCATGGGATGGCCAGTTACTCTAAGTCACAAAGCCAGTAAACTGGGATGCAAGATGCAGACATCCAAATCTAGGCCAGGACCCGGAGCCGGCTGGTGAGCCCGAGAACTCCGCCTGCGCAACGGCGCCAGCGGATAACCAGGCCCGGAGCGCCGGAACTTGCCTTCTGGGGAGGGGATTATTTAAAAAAAAAAACAAACCAAATCTAGGCCAGGAGTCCGTGCTTTAAAATCCTGTTTCCGAAGTGTAGAAGCTCAAGTCCATCCCTCTTCAGTACCCTGCTTCGTATTACAGAGATGAAACATAGCTTGGTTGCCAGGCAGACTCCCTGCGAGAAAGAAACCCCTATGGTGCACACATGAACCTGCATTTTTCCAATTGCACTGGTTCCAGCTCCCTGGAGAGAATGTAGCAAACTGGGAAGACGAGAACTGTCTCCTACCCACTCCTGCTAATTAAACCCCTCCAACAGACACTTTTTGGCTGGTTCTGAGAAGATATTATTTTTAGCTTGTGGGGGTTAAAGGGGAAGGGAAGTGTGCCAAATTCAGGTTGTCAGAGGGAAAGAAAGAGAAAGGCGCTCAGAAGGATGCATTACCGTCACGACTCCGTTTAACATGAAGGAGAACATGGAGGGGGGGCTTCTGGTCCTGTCTTAAAGCCTGTAAGGAAAGCTTCTGAACTTTGTGAGCCTCCTTAATGATCCCAGCACATTTCAGTGGGTGGACTATCTCTCAACTCACAGGGTCCCAATGGGATAGCAACTGCAGATATTAGAAGGATCCAGAGGTTTATTTTTTTTTTCATTGTAATTCTTGTTTACTGGAATGAAAGAATCGTGATGCTCTTCAGGCCAAAATAGAAGTAGCTCTCCACCCCCTGCACCTGTTTTCTTTCCCAGCTCTCTGACAGCCCCACCCTGGCCCATCCTTGAAGGCAATAAATGATGTAGTAACATGACCCTGATTAGGAAGCTGAGAGGTTAATGTGCAGGGCTCCTTCTGATAGAGACCAGGCCAGACCCTGCACCACAGCTCAGTCAATTGATAAATCCCAAGCCCGCATGACCACAGAGACAGTCTGGGGGTAGAGTCTGCAGTTCAGCCTCCCATGACTCCATCCATCTAAGTCAGTTTCACTCTTTTGTCCACTGCTTCTTTCTTCCTTTGGCTCCTCCCTCTCTGCTTTGGTTCCAGTGATTAAAGATGCAAGATCCCAGCCATTTCTCAGCACTTCCGTAAACTGTGAAAGCCCCAGAGGAAAGGTTCAACCCTGTTAAGCTGAGGAATAAAACCGTGCAGCCCTGAGATACAAACCATGAAGCCCTAAGACTCAATTCACAGGAAAAGGAATTTTTTATTTTTTTGGTCCTGCTCTTCATGTGATTAATAGATGTCATTGTTTGGTCTGACAGCAAAGGCTTCCCTGTGGAACAAGCTAACAGTTTAGCTCCCGGACAGAGCAAAGAAAGAAAATACTCCTGATACTCAGGTGATCTTTTTTTTTTTTTTCTCAAAACTCAATGCATTGCTATTTTTTAGGAGCATGCTGATGGAAGTTTCAGCATCTGCGTTATACATATACAGTAAAACTGAATCTGCTAGTGTGGGAAGGCAGCTAACATGTATTACAACAGTGGTGTCATGTATACTAATTAGGAGTGGGTAAGATCTAGATCTGGATTTGAATTTCTGTCCACCCCCTTACTACCTGATAGCCTTAGGCAAGTCATGTCACCTTTTGGGACACAGAGCCATCCCTGTAAAATGGGGTTAATAATAGTCACCTCCGGAGAAGGCAATGGCACCCCACTCCAGCACTCTTGCCTGGAAAATCCTGCGGATGGAGGAGCCTGGTGGGCTGCAGTCCATGGAGTCGCTAGGAGTCGGACACAACTGAGCGACTTCACTTTCACTTTTCACTTTCATGCATTGGAGAAGGACATGGCAACCCGCTCCAGTGTTCTTGCCTGGAGAATCCCAGGGACGGGGGGCCCGGTGGGCTGCCGTCTATGGGGTCACAGAGTCGGACACGACTGAAGCGACTTAGCAGCAGCAGCAGCAATAGTCACCTCATATTGTTGAGTGGAGGGGCCCATGAGATGATTCTATTAAAGCTCTCAGCACAATGCCTGGCACAGAATGAGTTGTCCCCTAATATTAGCAACTGTCAGTAGCTGATCCATGGACCTGAGGAGCAGGGAGAAGGCTGAAGCAGGATCTAATTCCCACATCACCTTCGGCATGATAGGCTTTACCTGGGGGCCTCCCAGGTGGCACTAGTGGTAAAGAGCCAGCCTGCCAATGCAGGAGACATGAGAGACACAGGTTCTGTCCCTGGGCCAGGAAGATCCTCTGGAGAAGGAAACACTCCAGTATTCTTGCCTAAAGGATTGGATGAACAGAGAAGCCTGACTGGCTGTGGTCCACAGGATGGCAAAGAGTGGGACACAACTGAAGCGACTTAGCAGGTACTACTGTTCAAGCCTTTTCAAGGCTCTACTTTTCAAGTCTCAATAAACCAGCTTCTAATAACCAGTGGGTACATAACACAAAACAATTATCAGTCTGAAACAATTGTTCATTGTAGATGCCTAATTGTTCCTTCAGTTACAGCTGTATGTTTAACATGTGCTCCTCCTAACAGTGAACAACAAATTTATTTAGAACCCCTTGGTAAAGACTACAATAAATTGGATTTTAACGGTGGGCACTTGATTCACATGTAATACATTTTGTAGTAAATGAAATAATGGTTTTTATTATTCTATGTCTCCCAAGAAAATGGGGGAAATATTTGGCTTGATCATTTTGAATGATGATAAACTAAATGTTAGTGGTCCTGAATCTGGGTTACTTTTACCTTCTCCCTCATGGACATATGTCAGTGTATGGAGACATTTTTGATTGTTATAGCTAGGATGAAGGCAGTTTCCGTTGGCATCTAATAGATGGAATCAGGGTTGCTGTTGGACATCCTAAAATGCAAAGGATTACAACCAGAATTGTCTGAGCCAAATGTTACTAATACGAAGGTTGAGAAATCCCAATCTAACCAAACCTGTGAGGTTGTGGCAGGAGTCTAAAATGGCCTTTTATTGTGTGTGGAAATAGAGCTACAATTTAAATCACTGGCATTGAGATGAAAAAAATTTCAACTCAATTGCTAGTAAACTTTGTTATTTGGAGAATTTTGGAGAAACTTTGGAGAATTGCTAGTAAATTTTGTTCAGTTCAGTTCAGTCACTCAGTCATGACCCCATGGATTGCAGCATGTCAGGCCTCCCTGTCCATCACCAGCTCCCAGAAATTACTAAAACTCATGTCCATCGAGTCTGTGATGCCATTCAATCATCTCATCCTCCTGCTTTCAATCTTTCCCAGCATCAGAGTCTTTTCCAATTTCTAATGAGTCAGCTGTTTGCATCAGGTGGCCAAAGTATTGGAGCTTGAGCTTCAGCATCAGTGTTCCAATGAATACTCAGGACTGATTTCCTTTAGGACTGACTGGTTTGATCCCTCTGTGGTCCAAGGGACTTTCAAGAGTCTTTTCCAAGACCACAGTTCAAAAGCATTGTAGTTCTTAATTAATTTCATTTTTCAGGTTTTAATTTTTCTCCAAGTAGAAAAAGCTGGATCATCATTGTTTTAAAGTTCACTTGGTCTAGTTCTTTTGATTCAGTCTTTTAAGGAAGGCATGAAAGTCACAATCTAAGCAAACTCTGTCCCCATCACTCATGATGAAACTTGTCTCCACAAACCCCTTCCCTGCCTTCCCTCAAAAGAAAGGAAACTAATTTGCTAAGATTTCACTTACCTTAACTTCAGTTTAAATATTTTTCTCTTCTAAATTCACCACGAGCAGTTTCTAATCCAAGAATAGGATTTCCCCAATGGCTGCCAAGGTGGAAATCAAAACATTCAAAAGTTACAGGAACAAGGTATAGATCCCATTCGTTGTTTAGCTTTCTTACCTTTTGTGCCCACAGACTATGGCTTCACCCATCTGAGAAAGTCATTAGTGGGGGAAGAGACTATACTAGAACTTCTTTAAAAATGGGGCAGGTTTGCTGTTTTTGGAAAGGATCAAATTTGATCTCTTCTGGAAGAGATCAAATTCAGCAGAGGGTAGAGCTACCAAAGTAAAACCACATGATCCTTTGATTTCAGAGGCTTCTGGGTAGAATTTGGTCCTGTCCCACTCTCATTGTTCCCTCTACTTCCCATAGATCACCCAAAGCCATGATATGGCCTAGGAGGCCCATGGAGGCCAGAATTCCACAGGGCATGCATAGGTTAGCATTGTGATCTTCATCAAGAAGAGAAGGGGAAAACCAGCGTTTGTTAAATATGGATTATAATGGCCCAGGAATGATTCAAAGTGTCCTAGAACATGAGTCCCTCTAGAGGGATTTCAGAAGCCACAACTAGGTTAGCATTTGTAAAAACTGATTTGGGCGGATTCTTGTTTAAACAAACATGAACCCAGATCTTCCTAAGTTCCTACTGAATTCTTCTTTAGTCCCAACCCAGGTGGATGTTTCACATTGATGCCTGGGACATAATAGAAGCTCCAATACATCATATATTTAAATTTAATTTATCCTCAGTATAATAGGATGAGCAACAGTTTATCCCATAGAGTAGGTGCCAAGATGGAAATAGACTAACATCAGAGACTGTGTCTAGCATTGTCTTTGGTGAACAGTGGGGACTGCGTTTGCTAGTGAGGCATTAGTCTAGAGAAAGGCTTCCTTGAAGGCAGAAGCAATGTATTTGCACAAGGATCCAACCAAGACTTGCTGGAACTGGCTTTGCTCCGAGAAGCTCTGGAATGCAGCATGGTGTCCTCTGTGGAGGCCCATGCTTCACCTGTGTGACGTCTGGCCCTTATACATGACAGGTCAGAAATTTCTGCTGCGATGAGACCTGCAAGCTGCACATAATTAAGCCTTCTTTACTGGACACAAAGTAAACAACCCATAACTAAGGGGTAGATCTCTAGGAACTGCATAGAAATATTAAATAATTTTTAAAAACATCTCAGTTTCAAATTAAGAGCAAAGCTTGTGCCTGACTTTCCAACCTTCTATGAACAGATTATCTGACATCTGGATGTTGTTTCAATTAAGTCTGCAAATTTCAGGATATACCAAGTATATCACACTTTGCCTTTTGCTTTCTACCTTCTAGGCTTCTTTTCATTTTTTTCATGCCACCATGTCATTTACTGGGACAAGCCACCACCCCTACCTTGAAGGTATAGGCTGGAGAACCAGACATCACTCTGCAGCACAGTGTAGCAAGGACAATGATAATAACACAATCATAATCATAGCATTTATTGAGACCCCTCCATGTGCCAGGTACTGAGATAGGTGGTTAGAGCTTGGAATAGCCCTTTGCAGTCAGGACTCCAGGACCAAGTTTCAATCCCTACTCAATTAGTGGTTCTTTCCTTAGAACTTTAAGGGATCTGGAAGAGAGACTGAACACCAACCATGTAGGAAACATTTTGCTAAATGCTCTCCCCTATGCAACTTACTTCCAATAAATTCCTTGAATTCTAAAGATATGGAAAGACAGTAAGAAAAAGTCCATTCAAGTCTCATAATTAGAACAACAAACAAATACATTGATCTTGGCAGTCCATTAACCTGGTAAGTATTTATTGAGCATATACTATGTGCAGACACTAGTCTAGGCTTCATATTTATGCAGAAAATAAGGCATAAGAAGGCCCTGCCTTAAGAAAGCTGACATCCAAGCAAAAGAAAATATGACAGTCAGAAAAAAAAAAAAGAGAGAGAGAGAGAGAGAAAGAATTCATAAATGAATTTATTTCAGATTATAATTTCTGGAAAGAAAATAAAACAAGGTCATGTGATTGAATGGTCTTAGGGATAGCAGAGGGTGGAATAGAACCAACTGAGAAGGGATAATCAGAGGAGGCTTCATGGTAGAGATAATATTCCTGCTAAAGGACGCAGCAGTGCCAAGATCAGGTGGAAGACCAGTCATTGTTGATTCATCAGAGAGGCCAAGAGACAGAAAAGGGTTGGTGTTTGAGAATCAGAAAGAGGACCACCGTGGCTCAAATGAATATGGGAACAGTGGTAGGAATGAGGAGAGAAGGGTCAGCATGGGACAGGTCACAGGCCACTCTAAGGAGTTTATAAAAACCATTAGGGCTGTGACATGTCTCCATTTACTTTACAGAGAGACCACCCTGGATGCCACATGACTGCTATCCCAGATGATCAGGTTAAAGTTACTATCTGTCATTCTAAGGACCATCCATTATTCATTTACCCCAAAAGAAATAATTGTGCTTCATCTATGGTCATGAACTTGGCCAGACCCTGAAGCTGCAGTGATGAATAAAATATATACAGTCCTTGCCTTGGTCTAGAGTTTTATGGGGTTTTGTTGCTGTTGCTGTTCAGTCACAAGTTGTGTCTGACTCTTCGTGACCCCATGGACTATAGCAGGCAAGGCCTCCCTGCCCCTCACCAGCTGCCAGAGTTTGCCCCCAAGATCAAGTGCATTGCTTTTTAGTGATCTTTTCCAATGAGTCAGCTGTTTGCATCAGGTGGCCAAAGTATTGAAGCTTCACCTTCAGTATCAGAACTTCCAATGAGTATTCAGGGTTGATTGTGAGATTTACAGGTCAACAAATGGATAATTCATTATAGCGCAATGAGTCCCTCCACTGGGGAGGTTCAAAGGCTTTTGAAGACATAGCCAGATGAAGCTTTCTAGAAAAAGTGTCACCCATGTGAATAGAGAGGAGAGGGGGGAAAGAGAAGAAATATCATGAGGGACAGAAATAGCAGCAGCCAGAGAGAAACTAGACAGGGAGGGTGGCCCACAGTTTGAGGGTGCGGTGAGCCAGGAGGTAGGTTTATGCAGAATGGCAGTGATCTGTAAAGAAGGACTGTGGGAGAGTCTGATTCTATCCCGTGGAATTCAAGCACACAGCAGGATAGCATCAAAATGTTCCTCTGGCTGTATAGCTGCTTAGCAATCAAGGTACTCTTCCCTGAAGTACAGCTTCTACCTACCTTCCAGTTCTTCCCCCTAGGCCCTCTGTCTCCCTGGTCTGTGGGTAGAAGCCACTCCCCACTCCCAGAAACCTATGATGTCACTTCCCCGAGCCTAAGTTGTGGTGGCTTCATGTCAAATGTCCAGATGGAGGAGGAGGAGATATGATTGATGCTGCTGCTCCCAAAGCTGCCAGAGAGCTGTTTGCACAGCTCAATGGGCCATGCCCCATCAGCCCTCCCAAACCAGAAAGGCACGATGCGGGATCGGCAGGGTGGGGGGGTGGGCGGGGGGGGGGGGGTGGTGCTGTGGTGTGGCTCAGCCACACAGGCAAACAGCAACAGGCTCAATCTCAAGAGCAGGCAGAGGAGGAAGAGCTAGGATATTGAGATTCAATGTTTTAAAAGATAGAAGGGGCACATGTTCTTTGCCAACCCATGAGGTTTTCTGCTATTGATGAAATAACAGTAGACAGGTTAATAAGATCAGATTTAGAGCCATTTGAGATGAATTCAAATCCTGGCACTCCCACCTCCTAACTTTATAATATTGGAGCTCTTTGTTCCTCAGTTTTCTCACCTGTAAGTTAAACTCAAAAAGAGTATCTAGCACAGTGCTGTTGCACGTACATGCTCAGTCACTTCTGACCTGTTGTGACCCTATGGACTATAGCCCACCAGTCTCCTCTGTCTATAGGATTCTCCAGGTAAGAATACCGGAGAAGGTTGTCATGCCCTCCTCCAGGGGTCTTCCCGACCCAGGGATTGAACCCAGGTCTTCTGCATTTCTTGCATTGCATGTGGATTCTTTATCCACTGAGCCACATGACAAGCCCATGTTAAAAGGACTCAGGAAGTCAATAGACATCAGATTCTTAGACCAGTACATGAC
The DNA here is from genome assembly GCF_019923935.1 of Bubalus bubalis. NCBI lineage: Eukaryota > Metazoa > Chordata > Mammalia > Artiodactyla > Bovidae > Bubalus > Bubalus bubalis. The sequence goes on along the minus strand of NC_059170.1, from coordinate 14,751,676 downwards.
TTGGGTTAAGTGTTCATTTACTGTTAGCTGTCATTATCCCTTAATCTGTGCCAAGTTCTAGAGATTAAGAAACATATAAATATAGTCTTAAGATCTGCACAGCTAAGTCAGAGAGATAGACATATCACTTATTGATCATCTACAATGTGCTATGTAAGGTCATAGAATACACGCTGGTTTATCTTTGTTTGATACGCAGTGGAGAACATTTCCACTAAACATAATAGAGAAACACAAATTCTGTCCTAAGGACACATAAATAGTGGCTTCTGTGTAACATGAGTCCTCAAGAAATTATGTTGGGGAGAGAGAGTGACTGACGTCTGAATGGACACTAAAATTACAGTGGAAAGAGGCTTGCTTATAATCTGATACTTGTTCACTTGGACCATCCCTTAATCATTTTCCTTAGCCTGACCCCTTCCTTCCTAAAACTGTTACAGGTTAACTTTTGCACTTAGATTTCATCTGGGGATGAGGTTACGGGAGTGAATTCTAATCTCTAACATGAATTCTAACTCCATAGGACAGAGTCCTAAAGCAAAGAGCACAGTGTGAATTTCCAACCTACCTCTTCCAGGCAAGCGGATTTAGGCAACTCACTCAACTCTCCCACTTCATTCCTCACCTGTACAGTGGAATGTGGCCTCATCACTCCTTTCTGATTGCTAGGAGAATTAAAACACCTGTTATCTGGTATCTGTAGAGCATACAGCACCCTATAATACCCCTCCTTCTGTGACTTTTTCCTTGTTCTATATCCCCATGATCAATTTCACTGGACATTCACCACATGCTCACCCTGCCAGGCCAGTGATCCCATGACACGGAGCATCCCTCAAGGAGCCCATGTCATGTAAGTCTGCTCTATCCTGCCTGATGGGATCAGTCGTGGGTATGGCCAAGTCTGGCTCAGGACCTTTGAGAAGCTGAGTGCAAGAAATCTCAAATGGGAAGAAGTAGGCCCACAGGATTCTCCCTGTTATAAAGCTGAATTGGAAAAATGAATGAGCAATAGCAAGTTGGGAGCTGAAACAAGGTAAAAGATCATGAGCCTGGAAGACCATGATTAGGGAAGTGCTAGGACAGCCTGTGAAGCAGCCACCCAGGCTGTGGGAGACAACCAGGAAAATCCCAGGGTGAGCGGATTCCAGAGGAAGTGCTGGAGCAAGAACAGGACTCTCTTCCATGCAGGTCATTAACACTGACTTCCACCACATGGTCCCTGTCCTTCCTGAGGCCTGGCCATTCCCTGAGCCCTGAGGCCCTTGAGGCCCAGCCTCATTCATGCCCAGATGCCTGGTTCAGGTCAGGCCCATTTGTAACCTGAGAGCAGTGGTTCTCCATCAAGGGTGATTTTTGCTCCCAGGAGACGACAGGCAGCGTCTGGGGACAGTTTTGGTCACTAGAACTAGGGTGGAGAGGTCACTAAACACCCTACAATACACAGGACGGCCCCTAGAACAGAAAACCATCCAGTCCAAAATGTCAACAGTGCTGATGTTGAGAAACCCTGACTTAGAGTCAACTTCACTTTCCTTGAAGCAACTATGACAACTCTCTGCCTCTGGAAACCTAAAGAGTCCAGGAAATGCAAGGCTTTTTAACCCCCGCCATGTTGTTAGTACTTGAGGGCACTTTGGGGAAAGATCAATGGGTATCCTCCACAATTCACGGCTTTGGAGCTTGGTGCAGAACAGTCATTTTAGACAATGTATTTGCCTTGAAATTGAATTTGGTTTTAACCTGTGGTTTAAATCACAGAGACAGAGGTGCCCTTGGAAAGCATTCAGATCACACCTAGTACTTTGCCCATGCCATGTACGTGGCTTGGTATCTAGACAAAAGGGCTTGGCTTGTGTAGAGTTTTTTTTGTGTGTTTCAAACTTTGACATTTAACATGCCAGGTGACTCAATGGTAAAGAATCCACCTGCTAAAGCAGGAGCCGCAAGAGATAGAAGGTTTTATCTCTGGGTCAGGAAGATCCCCCGGAGAAGAAAATGACAACCTACTCCAGTATTCTTGCTGGGATCATCCCATGGACAGAGGAGCCTGGTGGGCTGCAGTCCCTGGGGTCACACAGTGAGAGAGGACTCAGCAGAGCTAGATGGGGGATGCTTAGTGTATGGGAAGGGTCTCCCACGATAAGCTGTGTTAGGAAAGCTGCTCCTGCGATGCACAAGCCACTGAATCAAAGAACTAGGGAGACTGGTGAACGAATGCTTGTTTCTCCCACATCTGTTGTATAAGATGGGGACAGTTCACAGTATACATCAGACAAGATGCTATCTGGATTAAATGACCCAGGGTATAAGAGGATGCTGTGTATTCTTTCAAGCTGGAATCATGATTTCTGTCCGATAATTTTCTCTAAAATCCAAATTGGAGTGTTGCAGAACCAATGTGATCCTAAGGAGAAATGTTTTCTTTTTTTTTCCCCCCGTAGCACAGAGTCATAACTTCAGCATTCATATTCTAGGGAATCCTTGCACTTCACAGGAAGACTCTGGGGAAATCAGTCAAGACTAAATTTCTCACATCCAGAAGGAAATGGCTCCTGGATTATGAGGAAAGGGAAGTATTTCTATAAGATCTGCCATGGCTGTGGGATGCAGACTCTAAAAAGCAAGGAAGCAGATGGGATTCACGGCATTGAAGATGGAATATAGAAGAGAATCATTCTGTAAGAGTTTATCTCAAAGCAGGACTGTGGCTCATGCGTCTAAAGAACTTTTCTTAAACTGAGGCCTGAAGATCAGGAAACAGAGAGGTGTAAAACATTTAAACAAAAATAGCAATGAGCGTTATTTTTTATTGTTATCTTTAACAATCATTTATTCAATGCTCATAAGGTTTTAGAAACTGGATTGTTTCACATTGAACACTAGCGGTTCTATTTTCAGATCCAGGGTCCCCTAATCAGCTAGTTATAGAGTTGGGACACTGAACCTAGCATATATACTCCAAAATCCAAGACAGCATCTTGACCTAAACCTGAGTCTTCCCCTGCCCACTGTCAGGAAAACTTGATGTGAAGTCTATCTATCTTTGGGCGGCCATGTCTGCAGAGGAGAAACAGATTTCTTTTGCTATTGCTAAATGATTAGAAAGAAAAATAAAGAGCATTCTCCAGTATTCCTAGCACTCATTGATGTAAGGCCCTTGCTGCCATATATGTATTTGGCTGAGTTCTTCCACAAGCTCATCAGCTGTGAAACACTCATGGCCAGGTACTGTCATCAGGATGTTGGTTTAGCGAATAAGATATGGAACTAGATCAAAGTAGCGATAGGTGGATGTGGAGAAAAACAAGAAGACATGGCAGTGTTTTGTTTTTTTTAATACACCTATATCTTAACATTATTTAACTAAAATTAGCCCTAAAGAGGGCTTCCCATGTGGCACTAGTGGTAAAGAACCTGTCTGCCAATGCAGGAGACAAAAGAGATGTGGATTCAACCCCTGGGTTGGGAAGATCCCGTAGAGAAGGCATGGCCACCCACTCCAGTATTCTTGCCTGGAGAATTACCTGGACAGAGGAGCCTGGTGGGCTACAGTCTGTGGGGTCGCACAGAGTCAGGCACAGCTGAAAGGAGTTAGCCTTCAGGCACACAGCCCTAAAGAACTTTCTTTTTGAAGGGATTCCTGTAGCTTGTGAGAAATCTCCATGAATTCGTCTCTGCCTGTAAGAGGAAGATACACCATTAGAAAGGTAATCTACCCTTCGTTTGTACTAAAGTCTTAAATATTACCTGTGCTTTTCCAGACACAACCTCTGACCTCGAGTTGTCAAGCTGACTGCTCCTGACTTCCTTGGGGTTGATGGTCATGCCATGTGCTTCCACATTCAGAAAGCCAAGCCTTAGGTCAAATTCCATACCTCTGTGCAAATCCATAGAAAATTACCTTTCTAAATAACCTGGGATTAAAGTTTTAACTCTAAAACAACCAATATGTCCTATTAGATATGGAACAAAAATGCGTTTTTCAAGAATTACTTGAAATCTTTTGTGGTCAGGTTTGATCTATCTCATTCTACTCTATTGTGTTCTGTTACTAAAGTATACTATGTCATATGTACCCTGCAATATGTTAAAATACACAAGTTACAGTATACTGTATTATTAAAATTCTATTATGTTTAAAGTGATGATTGTTTTAAAAGATTGCTAGGCTTTAGGAAAGGGGCTGGCAAACTGGTGCAAAGCCAGCCAACAACTTGTTTTCCTAAATAGAGTTTTATAGGAATGCAAACACATTCGTTCATTTACATAGCATCTGTGACTGCTTTTGCATTACAACAGCAAGCTTAAGCAGTTACAACAGACATAAGATGGTTCAGTAAGCCTAAAATATTTATGATCTAACCCTTTACAGAAAAACTTTGTCAGCCTCTACCTTACAGTTCATGGAGTCATAAGAATTGGATACCACTTAGCAAGTAAACCACAGGCACCTTAAAACTGCAACATTGAAACTCATTGCTTTGAGTTAAATGAAAAGTTTTGCCTGAATAATAGCTAAATGTGAGATTTATTTCCTGCACTCATTATTTTATCAAATATAAATTTGGGATCAATCTTGTATCTAGGAGTCCATAAAAATATGAGGGTTCTGTCCCCAAATCTCCCCATATCACTAATAATGCTTTATGGACCCTTAACTTTTCAAAGGCTTTTAAGAAGAAATGACATCTTTTAGATGTACTGCTTGAGTATATGCATCCTTCATGCCACTAAGTTCTGGACATTAAACACTTTAACTCCGTCATGTCCACCTGTTTATGACCCCACAGACTGTAACCCACCAGGCTCCTTTGTCCATGGGATTTTCCAGCAAGAAGACTGGAGTGGGTTGCCATTTCTTTCCCCACGGGATCTTTCCAACCCAGGGATTGAACCCATGTCTCCTACATTGTAGGAGGATTCTTTACTGCTGAGCCACCAGGGAAACCCTAGTAAACGCTTTATCCACAGCTATTGGACCCCAAGCACCTAGAACCTGTGCTCTGCAACAACAGAAGCTACCATAATGAGCAGCCCGCGCACTGCAACAGAGAGTAGCCACACTCAGCAATACTGACCCAGCACAGCCAAAAATAATTAAAAAAAAAAAATCACCTCTCCACTTAAAGCAGAGGAGGGATTGTTTCATGGTTAAGAAGATAAACTGTGGAGCCAGACTGACTGGTTCCAAATTCAATCTCCATCTGTCACCAGGTATAAAATCTCAGACAAATTTGCTTGACTTCTCTGTGCTTCAGTTTCCTCTTCTGTAAAAAGACATAGTGGTAGTGAGCACCACATCCGGTGAGCATCAGAGCTCTTGTCATAATTTAGCCAACATTTTGCCAAATGTTAGACTGTGAGCAAGGTGGTTCAACTCACGTGCTTTTCACAGTGACTAGGAACAAAGTAGGAACGATTAACACGCTGTTTGACAAATGTGGAAACAGAGGCTCAGAAAGTTTAAGTAGCTTGTCAAAGATCAAAGAGTGAGGAAGCAGCATGATTTAGAAACAAACTCAAATCTAGCCAAGTCCCAACTGAAGCTTTCAAAAATTCTGCTGTACCCCCTGGGATGAGGGAGAAAAAAAGAGAAAGTATTTGCATCAAAAGTGGTTCTTTTAACTCTTTGGGTCCTGTGGAGCCTCATTCCTGGAACTCACCTAAGATATAAATGTCGATGGTAGAGGCAAGGACCAGAGCAGGTTTGTATTCAGTTTACATCCTTCTCTTGGGAAAAAAAATCAACCACATGTAATGAACAAGCAAGTCTAGGAAATTGTGGAAGGTTTTTTTTTGTTTTTTTTTTTTAGATTTTTAATGAAGAATTGATCAAGCTGGATGGCATCACTGACTCGATGGACGTGAGTTTGAGTGAACTTCGGGAGATGGTGATGGACAGGGAGGCCTGGCATGCTGCAATTCATGGGGTCGCAAAGAGTTGGACACGACTGAGCGACTGAACTGAACTGAACTGATCATGATGTACGTTTTGCTAATCTAGAGCATTTACCTTCTTCATTTGCTGCTTCTCCTCTTACCTTCTCACTCCTTTTCCTGTGACGTTTCTGGCAGTGCAGATACCAGGTATTATTGCCTGATAGGTGTTTCATGGAGAAGAAAATTGACCCAATTCTTCCAAACAGGGAAATCTAAGAACATACTCACACTATGTCTATATACATGTTAGCTACTCTGTCATGTCTGACTCTTTGTGACCCCATAGACTGTAGCCCGCCAGGCTCCTCTGTCCATGGAATTCTCTAGGCAAGAATACTGGAGTGAGTAGCCATTCCCTTCTCCAGGGAATCTTCCAGACCCAGGAATTGAACCCAGGTTTCCTGCATTGCAGACAGATTCTTTACTCTCTGAGCCATGAGGTAAACCTCTCTGTATACATGGATAGAGAGAACGAGAGAGAGAAAGAGAGAGAGGAATCTCGTGGCTCAGTCCACAAGTTGGCATGGAAATATATCAATCTCTTGTTCATGCCTACCTAGGGAAGGAAGGAAAGAAAGAAAAGTGAAGAGATGCCGGTATCAGGTAAGGTGAATTTTAAGGACACTTTCAGCTGTGAGAGAAAACCCAAGGGGACTAAATAAATAGACTAGAGGTAAGAAGACCTGAAGTTTGGTTAATTCAGAGGCTAAACCACTCCACCAAAGACCCACATTCTTTCCATGTTTTGGCTCTATTATTTTCAGCTTATGCACCTCGTCCTCGAGATGGTTCCCCTCGAGCCAGACAGTTGAAGAATTTACATCCGGACATGAAAACATGCAGAGAAAGAAGAAGACCATCTTTTCTGAAGTATACCTCTGGAGGGTAAGGAAGCCTTTCTAGAACCCACCATCAGCTTCCTCTCTGTGTCAGTTAAAACTAACCACAGACCTATTTCCGCACCAGTTCCTGGGAAGAGAAGTGGACCTCCATGACTTAAACTGACCCTTTGAGATGAAACGTGTTCTGGGGGTAAAACAACGATGGCTCCTCCAAAACTCCTGACACATTGAGTCCCACGTCAAAGATGGTGCTTCTGCTAAATATATGAACTCACAGACTTATTGAATGTTAATTCAAAGGGCCCAATGTCTCACCACCCAAAGGCAGAGGCCCCATGGGAGAGGACCTAAGCCTTGGCAGAGCACAACACTGCCTGCTGTGTGGCATGTTCCCTCAATCCCTAGGGCTGTTACACGTGGATCCATACGCTGGAGTTAAGAGAGATAAACACAAAGTCCCTGCCTTCAAGCACTTTAAATTCTAGTGGAAGAGACAAAAAGTAAAGAATAGACATACAATTTATATGGTTGCATATGAAGAACTGACTCACTGGAAAAGCCCCTGATGTTGGGAAAAATTGAAAGCGGGAGGAGAAGGGGATGATAGAGGATGAGATGGTTGGATGGTATCACCGACGTGATGAACATGAGTTTGAGTAAGCTCCAGGAGTGGGTGATGGACAGGGAGGCCTGGCGTGCTGCAGTCCATGGGGTTGCAAAGAGTGGGACACGACTGAGCGACTGAACTGAACTGAAAGAGTGATATAAAGAAAAATAAAGGGCAATAAGGAGATCAACTGTAACAAAGAATGTACATCCTCCTAACTGGAAAGACCTCTCTAAAAAACAAACAAACAAAAAAGATTTCTCCACCGCAGCCCACTCTCCATACTATTTGCCCAGACCAATTAACTCAGGTTCTTCTTTCAGGTTTTAGCTTATACATTACAATCCTTTGGGGTCTTCCTAGCTTCTGAAGCTCTCTCTTTTATGTGAACTTCTTATCATCAGAGTTGCAATCCTGTATATATTTGAGTGTTTGGTTATCCTCCTTTTTATCATAAGAACCAAAAGACAAAAACAGGAAGTGAGTCCATGTCTATCTCCAGGAATGAGCACGTTGCTCACCACGTAGTGGCCACTTCATCAATGTTTTTTGAGTAATGGAATAAGAAACTAAATAACATGAGATACTGGCTGCTGGTGGGGCCACAGAAAAGACACATCTTTCCTGGGAATCACATGCCACTACCTAATACAGCTCATCAAATCCTAGCTATCTCCAGTCTCACGTTCCTGCCCTGGACCAGCTCCCTAGGTTTCCATGATTTCCAAAAAATGAAAATAAGTAATGTAAAAATATACAGACTGGACAGTATTTTTTCTTTAATTTTGTTTTTATTTTTTGGCCACACCACACAACTTGTGGGACCTTAGTTTCCTGACCAGGGATTGAACCTGGGCCCTTGACAGTGAAGGCCCATAGCCCTATCCACCGTATGGTCAGGGAAGTCCCCAGATAGTATTCTTATATCCTGTCCATCACTGAGTAGCAAAAGAATTTTTTTTTTCCCTACACAGCTTGTACCCCATGGAGAGATCACAGGGAACACAAAATCCTCTCTCTCCTTGGAGGTATGTTTAGAAAAGCTCTAGAGAATAAAATTGACAGCCAAGACTTTGCAACACCCCTGATGATGAAAGTTGTGGCCGCATCTTGCGTCTTTGTACACAGCAGACCATGAGGGAAGAAGTATATATTCTTCTGTTATTACTGTCATTATTACCCTCAGGTCTATTTTATCTCAAACAAGAAAGACAGAAAAGAATTTGCATTTCATTGAGTGCCCATGTTGTGCTAGACACTTTTAATAAAAATATTAATGATAGAAAATAAGACTATTTAAGTGCTTACCTGCAAGGTCTCATTCAGTCTTTGAGACAGATTCTCTTAGTGTACCCATTTTATAGATGAGGAAACAGAGACTTGGGGTGGGAAGTCATTTGCCTAAGATCACACAGTGGATGAGTGACAGAACAGGATTTAAGGCAGGTCAGTCTGTCTCCAAGGCCTTAATTAAGTCTCTAAACTTACTGCTTTAGTCTGGGTTCCCCTTAATTAGCAGAGAATTAGAAAGAGTTTGGGTGCAGGATGTTTATTTGGAGAGTGATCTCGGAGGCAGGATTGAAGGAGCTGGGAAGATGGAAGATGTCAGGAAGAGAGGAAATGCCAACATAAGGGTGTGTGCGATGCCTTCAGCTCTTAACTGCGAGACCTCTGGGAGGTTGGGGCATTTATTCACTTGCAGCAGCTCCCCAGTGATTAAGGATCGTTCCTGAGGGTGTTAATTCTCCTGCCCTTTCAGTATGTGCCCCAAGAGGACTGAGTATGCTCCAGAGACTTTGAAAAAGACCTTGAGTCAGAAAAGCAGAAAGAACTTCATGAAGCGCTTTAAGACAAGGTGCTGTTAGCATAAGTCTCATAAACTGGACTCCACAATAACACCTGAAATCGCAGGTGAGCTGAGAGATACAGTCCCGGCCAAGGAAGCTCTGCTCCACTTGCTGTGACTCAAGTTCAGTCTCGTTTCTTGCCCACCACTGCCTTGTGAGTTGGGTGTTAAGTTTCCTACCTCCCAGCGGGGAAGGACTGAGGTCATCAATTATCAGCGACTCAACAAAGAACACCCAAGCAGGTGGTGCCCTTCCAGCCTCCATTTATGCACCTGTACTCTGGGCTTCCTTTCTCCTGTGCCACACTCTGTTCAACCGAGTCTGAATGAGGTTTCACGCACACGGATGCAAGAAACCAGGTCAGAGAAAGCCCAGACTTTACCCTCAGAACAGACGAGAAAGGAGTGAGATAGGAATATCACGACAATTCTTATCTAAAGAAGAATGTATCAGGCAGACTTCCTCTAAGATCTGTCCTCGGAAGCAGGACATCACTATCTCTAGAAACAAAGGTGAGCTCTGTCTTGTTGATGTTACATCTTTACAATATAAACATTGCTGTTTCATGTCCTCAGAGACTTGATTTGAGTATTGAAGAAGACACTAGCATCTTCATTTGCTTTTCAATCAGGGAACGGCCCCTAAATTCTTTTCTCTATGTGTCTCTATAAAGACACAACAGGAATCTTTCGGGGAGGGGCATCCTACACATTGTGTTTCTGAGTCTTCATCACTTTCTCCCCCAGCAAATGTGTGCAAAGGATGGAGCATTCCACAGCCCTGTGGGTTTCTAGTTTTGTCTTCACTCTCAGAACAAGAAAAGACTCGAGGCAAGTCCCTCTCTTTCAATCATCCAGGAAGTGATTCTAGATGATAATAAGAGAGGATAGCAAAGAAGAGGAGAAGGGGGAAATTACTGGCTTGGTCAAAGCTTGCAAAACGACACCAGTGATTAAAACATCTTATGCTGTCCCCGGGCTGCAGAAGCTATCAGTGACAAAAGATCTCATACACACACACACAAAAGGAAAGAAATTAGCCATTAAGAAATATTTCAGCATAATGCAATTATTACAGCTGTATAATTGAATGGGGAAACCATTGATCTGTAGTAGAAAGGAAATTGCTCTTCTCATTGTGTTCCTATGAATATGTGAACATTAATCTCCATCTATAATCAACGTTCATTTCAAATCTGATTGCGTGCTACTAAACACCCGTAGCTATGCTAACATTATGTTAATATGGTTCAACATCATAGCTCCCAGCTTCACAGCACAAATATTTTTCTTTGGCAATCAATAGTAATTTCAGCTGAGTGGATGGAAGTCACGTTTTAATGGTAATCTTTTCTCCAAGCCTCCAAGTGGAAACTCGGTTGGTGTCTTAACATGGCTGCAGTGCGTTGCATATAATCAGATAAATTAACCTGAAAAGGAATGGAGAGACAGGAAGGAAGGGGGTGGTGGATGTGGGTTAGAAATAAGACGCAAGCTTGGCAAAACTCTAAATCTACCTAGTAGAGGAAAGTGCTCATTAGGTAAGAAAGAAGTGAGGCTGGATGGGTGGATGGGACAGAATAAGTGTATGTTGATGGGGGTGGGGGGTTGCTGGGGGGTTGTACAGAAAGAGAGCTAGGATTTTTAAGAAATAAATTATTCCTTCTGGCTGTCAGCCAATTGAATGGAGCAGCCAGGTACCGGTGCAACCTGGATTTTGCCTAAAGCAACCAAGAGGTGTGAGGAAGGAACAGGAAGCTTGACAAACCTGGATGCAGGCAGGCTACATGGAACCGCCTTTACTTTTGATGCGAACATTCAGACGTCTCTTCTTTTCCTTATTTTCATTCATTCAGTTATTCATCAGTTTATAGCAAGCAACGGAAAATACAGAAAATTTCATACATTTTTACATTTATAAAAATAAAGAGGGCTTCCCTGGGGGCTTGGTGGTAAAGAATTTGCCTGCCAATACAGGAGACACGGGTTCGAGACCTGATCCAGGAAAATACCACATGTCGCAGAGCAACTAAGCCTGTGAGCCACAACTATTGAGCCTCTGCTCTAGAGCCTTCACACCTGGAGTCCGTACTCACAGCAAGAAAAACCGCCACAACGAGAAGCCTGCACACCGCACCTAGACAGTAGCCCACACAGCATCGAAGACCAAGCACAGCCAAAAAGAATAAATAAATAATATTATTAAAAAAAAAAAAAGAATATTTGGAAAGTGAAGAAATGTGTGAAGAAGATATCTTCTCTTTTAAGCACCTCCACTGCTAGGCACCAGGAGTATAAGAATGATGTCAGCGCATCTCTGTCCACGGAGTGCTGATGGCCCAGAATGAGAGTCGGACCTAGGAACAGCGCACAATGACAGTCCCACTGCTTTGGAAGTTCTCTGTACCATCCCCATTCCCCTAGCCAATGTGATCCTTTCCTGCCTGAGAGAGAGAGAGAGAAGAATTTCTGTTATATTCATCAGGCATTAGATTCAACCTGCAGAGACCTATCTGAAGGAAGTCTTAGATGAGATCCCAGGCTCAGCTCCTTCATCTGAGGCCGCTGCCCTCCAGGACTCCTGGTCAACCACACCTCCCCCTCCACCTCCCAGTTACTTTAATCACAGGCTCGTTCTCTGAGGAGGGTCAAGGTTAGGACCTTCGTGTCTGTGTGTTGCCTCTTATAAGGCAGAAGAAAATAAAACAACACAAGAGGGTCTCCAGCCTCTTTGCCTTCCCCTGTTAAGAAGAATTCTAGTGATGTCCCTTTCTTTCACGGCCCCTCAAGCCCCCTGCCCTCTCTTGCCTGGGTCCTAGTATGAAGATCAGAGGGGGACGTTCTCTGAAGGATAGAAGGAGAGACACTGAAGTGAGAAGGGAAATCAAGAGAAGAGAGGACCGCAAGCCAATGGGAAAGATGAAGACGACACTACCAGGTGAAGGTCACAGTGAGATTGATGCATAGACACCACTGATACTACGTATAAAACAGATAACTAGGGAGAACATGCTGAATAGCACAGGGAACTCTGCTCAAGGCTCTGTGGTGACCTAAATGAGAAGGAAGTCCAAAGCGGAGGGCATATATGTATACGTGTGGCTGATTCACTTTGCTGCACAGGGGAAACTAACCCGACATGGGAAAGCAACTATACTCCAGTAAAAATTAGCTTAAAAGATAATGATAATATAAAGGAACTACAGCAATGAATACTGAAAGCCCTCACTGTTTCAGTATTTCTCAAATAATAAAAGGCCATCAATATTAAATACTGTCTCCTTTGACTTCAGAAAGAGGAGACATTTGCAAAAGATAAACTGCCACAGATATGGGAAACACTGAAAATATTAGATAAAAAAATTTTTTTGGAAATGTTTTCCAATACTTTGCTGCTTGTTTCACTTTATCACGCTCTACAGAGACCTGTAAAGGATTAATATCTCATGCCTATTGTTTTTCTTGTTTATAATTCCAAAATGAGGAGAGGTTTGAATTATTTTTACTTATTTATTTCTTATAATCTCAAAATACCTTTTTAGGATGACAGTAACTATTATTATCAAATATGATTTACATAACAAAGCCAGAACTATCTGGGAACTTCTCTCAGATGTATTCTTTATCCCCCAAACTTCTGTTCAACTTTAATTCCATCAGCTCTGCTTGAATTATTGTGACTGTCTCTTTCCCAGCCTCCCTAAACCTTGGGTTGTTCCCTTTTAATCTGTCACCTACAAGATTAGCCAAAAAAATTCACATGATCAAACATAATTTTCAAGACATTTGGAAACTAAGTATCCAGAACATGGAAACAAGACTATATATTCCCAGCCATGTTTAAAGTCACACAATAGCCAATGAAATGTTTGACAAAAATTCACTAAACTTATTGTTAAATGTTTAGAAACCTATTTTGAGTTTTACTGTTTATTAGCAAAGCCAAAAATAAATAAATAAATAAAAGCCACTGAGGATAACACTCAATCTTCCCAACACAAGAAAAACAGCTGAAAGCTTACACAGAAAACAATACGGCGACAAATAAAAATGCATTCTTTTGTCAGCAGATTCCATTAGAAGATGCAGAGAAAACCTTGCTGACGATCTGAAGAGTCAAGTGTTAAAAGAAATTACTTGGTGTGTGAGGGTTGCTATACAGTTGGCTGAAAGTACAGATGTTTCTAACATTTCTTTCCTTGTGGAATTTGCAACATGAAATACAGGATAAACTTTTTTTTTTAACACTAAATATATATAAGGGAGAAAAAATCTTTCAGCAATATGTGACTTTCTTATAAAACTGCTATTTTATGAAATGACTATAAGTAGATCTACTGATAGAGTGACTAGTTGACTTGGATTTATTTTTCTTTTTAATTCCAAGGAAGGTTATAAAGAAAGCTCTGGATATGAAATTCATAGACTAGACCATTACATCTATAGCAAAAAAATAGTTGAAGCTGTAGGTATGCAAAAATGTTTACAGTTTGTCCTCATGTGCTTAATTTTGCAAGAGAAAAGATCTTTAGAATACAAAAGAATATTTACCTTTATAATGAGACAGTGACAATAAAAATTATTTTCAAAATGTCACAAAGAACTTCAAAAAGCTGCTAGCTTTAAGGTTATTTATTTTTGTTTTCTAAAAAGAGAAGTGTTTTAAGTTTGCTGAACAGTTTTGCTGCTACTGCAATGTCTGTTGGTATATTATCACTTATCAGATGATTAAATAATAATACTAATCACAATGTTAAGAATAATAATAAGTATAATCTCTCACTTCAAGGGTAAGGTGACATTTTAAAAATAAGGAACAAAGTATCTATTAAGTAAATGAAACAGGCCATGGAGAGTGTTTTGAAAATGGATGTTGGATCACTCATTATCAGAGAAATGCAAATCAAAACCACTATGAGGTACCATTTCACACCAGTCAGAATGGCTGCGATCCAAAAGTCTACAAGTAATAAATGCTGGAGAGGGTGTGGAGAAAAGGGAACCCTCTTACACTGTTGGTGGGAATGCAAACTAGTACAGCCACTATGGAGAACAGTGTGGAGATTCCTTAAAAAACTGGAAATAGAACTGCCTTATGATCCAGCAATCCCACTGCTGGGCATACACACTGAGGAAACCAGAAGGGAAAGAGACACGTGTACCCCAATGTTCATCACAACAATGTTTATAATAGCCAGGACATGGAAGCAACCTAGATGTCCATCAGCAGATGAATGGATAAGCAAGCTGTGGTACATATACACAATGGAGTATTACTCAGCCATTAAAAAGAATACATTTGAATCAGTTCTAATGAGGTGGATGAAACTGGAGCCTATTATACAGAGTGAAGTAAGCCAGAAAGAAAAACACCAATACAGTATACTAACGCATATATATGGAATTTAGAAAGATGGTAACAATAACCCTGTGTACAAGACAGCAGAAGAGACACTGATGTATAGAACAGTCTTATGGACTCTGTGGGAGAGGGAGAGGGTGGGAAGATTTGGGAGAATGGCATTGAAACATGTAAAATATCATGTATGAAACGAGTTGCCAGTCCAGGTTCGATGCACGATACTGGATGCTTGGGGCTGGTGCACTGGGACGACCCAGAGGGATGGTATGGGGAGGGAGGAGGGAGGAGGGTTCAGGATGGGGAACACATGTATACCTGTGGCGGATTCATTTTGATATTTGGCAAAACTAATACAATTATGTAAAGTTTAAAAATAAAATAAAATTAAAAAAAAAAGAAAATGGATGTTGGAAAACATCCTCTCTGCCATAAGATTTTGTTGCTAAAATAATATGAAAGAGACAGTGTTAGTCACTGAGTCATATCCAACTCTTTGTGACCCCATGGGCTGTAGCCTGCCAGGCTCCTCTGTCCATGAAATTCTCCAGGCAAGAATATTGGAGTGGCTTCCCATTTCCTTCTCCAGCAGATCTTCCTGACCCAGGTTCAATCCAGGTCTCTTTTCTGTCTGAACCACCCATGTATATGCATTAATTATAAGAGCTCAGTCTATATATTTGAAAATACATCAGAGTTGTTTCACCTATATAAAATTCTTCCAGACCAAAATTCATAGTGGAATTTGAAGTGTTTGCATGAATACATGGAGGGCAACTCCTTCCAATTATTTTTTAAAGCTACTAATTGGCATTATGGAAGATAGATGGTTTCTAGACTGCATCAAACACTGCTGTATAATTGGTGGATTGAATGAGATTGAAAAATGAGTTTGATGATGAGGAAAGCAGAGCCTGAGGTGCCCTTCTTTTGCATCTTGAGCTGTGTATCAATTCCAATGATCTTTTGCTCTGTAACAAACCACTCTTAATCTTGTATGATTCTGGTGTTTGAAATCCTCAGCTGAACAGTTCTTACTTAGGGTCCCTGGAGCAGTTGCAGTCAAATGCAGGTGTGGCTGGAGATATCCGAAGTCTTCTTTATTCAAGTGTCTGATGCTTGGTCTCTAAGATCACTGGGATGGTTGAAATGGTTGGGTGCTGGGCCAGCATCTCTCTCTTCAAGCAGCTACCCTGCAAAACTAACTTGTCTCCCTTGAGAATGGTGGGCCTGTGATGGTCAGACCTCTCCATGTGGCTGGCTTACCCCCAGGATGAGCATTCCAAAGAATTCAAGTGGAAGCTGTAAGTTTTCTTCTTAGAGCATACTCTTGGAAGTCCCAGAAAGTTGCTTCCTCCACATCCTGTTGGTCAAGAAGATCACTAGGTCCAGTCAAGATCCAAGAGAATGAGAATTAGACTCCATCTCTCAGTGCAAGGAGCATCACAAGTATATATAGACAGAAGACACTGACGATAGTCATCAACTTCTGTATGAGTTAACTGATGGAGCGCATCTGAAACAGCTGATCCTATCACTAAGACATAATCCGTGCTTAGATAATATAAAGAACCATGCACTCAAATACTTTAAAGTTTGAGCAAAGCTTCTGTGATTACAATGACTGATTCCTTTTCTTATTTTCTTTAACACATATGGGCTGACGAAGGATGGCTTTGTTTTGTTTGGGGAATCTAATCTAGCATGTCTAGCATGTGCATGCTCAGTCATGTCCAACCCTTTGAGACCCCCAGGACTGTAGCCTACCAGGCTCCTCTGTCCATGGGATTTCCCAGGCAAGAATACTGGAGTGGGTTGCCATTTCCTTTTTCAGGAAATCTTCCTTGACCCAGGAATCGAACCCATGTCTCTTATATCTCCTGCATTGGCAAGCAGATTCTTTACCACTTGTGCCACCTGGGGAATCTAATATGAACAGGTAATGTTTATTGAACTTTTCTGATATGCTAAGCTCTTTTAAAAATGATCTAACATGATCCTTGCCACAAACCTTTTAGGTAAGTACTCTGTGTATTTGGATTCCTCATACACTAAAGACTAAAACACAGAGATTTTTGTGACTTATTCTGGATCACACAGCATCTAGTACCAAATGGAAGAGAGCTACCCAATCTAGCTAATAGCAGTGACTGATTTATATCTTGCCATGTGGTTGAAAAATCTGTAAAGATAGCATGTTAAATTACATTTTATTATGCATGTCATGAATTAATTTCATTCTTGTTTACCACAAAAAATTATAGTATATCCTCTCTATGGAATACTATACAACTGTCACAAAGGATGAAGTAGGTAATTATGTATTACTTTAAAAACAAAGTTGTAGGATATACATGATATATACATGTATATATATATATATATCAGTTCAGTTCAGTCACTCAGTCGTGTCCAACTCTTTGCAACCCCATGGACTGTAGCACACCAGGCTTCCCTGTCCATCACCAACTCCCAGAGCTCGCTCAAGTTTGTATTCATCAACTAGGTGATGCCATCTAGCCATCTCATCCCCTGTCATCCCCTTCTCCTCCTGCCTTCAATCTTTCCCAGCATAATATATATGTATACACATAAAATTTACTTTCTATGTATATATCATATATATACAGTAAATGAGATTCCAGGAAAAGGTACATTAGAAACTGTTATATGTACTTCATACTGGGAAAAGGGAATTGGGTTCATTTGAAAAAACAAAGAGCCCTTCTTCCTTTTCTTACTTTATTACTTAGTGCCATAGCAGATGCTGGCTTGGCTCAGCCCACACCAAAGGTTACTGCTCCCATATGTATTATTTTCGCTTCAACCTTCTCTCTCTCTCTCTTTCTCCCTCTCCCCACCCCCTTTCTCTTTCTCTTTCCCTTGCCCCCAGGATTTTTCTTGCTGTCCTGGCTCGGGTCAGGTCAGAAGCCCCTGGGAGCAGATCTCAACTCTTGATGCACAGCAGTACACACTCTCACCTCTCTGCAGTGTGTTCTTCACAGCCTCGTGTGCATCCCCACAGACATGTGCACCCCGGTTCTCCACAGCAGTCCCCCGTCCCCCTTTCACACCCTCTGTACTGGCATACCCCTTCCCTGCTCCACTCTCCAACTTACCACACTTCCTGGGATCACCTCTCAAAGAGACGGCCTGCACCTGAAGCCTTCTCTCAGCATCTGCTTTAGAGAGACCTTTAACTAGGACAAATACTATTTGAACTTTTTGCTTTGTGTTCATGTAACTTTCACTTAAGCAAACAAAGAACTTCTACATTTAATGAATAACATGATCAAAGAGCACACTATCTTCAGGCACCAGTGTGGGCTGCATTGTCCCTCAGCACACCTGGGCTCCGGGCTGAGGCTCTGAGCAGCCTTCTGGCTTCTCCTAATGAACACGAACACAATCCGAGGCCACATTTGTGTCTAAGGAAAGCTGGAATCTGGGCAGGGTCTCTCCAGTGAGGCTTGGAGGGAAGGATTCTGAGCACACGGCCTTGCAAAGCAGCTTCATGACTTATTTCTCTGCTTTCCCGACCCCAAACCCCTCTCACAACCATCTTCAATTTCACACGCCTTTTGCTCATCACCATGCCATTACTAAGGATGCTTGCTTCCCACAAGTACGTGGCCTGGGCCCAGAGACCCTGCGATTCATTGTCTGGCTCTAACCCAGTGCCCCAGGCTCTGGCCCTAGGGAGCCGAACTAAGTCGTCTCAAGATTACAAGCCATTTCAGCCCAATCAGGGGTTAAGGCCCCTACTTTTTAACATCCTGCTTTTATTTGCAGGCTATGAAGTGTAATAGTTCACCATTTTGGTTTAAGTATCACCATAAAAGTCAGTGAGATGGAACAGGCAATAAGTAGTTCTTTTACATAGTGTGGCTGAGGCTGGGAGCTGACGTCTTCATTAACCCACAGAAACGGCTCTGAGATGAAATGCTGGGTGGGTGCTCCTCGGCGTCAGGGATCACTCAGATCCTGTGATGTCACATCCACCTATTTCTGACCCCGAGTGCCGCACTTTGCCCCTTCCTGGTGCTGATGCTGAGCAAGGTGGGAACTCGAGAGGAAAGGAGCAGATGAACATTGTAAGCTGATGCTGAGCACACTGGGATGAAAAGTGAAAAACTCTTCCCGATATGGAGGTGTTCCCCCAGCAAGACACCTCTCCTTACCATCCACCTGCCATCAAGCATTTGGGGTAACCAGAGTCTGTCCCAGGGATGTAGAATCAGTAGGCACATGCTGTGGTCTGAATGTCCATGTGCTTAGTCAGTCATGTCCTACTCTTTGCAACCCCATGTACTTCATCCCGCCAGGCTCCTCTGTCCACAGAGATTCTCCATGGCAAGAATACTGGAGTGGGTTGCCACGCTCTACTCCAGGGTATCTTCCCAACCCAGGGATCTAACCCAAGTCTCCTGCCTCACAGGTGGATCTTTACCATCTGGGCCACCAGTGAAGCCAAAGAACACTGGAGTGGGTAGCCTATCCCTTCTCCAGGGTATCTACCCAGCCCAGAAATTGAAACAGGTCTCCTTCATTGCAGGTGGGTTCTGATCTACCAGGGAAGCCCCTGAATGTCTGTGTCTCCCTTAAACCTCACACCTTAGAATCCTAATCCCCAGTGTGACAATAAGAGGAGGTAGGGCCTTTGGGATATTAGAGTAGAGTCCTCAAAAATGATGGGCTTCCTGGGCAGCTCAATGGTAAAGAATCTTCCCGCCAATGCAGGAGACGTAGCTTTGATCCCTGGGTTGGGAAGATCCCCTGGAGGAGGAAATGGCAACCCACTCCAGTATTCTTGCCTGAGAAATCCCATGGACAGTGGAGCCTGGTAGACTACAGTCCATGGGGTAGTATAGAGTTGGGCACGCCTTTAGCAAATAAACAAAAATAACCTCATAAATGAGATAAGCTCTTTCATAAAAGGGACCCCACAGAGATTCCTAGGTCCTCCACTGGATGAGAATACATGAGAAATCAGAAGTCTGCAGCCCAGAAGAAACTGTTAGTCACTGAATCATATCCAACTCTCTGTGACCCTATGGACTGTGGCCCACCAGGCTCCTCTGTCCATGGCATTCTCTAGGCAGGAATGCTGGAGGGGTTGCCATTCCATTCTACAAAGGATCTTCCTGACCCAGGGATCAAACCTGGATCTCCTACATTGTGGGCAGATTCTTTACCATCTGAGCCAGCAGGGGAGCCCAGAAGATGGCTGTCACTATAACCTGCAGGCACCCTGACGTCCAACTTCCAGCTTCCAGAAGGGTGAGAAATAAGATTCTGTTATAAACACAGAAGTTACCCAGTCTGCAGTGTTTCATTCTAGCAGACCAAGTGGACTTAGACAACATAATTATGACAAAACAATTGTGTTCTGCTTATCGGGGTGCCATTTGCTTATGTCAGAATTCTAGAAGACATTCTCTATGGAACACCCATTCCATGGTTGTATGAGGCGGGGGTGGGGAAGAGTTCATTAAGTGAAATAAGTTGGTGGAAAAGGTTAACCAGGGATTTCTCACTACATAGAATTGAGGACTCAAAGAGCTTTAATATGTTGACATGTACACAAATAGCCAAAGATATTTATTTGAAATTTTTCTCAAGGAATTTCTCTTAAAGTTCAAGTCTCATGCCTTCCTGACTTCTGGGGTCCTTCCTCCTGATGCATGATGCAAGAACCTTGCCCAGTCCATGGTGACCTAGCACTTGAACACACCAGACCCAGACCCTCCACTGCACTAAGAGATATATATCGCCCATACTTCTGTAGCTGCCGCTCACACAGTTTCCCAGCCCTCTTCCCTAATTCTGCTCCTACCCTAGGCTTCCCAGGTGTCACAGTGGTAAAAGAACCCGCCTGCCAAGGCAGAAGACGTGGGTTCAATCCCTTGGTTGGGAAGATCCACTGGAGAAGGAAATGGCAACCCATTCCAGGTTCTTGCCTGGGAAATCCCATGGGGTCTCAAAGAGTCTGACACAACTGAGAGACTGAGCACTCACATATGCCCTTACTCTTAAATGACAGGATAAGGGTTTATAGCCAAGACAAGTTGTTTTCATTTTCTTTATCACCAAGCCATTATTCTCTATAGGTTTATTATTCCATCTCCTTTTTCTCCTCAGCACCAACTCCCCATAGCCAATTTTACCCAAATGATTTTTTAAATTATTGCCTCATAGCTCAGTTGGTAAAGAATCTGCCTGCAATTCAGGAGACCCTGGTTCGATTCCTGGGCTGGGAAGATCCCCTGGAGAAGGGAAAGGCTACCCACTCCAGTATTCTGGAGAATTCCATGGATTATACAGTCCATAGAGTGGCAAAGAGTTGGACATGACTGAGCGACTTTCACTTCACTTCACTATGCCTGCAATGCAGGACACTCCGGTTCGATTCCTGAGTCTGGAAGATCTGCTAGAGAAGAGATAGACTACCCACTCCAGTATTCTTGGGCTTCCATTGTGGCTCAGCTGGTAAAGAATCTGCCTGCAATGCGGGAGTCCTGGGTTTGATCCCTGGGTTGGGAAGATCCCCTGGAGAAGGGAAAGGCTACCCATTCCAGTATTCCGGCCTGGAGAATTCCAAGGACTGTATAGTCCTTGGGGTTGCAAAGAGTTGGTCATGACTGAGTGACTTTCACTTTCACGTGTATCTAGAATTTATTTATTTACCTTGGGCTGTGTTGGGTCTTGGTTGTGGCATGCAGGGTGACTTGTGGCATGTGGGCTCTTCATGGAGGCCAGCAGGCTTCTCTTTAGTTGAGGCACACAGGCTCAGTAGTTATAGGACTGGGCTCAGTTGCCCTGCAGAGTGTGGGATCTTCATTTCCCCACCAGGGATGGAACCCTCACCCCCTGCATTGCAGGGTGGATTCTTAACCACTGGACCACCAAAGAAGTCCCACAGATTTTTTTTTTAATGAAGAAATCTACCCTTGTCTTATAAAAAGGACCATTCAACACACTTTCTCCCATGACCAGAACTTGGTAGGTCTTCAGTACATGTTAATGTCTTGTCTTGACTTTCCACATTTTTATTTTCTTAGAAAAAAAAAATCATAAGAGCTAAAGCTCTACAGAGTGGCTCTCAGATTCAGTGGGACCAGACACCCACACTGGCCCAAGGATGCCATGGCCCTGTAGCAAGACATAATGCACCTCCTTCTTATTTTCACATTCATGCCAACACCACTAATCCATCACAGCATAACCTGCCTCTTTACGACCCTCCTGTGGATCCATTAAATTTTCTCTGGGGAGTAAAACCTGTTTGACCTCCCTGCCTTGACTCTTGCTTCCTTAAAAAGCCATTCTCTTGGAAAGACTTTCCAATCATCTTTATCTTCCTCATAAAGGTGAAGTAATGATCACATGACCATCTCTTAACAAACATGCATTGTTTAAGCCAGAAAAACTACTCCCCTGCCCCTTGTAAGGTCTTTACTTTGCAGGAATGCCTCTTGTATTCAGTGTATTTCAAGCTGCCAGGTATCTCCCTTTCTGGTCCATGGTCCCTTGCCTCATATGTACATCATGAGGTAATGGGATAAGAAGGAACATCATATGCCAGTTCCAGAGACTGGGCCCAAGAATACTGGAAAAAATCTCTGCTCTATGAAGCCTGTGCCTATGAAAAGAGCATTTTCTTTTTTATTGTACAAAAATGCATAAGACACTACAGAAAAGTCTGTCTTCAGACACCCAGAAATAATAATCAGTAGGTAAGTACAGCAATTAGAATGGGTGAGTGCAACCTATCATTTTGCTAATTGGAAAATCAAATTTAGTTTACAATGGAAGTAGCTTCTTCTATGTCAACCTAGGTTCTATAGTTAGCAAGAATGTAACTTGAAGTCACCATTCAATGGTTTGCTGAACACTTGGAGTTAAAGAAGGAAGCTAAGATGGTAGCCTCTATCACTCACACATAGAAGATTCAGAATCTTTTCCCATCCATGATAACTTAACACAGCACGCAAAACCAAGCATTCTACTGCATGAAAATACACCCAATCTCTGGTCCTTTCGTAGCTGTGACCCATTTACTAAGAGTCCCGTCCCTCTATGCCTAGTTCTTGGCTCCCTACCTCTAAATGATAGAATTGGGGTTAAAACCAGACAGGGGCCAAGTCCCAGACACTAAGCTCTCCACAAAAACAGATTTTATCACTGTGCATGGCTGCATTTCTGATTCACTGTCCTCTAACCATTTATTTCCTTCAACTCCACCCTCCCCAAGGTATTCCAATGATAATTTTGTGTTTTCTCCCAATTTTGCTTTCACTGTCTTTTCCCAAGTTTAGGTTCCACATTTTCTTCTCCATTATATTCTTTCTAAAAATTGTATTAGTTTATGTATGCGTCTTTGGCTGTGTTGGGTCTTTGCTAAGGTGCGCTGGCTTTCTCTGCTTGCAGGGCTACTCTAGCTGCGGGGTGCAGGCTTCACAGCGCAGTGGCTCCTCTTGTCGCAGAGCATGGCTCTAGGGCAAGGGCGCTTCAGTGGTTGCAGCCCGTGGGCTCTAGAGCACGAGCTCAGAGGTTGTGCCCCAGGGGCCCAGCTGCCCCATGGCATGTGGGGTCTTCCCAAACCAGAAATCCAAACCTGTGTCCCCTGCATTGGCAGGCAGATTCTTAACCACAGAACCACCAGGGAAGATCCATTATACTCTTGACTTAACCTCCACAGCTATTTTGATTATTCCCTTTAGCTATGGTCTTTCCATCAAAGTTACATCGATACCACTGAGCTTTCTCTGACTGATGAATGGGGGCCAGTAAAGTGCTTCTTTGCCAACCATTTACGTACTTCCAAGGATGTTACTGCTGCGTTATTCTCATTGTCACCTTTTCGTCAAGAATAGCCTTCTAATAAATTAATGACAGCAGATTCTCTCTGGAAAAATTCTGGAGTGCTCATGAAAGAATCATTTTATGATCCCAAAAGTTCTGCCAAAGTTCCCCCAAAGTTCTGCCTTTGTGGGTACTTGCATCATTTACTATTTTTCCTTGTGTTTCTGGAGGCTTGGCTTTCTCATCTTTGAATTATTCCTGTGGAACAGTGAAATATGCCCTGAGCCTCATACGTGCAACATCAGGACGGTGTCTTTTCCCAGGGGATTAAGGTTGAAACGTGTCACAACCCCGTCCCCAGGTGACTAACATGGACTGGCTTGTGTCCCCTCGGTGAAGGCGTCCAGAACACATTGAAATCATCTGAGACATGAGTAACATTTAGCTTGTTCCCAATCCTCCTAGATCCCAGCACAACAAAGACTTCCTTGAGCTGCAGACTTTATGACTGTGATCCATTACCTTGGGCATCAGATGACAGAAGAGAGCAACAGAAAGACCCGAAGTGCAGAGTAAAGGGCAGTGGGTGTCCAGAGCCTGCAGCTGCCACCACTGTTTTCTTCAGGTTAACCTCCTGAGAACTCCCCGGAGAGGGCAATTTTGTTCCCATAACTCATTTATCATCTACGGTATTCTCCTAATTGGCTTCCCATCTTCCTTTCATTTCTTCATATTATACAAATACGCCCCTGAGCTAATATCCCCCCTCTGTTGATTTGTGGACATTTCCTCACCTGCTGATCTTGTATCCATATCCATCTATCTCTCAGTTTCCCACATTACTTACCTGTGTATTCATCCAGATGTTTGGAATTGCTAGAAGTCTGAACTCCGTTTTTCAGAATGGAGCGGGTGAGGGGTTATTTCATTCAACATGATTTGAAGTGTCACCCAATCTATCTATATTTGGAAAGATCTGCTCACTTGGCGCCATACAGAACCAGACACAGCCTAAGGCCTTATGTTTCCTGTTTAACTTAACAACCTACACAAATGTCTCTTTTACATATTATCAATATGTCTTTAATAGTCTTGCGATTCTTGAAACAATCTGAGTCTGATCTGAATCAGAGAAATCCTGCAGGCTGTGGTAATGGGGACCCCACTGGCTCGCATGACCAAGTACAATTTCAGAACACATGCATTAGCCCAGAAAAGTATTTTTCATGCCTTTTGAAGAACGTGCATGCATGCAATGTGTGCGTGCTAAGTTGCTTCAATCATGACCATCTCTTTGCAACTCTATGGATTGTAGCCTGCCAGGCTCCTCTGTCCACGGGATTCTCCAGGCAAGAATACTGGAAGGGGGTTGCCATGCCCTCCTCCAGGGGATCTTCCTGACCCAGGGATCGAACCTGAGTCTCTTATGTCTCCTGCATTGACAGGTGGGTTCTTTACCACTAGCGCCACCTGGGAAGCCCCTTTGGGAGAACACCTACTCTTAGTTATTTTATTTAACATGTGTTTAAGACTTATGGTCTGGTAGGATCTTTTCATTTCATTTTTACTTCTGTTTCGACACGGGATGGGATGGAGCAGGATGTGGTTTACAGAACAGCTCAGTGACGTTATTGATAACAATGACACATTTTCTTTTCTTTCTCTGCCATATAGGTCTCTTCTTTCTGTCAGTAAAATAGTTACTATAACCCTGTTTGAAGGCTTCCAACACTCACAGATGTGTTCGTTATATACAACGTTCACTGCAGAAAGAATAACTAGGTTAAAGTAGACATTTTCCAGTTATAGGGAGAGGTAGAATTCCTGACTTTTTTAGGGTGCAAATAATAAAGTGTGAACCCCATTGGTGTAGCCTTGGTGAGCCCTCCAGACCAGAAATTCAGACACCCAACTGGTATTATGTCTAGCAAGTGGGTAGAGTGGCAATGAGGAGTAATATGAATGAAGCCTAGGAAAAAAGAAAATGCAACAAGAAAAAAAACAATGGCCAGAATTATTCTCCAGACTGGATAAAGTTACCCCTTAAGTTCAATGAACAACTTTCTAACATTTTTTTGAGTGTTGACACCAGGGAAAAAGTAGAAGAAGAGATCCTTGATAATAAATAGAAGCACTAAGTTCACCTGGAAAAAGGTGACTGACTGTACATTGGTTCAATGTCATCGGCTTTATACATCAATTGTTTATGAGTTTGATTACTGTGAGTTGGTTCCAAGAGTTTGGGCATCAAATGAACAGCAATCAATCCAGTTATATTTCAGGACATCCAAAATTGAGAGATTGGAGATTGCCACTTCTTTGTCCTGGCCCACTGGACTCCCTCTTTGAGAGAATTTGAATGTTGAGTCAAGTGTGTGTGTATATGTGTGTGTGTGTGTGTGTGTGTGTGTGTTAAGTTGCTTCAGTCATGTCTGACTCCTTGCCACTCTATGGACTGTAGCCCACCAGGCTCCTCTGCCCCTGGGATTCTCCAGGCAAGAATACTGGAGTAGGTTCCCGTGTCCTCCTCCAAGGGATCTTCCCGACCCAGGGATCAAATCCACATTTCTTAACATCTCCTGCATTGGCAAGGGGTTTCTTTACCACTAGCAGCACCTGGGAAGCCCTGAGTCAAATATAAAAAAAAAATCATAAATCATCAGAACTGTATTTCCAGAGGCACTTTTTGAGATTTTCCATGCATTCCTACTGCTGACATTCCTTCAAGTTCTCCTGCTTTCTGTCCTTCTCAAGATTGGGAAATGCAGCTTTTCCTTTACTTCTCTTAACTATCCACTATATACTTCCAAAAAAAAAAAGCACTGTTTAAAAACTTTGCTTTCATTAGCCTGATGTGAATTCTCTTTCTTGCAACCTGGGGACCATAAGTCATTCAGGAACCATGAGGGCTTTTCCACTGGGGTACAAATCAAGGTACATGAAAGCCACAACTTCTTTAACTGGATTTCAGGACCCAGGGGCAGGATAACTAACCTTTTATTAGGGAAGCTGTGAACCCTGCCTCCTCCTCTCCAGGCAGAGACAAACAGTTCTCCACCCAGGCCTGACTGAGCAATGCAATGGTCTGAGCCCACAGGCGTTCGCACAGGAAGAAGTTGCTGGAACTTGCTCAGGAGGCCCTAGCCAGCCCCACATGCTAGAGGGCCCAGGAGGAGGGCTCCTGTCTCACCCTGGGCGGTCGGATGGAAAGAAAGCATGTCTACCGCCCGGTTCTGGCAGCCAAAGCAGCACCAGCACCAGAGAAGGTTCGGACTCCAGACCCCCCAAAACCAGGAAATTCCACTGGAGCTAAAATTGTAGCTGGCTCCCCAGCCACACTCTCAGCTCACACACGCTTCAGCCTCGGCACAGCTAGTATCCACACCATACCATGTTACCCACGTGGAGTGAATTATGGAAGCTATGGAACTGCTGGGGCTGAGGTCTGCTGTCCCTCTCCCACACTCTGAACCCTGGGGCAAGAGGGCCCTTCACCCTCCATATGCTTGAATACTTGGAATGAGCTCGCTGTTCATTTTAACAACAGCATCAGAGACAGAAAACAAACATGCATGGGCCAGGCACTCAGCTAGAGAGTTAATGAAAATTATCTATCCATTCTTTCTGACAACATTTTGTCCAGAGTAATATTATCCCCATTTTACCAAAGTTGCCTGGTTTACAAATGTTGCCTGAGTTTGCATGATGTCTATGGGCCAGGTTTGGAATTTGAGCCCAGCTCTCTTAGGTCTGAAGCCGAGGGAAATGATTCTTTCTAACTGATGAACCTCAGGGTGTCTGCACTGATGCTCAAGTGCCTTTTTAAAATTAGAAAACCAGACCCAGCCGTGAGACTTCTCTCTACTGGAAGAGCCAGGAAATGCTCTCCTCTAGGCTAGGAGATTTTCCTCTGCCCATCCTAGCAAGGTCATTGTCATGATCAGTTCACAAAGGATATGACTTGGAGGAAAGAGCCAGGACTAGGAATCCAAAGGCACCTTTGGCCTGACATGGGTTCTGACCCTTGCCTTCTTTGTGTCTTCAACCCATTCATTTCTAAGACAGGGTGTAACAGTGTCTAGCTGCACTCGCCATGTGCTTTGTGCATAAGGCAGCCATCGATCAAAAGGCAAGGGAGGAAGCCATCTGCCCCGGTGGAGATAAGTTTTTATTACTAACATTGTTTAGACTTGAAAAGGAAGGTGGCTTTTGATTAGTTTTATGATTTCTTTTAAGTTGTTGCACAGTCGTGTCTGACTCTTTGCCACCCCATGCAACCCCATGGACTGCAGCCCACCAGGCTCCTTTGTCCATGGAATTCTCCAGGCAAGAATACTGGAGTGGGTAGCCACTTCCTTCTCCAGGGGATCTTTCCAACCCAGGGACTGAACCCAAGTCTCCTGCATTGCAGGCAGATTCTTTACCGTCTTAGCTACCAGGAAGCCCTATAGACAATGTAACCTTTACAACCTTTAGAGAGTGGGGTGGTGAGGTGGGAGGTCCTCCCAATTCTAATTCTGTAAGGGAATTCTAGTGCTCCTAGATCAAGGAATCTGCAAGAAAAATTCAAAGACTTACAGACCATGAAATCAAATCCATCACTGACAAATCTAGAAATTAAAGCCCCTGAAAGAGAAAAGACTTGCCTAAGATCACGTAGTAAATTAGAGCAGAGTAAAAGTTAATCTTCTCTTTAGCTTTAAAAATGTAAAGGCATTTTTTTTCTTTTTTCTTCTCTACAGATGTAAAATAATATTATCCCAGTATCTGATGGCCAGAAAAGGAACCCCAATATTTCCAAGGGACCCAGTCCCTTCCTCTTCTGATTCTGACCCTCAGGCTGAGTTTCCTTGGATGGAGGGAGCACAGGACTTGAAAACCAAAGACTTGGGTTCAAGCCTTTGTGTGCTGATGACCTCACTGTGGAGGGATGAGACATGAATAGCTAGTCCATGCTATCAGGTGGAATATCTGCCCCAGACACCAGCATGAGCAGTGTCCCAAAGAGGACCTGATGAGCTGTCAAATCAGCAGAACAAGAAAATAACACTTCAGGGAGACAGAGGAGAGCAACCCTCTGTCTCTTCCATGAACCCCTCCCAGCTCACCTGATGTCCCTCTGGCTTTCTAAGCCCTTCATCAGTTACTTAAACAGAGGTGTTGCTTGGTAATGCTTTGTTTAGGAAACATGATATTTCAGGAAAACCATAGGAGATTTGGAGACAACAGACCTGTTTACAATTCTTTTCTGTGCTGTGCTTAGTGTCTGACTCTTTGCGACCCCGTGGACTATAGCCCACCAGGTTCCTCTGTCCATGCGGATTCTCCAGGCAAGAATACTGGAGTGGGTTGCAATGCCCTCCTCCAGGGGATCTTCCCAACCCAGGTCTCCTGCATTGCAGATGGTTTTTTTACTAGCTGAGCTACCAGGGAAGCCCACAGCTCATCTCTGCCATTTGCTAACTGAATGATTTTGAACAGGATCCTTTACCTTTGAAACTGTGCTTTCTCGATGGTAACGATAACCCTATAAGCGAGACAGCAAAAGAGACACCGACGTATAGAACAGTCTTTTGGACTCTGTGGGGGAGGGAGAGGGTGGGATGATTTGGGAGAATGGCATTGAAACATGTATAATATCATATATGAAACGAATCGCTAGTCCAGGTTCGATGCATGATACTGGATGCTTGGGGCTGGTGCACTGGGACGACCCAGAGGGATGGTACGGGGAGGGAGGTGGGAGGGGGGTTCAGGATGGGGAACACGTGTATACCTGTGGTGGATTCATGTTGACGTATGGCAAAACCAATACAATATTGTAAAGTAATTAACCTCCAATTAAAATAAATTAAAAAAAAAAAACAAAAAAACTGTGCTTTCTCTTCCACAAAAAGGGAACAATGACCCAAACTTCTCGTGACTGGTAGAGGGTTAAATGAGAAGCTAGATAGAAAGCCTCTACCACTCTGTTTGGCTCCTGGTGAATACAAAGTAGTTCCTTTTTCATCAATTGGACAGCTAACTCCTTGAGGGTAAGTTCAGGCCTTATGACTTAACATCTCTCATGGCTTTTTCATAGTGGTACCCAAAATCATTGCTGATTTGAGTTGTCTCAAAAACGGTCAATAGAGAGAAGGGCGAGTCCATGAACAACAGACAAAAGTTGGATTTCCACTATTTTCTTTGGATATCCATCACAATCTGAGTTGAGTTTCTTGACAGTGCGTCATGGCTCTGGGTCGCTGTATGATTCCATCAGTGGCTTGATGAAGGGTCAGGCCGACAACCAAAGAAGAAAAATTACTTCCCCCAAATCCCAGAACCCAGATGGTTTTACCGGTGATCACTTAAAAATTTCCATATGGCAATCTCTACAGTATATTCATTTTCCCAGAACACTAAAACTGATTAAAAAATTACAAATTCAATAAAGCAAATGAAGCCATCATGCCAAAACCTGACCAAAAGAAGGTTTTATCATTATAGCCAATGAGAGTGCTATACCAAAATTTGTCACAATTACTGAATGGTCTACAAAAAAGTGGTATTATTATTTACAGGCGTACTTCAGAAATGTCAGAGGTTTGGTTCCAGACCACTATAATAAAACAAATATTTCAATAATGCCAGTCACTTGAATTTTTTGGTTTCCCAATGCATATAAATGTTATGATCACACTATACTGCAGTCTATTAAATGTGTAGTTGCATTATGTCTAAAATCAACAATCTACATACCTTAATATATAAAAAAAAACATTATTGCTAAAGATTGCTAGCCATCCTCTGACCCTTCAATGAGTTGTAGTCTCTTGCTGGCAAGGGTCTTGCCTCGATGTTGATGGCAGTTAACTGATCAAGGTGGCGATGTGACTGCGACGATTTCCTAAAATAAGACAATAATGAAGTTACAACCTCAGTTCAGTTCAGTCACTCAGTCGTGTCTGACTCTACCACATCAGCTCTTACTTTTGCAAACTATATCACTGTAGCATGACATGGTGTTTGAGAGAATTTTACCTACAGTAGCTGCTGCTAAGTCGCTTCAGTCGTGTCCGACTCTGTGCGACCCCAGAGACGGCAGCCCACCAGGCTCCCCCGTCCCTGGCATTCTCCAGGCAAGAACAGTGAAGTGGGTTTCCATTTCCTTCTCCAATGCATGAAAGTGAAAAGGGAAAGTGAAGTCGCTCAGTCATGTCCAACTCTTCGCGACCCCATGGACTGCAGCCCACCAGTCTCCTCCCTCTGTGGGATTTTTCAAGCAAGAGTACTGGAGTGGGGTGCCATCGCCGTCTCCGACCCACAGTAGAGCTTCTTGTAAAGTTGGAGTCAATCCTCTCAAACCCTGCTGCTGCTTTATCCACTAAGTTTATGTAATACTCCAGATACTTGGTTGTCATTTCAGCCATCTTCATAACATCTTTACCAAGAGGAGATTCCAGGAGTTAAGAGTCCAAACAGCAGACAAAAATTATGTAATGAGTTGACCAGTAAAAGTTTAATACAAAGAATTATTAACTATTGCTGTTCAGTTGCTCAGTCGTGTCTGATTCTCTGTGATCCCATGGACTGCAGCACGCCAAGCTTTCCCATCCTTCACCATCTCCCAGAGCCTGCTCAAACTGATGTCCATTGAGTTGGTGATGCCATCCAACCATCTCGTCCTCTGTCATCCCCTTCTCCCCTTGCCTTCAATCTTTCCCAGCTTCAGGGCCTTTTCCAATGAGTCGGTTCTTCCCATCAGGTGGCCAAAGTATTGAAGCTTCAGCCTCAGCATCAGTCCCTCCAATGAATATTCGGGGTTGATTTCCTTTAGGATGGACTGGTTTGATCTCCTCGTAGTCCAAGGGACTCTCAAGAGTCTTCTCCAATAACACAGTTCAAAAACATCAGTTCTTCAGTGCTCAGCTTTATTTACGGTTCAACTCTCATGTCCAAACATGCTACTGGAAAAACCACAGCTTTGACTAGACAGACCTTTGTTGGCAAAGTCATATCTCTTTGTTATTAACTATATCTCCCCAAGTAATATCTCCATGTTATTAACTGCAGTGTCGAGTAAAGAGGATTCCAAGAACAATAGAAATAGCAGAGTAGGAAGAAGCATGAGCTCTAGGGCTGAGGCAGAAAGCCCAAGGAAGGAATCAATCTAGAAAACAGCTCAGAGCAGAGATCCAGATTGGGTTCACAATGGTGCTGCTTTGGCCCACCAGGTAGTGGAGAAATTTGCCAAAGTGTGCACATCTTGGGTGCTGGGGTAAGCAGCCCATGGTAAAATGCCATGTCCCTGGTGGTGAGTGCCACCGGGTGTCCCCTGGCCTCCTTCCTCTAGAGAAGCAAAGACTCAATAACAGAACCAAGATGGAACAGCCCCTTTCCAGTCCGGTGTCTCTCCAGCGCCCTCTACTGAAACCTCTCACCATGTCACAAGCAGGGCAATGAAGGTCAAAAGCTGATAACTAGCACATACACCAAAATACATGAAATAGAAGAAAATAAATTAAGATCACCAATAACCCCAACAACCAAAATAAATCTTCTCTTGATATTTCAATAAATGCTCCTCTAAAGCTTTCATTTATTTGGAAGGGAAAGTGTGTTTTCATATTTCCTTTTTATGTCACCAAGATGGTATTTTGTATATAACTTAACCATATTACTTTTTTCACTTAACACCATAAGTAATGCTTAACATCATTAAAAATCCCTTTAACATCATTTTATTGGGTACATAATATTCCACAATGGAATGCTTAATTTACTAAGTAGCCTTCTAAATCAATGAGAAAAACACAACACACTAATAGATAAAAGGACAAAGACAGCAAAAACAAAAACAAAAACAAAAACTAATCACTGAATATGAACTACGACCATTAAACAAAGATGCTGCTGCTGCTGCTGCTAAGTCGCTTTAGTCGTGTCCGACTCTGTGCATCCCCGTAGACGGCAGCCCACCAGGCTCCCCCGTCCCTGGGATTCTCCAGGCAAGAATACCGGAGTGGGTTGCCATTTTCTTCTCCAATGCATGAAAGTTAAAAGTGAAAGTGAAGTCACTCAGTCATGCCCAATTCTTAGCAACTCCATGGACTGCAGCCCACCAGGCTTCTCCGTCCATGGGATTTTCCAGGCAAGAGGACTGGAGTGGGGTGCCATTGCCTTCTCCAAACAAAGATGAGGAAATGCTAAACCTTATGAATAATCGGGGCTTCCCTGATAGCTCAGTTGGTAAAGAATCTGCCTGCAATGCAGGAGATCTGGTTTGATCCCTGGGTTGGGAAGATACCCTGGAGAAAGGAAAGGCTACCCACACCAGTATTCTGGCCTGGAGAATTCCAAGGACTGTATAGTTCATGGGGTCACAAAGAGTTAGACACAACTGAGTGACTTTCACTTCACTTCATGAATAGTTAAAGAAAACTATTCCTATAATGACAAATACAGCAAAGTTGGGCATGCATTTGTAGTCATGCTAAATTTTCTTGCTAGAATCATTTGAGTTATTTTTCAAATCAGTTTCAGACAATGACAAATTCTTCAAATCCAAAACTTGTTATTCTTCGGGTGACAATGGCTGTAAGTCATGATTTTTCAAATGTGTGTCTGTTGTGTGACGATGCCATTGCCAAGTTCAAAACAGGCACCCAGCCTGATGGGAACCATAACACAACCTTCATCTCTCCTGGGGTTGTCTCCAACAAAATGATTTGGATTTGTTTTGAAATGGCCTTCCCCAGAGAAGGACTCCCAAAAGGCATCTTAGAGACTCACCCTTTGGCTTTGCTTGGCACAATGCCTGCAGTGGTCAGATGCTGGGAAACATTGAGGATCCCAGCAGGGGAGGGGAGACTCGAGGAGGGGGCCCGGCTCCAGGCCCATGGTTAGATTCCTAACTTGTTTCTGCTCTGGTCTCAGTGCTGATCAAGACCAGTCCTGCTGCTTCTTCAATGGCCAATGAAGGAGTTACGAGATTCGTTTATGGAACTACACTCCCCCTTCAAAGCTCACCTACAGTGTGGAGTAATGGAAAGAAGACTGGATTCAGAGAACACTGGCTCCTTCACTCAATTGCTATGATCATGGGTAAGTTACCCAAGTCCGTGACTGCTGAGCTTCTCGCCTAGTAAACTGGGTTGATGCTTGCTCTGTCTGTGTTCCTGGATTATTGGGAGAAATAGAAGTTATTTAAAGTATTCTTTTTTTTTTTAAAGAGGGTTTTATTATTTATTTATTTGGCCATGCTGTGCAGCATGTGGTATCTTAGTTCCTCAACCAGGAATCAAATGCTTGCCTGCTGCAATGAAAGTTGCAGAGTCTTAACCACTGGACCACCAGGGAGGTCCCAAAATACAAGTAGTTTAGAGGCAGTGTGCAACATGATTTAGACATTGAGAAAAAACAGACATTTAGGATTCAAACATTGAGGAAGTTTATGCAACTTTTCTGTGCTCAGCTTCACCATCTGTAAAAGGAAAGTTATTTCTAATAGAATTATTATGAAAATTAAATTCTATAAAACATGCAAGCACTGGAACTAGTCTTGTTAGGAGTAGTTCTCCCTGTTTAGAAAGTCCTGCTAGTCAAACCCTCTTTCCTTCTTAATTCTCTTCTTAATCCCATCCCGATCCTCCTCTTTCCAGTTTTCCCAAGCGTCATCTTGTGTTTTATATTTTTAGTACATTTGATACCATCTGACACAATAAGTGGCGTTCCCCAGCATAACGTCTCCCAAGTGATGCTAGAGGTAAAGAACTTGCCTGCCAATGCAGGAGATGTAAGAGAAGTGGGTTTGATCCCTGGGTCAGAAAGATCCCCTGGAGGAGGGCAGGGCAACCCACTCCAACATTGAATGTGCGACCTTCCTTCAGTCTTAGTAAGTTGCTAAGACAATCTCTACCAGATATTGACTTCAAATCCCTCCTGAGACCAGGAGAAGAAGGTATTGCCTGTAACAGGGCATGAGACTGTATGTGGAGAGAGGAACTAAAGAACTACTGCAATGAAGTGAAAAGATAGAAAAAATAATAATAAGTGATGAGAGTAACCAAAACTCTCATATACTACAATTACTGAAAGTAACAACTGATAAAACCACTTTGCAAAACCTTTTGGCTATATCCACTAAACTTAACATCTTCAGGTCCTGTGACCCAACAATTCCATTCCCAGATATATGCCCAACATCTATGTGTATATGGGTGTACCCAAAATCATGTACAAGACTGTATAGCAGCATTATTCATCATAGCCCTAAGTAGGAAGCGACTTAAATGAGTAATACATTGTGTATGAGCATCCCAGGTAGCTTAGCAGTAAAGAATCTGCCTGCAATACAGGAAACCCAGGTTTGATCCCTCAGTCAGGAAGATGCCCTGGAGGAGGGCATGGCAACCCACTCCAGTATTCTTGCCTGGAGAATCCCATGGACAGAGCAGCCTGGTAGGCTATAGTCCATAGGGTCTCAAAGAGTCAGACATGGCTGAAGTGGCTCAACATGCATGCACACTATGGGTCCATCCACTCATTCAGTTTTTGTTGGGCTTCCCAAGTGGCACAATGGTAAAGAATCTGCCTGCTAATGCAAGAGATGCAAGACAAGGGGGTTCAATCCCTGGGTTGGGAAGATCCCCTGGATTAGGAAATGGCAACCTGGTCTGGTATTCTTGCCTGGGAAATTTCACAGACAGAGGAGCCTGGCAGGGTATAGTCCATGGAGTCACAAAGAATCAGACACAGCTGAGCACACACAAGATAAGAGATGCATCGACACTCTGTAATTGTTAAAGACACCAAAAGCTATAGTCCATGGAGGAGAAGGATACTAAACAACCCCTCAAACTAAACACTTTCATTGAGGAAAAACAATTAATCAAAACAAAACAAGGTGGTAAGATACATCATAAGTGGACATTAGTGAGGGACTTTTTAGAGGGGCTACTTTCAACAGTATAATCATGTTTCCCTGTCTTGGGCTCTTAGCATTAAATTCTCCTGTACAATTAGTCATGTTAAAACTCAAGATGCTAGTGCATCCCAAACCAGCAGTCTGCTTTTCACCAATAGGAAGATAGGATTTTGACAATACTCCCTGAAAGAGGACATCAAGTACAATAATGGGGTGTGATCACCACGTCATAGCCCACATGGACTATACAGTCCATGGAATTCTCTAGGCCAGAATACTAGAGTGGGTACCATTTCCCTTCACCAGGGATTTTCCCAACCCAGGGATCAAACCCAGGTCTCCTGCATTGCAGGTGGATTCTTTACCAGCTGAGCCACAAGGGAAGCCCCACACTGCCCTACTAGTATAGAACTCTGATAATCCAGGATCCATAGTGCAGCACTGGACTCTGAGAAGTGTCTTTTGCACACTTCTCAATGGATATTCTCTGCCACCGGTTGGGCTGTATTCCAAGGACCTCAGCTTTGTGCCTCTGAAGTGGACGATAGTCTAAGGATTTTCTGGTGGCATATTTAACATACCCTTTGTTTCAACATTTTTTCCTGAAATGTTTTTCTCTCCAACTCCCTGGCAATTCTGAGCATAATTGGTGTTGCTTTATTACCAGGGCTCTTTCAACACACTTTACTTTTGAAAGGCTTCTTAAAATTTATTTTTAATATCTGAATCATTTTAGATTTTACAGTTAGTCCAAACATCCCACTAACTCTCATATAAGTGAGAGAGCTCATTGGAAGAAAAGGTGCACATTTTTTTGTAAGACAGACCAACATTAAAATTGAAGGGTTTAGTTTTTAATAATATCACTGGAGCCTCTAAAAATAAATGTGCTATATGAATGTAAAATTTTAATCACAATTTTTCATGGCAGAATATGCAGCAAAGACAATGTGAAAATATCTCAGCTTTTTAGGGGTTATTGCCAGATTTGATTCGGTTTCATCAGCATTGGTTCTACCAGTCTGTCCCCACACTCTCAAAGCTTACATGTTTCAAGGTCCCAACTTAGATATTAGCACTTGTATGAAGACCCTTAGGTGGGAATGCTTTCTGCTAGCCAAACTGCTGTACCTGTTATTTATACCTGTCTCATGTATGACTCTGGAGAAGGCAATTGGCACCCCACTCCAGTACTCTTGCCTGGAAAATCCCATGGACAGAGGAGCCTGGTAGGCTGCAGTCCATGGGGTCGCTAAGAGTCGGACACAACTGAGTGACTTCACTTTCACTTTTCACTTTCACTTTTCACTTTCATGCATTGGGGAAGGAAATGGCAACCCACTCCAGTGTTCTTGCCTGGAAAATCCCAGGGATGAGGGAGCCTGGTGGGCTGCTGTCTCTGGGGTCACACAGAGTTGGACACAACTGAAGCGACTTAGCAGCAGCAGCAGCAGCATGTATGACTCTATAATAGCATGTCTATAGCTCCAACTGGTCTGTGAATGTCTCAGAAAAAAGAGGGGGGGAACCATATCTGAGTTAGCCTTTTATCTTCCCCAACACAGCATCCTGCTACCACCATCAACATCATCATCATCATTGTTATCACCATGGCCACCATCATCATCCCAGGTAACACCCAATAAGCAATTACTTTCTGTCAAGCAGGGAGCTCACTGCTTTGAAAGTCTGATCAGGGGACAAGATCCTACATGCCTCAACTAAGATTTCGCATGCCACAACTACAGATCCCACAGGCCACAACTAAAAGGAAAAAAAAAAAAGTCACTGCAATGAAGATGGAAGACCCCTTGTGATGCAAGTAAAGCTGGCAGGGCCAAATAAATAAATAAAAATAAATATTGAACAAAATAAAAAGATCTGATTTCATTCTCCCTAAAGTCCCAAGAGAAAGGTTTCATTATCCTTACTCTTTCCAGATGAGGATATGACTCCATGGATACACTAAGTGACTTCTAATTCCTCACTTAGAACTAAATCCCCAGGGCATCTGGCTCTACACAGGGTCATATCTCCACTGCCACTCTGCCTCTCATCTCACACTTATCTTTGGTGGACGTTCAGAAACATGTGTTGAAGAATTTGGCTCCAGGGTATGGCAGTGGCTGTGAATTGGTTTGGACAGAAAAAAACTGGAAAGTGAATTCCAACCTCACAAGTGTTTGGGGGTGAGTTTAAGAGGAAGACTGAGGGTCTACATTCCAAGACCACCAGGGACCCCCTTCGCAGTGATGTATCCCAGGGGTCTGTGATAGATTCCATAAGCACTCCAGTTTTCCCAGGATCGTGATAGCCTCTGACCAAGCAGTCACATAACCACTGTCTCCTGTAGTGTCCATCCAACTGCTCCTCGGATTCCCCGAGAGGCACGTGGTGAGGACAGGTGGGCTCTCAGGATGGAATGGATACGTACTTAAGCAGTTGGCAGCGGTGGGCTTTTTCCATTCCCTTTATTAACTCCCATGGACTTCCATTATAAAAATGAAGATGCATTCCCATGGGATAAAACACTTGGCCTTACCACCAGACAGAAATGACCTGTACGAGGCAAACAAATCCTTTCCAATCAGCTGTTTGAAGGAAAAATGGTAATGGATGCGAGGACCTGAAGGAATGAGGAGGCTTATCTTCAGAAAGAGATGCTGAACTACAGAAGACATTAAGCGGGAGAAAGAATGCCTTTTATAAAAAGTGAAAGTGGAGGAAGAAGTCCCAGTGAGGGAGTTGAAGCTAGAGTGAATTTGCATCTCTTCATTTCCTTTTTTTTACCCACTTATTCCCTGTTCAACAGAAAGCACTGATTTGTGCTGAATGAACTCTCCATGACACTGGGGAGAAAAAGACCAACTAGGAACTAGGAATACTCTGAGATAATATGCAGAGGAGTGGCACTTGGGTGGACCTGGAGGTGTCAAGTAGTTAGGATACAGGCGTCAACTTTCGCAAGGCAGCAGAGCAAAGACTCCGGATCAGGGCTGTGTAGGCAGGAATCATGTGCTACTCTTGACTTGAAAACACTTCCTGTATCACAAGGCCCCTTCCACCCAGCAGCATCTCATTTCCTTCTTCACCATTGCCAGGTGTTACCTTGAGCCAGGCTTTTAACCTCACTCAACTTCAGCTTCTCCAACTATAAAGTGGGGAATTGGTAGCCTCCCACACTTTTTATAAGATTGTTATAAGAATTAAATGAACTAGTATCTGTAAATCATTTGGAAACGGAACATGAATGTAGTTCTGCCATTTATTTGTTATCAGCTTATTCATCTGCAAAATGAGTAAATTACACATCTAGGGATTACACATATATAATTATGTACATTATTTAAATCAGGTGTGTGTGTGTGTGTTTGTCAT
This sequence comes from Bubalus bubalis, assembly GCF_019923935.1. Taxonomy (NCBI): domain Eukaryota; kingdom Metazoa; phylum Chordata; class Mammalia; order Artiodactyla; family Bovidae; genus Bubalus; species Bubalus bubalis. Next base: position 14,712,985 of record NC_059170.1, on the reverse strand, counting down.
TCAGTCTTGTCCGACTCTTTGCAACCCCGTGGACTATAGCCCACCAGGCTCCTCTGTCCATGAGATTTCCCAGCAAAAATAATGGAGTGGGTTGCCATTCCCTTCTCCAAGTGATCTTTCTGATCCAGAGAGTGAACCCGGGTCTCCTGCATTGCAGGCAGATTCTTTACCATCTGAGCCACTAAAGCCCCATTTAAATCACGCATATATTCATATATATGTATCTGTATCACATATATACATGGCATACATATACACACAGAGGTATCTAGATACACAGGTATGTATATATATATATATATATATATATATGTATGTGCATACTTCTATTATATACTGATATGTGCATAACATAAATATATGAAATGCTGAACAGAGCCCAACACCCAGAGAGTGCTCATGCAGCTTTGAGTTATGTGCTAAGCCAATTTATATCTGCCTAATTTGTATAATTTTGTTATTTGATTATTATTTAATGGAGAATGAGGCAGAGAGAGATAATGAATTCTTTATATATTAAAAGGGGGAAAAAAATGATTTTGCTGAGCCTTTCTCATGTGCCAGGCACTGAGATTCCGCAGTGAAAAGAGACAAATGTGGTTGATATTATCGGGGGTGCTTATCTTTTCAGCCAGCCAATGCAGTAGGGGTGCCCACTCAGATACAGAAGATTAAAGGGAAGGACAGTTTGGTAGGGGAAGTTCACGTGGTCAGTCAGAAGCCCTGGAGGGTAACAGAAGAGGTTCCTCGACAGGAAGGTACTTGGGTTTGGAAGTGGGAGCAGAAAGGGGGTGCATTATGGATCTGGGGCTTCTCAGGAGGTGTATTATGATTCGGGGGAAGTGAGACCACTCACTGAGCAAACAGAAGAAGCAATGGAAGGTGAAGAATGGGACTCTTGATAACTACACTTTTTCAGATTCAAAGAGAGAAGAAAAAAATTAAATGATGGAGACTGAGAAAAACATCAGAAAAGTGAGAGATCCAGGATTCTGCAAGGAACAGAGAAACTGGAGAAGGATGGGAGAAAATGCCTTCACAAGGGAACAGCAGACACCTATCAGCAGCTGAGACAGTCACACAGGTTTGGTTGCATGCATGTGGAGAGCACTTTTAAAAGCTCCACTTGGAGACACTTCCCGTATCACAAGACTCTTTCCATCCAGCGGCCTCTCATTTCCTCAAAGCTGCTCACGTTCTGCTCAGAACAAATCTTAACAGTTCACTAAGGGCTCTCTCCCTGGGCCTTGCCTGGGCCTCTCCACTGAGAATCAGGCAGATCATTATCACCCTTTACAGATGAGGAGGAAACCGGTTCAGAGAGGCTAAATCGTGCCGCAGGTCTTGAGGATTTATTGACATCCTGCAACATACGTGGCGTTCTCTCACCCTGGCCTTGGCCTTCACCTGACCCTGGCCTTGGAGAATTGTGTCTTCTGAGATCCATTTGCAGAAATTATGCTCGGCGGGGTCTTTGCGGGGCATTCTGGGGTGGCATGATCCAAGACATATGGAGAACTGACTTGGTTAAATCCTTTGGAAAGTGAATAAAGAAACGAAGAAATGTAAAAGGGACTCGGGTGCTCACAGTGACGGAAGGTGAAAGGCAGAGACACACATCCCTATATGTGTCACTGTGTCCCACCCTCCCCAGCAACCCCCAACAGACAAAGCAACCAGGCTGAGTCTCCAGGGGGATGGCCCCGGGCAGCCCCCTGCACCTGCTCCCTTGCCTGGGGCTCCCGTTTCCTCCGTCCAGTGGTGCAGGGCTCTTGCTGCCTCTCTTAGGTTCACATATTACTGCTGCTGACTTAGGAGCTCAGGTCTGGTTCTTAGTCAGCTCAGGTTCTCTTTCTCCTGGAGTTCAGGCAGACCTTCTTATTTCCCAAGTCAGTAGCTTCCCTAAAGCATAGAGACACAGGATGTCGTAACTCTGATGCCAAAACAGCAGGAGCTGCCAGGGAGGGGAGGTAGGGATGGAATGATGCTGGTGGGTGAGCCGAACAAGGCATGTATACGAGCTGGAGCCTTGGGGAGGAGGAAACTGAGGGTGTCGGGCACAAAAGCCACTCGGTTGGGTGTCCAGCTGACCTTTCGTGTTTCAAGTCCAACTCGTATGCAAAGGAACTGAAACTTGGGGCAATCAGACCAGGGCGGGTGAAAGGAGCTGGGTCCAGCCCCTTACCAGACAGAGAAGGTCAAGGGGTGGGCAGGGCAGGCTCTAACCAGACATTGATGCACCTGTGAATGAATGGAGCCCATCAGAAAGCCAAGGGATGGGGAGACCCCATGTGAATGATACCAAGAACCCAGCAGCAGCTTCCTTCCACATTCCACATCCCAGTGGGCCTGCAAGATGGCTCAGGTCAGGATGAATGGATCTGACCTTGTAGCTCATATCAGCCGGGACTCAGCAGGTTGGTGAGGAGCAAGGAGGCAGGGCCCCAGAGAGGGGCAGGGGAGGGCATCACTCAGGGCCCCAGTGAGATCCCAGTATCCTGCTGCCGGATGCACTGTAAAGCAGCCACCAGATCCCGATGCATCTCCGTGTTCACACGTGTCACACTGTCCTGGTCCTTGCTCTCAGAATCTTTAAATTACTATGGCTGACATTTGGCTGACTGTGGCTTTAAACATTTAAATTATGCTAGATAACTGCGTCATTTCCCCCAGAAAGTTTCAAGTATTAGCTCACTTGCTTCATTCTCTTTAAAAACACTTATATATATATATATATATATATATATGCACACAGCATAGATATACTGAAGTATAATAAATGAATAGAAAGAATAGTATATTAATACATACCTAGTGGAAAGCACTGGAGAAGGCAATGGCACCCCACTCCAGTACTCTTGCCTGGAAAATCCCATGGAGGGAGGAGCCTGATGGGCTGCGGTCCATGGGGTCGCACAGAGTCGGACACGACTGAAGTGACTTAGCAGCAGCAGCAAGTATATGATGCTGCTGCTGCTACTGCTAAGTCGCTTCAGTCGTGTCCGACTCTGTGCGACCCCATTGACGGCAGGCAGCCCACCAGGCCCCGCCGTCCCTGGGATTCTCCAGGCAAGAACACAGGAGTGGGTTGCCATTTCCTTCTCCAATGCATGCAAGTGAAAAGTGAAAGTGAAGTCGCTCAGTCGTGTCCGACTCTTAGCGACCCCATGGACCGCAGCCTACCAGGCTCCTCTGTCCATGGGATTTTCCAGGCAAGAGTACTGGAGTGGGTTGCCATTGCCTTCTCCGAGAGCAAGTATATAGCTTGCTGCATTTTCACAAGCTGAATACGTTCATATAACTAGTACTCAGATTCAGAAACAGAACATACCAACACCCTGAAAATCCCTATAACACAATTCTAAATACACACATGCACACACATATTTATATATATAATCCACTCTGTCAATTCCAAGAAATACCTTTCTGATTAGATTGAAAACAAACAAGGAAACTCTCTACACGATGTGGGATTTCACCCTCCCCCATGCTTCCCAAACAGATTTACCCTATGAAGGGAATTGTGCCCATCTCCAAACTTGCCCAGCAAAGCTCCTAGAGGTTTGCTTTGACACGAAATGGACCCACAGCCCTTCCCGGTAACGGTTCTGCTTTGCGGTCACTGGGCAGTTGGCCCTGAACCTGGCTGAGTGGCCTGAGTCCTTCTGATGAATTGTCATCACAGCATCCTTCTCAGCAATTGAGGCAGCAGCCAACGTGGAACAAATTCTGCAGCTGGCACTTAATTCTTTTCATGCGGGTTCCAAAGGAGTCCTGGGAGCCATTTCCTTTTACAGGACGTGGGCACCTTGGAATTACTAAGGAATCTGCTTTTAGGTATTTTTGAGCCCAGAGCCTTAGCTGAGGATTGGGAATGGTGGGTGGAGTCCAAGTGTTCCTCTAAAACTGTATGCAAGATTTCCAGTATTTTTCTGTGGCGATTCTCAAAGTTACATAATTATTTCCACATCAGGGCCTTCCCCCTTAAAGGTTAAGAACCTCTTTGTTTGACTCCGAGTTATTTGAGGGCAGGGACACTGATCTTCAACTTGCATCCGCACTGAGATGTTTTTCCTACCTTCCCAAGCCTGTGTGATGGAAAAAACTGGGAATTTGAAGTCAAACCACCACCCTCCCCGCCATGTGACTCTGACTTTTTCAAACTCTCTGAGCCTTAGTTTTATCAGCAGAGTGGATATGATTAGTCGCTTAATCATGTCCTACTCTTTGCAACCCCATGGACTGTAGCCCGCCAGGCTCCTCTGGCCATAGAATTCTCCAGGCAAGAATATTGGAGTGGGTAGCCATTCCCTTCTCCAGGGGATCCTCCCGAACTAGGGATCGAACCCAAGTCTCCCACATTGCAGGCAGATTCGTTACCATCTGAGCCACCAGGGAAACCCAGATATTATAATGACCACAGCAAAAAATAGATAAGCATACAAAAAACATATATATGTGTGTGTGTATGTATGTCTGCCAGTTTGCTTGATTCTTTGAAGGATTTCTGCAAAATCCACCTACAGTTCTGCCTGCTCTGCTGCATCCAAGGCAAGCCGAGATGAGGAGGAAGCTTGGGCTCAAGCCAACTTGAATAGTTTAGACATACAAAAAGTATAAAGTTGAGGCTTTGCCACCATATGCTAAGTTCACCCAGATGGCCTATGAACTGGGTATCCTTACAGATCTCAGGTGATGAATAAATCTCTCCACCTCCAGGCAAGAATGTTTTCTCCCACTACGGATGGTCCACAGCCCTTGAATTAAAGGGCCCCTTGTGTGTGGCCCTGCTTAATTCAGGTTGTGGTCTGCAGTCTATCAAGTTCATGGTTTCCTGCCTTTAAACAGTGTAAGTGTTTTGAGAGCATGAATTTTATCTGAAGCTACCACTGACCTAGCACAATGCCAGGTGCCCAGCAAGTACTCAACTAATGCCAGAGGAATCTGAAGTTCTTAATGACCAAGTCTGTGGCTGAGTTTAGCCTGAAATTATAAGTAAAACAGTGTATGGAAAAGCCTGTATAGTTCTCTCTGACCCCCAGAACAGAAAATGAACAGATGGTGTGCATCAGATTATCAAATAATAGGAATGATAATGGTGATCTTTGAAGGAGATCACCCCTTAGTCATCTCCCAATGCTCCATTTTTTTTAATTAATTTTTATTGGAGTATATTTGTTTTAAAATGTTGCACTAGTTTCTGTTGTACAGCAAAGTGAATCAGCTATACATATATTTATATCCCCTCTTTTTGGATTTCCTTCCCATTCAGGTCTCTACAGAGTTTTGTGTTGAGCTTCCTACATTATATACTGCTGCTGCTGCTGCTGCTGCTAAGTCGCTTCAGTCATGTCCGACTCTGTGCGACCCCAGAGACGGCAGCCCACCAGGCTCCCTCGTCCCTGGGATTCTCCAGGCAAGAACACTGGAGTGGGTTGCCATTTCCTTCTCCAATGCATGAAAGTGAAAAGTCAAAGTGAAGTCATTCAGTCGTGTCCAACTCTTAGCGACCCCATGGACTGCAGCCCATCAGGCTCCTCCGTCCATGGGATTTTCCAGGCAAGAGTACTGGAGTGGGGTGCCATTGCCTTCTCCGACACTATATATAGTAGGTTATTAGCTATCTATTATATTCATAGTATCAAAAAATGGTGTATATATGTTAATCCTAATCTCCCAATTCATCCCACCACCACTCCTTTCCTCTTTGGTATCCATGCATTTGTTCTCTATTCTGTCTCTATTTCTGCTTTGCAAATAATTTCACCAATACCATTTTTCTAGATTCTACATAGAAGTGATGTTACATCATATCTGTTTTTCTCTTTCTGACTTACTTCACTCTGTACAATGGTCTCTAGGTCCATTGACGCCATTACTCTTGATTCCTAAACTCTGCTTCTGCATTTTGAGATGTTCTCTGGATTTCCTCCCAGAGCCATGTAGGTTATTCAGTTTCGATCACACAACAGCTAGGCTGGTTTCCCCAAACCCTGGCAAAGTTTCCATTGCCCACAAGATGGCGTTGAGGGGTGAACCAAACACCCCTAGATCTGGATGGCCTAAGTGCAGAGTGTTGCTATAGCTTAAATGTCTCATCACTCTTTAGCAGGATCTGCTTACAGGTTGGGAGCAAAGAAGGACAAGGGACTTAGTTAGACAAATCAATTACCTGGCATGTGCCATGTTCTACGTTAAGTGTTTTGCGTCAGAGCAACGTCTCAGAAATTCCCTAGAGTTCCCTGGCAGGTGCTTGGTCTTTATATGCTAAGCTAAACTGGATTGGTTTAACCCCAAACCCTTATAAATCATATCTTCTTTACTTGAGTTTCCATTATAGATGGATAAATATGGGTGTTCATTCTGCTGAAGAATGGAGGCATGATATTCCTTACAATCCCTTGAATTCCAGCCTTCTCTGGATACACCGGAATAGATTTCACACGTGGAAAATAGGGAGGATGCCACTGAGAATATAGATTCTGGAGAGGAAAGAAACAGGGTCTTCTAGAAAGACACGTGGACCATGAGGACCCTGATCTACAGCTCCAAGTCCGCTTCCCAGAACCCTGGACAAATCACAAGAAGCCTCAATGTTCTGGCTGGACAATTGCTGTGTTTACCCTGAATAGCTTACATTATTGAAATGATCAAATATGCTAAGGATTGCAAATCACTGTGTGGAAAAAAAGGCACTATGCCAACTATAGAAGTCTATACACATGAAGATAGCATGTATTACCTTTTAGTTCATGAGTCTGAGCAAACTCCAGGAGATAGTGATGGACAGGGAAGTCTGGCACACTTCAGTTCTTGGGATCACAAAGAGTCAGACATGACTGAGTGAGTGAACAGGAACCACAATGGTGCTGCTGCTGCTAAGTCACTTCAGTCGTGTCTGACTCTGTGCGACCCCAGAGACGGCAGCCCACCAGGCTTCCCCGTCCCTGGGATTCTCCAGGCAAGAGCACTGGAGAGGGTTGCCATTTCCTTCTCCTATGCATGAAAGTGAAAAGTGCAAGTGAATTCGCTCAGTCGCGTCCGACTCTAGCGACCCCATGGACTGCAGCCCACCAGGCTCCTCTGTCCATGGGATTTTCCAGGCAAGAGGACTGGCGTGGGGTGCCATTGATGACGCCAAATATGGTCATGCGTTAAGATTCTAGAGTCATGTCTGAGTCTGAATCTCAGCTGTAGCCTTTATTAACAGTGAGACCTTAGATAAATCATGTCATTCTATGGGCCACAGGCACTACATCTGTAAAATGGGACAATAGTGCAAACTTCCTGGAAATACCATGAGAACTAAGATAAATGTATTCAGAGTGATGCTTTAGTTGACACCCCAGATGATGTCACTAATAATATCAGGATTGTGGGCAACTTTTATTTCATGCATATTGTGAGCTCTGGTGTGCCATATATGGCCTTTACTGACTCCCATAAGCCAGTTGTGCACATCTCTTTCTAATTTCATGTTCCATGACATATTGGTAGCTTGAAATCGGCCATAAGGAAGTTATTTACACCACAGAAGTTGGCAGAGTCCACAAATCAGAGTTATTGGTTTGTTTTTATTTCCAGAAAGTTACTTTACTATAATCCCACTGGTTCTGAATTTTGAAGGTGTTTTAGTTTAGGTCCTCTAGAAAGAGTTGCTGAGATAGACATTTATACACAAATAAGTTCTTAAGGGTGTGCTCCCAAGTAAAATCTGTAAAGGGGTGAGAGAAGCTGGGCATAGGGAAGAAACCAGACTAAGCGGTAGTTTCAGCTGAAGGCTTGTCTCAGACTGATCCCATAGACAGCTCTGCAGGCTGAATGGCACCTCAGAGTTCCCATCCTAAGACTAAGGGGCCAGAATTTTCCACTCTCATATTAACTGGCCATTGGCTACTGACCACCTTCTGGGTGGGGTGTAGCTTTCCCGACTTTTCTGGGTGAGACAGCTCCTGATCTTGGGAGTAATTCTCTGGAGCAGTGTCTAGCTGTGAGTCACAGACATCCTGTATTGCTGAGACAGATGGCCGAGCTCAGTAAAAAAAGGACCTAAACAGGACACGAACAATATCCACCGCAGTAAGAAAAACTGTGCCTTGTTCTAGACATTTGAATTGGGATGGGTTTGGGAAACCTCTCCTATGTGTGTGATGCAATGCAGAAAGGTTGTTTATTCCATCAATAAACATATACTTCTTATGGACTACGTTCCTGGTAGTGGGATAGATGCTGAAGATTGAGGGATGATACACTCAGATGTGGGATCCCTGCACTGAAGGAGTTTACATTCCAGCCCTGGAGACAGACACGAACCTAATCCTGGGCATAAATTAACATATATTTACAACTGTGATGATGGTTGCTGTGAAAGGGGATAAGAAAGTGGTACAGTCCACCCTCCATATCTGTGGGTTCCACATCGCCAGATTTAGCCAAGTGGGGATCAATTGTTGAAAAAAAAATTCAAGCTGTTTCCAAAAAGCAAAACTTGGATATGCTCTATCGCCAGCCACTATTTACGTAGCATTTAGATTGTATGTAAAGTCTAAGCTAGAGATGATTTAAAGTGTACAGAAGTTTGTATATGGGTGAAATGCAGATTTTATGCCATTTTCTATCAAGGACTTAAATATCCCTGAATTTTGGAATCCCCACAGAGTCCTGGAACCAATCCCTTGTGGACACCTAGGATTGACTGTCCACTTGGATGTAGAGAGAGGGGTTTGATAGGCAGGAAGATCCCCGAGGATCTCCCCAAAAAAGTGACAGCTGAGCAGAAATCTGAAGAGCCTGGAACTCTCTGCCTGAGTGTGTGCTCAGCTGTGTCCAACTCTTTGTGACCTCATGGACTGTAGCCCGCCAGGCTCCTCTGTCCATGGGGATTCTCCAGGCAGAGAATCCTGGAGCGGGTAGCCATTTCCTTCTCCAAGGGATCTTCCTGACCTAGGGATCGAACCCATGTCTCCTGTGTCTCCTGCATTGGCAGGTGGATTCTTTACCACTGAACCACCTGAAAAGGCCCATTGGAGCTCTCTAGGTGTGGGGATGGGATGGATCTAGAAGGGGAAATCAGTCCTGAATATTCATTGGAAGGACTGATGCTGAAGCTGAAACTCCAATACTTTGGCCACCTGATGCGAAGAACTGACTCAGTGGGAAAGACCCTGATGCTGGGAAAGATTGAAGGCAGGATGAGAAGGGGATGACAGAGGATGAAATGGTTGGATGGCATCACCCACTTGTTGGACATGAGTTTTGAGCAAGCTCCAGGAGTTGGTGATGGACAGGGAGGCCTGGTGTGCTGCAGTCCACGGGGTCACAGTGAGTCGGACACAACTGAACTGAAGTGAGAAGGGGAAGGCACTGATTCCAGGCAGGGAAGTGAATCTTCCCAGCAGTCTCCCTCCAGGGTGAGCTTGCATATGGAGATTGGTCCCTGAGACCCAAGGAATGGGATGGCTCCCTGAGGCCAGGCGGAATTGTAAATGAGGAAACAAAGGAGAGTTACCTCTGCTCAGACAGCAGCACCCAGAAGGCAGACCATCTATTCTCTCTTTCCAGTGAGCTTCCAGCAATCTCTATTTTGAAAACAAGACTATTTTTATGCTCTCGATATTTTCTACGATTGGTTACTTTGTTTCTCTTTGATGTTTAAAAAAGTGCCTTTTGAAAATTCCTGCCCGATTTAGCTGTGCCAAGGAAGTCGGGGTGGGGGGTGGGGGAGGGGAGTGAATTGTCTCCTTACTAAAACCCGAAACTGGAAAAAAAAAGGGGGGTAGTGATATGGATATGCAAGATGTCTATACATGTGTGTGATCCTGTGAGCACACGTGCGTGTCTGTGTGTGTGACCAGGGCTGAGGTGGAGAGTGGAGGTGGGGGAAGGGAGGGGATGACGGGCAAGACCGGGAGGGAGGAGGGGAAGTGGTTCATTGCTGCTGCTTGGCCAGTTATTAAAGAGAAACAACATTCCCAGCAGGAGGCAGAAGGGCCATAAAACCAGTGGCTCCACAATTTATGATGCTAACTGAGATTCCATAGTTGGAAGCGAGACTATCCCCTGAGCATCAAGGTCAACAAGCCAGCAATGCCCAGGCTCCCAAAGAGCTCCCCAGTGCCCCCCTATTAATCAACCCATTGCCGAAAATGCACCAATGAGCTCTGCTCTGGAAACATCATTAATAAGCAGGGACAGGCCAAATTGCTAAGAATTCCAGGATAAGGGCAAGAAGGCAAGGAAAAAAAATATTTATGTACACATATGTGCGTGTTTGCATACAGGGCGTAGCCTATTATGCATACTGGGTCATCTATTACTGAGGTCATATACAAGTGTGTCTATTCATTTTCCATATATTTTATATTCTAGGAGAAATTTTCAAGCTTTAGAACCTTGCCAGATGGAATTAGAGCAATTGTTCTTCTGCGGAGACTTTGGGAAATTAATGAGGTCCTCACGCAGAGCCATGAGAAAACAGAAATTTTTTTTCTCTAAGTGCCCAGTTACCAAAAATACAGCAGCCACGACCCCAGAGAGAGCGATCAGTTTAGTGGCTAATCTTGAGGCCCATCAGTGGCCCTGGCGTATCTTCTGGGTTTATTGCAATTCTGAATAGAGCTTTAATCAGCTTAGCCTAGCCTGGTTGCTGGGGCGGCAGGGGGGACTTCAGGCAAAGGGCATTTTCCTACAAATCCTCTGGACACCATCTTCTCTACTCGGAAAGAAATGGATCATTCTTTCTCCAGCTCCATCCTGGAGCCCAGAGCTTAACTCTCTTTTGTGTTTCCCGAAGAAAGCAGGGAGGAGACCTTTGCAATTCGAATCCCAAAAAGCATGCATTCTCTCTGTGTTTCAGGCTTACATACTGGGTGGGGGTTTGGACCCCAAGTTGGAAATCCCAGCCCCGAAAATGTGTTTCTGCTTTAATGTTCTATCGTCAAAACTTTCCCTGGATGCTCTGTTCCCGTCAGAGACCACCCTGAAAATGAGAACTCTCTGCCACTTTTGTCACCCTCCAAGCCCCGCGGGACACGTCTTTGGCCAGTAGGGTGACCTCCCATTCTGATGGCTTCCCGCACAGATCGCTAGTGGTGGGGAAAGGAGAGCTCCGCTGTGGGCCCCCGCCTCCATCCGATGAGCCATCTGGGCCCAAGCTAAACCAAAAAGCTGGCTTGCTTCCTCCCTCTGCTCCAGTCTGCCTCCAGTTTGGAACAGGAGGGGCTTTTTGTCAGCAATCAGCCCCAAAGGGTGTTTTCCTATTGCCTAACAGACCTCAGGAGCAGAAATGCTGTCTGTCTGCCCAGTTCCTCTGTCCCCTGCAGCTCTGTCTTCTGTTTGGGGCTCTCTCAGAGGGAACCCAGGGAATTTATAATATGTTGTGTTTGATCTGAACAACAGCAAATGACCCCGGGAAGATTTTAAAAGGCTCTTATTAACAATGTAAGGCAGGGCATATATGTATTTTTTTTTACACTGATGTGTACCAAGATGGTTTATAGAGGACTTTTTAAACTGCCCTTTATTGAGCATGTACTATATACCAGCACTATTCATTAAATATTTATATCCATGATGCAATATGCTTTGATGAAATGAAAACTTTAAGGGACATTTTCAGAACTAGTGAGTATAAGAGTTGGGGGTTTTAACTTAGGTCTATCGGATTCATAGGAGGTTCTGTGTCACCATGAGTCTTAGTCTACATGTCATCAAACATCAGAACTTCCAATAACAAGGTTAATTAAGCTCACTAAACTGACATTTTTGCAAGTGGACCACTGAACTTGTCAGTTGGTAAGTAGTAGAAAAGAGAAAAGAACTTTTAAGCCAGGGCTCTTTGTTCTGTGTCTCCGAATGATGAAAAAGATGGGAGAGGAAAGCTTTTCTCCTTCTGCTCCAGTCTCAGCAGAAAGTACTTACCTTCCTCATTAGTAGTAGTGCTTGCCTGCTCAGTCGTGCCTGACTCTTTGCGACCCCATGGACTGTAGCCCACCATGGGATTTCCCAGGCAAGAATACTGGAGTGGACTGCCATTTCCTACTCAACCTTCCTCATTGAGCAAATGCAAAAGGCACTTACTGAACGACCAGGAATGGGATTCAGGCATCCCATCATCCCAAATGTGCCCTGGGCAGGAGTGACCTGAGCTAGGAGGACGACATTTGGAGGACCAAAGGCAGACTGTAACCAAAAACCAAGTTCAGCACTCACGCCAACCAAGGTCAAGCGCCTTGCTCGTTGTGGGAGTCTAAGAGATCCCAGTTCTCTGCACACACGGACAAGGTGAGGGCTGCTTCCTGGGCAGACATCCCTAGGTATGGCTCTTGATTCGCAGAGGTCTCAGAGAGAAAGAGATTCAGGCTGTGGAACCAAGGAGGATGGAGAAGACAGTGGGTACTGGGGATGTTTCTTTTTTGATCTTATTAGACTGGGGAATGGAGAAGGAAATGGCAACCCATTCCAGTGTTCTTGCCTGGAGAATCCCAAGGACAGAGGAGCCTGGTGGGCTGCCGTCTATGGGATCGCACAGAGTCGGACACGACTGACGCGACTTAGCAGCAGCAGCAGCAGCAGACTGGAGAAAGACCCACAGTGCTCCTAATGGCCTCTGAGATAGGAGGTTTGTTAGCTGAATGGATGCACTTTGTTTTTAATTAAAAACACAGACACCCTGACCTTAACAAGATGAACTAAAAGTGAGGAACTCACAACCAACCTTCAAGGCAGCTTTAGGAAAACTGAATTTGAGTCTGCCCTTAACAGTTTCATGACCTCAAGCAAGCTCTGTTATCATGCTCTGCTTGTTTCACCATTCATGTGGCCAGTAGTTAATAATTCTTGTTGATCTAAATTGTTACATCATGGGCTTTTCTTTTTTTTTTTTCTTTTTTTTGGGGGTGGCCGGGAAAGGAGGCTGCCTCAGGCTAGGTGCAGGCCTGCCTGGCGCCCCGGCCCTCCCTGCTGTGCGATCATTCCATCAGCACACACGCTGTAAGCCCTGATGCTGCTGCTGCTGCTAAGTCGCTTCAGTCATGTCCGACTCTGTGCGACCCCATAGATGGCAGCCCACCAGGCTTCCCCGTCCCTGGGATTCTCCAGGCAAGAACAATGGAGTGGGTTGCCATTTCCTTCTCCAATGCATGAAAGTGAAAAGTGAAAGTGAAGTCACTCAGTTGTGTCCGACTCTTAGCGATCCCATGGACTGCAGCCTACCAGGCTCCTCCGTCCGTGGGATTTTCCAGGCAAAAGTACTGGAGTGGGGTGCCATTGCCTTCTCCGCACACATGGGCTTTTCCAACCCAGTTCTGAATATAGACTTCAGCTACCATAGGACTGTCATTATTCATATTGAGCCTCAGAAAGAGGGCAAGAAAAATTAAACCTCACTGAGAATTTACTCTGTACCAGGTACCATATCAGATACTTTGCAAGCACTAATCCAGTTTCATCCTCATCCTGCATATCTTCAGCTCTATGTATAAATAAGTTTCAGAGAAGTTTTGAATGCTATCTGATCGCAGACAGCTCTGAAGTGAAGCCTATCTGATGCTATTGCTCAAGCTCTCTCGGATTCTTGGCATCACACTTAGACATTTTTACACTCACATCAGAAACAAGAGGTGACTTCTCTTATCCTTCATGGTGTGTGTGTGTGAGTGCTCAGTCATGTCTGACTCTTTGCGACCCCATAGACTATAGCCACCAGGCTCCTCTATCCATGGGATTTCCCAGGCAAGAATACTGGAGTGGGCTGCCATTTCCTTCTCCAGGGGCTCTTCCCAACCCAGGGATCAAACCCACGTGCCTGTGTCTTCTGCACTGCAGGCAAATTCTTTATCACTGAGCCGTTCCCTCTGCATTAGTTTTATTTGCAAATGGACCCTGCTTGCTCAATTGGGCCCGTTATTTTCAAAGTAATGTCTTCATGCCCAGTTGTTCATCCATCTCCACTCATCCAGGTCTAAAGGACTATAGAGGACACTTCTTCAATCTCACTTGAATCTGAATGCCCCAAATCCAACTTGTCCTTGAGCTGAGTCTGTGGAGTAGAGGAGGTGTGACAGATGTTGACTGGGTGCAGAAGATGAACGGGTCTCACCTCACATTCCCAATCCACTTCTACCCCCACTTTCAAATTTTTGGTCCACAGGTTGATTTTTCCACCACTAGTGCTCATGCAAGTCCTCTCTTAGCCAGGGCCTGGAGCTCCGGAGCTGCCCAGAAGGTCCTAGGGTCATCAGTGGGGACAGCGTAGCAGGCTTGACAATTCAGAGGTGTAGCAGTTTCAGGAAGGGGAAAGTTATTCAGTGCCTGTGTATCAAAATTCAAGTGAGCTAAGTGGTTGTTGATCAATGACAAAGTTAAATACTCAGATTTTGAAGACAAAGCGAGCTGCTACAGGAGAGGAGACTTAAAAAATAAAACCTCTAAGCAGAGGTTTACAACCTTTTTGGCACCGGGGACTGGTTTCATGGAAGACAATTTTTCTGTGGACCAGAGTGCGGGAGGTGGAGAGGGGGAAATTGTTCAAGCGTATTGCTTTATTGTGTATTTTATTTCTATTATCATTGCGTCATCTCCACCTTAGAGGACCAGGCATTAGAACCTGGAGGCTGGGGACTCCTGTGCTAGGGACAAGTGGAGCCCTTCAGCTTCACACTTTTACCTTTTTTTTTTTTTTTTAAACTCCTTTTACTGTCTCTACTCAAACCTATTTCCATGTGATGGAGCATCAGAGTTTCAGGTCCTGTGTCTATTGTTGTTGCTGTTCAGTCACTAAGTCATGGCCAACTCTTTGTGACCCCATGGACTATAGCTCACCAAGCTCCTCTGTCCATGGGGTTTTCCAGGCCAGAATATTGGCATGAGTTGCCATTTCCTTCTCCAGGGGATCTTCCAGACCAGGAATTTAATCCATGCCTCCTGCATTGGCCGGTGGATTACCATTCAGCCACTAAGGAAGGCCCCTGCTGTGTCTATTACTTCACTGTTAGTGCAGAGAGACACCGTACTACAGAGAAACTCAAAGAACTCTTGAGTTTTTAGCATTTGATTTCTTTTTTCTTGCAGGACCAAAGGCCCCTGCTCTGCTTGGCTCTATCCGGTTCTGTCTGGCTGTGCTCTGTCCTCTGAAATAACTTCCCTGCTTCAGTTTTCCTTCTCCTTTCCGAAGCCAGTCCCTTCCTGCTTCTCCTCTGGTTTTTCTAGTGAAGCCCATGATGCCGATTCCAGCTGTTTATAATCACCTCCCTCTGGCTTCTTGGGGTGAATGACTCAGCACTCTGCCTTATTTTCTTTGTGTGTGTGTGTGTGTGTGTGTGTGTGTGTGTGTTTTCAAGAAACCAGATATTTGTTTAACATAGTCCCTGCAATGTCATAATCACTGGATATTCATGCATGCTTCCCTTAAGCAAGTTGCTCCTACAGTTCTCAAGTCACTGAGTAAAGAAGGTAGATTTTGAAATTAGAAGTAACTGGACTTGAATTCCACCTCTAACTGAACATCCTGGTTATTTAGCCTCTCCAAGCCTCGGTTTTTCATCTGTAAATAGGGTTCACAGCATATACTTCTCAGGGTTATTACACAGATAAAATGAAAACATGAATGAAAAAGGCCTGTTGCAGTGCTTACCTACTGGATTTTTTTTTTTTTACTCAAAGCATATTATTTCTTTTTTGTCTCAGATATCCAGTCAGCAATTAAATCGAATGAATTCTTCCTTCCAAATGTCTTGCAAATGATCTCATTTCTACTGCTCCTTTTTTAATCAAGGTCATAGTGCTTAGTTCTGAACTATTAAAATACTCTTCTGAGTGATTTTTTTTCAGCTTCTCATCTTCAACTTTTTGTATTAGATTAATTTCTCTAAATTATGCATTCTATTCCTGCTCTAGGATCAGCACCCAACCCTTCAAGGTCACTCTTAGCTGCAGGTCTGAGTTTTATCCTTGCGGATTCAGCTCTCCCCACCCGGTTCTCTGAGCTAGCATCTATCAAAGCATGGTGCTCAGGTTGCCTTTGGGCCAAGCACACCTAAGGCATGCTGTCAGAGACACCCCCCCACCTCAAGAAATTTACCCTGGTGTCTAGACTTCCTTGCTCTTACTCTCCTTACTTCCCATTTTATCTAGTCTTGTCTTTGCATTCCAGAGAGTCTTCCATCTTAAAACACTGAAATGGGTCTTCCCTGGTGGTTCAGTGGTTAAGAATCCTCCTTGCAATGAGGGAGACATGGATTCAATCCCTGCCGGGGAACTAAGATTCCACATGCCACGGAGCATGTAAGCGCATGCACCACAGCTTCCGGGCCCTCGCGCCACAACTAGAGAGTCCATGCGCTACAGCGAAAGTTCCTGCACGTCTCCAACAAAGACCCGATGCAGCCAAATTAAAAACATAATAATAAAACAAAGGATATTATCGTTAAAGGAAAAGAATGGGCACTGAAATGTCACCAGATAAAGAACCTGATCATTTGATCCATGGAGACTAGGGTTTGAATCTCAATTCTAAGGAGTAACGTCTATAAAGTCACTTATCTTGCGGTCATCAGTATAAAATGAGGATGACGACACCCATATTAGATAATATTGGGGGGACTACATAAGAGCACAGGGTCAAACTACCCACTGACCAATGGAAAACGCTCAACAAATACTCATCCTTCTTTCTTTCTACTTTCGTGTTGCATCAGAGAAGGGATCGTATCCTCACAGTTCTCCACGTTGTGTGTCACCTCTTTCCTTCACCAACTCTCATTTTCTCATGTTCTTCTTTTTTTCCTACTAACTATTTATCTTAAACCAATCCACTCTGTGGGCTTCCCTCGTAGCTCAGCTGGTAAAGAAGCTGCCTGCAATGCAGGAGACCCTGGTTGGATTCCTGGGTCTGGAAGATCCGCTGGACAAGGGATAGGCTACCCACTCCAGTATTCTCAGGCTTCCCTGGTGACTCAGCCAGTAAAGAATCCACCTGCAATGTAGGAGACCTGGGTTCAATCCCTGGATTGGGAAAATCCCCTGGAGAAAGGAAAGGCTACCCACTCCAGTATTCTGGCCTGGAGAATTCCATGGACTGTAGAGTCCATGGAGGATCGCAAAGAGTTGGACACAACTAAGCAACTTTCACTTTAAATCCACTCTGTAATGACAATGAGAAAAAGAAAACTCAGAGTAAACATTTTTGTTTTTTTGGACACCAAGTAGCATATAACCAAAATGCACAATGAAACAACTACGGAAATAAGAAGGAGACATCGATGGAAACACTTTCAGAGGATCAGGAAACACAGCCTCATCTTCCTCAGCCCAATATGCCTTTGCAGGAAATATACATAGGCTCCAGTTAGAAAATACTGGTTTTGTAAAATATCTATGGGCCATCAAATAGCATCCATTAGCCAACACAGGAATTCTCCATAAGGAACAAACTCAAAAATCAAGCAACAACAAAAAACTGTGGGCACTATTCAGATCCCAGCTCACATTCTTCCTCTTTTCAAGGACTTTCTAAAAGCCTTCTTCTAGGGCTGCAGGCAGTGTGGACATGATGGCTTTTCTGAAACCCAGTTGGCCTTGCCTCTCATTGGGAGGGCTGCCATGCTCCCTAAATGCACTTCCTCCCTCGTGTCCCATCTTAAAAAATTGCAGGAAGTTTGTTTCCTTCATTCATGAATCCATTTGCCCATGCGGTCATTCATTCCCTGATGCATTCATTTAAGATATTCACCTATTGAAGATAAATAACCACACAAAGGCATCCCTGGAAATTAATGCTTACTCTAGAAATCATCCTGGATCCAACCCATGGATGGTTTGCAACTCAGCAACTCAGTGGTGTAAACATCTCATATTGGGCAGGGTGTTCTACAGATTTAAGATTGTTAAGAAAAGCAAATTAGGACACGTGCTTCATGAAGGAGTGGAGAATGGGGTTAGCGTCACATCTCTGACTTTGAGATGTGAAGGACAATTTCACTCCTGGCCTCTTCTCTGGAGCCCTAGGGCTCCAAGTCTTCCATGTTGCCTGTCATCAATCCCTGAATGAACATGAGAAGACCTGGTGGCCATGGGTTCTTGGCCAGTCTTTCCATGATCCCGTCTCACTTCTCCTCACCTGCCTGCCTTCCCTCCGTTGGCTGCCCTTGCCTCCCCAGCCAGCACCAGCCTCACGTGGAAGGACCTCAACGTCTAGGATAAGGTCTCTCAGAGTCCTCTGTGTCTGGTCCTCCTAGCTTTTCCCAGGTGGTATATCTGACGCTCACCACCTGCAAGTACAGTCTTGTCTCCCCTGGGTCAGTTCCAAACAAGGCAGACTCAGCCTCACTGGGGAGTGGGCTCTCCAGTGAATTTTGCATTCTGACACCTGATTTTTGCTACTGAGTTCCATTTGGTAAATAATTAACCATCACCTACTAAGTTGGTGTCAAGGATCTTAAATTCAGAGATGAGTAAGACATAACATATGCCCTTTAAAGAACTATTAGAAGATGTCCTTAGTGGTCCAGTGGATAAGAATCTGCCTGTCAATGCAGAGGACATGGATTCAATCCCTGGTCCAGGAAGATTCCACTTGCCACAGAGTAACTAAGCCCTCAAGCCACAATTACTGAGTCTGTGCTCTGCAAGGAAGAGTAGCCACCTCTCACTGCAACTAGAGAAAGCCCTGGGCACAGCAACCAAGATTCGGCACAGCTAAAAATAATTAATAAATTTTACAAAAAGTAACTATGAAATTAGTGGAAAAGATCAAATATTTTGCAAATAATAAGCACAATACAACTTGATTAGCTGTACTACTTATACAACTCAGACAATGAGATGTACAAGTTCTTGGGCTTCTTTTGCCAGTTAGTAGCTACATCTTCTCCTAATCCCCACTCATTCTGTCACTTGACAAGTGTTTCTTAAGGACTGAATATATCCTAGGCCTTAGGGAAGAAAAGCTATGACCAATCTAGACAGCATGTTAAAAAGCGGAGACACTACTTTTCTGACAAAGGTCCATCTAGTCAAAGCTATGGTTTTTCCAGTAGTCATGTATGGATGTGAGAGCTGAGCACTGAAGAATCGATGCTTTTGAACTGTGGTGTTGGAGACTCTTGAGAGTTCGTTGGATTGCAAGGAGATCAAACCAGTCAGTCCTAAAGGAAATCAGTCCTCAATATTCATTGGAAGGACTGATGCTGAAGCTGAAATTCCAATACTTTGGCCACTTGATGCGAAGAACTGACTCAGTGGAAAAGACCCTGGGAAAGATTGAAGACAGGAGAAGGGGATGACAGAGGATGAGATGGTTGGATGGCATCACTAACGCAATGGACATGAGTTTGAGCAAGCTCTGGGAGTTGGTGATGGACAGGGAAGCCTGGAGTGCTGCAGTCCATGGGCAGCAGTTGGGCACAACTGAGTGACTGAACTGAACTGAGGGCTGCAGTAATGAAATCACAGACACATTTCTCACTCTTACAGAGTTTATAGTCTAGTGAGAGATGGAGATAAAAAGGGTGTTAGTTGCTCAGTCATGTCTGACTCTTTGCACTCTCATGGACTGTAGCCCACCAGTCTCCTCCATCCATAGGATTTCCCAGGCAAGAACACTAGAATGGGTTACCATCCTTTTCTCCAGAGGATCTTCCCAACCTAGGAATTAAACCTGGGTCTCCTGCTTTGCAGGTGGATTCTTTGCCATCTGAGCTGGCAGGGAAGCCTCATATAATTACAACTTGTGATGAATTTCAACATATACTTATTGAGGGCCTGCAGTGTCTCTGGCATTGTTCTAAACACTGTGGACATGGGGACAAAATGACATCCATTTCCAAACTTCCTAAACCGTCTAGAGAGCAGTTAAGAAAAAAGATAAAAAGGGAACACATGTCCTCAGCTCAGTTCTCTATGAAGACACAGAGGAGTGAGGTGGGGTGAATGGGAGGGAGGCTCAAGAGGGAGGGGATATATGTATTCATATAGTTGATTCACTTTGTTGTACAGCAGAAACTAACATAACATTGTTAAAGCAATTATAAGACCAATTAAAAATAAACAAATAAAAGGGAACATGTGTCATAATTTAGTGGTCAGTGCTAAGGAAAAGGGCTTCCCAGGTAGCTCAGTGTTAAAGAATCCACCTGCCAATGCAGGAGACACAGGTTCCATCTCTGGGTCAGGGAGATTCCCTGTAGAAGGAAATGGCAACCCACTCCAGTATTCTTGCCTGGAAAATCCCGTGGACAGAGGAACCTGCCAGGCTACAGTCCATGGGGTCTTAAAGAGTCAAGCATGACTAAGTAACCAAACATGCATGCACAGTAAGGAGTAAAAGTGTGAAACATAAAAAGGGGCCAATAGAATATTGGGAATATTGGGGAAGATGGTGTTAAATTGTTAAATGAGGAGGAAATGCCTCCCTGAAAGTGATTTTTGAAAAAAAGACTTTGAAGCAGTGAGGTCACAAGGCCTATGGACGTTTGAGAGAAGAGCATTCCTAGAAGAGGAAATGGCAAGTGGGAAAGGCTTGACGTGAGTGTATCTGAGTAAAGAAAATACAGCACAGCAATAAAGATGCGCAGAGGACATCTCCAGTGGTCTAGTGGCTGAGACTCTGTGTTCCCAATGCAGGGGGCCCAGGATGGATCCCTGGTCAGGGAACTAGAGCCCACATGATGCAACCAAGACCAGGTTCATCCAAATACATTTTGAAAAATAAAATAAATGGAATTTGTTTTAAAAATTTTTAAAGCACGGGGACATTCATTTGACATGGTCAACAAAGGCCTCTGTGGGGAGATAATCTTTAAGCTGAGATGGGAGACCAAGGCAGTGCTTCTCTCTGTTACATGACTGGGTTCCTTTTAGGATTTCTGTTTCTGATTCTAACTGCTTCCTGTGCTTAGGACTCCTTCCTGAGAAACAGACCCCACCAATGGTGCCCGATGTCTCCCAGGTCTCTCCTCCCTGGAGTGCTAACCAGGGCCCTGCTCCAAACAAGGATGCCACTCCAGCATAATCGTGCCCACATATTTCTGATCTCTTTGCTCACATGTCCGCTTTTGCTCACAACCCCGCATGCCCCACTGTAGAAATGAAGCCACCCCGGGAACCTGAAAGAATTTCCCACATCCATGTGGACAACTAGGACCCCTTTCTCCATCAACAGGCAGCTTTCTAGCTGGGCAGGTTCCCTCCATTCTAGTCCAGCACCAATTCCTCTTCCAGACGCCTCAGGCTTCTGAGGTCCCGGCAGGCCTGGCAGCCAATCCTGGCCAAGTTATGACACATTCACACTGCCCTGAAAAAGGCAGCAATACAGCTTCTGGAGACTTGATGATTTATGGGGCTTCAGTCTACTTGGAAAGCCTACAGAGAGAAATGACAAAGGAACATGAGCTATGATGAGTTATATTCAGTTCTCTTTTGCCATTTACTAGCTATACATGTCTAGAAAAGTTGACTTCACTGAGCCTCGGTTTTCTCATGTGTAAACTGGGCATTCTTTCCATACTTCATAGCTCTTGAAGGATTCAATAAAAATAAATTAACTGAAGTATCTGACACCTAATAAGTGTTCCAATGAATGTTTGTTGACTATGAAACTTCAATCCCCTCTTTGGTTTATGCCAGGAGTCAGCAATCTACGGTCTATAGGTCAAGTCTGCCCCATGGCTGGTTTTCATAAATAAAGCTTTACTAGAATAGAGCCACAAAGTTAATTTGCATAGTCTATGGAAGGCTTTCGTGTTACAAAGCAGGTCTTGTGCCACAAAAACCACATGCCCACAAAGCCTAAAACATTTATTACCTGGTCCTTTATACAACAGATGTATAAATCTCTGGTTTATACCATCCTGGGACATCTAGCATTATGGCTAAGCACAGGCTCTGGAGTCAGGCTGCCTGGGTTTAAACGCTGATTTTATCACATACTAGCTTTGGAAATCTGAGCAAATTATTTAACTTACCTGGACCTTAATTTCTACATCTGCATTAATAAAATGGGAATACTCATTTACCACATTTGGTTGATGCAAGGGTTAAATAAGCCAATCTAATACAGAGAATAGCACACTTGCCATGCAAACAGTTAGAGTTAATCAACATAACAGTTATATTGTCAGTGTTATGTAATACTACAGATGGTATCCCAGGAGTTTCTCAATCAACTGCAGCTAGGAATAGTTTTCAGAATCAACCTGAAACCCAAGGATCCTGCTTAATGTGCTTATTAGGCATATAAACATCCCTCAAGGTGGCTCATATATGGCCCAAAACTCCAGGATCTGATCCCACTCTTTCTAATTCTCCCCGTGGATGCTTGCCATCTTTTCCCTCCTAGAACCTGGTTGTAATCTGGCCTGAAGATTCAGGCCTCCAGATGAGGACCTCCTTGCCTTGCTTCAAGTCCAATGAGGGCATGCAGTCCCTGCCAGTGAGTTACTTACCAAGTCACCCTGAAGTGAAGGGCCTCCTTACTAGAAAAATGTCCTGGGCTTAGTGGAGACTCTTTGTGATCCCATGGACGTAGCCCACCAGGCTCCTCTGGCCATGGAATTCTCCAGGCAAGAATACTGGAGTGGGTTGCCATTCCCTTCTCTAGGGGATCTTTCTGACCCAGGTATCAAACCTGAGTATCCTGCATTGCAAGCAGATTCTTTACCATCTGAGCTACCAGGGAAGCCCTAAATCAACCTAATATAACCAAAACTATTGTTTGTCCTTTTTGGAAGAGGGTTGTATAAAAAGTCTAAGTCATAAATTCAATCACGTGGATTTACATACTGCTTCTATTGACAGGATCACAGCCTCGTGTTAGCAGATGAGAGTCTGCTAACTCTCAGAGCCCCAGATCTCCTGGGACTTAACACTGCCCACATCAACAGGACAGAGCATACACTTGTGAGCAGCTATCAAATTCCTGGAGATGACTCCCCATGTGAATCAAAAGCAGTTTGATTAAGAGCCAAGCCACCTGTGGGGAGTGTAGCAGAAAGTGCCGCCACCCCACCCTAAATGGATAAAGACATTCATGCTGCAAATCAGGGGCGCCCGCACACACCCCAGATGTGGCAATATTAGGAGGCAACAGTCCTGTCCAAGGATCCACGTGACTGTTGAGTTGGTTTGTCTGAACCAAGAAACTGTCTTTAGCAAGTATGGACACCTCCTTGAAAGAAAAGATCTCAGCCACAAAAGCTGAGAACAATCTTGCCCCAGTGTGAGATCACTTACTAACTTAAATAACCCCAGACCGGCCTTGGCAAACTCTCCAAACATTTGATGAAGGCATTTGCTAAGGAAAAACATTCAATCAATTTCTCTTACTGACATCTTTTTTTCTCTGGCTTTATTACCACCCCAGTGCAGAATTTAGGATGAGGGCAAGAGAGTCCCAGTAAAGAGCTTCCCTAGTTCTAGAGCAGGGCTCTCCAGAAATCTGTGTTGACTTTCTGATTGACTAAGCTTCCCTTTCGGAAAAGGCAATGGCACCCCACTCCAGAACTCTTGCCTGGAAAATCCCATGGACGGAGGAGCTCGGTGGGCCGCAGTCCATGGGGTCGCACAGAGTCGGACATGACTGATGCGACTTAGCAGCAGCAGCAGCAGCAAGCTTCCCTTTGGGCAAACAAACCAAAGTCATTTATTCATTACCTGATGCTATTCTATGAAGTGTTATTCCAAACCCAATTCCTCCAATGTCCTCTTTGCTAACAAGACCCAAATACAGCTAAATATAATATGCTGGCAGATTTCTTTCTGATGTCATCTAACTAGATTTTTCCATTCTAATTTAGACAGCGATGAGATCGAGGCTTTCATTGCAGCCTGTCTGTCCATCTGTCAGTCAGACTGGTAGCACATTTGCACCATACCAGCCAACCCACCACAAAGCCTGCCATGCCCCAAGGCAGCATTCAATGTGCTCCAGAACTTGACTAGGAGGCTCAGGTGGAGCGTGATGGAAGAGGGAATTACTCTTGCCAAATTTTTCAGAATTTTTAAAAGACATCAGATTTCCCACAAACATGGGAGTCCTCAGAGTTGGAAATGAGATGCAGAGTGTCTCCTTACACAGGAAGCACACATGTACCATCCCCATGCTGCCTCTGGGAGCTGGGAAAAGGCATGAACGGGATGCAGAGCGTGTCCATCTAAGGACCACAGTTCAGGACTGGCTCTCGACTCCTCTCATGCCCACAGGCTCCAGAAATCCAGACTGCAGAGAAGTGAAGGGAGAACATAAAATCCAGAAGCCAAGTTCTTTCCTGCCTCTTTCTTGATATTCAACCACTTGGCACTTGAACGATGTTTCTCATTAGGGCTGATGCAGAAGCTGAGGGTAAGACTAGATGGCTGAGTGATGGAAATACTCTTCCCCATGGCAGGAAGATGGTCCAAGCCACCTTCCAAGGTTCCGCAGGAGATACCTTGGAGAGACGCTGGGGGATGCCACCCTTGAAAGCTTTGGAAGGTCTATGAGGCTCATGCCCAGTGCTGGCCTGTCTGCAAAACATGCTCCCTGCCCTTCTTTCTCATCTGTGGCTGAGATGAAACTTCCCAGAAGCATGTCTATGAGAGGCTGAAGGGAAGATCAAATGAGGGAAATAAATCCCTCCAGGGGCTGCCACGTGGGGGTGAGTCCACTCATGACCGAGCATGCTGCCCTGAGGAATGACATCACTGGGTAAGTTTAGCCCCACAATGAGTCTGATCCAGGTATATACATTTCCCAAGTGCCTCTGGTGAGCTCAGAGCAGTGCAGGATGGCTTCCGAGAGAACCACCTGTTTTTTCTTTATCTCAGTTGATCTTCCATTCAGCCTCTCATAGACGTGCTGCTATGAAGTTTCATCTTAAACCCAGAGCTAGGTCCCGGTGATATGGTGGTTAACAAAAACTAGGAAAACGCTGTGTGTGTGTTCAGTTGCTCAGTCACGTCCAACTCTTTGGACTGTAGCTCGCCAGGCTCTTCTGTCCATGGGATTTTTCAGGCAAGAATACTGTAATAGGTTGCCATTTCCTCCTCCTCCAGGTGATCTTCCTGACCCAGGGATCGAACCTGAATCTCCTGTGTCTCCTGCATTGTAGGCAGATTCTTTACCACTGAGGCATCTTTACCCATCCTGGGGAAGCCCAGAAAAATGTCATAGATGATCTTATTTGCAAAGCAGAAATAAAGACACAGATGTAGAGAACAAATGCATGGATACCAAAGGGGAAGTAGGGTTGGGATGAATTGGGAGATTGGAATTGACTTATATACACTATTGATACTATGTATAAAATAGATAGGAAAGATGCCGAAGCAGAAACTCCAATACTTTGGCCACCTGATGCAAAGAGCTGACTCACTGGAAAAGACCCTGATGCTGGGAAAGACTGAGGGCAGGAGGAGAAGGGAACGACAGAGGATGAGATGATTCGCTGGCATCATTGACTCAATGGACATGAGTTCTGAGCAAACTCTGGGAGACGGTGAAGGACAGGGGAGCCTGACAGGCTGCAGTCCATGGGGTCCCAAAGAGTTGGACACAACCGAGCAACTGAGCAACCAACCATAAAATTGGTAACTAATGAGACCCTACTGTACAGCATAGGGAACTCTACTCAATGCTCCATGGTGACCTGAATGGGAAGGAAATCCAAAAAAAAGAAGGGATAAATGTAAACATAAAACTGATTCCCTTTGCTCTACAGAAGAAACTAATACAACATTGTAAAGCAACTATACTCCAATAAAAATTAATTAAAAAAAAAAAACACAAGACACATTGCTCAGAATCCAATAAAAGAGACCTGTATTCATCAGATCATCATATTCACAACTGAGCTTTTCCAAAGTGAGTGGCTGATGTATTTGAACAGAGAAGGGTGCTAGGCAAGATCTGGGAAGCAGAGCATCTTGGTTAAGCTTGGAGACATCGGAGCCAGTCGTCATGGGGTCAGATCTCAGCTCTGCCTGTTTTGCTCTTAGAGAAACCTTGGACAAACAATTTGGTCTTTCTGGTGCCTCATCTGTGAAACAAGGCTAATAATAGTACCTACGTCATGCAGTCTTTAAAGGATTAAGTGAGATCATATTTGTGAGATACCTGGACTGGCTCAAGGGGAGGATGGAGTGAAGGGATACTCGCTAAAGGGCCCTGGGGGGGTGAGGGGGCATCATTCTCACCTAGCTGATGCAGAGAGTGGAGTCCAGGGAGGTGACCTGACTTCCCCCAAGGTCACATGCTCTGTGTTGGGGGTGGCTACCCGCACTCCCCACCAAACCCGGCCCTCTGCTCCCTCCATTGCCCCATCCACCAGCTTGGTGGAGGGACACACATCAGGGGAGGCCCAGCCCTGGGCACGGTTCGCCATCACCTCCACAGAAGCAGCCTCCCTATCATAACATATCTCTGTTTAAGAAACATAAACCACCCTTTGGCAGCTTCTCAAGTAAATGTCAGTGTCAATAAAGAGCTCCCGCCCCTCACCCCCACTTTGCAGCCTGGACTGCAAGACCCAGCCTTATGGGGAAACACATGGGAGCTTACCCAACAGGTTTCCCCAACAGCCACACCAAAACTGGCAGGCCCCCGAAGAGCCCAGACTGGTGGTGGGGGGGGGGGGTGCCTCTCCTGGCTGCCTTTGCCCCCTCTGACCCAGCACGGGCTGCCTCTCTCTGCTCCTGTCTGAACCTGCTGCCTGGGAGGAGCTGATGTCAGTCATCCCGCCGGTGTAGCTACAGGCCACCTCAGGCTCCCATCCCAGCCCTGCACAGGCCCTGCCTCCTCCCTGCTGGCATCTCTCCAGCCATGGCAGAGAGCCCAGCTTGGGAAAATGCTGGGCTAGCCCAGTGGTGAGTGTCCCAGCCGGGTAACCCAGCCCCAGCTTGACAAATAATACCTGCAGCTTGTCTAGCCTGGCAGTGAGAGCCCAGCCAAAGGGCCAAGTTCCAAGCTAGGTCTTCAAAGGACAGAAAAGACTCTGGAAACTACACAACAACAGGCCACAGATCTCTACGGAGTTATCCTAGGAAGAAATCACACCCGGTTCCCAAACGGTGAGTGTAAATGGCTCCTCAAAAACCATTTGCTGTGCCTGCTCTTCCATTTCTAATTAGCAAGCTCCTTGCACGCCTGGACTATCTTGAGGCCAGATCATGTTCACATTCTCTTAAGATGGAAACTAAGACCCTGCTGAGAAAATACTCAAGGGCTCCTGAGGACAGCCAAGGTGGTGGGGAAGCAGGTGCTGGGCCCAGAATTGGCAGAACAAGCTGGGAACTCTGGAGGGCAATCAGATTTAGCACCAGAAGACATAATAATATAAGAGCAATAATAATAGTTGATATTTTGTGCCAAACATTTTACACGCGGGACTCATCGAAACCTTACAACCACTCAGGAAAGTTGATCTTGATATTTCCACTTTATAGACAATGAAGCCTGAATCTGATAGAGAAGTGACTTGCCCAAGTCCATCCAAATGAAAATGGTAGGGACTTCTCTGGTAATCCAGTGGTTAAGATGTCACCTTCCAGCACAAGGGGGTCTGGGTTCAATCCCTGGTTGAGGGGCTAAGATCCCACATGTCTCACAGCCAAAAAAAAAACAAAATTGAAGCTGAAGCAATATTGCAACAAATTCAATAAAGCCTTTAATAGTGGTCCACACTAAAAAAATCTGAAAATAAAAAAATTGATAATGGCAGCCCTCATGCAAACCCAATATGCCAAACTCCAGGGCAGACCCTCAACGTATAGTGGGAGCAGGAATCTCCCTGTTCCTCCTTGTGGACTGTAGGGTCATGGTTCTACAAACAATGGAAACCAACCTCTTTGCTTCTGTTATTCTCACCTGGACCTCAAAAGCTTTAGATCCAATGCCAGATTTGTAAATTTGATCTATCTTCATTGAGTATTTGATTTTTTTTAATTTAATTTTATTTTATTTTTAAACTTTACATAATTGTATTAGTTTTGCCAAATATCAAAATGAATCCACCACAGGTATACATGTGTTCCCCATCCTGAACCCTCCTCCCTCCTCCCTCCCCATTCCATCCCTCTGGGTCGTCCCAGTGCACCAGCCCCAAGCATCCAGTTGGGTATTCATTGGGTATTTGAAACTGACCACATATTAGTCATTAGGCAGGTAACAGACAGAATGGGAGTTTTGTTGTCATATATGGAGATACTTCCGAGCCATGCCACAGAAGGACTACACGGCTTTGGGAATGTTCATATACTTCTTTAAGCTGTAGGCTTTGTATCTACAAACCAGGGGTAGTTATTACATTAGTGAGCAGGGCAAGAATGGGGACGTGGTGGAGTATACATCTGAAACCCAACAGTCAGCTAGACTGCAAACTCTGTGAAGGCAGGAAGCAATTATGTCTTGTCCCTGCTGTATTCATAGCATCTAGTCTTCCACCTGATAAATAATTTGCTCAAAAAATTTCTGTTGAAGGATGAATATGCAAGGATGCACAAATAGACATGTCAAGGGTTACACGTACAACCAGCAGGAAACAATACATATGACCATGGACAGGGCAGACTAAACAAATTTGAGGATTTGTATGAAATAGGCTGGTAAACAATCATTAAAGAGATGGGGGCAACTCCGAATGTAATCATACAGAAAGGTCAGCAGAGTATATCAATGGGAAGATTGTACAGCAGTGTGCCCTTACAGTCACATGCTTGAAATCCATTTGGGATGAAAATTTCAACACAGATATAACACAAATGAACGTATAAATGAAACATGAACAGACTTGCAGACATAAAGAACAGACTTGTAGTTGCCAAGGGGGAGGGATGAATTGGGAGTTTGTTATCAGCAGATGCAAATTATTATGTATAGAATGGATAAATAACAAACTCCTACTGTACAGCCCACGAACTATATTCCATCTCCTGAGATAAACCTTAATGGAAAAGAACATTAAATATATATGTATATATATAGGGAATTCCCTGGTGGTCCAGTAGTTAGTACTCTTCACTTTACACATATATATGTATATACATATATATAATCATATACATATATATATATTTGCATATTCATATAACTGAATTACTTTCCTATGCAGCAGAAATTAACACAACATTCAAAATCAACTATACTTCACAAATGGTAAATAAATAGCAAAATTTCAACAAGGAAGGACAAGTAGAGAAGGAAATATTGTTGTTAGTGTGGGGGTATTTTCACTTTTTAACCTGTGCATTTAGCATTGCTTAATTTGTTTCGACAAAGAACCTGGGACACTTGGCTTATATAAAAGTGCAATCAAACTTATTCTTACATCTTAGATAAGTGAATAGAAGACTGCGGGCTTCCCTAGTGGCTCAGACAGTAAAAAAATCTGTCTGCAACGCAGCAGACATAGGTCCAATCCCTGAGTCAGAAAGATCTCCTGGAAAAGGGAATGCCTGCCCATTCCAATGTTCTTGCCTGGAGAATTCCATGAACAGAGGAGCCTGGCAGGCTGTAGTCCATGGGGTTGCAAAGAGTCAGACATGAATGAGCGACTTACACATTCATACTTTCAAACATTTTAAGCACCATGAATAAAGTAGGCCCCACAAATGTTCAATCCCTTTCCTCCCTTGCTCCTAAAGAACATTTATCACAGCCCTGTATCACTGTGATCAGAATGAGACATGCAAAGATTTGCAAAGTTCTGCTTCAGTTGGTTTTGTCCCTCAGTGTGTGGCCCTGAAAAATCTGACAGCACCCAGCCTTCCAGAGTTTTCTGGCTTGGTCTTAAAAGGATGCATGGGCTGAAAGCACAGCCACTGGTTTGCCCCAAAGCAGAAACAGAAACTTGGATGCTTTGGCCAAATGTGAAGTCAAAGGTTTGGGTGGGCTCCTGGGCCATTTGTCTTAGAATTCTCTGAGGTTTTGGCCTGAACTTGTTGTAAAAGAATATTCATTGTTCCAAAAATCCTTACCAAAAGTTATAACTTCAATTTGAGAAGCTGAAGGTCAAAGAGACAAGAAAAAAGGGTAATTACTTAACAATGCAGGAGTGATTTCCTGAGTCTCAGGCCAGAGGGCTGAGCTAACAGTCTCTCGGAAGAGCTGAGTTCTCCTACAGCTAGTGTGGCCTCCATTGACTGCATTTGTGTATCTAATTAACAGACAATTGCAGGACTTCCTTGTCTCTGCTGTGTAGACCAAACCATCTCCATGCAGTCCCTGAATTTGGTATGGTGGTTACAAAAACAGGAACACAGGAAACAAACATTGAGGAGGTACCCAATATGTTTCTGGAACTACTCTAGATATTTAATGGAGAAGATTTCTTAAAATTTTCAAAGCATCTTGTGAGGTAGGTTAGATTTCCCCCATTTACAGATGACTCAGAAAGGTTAAACACATGTTCCACAGGATTTAATGGCAAGACCAGAAAGGAAATTTTGGGTTATCATTCTCCTAAGCCCATCCCTACCCAACACAACACACCCAACATCACAAACACACACACACACACACACACACACACACACCTCTTCTCACTGTAACTACTTACCCAACCAGAACAGGTGATCATGGGTGATATTTTATATCCAATGTTTTATACCCTCTGAGAAAACAGCAAACCAAAAAACATTGTCATCCATCACATTGTATATGAAACTCTAATAACTTTCATATTGTTTTTGGAGTCCCTTGCATGTGTGCATGCTAAATTGCTTTAGTCATATCCAATTCTTTGTGACCCTATGGACTGTAGCCTGCCAGTCTCCTCCGTCCATGGGATTTCCCAGGCAAGAATACTGGAGTGGGTTGCCATGCTCTCTTCCAGGGGATCTTCCCGACCCAGGGATTGAATCCACATCTCTTACGTCTCCTGCATTGGCAGGCAGGTCCTTTACCACTAGTGCCACCTGGGAAGCCCTTGGAGTCACTTAGGTGTTTATAATCCTGATCTTATACCAATAGTCAGGCACTGTTCAACATTCGGTGTATGGCATTGGCAGAGAGCAAGTCCCCCAAAACTTCACAGCCTGGTAGGTGATTGTGCCAAACAATAGCAGTCACCATTCTTGCTTCTCCTTCTTTTTTAAAAATTTACTAATTTGACTGCATCAGGTCTTCATCATGGCACACGGGCTTCTCTCTAGTTGTGGCACATGGGCTCCAGAATTCACAGGCTCAATAGTTGCAGCATTCAAAGTTAGTTGCCCAAAGTGTGTGGGATTTTAGTTCCCCAATCAGGGATCCAACTCTTATCCCCTGCATTGGAAGGTGGATTCTTCACCACTGGACCACCAGTGAAATCCTACTTTTCCTTCTTCTTAGGGACTATGTGTGGGAGAGGGACTCATTGCTCAGTTGTGTCTGACTCTTTTTAACCCCATGAACTGTATGTAGCCCACCAGGCTCCTCTGTCCATTGAATTTTTCAGGCAAGAATACTGGAGCAGGTTGCCATTTCCTACTCTGGGGAATATTCCTGATCCAGGGGTAGAAACTACCTCTCTTGTGTCTCCTGCATTGGTGGGTGGATTCTTTATCACTAAGCCACCAGGGATGCCCCCATACTGCACTTGGTTTTAGCCAAAATTTCTTCTTAGGGACTATCGGAGCTTAAAAGTTCCCAAGAGAGCATCAGCTCCAGCACCTGAAACCACAAATGAAGAAACCACGCAAAGGAAGAAAGTCCTTTTTTTAACATCAGATGACAAGTCAGTGGGTGATTCTGGAGTGATGTGTCCTCCATGGCTCCCTGACTTTGAAGAGCTAATGTCTGCAAGCCAATCATATGTATATTTTAACAGCTTTGTTGAAATAAAAGTTACGTAACATTGAAGTCACTTGTTTTAAGTGTATGGTTCAATCACCTTTTGTACATTTACAAAGCTGTACAATTATTGCCATCTAATTTTAGAACATTCTATCACCCCAAAATATAAACTTTGAACCCGCTTGCAGTCACTCTTCCTTCTTACCCCAGCACCAGATAATTACTACTTTCTGTCTGTATATTTGCCTTTTCTGGACATTTCATATATGTGAACCCATATTGGGTTGGCCAAAAAATTCATTCAGATTTTTCTGTAGGATCGTATGGAAAAACCTGAATGAACTTTTTGGACAACATGATACAATATGTGGTCTTATGCATCAGGCTTCGTTCACTTAGCATGACATTTAGAGGTTCATCCCCATTGTAAATATTCACGCTCCATTCATTTTTATTAGCAAATAGTATTCCATTAAGTAAATGGCCATATATTACCATCTATTCACCAGTTAATGTATATCTGGGTTATTTTCACTTTGGGTCTACTGCACTTTTACTCACATTTCAACCCCACATGACTGGTGATGCACATGACATATATTAAAGACCTTGAACTACATCTAGACTCAGTTGAAGAAGTGCCCTTAATAATTAGTGATGTCTGCCCCTGGTCAGAGAGTAGAAAATTGAGGCATGCATGCAAATCATAATTACATCATTTCTTGTCCTAAATGGGCTAGTCACATTTCTCCCTAGAAAAGAGTTTAAAAAAGGCAAGACATTGCAACTAGGAAGAATCGCCTCATTTTTGGTGAAGAACATACCTTGTAGGGTACACTTTATTATTAAACAACCAGTGGTCTTTAGCATATTTTTCCAGAAAGGCAATGGAGCCACGCTGTCATGACTTCTTCAGGCCAACTCCTTACCAGGCTCAGGATTGGCATCGTTTATGTGGCCAAGGATTGGTGAATGCAGCCACAGTTATGGCCCCAAGTGGCTGATGAGTTAGCATTCCTGGTGATCGTATCGACAGCCAAGATTTTTCCTTTTCTTTTTCTTTTTTTTTTGAGTAAAAGTCAGAAGGGTAGTTCTTTACTTTCCGCTTGGGAATAGAGGAGTAGGCTTAACTCTTTCAAAACTCTGGGCTTGCTGCTGTCTTTGCATTGTTGGCCATGAAAAGAGATGGGAATTTGAGTTGGCCTGATGGAAGAATGTAGAAATTGTGGTTTATATGAATACACCCCAAGCAAAGAACCTGGTGTCACTTTAAGAGCATGTAGAGAAAATATTGTTGATGTCAGGGGGAAAATGGGAGGAAAAAGTCAAAGTATTAGAGAAGGGTGAAGAAGAGGATAAGGCAGAAATTTATAAATGAAGAGTAAAATAAACCATAAATGTTAAACTGGTGGTTTGTTAGCCAAACCCAGACCACAACAATCTTTCTACTGTTCAAGACTGTTTTTCAAAAGGAAATGAATTTAACACTTAAAAATCAGGAAATTTGGTGTAAATTTCCAAGTTCCTACTTGTTAAGAAAAGAAAAAGGAAAAAGGAAGGAAGAAAAAGGAAGAGAGAGGAAGAAAGAATGGAAGGAAGGAAGAAAGGAAGTCTAGCAAACATTTGCTATAGCAGAATAATGGTTGCTCCCTGAGTCTGGGGCATGGATGCTCAAGTTTGCCACAGTCCCCACCATACCCTTTTGATTATATTCAGCAATCTGACAAGTTTGTGAGACCCTTTGCGTCTGCAACACCTCATATAACTATGTTTACATTGGCTCAATCATCCCAGACATCCTGCTGGGCCCCTGTGTTACCACCTCTCTTTCAGAAAATGAAATGAAATTCATAGAGATTAAGCAACTTGCCCAAGCTCACCATCAGTAAGAGTGAAAGTTATTTCTCATCTCAACAGAGCTACTGCTTTTTCCAGTAAAAAATCACACCTTGGCAAGCAGAGAAACGAACTGATTAAATATAAAGCAAAGAATGGAGCAAAACTGAAGGAAAAAACTGGGGTAGAGGAAGAAGAGGGAGTTTTTTTTTTAAGAACTATGTAATGAATTAATTGAAAATGAAGCTAGATCACGAACTTACCCAATGAAGGGCTAAACACAAGCCTAATTGGACACACATATTCTTTGCCCTCTTTTCTAGAAACAAGTCCAGGCCTCCCAGACAGAAAATGCTTTTTTTTTTCTTGACTCATAAAGGCAGCTCTGAAAAAGCATTTGGGAGCTGGCTAAGGAATAAAATAACTTGTTCAAATTAGCAAACATTTTCCAAATATTTCTTAAAGAAAGAGTTTCCTACGTATCATTCCCAAACCTCACGGCGTTAGCAAAGTCTCCAGGTGGCTCCAAAAATTCAGCTTAGGCCACAGTTGCTCTCTGGTGGTATAACCCATCTCAGGGACTGATCCCAATACTGTCAGTTGTCAGAAATTATTGGGGCAGCTTAAGACCCTGTTGCCCACTTTGTTAGCCTCTGCCAGAGAACCTGAGATCTCCCCTGAGAGTCACCACGTGTACAGAAATAGAGGAGAACAGAGAAAACAAGCATTTCTTTTTGCAACTTTGAGATCTATTTCTGGGGTTGAACAGAAGCCATTAAAACATTCCCATGACTCTGTGCCAAGCCCCCAAATTACTAATGACAGACATGCTGGCTCGAAGGGAGTCATTGCTGGCAAATAGCCCTTTGGTATCTTGTTAACAGTAATAACCCCGAGCCTTTCATTGAAAGATCTCAAAGCACAGGGCAAGACTTAATTGACGCCCCCCCTCAACTCTGTCCCTGGAAAAGGTAATTATCACTCTAACCCTCAGACAGTTTACACAGGGGTTAAATGGGCAACAGAGGTTGAATGATTTATCCTCGTTTCATAGTCTAAGTTGAAAGGAAAAGTATAAATAATGTCATAACTTGGGGTGAACTCAGATATGCGAGTTGGAACCAGTGAGAGAGTCGAAGCAGACAAAATGAGAGCCTGGAGAGGCTGACATGATTAGAGATACCTCTGACTAGTAGCCCCTGGACAAGCACCATGTTCAGAGGTGCTGACCCGAACTGGGTTTACCTTAAGGATGTTAACCCGAACTATCCAGTCTAGGTTAGAAGGAGACATATCAGAGCCAGAGTCCTGGAAGGGTTGTTATTGCTGTTCAGTTGCTCAATCATGTCCAACTCTGTGACCCCATGGACTGCAGCACTCAGAATTCCCTCTCCTTTACTACCTCCTGAAGTTTGCCCAAACTCATGCCCATTGAATCAGTGATGCGATCTAACCATCCCATCCTCTGTCGTCCCCTTCTCCTCCTGCCCTCAGTCTTTCACAGCATCAGGATTTTTTCCAATGAGTTGGCTCTTCACATCAGGTGGTCGAAGTATTGGAGCTTCAGCTTCAGCATCAGTCCTTCCAATGAATATTCAGGGTTGATTTCATTTAGGACTGACTAGCTTGATCTCCTTGCAGTCCAAGGGACTCTCAAGAGTCTTCTCCAGCACCACAGTTTGAAAGCATCAATTCTTTGGTGCTCAGCCTTCTTTAGCTTGGAAGGGGGACACCCTCAATATTGTGTATGCAGTTTCCAAAATGAAAGTTCATGCTCGGTTGCTTGGAGAAAAATAAGGGTCTTATCTCCCTGTCAGAGAAGTGGAGCAAAAGCTAGAAGTGGATCTGGTCCCCAAATAAATGAGGGCTTCATCCCAGTGGAGGATTTGAATTCCAGGCATGGAATCCGAGGTAGTCACCTGAATCTAGAACCTAAGCCACTGAGGAGATGATTGCCACTGACATCACAAACCTCTTCTTTCTTTTGTAAATCCTCATCTCAGTAAGTGGGACCTCTCCTCACTCATGTACCACAATCAAGGTGCGAAGGTACATCTTCTCCACTGCTTTTTATATATGACCTCCACCTTCTGATAATACAATATATCTTCCAAATAAGTATTCTTAGCACTATCCCCACATGCTTTGGCTTATTTAAGACCCCATCAAATTTCCTCTGGATTATTTTAGCAATCTCCTATTTCTGTTGCTTTTACACCTTCTCGAAGTCAAACAATTCTTTATGATACTATCCATGGAATATTCCTGAAACACAAATATAGTCATGGCACAATATATATATATATGTATATATTGCCCTTAAACCCTTCAACTTCCCTTCCATGGAAAAGTGCAAAACAAAACTGCCAATCTAAAATTCTATACTAACAAAATTATATTTTAAAAATAAAGATGAAATAGTTCCAGAAAAATAGCTGAAACAACTTCTCACCAGCAGAACTTCCATACAAGAAATATTGAAAGTTTTTCAGATAAAAAGAAAATGGTACTAGATGAAAACTTGAATCTATACAGTAGGAATGAAAAGCATTAGAAATGGTATACATTTGAGCAAACATAAAACACCTTTTTTCTCATTTTTTGTTTCTTTAAAAGACATATTTTTAAAGTAAAAATAATACTACTTACAACAGATGAAAATAACTGAATGAAAGCAAAAATGGGAGAGGATAACTGGAAGTGTGTAGTTGTACAATTCTTACATTATTCAATTAATTACATATATTATTTAAAGGTAGAATGAGATACACTAAAAAGCATATTGCATTCCCTAGAGCAGTTAGTAATAATAAAAGCAAGAAATAGCTAATAAGATAATAGTGGAAATAATAGGATACTAATAATTAACACAGAAAACACTAAGACAAGAGGCAAAAAATAGAACGCAAAAAAAAGAACGTATAGGACAGATAGAAAAAAGAACATTATATATCTAAACCTACCATATCAGTAATTATATTGACGTTTACTCATCTTGACACTCCAAGAGAAGACGCTGTGGGAGGAGGTAAAAAAACAATACCCAAATATATGACAATAGAACGAAGCCCACTTTAAACATAAAGTCAAATGTAAGGGAATGAAAAATTATGTACCATGTAAATACTAAGGAATAAATTAAAATATCTATATTCATATTATGCAATGTAGATTACAGGATAAGCAATATTATCAGAGATTAAATTTGGCATTCCATAATGAAAAACTGATACATATAGCCAGAAAACATAGCACTTCCTGAAAGTATATGCAACTTTAAATCTTTAGGGAAAGTCTCCCAAAATACGTGCAAAACCTCTAAACCTAAAACCACTGTGCAGTGCTCAGAGATATGACAGAAGCCCTAAATAAAACAAGAGATATACCATGTTTGTGGATTAGAAGAGTCAATATTGGTATAATAATTCTCCCAAGATCAGTCTATAGATTCAACACCATCTTAGTCAAAACCCCCAGAGACCATTTGTGTAGAAATTGACAACTGTTCACTAACCATGGGAGGATTTTGTGTTTGTCAGTAAGACTCCAATAAGTATACACCAATCAATAATTTTTATTTAAAAAAAAAAAGATACAATGACAGCAATAAAAGTAAACTCACCAGAAAGTTAAAATAATTTCTGTGTAAAGGAAAGAATGAGGTCAGAAATAACATTGTGAATTTAAGTATTTTGCAACAAGACGAACTAAACTTTAAAATGAAAGTGGCAAATTACTTTGGGATAGCAATTAAGGTTTGAGTGGACATAGGGCTAAAGACCTCAGCTAGCTTCACTAATAATATAATTAATAAAGTTACATTTTTGCACATCTGAGTACTTTGCCTATAAAAATTCAGATCTTACTCCTTGTTAACAAGATACCTATGCTTCACACTTGAGGCATGAGGATCACTATGTTCTTGGAAGACCTGGTCCCCAGGAAGATGACTTGTGTGGCACAGTGAAGAACTGGCACTTGGGCCCAGGATTAAATTCTAATATAGAATATCACGGTGTTTGAAAGGGCCTGAAAATGTATTTGTTCCTCTGAACTATAAAAAATTGCTGGTGGAGAACATTTTGGCTTCTAGTAAAACAGCAGTTCACTGCTTTGAATGGGAACTCATTCCAGTATCATCATGCTTTCTTAAGATGCCCCCTGAGCTTGTGGTGTTGAGGAATAAACACATAAATCCAAACTTGGCCTGCCCTAGGCCAAACACAGGGACTTTCACCTTCCTCAGTCTTGACACTACTTATACTTGATTTTGCCTGGATTTTACAAGCAATTTTAAAAGTTGAGTTGCCATGTACGAATTAGATATTTTTTCCATCAAGAAAGATAAAAGACCACACTTAACACAAAAGCAGAAGTTTATATTTCTACTCATGAATTTTCAAGGCATTCACTTATATCTGTTTTTCTTAACTGACAAGGTCTTGCTTTAATGTGAATTCCGTTACACATCTTAGCAATACTTTATTTGATTGCTTTACTGAACACTTAGTGATATTGAATTTGTACCTTTGAAGGAACATTGGCAAAAAGCATGAAAACTTTGCTGACAGAAAAAGGAACACTTTGAGGAGGCTAGAGAACAATAAACAACCACACAAGAAGTATTCTTAGGATGCTGACATAAAAAGGCTTAGGATGTACGTGAGCAAATAGTCAAGGATTCCTGGAGGGAAAATCACCATAAGAGACTACTTCAGCAGCTGCATCAATCAGAACTTGAATAGTACTTTCTTATGCTCAATCTTCAGGAGCAAACTACAGCTTCCACACTAGCTCTACAGCAGTCTCAGAAGAAAGATGCTAGGAAAATGGGGTTCTCTGGCAACTGACTTGGTGCTGATGGAGCTGCTTTCAAGATGTCTCACTCTCATCACTGGCAAGTTGTTGGCCCAGAAACTCAACCCAGTCTGTGGGTCAGCAGCCTTTGGTTCCTCTCTGTGAGAACCTCTCCACAGATGCTTGAGCTTCCTACCAACATGGTGGCTGAGTTCCAAGAGTGAGAATCCCTCAGAGAGCAAAGTGAATGGCATGGCATTCTTATAATCTAGCCTCAAAAGCCACATCGCATCACTTCTACTGTACGCCATGTACTGAAGCAGTCACTGAGACCAAGGCAGACTCAAGAGGATTCGACATAGACACCACCTCTTGATGGGGTAGAATTCCAGCGTGTCAGATGAGCCTGAGATATGGGAGATAGAGTGGCAACCATCTTTGGAAGACATAATATGCCACATGAAATGACTTTAGGGACTGTCCTCCACCTTTCCACCCCTGTATACCCACTATAGTGTGATTATTTTACACATAGAAAACAACTAGGTTTTTTTCTTTTTGTAACTTGCTGTTTTCTTACTCCCTTATTGGATGTGCATTCATTTATAGTCAAAAGTTTTACAATCATTAATTCTCATCTTGGGTGGCAGAAGACAAGAACATAAGGATCCCCTTGCCCCTGACAGACATTACCCAATCTGAACAAATCCAGTTATTACCTCTAAATTATTCTTAACACCACTTTTTCATGAAATCACTACCGGGAGTTCATGGTAATGATGTGGGAAAAATTGCTTTTGCCATCTCAGTATAGTTTCTGTATCTGGCTGAACCAGGATGTTAGAAGCTGGAGAAAAAGAATCTGGATCCTAGGGGTGTTAGAAGCTCAAAGAAATACATGAAAACAAGATAAATCACTGTACCACAAAAATATAGGATTGGTCAAAACTTCCATTTGGGTTTTCCAGTTACATTGCATGGGAAAACCCA
The DNA here is from genome assembly GCF_019923935.1 of Bubalus bubalis. NCBI lineage: Eukaryota > Metazoa > Chordata > Mammalia > Artiodactyla > Bovidae > Bubalus > Bubalus bubalis. The sequence continues at coordinate 14,673,618 of NC_059170.1, read as the reverse complement.
AACAAAACTTTTGGCCAACCTAATATCTGCTGAGACAACAGCCAGTCTGGAATACAACAGGTTCAATTTAGGTTTAAGATGAGGCTGAGGATGTCTATGGAGACACATCTGGGGAAATGTATTTGGAGCATAATTTAGGGGCTTAAGAGTTGTACTATACTGGTACCAAGTTCAGGGTAAGACTGTGACCACAATTCTGCTCAAATGGGCACAATGTCCTCTGCTCAATGGTCAGGGGTTGTATAGGGACCAAGCAGTGGTTAGGGACTAGTCTTTGCGATGAAGATCACAGAAAAGACTCCCTGCAGGAATTCCCTAATAGGAAAGGAGAAACTGAAGCATGCACATTCTCCAGACAGAACAGGTTCCCTCATAGTTTGAATACCAGGTTGACATGATGAAATCAGAATTCAACAGAAGACTGATCTCATCTGGTGTTTGGTTGCACTAGCCATCAACAAAATTTGAGTCAAGTAAATTTAGCGTTGCCATGCCATGCTGTGCTCAGTCATGTCCAACTCTTTTTGGCCCCATGGGCTATAGCCCTCCAGGCTCCTCTGCCCATAGAATTTTCCAGGCAAAAATACTGGAATGGGTTGCCATTTCTACTCCAGGGGACCTTCCTGACCCACAAATCAAGCAGGCACCCCCTGCGTCTCTTGCATTAGCAGGTGGATTCTTTACCACTGAACTTCTGAGAAGCCTAAATTTAGCATCAGGACCATGAAAATATTCTGAATAGCTCAGAGTAAACTAAATAAAAAATATACAGGATTTTTATGAAGAAAAGTTACATACTATTGTCATCCCTCCCCTAAACACAATTAAGATGCAAAAGAATATGCTTAGCATGGAGCATTTTGCACAAAAGTTTTAAATATACAAAACAATGTTATATATGATTATGAGTAAATGCGTATTGTGAAAATAAAGGTTAATACATGCATAGACAGACTATACTCCAGTTGCATAATTGTGGTTATAGCAGAGGGTGGAGGGAAATTTGGGTAGAGGAATATGCCTGTTTCTGTAACATTTTAGATCTCCATCTTAAAATATCTAATGCATACACAAAATACAACCTGTCAAATTTTGATTGATACTTTTATTTTCTGTACACTTGAATATTTATCATGTAAATAGCAATCAATAAATAGATGGAGATTAAGGTGAAGAAATGAGGATGGTGAAGAAGGATGAGAAGAAGGAGAGGGGGTGTGAGAGAGAAGTACAGATTTTTAAAAGAAAGTAAAAAATTAAGGACATAGCAGCCCACTCCAATATTCTTGCCTGGAATATCCCACAGACAAAGAGCCTGGTGGATTACAGTCCTTGGGGTCACAGAAGAGTTGGACATAACTTAGCAACTGAACAACACTGAAGAAGGAAGAAGAAAAAGAAGGTGAAGGAGGAAGAAGAGGAGGAGGAAGAAAGGAAACTCTCAAATCTTAGTAAGAGACAAAAATTTCAAAAGTCTGTGTGTATCTCTGATGAAAAATTGACAGCCTGTTTCTGATTCAGCTAGACAAAAGAAATGCATGAAAGTGACTCAAAATGTAAAAACAAAATAAAATGAAAAAGGCGAAATCTGCCCTACCAGATGTCAAAACATACTAAAAAGCTACAGTAATTCAAATGAAGAATAAAAAATACAAGTATTAAATAATTCAAAGTGTGGGGTGGGATTATTAAATAAACATGGCATGGATGATGGGTTAAGTATTCCGGAGTTTAGAGAAAGACAAATACCCCCCACCATCACTTACCTCATATAATTGACCTAATTTGATTTAAACTGATTAAAATTTCAAAGAGTAAAGATGAAATGTTAAAAGAATTGACAAAAACATAGTCTTTGTGGCATCTCATGAGAGAATCCATAAAGAATATGCATGCGAGGTTTTAAAAACATTTGCTTTACTCTTCCTTATAGACAAATTTTCTACAGTTAGCATGAATTGTTTTGCTTATTTTAATTAGATTGTAAATTATTAAATTATGATATATTCATTATAAGGTCAAGAAATACATGAAAGAATAAAATACAAACTCTAAATTCTCTCCCTTACCCCATGCCCCTGTCCTATTCTCCAGAAGCTCACCTCAACATCTTATGTGTGCCTTTAGGCACAAATCTATATAAATACACAAATGTCATATATGTATAGCAACATCATACATATGTGTGTTTTATATTTATAGTATGTGTGCATATATAGTATTTTAATCTAACTACACATAAAATTTAGTACAATTGTGTATGTATATATATGTGTGTATAAATGCCATATATATATATGTACATACATATATGTATTCTTTTTTTTCATCATTGTATCTAAGACTTTAAGGGAGGAGAATTGCTATCTACTGACACCTTCAGATGGCTGGATGCATTTTGGTTCACCTGCATCTGTTATGTCTGGCTAGAATAATGCCAATGTCCACAATACCTTGGTGGCATTCAATAAAAGAATTTTTTGCTTATGCCTCTGGGTAAGTTGGGAAGTAATCTAGAGACTCTACTGATTTTTGACTGGGCTCACTCACACATCTAACTTACCTACTATGATCTTGAGTGGCTCTGCTCTGTTCCATGTATCTCATACCCTCCAGCAGGCTGGCCCAGGCATGTAAGATTATGGCAAGTTGCAAGAAAGCACGGTAATGCCTCTTGGGCTGGAAGTTAAAACTAGCACATCATCATTCCACCTCATTCTGTTGGCCAAAGTGAATGGCATGGCCAAACCCAGAGTCAGGGTTGAATGGGCACTCTGAGTTCAGTGGGCACTCTGAAATCATAAGGCAAGGAGTGAAGATAGATAGAGATGAAGAACTGGCTCCTTTGTTGCAACATGTTAGGCTGCCATGAACTCCCTGGGTGCTGGGGCAGTTTCAGTTTGGAATACTGTGATTGATTCATTCATGGGGTTCCCAGCCAGTGGTTAAAGTCAGCACAAACACAGATACAGGTCTCTCCCACTTTTCAAAAGTTCACTTTATGAAAGACCTACATTAGAACCTGTTTTCACTAACCAAAAGACATCCCAAGAGAATTTTCACCTTTACCAAAAAAAAAAAAAAAAAAAAAAAGGCATAAAGCAAAAATAGCATTCAGTGTTGGTTTTGCAGTAAGTCTTTTAGAGACAGCATGCACCCCAAGCAGAGAGAGAGGCACCGCCAAGGCAGCTTCCCCAGGAATGACACTCAGCATCTCAGCGTCAAGCTGCCATGGCATCTCTGTTTTATCTCGATTTATTTTGTGCATCTGTTAGCAAGATGTGTCCTAAGAAAATTGCTTCTTCACTTAATGTCGCTCCAGCTTACAAAAGGTCTCACAGGTACCCTCTACTCTCAGCAAGGAAGCCTGTAATTCTCAGAGGAAGTAAAATAGAAGTAAGAAAGTTGACATTGGGGACTTAGAGTTGGGCGTGATCCTTACGAGTTATGAAGTCTGAGGTTGGGGTTACAAGAACCCTTCTTAGAGTGATTTGCCTTTGATTTGAACAGTAAAAAGGAGGATGGACTTTCCAATATTAATTGCTCACAAATGGAGACGGGGAAAGGATATTTCTGACAGATGGAAGATACTGAGTTGGGGACATTGAGAACATGATCATATTTGCTGATCTCAAAGAGCATGGAACTCGAATGAAAGCTGAGATCAGAGAGGGGATTTAGGGGAGTTCTTAGGGGATTTAGATGTGGGATGTGGATTCTGGGTATTGATTTGCAGGTGACAGGAGTCTGTGGCTATTCTGAGCAAGAAGATGATGCTTCTGAGGGAGTGATGGACAGACTGAAGAGAGTAAATCAGGGAAGCAGAGATGTGAGTCAGACACCTGGGGCCCAGTAGCTAAGGCTCCACACTCCCAGTGCAGGAGGCCCAGGTTTGATCCCTGATCAGGGAGCTAGATCCCACATGCTGCATCTAAGAGTTCACATGCCCCAGCTGGGAAAAAAACAACCAGATCCTGTGTGCCTGTGTGCCTGTGTGCCGCAACAAGACCTGGTGCAACCAAGTAAATACATATTTTTTAAAAAGAGATATTGAAGGCTAGAGCTAGGACATTTTCAGTGGGACTAGAGAGATGGAAGAGTAGCATCAGAGAGATTACGGGGTCAATATCATTAGGGCTAGGGAGGGATGCGTTAAGAGTTTGGGATTAACATGTACATATTACTGTATTAATATAAAATAGACAATCAACAAGAACTCACCATATAGCACAGGGAACTCCACCCAACATTCTGTAATAATCTACATGGGAAAAGAATATATATATATATACACACACCCACAACTGAATCACTTTGTTGTATACCTGAAACTAACAGAACATTTTAAAACAGCTATATGCCAATACAAAATGAATTTTTTTTTTAAATTTTGAAATACATCATAAGGATTAGAAAGCTGAATGTGCCTGAGAAGGCAATGGCACCCCACTCCAGTACTCTTGCCTGGAAAATCCCATGGGTGGAGGAGCCTGGTAGGCTGCAGTCCATGGGGTCGTGAAGAGTCGGACACGACTGGGCGGCTTCACTTTCACTTTTCCCTTTCATGCATTGGAGAAGGAAATGGCAACCCACTCCAGTGTTCTTGCCTGGAGAACCCCAGGGACGGGGGAGCCTGGTGGGCTGCCGTCTATGGGGTCGCACAGAGTCGGACACGACTGAAGCGACTTAGCAGCAGCCTGGTATTCCCAAGCAATGTGGGCAGAAAGGACAAACATTATAAGAAAATGTGCTTCACTCTTTTTACTCCCTGGTGGCTCTGATGGTAAAGAACCTGCCTGCAGTGCATGACACTCGGGTTTGATCCCTGCTTTAGTAAGATCCCCTGGAGAAGGGAATGGCAACCCACTCCAGTATCATTGCCTGGAGAATTCCATGGACAGAGGAGCCTGGCAGGCTATAGTCCATGGAGTCACAAAGAATTGGACGCGACTTAGCAACTAACCCACAAATGTGATTAAAACAGTTAAAAACTATTTCTAGTAGCACTTCTAATGTCTCACGTGGCTTTCTCCCACAGTCACCTTACATCCAAACCTAGAGGAAACTAAGAGACATTTGTAGAAGCTGGAGAATGTTGCCTGCAGTCACCTCCAGCTTAGAGATACGGACTTTGTGGTGGAAAGACACAGGAGTGACTGGGGAAGCAGTTACGCATGACTCATTCCTTGATCCTGCTGAAAAGGAAGGCCTGACAATGAAATTCACACAGATGCTGTCATTGAAAGGGCCCCCATTTCCTGAGTCTTCAGTCTGTTGAGGTTTCCATTTGCCCCTCCCCACTCTCTATATGTTTGCCTAGATTCTTCAGCCGTGACATAGGTTATAACTGAAGGGATAGATATCACCATAATTTGATATTGGCAAAAATATATATATATTTTTTTCTACCATAGTGATTAATAAGAACGAACTTTAAAATCAACCTGCCCATGGGTGCACACATGGGAGGCACTTAGAATAGTGTAGCACAGAGAAAGCACCCCATGTATGCTGGCTTTTAATATTTTTATTTAGATTAAAATGAAAATACCATATTCCGCTCTAAAGGAGTCTGTCCAGCTTTTCCAGCTCTCCAGCCAAGACAGCCTTGTATTTGCCCTGAGAAAGCAAGTGAGCCTAGAATTATTCTTGTTGTCTTAAACTCGTCTTTTAAGAGTCATGTTCAACTCTTTGTCTTAAAACTGGGTCTCTCTGTGGTCACCCAGTGATGCTGTGTTGTCTGGGTGAATGGATTTTGACTTGGGCCTGCCTTGCACTCAGTCGATTAGTTTAGTACGAATGCACTGTCCTGACCTCCAGTCCTCTTGGCTTGGGCCCTGACACCTGTCCGGCCTCTCCCCACACATCGATGCCATTCCCCAAGCCAGGCAGCCTGCCCAGAGCCTGACCTGGCTTGACTGCCACTCCATGGAGAATCCCTCCTGTCCTCTCGGGCCCCCAGATCAGACAATTTTAGACCTTCTTTCCGGACTGGCTCACGTCCTGGTCACCACACCCCTTGCTCATCACTCAGTACAAGCCCTGCCCTGACCTGGGTCCATCCTTCCCCAACCAGCCTGAGCTTCTGCATTCCCGACATGTCTCCATTCAAAGCATGATATTGGGGTTCTTTGCATTCCAAGTTACCTTCTTTATAGATGAAGATCTGTGGCTTAGGGAGGGGAAGAGCATTCCCCCATGTCACACCCAGGGTGTGACAGATGTAGGAAAAAAATCCCAGCCTCCGAGAAACATTTGTCTTGGAATATTGTTACGATTCCAAAGAGCTATGGCTTATGTTTCTTCGGCTTGTCCTCACACAACCTCTGAGAGAATTTTTTTTCGAGACCACACTTCGCAGGTAATTCCTTCCCACTGTGGAGTCGAGGTCCTCAGATGTGAATATCCTTCTCACCCCCAGTGTTCAGGACTTGTCAGAGCATCAGGGTCTGTGATGGTGGCTGAAACAGAGAAAGAGAACAATTGCTGGGATCCTTGAAGCAGAAAAAAGCGTCAAAACTTCCCTTGGTTTTCTGTGAGTTCGTAAAATCAGGTAGAGGGCCAAGGCATCTGCAGAATTGTTTCCATTCTCCACAGTGTTTTGGCCCTTTGTCAGAGCCCATTAACTGATACACTGAGACACTTGAACATCCACAGGAGTCCTCATGGTCACTTCCAGAAAGGCCTGGAGACGTGCCGGGCAAACGTACAGAAAGTCCTGATTTAGAAGGATTGTCGCCCCCTGGGGCTTGGGAATCCTTCCATATTTGACTCTGTGCTGCCTCTATGTTCCCCATCCTGGGCATTTCCATACCTGGTCATCTTCTGAATTTGGTCAAAATAAAGCACCAGAGGGAACAGTCCTAGACTTGAAATATTTCTGAGTCCCATATCCTTCATCTATTGGCATGTGGTTTATTCTCCATCTATTTCGCACAGCTCCTGGGAGCTGCAGCATCCTGTTCTGAAAATTAAGAAAAAAGAAAGAGAGAAAGGAAGAAAGGAAGAGGGAAGGAGAAAGAAAGGAACAGGAAGAAACAATTCTGTCTTGCTTTCCACACAGACTTCCACTCTCCCGCTAGACCAATTTTGCGATGGCACTTTGCATGCTGCGAAACTGTTCAACAAAAATACTCAACTTCTTCTCTTACTATGCAGCACAGGTCCTCCAAGGAGAGCAGAAAATAGAGGATGCCAAAGGCGGATGGGTAGCAGGAATACAGTCTCAAATGTTCCGTTTTGTCATCTGCAACATGGAAGCAAGCATAGTGTCACTTTGTAAGGATGCTCTAAGATTCAGAAGATAATGATGGGCTATGGTGACTATTTTAAAATATGAGTCCTGGTTTGAAAACACAGACTCTGTAACATCCCTTGTTGTTCTTGTTGATCTTGGGAGCCATTATGGTCTCTTTGCAGCTCCCCTGAAATGGCGAGGCGAGGTCTTCCCCTGAATTCAGCAGTGTTTTGGAGACAAGTTTCTAAGGCTCCAAGGAGTCTTTTCTAAAGGCCTTAGGCCAACTGATGGGAATGAACAGGCAAGAAATAACCAGAAACATTCACTTACAAGATGGAGGAGGTCTCCCATAGCTGACTTAAGGCCCAGAGCAGACCAGCCTCTTCTTAGTTCTCATCAAACCTCACCATCAAGGAAGTGATGCTGAACGCATTACACTCTAGACCACCCTAAAAACATCAAGCCTCCTCAAAGGCTGAAACTAAAGTGGAGAGACTGGGAGGTCCCTTCCATGCCTGCTAAGATGGAATGTTCCAGCTTAGCATGGCCTGGTCCCCAGATGATTAACACTGGGTGTGCCTTCTTCCTTCAGGGGACATGAGGCCCACCCACAGGGACATAGACTTATGGAATAGGCCTGAAGGGATGATTGTCAACAGCAGCAGCACAGAACACAGGCATCCACAGTGAGAAGCAGGAGAAAAGTGGGTTCTCCAAAGAAGCCCTATACTGATGCAAGGATTTAGGATCAACTCGGTATTTTTTTTTAATCTTCCCTGCAAGAAACAAAAGTGGAAGAAAATATCTCCATTAAGAGAAATGCTACGCTCAACAAAATACATAAATTATTAGAGGTTAGAACCAAAAAGCTAGCCAAAAAAGGAGATCAGCCCTCCAATATAGGACTTTGTTGTTACTACTGTTGTTAAGTCACTCAGTCGTGTCTGTTTCTTTGTGACCCCATGGACTGTAGCCTGCCAGGCTTCTCTGTCTGTGGAATTTCTCAGGCAAGAATACTGGAGTGGCTTGTCATTCCCTTCTCCAGGGGATCTTCCTGACCCAGGGATCAAACCCAGATTCTCTTGCATTGGTAGGCAGAATCTTTATCACTGAGCCACCAAGGAAGGCCTGTGTAAGACTAAACCACACTCTTGCTCCCAGGAAGAGGACTGCTGCTGCTGCTGCTGCTAAGTCGCTTCAGTCGTGTCCGACTCTGTGATTACCTGACAGCAAAAAAGGGGAGACTTTGAGAAGAGGCCCTGCAGAAGGATTGTTCCAGAATGTGTGAGAAATCTTTGGTCTAACTTCACTTCCCTGTTCCTCAGCCAGGCTGTGTCTGGGTCTATGCATATGCTATGCTATGCTATGCTAAGTCACTTCAGTCGTGTCCGACTCTGTGTGAACCCATAGACGGCAGCCCACCAGGCTCCCCCGTCCCTGGGATTCTCCAGGCAAGAACACTGGAGTGGGTTGCCATTTCCTTCTCCAGTGCATGAAAGTGAAAAGTGAAAGTGAAGCCGCTCAGTCGTGTCCGACTCCCAGCGACTCCATTGACTGCAGCCTACCAGGCTCCTCCATCCATGGGATTTTCCAGGCAAGAGTACTGGAGTGGGGTGCCATTGGCTTCTCCACTATGCATATATGTATGTATTAATATATGTATGTCTGTCTTTACAGCTCAGACAGGATAAAGGGAAAAAAAGCATTCCTGCTACAGGACTTTACCTGAAACCCCGCATAACATTGATAATAATGACCCCGTCACTCATCAGAGATGCTCCCCGGGGTGGGTCTCGACGGCCTGGCAGCTCTCTGATCACACAGCCAGCTCCAGCTGTAATTGCAAACACCCTGCCCCTGGGACGTGTCCGCTGATGTGAAGGCACGTGGGCTTTGCAGGTGTCTGTAAATGTAAGTTCAAGGGGACTTTTTAACATCAGAAGTAAAAATATGAGAGTCAAGAGACAGGTTCCCTGCGCCCTGTTGAAGATCACAGTTGAGATAAGTAGTGGGAGGCAATTGCTCTGGAGGTGGGAAAAATAATTTGAAGGCAGCAGAACAGACACAAGGTAATTACCACTCAGACACAGCGCAGGCGAAAAGGCCCTTGCTTCTAGAGAAACGAGCAGACTGAGCAGGGAGGAGAGGCCTAACTCTCCTGAGTGGGGTGAAAATTCAGTGCTCACGTCCTGATAGGAAAGCCGGCAGAGATAGAAAATGCCCCCCAGATGCCCTTTCACACTTACAAATTTGTGAGCCAGGCTAGTTACGGACTTTCTCGTTTTCTCAGGTTTTCTGTCCTGTTTTAGAAGAAGTGTGTGTGTGTGTGTGTGTGTGTCTGTGTCTGTGTTTTAAGATGATGGAGAGGACAGGAAGATTTGGGGGAAAGAGGAACAAAAAAGAGACACTGAAGCAAAAATTGAAACACACGACAAATGTAGGGACACCAAGGGAGGAATGGGGGATGGGATGAATTGGGAGATGGGGACTGACAGAGTATTGATACTCTGCATAAAATAGAGAAGTAATGAGAACCTACTGTGCAGCACAGGAAACTCTATTCAGTGCTCTGTGGTGACCTAAATGGGAAGGAAATTCAAAAAGAGGGACTATATGTATACATATGGCTGGTTCCCTTTGCTGTGCAGCAGGAACTAACACAACAAACATTGCAAAGACATTATAACCCAATAAAATTTTAAAAAAGAAAACACTATATACCATCTTATTCTAACTCCCTCTATAGAAGAGGCAAAACTATGGAAATGGGAAAAGATCAGGTTGCCAGGGATTGGGGAGAGGGAAGGAAGGATGAGTAGGTGGAACCCGGGAGATTTTAGGGCAATACAACTCTTCTGTTTGATCATGTATTGGTAGATACCTGCCACTATGGAATTATCAAAAGTCATGGAATATACAACATGAAGAGTGAGCCCTAATGTCAACTATAGGCTTTAGTTAATAATAATACTAAGGTATTAATTTTGACTCATCAGTTGTAACAAATACAGCCAATATAGCACACTAGTGCTAAACATTAGTAAGGAAAACTGCATGACAGAGAAGGAAGGGTTATATGATAACTCTCTGAACTTTCTACTCAACTTTCGTTTGCTTTGTTTTGTTTTAATTTTTTAAAGATGAGGAACTTTTAAAAACATTTATTTATTTGGCTTCATTGGCCACATGGTATCTAGTTCCCTGACCAGGGATCGAACCCTAGCCCCCTACACTGGAAGTGTGGTGTCTTAGCTACTGGAGCACCACGGAAGTCCCTGCTCAACTTTTCTGCAAATTAAAAACAATGCTAAAAAACAAAGTCTAGTAATTAAAGAGAGAGAAAGAGATGCAGGTGGAAACGTGGGATTAAACATTTAAACAGCCCCTCCCCATCCAGCCAAAATGCTGGCAGGCTTGTAAATAGAAGAAAGTAGGCTTTCAGGGCCCAAGAAATGCCCTCAACGTGAAAAATTAGAAGTGTCTGACATGCGACTGGTTTGTAATCTGATTTCACTAGAATCTAGAAAATAACTAAACCCCTCCTACCCCAGCAAAGGAAAAGAGAGAGAGAACATCACAGGGAACACGACGTCCGTGCTTCCTGAACGTCTCTGGTGAAGAGCTGGTTGAAGGTACTCTTTGTCTGTTCATTTCATTCTCATGCATTACCAACCACTACTTGTGGAAAACAAAATAAAAATCAGTTACTAGAAAAGAATGATCATGAACCTGGATACCAAGTTCTTATTGAAGCATATGATGCTTGTACTCAGCTTCTGTGCTTCTCTTACAGAGGGTTGTTAACAAAAGTTCACAGACAAGCACCAGTCACAGGGAAATCACACTTTGAGAAATGCTCGAAGGGAGGGGAATGAATCTACCAGAGACCCAGGCACCCCAGGAACCCAGGCATCTAGCAAACAAGACAAAACCCAGCCGAGAAACATGGGGAGTATTTACCAGCAAGGTTTCTTGAAGACCAAGAACACCAACTCTTGCCTGTATGGTCACATTGTCCTTTAGCCTTCTCCCTTCCAGTACATTTCACTCAGAGTCACAGATATCATTTACAAGGACAAGCATGATCATGTTGCTTTCTTACCTGACCTCAGGTAGGTTTCTGATTGCTCAGGATGACCTGGGCACTGTTCAGCATTTCATGCATAACAAATTGGCCCCTACTTGCCTCAGTACTAGGGTTTAAGGCAGGAGGGATGAGGTTTGATCGAAGTGTGTGCATAAGTGCTCATTCGCTCAGTTATGTCCAACTCTTTGCAAACCTATGTGAACTGTAGCCCTCAAGGCTCCTCTGTCCATGGGATTTCCCAGGTAAGAATACTGGAATGGGTTGCCATTTCCTTCTCCAACGTATCTTCTGGACCAAGGGATCAAACCTATGTCTCCTGCATCTCCTGCATTGTCAGGGGATTCTCTACCACTGAATCCCCTAGGAAACCCTTGATCCGAGTAACCATATCCAAAAGTTGGTGCCCTAACCCACTAATATATGTTACCAAGTGAGGGTAAGTTTGATTTAAAAGTATAGAGTCAAGGGCAATTACTTAACTAATTCCGATGATGGGGGAAGGGTGATGAGAAGGATATGGGAACATTCACCAAAGGAATTTCCTTTGAGATAAATGAAGACATCCCAAGCAGAAGGGCCAGCACCAATAAAAGCATCGAGTTATGGGAAAATTTGGAGTATCCATGGGCCCTCAAGAAATTCCATGTATCTAACAGTCAGGGAAAAGTCCCAAGTCTTCTTCCAGTAAAGGGAATGGCAATAACTACTGGAGAAAGACCGAGGTTTACTTTCTCTAAGTATCTGGCAGAAGATAAGCTTTTCTTGCCTCACACTGAAATAGAAGACACTTAATTCTAAGAACTTACCAGAAACTGAGGGCAATCTACTGATGAAAGAGAATGCTCTGAGTTCCTTGGGAAAAATTTAACCTTTACATCAATCCAATGGGACAGCCTCTTCTCCCCATTTTATGGATGAGCAGACTGGGGCTCAGAAAGAACAACTGATCTCAGCCAGTCACACAAGAGTGTCCAACACACCTGAGTTTCAAACCAAGGTCTACCTGCCACTGAAAACTGTATATTTTGCACAAGGCAATTTTTATGCTCCTAAGTGTGTAAGGGGGAGAAGGCAATGGCACCCCACTCCAGTACTCTTGCTTGGAAAATCCCATGGATGGAGGAGCCTGGTGGACTGCAATCCATGGGGTCGCTAGGAGTCGGACATGACTGAGCGACTCCACTTTCACTTTCCACTTTCGTGCATTGGAGAAGGAAATGGCAATCCACTCCAGTGTTCTTGCCTGGAGAATCCCAGGGACCGGGGAGCCTGGTGGGCTGTCTCTGGGGTTGCACAGAGTCGGACACAACTGAAGCGATTTAGCAGCAGCAACAGCAGCAAATGTGTAAGGAAGGAGTTATTGAGAGGCAAGAGGAGGGTAGAAGGCAAAGAGAATCACATTTTAATTCTGTGTTTGCAAACACATGTTAAAGTTGGGCTACTTCATAAGAATGGGCCTTTGCTGAGTGTTTACTGTGTCAGACACTGTTAGGTGCTTTGTATTTCATTTACTTAGTTCCTGCAGTGAGTCTGCAGGTAGATGTGGCAGGTTGTATTATAATAATATTCCCAATTATACAGTCTCTCCCATTGTCATGTGACTCATTGTGCTTCTTTGTAGACAGAATATATTTTCCTATCCTAATAACAGATTGAGTGATGTGACTGTCTTCAGGATTCCCTGGTGGCTCATCAGTAAAGAATCTGCCTGCAAAGCAGGAGCCACAAGAGACAAAGGTTTGATCCCTGGGTTGGAAAGATCCCTTGGAGAAGGAAATGGCAACCCCCTCCAGGATTCTTGCCTGGAGAACTCCATGAATAGAGGAGCCTGGCAGGCTACAGTACATGGGGTCACAAAGAGTCGGACATGACTGAAGCGACTTAGCAAGCACACACGACTGTCTTGGACCGACTGAATGAAAACAGATGTGCTCTTTGCCCTATGAAGCTCTCAGAACAAGTTTCTGCTTTCTCTCTTGCTCTCTCCTTCTTCTCCAAGGATAGGCCACAGCCTGGGTCCTGGGATAAGAAAGCACACTGAACAGAGGCATAGCAGGGGACCTACAACTTAGTGACAAATGAAAGTTTGTTTTAAGTCAATGAGATCTTGGTGATGCTTGTTAATTCAGCCAAGCTGACCGATGCAATTGGTGTTTTATAAATGAGGAACTGAAGATGGAAGATATCTTTTGCCAGGTCACATAACTTGTAGAGATAAAAACTGAAATTTAGACCCATTTCTATTGGATTTAAAAGTCTGCATCCTTTTCATTAGCATTTCAAAACCTTTCTACAAAGTCCAGGGAGTCTCAAGTAACTCATATAAGGCTGCTTCCAAGGCAAAAAACCAGAGCACTGTCTTTGGAGTCCTCATTCTTTCTGTGGTTCCTATGGCTTCTCCATCCACCAAAGCCCTGCCAGAATCTCTGCACTCTTTGTGAATTGCTCCTTGGTTTAATCCAGCCCAGTGTCCCTTCTTTTCACTTCCTTAGCATTTACATTGAATGTCCCTTGATCAGAAGCTTGGTAATAGATGCTTGTGGTTAGAAAACAGACACAAACCAATATGGTATTATACACAGAAGAACAACACAATAAACAACCTATTAATCAAGCATGAGAGGAATGAATATTTGAACTGTAAGGAGCAAATTTTAGGTTGCAGCATACACTTTGTTACTTCCGTGATTTACAAAGTGGGAATACAATCGCTGACCCTATCACCCATTCTGAGCCTCCACCATCTCCTTCCTGACCTTCTGTAACAACCTCTTGAGTTGTCTCCCTGCTCCTATTTCTCCCCTACAGACATTTCTCCATGCTTCAGTTAGGGTGAGCTTCTAAAAATGGTCGTGACAATCCCTGGCTTAAAACATTTTGGTGGTTTCTTATACCTCTCAGAAGCAAATCCTAAATGACCTGGCCCCTGCCAACCTCTCCTAATTTGTCTCATAGTTTTTTCTTCCTTGCTTATTATGTGCCAGACATAATGACATCCTTTTAGTCATCAAGAGGCCAACTTTTTTCCCCCAGCTTATAGTCTTTCCATGTGGGATTCTTTCTTGCTTGAAAACTCTTCCATCTCCTCTTTATAGTCTCCACTGAAATGTCAAAAATGGCGCTATATATAGGGGCTCCCAAATCCTTTTCTATATCCCTCTTCTGGGTCACCCCGGAAATGTACTTTCCAGCCTGCCTGTCATTAGATGTGATCACGTGACTACTTCTAGACAAATGAAATGTAGAGTGATATTTATCTAGCAATTGGGCTGTACCATTGTCCAGCCTCCTTCTTTCCCTGCCTTGAATCTTGACCACACCAGCTCCTTGATTAGTATTTCTGAAATATTCAAATATGTGAGAGGCTATGTGAATAGAGCTCTTATGAAAATAAAATGAGTTAATCGATGAAAGCAGTTAGTACAGTGTCCGAGTGTAAGCACTCAACAAATATACCTAACTATGAACAGGAAAATTGAGACTGAAGGCCTTTTCTTTCTTTTGGCCATACAGCATGTGGGCTCTTAGTTCCCTGACCAGGGATGGAACCTGCACCCCCTGCCTTGGAACTCCAGAGTCTTAACCACTGGCCCACCAGGGAGGTCCCCTTTTCTTTCATTTCTGTACAGTGGAGAGGAAAGGAACAGAGATGAGGATGGGGTTTGGAACCAAAGGGCTATGATTGGCAGTCTTAGCCTTGGACATCAAAATCACACAGGTGGGTAGAAAGAATTGGCTGTGACAGTAGACAGTAGGCGTGACGGTAGACTGAGAAAGGACTCCACTCCACGAGCCAAAATGCTTCCTTACAACATCAACAGGACACTGCATCTGCTAGTAAGGGTCTCAGACGCTTCTGCATTAGCACCACAAAATTATTGCATGCACTTATTGGGCTTAGACTACATGCCAGGTTTTAGCTGGGTTTTGCAATTAAGTTATAAATAAATCTCCATCCCTCCCCTCAAGGATCCAGAGAGAGAGACAAACGTGGACACAAATAATTAAAAATAAAATATGACCCATAGTAAGACAGAGGCTGGGCAAAAGGAGACTGGAGTAGAGAAAACAGAAGGAGCACCTCTGTCTATGGATTCACCAAGGCTAAAGAGACAACCTCGCTATTGGACCTAAAATAGAAAAGTACAAATTTCCCAGGAAGACATAGTGGGAAGGCATTATAGGCAGTGGGAACAGCATTTGCAAGGCACAGAGTCATTAAAAGCCTTGCAAAAAAAGGAAGGGCAAGAGGTTCTGGTGGTTAAAGCATAAGGTGAGGATATCATATATGTCTTGGAATGTGTGGTCTTGCCTTTTGCATTTGAAAGACACATGGGAAGGAGATACTATAAAAAACATTTAGAAACAGAGAACAAAATTAGTCTACTGGTGAACAGTAAAAGCCTTACTGATTGTGTTGGGATAGTTCATTTTCTTTTGTTTGTTCAAGCTGAAAATAGAGATGATTTCTAAACTCTAATCTCATTGGGGTTCTTTTTACAACATATTGTTCAAGCAGTGTTATACCAGAAAAACAGACAACTCAAAATTAGAAAATAACAACCCAAAATACCTCTACCCTAATAATCACATGTGTTCATATTTCCTTGTTCCTTCAAGGCTTCACTTTGACTGTCCATCCCTGACTCAGGAGACTGAACAAATGGGAACAGGATTGGACTGCATTTTAATCATGGCAGGACACCGCAGGGACCCCTGGAGGAGATGCTTGGATTTTTTTGTCCCTGGAGAACTTAGACTAGAAATTGATTATGTATAAACCTGCCTGAAAAAGGGCTACTGCCATCCGCTCTTCAAGGTACAGATTTCTAGAATAAGGACAGTCAGCGTAAGTTTCTAGCTTATAGATTTTAAAATCTTGGATCCAGAGCCATATGACCCTCTAAAAAAGATGGTCAGAATCTGAGGTAGTGAAAGAAGGAGGCTGGAGGGTATTCCAGCCCAGGTGGCTAGATACATGTCACTATTACCTGAAATTTCATGTAAGGAGATGGGGGGTCCATGGAGGGTCTTCAGGAATCCAACAGTCACCTGAAATTGTACACCAAATTTTTTTAGAAGTACATATGTGCTTTGTCCAGGAAGAAGGTCCTCTGCTTATCAGAGACTTGATGTGTAAGTCTGAATTTTTGTTTGGTTGTTTTCTAGAAATGTTAAAAAAAAATTACAAGCTCAGCAATAGGTTTCAACTAGTGACCCTTGACCTCTGGTATATAAATACCCCAGCTCCCTGACTCCTCAGATGGGATGATTCTCTAAGTGCTTGTATTACACAGGGCTCTAAACTTTCCCCACAGGAGTCAGCTCCAATTCCCCACTATAACTCACTTGATATCACACTCTTCCTTATTGCCTTCATTTCCTTGTCTCATTTCCCCATTTCCTTGTCTGTGTTGGACCCCCCAAATAATCTACTTGTACTGGAATCTTGGCCTTGGGGATCTGCTTCAGGGAGTACCCACCCCAAGACAAACCCTCAGCATTTGGAAACGCTCAGAGTTAAATGGCTCAGCTATCAGGGTTCCCAGAGAAGCCTGCATCTCCTCTCGGTGGGAGAGACCTCACTTCATGTCACCCAAACACTGACACCAATCATCAGAGTGAATAACCAGCCAGGGTCTGTCCACAAAGCCCAGTCTTGCCCACATGTATCATCAGCCAGGCTACCTCCATGTGTTGTGAACTCAGCACCTCCAGAGGCAGACCACCAGGGTGTTCCTCCCTGGCACAACCCTCCACCCTCCAGGGAGGCCAACTGAGAATAAACCTGTCTCTTCAGGTAAGGCAAGAAGCTTCCTTGCCCTGCCCTGGCAACCAGAACATGCCTGGCCAGTTGTTGCTTCTTTGGTCCAGATGTCATTCAAAGGTGAAGCCAGGACACCTTGTCCAAAACTTGGATTCAGAGCCTCAGCTGGACACTCCCATGACCTCTTGCCCATTTTAGATCCTCAGAAATCACTCCTTATAACTTTATCTCCCTTAAAGAGAAACAGGAGGGGTCATTACCAAAGACTCTTCAATTTTGCAGGCAGATTGCAAACCCTGCAAACTCCCAGCCCAGCCCAGCCATCCTGGATGTACAGTCTTTATTCCTTTGAGAAGCCCTGAGGCTGGATCCAGACTGAGCACTTGCAAGCACAGGCTCTGAAGAATCACATAAGTTCTTGGCAAACTTCAGCCTCAAGTCTTCTGGGTTCTCCCAGTGCTCGTGGAAATAAAGCCACAAACTCTTTGAGTCAACTCTCTGGTTCCTGACCACCATGGGTCATTTCAACTACAAGGGCAGGGACTTTTCCACAGTGTAAATGCAAAAACTTAGCTCAAGAAAAACTCTTCAATTCCTCTGTAGTCTGAAGGTATCATGGTTTTTATTTTGATTGTGAAAGCACTCCTGACAGCAAACACTTTTGAAACTTCCCTTTCACAACCTGATTCCAGATTGTCACCACTCTCACCTACTCCCTAAAAAAAATGCTCCTTGTCCATTTCTTGGTCTGTCCTACAGATTGATACGTTATGCACATAAACTTCCATCTGTTGCATGTCCATCAGTGCTTGAAGTACCATATGGCCACTAAGAGAGAAGGCTCTTGGGGTCAGATTACCTGGTTTCATATCCCTGGGCTGTCTCTTCCACACTGTGAAATCTCAGAGATGGTTAGTTAACCTCTTTGGGATAGGTTTAAAACACAGTACCCAGTTCTTTAACTCTTCCCCCATTGACAATTGAAGACTGTGTCCCTTTCCTTCAAGTCTATATGGACTTGGGAATGCTTAGACCCATAGAGTTCAGTAGAGCTGACCAATGTCACTGTTCCAAGGATAGATCATAATAGTCCAGGCAACTTCTGCCTGGATTCTAGGAGCACTCACTCTTGGAGTCCTGGGCCACCATATAAGAAGGCTGACTATCATGAGACCACCGTGTTGGCGCGGCCATGGCAGATGCTGCAGTCTACATTTCTAGCTGAGCCTAGTCTTTAGCCAGCTCAACCTAGGCACCAGGTATGGAAGTGGAGAAGCCATCTTAAAAGTGGCTTCCCCAGCTCAACTATCCCAACCCCAGTTGTTTGGGTTACTCCAACCACTCATGAAACCCCAGGAGAGGACCCAGTCTTCATCGAGCAGGGAAGTACTGTCCTGCTCTGCCCTTTCCAAATTTCTGATCCATAGAATCTGTGAGTCAACGAAAATAGATGTTGTTTTATGCTATTGTGAGACAGTTTGTTACACAGTGACAGCTAACCAGAACATCCCCTAATCCTCAGTTTTCTCATCTGCAACGTGGTGCCATTAAGGGTGCCTGCCTTGCAGCATTTCTATGAGAAGTCAGTCATGGCTGTGCATCTGGTGAACTTCAGAAGCACTCAGACGATGGTAATTATTATTATCACCACATTCACTGTTTCATTTAAATGAAGAGCATATGGGTTAAATATACTTGATGGGAATCCCCAAATTATTATTTTTTCTTTTTTTTTGGTGTGTGTGCAAACAGCCTCTTCTAATTAGAGAAATAAGAAATATTCGTGGGAAAGATGAACCCAACTTTCAGCTAAAAATAATTCGTTTGCAAGGCTGCAGAATGTTATTAGTCTTTAATAGGTACTAATACAGATTTGGTAAATGTATTCATGGTGGGGGTGGTATCTATGTGTAGCTGTGACTCCACATTTGTTTGACATCCTCCCCAGGCCGAAGCTTACAAATTGATTGACATAGACATAACAAGAGGCCCGGGGATCGTGCAGATGTACACAGCCATATACTCACAGAAGGCACTGCAGCATGCCAGGGACCCAAAGTGGTAACTGACACTCCCATTAGTGGGCTTCATCATTTCTTCCTGAGCCTAAACACTTTTATTTTCTCGTCCACAGATCGATACAGCTGGCAGGGAACTGTCTGTCTGCCATGTCAGAACAGTGAGACCCCAGCGGGTCAATGGGCCCCAGCCCCTCCTTGGGGTCCTCACGCCCAGCCAGGCTGAGCAGATGTCTGAGACACAGGCTGGACCACACTTGAGCATCCAGCCGTCAATGTAGAAAATCAGATCTGATCGGGCCTGCAGAAGATAAATGAGCTGGAGTCCCCCAGCCCCAGATTTGGTCATCTCTTTATGAGCTCTGAAGGGCCTATTAGCAGCTCTGATGAGGACTGGGGGAGATGAAGTCGGGCTCGAACAACGTTAGCGGGCAGAATCAAATCACTCCCAGTCTCCCTGGGGAGAAAGAGACCGGCGGGCTTTCAGACGCTGCCTCCTCTCCTCTCCATTGCCCAGGTTTATATGAACACTCAGTGGGGAGAACAGAAAAAAAAAAAAAAAAAAGAAAGCGGTAAGCACTTTTTTTCTTTTCCCCAGTAGAATCGCCTAAAAAATTCCTCATATATCTAATAGCTTCTCCCCTGGCAATTTGATGGCCCGCTTAGACAGGTGTGCTCTCATCTTCCCTTTCTGAGTCTCTGCTTAGGAGAGGCTGTCACTGTTGAGAGAGGCCAGATGAACCAGCTCCCTGATCACCCTTCTGAGCCCCACATCCCAATCAGTTCTCTAGAAACTGGAGCTGCCTTCAGGGTGTTGAGGCCATGTGGGGTGGAGGACACACGACAGGGGTTGGAGGTCCAGCTCTTAGTTGCTGGGAGACCGTGGGCTGATAATCCTCTCCATCCATGGTTAACTCTTCTGTAAAATGGGACAGTTGTTTCCATGCCAGTGTGGCTACCGTGAGGATCAAGTGAAATCAGGAGTACATAGCTGATGAAACGCTCATGGAAGGTCTCTCTTTCCCTGCTTCCCTCTCTCCCTCCACTCTCATCCAGTGGAATTGCCTGGGCCCAATCAAGGAGCATCTAGAGGAGCCAAAGAGCTCCCAAGGGGTTCACCAAGATGACGATGAAGATCGTTAAATCTAGGGCAAGATTTGGAGAAAAGGAAACTCTTTCCTAAGGAAAACCACAGGCCAATTAATGCATACATTACCCCTACCCTACATTTTGGATCATGTGATATGGACCAAAGAAGACTTTAGTACCAATCCTGACGTGCCAGCTGTGTGAGCTTTGTCTGGTCACTTACCCTCTCTGATCCTCCATTTCTATATTTGTAGAATTAGTACAATAATACTATTTGCAAGGAAATCACATGAAATCCTTGAGTAGCTGATACCAACATCAGGCTCCATAAATATCTGTTACCTTCTTGCTTCTTGTTCCCATCTATGGAATGTGAACTGTTTGCCCTCCTGCCTTGCCCCACACCCTTGCTCCCCACTGTGGGTCTATCTCTTTACCTGACTTTATTCTTTATCCGCTCTGGGTCCACTTGGCTCCGGGAGGCTTCTTGCTCAGAGATCCCTCCAGCCCCCTGGTATTCAGACATACAATGGTCATAATCCTGCTCACCTTGTGAGTTGTGATTATTCATCTATCACACTCTCCTACTTGATTTAAAACTCCCTGAAGTTGGGGACTGCCTTTTATTGATCCAGTAATCATTCATTGAGAGGTCTTAAGTATTTGCTTTTTAAATCCAGAGACCACTATGTGCTGAGCACTCTGCCAAAAAATAAGAGAGAGCAGGGACTTCCCTGGTGGTCCAGTGGTTAAGAATCCGGTGGTTAAGCCTCCACTCTTCCACAGCAGGGGTTTCCCAGGTGGTGCTACTGGTAAAGAACCTACCTGACAATGCAGGAGATGTAAAAGATGCAGGTTCGATCCCTGGGTCTGGAAGATCCCCTGGAGGAGG
The DNA here is from genome assembly GCF_019923935.1 of Bubalus bubalis. Classification (NCBI taxonomy): domain Eukaryota; kingdom Metazoa; phylum Chordata; class Mammalia; order Artiodactyla; family Bovidae; genus Bubalus; species Bubalus bubalis. Next base: position 14,652,528 of record NC_059170.1, on the reverse strand, counting down.
GCATGGCAACCCACTCCAGTATTCCTGCCTGAAGAATCCCATGGACAGAGAAACCTGATGGGCTACAGTCCAATAGGTCACAAGGAGTCAGACATGACTGAAGTGACTTGGCATGCATGCACTTCCACTGCAGGGGCTGTGGGTTTGATCCCTGGTCAGGGAAACAAGAACCCACATACTGCATGGCAAGGCCAAAATTATTAAAAAAAAAAAAAAAATAGGAGTGAGCAGCGAGTGAGACAGGACAGACAAGGAACTTGCCTTCTTAGGACTTAAATTCAAGGGGTCGGGAGAGGTGGAGAAACAGAAACCAAGATGAAAGTTATCAGTAAACAATAAGATAATTATTATCTGTAATATGTCCTCCGAAGATGGAAACCAAAGGACTGAAATGAGAGAAACTGAAGGAAGTAGCTTTAGGTGGGAAAAGCTTTGCAAGGAGGCTCTATTCAACCAGAATGTCACATGAGACACAAAAGTGAACTCTGAGGGGCTCCTGCGATGAAAAAAGAATGAAGAAGCATTGTCTTGGTCAAAAGCCAAGAGGAGAGAATTTCTTCAGGGAGAGGGAATAGGATATGCAAAGATCCTGAGGTTGGGAAGAACTTGAAGGCTCTTGGAGTAAAAGGAAGTTATAGCACCCAGAGCAGAATGAATGGCGAGGAGACTGTGTGGCAAACACAAGGAAAGGAGGCAGGAAGCCAGTCCCAGGGCTCAGTAGGACAAAGTAAGGTATTGAGATTAAAGGTCAGCAAACCCTGGCCCACAGGCCAAAACTGGCCTGCCCTGCCGTCAGTTTCCATAAATCATGCTTTGTTAGAACACAGCCACACCCATTCGTATTTGTACAGATCTACACATGGTCCAGGGCTGCTCTCAGGCTACAATGGCAGGGCCAAGTACGTGCAACAGACACCTCATAGCCCACAGCCAGAAACATACACTCTCTGGCCCTTTACAGAAAAGGTTTGCTGACCCCTGGTTTAAAGGATGCAACAGACTTAGAGAACAAACCTATGGTTTCCGGTGGAAGGATGGGGGTAAGGATAGTTAGGGAGTTGGGGATGGACAGGTAGGCACCGGTATATTTTAAATGGATAGCCAACAAGGATCTACTGTATAGCACATGAAACTCTGTTCATTGTTATGTGGCAGCCTGGATGGGAGGAGAGTTTGGGGGAGAATGAACATATGTGCATGTATGGTGGAGTCCCTTTGCTGTTCACCTGAAACTGTCACAGCATGGTTAACTGGCTATCCTCCAATACAAAATAAAAGCTTAATAAGAAGAAGCCAGTGTGAAGGGTTTATAACTGAGGCAGGATGTGTCTGATCAGACACTCAGTTCTCAGCTCTGACTGGCTTCTCAAAGGTGCTTGTTGAAGCTGTGAATGGATCCTTAGGTGAATAGCACTTCGTTATCCACAGCCATAGAATACGATCCCCTCTAGGAGCACAAGTAATTGGGGGTTTACAGGACTGAGTGGGCACCCCCCCCAATCCACTCATCGGAGAAGATTCCATTTTTCACAGTGCTAACAGCTGACGGATACTTAGAAAATTGAATGTTTGATGCAGCTTCAGATTGGAAATAGCGGTACAGTTTTCACCACAGGGAACCCTCTTAATGTAAATCCAACCCAATTACACACATGCAGGCAGGCAACAGATTTGCAGCAAGACCGAGTTTTGCCCAGCAGCAAATGAGGCACAGCCTGGGAAGGGGAAGGAGATCTGCTGGGAAGGGTGCAGGATCCGCAGGAGGCACCTATACCACCCCCAGGGGCCACTGCTCTGTGACTCACACATGGAGGGTGCTGGGTGGCTGACAGAGTCCCAGAGAAAAAGGCTAGAGTGGTTTATGCAAATGCACACCAAGTTGCACTTGGCAATTGCAAAATTGTGAATAGGGGAAATTGCTCCAAAATCATAACTAACTTTTGGGTCCTGAGGCCATCCCTCTGGCTGGGTAGGGATGACGGAAACCTTAAGGAAAGTTAGAGACTGGAGCTTTGTTGTTTTTTCTCAATCACTGCCAATAAAATTTGGGAGTTACGTGCAAGACTGAACAGGTAGAATGATGGGTGTTCTCAGGCTGAGTTGGGCTGAATGCAGAATTGAGTAGGTTAAACAGCTGTGCTGTGGCCAGGGTCCTGATGAAGGAGACACCTCTCTGAGTGCTGCAAGTCTCCCCGCTCAATCTCCCTCCTGAAATCTAGGCTTGGGGGACATTGCCACCACCTGCTGGAGGCCCCTGGGTCCTCTGAGGAATTTGTATTTGTCCATTGGGGCTGTCATAAAGACTACCACAAGCTGCATGGTTTAAAACAATAGAAATGGGACTTCCCTGAGAGTCCAGTGGATAAGACTCTGTGCTTCCAGTGCAGGGGCGCATGTTCGATCCCTGGTCAGGGAGCTCAGATCCCACATGCCTTGAGACCAAAATACCAAAACATAAAACAGAGGCAATGTTGTAACAAATTTAATTGAAAATATGGCCCACATTTTTTTAAAAAATCTCAAAAAAATTGAATTTTAGAAAACAGAAATTTACTTTCTCATTGTTCTGGAATCTGAAAGTCTAAAATCAAAGTATAGGCAGGGTCATGCTTTTTCCTAAAACTCAAGGAGAGGATTTTCCTTATCTCTTCATGGCTTCTGTTGGTGGCTGGCCATCCTCGGTGTTCCTTGGTTTATAGTTGCCTTATTCTCCTCTCCTCTCTACCCCTATTGGCACATGGCCTTCTCCTTCTGGGTCTCTGTGTCCGAATTTCCCTCTCTTTCCAAGGATAGCAATCACCGGATTAGGGACCACCCTTATCCAATATGACCTCATCTGAACTTGACTATATCTGTCTGTCAAGATCCTATTTCCTAATAAGGTCGAATTCATGTAAGTGCCAGTGGTTAGTACTTGAACTTATCTTTTGGGAAACATAATTCTACCTCCTGTGGAAGGGTCCTATAAAAGGAAGAACCCACCCATGGCATAGATTAGGCTATTAGGCATTATTCTCACTAGCTAGAGAGGGCATTTGAAGAAGGTAGTTGTATTCCCATGGATATGAAAGCTCTGGGTGTGGATAATCTTAAGCATTCAGCAGAGCAGGCCAGCTCATGGAAGACTGGACCTCCAGCCCAACACAGGTGCTAGGTACCCAAAACACTCCCTTCCCAGAGGTCCTTTTCTCAGCTCTTTCTCCTAGTACCTCCCAGACAGACACCTTATTCTCTACCTTTTGCCAACTCTCTACTCCTCCATGCTCCCCAGCCTATCTCCCTCTCACCCACATCAAAAGCTAGTTCTCTCCTTCCCCTCTGCAGTCTTTGGTGGCTTATAGAGGAACCAAAGGACTTCCCAGGTGGTGCTGGTGGTAAAGAACTCCTCCTCCCCTCTCCCCCCAGTGCAGGAGACAGAAGAGACTTGGGTTCAATCCCTTGATCAGGAAGATCCCCTGGTGGAGGGCATGGCAACCCACTCCAGTATTCTTGCTTAGAGAATCCCACGGACAGAGAAGCCTGGAGGGCTACAGTCCATAAGGTCAAAAAGAATTGGGCACAACTGAAGCAACTTGGCATGCATGCAGAGGAACCAAATGATGCTTAAGACATGAGTTTAAATGGGTTCCCCTTCAGCAAATGTAGGAAGGGCTCCATCATTTTTTTTAAGTCATAATAAAAATAGTAATAAACATCAACTAAGTTACCTTCCTGGTGTGAAGATATTTTCCTTCCATCTTAGAGAACACATCCTTCTGCTAAGACATGTCTGACCAACAATTTCTGATGCAGCAAAGAGAAAAATAGATTGAGCATCAGAGTAATGACAGTTGGAAGTTCCTATGCCCTGCCAAACTTTGGCAGTTGGTGTGGCCAACTCTTAAACTCTGCAATGTGCAAGAAGGAGCTCCCTGAAAGTCCTGCAGCCTAGTTTAAAAAGGAAACTTCCACTCACAGCTGAGGGCTCAGAAAAAGAAAAAGCCACCTGCATTAGCATGTCTCAAGCTGTAATGTGAACACAGACCACCTGGGAATCTGGATAAAATGCAGATTGTGTTCAGCAGGTCTGGGCTTCAGCCTGAGAATCTGCTGTCCTCACAAGATGCTAGGTGGTGTTGTGTGGCTGCCTGTCCTCTGACCATATCAAGGATCTGCAGAATTGCTCACTGTGGAGCTTGTGTGTCCAAGTCACGAGATAGCCAACTGCCATGTTGATCCTCTTTAGTTAATACAGGAAACCATCCAAGAAAAACGCTTCCCATAAGAGTCTACAAAGCTACCTTCATCTTGAACCCTTGAAGCGAGGGTTTTTAAATATGGTTATGTTTTCCTAAATTGGCACTCATGCCAACCAAGTTTCTACCACTAACTACATAATTTCTATAAAACCCTGCGATTCTAGGAAAAATAAAGATTTTTGTCATTTTGCAATGATTATGGCAGGAAGTGGGACAAAGGTTTCATACTGGGATCTGCATCCTTGTAGATGCATTGAACCCTCATTAAAACCCAACCGGAAAGATGGAGAAACTGAGGCCCAGGGAAAAGAAATCCAAAGTTAGGTCTAAGTGCCAAAATTATTTCACTGGAACACAGTTGTATTCATGGCCTCTGTTAATTGGTTCGTCATTGGTTTTTCCTCTTTGATGTTCTAGACTGATTTCTCTTTGTGGGGACCCAATTAGAGTCAGACAGCAAGCAAGTTTGCATCTTCACCCTCTGAAAACCTCAGCTTGCTCCCATTTAAAGTGGGTATCCAGGGCTTTCTTGGTGACTCAGTGGTGGAGAATCCGCCTGCCAATGCAAGAGACATGAATTCGATCCCTGGTCCAGAAGGATCCCACATGCCATGGAGAATCTAGGTCTGTGAGTCACAACTACTAAGCCTCTACCCTACAGCCTGGGAGCTGTGGCTACTGAGCCTTCACGCTGCAACTGCTGACCCCATGAGCCCTCTGCAACAAGAGAAGCCATCACAATGAGAAACCCTTGCACTGCAACTAGAGAGGACACCCCCCCACACACACTTGCCACAACTAGAAAAAAACCCATGCAGCAACGAAGATCCAGCACAGCCAAAAATAAACAAACAACTTTTTTCTTTAAGAGTGGGTATCCATGAAGTCTACTTCATAGAGCTGATATAAGAACCAACCTTAAGGGACTTGCCCTGCAAGGATCTCATACAAAGGGACTTAAAACGTATTCTGCTCTCTCCATTCAACCATGGAAGCAGAAGGAAGGGAAGGGCAGGAGCCCGAAATCACTGTTCCTGGTCCCAGAAATCCACTGCCCAGTCATTTCCTGCATGTGCTAACTTCCCCTCCATGCTGCCCAGTAACAAGGCTCCTTGCCAGTGACAGCAGGGTAGGGAGTGGCCAGGGCTGACATGACACTGTGACTAACTGCTGAGTAAGTCTTGGGGGTGCCGGGACCAGGATTTCTACCCTCATCCTATAATTCTTTGACCTTTTCTGAGTGGGGATGTTGGGGAATTGACCACAGAAGAGGTGACTTTTGTGTATCTGGGGTATCTGAAATCACCAATTCCTTCTAAACGTGCACAGGGCATAATTTACTGGTTAACATCTCAGCTCTGGAACCCAGCTTGGAATCTTGATTCTGACTTTTCAGGAGTAGGACCTGGATCAAAGCTCTTAGCCTTTTTCTGCCTCAGTTTTCTCACCTATAAATGTAATCTTATTGATAAGGGCACAAGAAATAACTATGCTCCACTTACTCGTCTCATGGTAAGCACTCAATAAATAATGATGATCACTGATATTTTTATTTTGTTATCATCTTTGGCAGCTCTCCTGCCTAGATAGCTTAAACCTTTTCTCCATGACTTCTGTCTTTTCACAGTCTGAGTTTAGAGAAACAAACACTACCAGGTTTCTTTCTTTTCTTCTTTCCCCATAATCAGAGTTCTAGAGTTTTCTGTGAGAATTTTTTTTTCTTTATTTTAATTTGACAAAAGACAAATATTAATTTTTCAGCTTTATTGAGATATAATTGACATACAGCGTTTTATATATTTAAGGTATACAACATAATGATTGATATATGTATACTCAGCATTTTCAAATGGAAGAGTCACTGAAAACAAATTCCCTTGAGTTCAGGAACAGGTTAATGTTGAAAAGAAAATAGCAAGGAAGTCTGATCTAAAATGCTAAATCAAACAAGGAAGTGGTATGTTGTAGGAACATGGCAAAAGATTCTGAGATCTCACTTGGTCTCAACGGGGGGAAAAATGATCAACTGATAATGTCCAATACAGCCACAGAAATGGGAAATTGACAAACAAACAAACATGCTAATCATTTGTTTTCCACATGGTGTAGAAGACAGAGCACATGTCTTGGCGTCAAAAGAGTGGATTGAGTCCTGACTTGGCCCCTTAATGGATGGAGTGACTTGAACAAGATACCCACTATTCCAGGTCCCGATTCCTCATTTTTATGAATGGGGGATGCTCTGAGCATTCTAGGAAATTAATACACATAATTTAGACATAGACTAATGGTATCAAATCTCTCTTTCTCTCTTCTCCCACCTCGCTCTCTCCTCCTCTTTCTCTCCCTTCCCCTTTTTCTTTTTCCCTTTATACTTTCTGAATCCTGGTGGTCATCCCATTCTTTCATTCCTCAGCTTCTCCAATGACCCATCCCTACACGATTTCCACTTGAACAGGAATATTTCAGCTCTTCCCCCAAAGCATAAGTGTAGGCCCCCAGCTCTAAACCTATAGGATCAGGGAATCTCATCACATGGCTGGTGGCTTGCCCTAGACTTGCACAGAATAACACTGCTAAAGCTTAACCTCTCCAAGTCTTCAAAGCTATTCTAAAAAAACAGTCTATTCGATCGCCATCACTGATTAACTAAGCTCCTCCTCCATGTCAGCTCTTCTTTGGTCATGGAGATACAGACATGAAAGAGATAGTCTTATGTTGATTATGCAGAGTAATTAAATTACCTTAGGGGCTGAGGGCAGAATTCCTAAAGGAGATCACAGCTGAACTGGATCTTAAAATTTATTTCAGCTGAGCCGGGAGAGTTTATGAAAAGCACAGGGATTCCCAAGCATAAAAGCAAAGACCCTCAGAAGTGGGTGCATTCTATACCATCAGCTTCCCTGGAAATACTTTCCCCCCCCCTCCCAAGACCATCCCGCCCCTCACTCCCACCTCATTTCCTAGAATACCTCTATGCCTCCATCCCACCATCCAGGCTTCCATCTTTCACCCCAGTTACTTCTCCCAGTATGAGTTACTTAGCCTGTATCCCAGCCTCTCTGTCTTAATTACCATATAATCCACTGGTCCAGCCCAGTGAATTTCAAAGAATCACCCAAAGGGAACACCCTAATGAGAACCACCTGGAGAGATTATTAAAAATGCAGTGTCTGGGGCCCCACCCATGGTTTTTCTGAGTCAGAAGAGCAGGGAGGAGACTACAAGAGTCTACATTTTCACAAGATCTCCCCACAACTTCTCTGCACACCCAAGATGGAGAACTAGGGCCCTTGCCCTTGCTAAGGTCACAAGAGTTATAACAGCCTGTCTTTCCTGGGAGTTTATTGAGCACCATCTATAGCTTGAGCATTCTGTGAAAATGTTCATATACATCATCTTTTTAAAAGTGATCGTTCCCAGGACTTCGCTGGCCATGCAGTGGTTAAATTAACACTTTGCCTTCAAATGCAGAGAGTGCAGGTTCCATCCCTGACCAGGTAGCTAAGATCCTGCATGCCTCATGTTCAAAATGCCAGAACATAAACAACAGACGTAATATTGTAACAAATCTGACAAAGACTTAAAGAATGGTCCACATTAAAAAAAAAAACTTTAAAAATAAAGTGACCATGCCATTAATTTGTACCCTGGTTTGAGCCAGGTTCAAACATCACTACCTTTAATTCTCCCAACAACTGTATTGATAACTGCATTGAATAAGAATAAACCCCGCAAGGCATCTTTTCCTCCTGCACAGTTTGAAGTTGGGAAGCAGCAGCAGTAGATCCTATGTCTGTACAGCTTTGTGCCTCCAAGAGTGACCATGTGGATCCACCCAGTCTGGACAAAGAGCAGAGAAGAAGGGAATCCACCACATAGAGTAATGTGGCCTGGGTGGGCCTAAGAGGACCTAGATATTGTCCCCTGAACTTTCGACTGGTGGATTTAAGTCTTTGATGAAATAGTCAGATAAAAGCAAAGGGTGTTCTTAGCAACCCTCTGCCAATGCATGTAAGGAATAGGGTGTCTGGTGTAGGGTTCTTGAGTAAGGGTGACTTGGATTCAAAACAAGCCTCTGTCACTGATTTTCTGAAAGAACTTGAATGAATCAGGTGAAATCTGGATGATAATAGCATTTACCTCCAAGGGTTTTAGGAAAATTCAAATGAGATGTTACATGCAACACATCTAACATACTCCAGGTTTTCGATATGAGGATGCTGGTGGACTTCACAGCCCCTCACTCTGACCTTCACACTCATCCTCATTTCTACCTATGCTTAGAGAATCCCCAGACCCATTTGCTCCTCCGCAGACCCCAATCGTCTGCTTTCTCTTCTCTTTGTTTTCCCCTGAAGCTCAGATCAGCTCAGAGGGAGGTGAACCGCTAGACAAGAGACTCTCATTGCTAGGGCATCACCATGAGCTGGGAGAAGTCCCAAGGGACTGCCTTCATGGCATTAAGTGGGCTTCAAGAGCTGGAAACAGGATGAGGCGGGATAAGGGCCCAGCTGTCACTTAAGGCTGCCTGCAGCCTGGCTTTACAGAGACTGGGATGCTGAGCTTCACGGTGCTGACAAGAGGGCTGGTTACAAGTGAGTAAGCTGGGCCGGGTTTCAGCTGTTTCCAGTGGGGATGGAGGAGCCTAGCTGAGCTGGGAGTGGAGCTGAATGTTGTGCCAGGAAAACAGAAAGCGCCTGGCATTTGCACAGAAGGCACACTCCTTCCTCCCTAAGCCCCAACATACACACCAACACAGGTCATATGGATGGTCCTTATCCTGATGGCGGGGACCCCGTCCACCTCATCTACCATTCTAGCCAGCTCAAAGACAAGCTGTTGAATGAATCAATGACCAGAAGGACTCTCAGCCTTGGTTGCAGAAGGATCCTTCCAGTTCTGAAATTTCAGACAGGAGTGACCTTCTCACACCTTACTGAGGGAAACAAAATAAGGTTGATGCCTCCTACAGCCAAGTACACTGCTAGGAAACTTACACACTTTCCCTCTAAATCTCCTCTTCACAGCTCTACTAGGTGTACATCCCAAGCCTCATTTTATTTGAAGGAGCCTGGCGTACTTCAGAGAAGTTAAGTGATTTACCCAACATGACACAGAAAGAGAAGACAGAACTGGGTTATGAATCTCTGAAGCTCTCCATCCAATGCAGGTGCTCTTTTCTACCACACCACCCCAAGGCACTGGAGACCCCTCTTCACATCTTAGCAGTCAAGAGGATTCACCTTGCCCTTCTCTTCTATTTATACCTTAGAGAGAACTAAAGGGGTTTCTGCTGGTCTTTGTTTCACTGGACCATTTTCACCTCACTATCCAGCTCTATCCAATAGAAATATAATGATAGATATACAAATTTTAAATTGTTAGTGGTCACATTAAAAAAAAAAGCCAACAGAAACAAAGCAACAATGCAATATTACTCAGCCATAAATAGGATCAAATTTGAGACAGTTGGAATGAGGTGGATGAACCCAAAGCTTATTATACAGAGTGAAGTAACTTAGAAAAACACATATCATGTGTTAATTTATATACATGGAATTTAGAAAAAAATGGGACTGATGAAACTATTTTCAGGGCAGGAATCGTGAGGCAGATGCAGAGAACAAACTTGTGGACACAGTCGGGGAGGGAGGAGGGGATGAACTGAGAGAAGCATAGATAGATACACATGACCATGCGTAAGATTGATCGCTAGTGGGAACCTGCAGTATAGCACAGGGAGCTTGGCTCAGTGCTCTGTGATGACCTAGAGGGTGGGGTGGGGCAGGTGGTGGGAGGCAGGCTCAGGAGGGAGGGGATATATGTATACTTATAGCTGATTCCTGTTGTACAGCAGAAACTAACACAATACGATAAAGCAATTAAACAAACAAGGTGAAATCTATTCTAATAATGTATTTGACTTCATCTAATATATCCAAAATATTGTCACTTCAACATGTAACCATTGGGGAAAATCATCAGTAGGATCATGAACATTATTAATATCAAACTAAGTTTTGGATAGTCAGTGTGTGCTTTACCCTCCAGCACATCTCAAGCTGGATGAGCCAGTTTCCAAGTGAAGTCCTGTGGGACAGAGAACCCCTTCTTAGATAAGACTCAGCCTCCAGATGGTCAGTGTTGAGGGTGGAATGAAAAATAGCAAGGAGCCTGAGGCACTGTCCCTGGAATCCTGGCCTCATGGGCCCCTGCTACAGCTGACCTTGGATGACTGGTAGCCTGGTAGGGTGACCCCCAACAGCAGGCTGCCTCCTATTCAGATTTCCAGGGAGGGTCAAAGAGCCCCTCCAAATGATGATTTGCAAGGCTTCTCATTTCCCCACGGAAGTGTCGGATCAACCCGTGCATGCATGCTAAGCTGCTTCAGTCCTGTCTGGCTCTTTGTGACCCCATGGTTCCCATGGACCTGCCAGGCTCCTCTGTCCAGAACTATCTAGCCAAGAATACTGGAATGGGTTGCCATTCCCTTCTTCAAGGGATCTTCTCTGTCCGGGGATCAAACTCATGTCTCTTATATCTCCTGCATTGGCAGATGGGTTCTTTACCACTAGCACCACCTGGGAAGCCCTCAAATTAACCCAGGAGATCTTTGAATCCCAGCTGAGGTTCTCCCCTGGGAGCACATGGTTTGTCCCTGTCTGTTGACCCTCCCTTTCCTTCTTTGGGCCTGGGCATCCAGAAATGCCTGAGAATGCGGCTCCCCAGGCTGCCGAGTGGCCCAGACCGGCAGGAGGGCTGTAAGCCTGCGACCATGGGTCAGAGCCCACAATGCAAGGACTCCTTCCTCCCCTCTGCGTGTCAGCCCTGCCTCTGTATTGGAAGCTCTTTCTCACCCCTATCTCAGGCCTGGCTGGGCTCCCCCAACACCCAATTTTTCAAAGATTGATTGATCGATTGATTGATTTGGCTATGGTGGGTCTTTGTTGCTGCACAAGGGCTTTCTCTAGTTGTGGTGAGTGGGGGCTATGCTTCCTTGCAGTGCACGAGGTTCTCATCGCAGTGGCTTCTCTTGTTGCAGAGCACGGGCTCTAGCTGCACAGTCTCCAGTAGTTGGAGCACTCAGGCTTAGTTGCTCCATAGCATGTGGGATCTTTCCCAACCAGGGGTCAAACCGGTGTCCCTTGCATTGCAAGGTGGATTCTTAACCACTGGGCCACCAGTAAAGCCCTGGGCTTCCCCTTTGGAATGTCTTCAGCTCACAACATGGAAAGCTACCAAGCTGCGCCAGAGAACTTGGAACCACCCAGTCCCTTTGCTAGAGACAGGAAGTACCTGAGGTCCATTTGCTGAAATACCATGCACTCCCAACAGGCACCTGGTACATCACAGGTGACAGGTTCATCTCAGCTTTGGATTATGTTTGCTGAGCACTCACTACAGCCTAGAAACTGAGCAAAGCCCTTGCCATGGATTATATCACTCAATTTGGTCTCCACATGGCCACCTGAACCAGCTTCTTTGGACTCACAAAACTGATTGTACAACCCCCTTACTTAAAATTGCTTCTGTGAATTCCCAGTGCTGCGAACAAAGACCCAAAGGCTCAGCGTGGTCTCTGAGCCCATCTGGCCCTCTCTCCTCCCCGTCTCTGCCCTCCCACAAGCATCTTGCTGGCTGACAGGGGAGTCGGCAGGGCTGGGTGTTTGCTTTGAGACAGTGGCAGGAGTTCGTGGGCTGTCTCTGTTATTGACTGTCTGTCCTCACCTCCTCGGTTGTCATCCAGGGTGGATCACACAAAGTGTCCAATTATTATTCACTGTGACTTCACACACCGTGTACCAGCACAGACACGTGCCTGCAAGACTGCTCTTTCCTCTCTTAAGCTTCTTCAATGGTACTCAGATGCTCACTTGCCAGAAATTCCCATGGATTCTCCCAATTAGTCTAGTTCCCAAGTATGGGCAGCATCACCAGCTTACTGAGTGACAGAAGAGCCCACACCTCTGAATTTAAACAGTGTCTGATGTCCAAGACCCAGCTGCAACTCACTCCGGAGGAAGTGCAGTGATGCTTCCTGTCACCTGTGCAGCAAAAGTGTTCCCTCCCCCGGCCTCACCTCACCTCCTCCAGCCTCCTGAGACAGGCAAGACAATCCCTAATCAATTATGATGTCCATTTCACAGATGAGGAAATTGAAGCTCAGAGGTGTGAGGCAACTTGTTTAACATCCTACAGTCAAGAAGCAACAGAATTGTGTTTTCCACATATGTTCAAACTTGTGCTCACCTTTGAAGGGAAGGTGAGAGGTTTCTGGAGGGGCAAGCCTGCACCCCTGAGCCCCACCCTCCTAGAGAGCTACAGGAGAGGGGGCTTCAGGGTCCAGAGTCAGAGGGTTTGGCTCCCAGTCTTTGCTAAACAAGAGAGAGCAGATTCAGTCTTTTCTCCCAGCAACTCCACACAGCTTGCTAGGGTTCTCACCTCTTCCTTTGTATCCCAAGTTTTTAGTTCAGTGTCCTCACTTTTCTACCAAAGACCTGCCAGGCTACATTGGGGTCAGAATTATCAATCCCCTGAAAATGAAGGTAATTTCCAGCATTGGTCCCTCAGAGGCCCCTGGGGGCACTCCATCTTCGCGACATTTCCAGTCCAACTCTCTCAACGCCTTTGCCCCGTGCCCCAGTCCAGACTGCAGCATCTCTCACCTGGGCTAGGGGCCCGACCCTCCCTGGCCTCCCTGACTCCAACCTTGCTACTTCCAGGGACTCTGGGTCCTGCCGCAGAACTAGGACCACGTGCATGGTCAAAGACAGTGCCACACAGCGTAGGGATGGAGATCCCCCATAGGGTCTGGGCTCACAGGGGCTGGAATTCGGCCTCTGATTCTCCACTGAGTAGATTACTTTCTGGGGCTGATTTCTTTGTCCATTCATTGAAAATCGTTCTATTTTTTCTAATTAGAATAGTTATGAGAATTTAATGGGTTAAAAAATAGAATAAACTCAGGTGCTTAGTATACACTATTTTTTTACCTCCCTTTCTCAAGCCTCAGGGGCTGCTGCTATATGCCCATCACTACAGAAATTGCTCTTGGTCATTCCTTTCCTCTCCAGCTCACATCTCAAAACTGAAAGCCTCATGACTGAATCTACCCTCACCACCCAGCCCCTGATGATTCCTAACGTACATGTGATCGTCTGTCTGGGGTTCTTATTCCAGGGTTCCCCCATCTCCTGTTTCTCAGATTATACCCCTCACACCCACTAACGCCAGGGCCCGTGGTCTAGAATACTCCTTTGCCTAGGATCCTGACACCCCAGACCAGACTGCTTTACCCAGGGAGGGTGGGGATTCCCAAGCCCTTGCCCTATATTCACCCTCCATCATCTGTAGCCTTGTTTTTCCATGTCTTCCTCTGATCACAGGCATGACATCTCCCAAGAGTTTGGGGGAAATGTAGATTCCTGGACCCCACCAGGATGTTACATTTTTAGCAAACTCACCAAATGATCTGTAGGTCTACAAAGTCTGAGAGCCACTAACCCATCAGCCTTTGTCACGTGATGCAGCATGAGTGAGTCTGACCTCCACCCTCATCTTCCCCACATGCCTGTGAAATGCTGCTTGAGCCCCCTGCCCAGGAGCCCCCTCTTCCTCTCTCCTCTGGGGAAATCTTTGTCCTTCCTCCCACAGCAGCTCCCTTACCACTCCTTTTAGGGAGCCTCCTTGGCTCCAGAAAGCTGAGCCACTCATGCCTTTCTCTGCATATTTCACAGCAATTTGCTTGTCATTGTATGGTGTGGGCCACCTTCATCCCTGGACCTGGGGATTTGGAGTCACCCAGGCAGGGTCTTACACTTCAGATCAGATGGGAGGGTGGGAGGAGGGTCAGATAATGGTCTGAAAAGAAGGTGAGCCTGTTTGGGCAGCCAATGAGCATATTTGTGTTCATGGATGGCTTTGCACTTTTCTTCTAAATGAGGTGAGTATCGTCATTCAGATCTGACAGGTGAGGAGATGGAGCTTGCAAAAGTTCAATTGATGACTGTGATGCTGATACATGGCAGAACTGGGTCTCAGGTTCAGTTCCACTCATCTGCAGAGATACTGTGACCACATTAACTGAGAGCTGGAGACAGTGGTCATCAAATGGCTGATGATAAGCCCAAGACCTCACCTCTTCTGCTGTGCATGTAGGGCTCCTGAGGACCCCTCTTGGCCCACCGCACATCTGTGACTCTCAGCCAGGCCTTTGACCCACGGTGACCCTGGTCTGGATTCCAATGTCACCATTAGAAGTGTGGGATTTATTCACCACTTAGATTTACAGATTTGCTTTATACTCCCACAGAAATGCAGTCCAAAATGAATACATCCATCAGAAATCTGTGTGATTTCCCTCTTTATGATGGCGAAGGAAGGGTTGACCAGAGAGATGGAGGGCAGAGGGGGAGGAGAAATTAATTTGATGTTGGGTTTCAATTATTGAGTTGCTAATCTAATCAGTGACAGTTTATCCTGTTAGATGTACAGCTTTCCAAAAATTAGAAATATCCTCTTTTTCCAAAATGCTGTTGGAGAGGAGATAATTACCCCAATACAATCTGTGCTTATTCTCATAGTTGTCTTAAAAAAAAAAAACAAAAACACAACATTTCCTACATGTGTTCAGTGAAGCTGAAAATGCTATTTTGATAATGGCCCACAGAATGTTTAACAGGCCTGGATGACAATGTGAGACTTTCTTAAGGAAAGAGAAGGCAATGAAAAGCTATTATAGGAGTCATTAATGGGAACTGGAGGTCTGCCGGAGACATCGCTGCAATTCTCAGTTTTGCTGTTTTCTTAATAAGGCTCTTTGGAGAACAGCTCTGAAGTGTGATCTTGCCGAAACCCAGAGCCCTTGGCCCTGTCCTTATTCAACTTGACCCTCAAAGCCTGAACCCTCCTTCCTGAACCTTGCTCTGCTGCCATTTCATAAAGGTTGACTAAGTACCTATAACAGGCCTATTTTCCTCTTATGTAATGGCAGTAAGTTAAAAATTATCTTTGTCTCTGTACTTCTCAGCCCCGAGGAAGACAGATAAGAAAAAAAGAAGAGCAAGCCCATGTGATGGGTTCTCTGGAAGGGCATGAAGTACTCTGTGGAAGCCACTCAAGTTTCTGATCTCAGGAGATGAATAGGACTTTCCCATGTGAGAAACGAGCCTCATTATCTGGCTTCAGTCCTATACTCATCCCTGGACCCACTCATGAGACCAAAAGTATGAAAAACACTGATTGGCCACATGATGATAAGCCCATCCTTGAAAATAACAATGAAGTCAAACCTCTGTGAGACTGAATATAGGGGAAAGGTGGTTCCCCAAGGAATGTTGTGATCCTGTTACCAGAATTAGGGTCATAGAGGCTGGACAGGCTAAAATAACTGCTGTCCACTAAGCAGGTAGCCACGTACTACCCTCAGCAGAAGTCATGCCAATTGCATGTTCTGCAGATATAGGAATCCACCACTCCTAGAATGTGACCCCAAAGGGAGTTACTCTTAGGCAAGCCAGCCTCAAGTACACTCAGGGTCCTAAACCAAAGGTCCTGATACTCCCTGGGATCAGGGGATGCTTGCCTGTCTGAGGTTCTTGGATTTGTTTGTTCTCCCAGAACAAGAAGAGGAGAAGATTACCTTGCCATTCTCTCTGATTTCCTAGAGGAAGAGATGGAAGAAGAAGAAGGAGGAGACTGAATTGACTCTCTCAAGAAACTTTCCAGCTACATGAATAGTAACAATTCAGTGAGGAAATATTGTTCTGGAGAAGCATATAAGTCCTAAGAAGTTTTAAGAAACGCATTTTGCTACAGAGTGAGTGAGAAGTCAAATAAACTTACAGAAGAGACGTCATGTTAGAAATCCAGATATAAGCCTTACAAAAATGAATCACACAAATGGACTCAGGTCAGAAGAATCGATGAGCAGTTGTTGATGCTTGCAAGTGTTCAAAACCTCTCACACACTCAACTTTTCTTCAAGTTCTTAAGAAGCGTAAGAAGTAAGCAAGTTTCCTATTTGAGAAAACTCGTCCCAAGAAATAAAGTAAATTCCCAGTTATGAGGGAGGGTAATGGAAAGCACAACCATGGGGATCCATGGATGTCTATTGAATTTAAAAGATTGTGAAGAGGTGGAAACAACTGCACATCCACCAGGGGATGTCAGAATCCATCAGAGGAAGATAACCATCTCTGTGTGAGAAAAGACTTGGTAGGCTTTTTTGTAGGATGAGACAACTCCTTAAGGTGCAAAGACAAGGAGTGGGGATGCATTTATTCTGGTCACAAAAGGTTCAGTGAAGAGGGACTGGAGAAGAAAGTGTGTGGAAGGAGGAAGCAAGAAGAGGCAGCCTAGTGGATCCACAGCTAATCGAGCTTCATCATGGATACCAGTCATTTGAGAATGGAGATGCTCTTATCCTTTTAAATTTGTGTTCCTGGTATGGAAACGCTTCCTCCATTCAGAGTCTGACCAAAGTACATGGCTCAGTTTGCGTTGTGGTTATTTTGGTTTGTGTCTCATTTGATTTTGTTTGGGGAAAAGACTTGAAGAACCTTTTTCTGACATGGAAATCAGTATGGTTCAGAGCAAAGATTGCATATGAAAAGCAGGAGGTCATGAGTCAGAAAGCTGGAAATGATTCAGGGAGATCTTGAGGAGGACCACAGAAGTGGGGATTTGAGGCTGTGCTGTCCCAATCCCAAGGGGTTGCCTGACACCTGGGTTACAGATATCAAAACTGAAGAAATAAATGAATCACTGCTTGCTCAAGATCCTTTTCACTGCATTATAAAGTATCTTTTGATGTATCTGGGTACTTTTATCATTTTTTTTTATAGATACTGCACTTCTTAATGCCTTTGACTTTCATGCATATAGCCAGGTTTTCCAAATATGTCCTTCATTCACAGAGACAATTCTTTCTGTCTTATGTTATTCTACATTTCATATTAAGTGGGATTTCTACAGCAGCATTTGCCCCAAAATTTACTGTAACACCTCTGATCTTTTATGATGTGTTTTTAGCCCTGCAGAACTGGAGAAGATCAAAAATATAGAGGAGCCGCAGTGGAGTCTGAGAGGAAAATGTCAAGGAAAGCTGGAAAGAAAGCAAGAGTTTTGTTTTGTTTTGTTTTTAATTTTACTTTATTTTTAAACTTTACAATATTGTATTGGTTTTGCCAAATATCGAAATGAATCTGCCACAGGTATACATGTGCTCCCCATCCTGAACTCTCCTCCCTCCTCCCTCCCCATACCATCCCTCTGGGTCGTCCCAGTGCACCAACCCCAAGCATCCAGTATCGTGCATCGAACCTAGACTTGTGACTCGTTTCATATATGATATTATACGTATTTCAATGCCATTCTCCCAAATCATCCCACCCTCTCCCTCTCCCACAGAGTCCAAAAGACTGCTCTATACATCAGTGTCTCTTTTGCTGTCTTGTACACAGGGTTATTGTTACCATCTTTCTAAATTCCATATATATGCGTTAGTATACTGTATTGGTGTTTTTCTTGCTGGCTTACTTCACTCTGTATAATAGGCTCCAGTTTCATCCACCTCATTAGAACTGATTCAAATGTATTCTTTTTAATGGCTAAGTAATATTCCATTGTGTATATGTACCATAGCTTTCTTATCCATTCATCTGCTGATGGACATCTAGGTTGCTTCCATGTCCTGGCTATTATAAACAGTGCTGTGATGAACATTGGGGTACACGTGTCTCTTTCCCTTCTGGTTTCCTCAGTGTGTATGCCCAGCAGTGGGATTGCTGGATCATAAGGCAGTTCTATTTCCAGTTTTTTAAGGAATCTCCACACTGTTCTCCATAGTGGCTATACTAGTTTGCATTCCCACCAACAGTGTAAGAGGGTTCCCTTTTCTCCACACCCTCTCCAGCATTTATTGCTTGTAGACTTTTGGATCGCAGCCATTCTGACTGGCGTGAAATGGTACCTCATAGTGGTTTTGATTTGCATTTCTCTTGCTTTACAATGTTGTGTTAGTTTCTGCTGTATAATCAAGTAGTCAGCTATATGTGTACATGTATCCCCTTCCTCTTGGACCTCCCTCCCTTACCCCTACCCGGTTCCACCCCTGCAGGTCATCACAGAGCACCGAGCTGAGCTCCCTGTGCTACACCCCAGATTCTCACTAGCTCTCTATTTCACACATGGTAGTGTACATGTGTCCGTCCTAATCTCCCAATTCATCACACCACCCCTTCCTCTGTGTCCACATGCCCATTCTCTATAGAGAAAGCAAGGCTTTGACCTCATCCAGTAGGGATGTGACAGTCCAGCCCCTGAGCCCAACCAGGACAGGAATCCTGTCTATCTTATCTCATCCTGCACCCTCAGAACTTGGGAAAAGGCTAAGACACTCAATAAATACTTCTCAAATGAATCAATGAACTCCACGGAGCTCTACGAATTAAGGTATTCTGACTTTATAGAGATGAAGAAACGGAGGTAAAGTGGATTTCTTCAAGTCTCAGAATCCCAGGGCAAGGAGGAGGATTCTAGTGGGTTTGGCTGCAGAGCCTGCATCATTTTCAGCCTCACACATGGCTCTTTCTTCCTATTTAAAGAGCAGCGCTTCCTCTTGCCTCGGTCCCCCACTTGCTCCTTGCAATTATCTAATCCTCAGCCCTTTGCAACACTTAAAGCCGCAGTTCCCCACCATTAGAAGGCATTAGAATCACACAGAGAGCTGGACAAACGTGCAGGTTTCTGGGCTCCACTCCCAGAAATATTGATCCTGTTAGCCTCAGTGAGAGCTGGGCATCTGTAGGTTTATCCCGGGTCCATTACATGATGGATCCCTTTATGGGAAAACAACTTGGGTGGTACAGCCAGATGCTTGCAGAGCCCCTTTTCCTGTCTCTGTGTCTGTCCCTTGGCACCTGTGGACTTTTTTTTCCAGGAGACCATTCTTGTGCCACTTGAGCCCACTTTGTCCAATTGCACTGAAAGCTGGAAGTGCCTGGGAAAGCATGTACCCCTGAGAATGTTTAACTAATGGCAGTGGCATGAAGTTACCTGAAACTCAACTCCCTTATTCAAATCAGGATACCTCTGAGGTTTAACTAAGACTCTAGTATTATTACAGCTTCCCTGGTGGCTCAGGGGTAAAGAATCTGCCTACCAATGCAGGAGACATAGGTTCAATCCCTGGGTTGGGAAGATTCCCTGGAGAAGGGAATGGCAACCACTCCAGTATTCTTGCCTGGGAAATCCCATGGACAGTAGGAGCCTGCCAGGCTCCTACTGTCCATGGGGTCACAAAAGAGTCAGGAATGACTTTGACTAAACAACAGCAACCAATATTATAGCTGGATCAAACTGAAGTCAACCTTCTAGGACTTGGCCTGAGATGACACTCTTGTTTGACCCCCTGTCTGCTCCAGTATGATTTTCCCCTCTCTTCCCAGCTTCCCTTTGTAAATCACCTGCAAATGAATCCTCATCTCAGAGTCTGCTTCTGGGCATCTAACCTAACATACATTTCCTGGCTTCAGTCCTTTGTTGCTTATGATCTGCCTATGCACCTTCCCAGTGCTTGGTCTTTCAGAAAGTTACCTAGAGAGCATGATCAGCATGAGAATCTGGGCTAATTAGTCCAGCATCTGTCTGTTAGTTCCTAGACTGTAGCCCACCAGACTCCTCTATCCATGGAATTCTCCAGGCAAGAATACTGGAGTGGGTTGCCATTCCTTTCGCCAGGAGATCTTCCCAGCCCAGGGTTTCAACCCAGGTATCCTGCATTGCAGGCAGATCCTTTTACCATCTGAGCCACCAAAGAGTATAAATTACTCAACTCCAAATTAATGCAACTTGAAGCTTAAAAGTGGATTCTCCATCACTCCCTAGAACAGTACAGATTTTGAGTTAATAGTCTTTGACACAGAAGAGGGAAGCTGGAGGGTGGAAGGAGTCTTGCCTCTATTCTAGGAAGACAGAAATCCTATTCCCCACCCTCAAGGCTGACCCAGAGTTGGGTCTGAGCTGATGCAGTCCCATCCCTTTCCTTCTGGGAAGACTCCCCTTCTGTCTGGCAAACCTGAAATCAGATCCATGTGCAAAAATTCCACCGGGCTTAGCCCCTATTTCTCTCCAGTCACCTGTAGAAGTGCACATGACATCCTCATCAAGACCCAGAAGTTTATTTTGAATGCTTTCAAAAAAATAGAGAGAAGAAAATAAAATCTATTTCTTCATAAGGAACTGCGTGACTGAGTGACACATCTCTGTGTTGTGAAATCGGAGCTACTGTCATTAAAGATCTAGAAGACAAAAAGGGAAGAGAGGGACAAGGTGGCTTGAAGAGGAAGCACTGGTTATGTATTTGCATTTCTATGGAAACGGCCTTGGGCAGACGTGGCTTTGGTCCTCTGTGGTCAGAGGGACATGAGATCAGGTGCCTAGCAGCTGGTCAGAGGCTGCTGCTGCAGCAATTTGCAGGGAATGGGGTGGCACAAGACAACAGACTCCAAAGGCCCCTAAACCGGCCATCAACAGGAACCAGGAACTCGTGGGTTTCTCTCCCTCAATGTCCAGCAAGTCTTATGACTCTCTTGTCATGCGCACTTGCAAATGGGCCCCCCTCTCCATTTCCCCCTCCCTCTAAAAGGACCGTGCCATGGAACAGGGGATGCAGACATCAGACAGAGAAAAATAGAATGGACCGCTGCAGGACCAGGGGCTGGAAGAGAAAGAGGAAAGCATTTCCTCTGTGCTCAGTGGACCAGGTAGAGTTGATTCCAGTAAGGCAAGGATGGTTGCATCTTAGTATCAGTCATACAGATTAGCAAATTAAAGAAGAAGACACCATAGCATCACTTTGAGAACTGATAAAAAACAAAAGTTAATAAGGGTTAATTCCTGATTAGGAGAAAAACAACAAATAGAACTTATTATAGTAAAATAGGGGGAACTTTAGAATACGACAATGCTACTAGAGTTTTACAGGTGAATCGTACCTAATGATAAAATACCATAATCATCCCCACTGATGAAAACCAGAAGACGCAGCTGACACCACTAGAGTTGAGCACTGTTCCAGAAGTCTTCTTCCCCACAATAAGGTGGGCGGGGGTGGGGGGCAGTGGAAGGAAGTTTGACTATGGATAATGAATAGCCAAAAGTATCGTTGTTTGCAGATAAACTTATCTATATGGTAAATACAAGAGGCAACTAAAAAATTTATAGGATATTTAAGAAAATTAGAAAGATATGTGGCGTAATATACTCCTGTTGAATGTCAACTGTGGTTCTTTGTAGCATGATGTACATTATTTAATCTTCACTACAAATCAGCAATCAAGTATAACCTTCTGTTCTTACAGATGACACAATTTGACCTCAGAGAGGTTTCGTGTCTTAGTCAAGGTCACACAGTTTCTAACCACTGGAATACGAACTCATAATTGACTTCCTCTCAACTCACATTCTTCATGTACTAGCCCAAGCTGATTTGATTATTAATATGAATTTTACTATATTAACAATATTAATTTTTAAGTGGTCCTTTAGTGAGTACTTTTTATGTGTCATGACTATATTATGAATCAATGAACTCCTCCCCAAAGACAGGCAAAGATTCCCCAGTTTCTTCATGGTTAGCATACATTTCTTTAATACGCAAGAGATTAATACTATCAAATTGCTTACTTTCCCTAAATAGTATTTGTCACTAATCCATGGACACTTCCATATATAGGGAAGTATATTATTTGGAACTAGACTAGGTCAAAAAAAAAGAAAGCACTAAATTTATAGATGTTTCACCTGATCGCCCTAGAAAATTTTAAGACAAATATTAGTTATATAATTCAAATAAAGGAACTTGATTAACAAATACAAACTACTGTATGTGAAATAGGTAAGTAACAAGGATTTACTGTAGAGCACAACAAACTATATTCAATATCTTATAATAATCTGTAATGGAAAGAAAATGTAAAACAATGTGTATATATTAATACAACAGAATCACTTGGCTGTACCTGAAACTAACATGATATCGTAAATCAACTACACTTCACTAAAAAAAAGTAAATTTTTAAAAGGAGGCTGAGAAAGATAGAAAAGTTTGCCCACTGTCTCATAGTCCGAGATAAGACTCAAACCCAGTTCTGTCTGCCACCTCCTGCCTTTCTCCCATGAATTAGATGTCACTTTCTCATCACTTATGTCAATTCTTTTTTCTTAATATTTTATTTATTTGGCTGCACTGGGTCTTAGTTACGTCATGCAAGCTCTTAGTTGTGGCATATAGAAATCTAGTTCCCTAACCAGGGATCGAACCCCAGCCCCCTGCTTTGGGAGCTCAGAGTCTTAGCCACTGAACCACCAGGGAAGTCCCACTGAAGTCAATTCTCATAGGGAGCATACTCCACTAGACTCCAGGGGCCCATCTGTTCCTAGAGAAAAACTGGGCGTTTGGCCCAGAGAAGATGGGAGATCCTTTCCCTATTCAGACATAATTACCCAAAACCACACCATTAGGGCCTGTTGCCATTTATGGACCACTCACTATGCATCAAGTGCTTTGCCTACACAACTTCATTTTATGATCACAGCAACCTTGATAGGAAATATTGTTACTGTTCCCATTTTACAGATGAGAAAGCTGAGACTAAAAGAGAAGAGGTAGCTTCCTCAAGGTCACACGTTTAGTAAGCTAAGATTCACATCCAAAGTTTCTTCGTGTCTGAAGTCAAAACAATTGATCTACACATCCCATCACCGTCCTAAGTATAGGGCAAATTTTCTCTAAATTAACTTCGTCCCATTTTTAATCCCTGCATCACGCAGATTCTGAAAGCCTACACCCAGAGGTCTGGGAAAAACCCAGAAAACTGAAGTTTCACAAATCTACCAGGTGACTGCTATGTTCATTAACCATGAGACCCTCAGATCTGGAGAGTTCTGTTCTTAAGCCAGGATTTAGTGAGGAAGACCAACCATCAGACCAAGAGTGAATCGAGTCCACTTTGTTTCCTCTGGGTTTTTAATAGTTTTTTGAGTTCCCTGTTCATGAATGACCAGAACATGTAATTTGGGGACAAGAAAGAGAACGAAATATCTACTCTGGAATGACTACTTCTTGGAAGGTGTCAGGAACTAAATCCACAAGCTGTGCCCTGCCTGGGCACACGGCAGGTTACTTTACCTGCTGGGATGGCCAGTTAGAGAGCTGAACAAACAAGCTGACCAGGAGAGGTTAAGAAAGAGAGAGAGAGGGAGGACAAAGTTTTCCTAGGGCTTGGGTGACCTGCCCGCCTGTATCAAATGTGCCCAGTCTATTTGGCAAGATCTGCTGACAAACAACCCTCCGTGCTCTCTCCTGCTGAAGAATTCCTGATATGAACGGTGGCACGTCCACATCCTTCCTATAATCCACCTCCTGTGTGAAGCAGAAAGTTCTCCTGTAAGGAAAGCCTGCCTGGCCATCTCAGCTGCCAGGTTGGCATTAGAATAGTGGAATCTTATAAGCTGCAACCCTCCCAGAGAGATGTCACCACGTCATGCCTTGCCCTGGGTCTGCTGTTTCCAGCCAAACAAGCCACGTGTGTGGTTCACTGCCTCCGATGGCATGTCCGGGAGGAGGAAGCAAAGTGTCCCCACCCCCTGCCCGAGTCCCCTGCTTGACTCTCCCCTCTTCCCTGGGGAATTTCAGATCACTTAACTTAGTCCTTTACTTTCAAGAAGGCCATGAATCTTCTGTGGAAGGGGAAGGTTAAGGAAAATAGAATGCACATTGGTGCAGAGAACTGTTTTTTGGAGGCCTGTCCATTAAAACCTTGTGAGCACGTAGTATGTCTTAACAAGTCTACACCGGCTATAGTTCTTGTTGACTATTTCTAGATGTTGATGATTTCCAGCCCTGCACAACTGATCTGTCTAGAGCAGGAGAGGAAGGCAAAGCCCCACCTATAAAAGCTCTAAAGTTTCTCGATGCACCCCCAAACCCTCAAATAAAATGCATGCTGGATACATACATATGGTTATCTTTCTAATAAGAAGATGAAACCCACAACTCTACATAACAGTTGCTACCTCTCCAAAAAGATTTCACACTCAGAGAATCGAGGTTGATGATGAATATCAGAGTGAAGTGGAGATCAGACAGAGAGCCTATGTCTCCAGTGAGAGTGTGTCTCACTTATTCACTCATTCATGAAGCCACTGAGACAACTGCTATTCATTAAACGACCACAGATGAGCAAGATTAACGTCAATTCCCCACAATGAGAGTTTGATAGGTGATGCAGGATTGCTGTTGGACCCACAGAGACAAGATCTCATCTAGTCTGGACGTGGAAGCCAGGGTGGCTTCCCTAAGGGGTTAAAACCTAAGCTGAGATCTGAAAGATGAATGAGAGCAGGTGCAAAGGCCAGGGGGCAGGAAGACCAGACCTGAGGAGCTACATGAAGTTTAGGAGGCTCCAGGGTAGCCTTGTGAGAAGTCTCATTCAATCTGCAAAGGAGATTTTACATCACATGGAGTCCAGTGGGGAGTCTGAGGTGTTTTAAAAAGGGAATGGGATGATTGGCATGTGTGCCTGGAAAGGTAGCCAGGCAGCAGGGTGCAGACCTGGTAGGAACAGTGGCCCAGGCATCAGGAACCTAGCGTGAAGTCTTTGCAATGACCTGAGACAAGGATAACACAGCTAGGTGATGTCAATGGAACAGAGAGAACCAGATGAATTTTAACTTATTTTGGAGATACCGTATTTTTTAAAATCCGGACATAAACACTCATTTTCATTTTAGATGGTGTTTTCTCGGTCTTCCTATAATGACTGAGAATGATGTTCACATTCTATTCCCTGGAACCTATGAATATGTGACTTTATATAGCAAAAGAGACTTTGAAGAGGCAGTTTAGGATGCTGAGGTGGGGAGATGATGTTAAATGATCCAGTTCGGCCCAGTCGACTCACAAACATCTTTATAAAGGACAAAGGGAGGCCAGAGAATCAGAGTCAAAGAAAGAGAGATTTGAATGTGCTTTGCTGCTGGCTTTGAAAATGGAGGAAGGGACCAGAAGCCAAGGAACACAGGTGATTTCTAGAAGCTGGAAAAGACAAGGAAATGGATTCTCCTCTGGAGCTTTCTGAAGGAATGCATCCCTACCAATTCACCCGGGGCTTCTGATGTCCAGAACAATAAAATAATAAACGATGCTTTGTCACTGTCTGTCATAATTTGTTACAGCACGATAGGCAATATACAGAATAAGTAAGTCTTTGCCTATAATAGGTATTTAGTAATTATATGCTAATTAATGAAGAAACGAGGCTCAGAAAGGTACATGAGTTCATGCTAAATCATTTCAGTTGTATAGAACTATTTGTGACCACATGAACTGCAGACTGCCGGGCACCTGTGTCTGTGGGATTCTCTAGGCAAGAATATTGGAGTAGATTGCCATGACCTCCTCCAGGAGGCCTTCCAGACCCAGAGCCTCCAAAGGAACGAAGCTTGTAAGTCTTCAAACTCACACTTAAAGTTTGAAATGGTCCTTAACTGATAAGGCTTCCCTAGTGGCTCAGATGGAGAAGAATCCGCCTGCAATGCAGGAGAGCTGGGTTCAATCCCTGGGTCAGTAAGATACCCTGGAGATAGGAATGGCAACCCACTCTAGTATTCTTGCTTGGAGAACTCCCTAGACAGAGGAGCCTGGTGAACTACAGTTCGTGGGGTTGCAGAGATTCAGACACGACTGAGTAACTTACACACACTTAACTGATAAGGGTAGTTAACTCAAGGTGTAAGATGTGGGGACAGGAGAAGGGAGACTGATTTTCACTGTATAACTCATCATACTGTCTGAATACACCATGTGCACATGCTAAACACACACACACACACACACACATATATATATATATATATATATTTTAAAGTTAATGATCCTTGTCTTCAAGTCTGAGGGATAAGACAGGTATATAGATCAAAATGGATGAAAATGTGATCAGTATCCCACTGTCCCCTCCTAAGGGTGGATATTGCAGAAGCTCAATAGCTGTTGGATGTGCTCTATTAACTAAAAAATCTGAATTCAGGTCCCCACTCACTCAAGCTACTCTCTGCCCACTCTCTTCCCCACCAAATGTTTCACCTCCAAGACTAGTCTACAGGTATATCACCCTCTCCTTTCTTCATCCCATAAAATTTTCCATATATGCTACCCCAGACAAAATACTCAGCTGCTCATTCTGATAGGGATATGATATTACATCATAGATAGGACATGTTTTTTGGAGACAAGAAGTTCTAGGTTTGAATCCCACCCCTGACTCACAATAGGAAGACCAAGAAAAAAGCTTTTAAACTAGCTGAGCCTCAGTTTTCCCATCTTTGAAATAGGCAGCATGATATATTATGGGAATTTGTTGGTTTCTTTGCTTCGATAAAGATTTCAATCAAGCAAAGATTTTAATTCAGTCAATCAAGATTTCAATATGATTTCATATTCAATCAAGCAAATATGTCAAGCATTTGGCTCAGTATCTGATACTAAGTAAATATTTTTCAATTTCCTTCTCTGTCTTATGTTTCTTTTCCTTTCCACAGGAACCCAAGCTCTCATCTGAGGGCTTATCCTCTTCAAACTTTCTTTGGTATATGACAATCTTGATTTCTTTCTTACCTTCTCATTTTTCTCTCTCTCATTCTATCTTTTGCATTTTAATTTTCTTGATTCTACAATTTGATATATATATGCAGCAAGACACAACCACTGGTTCTAAACCCAGTGTTGTCCATGGCCTTAACTAGTTTGCACCACAATCCCCCTCTGCAAGGGCTCAAGCCAGAGCTCTTCATCTATTTCACCCCAGAACAGACTTACCTGATCGCTTGAATTAATATAGCCCCATCTACTCCCCATGACTTCCCTATCCCATACCCCATATTATTTCCAAGGATCTATCTTACTTGTCCACTTACTTTCTCTTCCCACTAGAAGGCAAGTTTCATGTCCTTGTCTGTCTTCTTCCCACTCTTAAAACAGAGTTTGACAATTGTTGTTGTTCTTTAGTCACTAGGTCATGTCCTATTCTTTAGCAACCCCATGGGCTATACCCACCAGGCTCCTCTGACCATAGAATTTCCCAGGCAAAAATACTAGTGTGGTTTGTCATTTCCTACTCTGGGGGATCTTCCTGTCCCAAGGATTGAACCTGCATCTCCTGCATTGGCAGGCAGATTCTTTACCACTGAGCCACCAGGGAAGCCCAGTCTGACATATAGCAGAAGCCTAATAAATACATTTGGTTTATGGAATGAATGAATGAATGTACACCTCACTGGGTCATGCCAGATGCAGGAAAAGCCTACTGTGGAGTTCAATGACATGAGAATGGTCTCCTTAGAATGGTGACAGAAATCATGTCTATAAAAGGGGGTATCCAAATGCACACACACGGTGGGTGGGATAAGAGAGAAGGAAGATTGTTTAACCATCTGTGTTTTCCTCCTGGCTTGACTGGTGACTGATTGGCTTCCAATGAAAAAGGCATCTCTTCACCTGGTGATGAACATAGCCACAGGCACCTTGCAGACATGGTGAGAGGTAATTTCCATATCATTCACCTGTGGAAGGTTCCTGACAGTGTGGGGGCCCTCTGTGGGGTGGGCACCCAGCCAAGGCCACATGGCTGTAGCCTGTCAACCTTGTAAACAGGTTCAGACAGTGAAAGGCTCTGCCATGGAAGCTTTGGGCTCAGAACTGGGCCGGGCTGTATTCACAGCACTGGGGGGAGATGAGGACCTGGAAGGCCACAGACACAGAGGCCTCATAGGTCTCTGTCTGTATTTTGGAAGCAGAATATTTCTGTAAAACTGTGCAACTGGAGAAGTCTTCCGGTATTTGAGACACTGAGGGCTGGGCTTTTAGGACTACCCTTCCATCTTGAGTAGGTTACTTAATACTGCTAAGTTTGGGTTTTAACAAGGGAGTCATAAAACCATCATTATGAGGATTAAATAAGATAACATATGTAGAACACCAAGACAGCGTTGAGGATTGAGTAAACCTTCAATACATGTTTGTTCCTGCTGTCCTCAGGGTTACCCTCTTTCCATACTTTCCTCTATATTTAAGAATTATTTATATACATCCTTATCTATCCCATCCCCTTCTCTATTCATCCACCCATCCATCTATCTATTCATCCAGTTAGAAAAAATTTGACCCAATAGTCAGGATCAAGGTTGGATCTGTGAACTTCCATAACTATCCAGGTGAACCAGTCTATCTACCAAGTATTTTAGAAGGCATCTTTTTATATATTACATACCATTATTCTTACTCAATAGATTTGTAAGACTCATAATAATGGTTTCTAAGCCATATTAGAATTGGAACAACAGACTGGTTCCAAATAGGAAAAGGAGTATGTCAAAGCTGTGTATTGTCACCCTGCTTATTTAACTTATATGCAGAGTACATCATGAGAAACGCTGGGCTAGATGAAGCACAAGCTGGAATCAAGATTGCCAGGAGAAATATCAATAACCTCAGATATGCAGATGACACCACCCTTATGGCAGAAAGTGAAGAAGAACTAAAGAGCCTCTTGATGAAAGTGAAAGAGGAGCGTGACAAAGTTGGCTTAAAGCTCAACATTCAGAAAACGAAGATCATGGCATCTGGTCCCATCACTTCATGGCTCCAAAATCACTGCAGATGGTGACTGCAACCATGAAATTAAAAGACGCTGGCTCCTTGGAAGAAAAGTTATGACCAACCTAGAAAACATATTAAAAAGCAGAGACATTACTTTGCTAACAAATGTCTGGCTAGTCAAAGCTATGGTTTTTCCAGTAGTCACGTGTGAATGTGAGGATTGGACTATAAAGAAAGCTGATTGCCGAAGAACTGATGCTTTTGAACTGTGGTGTTGGAGAAGACTCTTGAGAGTCCTTTGGACAGCAAGGAGATCCAACCAGTCCATCCTAAAGGAAATCAGTCCTGAATATTCATTAGAGGGACTGATGCTGAAGCTGAAACTCCAACACTTTGGTCACCTGATGTGAGGAACTGACTCAGTGGAAAAGACTGGGAAAGATTGAAGGTAGGAAGAGAAGGGTACGACAGAGGATGAGATGGTTGGATGGCATCACCAACTCAATGGACGTGAGTTTGAATAAACTCCGGGAGTTGATAATGGACAGGGAGGCCTGGCATGCTGCAGTCCATTGGGTCTCAAAGAGTCGGACACTACTGAGCTGAACCGAACTGAACTGAAGCCATATTAGAAATATCTGACATCTTAACGCTTCCCTAGTAGCTCAGTCGGTAATGAATCTGTCTGCAATGCAAGCGACCCAGGTTCAATTCCTGGGTCAGGAGGATCCCCTGGAGAAGGAAATGGCAATCCACTCCAGTATTCTTGCCTGGAGAATCCCATGGACAGAGGCGCTTGGCTGGCCACAGTCCATGGGGTCACAAAAGAGTTGGACATGACTTAGCGACTAAACAACAATGACAGTATAGCATGAAAAAATGTTGTAAGGTGAATATATGTTAAGTGCTTTGTGTAATTTATGTCATCCTATCAAAGTTTATTTTTTGAACAGTAAGTCATCTGAGGTACCTTTAAAAGGAAAAGCTCAGGGTTTGCCTTATTGTGACATTGACACATTTAATATTTTAGCCACAACTCTCCCCAACCCCCAACATCCCCCACTCCAGACACACATCAGATTTTCCTACATGTGAGTTCAGCTAGGCTTGTGGTTCTCAACCAGGGGCAGTTTTGCCCCACTGCCCCCACCGCTCCAGAAGACATTTGGCAATGTCTGGAGACATTTTTGGTTGTTCCAACTTTAGGCAAGGGTGGTTAATACATCTAGGTCAGGGATGTGGGTAAATATCTTACAATGCACCCCACCCCACCCTCAGCAGCAAAGGCTTGTCCAGCCCAAAATGTCAATAGTGCCACGACTGGGCAACCCTGTGGCACATCCAGAGACTTAGACGTATGTACACACATGTTCATGTCATGGTTAGACCCAAAGGTCGTTCTGTTTATCCAGCTCTCTAAACTCTGCTCATGCACGTCCAGGGACCAGTCTAATTCTAAAAATCTCTATTTTCCAACAGTTTCGACAAACATTTACTGGACAACCTCTTACCAAGCTAACACTTTCATATCCATTCTTTCACTTACAGAGTATTGCAAAATCCCATTTTACTAATGAGGAAGCTGCAACTTGGAGAAGTTAAGTCACTTGCCAATCTTACACAGCTGGAAATTGCAGAGTCAGAGTTCAAGCCTAAGTTTCACTAAATCATCCTCAGATGTCTTTCTCCTGGCTACTACCACTTCATTTTCTTTTGAATAGCTTGCTCTTAAATTAGTTTTCCCCATCCAAAGGCCCCCAAGGCCCTCTGAATGTCAGAGTTCAAAGAAGCATTCTTGTTTTCTGGGCTTCCCCGCCACTGAGAAACGGAGAGAATTGCACCAAAGGGCAGAAATGCTTGTTGCTGCCATGGCAGAAGCTTCTATATCTTTATTCCATCTTATTGTTTTATATTTGCACAATTTTGAACAATTTCAGATCTCTTCTCGCATGTCTATTACTATGGAAAGAGTCGTCTCCACATCTTCTAGAGTCAAGAGATTTCCCTGGAAGAATGGACCCAAGTCCTCAGGACCCCAGTACCTTCTTTTCAGAGATGTTCCCTAGATCTTATACCAGAACAACAGCACTGTAGCTGCCACGTGGGAAGTCAGCCTGCCTGGGGAGTCACCATTGCTCCCAGTCTCACTGAATAAAATCTTTAACTCTTTCCTGCCCACCACGTGCAATAATACAGCCAAATACACAGGCTCATAGTAACTGCATAATTAATCTTGAAAATAAGAAAACAGGCAACAAATAAACATACATACCTGAAAGCATTGCTATTCTTAATACTTGCATTTTAAAGACTTTCCTTTTGTTTGGTTCTTCCAATCATTCAACAAATAATGATTACTGGGCTTCTGTGAACCTCTGCCCCCTATGCTCAGAGCTAGAGAGAAAAGACTGAGGAAAGTGGGGCTGGTCCTGCCCTCACTGAGCCAGCCACGCAGAGACCTCTTTGGATTTTGGTCAAGTCCTTTGAAATTCTTAATTATGAAACCTAACACAGGATCTGAGAAAGCAAGCAGCATGGGGTCCCTGAAAGTGTTTATCAAGACAACCTCATTGGGTCTAGCCAGGCTGGGCAGGGAAGAGTTCCAGAATGAAGGACTTGTGAACTCAAGCTTAAGGAAGATTCTCCAATGTGAGCTTACTCCGGAGCTAGAATGGTTGACAAAGAATGGCATTCTGGTTGGGAGAGAGGCCCTGGAGGGTCGCCGTCCCACATGCTAGTGATACCCCTTACCAAGATGAGGAACTAAGCCGACTTTCCCATTTTCCAGGAGTGGTTCCTTAGAGCAGCAGCTCTCAATGTTTTTGGTCTTGTGGAAGACAATTTCTCCATGTACCAGGGTTTTGGAGGATGGTTTGGGGATGATTCAAGTGCATTACATTTATTATGTGCTTTATTTATATTATTATTATTGCATCATATTTAAATAATAGAAATAAACTTCCACCTCAGATCACCAGGCATTAGATCCCAGAGGTCGGGGACCCCTGCTTTAGAGCACGGCTCTTCAGAATTTTTGCTTATTTACTCTCCAAAACAACTTTGAAAACTTTGGTGCTCCCTGGCAAAGGATATTATTTGGGATATACAGTGAATATGGACATTTTTAAACAAAACTGTGAAGCAGCTTTTTAAATATAATCTGTGGGTTCTTTAAAAAAATCATTGTAATTTCATAACCATAACATCCATAAAAAAAAGAACACGTGATCTTGTAACAATCAGATACTTTCCGTTTTTCTTTTTTCTGTAAACTATTTCATTTCCCAAACAGACATTTAAGTTCATGCAAGCTCATACTTTATTGCTTAAACATCTTTAATTGATCATGTTTATCTGCTACTAAACATACATATATAAATTGACTTTTAAACTTCACAATTCCTAGAGCTATATGGTGCTAAGTATTAAGAATTTCTCCTTCGTGGAGACATCATTCTTAGGACTACTAAACTGTGGATTAAACTAATCCATGTAAAATACATTACAAAATTTGGTAGCTATTTATTAAGCAGAAATAACACAACTATACTGGACATGCATCTTTTAATGAGATAGATCCATGAGGCTGTTGATGTTTCCAAGGATGATTATGACTAATTACATGAAATAAAGAGGATTTTGTATTGATTCTATTCCCCTTTTTGCGTATTTGTTTTATAGACATCAAATGCTTAGAAAATTTGCTCACAAAAACAAGTATATAAAAATGGAAGCTTCTCCTCTAACCATTGTTACTCAAATTATTACAACTGAGTTAGATAACAAATATCTCACAATGATCTAGAGTTGAAAATTATTTTTAATGTTTTGAATTATCCTTTTGCTTGGTTCCGTGGAAGTCTTTCATGTTAGCACAATGCACCATAATAAGAAATCTCAGTGGGTAAAAGGTATGCTTTTTTTGTTTATTTGTTTTTCTTTGGAAGTGGGAGATTATGAAATAAAAAGGAGACATTCAAAGACCAACTCAGTTGGGCCAATATTAGAAATGAGTTCATACAGAAGTGGGTGATCCAAAACCAAGTTTCTTTAGGTATCTTTTGGAAAAATGTTTATTAGTATTTAGAGGTATATATACTTCAGTTTAAAGTCCATGGACTTTGAAGATTAAATAGCACTCTACTCAACTCCAGAGACTGATAATATCCTTGGTTTCCTTCCAGCATGCCGATCTCTCAACATGGGGAGAGAGGCCACCTGGGTAAGTGTTACTCAACCCCCTCCATTCTCAAACTGAACGACTCCCTTCTGGATTCTTCAGAACATATGTTTGTGCAGGGTGAAGTCTCTCAGGGAATACATACCAAGAAGGTAACAGGCAGAATGAAATGAGAATAGGTATCACAATTTGATCTTAGAGGTCAAAGAAAACTTAACTGGAAAAGTGACATCTACCCTGAGATCTAATAGATGAACAGAAGTCTACAGGCCCATGGGCGGAAATACAAGATGACCGACTGAACTGAACTGAAGATCTTTCTCAGAGCTGATGATGTCCAAGTCCCAGTTCAGTTCAGTTCGATCGCTCAGTCATCTCCGACTATGCAACCCCATGGATGCAGCATACCAGGCCTCCCTGTCCATCACCAACTCCCAAAGTTTACCCAAACTCATGTCCATTGAGTCGGTGATGCCATCCAGCCATCTCATCCTCTGCCATCCCCTTCTCCTCCTGTCCTCAATCTTTCCCAGCATCAGGGTCTTTTCCACTGAATCAGTTCTTTGCATCAGGTGGCCAAATTATTAGAGTTTCAGCTTCAGCATCGGTCGTTCCAATGAACACTCAGGAAGGATCTCCTTTAGGATCGACTAATTGGATCTCCTTGCAGTCCAAGGGACTCTCAAGAGGCTTCTCCAACACCACAGTTCAAAAGCATCAGTTCTTCAGCACTCAATATTCTTTACAGTTCAACTCTCACATCAATACATGACTAGTGGAAAAACCATAGCCTTGACTAGATGGACCTTTGTCCATCTAGCAAAGTAATGTCTCTGCTCTTTAATATACTATCTATGTTGTTCATAAATTTCCTTCCAAGGAGCAAGCGTCTTTTAATTTCATGGTTACAGTCACTATCTGCAGTGATTTTGGAACAAAAAAAAAATAATAAAGTCTCTCACTGTTTCCACTATTGCCCCATCTATTTGTCATGAAGTGATGGGACCAGATGCTATGATCTTAGTTTTCTGAATATTGAGCTTTAAAACAACTTTTTCACTCTCCTCTTTCATTTTATCAAGAGGCTCTTTAGTTCTTCACTTTCTGCCATAAGGGTGGTGTCATCTGCATATCTGAGGTTATTGATATTTCTCCCGGCAATTTTGATTCCAGCTTGTACTTCATCTAATGCAGTGTTTCTCATAATATACTCTGCATATAAGTTAAATAAACAGGGTGACAATATACAGCCTTGACATACTCCTTTTCCTATTTGAAACCAGTCTGTTCCATGTCCAGTTCCATGCTTCCTGACCTGCATACAGATTTCTCAAGAGGCAGGTCAGGTGGTCTGGTGTTCCCATCTCTTGAAGAATTTTCCACAGTTTATTGTGATCCACACAGTCAAAGGCTTTGGCATAATCAATAAAGCAGAAATAGATGTTTTTCTGGAACTCTCTTGCTTTTTCCATGAACCAGCAGATGTTGGTAATTTGATCTCTGGTTCCTCTGTCTTTTCTAAAACCAGCTTGAATAAATGGAAGTTCATGGTTCACATATTGCTGAAGCCTGGCTTGGAGAATTGTGAGCATTACTTTGCTAGCATGTGAGATGAGTGCAATTGTGTGCTAGTTTGAGCATTCTTTGGCATTGCCTTTCTTTGGGATTGGAATGAAAACTGACCTTTTCCAGTCCTGTGGCCACTGCTGAGTTTTCCAAATTTGTTGGCATATTGATTGCAGCACTTTCACAGCACCATCTTTCAGGATTTGAAATAGCTCAACTGGAATTCCATCACCTCCACTAGCTTTGTTTGTACTGATGCTTCCTAAGGCCTACTTGACTTCACATTCCAGGATGTCTGGCTCTAGGTGAGTGATCACACCATCATGATTATCTGGGTCATGAAGCTCTTTTTTGTACAGTTCTTCTGTGTATTCTTGCCACCTCTTCTTAATAACTTCTGCTTTTGTTAGGTCCATAGCATTTCTGCCCTTTATTGAGCCCATCTTTGTATGAAATGTTCCCTTGGTATCTCTAATTTTCTTGAAAAGATCTCTAGTCTTTCCCATTCTATTATTTTCCTCAATTTCTTTGCACCGATCATTGAGGAAGTCTTTCTTATCTCTCCTTGCTATTCTTTGGAACTCTGCATTCAAATGGGTATATCTTTCCTTTTCTCCTTTGCTTTTCACTTCTCTTCTTTTCACGGCTATTTGTAAGGCCTCCTCAGACAGCCATTTTGCTTTTTTGCATTTCTTTTTCTTGGGGATGATCTTGATCCCTGTCTCCTGTAGAATGTCATGGACCTCTGTCCATAGTTCATCAGGCACTCTGTCTATCAGATCTAGTCCCTTAAATCTATTTCTCACTTCCACTGTATAATCATAAGGGATTTGATTTAGGTAATACCCAAATGGTCTAGTTTTTTTGTTGTTGTTGTTGACCATGATGGCTACTCCATTTCTTCTAAGGGATTCCTGCCTGCAGTAGTAGATATAATGGTCATCTGAGTTAAATTCACCCATTCTAGTCCACTTTAATTCGCTAATTCCTGGAATGTCAACATTCACTCTTGCCATCTCCTGTTTGACCACTTCCAATTTGCCTTGATTCATAGACCTAACATTCCAGGTTCCTATGCAATATTGCTCCTTATAGCATTGGACCTTGCTTCTATCACCAGTCACATCCACAACTTGGTGTTGTTTTTGCTTTGGCCCCATCCCTTCATTCTTTCTGGAGTTATTTCTCCACTGATCTCCAGTAGCATACTGGGCCCCTACCAACCTGGGGAGTTCATCTTTCAGGGTCCTATCTTTTTGCCTTTTCATACTGTTTATGGGGTTCTCAAGCAAGACTACTCAAGTGGTTTGCCATTCCCTTCTCCAGTGGACCACATTTTGTCAGAACCCTCCACCATGACCCGTCCATCTTGGTGGCCCTACACAGCATGGCTTAGTTTCATTGAGTTAGACAAGGCTGTGGTCCGTGTGATCAGACTGGCCTGTTGTCTGTGATTGTGGTTTCAGTCTGTCTGCCCTCTGATGCCCTCTCTCAGCACCTACTGTCTTACTAGGGTTTCTCTTACCTTGGACGTGGGGTAGCTCTTCACCACTGCTCCAGCAAAGCACAGCTGCTGCTCCTACCTTGCACATGGGGTATCTCCTCTCAGCTGCTACTCCTGATGTTGGACATGGGGTATCTCCTCTCGGCTGCTCCAGCACCCCACAGCTGGAGCTTTCTCCAAGCCCCAGAAAGAAGCACAAATTCAGAAAGGAAGTGGACTGGCCAGTCATGATCAGAAAAGGACAGTCACTCTAGACAGCAGACCTGGCTCTCAATGCTTGACTCTTTGCAGTCCCTTCTCACTGAACTGCTGCTGATGTTTCCCTCTGTCTCAGTGTTGTTTAGTCATTTTCCCCCAAAACTTTCTGTGAACATTTGGCTTTCTGGTTCCAGAACAAGACTTCACAGTTATCTCAGCCCCAAGAGAACTCCAAGGTTAGAGAAGACAAGGGATCCTGGCTCTCCCTACCTTTAACTTTGGCCACCAACTTTCAATCAGCTGCTGGGACTTCTGTAGATGGAATGCCAAAGCCTTTTGCCTCCTCTTCTACTACTGGTCTCTGTATGGGCATCAGAGCAGACTGCTTTTTACAAATTGTCTAAGATACAAAACATTTATAATTAAAAAATAAGATTTTCAAGGTGCTATAAAGACCTCCAACTCCATATCTGTATCTCTGTTCCTCTCTTTATCTCTGTCTCTACCCATTATATATGCATACTGAATGTGGATTTTCATTTCCTGTCCATAACAGTTAGACAAAATTTATCAAACCCCCATTGCACATTCAGAGCTCCATAAAAAACCCACAATTTCCCTAGAGAACCCTGGACTCCCACTTCTACCAAACACTTCAGTTTGGGGCATCCCATTTGTGTTTTATATACATTCATTTTTCATCAATTCACACAACTCTTTTAAACTTCCATCTTGTTAAACATTAATGCAAAATGTGAGTGTATAAAAACCCTGGATAACAAGTTTGTGTATGTGTATGCACTCAGTCACTTCATTTGTGTCTGACTCTTTGTGACCCTGTGGACTGTAGCTGGCCAGGCTCCTCTGCCCATGGAATTTTCCAAGCAAGAATACTGGAGTGGGGTGCCATTTCCTTCTTCAGGGGATATTCCTGACCCAGGGATAAAACTTGTGTCTCCTGAGTCTCCTGCATCTCCTGCATTGCAAGCAGATTCTTTTCCAATGAGCCGCTGGGGAAGGCCCAATAGCAAGTTTGAGAAGATGCAAAGGATTCATATTATAGCAACACAAGCAGCTGGAAGTTGACTCTGAGGTTATTAAGCTTCTAAAGTTTACTAAAACGCTAAAGTTTGAGTACCAGACTTCCACCTTATCATTTGGCGTACTTCTTCCCTTATCATTTGGCATACTTTTTCCCCTGATATATTTTTTCCTTCTCTCTTCCCAAAATGAGTTAGTCACCACTTCCCTTCTTTGATGACCATGACGCTTGATTTGGTTTTCATCTTATTCCCAAAAGTCTTCTCTCAAACCCCTTCCTTTCATAGTGCAAGCTGTTAATATAATAAGTATTTCCTCCTGATTACAGATACAATCATGAGACTTGATATAACACATATAATATATTTTATAATGTAAAACACATCTTTAGATGTTAATCACAATATATCCACAGTGTATGACTTATGTGCTGTGCTGTGCTTAGCCACTCAGTTTTGTCTGACTCTTTGTGACTCTATGGACTGAAGCCCGCCAGACTCCTCTGTCCATGGGGATTCTCCAGGCAAGAATACTGGAGTGGGTTGTCATGCCCTCCTCCAGGGGAACTTCCCAACCCAGGGATTGAACCCAGGTCTTCTGCATTGCAGGCAGATTCTTTACCAACTGAGCCACCAAGGAAGCCCAAGAATACTGGAGTGGGTACCTATCCCTTCTCCAGCAGATCTTCAAGACCCAGGAATCGAACCGGGGTCTCCTGCATTGCAGATTCTTTACCAACTGAGCTACCAGAAAAGCCCAAAAGACTTTTAGCTTCAAGCAAATATATACATTAATAAAAATAATTGTGAAATATATGTTTGACCACTCCTTTTATATGTTTGACCACTCCTTTTGGGCAGGGTGGTGTTCCAGGTTGAACTGCTTCCATATTTTATGAAATCAGATGAAAAAAATTCCAAATTCATGGAATGTGGAAAAATATTAAATTACAAAATAATATGTTGTGAATTCAGCCTGCAATGGCCTGGGACTGGGGGCAGTGGAATTGGGGACATTATTTTTTTTTTCTTTCCTGTAAGATTTCCTAGAGTTCTTATTATATCATGTGAAAGTTCTTATACAAGAAACTTACTTCATATAAGAAGTATAGTTTCTTAGTATAAGAAAGTTCTTATACTATATACAAAGCTTTTCAAATCTGTTTGACTGTAGAACACTTTTACCTAGAGAATCTTGCTGGTTGGTGTTCTATAGAATGTGTGCTCAATCACTCAGTCATGTCCAACTCTTTGTGACAGAGGAGTCAGCCTCCTCTGTCTATGGAATTTTCCAGGTAAGAATACTGGAGTGGGTTGCCATTTCCTACTCCAGGGGATCTGCCTGACCCAGGGATCAAACCCATGTCTCCTTCATTGGCAGGCAGATTCTTTGCAACTGAACTAGCTGGGAAGCCCATTCTATAGAATACTCGTCAGAAAATACAGTAGCTTGAGCATGACTCAAACTGTCTCGACTTCCTAGACCACTGGGATTCTCAGACCCTCACCTAAACTTGCTAGCTAATCCCCTTTCTTGGAAAGAACACCCTTCATTCCATCTTCTACCATCAAGTCATCCTCTCTAACCTCCTCCAGTGCAAAAGTATTTGGTGCTAGTTCCCGTGATGCAGACTGATAACCTCTGTGTCTTAAAAACCTATATAAATTAAACTGAACTGGAGAATCTGAGCTGCTTATAATTGTAATAGGGAAGAACATATATGACTCCATGCTGATACGTTTCTTTTATTTTAACCTTTGTACTCACTGCTTTTGCTACAGGTTATGAATGTTGCCTATAATTTGAAGTGCACTAGATAGCCCATTCCCAAGGCTCTAACCTTTAAAAGTATAATCCTTTTCAACAAATATAATACTTTTTCATTCATAAAGAAAAAATTTGCAAAGTAGAGCATAATATTTGTCTTGTTGGAAGTTCATAAGAACATTGTGATCATCGCTGTGTGGACAGTGGCAAGAACAAAGGATTCCAGCACTAAGAAGTTTGCAATAACCAATCACAACTCCTCCCCTTTTAGTATGAAAGAGGCCTGAATTCTAACTCAGGTAGGATGGTTCTTTGGGACACGAGTTCACCATCTTCTCAGTCTGCTGGTTTTCGGAATAAAGTTGCTATCCCAGCAGTTTGTGTCTCAAATTATTAGCCTGTAGTTCAGCAAGCATTATGAGCTTGGAGTCAGTAACCCAATCAGAAATCAAATCTCAATCAGCTAGCTTATGGGAAGCACTTAATAAACAGTTGCAAAGTGAATGAACAGTAACTAACATACTGTAGGTATTCTCAGTTGTGACTCCCTTCACTTTTTTCCTAAGTAAGAAAATGGAGCATTGCTGGAGTTTGCAGAGTGTAGTCCGAGGACTGATCTTAGGGGCTTTATTGCAAATAATCATTGGTGCTCACAGTCTCCAAGCGTCATCAACCTGTCTTTGCACATGAACCTCATACCCATGGGGCAAAGCCTTCCAATACTCCCACATCTTTCGGATTTCTCAGAAGTTACACTGGACTCTGTACACCCAGTCCAAGTTCTGGGTAAATGATTCAGAATAATCCTTCTCCATTTTTTTTCACAACTTCTTGACCAATGAGGACGAGGAGCTTGAGAACTGAACTGAGGAAGTAAAAATGTAACTTGAACATCTGAAGAAAACCACTCTAGTTTCTAAATGCACTGACTTTCTTTGAGTTACAGTAAAAAAGAGAGAGAGAGAAAAAAGTACATCTTGAAATCTGCTGTGTGTGAATACTTATACTTTGAAGTCTCCACACCAAGGGAGTCATGTAAGACATTTCCCAGAACAGTGAATATAGGCAGCAGGATGAAAATGGTCCTCTCACACCACAGCCATGTGCTCTCTCCTAGCTCTTCATCTGGGCAGTGAAGTTTCTTCCCCTCTGGTCTGCTTTAAAAAGCATCCTGTTCTTGGAACAGAAAATGTATGGGCAGAAAATCTATGCCCTGACTTCTTGGTACCTAATCTTGGGGCAGAAATGGAGATCATAGTCACTTCTCCACCTTGGTATCCAGGGAAGTTGGCATCTACCCCAACTTGCTGTTGTCATCCTCTCATCCAAGCCTTCTAATGATCACTCCCATTTTGGCCTCTTCTGGCCAACTGTCTGTAACCATGTCCATGGGAGGTTATAGGAGGAAGAAAGTATAAATACTTCCCTGAGTATCTCAGACCTATTTACCACCAAAACACTGTTGCGACTTGGACATGCACTTCTAATCCACTGATTCTTGCATTCCTTCCCCTCCAGCTCTGTCTGACAAGCAATATACAAGAACACAAATTTTGGTCAAAGAGTCCTAGGATCCAGGAGATCCTAGAATATTCCAGATACAATAATCTACAAAAGTTTACAAAGATGAATAAAGACAAAGCTCTGCTCTTGAAATGCTTTCACTTTGTTGGGAGAGGAAGGGGTCTAAAAAGAAAAATTTTATACTATGAAAAGAACCTTTTGGAGAAACATGAATCTGGGTTAACCTCGCCTATGGTACTCCACAAAGTTAGAGATGAGGATGTTTTAAATGGGTTTCATGTATACAGGAACAAAAATTCTCTGAGTGTAAGTGAATAAATGCAATCAAAGTTTATTTCTTGCTTGTGCACAGTCTAATTCAGCTGCTCCTAGCCAAGTAGCTCTTCTCTATAGTGATCTAAGATTCTAGGTTGCACCATTTGGGAGTTGGTGATGGACAGGGAGGCCTGGCATGCTGCGATTCATGGGGTCGCAAAGAGTCGGAAACGACTGAGCGACTGATCTGATCTGATTATTCCCAAGGACTCAGAATTTTTCCTCTGGATTTTCACTTCATCCTCTTCCTCTTCACAACTTGCTGTTCATCACTAAGTCATGTCTGAACCCTATGGACTGCAGTATGCCAAGCTTCCCTGTCCTTTACTATCTCCTGGAGTTTGCTCAAACTCTTGTCTATTGAGTTGGTAATGCTATTTAACCATCTTATCCTCTGTTGCCCCCTTCTTCTCCTGCCCTCAGTCTTTCCCAGCATCAGGGTGTTTTTCAATAAATTGGCTCTTCACTTAGGTGGCCAAAGCATTGGACCTTCAGCATCAGTCCTTCCAATGAATATTCAGGATTGATTTCCTTTAAGATTGACTGGTTTGATTTTGCAGTCCAAGGAACTCCTAAGAGTCTTCTCCAAAACCACAGTTTGAAAGCATTAATTCTTGGGTGCTCAGCCTTCTTTATGATCCAACTCTCACATCCATACATGACTTCAGGGAAAACCATAGCTTTGACTAGATGGACCTTTGTTGGCAAAATGATGTCTCTGCTTTTTAACATGTTGTCTCAGTTTGTCATAGC
This sequence comes from Bubalus bubalis, assembly GCF_019923935.1. Taxonomy (NCBI): domain Eukaryota; kingdom Metazoa; phylum Chordata; class Mammalia; order Artiodactyla; family Bovidae; genus Bubalus; species Bubalus bubalis. The sequence continues at coordinate 14,610,781 of NC_059170.1, read as the reverse complement.
TTTCCTTTCAAAGAGCAAGTTCCTTTTAATTTTGTGGCTGCAGTCCAAGGTGATTGTGGAGCCCATGAAAATGAAATTTGTCACTATTTCCACTTTTTCCCCTTCTGTTTGCCATGAAGTGATGGGACCTCTTCACATTGAAGACACAGACTCTAGACATCTCAAGAGACTTTAGGAGCCAGTCAAACATTGCTTTACATTGCTGCTATCCACACTCCACTAGCCAGAAATGGTTCCACCTAACTGCAAAGGAAGCTGGGAAATGTACTTCTCTTGTATACCAAGGGGAGTAGAAAAACAGGTCTGGTTAATTCATACTACTGGTTGTGCCAGAGTGGAATTTACCAAGAAGAAAGGGAAAGACATTCCACTGAAGGTTTAAAAATGCACATGGGTGGTTACCTCATGAAAGCACTGAGTAGAACAGTCTCTAGAAAAAAATATATTGGAAACCAGCCAGGAAAACCAAAGGCAAGACTTGAGATTTTGTGTAAAGTGGTTGTAAAGGGTAAAGTGGAAAGTTGGTCCTGGGGTCTGCTGAGATATAAGCTAAGTTCTCATGAGACCAATTCTTTCCTAAAGAGCCCATGTGTCCTCCATTCCTTGCACTATCAGACAAGTCCCCATAAAAGCTCCCACAAAAGATGGCTTGGTCTATTTAAAAGTAGGAACTATTCTTTCCTTTAATTTTCACATATCCAGATCCCAAAGACAGAGACCTAAAGACCTTCCAGTGAGTCCAGGACTACCCTCAGAGCAGGAGCTTTCACCACTACCCAGAATCTCCTGCAAGCTCCCCATCCTAGTGTGCACCTAGAGAGCCTAAAGTTACGTGTACTTGAGTCCTTGAGTCATGGGTATGGACAGCTTCCAAGTGGATCCCAGATGCTGGGTTCAGAACAGGGAATTTTGAAGTCTTATGGAAGCAAGGTCTGAGATACAGTTCAGGGACCTTTGCAAAGGAACTCTTTGGAAGAAGATGCAAACCATGGCAACCAGATCTGAGGCCTCCACTCTGTCTTCTCACCCATCTTCAGCAGGCTTTGAGACCAGACATATTAACTGACTGTAAATATCAAGTGATCTTCAAAGAGCATTTTTTTTTAGTTTAAATGATTATTGACTTTAATTTCTTTTGACAATATAAGATCATTGCAATTTTTTTCATGTAATACATAAAAGTAATTTTTAAAGTTACCAAAAATCCCCCCAAAAAAACTCCACAATTAAAAAAATGAACATTGAACAATCATTTTCCTACATCTGTATTTATATATAAAAGTAGATGGAAGGAAGGGACCGAGTGAGAGACTAGAGGAATGGAAGAAGAAAGGAAAAGATTTCTGGTGGCTCAGTCGGCAAAGAATCTGCCTGCAATGCAGGAGACCTCGGTTTGATCCCTGGGTCCGGAAGACTTCTTGGACAAGGAAATGGCAACCCACTCCAGTATTCTTGCCTGGGAAATCCCATGGGGAGAGGACAGAGGACAGAAGAGCCTGGCAGGCTACAGTCCATGGGTTCACAAGACTTGGACACAATTTAACGACTAAACCAGCACCACCACAATAGACTGTATTTCTTCCTGGTGTGGTACTTCCATACTTAAAAATATATATTTATTGACTATTCAAAAAATGCTAATTCAACCTCAGAGAAACCGTCCTCCTTGTGTTAATAAAAATTCCTTCACTTAAGAATTCTTACATCTGCCACTGGAGCCGCTATGCCACTCATGAATCTTCAGTCCTTCTTAATATATTCATTGAGCAAAGAGTTCTTGAGGACTGACCATGAGGCAGGCATTAGGCTAGTGCAGGGAATAAACAGTAAGCAAGACCAACACAGTCCACATTCTCAAAGAACTTATGGGCAGAAGAGAGTTCTTGGAGAAAAGTTCAAGGGAGAAAGTACCTTTGCAGGTAACGGACTTTGGCGGATGTTTACAGCAGGTTTCATCCTTAGGGAAATCTGGTGGATAAACTTTCAAGAGTTTTGATGCAGAAATGTAACCCCAACTTTTATGAGTATCTGCCAGCAGGGACTTCTTTGTGCCCTGACAAATGTCATGAGGACTTAGATTCTTTAGCACAAAGATTCTCAGGTGAAGAAACAGTGAAGTGCTAAGGATTAGAGTCAACTCTCCACTAGAAGCTGAGTGTTCTCCTTGAAATATGTAGTTTTAAAAAAATGTATTTTTCCTTTCCCATTGGTCAAAACGTTGAAATCTAAAATAAATGTGCAGGATAGGTTAAGATCCAGTGTTTACCCTGGGACATCCAAAGAAAGATCTAGGTGAGAAGGGAATGGTGCTTTCACATTTAAACAACACTGCTTAACATGGGAGGCTTCCCTGGTGACTCAGATGGTAAAGAATCTGCCTGCAATGCAGGAGACCAGATTTGATCTTTGGGTTGGGAAGATCCCCTGGAGGGAACATGAGACCAGGTGGGAATTCACCAACAGGACCATGCAATTGTGTAAATTGAATGAATACACCATTTGGAGACAACATAATATTCAGATGGAAACACTCAACTTAAAATCACCCTCTAACCATTTAAAGATGCATGTTTCTACAGATTAATTCTAAATGCTATGTCTTAAATGTTGAAGCTGTAGAGGTCTATATAAACCTCTTTTTGATGATAATATTTATTATTGTAATAAGTTAGTGAACACATGTTTGAGAAAAGTAAAATTAAAAGACCAGAAATTAGTTTCTTAAAATCTCTGAAATGTTAAATATTTATCACGAGCTCAATAACCTTTTCATGCATGTTCAGTCGCTTAGGTTGTGCCCAACTCTTTGTGACCTCATGGACTGTAGCCTGCCAGGCTCCTCTGTCCATGGAATTCTCCAGGCAAGAATACTGGAGTACGTTGCCATTTCCTCCTCTAGAGAATCTTCCCGGCCCAGTAATCAAATCTGGGTCTCCTGCATCTCCTGCACTGGTAGGTGAATTCTTTACCAGTGAGCCACTTGAGAAGCCCTATACCTTTTCATACTAGACCCTAATTCTTGTTTACACACACTGCTAGCAAGAATTAGTACTATCTCATTTTTTACTGACATCAAGCTAGGCAGAAGAAAAGTTAAGTGTTTCTAGACTCTGCGAAAATAATTTTTGATGGACACAAGGGGGTTTAATTGATAATTTGATATTGATGGGGGTGGAGAAAAAGTGATTAAAAAAACATTTAAAATTCTAAAGTCACAGATGTCTGGTAGCATTCAATATAAAGACAAGCAGCCTGAATATCCTGTAGCAAATTTGACTACATCACACACTGCAATAATTAATATTCACACCAATGACATTAGGTCATCAAAAAAGTTTTGTGATGTATCCATATATTCTAATTCAAAAGACTAGGAGATGTATAAGGCAATTAACATTGCCCTCATGATTATTTTTGAAAGTTTTCATATTTTATGGGTTTGGCTTCCTTCATGGGTAAAATTCAGTTGGCCAGAAAGCCTCTTTCTCCGATGACTAGGGCTGCCAGGTTTAGCAATAAAAGTACGGGACATGTCATTAAATTTGAATTTCAACTAAATGAATTACTTTTTTGTATAAATAAGTAACAACTAATATTTGGGATATAATACTTATGTAACATGCAATATTTGGGACACACTTATATTTTTTTTAATTGTTGTTTATTTGAAATTTATTGTCATTGAATGTCCTGTATTTTGTCTGGCAACCTCATCAATGACTCAAAAGGAACCAAGTATTGCATCTCTGGGTTAGTACATTCTGGAATTGTTATACTGGAGAAAGCCTGGCTGATTCTATGAGTCAGCTCCACAGAGCTTTTCAAAAGAAGTCTGTAAACTCTAAGACAGAATAAACTCTGAAAACTTTAACCTCCCTCTGAAAGGCTCAAGTCAAGCTAGATCAAAACTTGAAATAGACCTGCAAGTAAGCTAATAGAGATGATAAGCTCTAGGCGGGGGATGTTTATAAGCAGGAAATTAACTCAATAAAGCCCCTTGCAAGATTACTTTCTTTGAACTGATTTCTGTGGTGAAGACTTCAGTCTTTTTTTTCTTTTTTAAGATTTCTTTTTTGATGTGGACCAGTTTTAAAGTCTTTATTGAATTTGTTACAATATTGTTTCTGCTTTATGTTTTGGGTTTTTGGTCTAGAGGCACCTGGGATCATAGCTGCCAGACCAGGGATTGAACCTGCAACCCCTGCAACAGAAGGCAAAGTCTTAACCACTGGACCACCATGAAAGTCCCAAGACTTTGGTTTTTACTGAAGGAAGCCATAGGAAAGAGCACCTTAGCTGCCATTACTACACTTATTTATGTATCTAACCTCTGGGAAGTCTTGTCTAAATTTCCTGAGCTATTCTCTTTTCTAGAAGCCTCCCTCCCTTTCAGCCCTAATCCAATGTTTCTGTAATTGTTTGTGTTGTTCTCTCACTAGATTCTTTAAAGGACCTGGAATGTATCTTTTAACTTTATTTTCCCAGTGGTAGCAAAATACATTACCTGGCCTGCAGTACGTACACGCTGTGTTTGAAAGAATGGCAAGAAGGAGAGCTGGTGTAGGGTGGGGAGGGACAAATCAGAAGCTTGGAATGAACACACACTACTGTATATAAAATAGGTAACTAGCAAGGTCCTCCTGTGTAGCACAGGAAACTCTACTCAATTTTCTGTGATAACCTATCTGAGAAGAGCATCTGAGAAAGAATGACTATATGTAAAACTGAATCACTTTGCTGTACATCTGAAACTAACGCAACATTGCAAATCAACTATACTCCAATAAAATTAAAACTCTTTTTAAAAAAGAGAAAAGATAGCTGGATGGATAGATGGATGGATGGATGATTGAATGAATGGTTGGATGAGTGGATGGATGGATTATACAGCTGAAAATATTGCATGGTATATATATGGAGAGGAAAAACTTAAGTCTTCCACTTGTACAAGAACATTTATATTTACTTTATTCATATTCGGTAAAACTGAAAAGTCCAATGTGTCCAAATAAGAGAATAGGTAAACATTCAATGTGTCCAAATAGGAGACTAGATAAGCAAACTGTGTTATATTTTACCCAATGGAATTCTACTTAGCCTTAAAAAGGAAAGAACTGCTAATACACAACAGGGATAAATTTCAAAACTGTCATGCTAAGTAGCAGAAGACATACAAAAGAATATGTACTGTATGGTTCCTTTTTTGTGAAGCTCTAAACAGGCAAAACTAATTCAGGGTGGAAAAACATACAAAAAGGGGATTGCCTGGGAAGGGACATGAGGAAACTTTCTAAGTGATGATCTTGTTAAGTATTTTGATATTTGGGTTATTTGGGTTGCCTAGGCATATGTATTTGCCAAAATGCAGCAAACATACACTTGAGATTACTGTGTTTCACTGCAGCAGGTTTTACCTCATAAGAAGAAAATCTGTAAACAAATACTGAACTCTGGTTACATTCAGAAGTATTTAGGAGAAGTATTGAGATATTTCCAATTTACTTTGAAATGTACCAAAAAAGAGAGAGAGAGAGAAAATGGATTGATGACTAGAAAGAATATTTCAATATAAACTATGGCAAGTACAATAAAATGTTAATGGTGGAATGTAGGTAATGAGTATACAGATGCCCATTGTAAAACGCTTTCAGTTTTTTTTAAACTAATATTTATTTTCATTATATATATTAAAGTTTTGTTTTGTTTTTACTTGTTGGGCATGTGGGATCGTATTTCCTCCACCAGGGATCGAACCCACAACCTCCACAGTGCAAGTGCAGAGTTTTAACCACTGGACTGCCAGGGAAGTTCCCATGCTTTCAGTTTTGCTATGTTTGACATTTTTCATAATAAAATGCTGGAATAAAAAGAAATTTCTGGTTCACCTGTCAGGAGGCTTCACTTAGAAAGAACCCTGATGCCCTCTGAAGATGTTTGAGAACCTTTCTCAGGGTGAGCAAATTATATCTGAGACTTTCTGGGGTATGGTCCCTCTCCCATAAGAATCCCAAATACCATTTGACCAAATAGATTACAATTGGTGAAAATTCTAGTTATTTTTTTTATCAACCTCAACAGTTCCAGCACATTCCTCCCCTGAAAACACAGTCCATCAACTTAGAAGTAGGAAGAACCCCGGACTTTCCTAGTGACTCAGACAGTAAAGAGTCTGCCTGCAATATAGGACACCTGGCTTGATCCCTGGGTTGAGAAGATCCGCTGGAGAAAGGATACTCACTCCAGTTCCATGGACAGAGGAGCCTGGTGGGCTATAGTCCATGGGGTCGCAAAGAGTCAGACATGACTGAGCAACTAACTCACGCACACACAGCAAGAACCCCATCCCCAGGGCTCCATCTCTTCTCCTGCATCCTTCAGTTTGCATCCTTTAGTGTCAGCTGAGGAAGGCTGTGTCAGCATTGATTAGAGATGACTGATCCCTGGGGTTGGTGCCAATCGGAGCTGCTCCCTCCTGCAGAGGTGGTGCATCTGAAAATCACTCTTGCTGACACGTTCCTGCAGCTGCTGAAGGAGAGGATTTACTTGGGGGAAATTTCGGCCCCAGGGGAATTTGAACACCATGCCCACAATTAGAAGTGACATGTGACCCAGGATGAAAAGCTGGCTACTGGAGAAAGGAGTAAGCTGATTCTTTTGAACTGGTCCATTTCAGGAAAACTGTCTTTGTAATCCCATCTGTGAAAGGTCCGGAAAGTTTTCAGGGTGATCAGTTTAAAAAAAGAGAGAGAGAGAGAATTGAAGGTAAGGAATCCCTTCTAAAAACAAAACAAACAAAATGTCACAGGCTCTCTGTAAAGGGAAGAAAGAAGGCTAAGGAGCTCAACCACATGGAAATTACCCATGCCTCTGTGTCCTGCCATGGCTGCAGGATGCAGAAGGTAAGTCACAGTTGGACACTTCGCTCTCCGATTGCAGAGTCAGTTCCAGTCAAGGGAGTTGCAGAATCAAGATGCCAAGTATTCCAACACTCTCCTCAGGAAGTCTGGGTCCTCTGACCTTCTCTCTAGGGACAGATTTAAACTCTATCCCCTGATGACCTTGGGGAGTATGGCCGTCTCCTTGGAGATATTCAAACTGACCCTGCACAGGATATAAGGCATCACAAAAGACAATTAAAGGACAGAGTAGTGTTATGAGCTGAGGTGTGTTTTTATGAGCTTAGAAATGAATCGCCAGTCTAGGTTTGATGCAGTATACAGGAAGCTTGGGGCTGGTGCACTGGAATGACCCAGAGAGATGGTATGGGGAGGGAGGTGGGAGGGGGGTTCAGGATGGGGAACACATGTGCACCCATGGCAGATGCATGTTGATGTATGGCAAAACCAATAAAATATTGTAAAGTAAAATAAATAAATAAATAATTTTATTTAAAAAAAAGAAGAGTTTTAGCATGTTGAAGACTCAAACCCACATATCTCAAAATATAACCATATTTGGAGATAAGGTCTTTAAAAAGGTGATTTAGTTAAAATGGTGTCAGGGGCATGGAACTCTAGTCTGATATGACTGGTGTCCTTACAAGAAGAGTGAGAGATGAGGGCACTGGGCACAGAAAGGTGACCAGTGTGAAGAACCAGCAAGAGGTCCGCCATCTGCAAGCCACAGAGAGAATCCTCAGAGAAAACCAGCACTGGCAGCACCTTGATCTTGGACTTCCAGCCTCCAGAACTGTCAAAAAATAAATATCAGTTTTCTAAGCCACGTGCCCAGTGTGTGGTATTTTTTATGGAAGCCCTAGCAAAATAATCCAAATGGGACTTGCAATTCATGGTTTTCCAAATTCCATCTTTGAGTATAAGCTGCAGAGATTCAAGATCTTTGGCTTGTTTCCAAAACATCTCCAGTACTCCTTGACTGATTTGTTGTTCAGTTCTTCAGTCCTGTCCAACTCTTCGTGACCTCATGGACTGCAGCACGCCGGGTTTCCCTGTCTTTCACCATCTCCCAGAGTCTGCTCAAACTCATATGCATTCTGTTGATGATGCCATCCAACCATCTTATCCTCTGCTGCCCCCTTCTCCTCCTGCCCTCAATCTTTCCCAGCATCAGGGCCTTTTCCAATGAGTTGGCTCTTCATATCAGGTGGCCAAAGTATTGGAGCTTCAGCTATATATAATGAGTAAACTGTATTAGATTTTCCAGGGAACTTTATGTTATTGAAAGTTCACTACCAAGCACAGAATCTTTTAAAGTTACAGACTGGTCCTTGATGTAGTTCTGTTACATTTATTACAGCATGCATCTTACTTCTGGTTTGATTTTAGAAAATATAAAAATATTGGCCTTAAGAAAGAAAACAAAGCCTTCTAAAATTCTGATCCTAAGATATAACTATTATGAATATTTTTGGTTCATTTTCTTAATTCTTAAAAATATATAATTGGTAAGTTTAAGACAAACTGTAAATGCAGTATTTTTTCTTCCTTTTTCACAGATTATAGTACATCTTATTACATATTTTCTCAAGGATCTTTAATATATGCATATTATTCCTTCATAAGGATGAAATATTGTTTAATCATCTAAATGTTGACTTATACATAAGAGAAAAAAGAAATGAACCTATGTCCAAAATAACTTCAAATTTTGAAATTTCATTTACAGAGACTAAATATTTTCCTGTGTTTTAATTGGCTATTTGACTATTTCTTTTTTCTTTCATGTTGTCCTAATGTTTTATGTTTGGGAAAAATTTCCTCACACCCAACTTTCCCTATAACAGCTAATTAATCCCTTCTATATTCCTTGAAGTATTTCCATTATCAAAACAGTATATGTTCATGATACAAATTTTGGAAATATTTGAAAGCTGAAAGAATAAAAAAGGTCATCTTTAGTATTTCTATGTTTTACTGTTTTCCTTCCCATCAATTTGCAGTATATATTTTTACAATATTTGCTATCATATAGTATCTATAAAATTTTATATTCTAATTTAAATTTTATCTATATGATTATAAAATGAACAGCTAATCACTGTATAAAATCTGGAGAGTGCTCAGTGCTACTTGGAAAAAGTAAAAACAACTAAATCCAATCCCCCAGGCAGAGCCTTTGTTAACATTTAGTGTACAAGATTTCCTTTCAGGTTTTTGTTGTATAGATTTTTACATAATTGCAGATGGGCAATATGTACAAAATTATGTTGATTTTAATCATTTTTCACCTAATATTAATGCATACTCATGGTAGAAAATTGTGTATCTGAACCTATAAAATGAACATTAAAATCACTGACAAGAATACCAGTTCAAAGAAAATCACTATTAATAACTTGGCATAATATCTTATAGAGTAATAGTCACATGTCTTCTTTGAAAGGTAACAAGAGAATGTACAAATAAATCATGTGAAAAGAAAGTATTAGTCACTCAGTTGTGTCCAACTCTTTGTGACCCCATTGACTATAGCCCTCCAGGCTCCCCTGTCCCTGGGATTCTCCAGGCAAGAACACTGGAGTGGGTTGCCATTTCCTTCTCCAATGCAGGAAAGTGAAAAATGAAAGTGGGGTCGCTCAGAGAAGTGAAGTCGCTCAGTCGTGTCTGACTCTTAGCGATCCCATGGACAGCAGCCTACCAGGCTGCTCTGTCCGTGGGATTTTCCAGGCAAGAGTACTGGAGTGGGGTGCCATTGCCTTCTCTGTTGTACACCTTAGATATATACAATTCTTATGTGTCACTCTTACATCCATAAAGCTGGAAAATAATGCCATTTATACAGACACATTCCTTTGATATCTGGCATAAGGCCATGTTGTGTGTGCATGAAAATAAGATTTACTAAAAATATGTTGGCAAATCTGGAGAATCGAGTGGAGTATTATACTCAGTGAACTGTTTTATATACCACACCATTGACTACTCAACTCATTCTAAAAAACAGAATACAAAGTTTCGTCACCATTGTATAGATGGTAAAACAAACGAGGCATGTCTATATAAGTGAAAGATATTTCAAAGGCCATTTCCTTTACTCCTTGACCATACTGGTTCATTCGGCTTGATTTTTTTCAAGTCTGTTTTTCCCATGAACATACTGAATTTTCTGATGACAGGGTAAAGCTGCCAAGTTGGCAACATGAGGTAATTTTAAAACATGCATTCTAATAATGGGAGCCATTTGCCTTTGAAACTATAACTAATTCAAAAACAGTTGCAATCTCCCAAAGAAAGCATGTTTTAGTGGGAAGCAATCCCTCAGGTCCCCATAGTGAGGCAGTGAGCCAGGCTGAGTCCGTCAGGTGGGCAGGCAGGCAGAAAGACTCCTGAAAGAGAGAGAGACCAAAAGAGAATGGGGATAGAGTTGATCATGCCATAGTCAGGCTTCGTGACTGATTCCCTGAAAAGTCCTTGTTCCCACAAAACAAGCCAACCTTGAGGCATGGCACTGCTTGTGAATGGGGCTCATTCATTGGTGCATACTTTTGTCAATCAACAAATGCTGTTTAAGTGCAGGGCACCCATTATGTACTGGAGAACACTAGACACTATATACATATAACTGTTCTATATAGTTTCGAGCAGCCCACATGGTTTCTTTAAAGATTTGCTGAGTAACTTCGATGTGTTTGCTACACTGCTATGTAGGTTTCTCCTACCAATCTTGAAACTTCATGAAGATACGCACGTGGAAAATAATAATTACATAAGTGTCCTTAACAAAATATACAGAAAAGAATGGGGAAAAAAATGACTCCACCAGAGTAAATGTGTGACAACTTACAGAAACAAATAAAGATCCTATTTGAATGAGATAATTCCCTAAGCTATGAAACATAGTTAAATATCAACTGATTTAGAGATTTAATTTCTTTGCAGCCCTTCAGATTATCCATATGGCTGGCTTACTGCTACCAAGAAAGGGAAAACAGTTTTCACTGCTCAGCCTCAAATTTTAATCCAGACATATAAGTCCATAGCAAATAGTCTTAACATTATTGACCAGGGGATTTTTACAGAAACTAACGCCTGTGGCTGACGATTTTTATTTTGACCAGCCAGAAATTATTCTATTATTTCACTAACACTTTTCTGAGTTATTATATCCAATAGCTACCTCTAACACACCTGTAAAATCTTCGAATTTTCATGAAATGTTGTCTTCAATCCACTCTTCTGCAGAAGCAAAGTAGCGTTTGCCAGCATCATGATTTTCATTTTCAATTTCCATATCAGAATCAATCATCAAAGTTTTTTGTCTTTTTGCTAGTCTAATACTCACATCATCTTAATCAGAATGATATTGTGAAAAGTTATCATTTTTCTGAGATACTACATATATGTTGCTGAGACAAACAAACGATCAGCGTGTGCGTTAGTCTCGGTTGTGCCTGACTCTTTGTGACCCCATGGACTATGGCCCTCCAGGCTCCGCTGTCCATGGGATTCTCCAGGCAAGAATATTGGAGTGGGTCGCCATTCCCTTCTCCAAAATATCGGCATAAAATTCATCAAAAAATTCTTCTTCATTCAAAATTTCATGAGGTGTCTTTTTTTTTTAATTTTACAGTAATAAATGTGCTTATAACATACACAAGTTGGAACAAAAACCTGAGTAAAATGTGAAAGATGCCAACAATAATAAGTTGTACAGTGCACCCTTGATCAATTTTAAGCTCTAGCAACTTTTCACGGTGAGGTTAATTGTATTGCTCTCTAAAAACATTTTGGTATATCTCTCAGACCACCTTACCTGCCACCTGAGAAATGTGTATGCAGGTCAAGAAGCAACAGTTAGAACTAGACATAGAACAATGCAAAATACCAGGCTGAATGAATCCCAAGCTGCAATCAAGACTGCGTTTTGAAAACAAGAGAGATCAGTGATAGAAAATAAAAAACAGTTGCATTCACTCACAGATAAGAAATAAACAATTTGGGGATTCCCTGGTTGTTCAGTGGTTAGGACTTGGTGCTCTCACTGCCGAGGGCCAGAGTTCAATCCTGATTGGGGAACTGAGATCCCACAAGCCCCATGGCTCAGCCTTCCCTATTTAAATTATATTAAGTAATTTAATATACTTAAATTAGTATATTAAAAATATTAGTGAAATGGGGAGCTTATTACTGGTATGACAAGGGAATCTCAAAGTATCTAGAGACTTTACCAATCAAGATTTCTCTTCCTTTGGGTTTCCTAAAGAACAGCAGTGCTCCAGAGCCCAAAAGTAGGTGGGAAACGCATTTCTTTGCCCCTAATCACAAGGCAGAGAATCACATTAACCTGTGGTGCAGCAGGTGGAGAATACTTTTTTAGTATTGGTTAGTTCCAATTGGTTTCACACCAAACCATGTCTCTGGGATACAAGAAAAGCTGACCAATACACTAGAGAATTCCCAAGTGAGTATGAATCAGCTTCCAGTGCCCGGCGCTGAGTTAATCCAGAGTGGAGAGAGACAGAGATGCTTTCTGGTTGCCATGTAGAAGCAGAAAGATAAAAGGGTGTGATGGTGAGAACACTGATGATATCAGATGAGCCCTAAATGAAATTCCTGCTGCATGGAAGAATGAGAAAACCGGTCACTTTCACTTTTCACTTTCATGCACTGGAGAAGGAAATGGCAACCCACTCCAGTATTCTTGCCTGGAGAATCCCAGGGACAGAGAAGCCTAGTGGGCTGCTGTCTATGGGGTCACCCAGAGTCGGACACGACTGAAGTGACTTAGCAGCAGCAGCACCAGTTTCTCAAATTCATTTAATGCACAATAATTCCATGCACTATTGTTTCCAAAGATGGCCCCCACAATTCATTCTCTTCCCCTTTGCAATATGAATGTGGATTTCCTGCCATCGAGTGTGTGCGCATTCTCAGTCACTCTCAGCATTGTGACCCCATGAACTGTCGCCCTCCAGGCTCCTCTGTCCTTCAGACTTCCCCGGCAAAAATCCTGGAGTGGGTTGCAATTTCCTTCTCCAGGGGATCTTGCTGACCCAGGGATTGAACCCACCTCTCTTGTGTCTCCTACATTGACAGGCAGATTCTTTACCACTGAGCCACCAAGACGTGGAGTTTATTTCTCTTACCGTTGAGCTGGAGTCAGGCTGGGCTTGTGACAGCTTTGACCAATAGAATGTCAGTCGAAGTGATGCTATGCAGGATCCCAGTCCCAGCCTCAGTAGGCCTTGCATTCTCTGGCTTTGCGCTCTTGGATTACAGCCCTGAGACCACCAGGTAGACTACCAGTCTAGCCTGTGAAAGGTAAGAGTCTGCATGGAGGTAAACCAGAGAGTACCAGATGACATCCATCTAAAACACCAATTGCCAGACTGAAGAATGAAGCCGTCAAGTTTCTTCCAACTCAACTAAACCCCACACCAGCCAAAGACAGTCACTCCTGTGAGCCCAGTTGAAGCCAGTAGAGAATCTTCCCGACAGTCACTCCTGTGAGCCCAGTTGAAGCCAGTAGAGAATCTTCCCAACCAACCCACAGAATTGTAAGAAAAAATAAATTCTTGTTGTTTTAAGTCATTAAGTTTTAAGGTGACTTGTTTTGCGTGTGCCTGATAAGTCACTTCAGTTGTGCCCAACTCTTTGCAACCCTATGGACTGCCAGGCTCCTCTGTCCATGGGATCCTCCAGGACAGAATACTGGAGTGGGTTGCCATGCCGTCCTCCAGGGAATCTTCGCCACCCAGGGATTGAACCTACATCTCTTAAGACTCCTGCTTTGGCAGGTGCATTTCTTTACCACTAGCGCCACCTGGGAAGCCTGGCTTGTTACATAGAGAGAGGCAAATAAAGCAATTAGCAAACATGGTCTGTTTCTTATATGCAACCTATGTGATCAGCATTCTGGATTCTGGAGAGGGGTAGTGGATGCCAGGAGAGAAAGGAAGATGATCAGGGGAGGGTAAAGCAAAGCCGCAGCCACCACCCAAACTATCGAGCAGAGACAAATTCAGGATAAGTAATAGATGCTAACTAGCTGGATTTTGCACTGAAACAAGTTAAAGTTTCCTTTTTACTTTGCTTCTTGGCAAGTGCAGAGAGAGGGGCCCTAGCCTGGGAGTCGAGATCTGTGAGTTCTAATTACTCACTGTGACCTTTAGACATATCACACGAGCCACCTGTGCCTCAGTGTCCTCACCGGCAGAATGTCCTCAACCGCCCTGCTTATTTCACAGCAAGGGCTGCTGGGAGCTTCCAATGAGAGAAACTCCTCCAGAAACTCTGAAGCATGATGCGAACATGAGACATGGCTATAAATTAGATCCAGTGCTATTAATTATATCCATAGCTATTTATTGAATCCACAGCTCCTTCCAATTATTTGATTGGATAAAAGGAAACATTTTATAGCTGACAATCATCAGTACCATCATCTCACAAATACTTGCATTTACAAAAAAAAAAAAAAAAAAAAAGGTGTGTCCAACACTGGAACCCAGAACACAAAGATCATGGTGTCCCAGAAGCATCTCTCAGCCAAAGAAAAGAAGACACTTCATAGAAACATGAATCATCTGAGCCTCCTGGCCTCATTGCCAAATTTAGAAAATTGGAAGACATAGACCACTATTTACAGAGCTCTTGACATACTCCAAGGAAGGAAAATAAATAGAATAAGCCCTCACTCATCATCTGCCATGTGCCAGGTACTCTGTGTGGATACTTTCTATGTATGCGTTTTATTATTCCTTCCAACCACCCTTAGAGTTTATAAAGTGATTTTCAAGGAGATAGATAATATTATAAGGTGCAGAGGAGGAAGATAGTAGGATTAGGAAGGTTTCCATGGCTGACAAATAATATGAGGTAGCTTCAAAGGTTAGGTAAAATTTTAATTTTTTTAATTTATTTTTTTATTGAAGGATAATTGCTTACAGAATTTTGTTGTTTTCTGTCAAACCTCAGCATGAATCAGCCATAAATATACATATATCCCCTCCCTTTTGAACCTTCCTCCCATGTCCTGCCCCTTCCCACCCGTCTAGATAGTTTTAAGTAGAAAATACAGAGTTAGGCAAAGTATTCTGGAGAAGAAGCAAGCATGAAGTAAAAAGTAATAAAATAGAATACTCATGAAGATGCAGTTAGGCTGGAGCATAAAACACGACAAATCCAGTGTAGTTATCTGGAACACAGTCTGCTATCTATCCTGCTACCGTGTAGAGATAGCAGAGACAGATGAGATGAGAACATGGGGCCTGGACTCTGTCAGGGTTCAACCAGAAAGAACCAACAACCAATGGGTCACAGAAGAAATCAAAAAGTACCTGAAGACAAATGAAAACAGAAACACATGATCCAAAATGTGTAAGACACAGCAAAAGCAAGTCTAAGAGGGAAGCTCATAGCAATATAAGCTAACCTCAGCAGACAAGAAAACTTTCAAATAGACAATCTAAATCTATACCTAAAGAAACTAGAAAAGGAAGAACAAAGCCCAAAGTGAGTAGAAAGAAGTATCAAAGAAGAAATAGAGACTTTTAAAAGTATAGAAAAAAATCAATGAAACTAAGAACTAGTTCTTTGAAGAGATAAAAAGAATTCATAATTGACTCACTGAGAAAAAAAAAGAGAGAGAGAGGGCACAAATAAATAAAATCAGAAATGAAAGATGAGAAATTAAAACCAACGCCACAGAAATACAAAAGATCATAAGAAATTACTATGACCAATTATATACCAACAAAAAGGACAGCCTACAAGAAATGGATAGATTCCGAGAAATGCACAATCTCTCAAGACTGAACAAGAAAGAAAGAACAGACCAATTAAATCAGTAATTTAAAAAAACTCCCCCCAAACAAAAGTCCAGGACCTAACAGTTGAATTATACCAAACATTTAAGGAAGAGTTATCCTATCCTTCTCAAACTATTCCAAAAATTAAAGAAAAATGCTTCCAAACTCATTTTTAGAAGCCAGAATCACTCTGATACCAAAACCAGACAAAGACTCCACGGTAAAAGAGAAAACTGCAGACCAATATCATTCCAATGTGTGGAATCTAAATTTAAAAAAAAATACTCATGGAAAAAAATATATATCTGACTTGTAGTTACCAGAGGCAGGGAATAAGGAAGGGAGGAAGAAATGGAAGAAGGTGGCCAAAAAGTACAACCCCCCAGTCGCAAGATAAATACGTCGTAGAGGTGTAATATACAACATGACTATAGCTACCACTGCTGTGCAGTATCGAGGAAACTTAAGAGAATAAATCCTGAGTTCATATCACAAGGAGAATTCTTTCGTTTACTTTTTATCTTTTCTTGTTATTAAAATTTTAATGAGGAAAAAATGAATGTCAGCTGAACTTATTTTGGTAATCATTTCACAGTATATGTAAATCAAACCATCATGCTATATACCTGAAGCTTATGCAGTGGTGTATGTCAGTTGTTGGGCTTCTCAGATGACACTAATAGTGAAGAACCCACATGCCAATGCAGGAGTGCAAGTTCCATCCCTGGCTTGGGAGGATCCTTTGGAGGAGGGCAGGGCAACCCACTCAAGTATTCTTGCCCGGAGAATCCTATGGACAGAGGAGCCTGGCGGGCTATGGTCCATAGTGTCGCAAAGAGTCAGACATGACTGAGGCAGTTTGGCAGGCACACATGTCAATTCTTACTCAATAAAACTAGAAAAGGAAAACAGACATAGAGGGAGAGGAGGTAGACCAGTCTTATTCTTCATTATATTAGGAAGACTGTATTACTATATTATAGATCAAGGATAAGGTAAAGAAAGAAATGAGAGATAACTCAAGTTTTTAATGCCCAAAGACCAAGAAGGTAGGATGACTATTAACGAATGCAACAATTTAGGAAAATGATCAAGTTTAAACAAGAGATAATGAATTTGGTAGGGCTTCCCTGATGGCTCAGCAGTAAAGAATCTGCCTGCCGATGCAGGAGACACAGGTTTTATCCCTAGATCAGGAAGATCCCCTGGAGAAGGAAAGAGCAACCCACTCCAGTATTCTTGTCTGGGAAATCCCATGGACAGAAGAGCCTCGTGGGCTATAGTCCAGGGGGTCACAAAGAGTCAGACACAACTTAGCAATTAAACAACAATGAACCTGAAAGGCACTTTGGAGCTTGTGGGTGATGGTGTGATCCACCTGGGAGTCAAAAACTTGGGAGAAAATTCAGAGGTTTGAGATATACTCTCTAAATCAGCCTTCATGATGGTCATAGACCAAGGGTTCAGACCATCAAGAGGAAAAGGACCCAGAAAAAATGGAGGATTACTGACAGCCTGAGAGGAACACTCAGAAAAACAGTGAGATGTCCAGGAATGCTAGACATCACAGAAATCTGAAGGCGATTGTGATGGTTAATTTATGTGCCAACTTCACTGGATCATGGCAAGTCCAGACATTTGGAAACACTATTTTTGGGTGTGTCTGTGAAGGTGTTTCTGGATGAGATTAACACTTGAATCAGTGGACTCTGTAAAGCAGATGGCCCCCCTCAACACAGAAGAGCATCATTTAATCCACCGATGCTTAAATAGAACAACATGGAAAAAGGAAGAATCAAACCCTTTGCTTCTGCCTCACTGCTTAAGTTGGGACATGTCTTAAGTGGGTCCAGTGGCTAAGAATCTGTGCTCCCAATGCAGGGGGCCCAGATTCAGTCCCTGGTCAGGGAATTAGATCCCACGTGCCAAAACTAAAGATCCTGCGTGCCGCAACTAAGACGTGACAAAATCAAATGAATAAATCTTTTTTAAAAATTGTTTTAAGAGGCACAGTTGTTTAAGATTCTTAAAGAGTGACAGGGTGATTTTATAGGATGGTGGAAGGTTGAGGATATTGCAAGGAATCAGAATGGACAGAACTCAGCCCAAAGCCAGGATGACATGGTCTCCTTCTGGAAATTTTGTGGATATGTTGGAAAATCTGATAAGATTGCAAAGGTGAGAAACCCTCAGGAAGACACCAGGGTCCATGGGATTTCTGCATGTTCTTTGTCATCCGCCCAGAAGGTACAGCTCACCCACTGGTCAGGAGAGCTCCAAGTTAGATTTTCCTCAAGAGGAAGCCACACTGAGGAGGAAATTATTCCTCCCTGGAAATTCCTGATCCTGATTCCCTCCTCTTCTATAGTAATGATATCTTAATGGACGTGTAATTATTGTCATTTCTCAAAGTTAATTACCCTCTGAAGTTTCCATCATGGCTGAATCACTCTGCCTGCCTCTGTGTATATGTGTATAGGTGTATGTGAGTATGCAGTTTGTACAAATAAATGTGTACATGCAGTTATAATGACCTGTGATTCTCCTTCTTGGCCAAAGATAATTTTCACAGTCTTAACACTACACAAGTGAAGAGAGCTGGGAACACTTTGGTACAGGAAAAAAAAAAAAGGAGAAAATACTGGAAACTATCTTCATGCTTGTGTCTAGGGTAGAATTTTCCACATTTTCTCAGTTGACGATACACTTGGTGTCTCAGTAATATTTTTTTAACTTGTATTTCTTTATTCATTTTTGACTACACTGGGTCTTCATTGCTGCTGGAGGGCTTTCTCTAGTTGTGGAGAGTGGGGGGCGACTCTCTAGTTGTGGTGCATAGACTTCTCATTGCGGTGGCTTGTCTTGTTGTGGAGTGCGGGCTCTAGAGCACACATCATTCAGCAGTCATGGTTCATAGGCTTAGTTGCCTCATGGCATGTGAAATCTTCTGGAACCAGCTATTGAACCCATGTACCCTGCATTGGCAGGCCAAGTCTTAACCACTGGACCACCAGAGAAGTCCCTCAGTAATAATTTCACCACAACCCTAGGCCACAGGAAAAACCTGCTCCCTTTACTAAATAGTTAGATCCAAACAGCTTAATAAGTAGTTATGTTCTAACAACTTAGCAGCCACTGGGGAAAAAAATAATTTACATAAATTAAAGGAAGTCCCAAATCACCTCCATTATCTGCAGTCCCAGTCACCCCATCTTTGTTCTACCACTCCTCCCTACCTCAGGCGCCCCTTGCCCCTGCCCAGTCTGCTCCTGACGCACAGCTCCTATCTCCACGACACAGCTCGAGCGCCATCCTACCAGCCCCTCTCGCCCCTCCCCCAATCTGCTGGGACACTTGGTGACATCTTCCTCCCTGCTTCTGAAGGACTCTGCCCTTAACACACAGCCTCACAGTTACTCACTGGTGATAGACTGCGTACCTTCAAGTGAGGGAACATGTTTAATTCATGGCCCTCTCCTCAGCTCCTAACAGGGTCTGCCACCTTAAAGGTGCTTGGCACATGTTTATTCATTGAATGAATGACTGATGCTACCAAACTCACCACACAATTTTGAAGTGACAATGTTGTGAGCACTCTAGGTGCTAGCAGACATTTAAATGCACAGCTATCTATATGCACGCACGTCTACATGTATACTTGCATTTGTAATAGACATATGCACGTTGACATAAACATCTGCCCATATCCCAGCCACCTGACTTGATTGTGAGTTCTCTTCCTGGGCAAAATCCAGAGAGGCTAAATAACATACTCAAGGTCACATAGCTAGTAGGTGGCAGAATGAGAATTCAAACTCAGGCAAATTAGCTCTGGGTTCTTAACTGATAGATTCTCCTGCTTCTCATTTCTCCTGGCTGAAGGTCTTTCTTAGGAGTGTGTCTACAACCAAGAAGTCCTTCCCAAAGCAAGTGAAGTGAACCACTGGAACCTTGTCCTCTGCCCTCTGCTCTACTGCCCAATTCTCCCTGAGAAACTTGCCAGCATAAAATCTATAAATTCAATACAGTCAGAAAATGGGCAAGTAGAGCCCTAATCTGTACCAGGCATGGGTTTCTGATCTCAGCAGAACACAGCCCCTACTGTTGCTGAGAAGTGAAAACAGAGCCATTGCAGGCATCAGATGGACAATACACAGGGTGTTCTAGGAGGATGGAAAAAGACAGAGCAATTCATGCTGCTAATTTGTATCCAGGTCATTAAGAATCTGCCTGCTGATGCAGGGATCACGGTTTGATCCAATGTCCAGGAAGATTCCACATGTCACGGAGCAGCTAAGCCCGTGCCACAAAGCTATAGAGCCCGTGGAGCCTGAGTTCTGTAACAGGAAAAGCTACTGCAATGAGAAGCCCACACACCACATCTAGAGATTAGTCCCAGCTCACCACAACTACAGAAAGCCTGAGTGCAGCACGGAAGACCCAGCCTAGCCAAAAATAAAAAGAAAGAAAATCACAGAAGGCCCCAGAGAAGGACATCTGTTGAGGTCCTTTAATGGACCGGAACCTGGTGGTCCAGAGTCAACCGATAAGAAAGTAAAGGAGAGAAAGAGGCTGATATACCTTGGTTTACACAGAAAGTCAATAAAGCCCCTGGCACAGGGCTTGCTCTGTTCACGGAGGCCTCAGGAGCCCTCTCGATGGGGTGAAGGCCCAGAGCACCTTCTCGAGAGGGTCTTGGAAGCCCGGGCAGGAAAGTGAACTCAAAGAGCCTCTGCACTCCAGGGGATCAGCCTGAAAAAGAGAGAGAGGGAGAGAGAGAGAGAAAGAGAAAGAAAGACACGGGGACCAGAGCTCTGATGGAGCAAAGGTGTTTTAATCAACATGGTGTGGGCATATATACTGTCTTACAAGGTAGTTATTCTCAGCAAAGATAAAGATAAAAATTCCAGACTCACAAAACATAGACAATCCATATTAGAGAGAGAGAGAGTTGTAAACAATCACTTTTACCGTGTGGTTCACAAGAAGGAAGAGGGTACTTATCAACGTATAGAAAAACTAATGAAGGAAATGCCTGGATTCCTCAGCCCCTGGGAGAGGCTTGCCTCTCCTCTCAATTCCTGAGTATTCAGGAATTAATAAGGAACAGACAATTCCTGACAGATCCAAAACAGCACACAGGAAGCCTCCTGTTAAATGCTTCCTGACAGACATCAGGCTTCCAGAAAGCAGGTTCCTATTCCAACCAGTCAGACTGAATTCATTCTAAAATGATTAGTCGAATTCTGAATCAGGCTGGTACATTTGAGGCAGGGCCACCCTGCCCCACAACAAGGAGACAAGGGAGCCCACCCGTCCCTGCCAAAGCCTTGACTCAGCTGTTCCCCAACACTGTGCCTTGGATCCCTCCTCTGCAGATGCTCTGTGGAGCAGGCTGGAGCACTTATACTCTCTGGCTCTAAAACCTCAGCCCACCCTTTATGAGTATCCAAATACATGATAAAATATTTATTGTGGTTCTCCAAAAATAAGGGGAAAGGGTAGAATTTAAAGTAGTTGCATTTGTTAATATTTTAATTTGTGGCAAAAGAGCCTGGAAGCCCAGGGAAGAGGCCTATGGCCACAGAACCCACAGGGATGTAGTCTTTCACCTCTGACCCACCACTCTTCTTGAGTAGCAGAGCAAGAAGGCTCAGATTCCCTGCTGCCCCCATACTCTGACACTTACCCCTCTAATGAGCAGTGCTTAATATCACTGAGCATCTTCTCATAAGACCAGAATTGTGCTAGACCCTTCATATGTACATTACCTTATTTACCTTAACAACACTATAAAGAAAGGGTTATCATCCTACTATCACAGGTGAGAAAATAGACTCAGAGAAGTGAAGTCATTTTCCTAAAGTCACACAGCAAAAGCCAGCTGAGAATCCAGATCCATGTTATTCCACATTTAGTGTTCCTTCCACTATATACACAGATAGCTTTTATAGTAGGTAGTAGAACAGAGACTGCAAAGAGAAATGAGTCAATATTAAGGGATGTGTTGTTCTAAAGACAAAGCCCAGGGAATCCCAAGATTGTGTTACCTCAAAGCTTTCACAGCCTTTCTCAATGATCTCATCATTTCCATCTCTCTTCTGCTTCCCATGGGGTCTGTTTCAGCCTAAACCAGGTTTCTCTCCACGGTTACAAGATGGCTGCCTGTCGTTACTACCAAAGATCCACGCTTTCTTGAATTTTACAAAGAGCAATGGAGAGAAATTGCTACTAGAAGCTCTCTGACAAGAATGAGGAAGTACAATTCCAGAAACTCCTAGAAAACATCTCCTCTCATTTCATGAATCCAAATGGGACCATGAGCCCAGCCCTGAACCAATCACCATGGCCAGGAAATGTGGCTTTGCTAATTAAATATCCCTGAACCATATATCGGATTCAATCTTTTCCCCACAAATCCTATGGATTTGAATGGAAGAGGTGTTGCTATCTGGATAAAAATTGGAATTTTTATAAAAATGCATGTCAGGGGGATAAACACAACTTCCAATACAATAATGATAACAATAACACCAGCAAACGTTTACTGACCCCTTCTATGCATGCGGGTTCTCTAAGAGCTGGTGACCACTAGCATGGAAACATCAACACTCACTTTGTGACACACCAGAATATAGCCAGAGAAGACTGAGTCTAGTCCTTCTGCATGACTGCAGCTGAAACGAAATCCCAGCCAGGTTCAGCTGAATCTCCTCCACCTTGTCCCCCTTCTCTGAGCACCCTTCTTTCACTGCTTTGTTTGCTTAAAGAGTGAGTCAGACATAATTACTAAATTTAGGCAAGATCCTAAAAGGACCTCAAAGGTCTTTTTACTCAAAGAAATTATTTTTTTTCTAGTGAGCCTCACTCATCTCGTTCTGACCTTAGAGATCAATCAATTTTTAAGAAAAGTTGCCAGAGCCTCTGACCTCTGCTGTTGAAGACATTAAAGTCATGGCCTCCTTCAGCAAAAATGCGACTGGGTGTAAGGACTGTATACTCTGACACTGAAGACAGGAAAGCTGGCAGGTGGGGGAGGGGAGGGGAATGGAAATCAACTCTCCCACCTGAGCCAGAGTGGCCTCCTTGGTTCAGAAGCATCCTTCCATCACTAGAATTTTCAATGGTGCACCATCCAGTAACAAGAATCTTCCTGGGGCTTCCTCTCCATCTCTACCTCCCTTCCCTTGGCTGACTCTTCTCCATCCTTCAGTACTCACCCTGGGTTTCTCTTCCTTTGAGAAGTCTTCCTGGCTTTTCCCTCAACCTTACAGATTGTGTTGTTGCTCAGTCACTCAGTCATGGCCGACTCTTTGCAACCCCATGGGCTGCAGCATACCAGGCTTCTCTGTCCTTCACTATCTCCCCGAGTTTGCTCAAACTCATGTCCATTGAGTCAGTGATACCACCCAGCCATCTTATTCTCTGTCACCCCCTTCTCCTCCTGACCTCATTGTGTAGGTTCCACTTTTGATCTCTGACCACCCATAACTCTCTTCTCTCCACCATACTTTTAATATGTGTTAGCAAAATAGCTTGATTCCTTGTCTATGACCCCTCCACTTGACTGTGGGTGCCTTAAGAGTAGGAATGTGCTGTGCTCAGTCACTCAGTCGTGTCTGACTCTGCCACCCTATGGAGTGTAACCCACCAGGCTCCTCTGTCCATGGAATTTTCCAGGCAAGAATACTGGAGCGGTCTGCTATTTCCTACTCCAAGAAATCTTCCCCACTCAGATATTTAACCAGTGTCTCTTGCATTTCCTGCATTGGCGGGTAGACTCTTTACCACTAGCACCACCGGGGAAGCCCAAGAGTATAAATGCAGTCTACTTTATTTTCAACTACATCCTTAACCTCTTAGTACAGTGCCTGGCACACATTCAAGTCTCAATAATTATTGTAAAAGAAACGCAAAGAAGGAGAGGAGTAGATAGACAAAAATCCAGAGGAAAATATTACTTGATTTGCAGAGACTTCCCTGGTGGTCCAGTGGTGAAGCCTACACCTTCCAATGCAGGGAGTACGGGTCAGAGCTAAGATTGTAGCTCATGCCTCGAAGCCAAACAAACAAACAAAAAAATGAAAAAAAAAAAAAATAAAAATAAACAACAGGATATTGTGACAAATTCAGTAAAGACTTTAGAAATGGTCCACATCCAAAAAAAAAAACATCTGGAAAGAAATGATTTTCTTTTCAGAGTTCCACATCATAGAGTCTCAGCATCATAAAGTTTTCTTGACTTGAGTTTAGAACTGTCTCTTTTCCAACCGTGCAAACCTTGACAGTGATGAGATATTATCTCTTCCTGCCTTCTCCAGCCCTAGAATCTGGGGGCTCAAGGGCATGTCTGGCAGACGAAGCTTGCAGGGAATGGTTTGACTAGGAAAACCAGATGTTCCACTTTTCTAGGTGTGGAGTGCAGATGAGGAGTTGCCTGACATCCTTCACTTTTAGGGAGTTTCTTTCTCTACCTTTCCCACAGGGTGAGGCATTCAGTGGACAAAATTATTTCATGCCAAACTCAACTGGAGAAACACCAGCTTAAATGGAAGTAGAGAAGCTTCTTGAATGGTGAATTTCTTACAAGTTTAATGTGCTGTGAGATATAAATCTATCAGTGAGATAGAAATAGACAATTTCATTTTTTCCCCGAAAATCAGTGACCAACTGAGCTTTTTTCAGCAGTTTATTTAATCATTGTCCTATAGAATAATGCTTCTTAAACCATTTAATTTCCAGTTTTCCATGGACTGATATATGGCCTTACTCTTCATGACTAGTTCACAGCCCAATCTGCATGCCATTCACCACATGTGTTTGACAACATTTGTACTCATGTACTCATTATGCCCTGCTCAAGGAGATGAATTCATCAAACTCCTTTCTTTCATTGTCAGATGTCCATTAATGCCTCTCTCTCTATCAGTTTGCCAACAAAGTATAGTCAAAGTATAGTAAGTATAGTCAAAGCTATGTTTTTTTTCAATAGTCATGTATGGATGTGAGAGTTAGACCATAAAGAATGCTGAATGCCAAAGAATTGATGCTTTTGAACTATAGTGCTGGAGGAGACTGTTGAGAGTCCCTTGGAGAGCAAGGAGATCAAACCAGTCAATCCTAAAGGAAATCAACCCTGGATATTCTTTGTATAGACTGATGCTGAAGCTGAAGATCCAATACTTTGGCCACTTGATGTGAACAGCCAGCTTATTGGAAAAGACCCTGATGCTGGGAAAGACTGAGGGCAGGAGGAGAAGGGGGCGACAGAGGATGAGATGGTTGGATGTCATCAGCGACTCAATGGACATGAGTTTGAGCAAACTCCAGGAGATAGTGAAGGACAGGAAAGCCTGATGTGCTGCAGTCTATGAGGTCGCAAAGAGTCAGCCACAACTTAGCAACTGAACAAAAACAACTCTCTCTCTCTCTCTTTCTGTGTCTCAGTAAAATAGAATCGGATGGTGAGCTGATAAGCCACTACTTCTCCATTCCCCATATGAAGAGCTCTATCCAACAGCAGAAGTGTCCTGAGAAGGAAGCAAATTTCCCTTAGCTCACCATTTGGGGAGTGAATGCCAGGACTGGGGCTTTGGCTTTCCAAACGTCCAGGGCAGTCTAGGTCAGTGGGAATTGAGAGCATATATATATATTTTTTTTTCCCCAGGCTTTGCCTTTGGAAGCTTAAGAAGGGACACCATCAAACCAAAGAGACTCTAAAGTAGGAATCAGCTTATTCTTCATGCCCAATACAGCATCTGATGCTTAGGAGACGTTTGCCTGAGAAGGAGAGGAAAGGGATTACAAATTAGGTAGAAAATATTTCAGAGTCAAGAAAGGACTAACAGGACACAGAAATGCTCATACATTAAAAGAGGCAAGTTGGACAGGAGGAGATTTTGTGTGGACTAAATAATGCAGATTATTAGATTATTAATAATAGGGACAGTGCTTAATGGTGAAAATGCCACCTGTTCTCTTGCCTATATTCAAGAGCTAAATGTTGAGCCAGCCCTGCTTATGGTGAAGAAAACCCATCAGCATCTCAGTCCCTCCTATTAATTTCCAGGCCTCCAATTAATTGATTTTTCCTCATTGAAACCCCATAGTAATAAGTAGCTTGTATATAAATATGACAGGTATGCTGGGTGGATAAGAGTATGCCGTGGACATATAGTGGCATTATTCATGATCTTGTCATCAGTAAAACTGCAATATTAAAAAAAAAAATTAAGCCTTAAGCATAGCTTGGGTGTGTGTCTGAGACCATCTTGCATGCCTTTTAAAAGTTGCTGATCCTAAAGAATTTTTTTCTCCTTTGTGTTGCAACTTGGGCTTCTTTTGATGTTTGGATATTACTTAAATAATTAAAGCAGGTATCTTTTGCCTACTTTACATACAGAAAATTTAGTTTCTATTATTAAATTAGAAAATTATTTAATGGCCCCTAATTAAATAGAAATAGATGATAGATAGATAGATAGACAAATACTGGATTCTTTTATCAGCAATGTAGATGTCATGAAACCCTACTGAGCACAAAGTCCCACTGTGATTTTCTGAAGCTTCCAGGTACTGACTTCCCACTAACATCAAAGGGAATTGAGGAGGAAGAAAGCCCAATGCCTTGAGAATGTACCTGGTGAGAAGCAGGTTGCAAGGTACATGTGGCTTATTGCTACCAAAGGACCTGACGGAAAAATCTGTCTGCCTTCATGGGCAGCCCCCAGAGCCAGTTCTGTCAATGAAGAAGGAGCCTGTCTAAGGCCATGGGCCACTTTTGAGTCTCAGCTCCATCGTTTAGCATCTGTGGAGTCCTGGACAAGTCAGTTAACCTCTTTCAGCCTCTGTTTCCTTACTTACAAGATACAGATTACATTATTTATAATAAAACTGAAGATCTAAAGGCATTTTGAAGAGTTAAAGTCAAGTTTTAAGGTGCCTAAACGTAGTAGATGTTTGGTTGCTGTTGTGTAGTCACTAAGTCGTGTCCTACTCTTTCACAACCTCATGGACTGTAACCCTCCAGGCTGCTCTGTCCATGAAATTTTCCAGGCAAGAATAGTGGAGTGGGTTGTCATTTCCTTCTCCAGGGCATCATCCTGATCCACGTGTCCTGCATTGGTAGGTGGGCTCTTTACCGCTGAACCACCGGGGAAGCCCAGGTGTTTAGTAAGTGGTGTTTATTACCCACTATGATTACAAATAACTAAATATTCTCCTCTCTCCATATGGGGTCCACAAAGGTCTTTCCCTTAACCTACTTGTTCATGAAATTCTGGCCTTTACACATTCAGTCAGTCCAGCTTCCCTTGACCATGGCAGCCTAGAAGGGACCCACCTGACGGAAACTCCAATGTCACTGGCAAAGCTGTCCTTGAAGTGGGGGTGGTGTCTCCTCACTGATTTTATGCTTCTTTCACTAGGTTTTTAAAATGTGACATCACTAACAACTATAGCTTCTTACTTACAGCCCCGGTGGTGACAACTTGAGAGCACTACAATTTCACCACTTAGGATATTAATGGAAAATGTTTAGAAGATTCATCTTCTAAACATGCACAGAATACTTTTCTCCTCATCACGCAGGACAGAAACCAGAGAACTCAGCCCTAAATTTTACGACTGGAGGACACAGTGATGCCCATTCAGGCAGGAGTGCTCTTTAGTCTCACTGTTTATTCTCGAGTCCTGCTTCCTGCATCCAGTGGACAGACACTCATCTGATGTCCTCTTCAGTTTCACTCCCCAAGTGGGCCCCAGGGGTAGCCTGCCCTCTTAGGTTCTGTGGTCCTAAATGATAACATTAAACTCTCATTGCTATTCATACATATTCAAGAACCAGTTACTGAGAGTCTATACAATGCCAGGCACAGTTCCAGGCTCTAAAGGAATCAATGATAAAAGAGAAATAAAAGACACCATCCTTACCCTCATAGGAGAGGCAGACGTTAATCAAATAAGTAGCAGTGCAGTTGTGTGAATGTGCTATGGAAAAGATGCACACAAAGCTGTCAAAGAAAATAATAAGGGGAAGTGGAGCAGTCCAAAATATCAAGGAAGGTTTGTCCAAGCCAGGGATCCTTGAGCTTCAACCTAAAAGATGAGGAACATGAACTCAGTGAGGTAAATGCGAGGGTGGAGGTGAGAGATTATTCCAGGTAAAGGAAATTGATATTCAAAATCCTAAGGCAAGCGGTTTTATGTGTGCCTGATAGCTCAGTTGGTAAAGAATCCACCTGCAATG
Organism: Bubalus bubalis; assembly: GCF_019923935.1. Taxonomy (NCBI): domain Eukaryota; kingdom Metazoa; phylum Chordata; class Mammalia; order Artiodactyla; family Bovidae; genus Bubalus; species Bubalus bubalis. Next base: position 14,582,825 of record NC_059170.1, on the reverse strand, counting down.
CGGGAGACCTGAGTTCAGTCACTGGGTTGGGAAGATCCCCTGGAGAAGGGAAAGGCTACCCACTCCAGTATGCTGGCCTGGAGAATCCCATGGATACAGTCCGTGAGAGTCGGACACAGCTGAGCGACTTTCACTTAGCGATACTTATTGAAGCACCCAGGAAATGAGGAGGAGACTCTGGAGACAAGCAGGCAACATTCATATTGTGTGAGACTTTGTAGGACTTCTTCAGGATTCTGGTCTTCTGCCCAACAGCAATGAGAAGCCACTGAAATGATGTAAGTGGTTGGAGAACGACATAACCAAGTTTGCACTTTCAAAAAGATCTTTTCTAAAAACTGGGATGACCCAGAGGGATGGAATGGGGAGGGAGGAGGGAGGAGGGTTCAGGATGGGGAACACATGTATACCTGTGGTGGATTCATTTTGATGTTTGGCAAATCTAATACAGTTATGTAAAGTTTAAAAATAAAATAAAATTAAAAAAAAAAAAAAGAAAAAAAAATGCAAAAAAAAAATAAAAATAAAATAAAAGATCTTTCAAAAGGTCTTTTGCTAGCTGGACATCAACCATCCTTACAGGTGGACTTCCAAGACCAGCCTCCCAGCTGGCTCTGAGACACGAAACCAGGAGGAAGCCTGAGTCAGGGACTCCTATAACTGGATGCCTCTAATCTCTGCTGTCCTCTTTCTGATGACTGGAGGGCACCATGATTTCAGCATCTTCTCTATCTGGTCTTCTGGTGCCAAAGAGCTTTCAGCATCACCAGCCTCTCTCTGCCTGGAAGGCAAGAAAATCACCATGCTTGATACCAGCATCCTCCTCTCCTCAGAAAGGAAAAAAAATTAAAATACTGCATTTTAGCCTCATTAAAGGTTAAACCCATTGATAAATTAATCCCCTGTGAAAAACCTTTATAATTTTGGATTACAGTCTCCTTTGTATTTATTGGCAATAAAACAACTAAACCATAATGCCCATGAAAAAGAGACCGCTTTTTGCACAGTGCTAGTTCCAGCCTCTTGTCTGGTAGTTGCTCAATAAATATATGTTATATAAATAAACCTTTTAAAAAACTTAGAAGAAGAAGTAAAAGGAAAAAACAACACTCATCGTGCAACCTCTCTAAAATAACTTTCTATTTGTTATAGAATGCCTTTGTTTTTATGAAGATAGACATGTATATTTAATTATATTTTGGCATGCAATCCTAGTTTATATGTGATGTATGCATTCTTTACAATATTTTCTTATCATAAATACAAGAGTCAAACTGTTAAGAATCTTCCTGGTGTGTATGCTGACAGACACAAGTTATACACACAGCAGTATGTTAGAAGACATGTTTATATGTTTAAAGCTATAATCCCACAACTTCACTGAAGCTTTTTTCTCCACACAAAGGTAAAGAAATTGAAACATACTTTCAAGGGAAGAAAGAAGAAAGGAACAAACTGAGTTTTAGGAATAATAACTGAGAGTTTCAGTTCAGTCCAGTTCAGTCGCTCAGTCGTGTCCGACTCTTTGTGGCCCCATGGACCCCACCACGCCAGGCCTCGCTGTCCATCACCAACTCCCAGAGTTTACTGAAACTCATGTCCATTGAGTCAGTGATGCCATCCAACCATCTCATCCTCTGTTGTCCCCTTCTCCTCCTGCCTTCAATCTTTCCCAGCATCAGGGTCTTTTCAAATGAGTCAGCTCTTCACCAAAGAACAAAAGTGGCCAAAGTATTGGAGCTTCAGCTTCAACATCAGTCCTTCCAATGAACACTTAGGACTGATCTCCTTTAGGATGGACTGGTTGGATCTCCTTGCAGTCCAAGGGACTCTCAAGAGTCTTCTCCAACACCACAGTTCAAAAGCATCAATTCTTCAGCATTTAGCTTTCTTTATAGTCCAAATTTGGGGGCAGGAGGAGAAGGTGATGATAGAGGATGAGATGGCTGGATGGCATCACTGACTCGATGGATGTGAGTCTGAGTGAACTCTGGGAGTTGGTGATGGACAGGGAGGCCTGGTGTGCTGCGATTCATGGGGTCGAAAAGAGTCGGACATGACTGAGTGACTGATCTGATCTGATCTGATCTAATAGTCCAACTCTCACATCCATACATGACTACTGGAAAAACTATAGCCTTGACTTAAATTTTATCTTATTAAAAGTTTTGAGCTGACTTGAAAGTACAGGTAGCAATCCTGAAAAGTATTTGGGAGAAGGTATCTATAAATACAGTCTTTCCCAGTGGCTCAATGGTAAAAAGTCCACCTGTAATGCAGGAAATGCAGGAGACATGGGTTTGATCCCTGGGTCAGGAAGATACCTTGGAGAAGGGCATGGCAACCCACTCTAGTATTCTTGCCTGAAAAATCCCATGGACAGAGGAGCCTGGTGGGCTACAGTCCATAGGATTGCCAAGAGTCAAACATGACTAAAGCAACTGTGTAAGTGAAAGTGAAGTCGCTCAGTTGTGTCCAACTCTTTGCGACCCCATGGGCTGCTGCCCACCAGGCTCCTCCGTCCATGGGATTCTCCAGGCAAGAATACTGGAGTGGGTTGCCATTTCCTTCTCCAGGGGATCTTCCTGACCCAGGGATAGAACCCAGGTCCTCACATTGCAGGCAGATGCTTTAACCTCTGAGCCACCAGGAAAGCCCAAGCAACTGTGTACACACATATAAATACAATCTTAGAGAAAGAAGGAAAGATCTCTAAAGAGAAGGACTTGGATTCACAGAATCAGGGAGTTACAAAACTGGCAGGGACTCCCCACTGGCCACTGTGCCCCCAAAATGTGTGCCCATCTCTCCCAAAGACCCCAACCCTCCCTGGGGCTCTCATTCCTTCACAAATGGCCCCCATCCTCTCAGATCCTCAGTACATTTGCCACATTAAAGAAGGTTCTCAAGACTTAACTCTTCCACCCAGAAAACAGATCTTTCCCTCACCCTTCTACTTACACAAGCATACAACTGACCTCGTGGTCTGCGAGGGAGACAGGCTCAAGTTTACAGCCTAGTGATGACTAAAGCAGAACCAAGGTGGAGTGTTGCGGCTCTCAGCAGTGTGGGGAATTGCGCCTCTCTTAGGAGTCCGCAAAGGCCATGTACACGGGCTTTTCAGGATTGGAGACAGGAACCAAAGACTGCCCCAATTCCATGTCTTTGTAGCTTCAGGGCTTTGAGTGTCTTAGCTTTCCCAGAAGCACAGACAATGTGAAAAGTTCCCAGTAAGTATTAAATGAATGAATTTCATTGTTTGGCTGACCTCTTGATGTTGTTTAGTCACTAAGTCGTGTCAGACCTTTGCAACCCCATGGAGCCCACCAGGCTCCTCTGTTCATGGGATTTCCCAGGCAAGAATACTGAAGTGGGTTGCCATTTCCTTCTCCAGGGATCTTCCTGACCCAGGGATCCAACCCACCTCTCCTGCATTGGCAGGTGGATTTTGTACCGCTGAGCCACCAGAGAAGCCCTCTCTGATCTCTATAAACACTGATTATCTCTTCCTTGAAGTTAACCAGATGTCAGGCAATGCTATGAATCCCAGTTTGAGTGGATTTAGTCTCTCTGAAACTTCTTCCTCATCTGAATAAAGAGGATTATAATCCATCTCAAAGCTCACTGTAAATATGGGAAGGGCTAGTTTATAAAACGGAGAAGGCAATGGCAACCCACTCCAGTACTCTTGCCTGGAAAATCCCATGGATGGAGGAGCCTGGTGGGCTGCAGTCCATGGGGTCACTAACAGTTGGACATGACTGAGCGACTTCACTTTCACTTTTCACTCTCATGCATTGGAGGAGGAAGTGGCAACCCACTCCAGCGTTCTTGCCTGGAGAATCCCAGGGACGGGGGAGCCTGGTGGGCTGCCGTCTATGGGATCGCACAGGGTCGGACACAACTGAAGCGACTTAGCAGCTGTTTATAAAAATTACCTAGCACACGGGGGGCTGTGGGGAGGGGACTTGGTGATACTGATTCCCTTATCTGAATGTCCCCCTGATACTCGGTATCACTGAGCCAAGGTCAGTGCTGACCAGAAGGAGCCATGTAAGAGGGCCCTTAAGATCACAGGCTCTGAAAATCAACTGTTTTTCCAGGTGAATACTCGCTCTGTTCCTTATAGCTGTGAGACTTTGGGTAAGTTATTTTGCCTCTCTGAGCATCTGTTTCTACATCTAAAAGATGGAGATAATAATAGTACTTACCTTGAAGGGATTTTGTGAACACACATAGAATTTAGAATAATGTCTGGACTTATAACTATTCAATTAGTGTAACTCTTATGTCATGTGTATAAATCTCTACTTGAAATCTAAACTCATGCCAAGAACTAACATTTTTCTCTCTCTAGCCTGCCATCAGTGCTTTCTCATTTTGCTTGACTCCCTAAGGCATACTTTGGGATTTGGGCTGAGGAGGTTTGCTCTCCTTTGCCCCATGCCACCCACCACCCCATCCTCCTATACTTCAGAGAGCTTGGAGCAAGCCCAGGGTGGGTGTAGTGTGGTGGCCCTGGGGCAAGCCCCATAGCTTCTCTGCAGCACAGGAAGGCTTGCATGTCTTTGGAAGTCACTTCCAGCCACATACTCTGCTCCCTATTCAAAGAACTCCATGGCTCAGGTTGAGGGTCATGTGGATGGAGTTCAAGAGATTTTTAACTCAATGATCCTAAAACTAAAAAAACCCTCCTTCCACTTTTTTCTATGTGTGAGTGTGTATATGTGTGTTCTTTTTTTTTTTTTTTTTAAGGTGAATGGGTGCACAAGGAGACATAAAGATTTATTAAGTAAGAGGCAGAAATGCTTGCAAACTTTATTGCTCCTTCCAGGCCTGTAAACAATTCCCCTCAATCCTTCTTTCCAAAGCAATAAAACATAGAAGGCGGTGAGCCCTGGGACCTCAGGGTGAGGGTGGGTCTGTTCCCAGCCTCAGGCTGAAACCCAGCTTGAAGTTATGGCAGGCCCCTCTCTGGTTCATCCTGCACAGGAGGGGAGTTTAGGGGAAACCCACAGAGCTAAAACTGCTGGGAGCCCAGAAACCCTGAACCCCAACTTGTATGTGAAAACTAGAGAAGGGGCGATCTCAGGGGGGCGGGGGGCAGTGCAGGGAACTAGGAGGAGCCAATAGAGACTCTGCAGCCAGTCTTCTGTCATCAAGAAGGTGAATAACTCCAGGGGTGACATTAAGGGTCATGACTCAGAATGCTGGGTTCTGCTATAGGATCTGTCACTTACCATGCAAGTGCCTGTGAGCAAGTGACATAACCTCCTTCAGCCTCAGTCTCCTCATCTGTTATGAGGATTATGAAATATTTAATATCTGGATGAAGGCTTAAGACAGTCAATGTAAAGCAACTTAACACCATGATGAGACTATGCGTGCGTGTGTGCTAAGTCCTTTCAGTTGTGTCCGACTCTTTGTAACCCTGTGGACCATAGCCAGCCAGGCTCCTCTGTCCATCGGATTCTCCAGGCAAGAACCCTGGAGTGCATTGCCATGCCCTCTTCCAGGGGATCTTCCAGACCCAGAGATCGAACACAGGTCTCTGACATCTCCTGCATTAGCAAGCGGGTTCTTTACCACTAGCGAGCACCATCTGGGAAGCCCATGATGAGACTATAAACATCATGTTAAATCATTACTTAAAAGGTGGGTTGAACACACGCATCCTGAAGGATTTGGAGGATGAAGCTATATGTGGTTAATAATAATCTGAGAGCCTAGAGGAAGCCCCCATGGATATGCGCAGACATAAGCGGTGCCAGGATGATAGGCTAGCAGGGTCTCCAGGAGTTTGTATCTGAAGGGTCCAACTGCCATGGCACTGGTTTTCTTCTCTGGCTGCTTCCAGAACCACGATGTCATGACATTGCCCAGTGAACCCTGGGAGTCCAGGGTCAAGGTCTAGAAGAGACCAAGGTTGACTTGTAGTCCAGTGGAAGGCCAAGCAGTACATGATGCACTTTAGCAAGAAGGAATGTCAAGACCCACACCTGGGTCCGAAAGCATAGCTGCGCAAAGAGCAACCAGGACCTGCAGCTGAAGTGCAGTGCCAGAGTCAAAGAGTCAGGGTTCCTGGCTGGCAGTGGTTTCTTGTGTGATCCTTGACTGGACTGTGTTTCTTAACTCCCATCAGCTAACTTTTCATCTGTGAGGCAGGTTAATAAAACCACATTTCCTTTCACATATTCAGGGGGTTCTATAATAGATCACTGATGCACTTTTTTTGTGAAAGTGACTTGGAATGGGCCCTGCTTAACTGAATGCTAAAGCAAAAACCAGAACTCAAAAATGGTGTAAAATGGCTACTCATGAGCACTAAAATCAGTTAAAAATACAAGAAAGATCAAATCACTGTTTTAAGCTTAAGACCATATAATAAAGTCAAACTTGCATTTGGAAGACTCAATATTTGGAGTAAATGACAACAACAATAATAATTCTATATCAGTACTTTGTAGCTAAAATTTCTGCTAACAAAAACTGTGACGTGGAAGAGAAAAATGGGAGAATGGTACGGGGGGAAAAAATCAAAATTATGTTAAAACTCCTTAGTTCAAACAAGAAGAGCTAAATTTAATACAGAGTACATAAGTGGTTAAAAAGTAAAAGAAAAAAATGAGATGCATTAAAAACACCCAATAAAAAGCAAGAGAAATCAAGATGATTGAACAGAGAGTTTAATAGTTATATTAAGTGTGACTTTAAAATATATAAACCCAGGGATCTAATCAAGCTTATATGCTTTTGCACAGCAAAGGAAACCATAAACAAAACAAAAACACAACCTACTGACAGGGAGAAAATATTTGCAGGTGATGTGATCAACAAGGGCTTAATTTCCAAAATGTGCAAATAGTGCATACAACTCAGTAGCCAATAAACAGCCCAGTCAATGGGCAGAAGACCTAAATAAACATTTCCCCAAACAAGATATACAGTTGGCCAATAAGCAAATGAAAAGATACTCAAAGTCACTAATTATTAGAGAAATGCAAATCAAAATTACAATGAGGTATCACCTCACACCAGTCAGAATGGCCATCATTTTAAAAGTCTATAAAAATTAATGCTAGATGAAGAAGATGACCAGTCCAAGCTCGATGCATGAAACAGGGCACTCAAAGCCGGTGCACTGGGACGACCCAGAGGGATGGGATGGGGAGGGAGGTGGGAGTGGGGTTCGGGATAGGGGACACATGTACACCCATGGCTGATTCATGTAGATGTATGGCAAAAACCACCACAGTGTTGTAAAGTAATTAGCCTCCAATTAAAATAAATTAATAAAAAAAAAACCTAGGATAAAGTTCTCCATTAGAAAAAAAAAATGCTACAGAGGATGTGAAGAACCCTCCTCCACTGTTGGTGGGACTATAAATTTGTGTAGCCACTGTGGGAAATAGTATGGAAGTTCCTTAAAAAACTAAAAATAAAGTTGCCATGTGATCCAGCATCCCACTCCTGGGCAGATATCTAGAGAAAACTCCAATTGGAAAAGATACATGCACCCCAGTGTTCATAGTAGCGTCATTTGTAATAGCCAAGACGTGGAAGCAACCTACATGTCCATCAACAGATGAATAGATAAAGATGTGTTGTGCATATATATACAATGTATCAACATAAATGTCCTTTGACAGATGGATGGATAAAGAAGATGTGGAATATTACTCGGCCTTAAAAGAGAATGAAATAATGCCACTTGCCGCCACAGGGATGGGCATACAGATTATTATTTTAAGTGAAGTAAATCAGACAGAGAAAGACAAATATCGCTTGTTATTTATACGTGAAATCTAAAGAATTTTACAGATGAACTCATTTACAAAACAGAAATAGACTCACAGACACAGAAAACAAACTTATGGTTACCAAAGGGGAAGGGCGGGGGCTGATAAAATAAGAGTTTCATATTAGCAGATACAAAACTACTACATGTAAAATAGATAAATAAACAACAAGGAGCTACTGTATGGCACAGGGAGCTATATTTAATATCTTAGAAAAAATATACATATATATTAATATCTTAGGAAAATATATGTATATAAAGAAAGATTCTTAAATTTAATCACAATCTAAATTTAAGCAGACTTTTAAGAAATGACTTATGAGTTTAAAATGAAATTTAAAAAGAAACAATAGTCACAATATCATCACCAGACAAAAGATTAACCTGGGTAAAGAAGCTCACTTACTAATGCAAAAGTTCAACCCACAAAAAGAAGAAAAGGAAAAGACAGGAGAAATCATCATCTCTTGAAAAAGTTCAGAGTAGTCATCTCTCAGTTTGGAAATTACATATGAGTTTTATTTTCTTACCCAAATTTTCTCTGTTTCCTTCGATTGTACAAAGACAAGAGTTATATTGACTTCCCTTTACTGCTCTGCTCATTCCCAAAGAAATTCACACAGCCCAAGTGCCTCCTCTTCTTGGAAGCTTCCCCTGATGTTACAATTCCCACTTCCGTGTGGACCAGATTAGGTGCCCTTCCCAGTGATGTGTTGAGCCAGCTCCTGTGAGCCAAAAAGCAGGGCATGTACATCTCTGCTTAATTCCACATGCAGTAACACCAGGTTGCTAGATTGAAATCTGCCAAGGTAGAAGTAGTTGCACCACGGAAAGCAGGAAAAGCCACAAATCAGATAAAGTCCCCCTCATCTTCCACCCTACCCCCCACCTTAGAACCAGTTGTGAATCATGTATCAACACACTGTTGTTTCTGTTCCTAGAAATCTGTGCACTATCCTCTGTATAGTTTTTGTCATTCTGTACTACAATCCTTGGACACGCTCGCTAAGTCACTTCAGTCATGTTCGACTCTTTGTGACCCTGGTGGACTGTAGCCCGCAAGGTTCCTCTGTTCCTAGGATTCCCCAGGCAAAAATACTAGAATGGGGTGTGATGCCCTCCTCCAGGGGATCTTCCTGACCCAGGGATCAAACCCACGTCTCCTGCATCTCCTGCATTGCAGGCATATTCTTTTCTGCTGAGCCACCAGGGAAGCTCATTACAATGTTTAACTTTTTTTTTTCCCCATTACTAATTCATGAGCACCTAGGAGGTAAGACCATTTATCTTGAACCCACACCACAGTACCAAACACACAGTTGATAGAAGGAGGAGAGGTGGAAGAAGGAAAGAAGGACTCATGGAAGGAAGTGAAGGAGGGAAGGAGAGAGGAAGGAAGAGAAGAAGAGGAAGGAAAAATAACTATTTTATTTCCTCCAATAGAATAAAAGTGCCTAATTATCCCTAAATATCAACTCCAGCCAATTCTTAGGAGCAAGAAATTCTCCAGGGGTCACCAAGAGCTTCCTCAATTCTGGTTCCTAAGAAGAAAAAGCCTTTGCAGAGCAACCGCTGGAACTTCAGTCTCTGGAACTTCCAGCCAGACTGGTCAGGAAGGTAGAATGAGGCTATTATTGAAAAGACATCTCAATCTCAATCAAAATGGCAAATCCCAGTTTTGCTTAGAATATTTCCTGAGAATGAACAATGCTGAGTCTATTTCCTCATTCAGCACAGGAAAGCCACTAGAACCATAAGGCCTATCATTTCATTGAGGACCAAGTACTAAGGAAGAGCTCCATTCATTAGTGGGAAAAGTAGTGAAATCAAATGAAGTCTGTAGTTAAGGTCATAGTATTGTACCAACATCAATCTCCTAGTTTTGACCAACAGGCCATGGTTCCCTAAGATGGTAACATTACCAGAACCTGGATGAAGGGTATATAGGAACTGTCTGCACTATTTTTGTGGCTCACAGGTAATTCTAAAATTATTTCAAAATATGGGACTTCCCTGGTGGTCCAGTGGCTAAGACTCCATGCTCCTAATGCAGGGGGCCGAGGTTCGAGCCCTAGTCAGGGAACTAGATCCCACATGCCACAGTTAAGGGTTTGCACGCTGCAGCTAAAGACCTGGTGCAGTCAAAGTAATTAACTTTTAAAAATTAAAATATAATAAAATGATTTCAAAATTAGAAAGCTTAAAAAAGAAAAAGGGGTCCGTAAACATAAAGTACTTGAAAAGTTTACCTATTTGGTTCCTACCTCCCTTTCAAAATGTATCAGAATCTCTTCAAGAATCATATTGCTATCATAGCCAATTAGGTACCTTTTGGTAGTGATTTATCCAAGGAATCTGCTCTTTATGTTAATATATCCTATTATATCATCATTGATGTGAACGCCACTTCTCCATGAATATGGGGACCCAAGCCAGGAGAAGCTCAGAGGCCAGGGAACGTGTTGAAGTTAAGCAAAACAGAAAACAGTAGCTGGCCCAACTGGTTCAGCCAGTGTTCAGATACAAAGGAGCTACATCCACTAAGCTGCTATTTCCATTGTCCTATTCAAGTTCTTCCAGGTTGAGTGTGCCGGTCTGTGTGGTGCGCAGCTACTGCCGCTTAGAAGAGAGAAGGAAATGAAAACCACTAATTATTGAGTAGCCTCTGGATCCATTCACTGGTTCAACAAATATCGGTGGAATGGGGTGCCAGGCACTGACCCAGCCCCCGAGGTTACAGACGAATGAGACAAACTTTTGGCACGTGCAGTCCATTGGAGAACTGGACCTGAAAGAAGTAATAAAAAGCCAATAAACACTGTAATTACAGATTGTAATAAGTTCTTGTAAGGAAGGAAACAATGTGTAGTAGTTCCTTGTAAAGGAAGGATATTATGTAGGAGGGGCAGGAGATCTCTGAGGAGGTGACATTTAATGCAGGATCACAAGATGAGAAGAAAATGATCATGCAAAGGAGAGAAGCATCCCCAGCAAAGGAAACAGCAGGAGTGGAGGCCTGAAGATGGAAAAGAACTCAACACACCCAAAGAACATAAAGGAAGTCTGTGTGGCTACAGGAGTGTCAAGAATGAAGGTAGGAGATGAAGAGAGAAGCAAAGCATGATAAAGAGTTAAGATTTTAAATGCCAAGGGAAGTCATTGACACATTTGAAGCCACAGAGAGACAGGAACAGGCTTCAGCAAAAATTTTCCTCTTCTGAGTAGAGAAAAGTTGAGCAGAGAGCAGAAGATAGGGACTGGAAAGGGAGGAGAGAGACCAGACAGTTGAACGGTCGCATGGAATTTCTTTCATCAGAGTTCAGACTCAGATGAAGGAGGCGTGTTCACTACCTCCAAGTTTTCAAGTGTGGGTCCATTTGGCCGAAGGAAACTTTGGTGTCCTCACGCCTTTCTCGTACTTTGAGCTGTGAAGTCTTGAACACATTACATCACCTCTCAGAACCTTGGTGTCTTCATTTGTAAAAGCAGTTTAGCCGAATCTCCCAGAGTATCCAGTAAATGTTATACTCCTTGGTTTCTTGGAAAGGAAAATGACTCATATCTGCTGGAAATAAACCAGGTGGCTCCAGGCAGTTCCCTGCGACATGTGACAGCCAAGCTTGGGTGGAGCTTGACAAGGGTAAGGGTGGAGACCCAGAGCAGCCTGGGTGCCTGGTTATGTAGTTCGAAGTCCCACGTCCCAGGCTGCAAACCTTTAGCTCAGGAATGTGGCTTAGGTGGGGCCTGCTAGTGAGGAAAACAGCACAGAGAAAACCAGGAAGTCCTAGAAGAGAAAATACAGATGAAAATTTAAACAATCGTAGGATAGGGAAACTGATAAATTGAAAAGCAAAGGCAGAACACATAAAAGCAACGATCGACAGAATTTATGAAAAATCCCAAGATTATCCTATAAATCAAAAATAAAATCATGGGTAAATCAGTTTAAAAATGGGCAAAAGACGTGAACAGGAATCTCACAGAAGAAGCATAAATAGTCTACACACTTTTGGCAAGACTTCCAACAGTACTGGTGATTAGGAAAATACAAGTCAAGACAACTGTGATCTATAATTTTGTGTGCGTGTGTTAAGTCACTTCAGTTATGTCGGACTCTGTGCAACCCCACGGACTGTAGCCTGCCAGGCCCCTCTGTCCATGGGATTCTCTAGGCAAGAACACTGGAGTGGGTTGCCATGCCCTTCTACAGGGGGATCTATGATTTTAGGCACATTCAATCAGCAAAAAATAAAAAGAAAGCTTATAATACTAAGTTTTAGAATGGATTTAGAGCTACAGGATCTCTTACACACTTCTGGTGGAGTGTAACATGGTATTATCTCTTCAGAAAAGGAGTCATAGTGTCTTCTAATAATAGGTGGCGTTAGTGGTAAAGAGACTGCCTGCCAATGGAAGAGACATAAGAGATGCAGGTTCAATCCCTGTGTCAAGAAATCCTCTGGACAAGGGAATAGCAACCCACTCCAGTATTCTCACCTGGAGAACCCCTTGGACAGAGGAGCCTGGCTGGCTACAGTCCTAGGGTCACAAAGAGTCAGACATGACTGAAGCAACTTACACATATGTTCTATGGTCCCATAATTCCACTCATGGATGTAATTATTCATGTACAATCAGGACACAAAGCAAAGAATATTCAGAGCTACATTGTTCTCAATAGCAAAAACTTAGAAACTATTCAAACATCCATCAGTGAGAAAGTGGATTCACAAAAAAATGGTATATTTATACAATGGTGAGGGACAGGGAGGCCTGGCATGCTGCAGTCAACGAGGTAGCAACGAGTCAGACACAACTGAGCAACTGAACAGCGACAACAGGCAATGGAATAGGATATGGTAGTCAAAATGAATGAAGCATAATGACGTGACATGCAACCATATGAATACATTTTAGTAAAATGATATGAAATGAAAAAAGTACCAAAAGACTACAAAAAAATTCTTTAGATGACCGGAAAAGTTTTCTATGTTGGAATGGGAGATTGTTACATAATAGTTATACTGTTTTACATAAATAATTTTTTCTCCACCAAGAGTTTATTGAACTATATATGTTCAATATATAGTGAACTTCCAGATGTTCAAGCTGAATTTAGAAAAGGCAGAGGAACCAGAGATCAAATTGCCAGCATTCGTTGGGTCATCAAAAAAGCAAGAAAGTTCCAGAAAAACATCTACTCCTGCTTTATTGACTACGCCAAAGCCTTTGACTGTGTGGATCACAACAAACTGTGGAAAATTCTTCAAGAGATGGGAATACCAGCCCACCTTACCTGAGTCCTGAGAAATCTGTATGCAGGTCAAGAAGCAACAGTTAGAACCAGACATGGAACAACAGACTGGTTCAAAATTGGGAAAGGAGTATGTCAAGGCTGTATATTATATGTCACCCTGCTTATTAAACTATTTACTTACTACTTTGTAAGTTTTTCATTTTTAAAATTTTTTATTGAAATATAGTTGATTTACAATATGTTAGTTTTAGGTATACAGCAAATTGATTCAGTTATACACATATATATTCTTTCTTATAGTACTTTGTGTATTTTAATATATATAATGATTTAATTGGGCTTCCCCAGTGGCTCTTCAGTAAATAATCTGCCTGCCAATGCAAGAGATATAGGTTCAATCCCTGAGTCAGGCAGATCCACTGGAGAAGGAAATGGCAACCCACTCGATTATTCTTGCCTGAGAAATCTCATGGACAGATGACCCTGGTGGGCTACAGTCCATGGGTTGCAAAAGAGTCAGACATGACTTAGCAACTAACCAAAAACAAGAACTATTTAATATACTACAATGATATAATAATTTATATTATAATATATAGCAATTATAATTATTTTATTATAATATAACAGCTTATATTATAATAATATAACAATTATAATAATATAATAATTTATATAATTATAAATTAATAATAATTGTCCTTAAAAGGATTGCATACACTTCCTATGAAATTTAAAATCACAACATTTAAAAATCTACCTTTAAAAATTACAACTCTAGCTTTATTTAATAAAACAGTAAAAAGATTCAGGACAATGGAGCCTTCAGAATACAGGAGGCATGGAGTGGATTAGGAAAGGGGAGACAGCCTTAATCACGCGTAGATTTTTTGTCAAAGGATAAACTGAATTTGGGGAAGCAATTCATGGATGTTTATTGTACAACAAAAAACAACAAAGAAAGCAAGTAAATGAAATCTGGCTGAGATGGTTAGTTTTATATGTCCACTTGACTAGGCAACAGGGTGTCCAGATAGTCAGTTAAACATTATTTCTGGTGACGGTGTTTCAGAGTAAGATTAATATTTGAATCCACAAATTGAGTAGAGCAGACAGCCCTCCGCACTGAGGGTGAGCCTCATCCAATCTATTGAAGGCCTGCATAGAACAAAAGGCTGGAAAGGGGGACTTCCCTGGTGGTCCACTGGTTCAGAATCCACCTGCCAATGCAGGGGACATGGGTTTGATTCCTGGTCCGGGGAGATTCCACGTGCTGCAGGGCAACTAAGCTCATAACCCAGAAGTACTGAGCCCAAGGCCTAGAGCTGCAACTGCTGAGCTTGTGTGCTGCAGCGATAGAAGCCCATGAACCTAGAACCCCTGCTCCACGACAAGAGAAGCCACCACAACGAGAAGCCCGCGCACTGCAACCAGAGAGCCGTGCCCACTCAGTGTAACTAAAGAAAATCCATACACAGCAACAAAGATCCAGCACAGCCAAGAACAAATAAATAAAATTCATTCTTGCTTTCTTTAAAAAAAGGCTGAAGGAAAAAGTTTCTCTCTGCTTTACTGTCTTTGATCTCGGATATCAGTCTCTTCAGCCTTGAGATTCAGCTCTCCTGGGTCTCCAACTTGCCAGCTGCAAATCCCGGGACTTCTCAGCTTCCAAGACAGGGTGAACCAATTCCTTATAATAAATCTCTTTACATAGAGGAGATATAGATACACAGATAGTAATATATCCTCTATTGGTTCTGTTTCTCTGGAGAATCCGGTCTAATACAGAGGCCATATCAGATCAGATTAGATCAGTCGCTCAGTTGTGTCTGACTCTTTGCAACCCCATGAATCGCAGCATGCCAGGCCTCCCTGTCCATCACCAACTCCAGGAGTTTACTCAGACTCATGTCCATCGAGTCAGTGATGCCATCCAGCCATCTCATCCTCTGTCGTCCCCTTCTCCTCTTGCCCCCAATCCCTCCCAGCATCAGAGTCTTTTCCAATGAGTCAACTCTTCGCATGAGGTGGCCAAAGTACTGGAGTTTCAGCTTTAGCATCAGTCCTTCCAAAGAAATCCCAGGGCTGATCTCCTTCAGAATGGACTGGTTGGATCTCCTTGCAGTCCAAGGGACTCTCAAGAGTCTTCTCCAACACCACAGTTTAAAAGCATCAATTCTTCGGCCATATAGGAACAATAAAACAATGTGTCAGAACCAAGGATTATAATTAATTTATTCTGTGCAGCTGAGTGAAATCTGAAAGGTAAAAAAGAAAAAAGTTATGCTTTTCTATGAGAAACAAAGCAGAATGAAAATTTTAAAACAAATGACAAACTTGAACAAAAGATTTTCACGTTTGTATATATAACAAGAAAGCAATTATTGATAATACTCTGAACATCTATTGAAGAACTCCAAACAGAAGAAGGAAAACAAACTCTTCAACTGACAGAATGTGTAAGCCATCTGATCAGGTGTTTTTAAAATAAAATGTAAAAGGTGAAGACAAATGTTAAACCTTATGTGGAAACAAAATTGGCTTTTCCACCTATGTCTGAATACTGGGAGCCAGTTCTCCTACTATCATGAAAGTTTTCAAATATAAAAATGGAAAGAGTAGTATGTTTACACTGGAAGGGCAAGAAGCAATGACACACTCATAGCATTCAGATCTTGGCTTCTAAACACCAGGTTCCCCTAAAAAGAGTGAGGGCTCCTTGAGGGGGAAAAAAAAGACAAGTTCTAAAGATGGTGCAGGGAAAAGAGAAGAAAGCATCCAAGAATGATAGGGACATACCGCGAGGACACATGAGCCAGCTAGAAGTGGCTCTCACTAGTGATATTTGCAACAATTTCAGCAGCAAAATTGGATTGTAACCCAGCAAATAAAATAAGAATCTATGCTAGAACCACCATATGACCCAGCAATCCCACTCCTGGGCATATATCTGGAGAAAACCACAATTCCAAAAGAGATATGCACTCCACTGTTTATGGCAGCACTATTTACAGTAGCCACAACATGTAAGCAACCTAAATGTTCATCAACAGAGGAATGGATAAAGAAGATGTGGCACATACATACAATGGAATACTGCTCAACCATAACAAAGAATGAAGTTTTGCCATTTGCAGAGACATGGATGGACCTAGAGACTGTCATGTAGACTGAGGTAAGTCAGAAAGAGAAAAACAAATAGCACGCATTACCATATATATGTAGAATCTAGAAAAATGGTACAGATAAATCTACCTGCAAAGCAGAAATAGAGACATGGTCCTAGAGAGCAAATGCATGGGCACCAAGGAGGGGGAAAGGGATGGAATGAGTTGGGAGACTGGGATTGAGATATATACAGTAGTATTTATACAATAGATAACTAAATGAGAATCTACTATATAGCACAGGGAACTCTACTCAATGGTCTGTGGTTACCTAACTAGGGAAGAAATCCAAAAAAAAGAGGGGATATATGTATATGTAGTCTATGGGGTCACACAGAGTCGGACATGACTGAAGCAACTTAGCAGCAGCAGCAGCAGCAGCAGCAGAGCTGATTCACTTTGCTGTATAGCAGTAAATAACACGACATCATAAAACAAGTATATGCCAATAAAAAATGTTAAAAAAGAATCTGTCTATAATGATATAAATATATGAATGCATATATATATATATACATTCATACATATATATACATTCATACATATCTAGGAGAGATGAGAAAGCTATTCCTTACAGAAGATCACCAACTAGTATATGTAAACCTAATGATGAAAGTGAAAATTGTTCAATCATGTCCAACTCTTTGCAACCCATGAACTATACAGTCCATGCAATTCTCCAGGCCAGAATACTGGAGTGGGTAACCTTTCTCTTCACCAGGGGATCTTCCCAACCCAGGGATCAAATCCAGGTCTCCCACATTGCAGGTGGATTCTTTACCAGCTGAGCCACAAGGGAAGCCCAAGAATACTGGAGTGGGTAGCCTATCCCTTCTGTAGCGGATCTTTCCTACCCAGGAATCAAACCCGGGTCTCCTGCATTGAAGGTGGATCCTTTACCAACTGACCTATCAGGGAAGCCCAAACCTAATAACAGAAAGTAGAAATCATCAAAGGATGCCAGGTGGCGGTGGTGGTTTAGTCGCTAAGCCATGTCTGACTCTTGCGACCACATAGACTGAAGCCTGCCAGGTTCCTCTGTCCACAGGACTTTCTGGGCAAGAATACTGGAGAGGGGCGCCATTTCCTTCTCCATCTTCCTGACCCAGGGATCAAACCCAGGTCTCTTGAACTGCAGGTGAATTCTTCACTGACTGAGCCATCAGAGAAGCCCCAGTGTATGCTAGAGCTAGAGGCTGAATGTTTGCTATGAAACAGTATTTGCTTAGTCTCAAAATATGTACCTACAAAGAGAGTATAAATGGAAAACCAGGAGCTTTATTGTGGAGAAACCTGGCAGACATTCCTTGAACTAAATGATCAAAGTTAATGTCTCTAAAAATCAACAAATGAACATCACGTGCAGCCGGATATGCTGTCCCAAGGAGGACACAATATTAATTCTTTAGTTTTTTTCTGCTAAAAATGCATAACCTGAGTCAAATCATGAAGAAATATCAGAGAAACTCAACTTGACAGGCATTCTGCAAAATAACTGACTTGGGCTCTTCATAAATATCAAGATCAAAAGCCATCAAGAAAAGCAAAGAAATTGTTCCAGATTAAACACAACTAAAGAAACATGACAACTAATACAGTTCTGTGTTGCAGGATTAAATCCTAGACTGGGAAAAACTAAAAAGCATATTATTAGACTATTGATTAAATATGAATGGAGGTTATGGATTAGCTTATAGCATTGTATTGATATTAAATTTCTGATTTTGATAGTTACACAATGGTTTTCTATGAGAATGTCTTTTTCTTATGAAATACACAGTGAATTATTTAGTAAATAGTGTCTCCAAACTAACTCTTATCTGAATTAGGGAGGGGGAAGGGAATTCATATACAGAAATAGAAATATGTGTATGTGTGTAGAAATAGAGAGATATACATGGATAATGCTTACATGCACACATTTGTGAAACAAATGTGAAGAATGGCAGCAATTGATGAATCTGTATAAAATGTAAACAGGGGGGGTTTGTACTACTATCACAAAATTTAAAAATTACTTTATAATATGTACATGTTTATACATACTCCCAAAGCGAAAATTCAAAAAAGTATGTACTAAAATACACTGTTAGTGGGGACATATAAATTGGTATTACTTTTCTGAATGTTGATAGTTTGGCAATATATATATCTGAACCCTGTATTTTTGCATGAAATTTTGACCCCACAATATAAAAATATGAACATGGGTGCACATCAATTCAGAGCTACAATTATCATTATACAGGAAATGGCTAAAACCTTAAATGGCTAATAATAGAAAAAAAAATTGAACAAAATATAAAGCATCCACCCAATGAAATAAAGATACAGTCCATGAACGCACTGGTGCAGAACACTATGGACATTTTCCTGTACTATATTAAGTGAAAAAAAGCTAGGAACTACAATAACAACAACAAAGAACATGCAATTTAGCCAATTTTTTCAAAACAAAATTATATGTTATGATAGATGACGTTCTTGGCCCCACTTCTTGACTATTTTCTGATTCTACACCCATGGCCCCCAGACCTTGGATTCAGTCATGCGAGTTGCTGGGACCAATAAAAGGGGGTGAAAGCAACGTGTGTGAGCCAATTTTATCCTAAGTCATCAGAGCCCTTGTACAGTCCCACTTGTTCTATCAGGTTTCTGCCCAACTCCATGAGAAGAGTGTAACTGAGCTGACATTTGTTCTCAGGAGGAGAATGAGAGCCACGTGGGGCAGAGCAGAGCCGCCCAACCAAATTCAGCCTAGGTCAGCTGACCCCCAGCTGCTCAGATTCATTAGTAATTGCTGTGTTAAGGTCCGAGATTTGAGATGGCACATTTTTCTGCCAATAATTAGTTGACATATATCTGAAGCAATACCTAAAAATTAGGATTGCATTGTTACAGATATTTATTATTTTATTATTTATTTTCTGAATAAAGTGTACGTGTATTAGTCTGATAATAAGTCAGAAATGAGTTACAATAAATGGAGAAGCAGGGGCTTCCCTGGTGGTCCAGTGGTTAAGAATCCACCTGCCAATGAAGGGGACACAGGTTCAATCCCTGGTCCAGGAAGATCCCACATGCTACAGGGAACTGAGCCGGTGTACCACAAGTACTGAGCCTGTGCTCCACACCACCCTGCTCACCACAACCAGAAAAAAGCCCATGCAGTGCAATGAAGACCCAGCACAGCCAGAAATATATAAATGAATTGAAAATAAAAATAAATAATCTCAAACAATAGAAAAACAGAAAAACAAAGAGAAGATAATGAACTCAAATTCAAGATCTCAAAGGATTCCTGGAAAAATGTTCTACTACCCAAATTAATACACAGCTTGCGCTCACTGAATGCCCACTATAACCCAGATATTTTAATGTGTCCCCCTACCCCTCTCCTTTCTTTGGCTACCATCTTTACTATTTTCAAAGGAATAAAGTGAGACAGGATTCTTTTCATTTTACAGTTGAGGAATCTGAAGTCTGAATAAGTTATGTAGCACACCTAAACTTACTCAGCTACAAATGATCAGAGCTGAGAAGTCAGCCACCCTTATGATATGATATGAAGTCACCACCCTTAATTAATGCTAGGGACCTCCCAGATCCCTGGTCCTGCCAAAATTCTTCTGCTAACCTTAGGAATTTTATTTTGAGTTCCATGGAGTCCTGAAGGTCTGCCATTGCTCTTTCGCTGTGAAGTTACTCACACTACAGGCCCACCTCCAATAAGGTGGGGATGATGGATTAAAGAAAGCCACAAACTTCCTAGGCCAAGTGAATGCTGTAGCAATGAGATTCTAGGGTTCCGGGATGTCCTGAGCTCCCCCCTGGATCTTTTGGAGCATTCTTGGAATCCTCCCAGCCTGTTCTGAAAAAGTCCAAGGAGTCTCTTGGAGAGGTCCACAAGGGAACTGAGTTCCCCAGCTGACAGTGCCTGGGAAGCCCCAGTATAACAACACCTCATCCCAGGTGCGCCATCTGGAAAGAGAATCCTCAGGCTCCAGTTGAAACCATGTGGAGCAGACTCCAGGTAACCATGTGGTGCAAAGAAGAGCTGACCCACCAAGCCTTGCTGCTGCATGAGCAAAATAAATGATTGCTGTTGTTTTAAACCACAAAATGTGGTTTCATTTGCTATGTAGCAATAGATAACTGGAATAGTGGATACTTTTTTTCTCAAGTGATGAAGAAAGGAAAGAAGGGATAGACAGAGCAAGGGAGAGAACAAGGAAGAAGTATTTGCCACTTTATTCTCTGGAGAAAATTTCATGAATGAATAAAATTCTCCTAGTGAGAAAAGCACCCTGACTCCTGGACCTCTACGGTCCTCCGGGGAAAGAAGGGTGTAGTTTTGGCTCTGCGTTAGGCTCCCTCTGGTTTGCTTTCCTTGTCTTCAGCAAACTCAGAATGGCAAAAGAACTGAATTCCCAGTGTGATCCTACGCTTATCCAGGCAGAGAGGCAGAAGTTTTATTTCTACACTTTTTTGTGTATTTATTTATTTATCCTGTCAAAGGAATTTCCAAACTTGTCATTTTAACCACAGGGAATTTTTCATCCATTTTGGAATTTCAATCACCATGTCACTGAATGGTGATGGTGATGTAGGGGCCGCCAAGCTCCTTTGAGTAGCATAAATCCCATGGCCTCTGCCTCCAGGTAAGCCAGTCCCCAGTGACCTGCTGCCACAAGCAGTCAACCAAAGGAAGCTGGACTCTGGTTACAAAGTGACATTCTGGTATAAGATGCTCATGTGAATGGTAGATTCCTTCTTCTCCTTGAATTGTGATAAAATTCTAACAAAATAGGTTAGACCTTTTCAAGGTCTGTAACTTCTGGAGTGGCAAAGCAAACCTAAGAGTCCATCTGGACCAGACATCTGACTCTAGTCTGCGAAATAAATAAATATTCCAGGATATACCTAGAATATCCATCGTTAGCCCATCAGATGAATTTTCCAGCCTTCTACTTCTATTTTCAGCTCTTTACTATACAGAGCCATGTCCTGAAAACTGCACTTCATAAATCTTACAAAGTTGGCTTCCTATTAGAGTTGACAGACCATAATCAGAGGTACTAGGGGGAGGTTAGAGAAGAGAAGGAAGGGAGAAACCACGGTATTTCTCTCTATGACTCTCTTTCAGACCAGAGACTGGAACTCTTCCATGACTCCCATTGGTGCAGGATGGCCTTAGCTCCCAGCTTCCCAGGCTCTGTTAACGCCATCTCCTGCCTTTAGACTTGTATCCCATTTCTAAGCTGTTGATGTCTTGTTCCAGATACTTAGCACCAACACTCCTGTGTATTCCACCATGCCCTTAACTTCTTCTACTCCAGATTAGACTCTTAAAGTTCATTACCTTAAATGCTGAGATATAAGACTCTCATCATTACACTCTTCTTAATCTTGGTGCAATCAGGCTTTCTTTCTATCCATGAGCACACGTATCCCATGGACATCCCTTAGGTCACCAGGGCTTGGACCTGAGCTCCAAGAGCAAGCACTCACTTGAAACGTCACATTTTGGTGCTTGCTTCTACTATGGTCTTTCCAGTAGTCATGTCTGATGTGAAAGTTGGGCCATAAAGAAAATAATACTTTTGACCTGTGGTATTGGAGAAGACTCTTGAGAGTCCCTTGGGCTGAAAGGAGATCCAAACAGTCCATCCTAAAGGAAATCAGTCCTGAATATTCATTGGAAGGACTGATGCTGAAGTTGAAACTCCAATACTTTGGCCGCCTGATGCAAAGAACTGACTCACTGGAAAAGACCCTAATGCTGGGAAAGATTGAAGGCAGGAGAAGGGGACAACAGATGAAGAGATGTTTGGATGACATCACTCTGTGGACATGAGTTTGAGCAAGCCCTGGGAGTTGGTGATGGACAGGGAAGCCTGGTGTGCTGCAGTCTATGAGGTAGCAAAAAGTCAGATACCACTGAGTGACTGAACTGAACTGAGTGCTTGCTTCAGCAGCCCTATACTAAAATTGGAACTATACAGAGAAAGTTAGTATGAGCCCTGCATAAGGATGAAACATAATTCATGAAGTGTTCCATATTTTTAGAGTCTAAAAAAGAGTGGCTATATGTATGTGCACAACTGATTCATTTTCTTGTATACCTGAAATTAACACAACATTGTAAATCAATTATATTTCAATAAAAAATGTTTTTAAGTGCCCCACTTTAGATGAAAGTCTCTCATGGGTAAGCAACTCCAGTATAATTTACACAAGTCCTTGAAGGTTTCAGACTGTGCTACATATGTGTCTTTATCATCATTACCCTGTTGTCACCAAGAATTTAGCATCTGAGACAGAAAGGCATGGGAGGGGAATCCTGGTCCCATCTACTTCTCTCACTTCCATCCGTCCACCAGCCCACCCTTCATTGATTCCAATGAGCTTATGGATTAAGTGTAAAGATTCAGGAATCTGGAAAACCAAGAATTAATTATTTATTAATTAATACAATATAACCTCATTTTTTAACTGTGTGAACTTTACAAATTATTTACCTTTATGAGCCTTAGTTCATTTTCTGTAAAATAGGACCTACCTCATCAGATTGCTATAAGGATTGAAAATTCTGATGTATAATATACCTATACTTTATCAATGACAGTTATTCTTTTATTCTGATGAGCATCTATTCACTGGGCATTTTATGCATGCCAGACACTGTGCTGGGTGGTAATACCACAGAGTTTCTCAAGTTGATCTGGGAAAGTTTAGACTGTCAACAATCAGAATGGAATTTATCCACTCTGAGCCTCAGTTTTCTGTTCTGTCAAGTGGGATTGGCAATGATAGCTATCAATCAATATCTCCTGTGAGGAATAAGTCAAGCAATTCCTGTAAAGTGCTTGGCTTGGGACTTGGCATAAAACTAGCTCCAAATAAGTGTGTGTTGAAGAAGAAGGAAGAGGAGGAGAAGAAGAGGAAGAAGAAGGATGAGGAGGAAAACGAGAAAAGAGTGCAGACAGTGAAAAAGGACATAGAGGAGGAAGGAGAGGAGGAGAAGACAACCTTGATGCAGATCCCAGGAGCGATTCAAAGATGCTGCTGCCTGAAAGTGAGTCCAAACAAACCCTGTGCAAAACCTTAGAAATTCTCATGAAGCTGCCTGTCCAGCTCCTGTGGTCTGAGCAATGCCAGAGGCCCACAGAAAGCAGAAATCATGATAACAGACCTGGTCTAATTTCCATGGAGAGCAAAGTACTATGAGGTCAAAAAAGGCACTTATGGACCTCAAGTAGGGGATGCCAACCTTCTGTGTGATGAGAGCCAAGATCTAAACCCTCTCCGAACATGAGCCCTCTCTGTGAAAAGGCAGAAGTACCACAAGCCCAGACCAGATTTACGGTAACACAGCAGGACTGGATTAGATAATGTCTGCTAAGCATTTTGGACTCCTTGGAGAACGGTCATCTATAAATAGCAGGTGGTGGTATTATTATTAATCAGGCAACCTCTCATTGAAGCTAATTGCTACTGAAGCCAGTGGACATTTACCTGGGTGTAGCCAAGAAATCAGGCTTTACAGCAGCAATCCATTATTTATTTATCATTAGATTAGTGGCCAAGAAAGAAATGCATGAAGAACATAAAGAGCAGTGATATTTGTTGTCTACAAGAAGGCCCCAAAGGGAAAAATATCTGTTTTTCTTGGTATAAAGACTTGGGTTCTGGGGACTTCCATGGTGGTCCAGTGGCTAAGACTCTGCGCTTCCAATGCAAGGGGCCCGGGTTCCATCCCTGGTCAGGGAACTAGATCTCACACGCTGTAACTAAAGACCCTGCATGCCACAACTATAACCCAGTGCAGCCAAATAAATGTTTGATTTTTTTTTTTTTTTTTTTTTTACAAAAAGACTTGCGTTCTACAGGGAGTCCAATCTGGCACTCTGTGATGACCTAGAGAGGAGGGATGGGAGGAGAAGGGGGAGGCTCAAGAGAGAGGAGATATGTGTGTAGCTGTGGTTGATTTCCATTGCTGTACAGTGGAAGCCAACACCACATTGTAGAAGTTAAAAAAGAAAAAGTGACTTGGGTTCTAATCCTACTTCCTCCTCTGACTGGGTACATAGATAAGGTAATTAACTTCACTCTTCTGAGCCCAGTTTCTTCATCTATAAAAAATAAACACAGTTCTTACCTCAGGCAGGGATTTTGAAGACAAAGTGAGATAATGAATGTTTAGTCCCAAGTCCGCTGCCTGGTTTGAGATAACTGTGGCAGCAAGGGACACAAGCCCAACAACTTTATTCCATGGACTCCCCAGTACCTTCTGGTCTGAAGCTGCCTTCTTGCCTGTTCCTGACCACAGTGAGTGCAAAAATAATAAAGGACTTCTACACTGGCTCTTCACTTGTTATATCATTTAGTCTTTACAATTCTGGAATGTGGACTGACTATATAAATATTCCCGTGGGGAAGCTGGGGTTCAGAGAGGTTAACACTTTGCCCATTAACAGCTACTATAAATGGTCCATCTGAGATTCTGCCAAAAAACTCCTCTCCCTTTCTTGGTAGAAGGACAAGCTCTGAGAAGTGCGTGAGCCCTGATGGTTCTCAGTGCTTCACTCGGACCATGATTGCTTAAATCAAAACTAGAGCCTAGACCCAGGTGGCTAGAGAATTCAGGAAGGCAAGATGCTTCGTTGGAACATCTAGATTGTGTGTGTGTGAAAGTCGCTCAGTCGTGTCCGACTCTGCAACCTCATGGACTACACAGTCCATGGAATTCTCCAGGCCAGAATACTAGAGTGGGTAGCCTTTCCCTTCTCCAGGGAATCTTCCCAACCCAGGGATCGAACCCAGGTCTCCCACATTGCAAGTGGATTCTTTACCAGCTGAACCACAAGGGAAGCCTAGGGGGATAGAATTCTTTACTTCCTCTTTGTAACAAAGAACTGGTTTAAATCAGAGAATGGTGTGAAATTCTGCATGCTTACACAACTCTCAACACTTTAGGATGTGTATGGTCAAGGAATTAGATGGTAAAAATGTAGGTGGTTGACTTTTCATCGATTATGAAAATGTTGAGTATCTATCATTTGCTGGACCCTTTTAGGCAGTATCCTTCACAGAGCTCAAAGTCCAGGAATGAACCATCATCAAATCATTATTCTTTTGAGTCATATGAAATTACCTACACTTGACTATCTCACAGATGCTGCACATAGTTCAACTTATAGTTACATAATCAGTTATATTGAAATTGCCTTTTTATGTTTTTGATTGTGCCACAGGGCATGTGGGATCTTAGTTCCCTGACCAGGGATCAACCTGTGCCCCCTGCATTGGAATCTTAGAGTCTTAACCACTGGACTGCTAGGGAAGTCCCAAATACACTGAGATTGTGATTAGAGCTATGGACATTCTATGCTATGCTATGCTATGCTAAGTCACTTCAGTCGTGTCCGACTCTGTGCGACCCCATAGATAGCAGCCACCAGGCTCCCCCATCCCTGGGATTCTCCAGGCAAGAACACTGGAGTGGGTTGCCATTTCCTTCTCCAATGGATGAAAGTGAAAAGTGAAAGTGAAGTTGCTCAGTCGTGTCCGACTCTTAGCGACCCCATGGACTGCAGCCTACCAGGCTCCTCCGCCATGGGATTTTCCAGGCAAGAGTACTGGAGTGGGGTCTAGAGGCTATTATATTTAAAAAGTGAAAGAGAAGCTATGTCTGGGCTCATGGGGTGATCAACATTGGCATGAGATGCATCCATAGTAGAAGGCAAGGATTTCAGGCAGGGCCTGTGGATCAAGGTAAAGACTTTGGATTTAATCCTGATAAGGAATAGAGAGGATTCATTCCTGCTCATCAGACCCTTATTAGATACCAGGAACCAAGCTGAGCACAGAGGGCAAAAAGGTGCATTTAGCACAAACTTTACATTGTCGAAGAGACAGGAATGGAGGGTCATCAAAGAAGTCACAGTGCAGTGTAGTAAGTGACAGGATGAAAGTGGGTCAGGGCTGAAAGGCAACAAGTACTGACAAGGTCAGAGACGGAGTTTGGTCAGATGACACCAGGGCAGGTGTCATGTGCAATGGGTTTGACCAATGACCAGGTAGCCCTTAGGTAAAGGGAGGAATAGCATCTCCAAAGGCAAAGGGTTTCCAGCATGTACATCACCCGAAGTCAGGCCATTCTAGGATTTTGTCCTGTCTCATCACTACCCCATACAAACACAGTACACCCCAGAAAACAGGAAGACTTTCCAGAACACATAAAGGGGTTTCAAAATACAAGACACCTTCTGACCCCATCACCTTTATATCTTCTCATTCTCTTTGGGTTGAGTGGCAGTAATGTGTAGCAGAAAGGAAGGAAGCTATGAGTCCAAATCCCAGCTCTGCCTTTTCATGTCTGTGTGATGTGGGGTAAGGGAAGTCTCTCAAAGGAGGTTGATAACTGCTACCCCACGTGGCTGTTATAAGTATGAAGGGAGATCCTAGGTGCTCAAGACAGATAAAAATAATAGCAGATCATTGACTTCCCTGGTGGTCCAGTGGCTAAGAGTCTGCCTGCCAGTGCAAGGAACATGGATTCAATCCCTGGTCAGGGAACTAAGAGCCCACACAGGGCTTAGCTGCTGCAGGGCAACTAAGCCTAAGTACTGCAACTCCTCAGCCCAAGCTCTAGAACCCACAAGTCACAACATGAGAAGACACCAGAATAAGAATCCTGTGTACTACAACTAGAGAGTAGCCCCCGCTCACTGCAACTAGAGAAAGCCCGCAGGCAGCAATGAAGATCCAGTGCAGTCAAAAATTAAGTAATTAATTTAAAAATATTCACAGAGCATCTACACTGAGTTCTTCCTGGGGAGGTGCCAAGAACTTGATGTGACTTTTTCACTTATTCCATATCACCTCCAGACATGATCAAGGCTCTCATTTAGTTCATTTTACATGAGAGGAAACTGGGGCATGGGGATGAACCAACTTGATAGAAACAGTATCACAGCCCAGCGGGCTGATGCCAGAGACTAAATGCCTGATAATTAGGCTACAGCCCCTTCAGAGAGTCTTAATTATCTGTGGGTCTTGGATCCATCTGCAAATCTATTTCTTCCCTGGGAAAATGTGCAGACATTTTGCACGCAAGTTCAGGGGTTTCTAGAGTCCCCAGAGTCTGTCCATGGACTCCCAAGTCTATAACCCCTAGGGCACCAAACCGGCAGACCACATGATAGAACTCACAGCCAGCTTCCATGTGGGTGAGGAGGGAGGAGAGAAAGAACCAGAAGAGTGGCCCAGGGAAGGTGCCTGCAACTTGCCCAGGCTAGTAGAAGCTGGAGTCTGCTGGGGGAGGAAGGCAGGCACGAAGCACGCTGTCACAGGAGGAAGGGGAGGAGGAACATGCATCGGGTGACAACCAGAGTCACGGCAGGGTGGGCCGGGCCTCAGCTGGAGGAACACCTCCAAGGAGCCCAGAGCTTCTGACTCAGGACGGGGTCATTGAGGCTGCAGTGCCTCCAGGGAAACACGAGGGAGAGGCCCACAGGAGCCAGAGCTGTGTGCAAGTGGCAGCAACAGCAGGGCTCAACCTGGGCTTCAGGGAGAGGTGGTGCCAGGACAACCCAGCCATGTGTCTGTAAACCCGACCAGCCCTGGCCTGGGGAGGCTTGGGGAGGGCCTGGCAGGACCGCCTTCCCAGGGAGGAGGTCGAACAGGCTGCCAGGAGGCCTGGGGTGGGGATGGGTCCAGGCCAGGGTGAGGCTGCTTCCCAGTGGCCTGGGAGGATGAGAATCCCAGGCCACCCTAGGAGTAGTAATTCAGCCCATGTCAAGCTAGGGCTTGACGGGGGCACCCTTCTACCATCCAATCCAGAAAGGCCCATAAAGGTTATTTTTTCTGATAAGAGTTTTGAATATTATCAAGTTGTTTGATTTTTTTTTCAACTTTTTATTTTAAAATGATTATAAACTCACCAGAAGTTATAATAATAATTGTAATAACAGCAATAATAATATAATAATAGTATACGGAGTCCCTTGGACTTTTGTCTAGCTGCCCCCAAATGGCAGCCACTTACCACTGTTATACAATATCAAAACCAGAAAAATAATGTTGATAAAATCTTGTTACCTAGACTACAGTCCTTCATCAGTTTCAAATGTCCATGAAGCTTTAAATCAATGGTTGGCATTTACAAAACGGTGCTGGGCCACCTCCCTCGCCCTTAAGTAAGGTTAATGTTGGTTTGATTGGGAGGCAGAGGGCAGGAGAGAAAAACAAATGCAAGCAGTTGTCATGCCTTCTGTCACAACTGTAACCACACCATGTGGCTCAGACACAATGCAACTTGACCTGACACCTTCTGTGAATCAGCCACAACACGGCACACAGGTGGAGTCAGATCTTGACACGTACCTGGTGGCTTCTATGGCCACTTGCTTTGCTTATATGGGCTGATGGGTGGCCTCCCCAAAACCTTGCCCAGGTCCTAACCTTCAGATCCTGTGAGTGTAATCTTTGGAAAAGGGGGTCTTTGGAGACGTAATTAAATTAAGAATCTTGAGGTGGAATCATCCTAGATTCTGCATCAGTTCAGTTCAGTTCAATTCAGTTGAGTTGCTCAGTCGTGTCCGACTCTGCAACCCCATGAACCACAGCATGCCAGGCCTCCCTGTCCATCATCAACTCCCTCCCAGAGTCTACCCAAACCCATGTCCATTGAGTCGGTAATGCCATCCAACCATCTCATCCTCTGTCATCCCCTTCTCCTGCCCTCAATCTTGCCCAGCATCAGGGTCTTTTCAAATGAATCAGCTCTTCGCATCAGGTGGCCAAAGTATTGGAGTTTCAGCTTCAATATCAGTCCTTCCAATGAACACCCAGGACTGATCTCTTTTAGGATGGACTGGTTGGATCTCCTTGCAGCCAGTCCAAGGGACTCTCAAGAGTCTTCTCCAACACTGCAGTTCAAAAGCATCAATTCTTCGGCTCTCAGCTTTCTTTATTGTCCAACTCTCACATCCTTACATGACTACTGGAAAAACCATAGCCTTGACTAGACGGACCTTTGTTGGCAAAGTAATGCTCTGCTTTTTAATATGCTTTCTAGGTTGGTCATAACTTTCCTTCCAAGGAGGAAGTGTCTTTTAATTTCATGGCTGTAGTCACCATCTGCAGTGATTTTGGAGCCCAGAAAAATAAAGTCAGCCACTGTTTCCCCATCTATTTGCCATGAAGAGATGGGACCAGATGCCATGATCTTTGTTTTCTGAATGTTGAACTTTAAGCCAACTTTTTCACTCTCCTCTTTCACTTTCATCAAGAAGCTCTTTAGTTCTTCTTCACTTTCTGCCATAAGGGTGGTGCCATCTGCATATCTGAGGTTATTGATATTTCTCCTGGCAATCTTGAGTCCAGCTTGTGCTTCCTCCAGCCCAGTGTTTCTCATGATGTACTCTGCATATAAGTTAAATAAACAGGGTGACAATATACAGCCTTGATGTACTCCTTTTCCTATTTGGAACCAGTCTGTTGTTCCATGTCCAGTTCAAACTGTTGCTTCCTGACCTGCATATAGGTTTCTCAAGAGGCAGATCAGGTGGTCTGGTATTCCCATCTCTTTCAGAATTTTCCACAGTTTATTGTGATCCACACAGTCAAAGGCTTTGGCATAGTCAATAAAGCAGAAATAGATGCTTTTCTGGAACTCTCTTGCTTTTTCGATGATCCAGCAGAGGTTGGCAATTTGATCTCTGGTTCCTCTGCTTTTTCTAAAACCAGCTTGAACCTCTGGAAGTTCATGGTTCACATATTGCTGAAGCCTGGCTTGGAGAATTTTGAGCGTTACTTTAGTAGCGTGTGAGATGAGTGCGATTGTGCAGTAGTTTGAGTATTCTTTGGCATTGCCTTTCTTCAGGATTGGAATGAAAACTTACCTTTTCCAGTCCTGTGGCAACTGCTGAGTTTTCCTAATTTGCTGGCATATTCACTGCAGCACTTTCACAGCATCATCTTTCAGGATTTGGAATAGCTCAACTGGAATTCCATCACCTCCACTAGCTTTGTTCATAGTGATGCTTCCTAAGGCCACTTGACTTCACATTCCAGGATGTCTGGCTCTAGGTGAGTGATCATACCATCGTGATTATCTTGGTCATGAAGAGCATTTTTGTACAGTTCTTCTATGTATTCTTGCCACCTCTTCTTAATATCTTCTGCTTTTGTTAGGTCCATACAATTTCTGTCCTTTATTGTGCCCATCTTTGCATGAAATTTTCCCTTGGTATCTCTAATTTTCTTGAAGAGATCTCTAGTCTTTCACATTCTATTGTTTTCCTCTATTTCTTTGCATTGATCACTGAAGAAGGCTTTCTTATCTCTTCTTGCTATTCTTTGGACTCTGCTTTCAGATGCTTATATCTTTCCTTTTCTCCTTTGCTTTTCACTTCCCTTCTTTTCACAGCTATTTGTAAGGCCTCCTCAGACAGCCTTTTTGCTTTTTTGCATTTCTTTTCCTTGGGGATGGTCTTGATTCCTGTCTCCTGTACAATGTCACGAACCTCCGTCCATATTTCATCGGGCACTCTATCAGATCTAGTCCCTTAAATTTATTTCTCACTTCCACTGTATAAGGGATTTGATTTAAGTCATACCTGAATGGTCTAGTGGTTTTCTCCATTTTCTTCAATTTCAGTTTGAATTTGGCAGTAAGGAGTTGCCTAGTGATCTGAGCCACATTCAGCTCCCGATCTTGTTTTTGCTGACTGTATAGAGCTTCTCCATCTTTGACTATCCACATAGTCCTTAAATCCCATATTGTTGTTGTCCAGTTGCTAAGTCACTTCTGACTCTTTGTGACCCTATGGACTGTAGCCCATCAGGGTCCTCTGACCATGGGATTTCCCAGGAAAGAATACTGGAGTGGGTTCCACTTCCTTCTCCAGGAGATCTTATTAACCCAGGGATAGAACCCACATCTCCTACACTGTAGATGGATTCTTTACTGCTGAGCCACCCAGAAAGCCCTAAACCCAAGGATAAGAGAGGAAAACACAAAGAGAAAAAGAGAAGGCCTCCAAGACAGAGGAGGGATTGGAGCAAGGCAGTCACAAGGAATATTGTGGCCACTGGAAAGACAATGATGGACTTTTTTCTAGAGCTTCCAAAGATAGCACAACCCTCTGACACCTCGATTTCAGGTTTCCAGCCTCCAGGACTATGAGAGAATACATTTCTGTTGTTCTAAGCCACCCTGCTTGTGGTAATTTGATATGTCAGTCCCAAGAAAACAACGCATTCTAGAATAAATATTGCCCATCCGCAGAGCCCTGGCTTTTCACCACACAAGCATGCAGACATTATCTGATCTGTTCCTTACCTGGGCAAGAATTCTGATCCCAGGCTACGGACCAGGAAACAGGCACAGAGCTCTGCTTTGCCCGAGGATGCACAGCTGCTCGCGGCTGCTCTGTGACTCAAACTCATCTCTGGCTCCCTCCCAAGCCCCTGATCTTCACTCTGGTCATTAATGGCCGAGCAGAAGGACAGCTGGTTGCCTGTTGGAGCAAGTGTTTGTTCTGAAGCTTTGGCCTCTTTCTATGTAAAAAGAAAAATGCCCACCAGTGGATCTAGGAACTGGGAAAGGACAATTCCTGGGTCATTCTCACTGACCATGCCTCCATCTGAGACAAGGATGACATACATTGTTGAGGGGAATGGTGTGGGCACCCCATATAACATGCCCCAGGGAGCATCCTTCACTGGGTTCCCCAACAGACCCTCTACTGGCTTCCACTGCAGCTTTGGGCAGCTGCTCTCCCCCAGAGGGCCCCTCCAGGGTGCCCTGAAAGCCAAGTTGTCAGCCAGCCTATCCTCCATGCCCTGGAGACCTAGTCAGCCCAAGTCATCCTTGCTATCCTGGCCTGGTCTATTCAGAGTTTGGCCCTGCTGCACTTTCTCCCTCAGAGCCCAGAGACTTTTATTTTTTATGTTTTTCAAAAGGTGTTGCACATATATAGGAGGAAGAAAGTCCCACAATTCAAAAAGATAAAATAGGAAACATCTCCCTCCCACCCAAGTCACCAGTTCCTGAATTCTCTTCCCTAAAGAATAACTCTAACTTGATTCTGGGGTTAACGGGTCTCTACCCGGGTATGGACAGCTAAGCATGTCCTCCTTTTATGCAAATGCCCTACCCATCTGCATGTCCTAACCACCTGCACCTCTCCCCATTTTACCCAGCATGAGGATTTTCCCATGGTATCATATATTCTTGCTAACAGCTTCTGTTGTATTCCGTGGCATAACCACACTGCTATTTCTATAACCTACCCCCTGTGCAGCAACTTAGGGTATTACCAACATTTTCTCACTCTGAAATGGTGTGATACATACCTGGCACACTCACCCTCACACATAGATAAGCATGTATCTGTAGGATTAATTTCTGAAAGAGGAATTGTTGCCTCGATAAGTATGTGTGTTTTAACATCTAATAGAGTGAAAATGCCCCCTGAAGGGGCTGTAAGAATGTATACACTCAGCCAGTGGTCAGTATCTGTTTCTCCACAATAGTGCCATAACGGTATATTATCAGATCTTTTCTCTTTGCAAATCAAATAAATAATAGTAAGTATGTGAGTGCTGATGAAGGAGCTGGTGGTGTGGACAGGAAGGTAGACACATGTCAAACTCATGAAACTGTACACTTAAATTTCATAGGCTTAAGATACTTCATTGTGTACATGTTATACTTTAATGAAAGGGAAAATAACACAATACAAAGGAAAAAACAGGATTCTGAGATTAAAGAGTGATCGATTCTCCTCCTTTAGTAGGGTGGTCTTGAAATGCCTCCCTGAAACCCTAAAGAAGATGGGGTTCCCAGGCAGGAGTCAAGCACATGAAAGAGGGCTTTAGACCCAAGGAAGATCAGTCAAAGGACAGGGAAGGGGCTGACTTCTTTGAGGAAGTGAAAACAGCAAGCTAGGGAGACTGGCCCCAGATGAAGTCCAAGAGGTTATCAGGGGCCAGATCAAATAGTCTCTTAAGCAAGAAGTTAAGGTTATTTTTCTCACAGCAATACGAAGCCATTGAAGGGATTAAAGCACATGAGTCGCATGAACCATCCTGTGTTTTAATCTCCTGGTTGCTATAGGAGGAGTAGATTTTAGGCAGGCAGAAATGGAAGGACAGGGTCAGTCTACTGTGTTCTCCAAGCTGAGCCATGCAGGTGGCTTGGATCAGAGTGGTGATAAAAATGGAAAAAGGCGGGAGGATTGTGGCTGTTTTAGGAGGAATGATCTATGGGATATCTATACAGATGACCTATAGGATGAAGTATTAAAGGGAATGAAAGAGAGGGTGGGGTCCAGAGACCCTGCGAACGTTCTGGTTGGGCCAAGTAGATGGGTCACAGCACCACTGTCCAAAACTGGGGACAGCTTGGTAGGTGTTGGTTGAGGCCATGGGAAAAAATAACCAAATATCTGGTCTTTATCCTATTAAGTTGTAGATGTCTAAGATTCAGGAGGTGTCAATCTGGAATCGGTCGGGTGGGAGGCCTTGAGATTTGTGAAAAGCCTGCACGTGCATTTGCATAGCGACACAAACCACCATCACTCCTGCTTTAGTCTGAAACCCCAAGGATTTAAAGGCATTGTCTTTTGTAGCTATGGAATCTCCATTTCATGGACATAGGCTTTATCTTCACAATTTGTTCCTCAAGGGCTGGAACTGACTGTAAACCTCCTAAACCCTCAGGACTACAGCTCATGCCTCCCAAAAGGGTATGTATGCAGCCAAACTGATGGCTTCTCAGGTTTAACTCAAAACATTTCAGAAAAGAAGCAGTCAGCTGAGCTCAGATGGTCATCCAATAGGGGCAGCATAGAGCTTGTCATTGCCAGGAGGAGAGAAGAAAGCCCTCTCAAGCCCCTCACCTTGTTGGAATTAGAAGACCCTAATAGCATTGCTTCCAGCATCCAGATGATTAGACCAAGAGAGGCCATGGCCAATGGTGATGGGCCTGGTATCACCTTCACTAAGTGGAAACTGTAAAAAGCTGAAATAATCCCTCAGAAGACTGACCTTCTTCTGGGCCAAGTCCCAACACCACCCCCACCCCCACCTAACCCAGGTCAAATATGCCATTAAGAAAGTCAGTAAGCTTCTTGAACATGACATCTTTTGCCCATTCCCACAAATAGCCATTATCTCATCCCCTCACCTTCCAATCTAATCCCTGCAGGGATGCTAACACACAAATCTGATCATCCCACCACCCTTCTGAAAAGCCTGACTGGTTCCCATTGCTTTTAAGGTTAAGTCCATCTCCTTACCCCAGCACACATGGCCTTTTATGATCTATGTGTTTCTTTATGGGTATACTCAGTCACTCAGTTGTGCCCAACTCTTTGTGACCCCATGGACTGTAGCCTGCCAGGCTACTCTATCCATGAGATTTCCCAGGCAAGAATACCGGAGCAGGTTGCCATTTCTTACTCCAGGGATCTTCCTGACACAGGGATCAAACCCACATCTCTTGGGTCTCCTGCACTGGCAGATGGATTCTTTACCACTGCACCACCTGGGAAGCTCCCTGTAATGATCTGGCCTTTGCCAACTTTTCCACCATCTTCTCCACCTGTGCACCTTGAGTTTCAGACTCACAGACTTTCTCCCAGTTCCCCAAACCTTCCAGGTCCTCACAACTTCATCCCTTGGCTCTTTTCTTGAAAAAGCTGGTTTATATTTAAAAGAAAAAATTTGGAAAGATGCTATCAGCACCCAGAGGAACAAAAATTAGAACAAGATAATCTTTTCCCCCTAAAAATTGCTAAACATTTTAAAAGACTTAGAATATCCAGAGGTTAAAGAGAGACAAGGGGCTGTGCATTACTCTGTTGATAAGAGCATAAGTCCCTGCAACACAACAACATTTAAAAAGCAGATGCGCTTTGCCTTCAGCCAAAAAACTTCCAGATTCTTTCCCATTGAAGTCCTCAGACATCGATACATGTAAAACATGTTAACGGCACCCTTATTTGTTGTAACAAAAGTAGGGACCACTCAAATGCCAAAAAGAAGAGCTAAGTCATTTGTGGTACATCCAATCTGTTGACCTCTATGAAGTTGTTAAAAAGAAGGAAATAAATTTGTATGGACAAAGAGATGAAGCAGATTTATTTGGAAAAATGTGCATGGATCATTGTTAATGCCAGAGAAGCAAAAAAAGTTGTAAAATTGGACAATATGATCCCACTCTTGGCGAAAACTGAGAAAGACATAAAGAGACAGATCTAGTATACACATCAGTTCTGCTCAGGGTAGTTTCCCAGAGCAATGGGAAGGGAGAACTGTGAGCAAATAAGAAAGAGTTAGCCTTTGTACACTGCTTTATAATCAGCATGTTTTTCCTCAAGTATGTACTCCTTAAAAATGAGAAAAAGACATGTATAATGAAATACAATTAAAGAAAATCTTTAGAGGGCTCCAGGGCCCAGAGTTCAGTGTGACAATTCAAGAAGTTCAAGAAGAAACAAGCTTCAAAGAACATAAGAGATGGTTCCCCAAGATCTGAAAGGGGCTGGTGCAGAGAGTGGAGGAAGGGAGAGAAGGGCCATTTGCACTGGAACTCAACACAAAGAAGCCTTTTGGGTACTTCCAGTGGCATGTTTGTGCAAAGAAGCAGCAAGATGGCACAGGAACTGACTGAGATCCACATGTCAGCAATGTCTGAGCCACTCTGAGGATCACTCCAGACTGCCTTGTCTCCTGTCTCTTAGGACCCATCTTCTGGACTTTGGTTAGAGCCATCAGCTCTGTATCTGCCCCTGCTGGGGCCAAGCCTTTTTTGTGTAACCTTTGGGAGCATGCTTCAAAGACAGAAGTTCAAAGTGAACATCTTGGAGGAGAAATCATGCAAAAGGAAAATGGGATGGCCTGGTGTATAGTACCCTATCTGGATCTCAAATCCATCCCTCATCCCTCCTCAAATTCTCCTGAGTCCCAGTGTGAGTGGGGCACAATGAGTGGGAATGGATGGGTCACTGCTCACATTCTTTGTCATGATTAGGATCTGGTCACATGAATGTAGTCAGTTTCAGAAAATTGAGTAGCTATATACTTAGGATATGTGGGCTTCCCTGTTGGCCCAGATGATAAAGAATCAACCTGCAGTGCAGGAGACCTGGGTTTGATCCCTGGGTCAGCAAGATCCCTTGGAGAAGGGAATGGCAACCCACTCCAGTATTCTTCCCTGGAGGATCCCATGGACAGAGGAGCCTGGCAGGCTAAAGTCCATGGAGTCGCAAAGAGTTGGGCACGACTGAGCAACTGAGCATGCACATGCACACACTTAGGATACGGACACATATATATTATACTTCAGTGAAAGTTATTTACAAAATTAACTAAATAAAATAGAAAAACCTGTATTGGTTTTTTTTTAAAGCACAGAATATAAGGAGGACCTAAGAGGAAGAATCCTTTAAACCCTAGGAGAACAGAAAAAGAGGAACCTGCTGTGTTCTAGAGCATCTTGAGTGTATCCGTATACGTTCCATTAGTGGAGGCCAAGGTGACAGTGGTACCCTCTCCCTGAGCCATATTTGTAAATGCACAAAAAGAGTAACAGATGTAGCTATAAGGATACGTTGGGGTTATACTCAAATTTTTTATGTTAATAGAAAAATATCTCATAGGATGCTTACTAATCTAAGGATATTGGTTACCCTGAGTGAGTCATTTTTATTTTTTACTTCATTTATTTCTTCATAATTTGATTATTTTTTACAACATATATTTTAAAAATTACTTTATAGCATTGTAAGGTCTTTTCTGCTCTTGTTTGTTGACAAGTCTTAATCCTCTTTGAAGTACAGTACTGTCCCCTTGAAATTTTCTCTGATTTCTTGGTACAGATTTTCTCAGTGTGTGGTCCTTCCATCCCAGACCACTTGCCCCAGAATCGCCTGGAGAGATGGATAAGTATGTAGATTCTTGGACCTCTTCCCAGACTTCCCAAGGTGGAATATCAGGGGCCCCTGACTCTATAGTTTAAGGTGATTCTATTGCTCACTGTAGTTTGAGAATTTGAGGTTAGATAGACATTTTTTCTCTTTAATGTCCCCCAGCCTCCTATTGCATTCATCTCGTGCCCCAGGATTTATTCGGTCTTGTGTGTGTTCCATCCACTAGACTGCACTTCTAGAGAAAAATGGCTACGTCTACTGCAACTCTGTCTCCTAGGAATCTCACTTGAGACCCATGACATGGGAAATATGCATTGAATGAATGAATCCATCAGTCAATGAATCAATCTGCACCATCACACAGCCATTGAGTTCCCAAGGATGAGACCTTCCTAATGGGCCCAGAGTAGACCCTCAACTAGGCTTGGTTTGAGTATGTTTTTGTCTCTGAGAAACTGGAACCTGTGATTCCAGGAAGCTCTGGGTGGAGACTAAGCCAGACTTGGACAGACAAGGAATAGGAAAACCCCAAAAGCCGGTGGAACTAGTCAGAGGAGTGACCCAATAACCCTGATTATGGGGTTCAGCTTCCAT
This sequence comes from Bubalus bubalis, assembly GCF_019923935.1. Taxonomy (NCBI): domain Eukaryota; kingdom Metazoa; phylum Chordata; class Mammalia; order Artiodactyla; family Bovidae; genus Bubalus; species Bubalus bubalis. Next base: position 14,545,058 of record NC_059170.1, on the reverse strand, counting down.
AAGTCAGGCTCTCCATTAACCTTAAAGGGACTGTGGCATAAATCAAAAGTTACACGGTTCCCAAGATTAAGGACATCTCAGATCAGCAAGTCCAAACTCTCCTGACCTCACAGAACAGTGGTTGTGAGCTTGCACTGCGGGGCCAGCTACCTGGGTTCAATTTCATGTTCACCTCGTAAATATAGGTTTGAGGTTGGCACCACTGTAAGCCTCAGTTCCTCCATCTGTAAAATGAGAAAACACAATAGCACTTTTGGGACTTGCTTGGTGGTCCAGTGGTTATTAAGACTTTGCCTTTCAATGCCGGGGATACTGGTACAATCCCTGGTTGGGGAAGTAAGGTCCAACATGCCCCACTGCCAAAAAACCAAAACAGAAAACAGAAACGATAATGTAACAAATTCATTAAAGACTTTAAAAAAAAACAGTAGCACCTCCAAATATTCATTAAGTTCCTCCTGTGTGCCTGGCACTGCTCCTCATAAGAAGACAACGGAAAACAAACCAGCAAACAATCCTGTCTTAGAGAGGGTTAATTCATGGAAAGGAGCTTCTCTAGCACAAAGTGACTGCTCCAGGTGGCCAAGGAGGACAATTTTCATGGAGACTTGGCATAAAGAGGAGGCTTGAAACCAGCTATCAGTTCCCAGAGCTTAGAATTAAGACCTCCAAAAAAGAGGGTAGCAAAAGTCACCCCCTTATCCTTGGCAATGACCAGAAGGCTATTGCAAACAGCCAACAAACAGAAGCCGTAAAGACTGCAGCTGTCTTCTGTGTGGCACCCGGAGGTGGTGCCTCTTAGGGCCCCGGGGAAACAGGAGCTGTGTAAACAGAGCCTCGTGGGAGGACGGGACACCAAAATGTGCCACAGCCGCAGCGCGGGTTCCGAAAGCTCCCTGGCTCCACTTCTTGGAAATAAGTTGCTCCCTTTTGCCAGAAGAAAATAAACTTCAACAGGAAAGTGATTCAGTGGGCAGCCCAGGGCCCTTGAGGAGTGAGTGGGTCTGACTCTATCAGTTGTGGCTTTCCATGCACCCAGCAAGTGAGAGAGGAAGCGAGGTTTCCTGGAAGTGAACACCGCCTGCATCTGTGTGTGTTTACGCCTGAGTCTAGTTATATATGTGTTTGTTTATACGTGCCTCTGTGTGTCTGTCCATGGGTGTGTGGATGGGTCCCTGTGTGTGTGTGTTCCCATGTGGGTTTCTGAGTATATGTACCTTTCTGTACTTTTTGCTTTGACTTCTGAGAATCTGTGTAAATATTTTTAATTGAAGTATATAGTTGATTTACAATGTTGTGTTAATTTCAGGTGCATAGCCAAGCAATTTAGTTATATATATATATATATATATATATATATCCTTTTCCAGATTCTTTTCCATTAGAGGTTATTATCTGAGAAAACTCAGGGAATAGTGAAGGACAGGGAAGCCTGGTGTGCTGCAGTCCATGTGGTCACAAAGAGTTGGACACAACTTAGCAAACAAACAGCAACAACAACATCACAAATTAATGAGTATAGCTTCCTGTGCTATATGGTAAGTCCTTATTGTTTGTCTATTTTATATATAGTAGTGTGTATCTGTTAATCAGAAACTCCTAATTTATCCTCTCCACCCTTTGATAACCATAAGTTTGCTTTCTATGTCTATAAGTATTTCTGTTTTGTAAATAAGTTCATTTGTATCATTTTTGCTAGCTTCCAAATATAAGTGATGGGCTTCCCTGGTGGCTCAGATGGTAAAAAAATACCTGCCTGCCAATGCAACAGACGTGAGTTTGAACCCTGGGTCCAGAAGATCCCCTGGAGGAGGAAATGGCAACCCACTCCAGTATTCTTGCCTGGAAAATCCCATGGACAGCAGAGCCATGTCCATGGGGTCACAAATAGTTGGACACAACTTAGCAACTGAACAGCAACAATGGGGAATATGTGGTGAGGATGGAGAATCTGCCTTTTCCACAAATACACCCAGACCCCACTAGTGAGAAGCCAGCTCAGTGCTCCCAGTCATCCTGCAACCCATCCTCAACCAAGGTTTCTTCTGACCGACCATTTCTGTGCTGGGAACCCCGGAAGCCCCATGTGGTCTGCCTAAAGATTCAGAGCTCAGCGGGCGCTGGATCTCAAGCCTAGACCATCTACCTCCCCTGCAAGTGAGCCCTTCCAGGGAACGCCTTCCAAGAGAGCCTGAGGCGGGGGCTATGGCCATTGTACTCTCACTGAATACCAATTACTGTCCTCAGTAGAAGGGGGAGAGAGAGAGAGAGACCGCTGTGCCCTGGCACTGAGACCAGAGAAGGGTAGTGAGCATGAATTATGTATGACACAAGCAATAGAGATAAGAGTGGAATGGGGAAAATCATAACCCTATTAATAATGGAAGTGCAGTTTGTAAACTCTCCACCAGGAATAATTTGCATTGCAATATAAACAGGGAGTATAACACAGAGCAGCCAGCAATGGTGCTTCAAGAAAATGTAAAAGCCACCATTTCAAACCTTAAAAGTCATGATTAAATTATAGGAATTTGTTCAGCGGAACTTACTAGGAGAGGGCGTGTGCCCAGACTCCCTGCCTAGGGTCAGCCCTGGCTCCCTGCAACTCCCAAAAGCATGAACCAGGGGTCTGGGCCTCTGAGACCCTGGCCATTATTATTATCTTTCTTAGTTGCTTTATTAGTTGCTTTATATTGTTGAGTGCTTACTACCCACCCCACTGTAAGCATGTCACATGCAGTAACTCATTCAATTCTGGAAATGACCCTATGAGGGAGCCATATAACATCTTCATTGTGGGGCTCAGGGGGGATTTTTTTTAATGTTTATTTATTTATTTAACTGCACTAATCTCAGTTGTGACACTCTATATCTCTTAGTTGTGGCATGCAGGATATAGCTCCCTGACCAAGGATTGAACCCAGGCCCCTTACACTGGGAGCATGGAGTCTTAGCCACTGGACCACCAGGGAATTTTCTAACATCTCCATTTCAACAATGGGAAAACTGAAGCCCATAAAGGCTAAATGAGTCATATTAGGCTTGCGTTTGGTGAAGCTGAACTTGTTGAAGCACAAACCCAGAACTTCTATCCTCTGAACTACCCCTACATGCTCTGATATCTCAAGGTAGCAGCTCAGATCCCTTCGTGTGCCTCTCAACCAGGGCTGATGGGATGGAAAATTGGAACTACCCTTTTAATAAATACTTTGCCAGCACATTGGGAACTTGATCAACCTTTGATCGTGTTGTCTTCCATTTTTAAAAATCTCTTCTGAAAACAACTCAATACCGTTATGGTCCCTATTAGCTGTGAGTACAATCATTTTGTTGTTGTTGGAGTGTAGTTGATTTACAATGCTGTGTTAGTTTCAGGCGCACAGCAAAGTGACTCAGTTACCCACACATACACCCACTCTTTTTTAGATTCTTTTCCCATATAGGCCATTATAGAGTATTGAGTAGTGTTCCCTGTGCCATCCAGCAGGTCCTTATTATGATTAACTCTTTATACATGAAAGTTCTGGGTATGAAGTTGGTTTTTATTTTCACGTTATCATGTGAAAAATTCAAAAACAATCCAAAGGTCCAATTGTCGTCAAAAGCATAAGCAAGCAGTGGTGAACGGCTGTGCATTCAGAAGGGGACTGTGGATAAACAATTCATGATCATAAGGAAAATGCACTTATTAAGTGAAGCAAGTGAGACCTAAAAGGACAGACTCAGCATGGACTCCACTGGGTAAAGTGATACAGAGAAAAACACAGAAAAAAATACACCTACAAGGTTAAGAATGTTCATCTCTGCTGAAAGTATGAGTGATCTCCTTTTCTCTCTTTTCTTTCTTTTATTTTTTCACGTCTTTAAAATATTTATTTACTTGCTGGTTTGCTTGACTGCACCAAATCTTAGTTGCGGCACACGGGATCCTTCGATCTCTGTTGAGGCATGTGGGATCTTTAGTACTGCATGTGAACTCTTAGGTGCAGCATGCAGGAGCTAGTTTCCTGACCTGGGGTTGAACCTGGGGGCCCCCCTGCATTGGAAGCGTGGAGTCCTAGTCACTGGACCACCAGGGAAGTCCCATCTCCTATTTTCTGTATTTTCCGAGCTATCAAGAGCAAGCATGCGTTACTTCTAAAACAGAAGAATCCTATGGACAGGTATATGTGTGTGTGTATATATATATTGTTCACACATAGGTGTTGTGCTACTTAGTAGATGCAAATGTGAAGGAGGCCTCACCATCTTAATTGGAAACACCAAACAGCCTGAGAGCACCTCTCTGGGTCCCTCCCTAATCCTTCCTGAGTCCCCTAGTTCCTGAGTTCGTAGTCCACTGAGTCCCCTTGGGAGCTTGGTTCCCACTCTCCTGGGGGCTTCTCTTCCTCTCTGTCCATCTTTCTCACTGCCACAGAGCTTCCTGGACCAGAGACTAGACACTCCTTTTCACACAGGTGAGCAGTGCCCTATAGGCCACAGGCTTTTCTATCTGGTTTCTAGAAGCACCCACAGTGGGGAAATACCTGCAATCATTTGTCTTCAGAGCTTGAACTTGACAATCCCAAGCTTACTCCTGGGCAATAATGTGAGCAGGTTTTCCCGGAAGCTGAAGTTGAGTGTGCCCACCTCATGGTGCCACTGAAAGGGCACTGGTCTAAGAGGCAGTGCTGGTCCTACATGGGGCACCTGGCAATGGGATCTCAGGTGTGTCACCTGGACTCCATGCACTGCATGGCCCCACCCATCAGATGAGAGCCTTTGCCTGGAACCTACCAAGGCCCATTTCCTACCATTAGATGGTATAAACATAAGCTCATGTGAATGTGAAGCAAATCTAAGTGAGAAACATTTTAATGCTGATTCAGAGCCATCGAGTACATGATAAAATAAAGCCCCAGATGCCTTGACCAGTTTAGAGTCTGGCTCCAGAAACATTGAAGGGAGTTGGGGGGAGCACTATGGTAAAACACTGTGAGGCTCTGGTGAGCTCTGGGCAGTGCAGATGGGCTCCCAGCCCCTCTGATTGGTCAAAATGTTGCCATCTGGAGCAGGTTCCACTGGGTTTTGTCACCAATGTTTGCTGCCCCATCTAAAGATCTTGTGAGTGTCATTATGAAAGAAACCCTAGCAGGCAGTGGGTCACAGGGAAGATAGCCAAGTTCCCTGGGATGGTTGTGATATACAAGGGGCAGGATGCCACAGACTTGGGAATCCATGTGCCCCCAAACAAGAAGACCCAGAGGCTCTGAGCCCAGGATGGGGATGGGGGCTGGCAGCCAACTGCACTGCCCACTGTCCTCAGCACATTATTGACATTCCAGAAGGGAAAGGCAGGGAATTAATTTCATGCCGACTTCCTCCCCCCATGTCCCATACCTCCCCTGCCTACGCAATCCCCAGCCAAGTCCAAATGAGGGTCTGTGTCCTGCAGGAAGACAAATGATCACAATTAGGAAGGTGTTTCCGAGGCCCCCACATTCCATTCCTCCATCCGCTCATCCCCAGCATCCCAGTGAGGCCATGTGCCCAAATACTGGGCAGTGTGGCATGCGGCGGGTGCCTGGGAGACAGCTGTTAGCTCTGAACCACATGGGTGTTCTCTTAGCTCTGCTTCCCTGAGCCTCAGCTTGCTAGAAGAAAACCTCTTTCTTTCTATTCCTCATTCTGACCTCTTGTGAATTCACCCCATCTTTTTTTATCCTGTCTGTCAAACCCTAAAGGACTGTAAGAAAAATTGAAGGAGATTTTAAAGGTTTTTCTCTTTACTTAATATCATTCAAATAACTACCCTTATTTGTTAGCTTCAGAAAGATAAAAGAGTAGTCTTTGTGTTTAAGTTTAACATCTCGATGAGAAAAAAAAATGAAAAAGAGTCATGTAGAGAAGGAAGAAGGAAGGGGAAAAATACTTACCAAGCATTTATTATGCCCCAAGCATTGTGCTTTGCATATATTATTTCCTTTATCCACGATAATTAGCTCAATAAGTATAAACATCATTATCTCCATGTGGTATATGTGGAAAGTGAAGCTCAGAGAACTGACATCACTGTCCAAGTACAGTTTCTTTCTCCCTGCCTGGCAATGAATCAGCTAGACCTTGGACTGGGGTAGACAAAAGCCTTGCTACTCAAGGTGTGGTCCGTGGACCAGCATCAGTATTATCGAAGAACTTGTTAGAAATGCAGAACCTCTGGTCCTACTCCAAACCAGTGAATCAGAGTTGGTATTTTAAAAGATCTCTAGGTGATTAGTCAGAGAAGCCAATGGCAACTCACTCCAGAACTCTTGCCTGGAAAATCCCATGGACAGAGGAGCCCGGTAGGCTGCAGTCAATGGGGTCACTAAGAGTCGAGCAGCACTGAGCGACTTCACTTTCACTTTTCACTTTCATGCACTGGAGAAGGAAATGGCAACCCACTCCAGTGTTCTTGCCTGGAGAATCCCGGTGACGGGGGAGCCTGGTGGGCTTCCATCTGTGGGGTCGCACAGAGTCGGACACGACTGAAGTGACACAGCAGCAGCAGCAGCAGCAGGTGATTAGTATGCACATTGCAGTTTGAGAAGCCTGAGTCTAGATGGTTCTCCATTTTCTGTGCATGGATTTCACCTGGAACTAACGCCAGTCCAGAGCCTCTGACTCAGTAGGTCTAGAGTAGGAACTGGAGAATTTACTCTTCTCTTAAGTTGCTAGCAAATGCTGATTCGCTGGTTCAGGGAGCACATTTTGAGAACTCTGGAGCTAGAGACATCTTTAAGAGTTCCAGCCATTCACCTTCTCTTCCGTGCATTTAGTGGGTATCTGTTGAGATCCTGCTAGGCACCACTTGGCACCCTCACTAAGCCTTTGGGATGCAGACATGAGAGAGTCCCAGCTCAGGTTCCAGTAGAAGAGGCAGACATGATAACAACTGAACTGAAATCTCTCACAAGTGCTGATGAAAGCTGGGTGCTATCAGAGTACCAAGGAAGGAGATACCAGGCAAGTGTGGGGGCTGAGCAGAGAAGGCCCCACAGGAAGGGTTTGAACTTGGGTCACAAAGAAGCCAGTAGATCCCTTTCTTGAAAGTTCATGAGAGGGTGGCGGCAGCAGGGGTGGAGTGGGGAGGTTTCCCTGCAGGTATTACAGACTCAGGCTTATAGTTTTATTCAACAGCCTTCAAAAATATTACAGCCTTAAAAAATACAGCTCCAGTAGATCATTAGAAGAAAATGTAAAACAAAAAATAATAATAATTTTTCATCAGATGCCTGGAAAATAACATAAGTGGCAACTACTGAATGCATCTTAACTTGCATCCTTAATTTGAGTTCCTAATGCCTTTTAAATGATTTTGATGATGGTAGGAGGGAACCTCCAAGAATTGGAGACCCTCACACCTGCAAATATCCACAGCCTGTCCTGGCCTTAATTCTGGTCTTACTCTGAAAGGCAACCCCCTTTTGCTGCCCCAACCTGGGGAGGTCTCCCCACTGACAGTGTCCCCCGGGGTCACAGTGGCAGGAGGCCTGGGGGGCTTCTCACAGCTGCCTTTAACATTTCCTTCTGGTTTTGGACTGGCTGTTAAGATGACTGATGCTCTTTGTCAGTCACCACCCAGGGGTCATGGAGAAAGCTTGACCAGGTGCCTGTCACAATCCGGGTACAGCCATTGGTGCTGACATCTTGTCACAGCATCACCCTGACCTGATCTTATTGGCCTTTACATGTCACTGCCCAAAGAGACATCAAGGGACATCGGGGGCTAAGAAGGTGAATCTTGGGAGCCCCAGCTCATGTCCCTGTCTTTGTGGCAGGAAGAGTGTGACAAAAAGGCCAGAGCACAGCACTTGTGGAGCATTGAAAACCCTGGGCTCCTGGACCACAAGGACCACCAAGAGAGGAGAAAAAGGGAACAGGGTCTGTCCAGATGAGACCCAGAGTCACAGAAGTATCCCTCTTTTAGGTATCAATTATAAGGCACTAATCAAGCACACGGTCAAAGGTTTATGTCCAAAGATGGTCTTCTCAGTGCCATTTGTAAGAGTGGAAAATTAGTAATGCCAACATTGAAAGTGTTACTTAGGGCAAGACAGCCGTCTCTCCAAGCCTCAGTCACATCAGCTATAAATGGGAAAAATAATAATAATAATAGCTTTATGAGTTGGCTGCAAAGATTAAACGAGATAAGACATGGAATGTGCTTTGCAGGGTACTTGTTACGGAATGAGGGTTGCTAAATAGCCATTGCTAAAACTATATCCAAAAATAATATATCAGTTACACAACTGGTGGTGTGCCAAAAGAGCCTGAAATCACACAGCAATTCCAAGTGAGTTTCCTTTCTGAAAGATTTACTGATAAGGGGGCCAAAGCTATGGTATAACGCATAACAATATTTATCTATATTTTTCATTAAAAATGTGCATATTTATGAAGGAGACATGGACTTTAGTTTTCTGTTGGAACTTCAGAATTGTGAGGAGCTAATCTATGTCTAATGTCACTGCTGGGGACAGGAGCAATTTGACCAAATATTGACCGGGGGGCAGTCCAGGAAGCCAGGTGGAGCCAGGGAGCATGTTTCTGCTAAGCAGATAAACTTCAACTCTGAGAAATATTTTCTGGTTCTCTCACACTGATTTTGGGATGCGTGTGTGTCTGTGTGTATGTGAGAGAAAGAGCGAATGAATGAATTCTCCAAAGCAGTGTTTCCAGATTTCTCTCCTTCATCAAGTTCAGTTCATTTCAGTCACTCAGTCATGTCTGACTCTTTGCGACCCCATGAACCGCAGTACGTCAGGCCTCCCTGTCCATCATCAACTCCCGGAGTCCACCAAAACCGACGTCCATTGTGTCGGTGATGCCATCCAACCATCTCATCCTCTGTCATCCCCTTCTCCTCCTGCCCTCAATCTTGCCTAGCATCAGGGTCTTTTCAAATGAGTCAGCTCTCCACATCAGGTGGCCAAAGTATTGGAGTTTCAGCTTCAACATCAGTCCCTCCAATGAACACCCAGGACTGATCTCCTTTAGGATGGACTGGTTGGATCTCCTTGTAGTCCAAGGGACTCTCAAGAGTCTTCTCCAACACCACAGTTCAAAAACATCAATTCTTCTGTGCTCAGCTTTCTTTATAGTCCAACTCTCACATCTATACATGACTACTGGAAAAACCATAGCCTTGACTAGATGGACCTTTTTTGGCAAAGTAATGCTCTGCTTTTTAATATGCTGTCTAGGTTGGTCATAATTTTCCTTCCAAGGAGCAAGCATCTTTTAATTTCATGGCTGCAATCACCATCCACAGCAATTTTGGAGCCCAGAAAAATAAAGTCAGCCACTGTTTCCACTGTTTCTCCATCTATTTGCCTTCATCAGGGGGCTTATTCAAAATATATATTCAAAATCCAGATGCCTGGCCAGAATCTCTTGGGAGGAGAGAGGGCACCCCAAACTCTGAGTGTGTGACTAACCCCACAAAGCACCCAAAGAGTTGGGTGACTCTGAGGTAGAGAACTTATTCTGTTCACTTTCACATCCCCAGTGTCCAGCACAGCACCTAAGTCATTAAAGTCTCAACAAATGGTCAGTTAATCAATGGATCAATCGATCAAGTCATCAATCTACATATTTTTCCAGGTTTGGAGGAAATACACACATCCTGAGTTGCCTTGGACTATAATTCTTTTTTTTTTTTTTTTGGACTATAATTCTTGAAGGAAGAACCAGTATCACCCTCTACATGGCAGAGTAGATGTCCCATAAATGTATAGAATTAAGGAATTAATTTTTACCAATACAATGAAAAAGAATGTGAAAACTCTTTTTTTCCTGGAAAGATTGTCTTCCTCAACTGAGCAGCTTATGGTCACAGGGGACCCACCTAGGAGCAGGAAAGTGCTGTTGGCAGAGCCCTCTCATACCAGTGAGGACTTGAGGACTGTGTCCATGAGTGGCCTGACAGTGGAAAGATGAGCATCCATGACAGTATGCCCACATCTCATCCCCGGAGTGAAAGTGAAAGTCGCTCAGTAGTGTCTGACTCCTTGCCACCTGATGGTCTTCTCCAGTCCATGGAATTCTCTAGGCCAGAATACTGGAGTGGGTAGCCTTTCTCTTCTCCAGGGAATCTTCCCAGCCCAGGGATTAAACCCAGGTCTCCCACATTGCAGACATTCTTTACCAGCTGAGCCACAAGGGAAGCCCAAGAATACTGGAATGGGTAGCCTATCCCTGCTCCAGGAGATCTTTCCAACCCAGGAATCGAACCGGGGTCTTCTGTATTGCAGACGGATTCTTCACCCACTGAGCTATCAGGGAGGCCCCATCCCCAGAGGAAAAGACCACAAAAGATAACAGAACTGGCAACTGAAGTTGCTGTCACCTGTCAAGTCTACGTGGTTCTCCAGAGCTGACAATTGGCTTCATCTCACTTGAACTTGGCCATGACACCCTGGGGTGAGTACCATTTTCACAGATAAGAAAATAAAATGACTTGTCCACGTTTCTTCAGCTACTCAGTGGCATCACCAGGTCATATGAGTCCAGTGGTGGTCTCACTGGATCCTTTTCAGGATCCTTTTAAAGATGATGATGAAAAGACCATCGTTTTCTTTGCGTGCTCTTCTCAGCCCAAGCACAGACAGACCCAACAGCAGGAAGCACACAGCTACAAGTGTTCGATGTGCCTCTCCTAAGATTTAAGCAACAAAAGATTATTACCTAGTTGCCTCTGATTCACCCGCTTTCAAATGTGGGACCGGTTTGGCTTGTTTGCACACAAATGCGAAATCCATTAGAAAGCCGTGGTTCCAACAACGTGGATTTTGTTTAAGTACAAATGTCCCAGAACGGTTTCCATTAATGATCTGAAATTTCAAAATCATGCAACCAACAGAAGTCACCAGAAAGATAAAAAACAATAACAGCAATGCCGAAAAGGAAAACACAAGGAAAGACAATATTTTTCAAATATTTTCCCAACTGTCATTTTAATAATGGTCTAACAACAGAGTATGCTAATTTCCCTCCACAGATACCTGTGAATGCAAATACAAAACAAATAGTAATTAATGTCTCAGTGTGAAAATCAAGCAATTGATATTAATTTTGCATCAGATATGAGATTATGCACATTCAAAATCACGCTCTGTTTTCAGCAGCAACTGTGACAATCATAAAGAAAAAATTGGGAGGGGAGACTCTGGGGTTAATAGAAGCCACACAGCCTGTCCCTGATACGACCTCTTCCAGTTTTACACTAAAATACACATGAACACTCTAAGAAGAATTATCAACCAAGTCTCCAATTCTTTTTTTTTTTAACTGAAGTATAGTTGACTTGGGCTTCCCTGATGGCTCAGACAGTAAAGACTCTGCCTGCAGTGCAGGATACCCAGGTTTTATCCCTAGGTTGGGAAGAACCCCTGGAGAAGGGAATGGTAACCCTCTCCAGTATTCTTGCCTGGAGAATTCCATGGACAGAGGCTACAGTCCATGAAGTTGCAAAGGGTCAGACATGACTAAGAGACTAACACTTTTTCATAGTGGATTTACAGTGTTGTGTTAATTTCTGCCAAGTCTCTAATTCTGAGCAAAAGTTTTACTAACTCTATTGGTGGAAGGGAACTGATAAAATTAGGTCATTCTTGATGGCACATCTTAATTTCTGAAGAAGAATCTTAAGGTTGGTTCAGTTCAGTTCAGTCGCTCGGTCGTGTCCAACTCTGCGACACCATGAATTGCAGCACGCCAGGCCTCTCTGTCCATTACCAACTCCCGGAGTTCACGCAAACTAACACCCCTCAAGTTGGTGTAGGTACTGTCAAATCCTGGTTCACAGGCAGAGACTCCAGAACTTTGCTTATTTAAAAAAGAGACACGCTATACTGTGTTCAAAGAGTTTTCTAAAAATTATTCTCCCTGAGACCATCAGGAATGCTTCTCCATTTCAACTGAGAGACTATTATAGGACCACACAGAGGCAAGAAGGGGAAGAAGTCTAAGGTGGGATGTTAGGCAGACAAAGTCATAAAAGGAAGCCCAGAAGTTGTGTTCCTTAGGGGTTGTGAGTTTTCAGATATTATTTCTGGAAAATGAGAGAGAGACTATCTCAGAATGTTCATAAATGAAGCATCTATTTCATAATTATAGAACTGGGGAATAAAATACCCTGGGACAGTCCAGCAAAATACACAGCAGGCGGTACATACGGGAAAGCAGACATCCACCTAGAGTTGTGCTGTCCAATAGGACAGGCACTAGCTCTAGGTAGCCTTTAAATTAAAATTAGTTAAAATTAAAGATCCCATTTCTAAGCTCATAGTTACATTTCCAGGATTCAACAGTCACTTAGGACTAGTGGCTAGCATATTAGTCAATATAGGTACAGAATATTTCCATCATTGTAGAAAGTTCTATTAGATAGCTCTGACTGAGAGCCTACACACATAAACTCCAAGAGCTGCTGTCTTTCACTCACTTGCTTTGAGCTGCACCCCTAGAAGGCAGACTTGTGTGAGATGTAATAAACGAATCCTCTGTCCCCTGGTCTCTCGTTGACTTCAGCCTTTGGGAGGCACCAGCGTGGCTGAGTGACTGAACTGAACTGAGCTGAAGCATGGCACCCCAGGACAGAAGAGGGAGATAAGAGCATTTGTTACTCTGGCTTCCTCCCCACCAGTCGTTGTGATTTAAAGGCATCTCTCTATTAAAAGCTGCAACTCTTCTTTTTTGCTGTTGTTGGCCATGCCAGCAGGGCATGTGGGATCTTAGTTCCCTGAGCAGGGATCAAACCTATGCCCATTTCAGGGCTTCCCTGGTGGCTCAGTGGTAAAGAATCTGCCTGCCAGTGCAGGAGACATGAGTTCAATCCCCAGTCCGAGAAGATCCCACATGTCATGGAGCAACTAAGCCCATGCACCACAACTACTGAGCCTGTGCTCTGGAGCCCGGGAGCTGCAAGCACTGAACCCACGTGCCCTAAAGTTCATGCTCCACAAGGAGAAGCCATTGCAGTGAGAAGCCCATGCAGTGCAACTGAAGAAGAGTCCCTGCTCGATGCAACTAGAGAAAAGCCTGCAAGCAGCCGTGAAGACCCAGCACAGCCAAAAATAAAAATAAATAAGTAAAATTATTAAAAAAAAAAAAAATAAAGCCATGATCATCACAGTGGAGTCTTTGTGGCTGGACCTCTGGGGAAGTCCAAAGACACAACTCTGACCAGGCAACTCTCCACTCAGTTATTCTCTCTGGATAGTGGTACCCCTCCCTTCCTCCCCTTAATCCTTCAGACTACGGTAGTAAGCTACTGGACTTGGGGTCCTTCATCACCCCCTTATGGATTCCCTGAACTCTTCCCACTCTTTGGTAATAGTCCCTTAATGAATCTTTTACCAATTATCCAGTATGACTTTACTACCTGTTTCCCACAAGTATCCTGATGGTATGCCCCTTGCTCTAATTTAAATCTGAGAGGACATACTTTATCAGCATCTCCAGACAGAGTTTGATAGATAGCCCTCCGGAGTCAAACGATAAAGTTAGAAATAATTTCTTCCTTTAACAGTGATTTAACAGTGGACACTATCACAGGGGTTGGCACACTTTTTCCATAAAAAAGCCAGAGAGTAATATTTTAGATCTGGGGGGCCATCCAGTCTCTGTTGTAATTACACTGTAGGGTTTAAGTAAACAGCCATAGACAACATATAAGTGAGTGAATATGGCTGAGTCCCAATAAAACTTTATTTACCAAAACAGGGAATGCACAGATTTGACCCATGGATGATAATTTGTCAGGTATTGCTCTAGTAGAAGTGTGTCCCAAAGATATGGAGAAAAGGCATGTCTTCAAATTTCTTTACTTAAAAAAATTGAGGAAATTCTCAGAAAATCTGTATATTTTGTTCTCGATAAATTATAAGATAACATGACTTCTAGAGGAGGAAAGGAGATGGAAAATAAAGCCAAATGCAAGCTAAGATGAAGGGACGTCTGGCTGAGATATCCAAGCAGGCCAAGAAACTGTAAATGTACTCTTAGAATCACAGTTTACATCAGAAGTAATAAACAGCAGAATTTATACCACAGAAAACTGAATTTCAGGGAAATAGTAAATTTGAGATATATCTTTGAGAATCTGAAGTTGAAAATAATGAGACTGCAGATGGCATGTATGAGGAAGAGAGAAAAGTGATCCAATTCACAAAAAGAAAAGAGATGTGATCCTTAAAAAATCTTTTTAAAAGTAATGACACTGAAACACCAATCAAATCTATAGTAGAACATTCCTGAACTGAAAAAAAAAAAAAAAAAAGACCTAAGATTGCAAAACAAAATGGCATATGCTGTACCAAGCACAATTAGTAATAATAAAAAGAAATGCACAGCTTGACAGAAATGAAAAAATAAATTATAAGTATCCCAAGCAGAAAACAAAACAAAGCAAAGCAAAAATAATGAAAACCATGTTCCTTGCAAATGAGTTTAAAAAAAAAAAAAATTTAAGACAAAATCAGGCTGAGCTGACCTCAAAACTCTCCTTGATAAAAAAATTAAAAATAAGCAACATGCCCCACAATGTGGAAATGGTTAGGTGTACTTACAGTGCAACCAGATGTTAGAATATTATGCAACTATCAAAAGCAATGTAGAGCAGGTGTTTTTAATGAGGTTGGAAAATGCTTATGAAAAAAATGTTTAGAAAGCAAGTCAGACACTAAAAAACACATAATAGGCAAATCGGTATATTACCACATCTATTGTATGTGTTTCTATTGTTTTGCCTACCTGTGTACACAAGTAGAAAAATACCATGAGTGCCATCTGGGAGCAAGACATTTTCATCTCCTTTACCGCTCATAGTTTAATTCTCCCAACAAATGTGTGAAGTAAGTAATATTACAGCCCAGTTAAGGACACTGGGTATCATGGGTGATGGTGAAAATCACTCAGTCATGTCTGACTCTTTGCAACCCCATGGACTATACAGGCCACGAAATTCTCCAGGCCAGAATACTGGAGTGGGTAGCCTTTCCCTTCTCCAGGGGATCTTCCCAGCCCAGGGACTGAACCCAGGTCTCCCACTTTGCCTGCGGATTCTTTACCAGCTGAGCCACAAGGGAAGCCCAGAGAGGTCATGGGTTTATCCAAATCATCCAGAAAGTGGCACAACCAACATCTTATTCCATGAAGACAGAGGCTGAATCCTGGGGAAGGGAGGAGACAGGAGGGACTGCCTGCCTGCTCAGTCACTTCAGTCCTGTCTGACTCTCTGTGACCCTATGGACTGTAACCCACCAGGCTCCTCTGTCCATGGAATTCTCCAGGCAAGAATACTGGAGTGGGATTCCATGCCCTCCTCCAGAGGATCTTCCTCACCCAAGTATCCAACTCGCATCTTCTGTGTCTCCTGCATTGCAGGTGATTTCTTTATCCACTGAGCCACCTGGAAAGCCCAGGTAGTACTAGTGATAAAGAACCCTCCTGTCAATGTGGGAGGCCTAAGAGACATGGGTTCAATCCCTGGGTCAAGAATTTCCCCTGGAGGAGAAAATGGCAACCCATTCCAGTATTGTTGCCTGGAGAATTCCATGGACAGAGGAGTCTGGCGGGCTACAGTTCATAGGGTCACAGAGTCAGACACAACTGAAATGACCACAGATACCCACACACATAGGAGAGACAACAGGAACCTAAGTCCTGTGGCTACACCCCTGGGGTCCCAAGTGCTGTCAACGGTGGTAAAGCTCGTTAGATGGGGCCAGTTTTTCTTTCCCCATGTTGTCCTAAGATTTCCCCCTCAGAACATCAACGACTCATCTTCCTTGGGTACTGAGCTCACCCCTGGAGAGGCTGGAGGAGCCAACAGAATTTAACAGAAACCCCAGAGCTGGTCAACTCAGATGATGACTGATGCTTCATCAATGTGCTGAGACGTGAATTTAATGATGTAACTTCCTTAGACCACAAGGATAACTTTGTTTAAAGAAAACACCAGGAAGAAGGCAACTGTCCCCTGTGTCAGGAAAACAGATCAGGAATCCAGCTACAGAGATCTTACCCAGCTCTGAAATGTTGACCTCTTCTGAAGGAACATTTTATAAAGTCAAATGTTTCTCCTGGGCTTTCTGAGAGACTTAAGGCTTCGGGGACTTTTATAGACAGACATTGGAAAAAGCAGCCAACAAGGGAAAGAGAGTAATAAGAATACCTTCCGCCCAAAAGGGGACCAGTGAAGGAGGGGCCGTGTGTTCTGGACTTTCAAGTTCTCCATGATGTGGGGAGATTTTGCTCATCTGTTCATTCATTCATCCCATCAGTCATTTATTCACCCAATTTTTATAAAGGAGTACCAGACATAGTGTCAGACTCACAGGACGCAGGGAAGAATCAAACCCTGTCCCCACTTCCAAGACCCAACAGTCTGGGAGCAGGGGAGCAAAATAAAAGGGAGAGAAACACAAGGACTGTTGTGTGGTTTAGGAAGCCCACTCTATGCACCAAGCAAGTGGCAGGAATTTTTACATTGTGAAGCCATTTATTTTAATAAAAAACAAAACACATCTGATGTGAATGTTTTACACATACGTAAACATACAAAGGCATGAACTGAATATGTATCACACCAATGGTGTGTGGCTGTCTTTGCGGAAGAAAAAAGAATTAGAAGAACTGAAACATAGGCGATGTCCCACTTATCTTTAAAAATGTCTTTCTAAAAAAGAAGATACAAAATAAATACAACACACAAAGCATGTATTGTGAGGCTGCATTTACGTAATGAATGAAAGTTCACAAACCAGGCTCTGCTGTTAGATTCAGGATAGCAATTCCCTTCTAGTGGGGTGAGGAGGACGGAAAACCAGGAGGGGGCATAGGGGAGGCTGGGAATGCTCTGCTTACGTGTGGTGTTGCCTACATGATTAAGTTCTTTCTGTGAAAATTCAACAGGTGCACAATCACAGAAAAAGTGGCTTTCCTCCTGTATGTTATGTTTTAATAAAAAATGATTGGGAGACAGAGATTAGATAGACAGATAATTGATAGATGAAATTTAGATAGATAATTGATAGATGATATAGATAGATAGGCAGAAGCTTGCTGGAGGATAGAGACATAGATTGAATGAATAGATAGATAGATAGATGGAACAGGGCAAAAAGTGAGCATCTGTTGATTTGGCATGGCAAATATAGGGGTGTTAGCCATAATATCTAGCTAGCTAAATAATATACCTTTCTGTATTTTTTAATATTGTAGTGATGTAAATAATGAAAAATAGAAAAGGCTACTCTAGCTGTAATATATAGTAGGTAGAGACTGAGTCTGACTGATCAACTAGGAAATCATTGCAAGAGGCCAAGTTAGAGAAGATGAGACCTGAAGCAGGAGAATGACCCAGGGATAGAGAGAAAGGGACAGTGAAGAATCCACAGGACCTGATGACCAGGAGCCATCCCTCTTGGTTCCTCTGAGACTTTGAACTCTCCATCAGCATAACCAACACCAGTGCTGTCTACCTAGACAGCATAGTAAAAAGCTGAGACATCACTTTGCCAACAAAGGTCCGTCTAGTCAAAGCTATGGTTTTTCCAGTTGTCATGTATGGATGTGCGAGTTGGACTATAAAGAAAGCTCAGCACCAAAGAATTGATGCTTTCAAACTGTAGTGTTGGAGAAGACTCTTGAGAGTTCCTTGGACTGCAAGGAAATCCAACCAGTCCATCCTAAAGGAGATCAGTCCTGGGTGTTCATTAGAAGGACTGATGCTGAAGCTGAAACTCCAATACTTTGGCCACCTGATGTGAAGAACTGACTCATTTGAAAAGGCCATGATGCTGGGAAAGATTGAGGGCAGGAGGAGAAGGGGACGGATGCCGGGAGCTGGCATATTGCATATTGAGTGCATATTGCATATTGCATATTGAGTACAGTACTTTCCACAGCATCATCTTTCAGGATCTGGAATAGCTCAACTGGAATTATATCACTGCCGGGAGCCAGCATGAGGAACTCCGCCCATGACAAAGGTCATGAGGAAGGAGGCTCGGCATACGCAAAGGCGAGATCGAGCTTCAGGAGTCCCCCTGGAAATTCTCAAGCATCTACCCCCAAAACCAGAGTCTGCCTACTTTCTGCTTTGTGCTTTCACCTACACCTCTGACTTTACAGGGGGCTGTCCCCCACTACCTCTCTCTGAAAAAAGAGTTAGCTTACAGCTCCAGTTAATAATTCCTGGGTGTGACAGTGTTTCAACCTACAAACTCCTTTGGAAGTCCTCTAGCCTGCCTGAATAGGTTTTTCCAGCCACATGTGATTGCTCAGAGCCTCCCAACTGTGAGAGGCAGGAGATGTTCTAAACTGTCTAAACACAGATTCTTTTGAGTAGTTAAAAGATTGATTAGAAATTGTATTGGTGAAGGGTTTTTCACTTATTGGGCCAATGTTTGCTGCTAAGTCTCCATACCCCTTACCTACTGTGTCCTTGGCAGTGATATTGATTAATATAATTGGTGTAAGTAGTGGCTTTAATGTTTGTAACCTTGAACCCTTGAGTTAATTCTTTTTTGTTGTAACTCACCACACCTTTGCCCTATAGAAATGCAACTTTAATGCTTTTGGAGGGTGGCGCCTGACTAATCACCTTTAGAGAAAAATAAGTTTTCTGAAGAAAGGGTCTTAAAATGTTAACAGGCCTCCAGGCCAGAAGATGATGTAAATCACCTGAACTTTTGCATATGATAAGTTTGAAAGCCCAATTTCGATTAGGATCAGGAACTGCTGTCCTTGCATGACTCCCCTCCTTCCCCCATTATCCTCTATGCACAACTTAAGGTATAAAAACTACTTTGGAAAATAAAGTGCGGGCCTTGTTCACCGAAACTTGGTCTCCCCATGTCGCTTGCTCTCTCAAATTCTGGCTGAGTCTCCATCTGGAGCGTGGAACCCGCCATGCTTGCTAATTATGCCTGGGCTTCTAAGATCCAACCGGGGAGGCCTCAGTGTCTCCTCTCCTTCGGGAGAACGGAAGGACACCTGCAGCCTACGTAAGTGGTGCAAACTTCTTGTCTTGAAGTTTTATTGGTCTCCTGCGTAAACCAAGCTACTCAGCCTCTTTTCTCCACTGAATTTTCCTACTGAGCTATCCTCATTCTATTACTCTTTACATCCTTAATTAATGTTTAATTAAGCAGTTGTTTCCTGATCGTCGCCTACGCCGTCTCTCCTTCAAATACCCTGGATCAGCCGGGGCTGGACCCCGGCAGACGACAGAGGATGAGATGGTTGGATGGCATCACGGACTCAATGGACATGAGTTTGAGTAAACTCCAGGAGTTGGTGATGGACAGGGAGGCCTGGCATCCTGCAGTCCATGGCGTCGCAAGGAATTGGACACGACTGAGCAACTAAACTGAACTAAGAACTTGGACCAGACCCGTCATCTGTGGGGTGAGATGTGCTTGGCCCTGAAATCCCCTTCCAAAATGCCTCCCTTTAACCTGCCCTCCTCTGATTTGAATCCTTCCCGCCATGTAAGTCATTCCCCTAGAGCCTTTTAATTGGTGTAAATATTAAACATGAGATTCCCTGGAAGGGATGATCCATGCTTGAACCAGGCCTAATCTGCATGATTAGTTTGTCTGATTAACAAGCTCTCTGTTATCACCTACCTGGAAGGAGACCATGCAGGGTCTAACAGCAGGTAGGCAAAGTCTCAGGGTCAGACACCTGGGCATGAAGCGGGGCGGGGGGTGTGGGGGGGTGGTCCCTGCAGGAAGTGACTTAGAATCACAGGGGCCATAGCAGTGCTTGTCCAGAAGGAGCCAAGGAACGGGAATGCCAGCCCTCACCAGCCACGTTGCAGACATCCACCTGGTGGTGTCCTGTGGGTCCATGCCTCCCACAGAAACATCTGTGAGTCAGAGCACTTCTTCTCTTACTCCCTAGACAGAGGATTCCTGCTTCCCCTCCTCAGAAAGGAGCAAGTCATGAAAGTTTGCCATTCCTCTCCCCATTCTCTAGCTGCCCCATCCTATGGGAAGAAAAATGACTCATCTGACTGGAGAATGGAGAGAGTCCATCCATCCATGGGCCATACTTACCAGAGCAGCATGGATTATATTCTGAATCATGAGAATCTCTGTCCATCTCTTCCTCCTCTACTCTCTCCTCTTAAGATATTCATATTTTCAATACAAGTGAGTCCCCTGTCTCTGCATCCTGCTTCCCGTAGACAAAACTGACCTATGGTCACTTCCTTTTTCTTTCTTAGCCTGCATCTGGTTGAATAAACTCAACTAACCACCCCCCCCCCCACTAGAGGTCTGGGAGAGCAAACCCCCTTTAGCCTAATATCCCCTGAGATGGATTACACTATTGCTTCCAATTCTTGATCCCTTCCTGTATGCTTGCTCTTTGGATGTGCCTTTGGTGTACTTCTCACCCAAGACAGAGTGTATTTCCCTGCACTACTAAGGTTGGGCTTGTCCATAGGATTTGTTTTGGCCAATAGAATGTGGGTAGAAGTGACAGTGTACCAATACAAGCCTCGACGTTAGGAGAAACTCAGGTTTCCCCTCAGGTGCTTCTGTCTGACTTCTGCCCTCGCCGTGAGAAGAGTATGTCCCAGTTGGCCCACTGGTCCATGGATAAGCAGAGACTTGTAAAGCAGAGCTGGGCCCCCAACCTGTAGCTTGGATTCAAGCCCAGCATAGGTGAACTGACCTACAAATAGAAATGTGAGGATTAGTGATTGTTGCTTTAAGACACTGAGTTTGGGAGTGGTTTGTTATGCAGCATTTTCCAGCAAGAACTCACTGATGTATCCCATCATCCTTTGTTCTGCAGTTAAATAGTGAAAACCACTACTTTGAGTTACAGTCTTATATTTTGGCTAAATTCCTGTGTTTTTACTCTATCAGTCAGACCCAGGGAGGGAAATTTCAGAAGTTGTGGAACTAAAGCAGCAAGTCTACGGTAATCATGTGTCCCAGTGGGTCTGCACAATTCTGATTTACACCTCAATATAATTAAAAATAACACTCTCCTTCCCTGAAGTGCATACATTTGGATGTTTAAATTACATAGGCACTCTACTTAAACCCCAGAAGACCCAACATGAACTACAGCCTCCCTACCGTAACCATGGGTGCCCCTTTATGGTCAGTAGATACTACAGAAAATTTCTAAAGCTGTCCTCTGAAAGGCTGGAGGCCTGGACAGTGAATCCCAGGGCAGCAGGTGGGGTAAAAATAATTCTCCTAAATGCAGTCCCTCTATGTAAGGTTTTATAAAAGTGCTATAGGGTATTTTCTGAGAAATAAACTCCTTAATATGACTTCATGGTAAGAGTTCTATTTCCTTTATTCTCTGGAGTCCCAAGAAAGAAAAATATGCCCCCTGGCAGTGTTCCATAAAACTAATGATGTGGGGGAATACGTGAATAATTGCCTGAATTGCGGGGCTACAGATCTATTAGGAAATCTCTTGGCAATATAAGGAAGGGGCTCAGGACAGTTAAATTGGAGTCAAGTGAAATAAACTCCTGCTGCATCAGCTAGACAGCCTTGTGGGTCAAGAGAGCTTCGGCAGCCAACTCCACAACTTGGGAGATTTGGGCTTCCAAAAATTCACTTTTCACAGCAACAGGGACTTAAGATGGGGGAGCAGAGGTGGAAGAAGGGATACATAAGATATTGGCAAGACTTTGCAGAGGCAGAAGGGCAAGACAAAGCAAGGAGAACAGAAACTTGGACTAGTGACCCAAGCAATTTGTTTGAAGTGATGAAGCAGCTATATGTGGTACCTTAAAGGTATGCAAAGAGTCTTGACGCAATGATAGACATCGTTCCCAATGAAGAAGCATCATGCCTGCTTCCTTCCAGGTCAAGAATTAGTCCCCAGTCATGGGCAGTCCAAAGGCGCCTAGTGATCATAAATAGGACAAAGGACCTGAGAAGAAATCACTTGGCAGGATAAAAAATGTTATATCCTAACCTCATTCCAGTATGTGATTCAATGGTTGTTAATTTCCTAAACCATGGTGCTTCATGGTTGTCTGTGGAAAATCACACAAGGTAATCATCATCATCAATCGGAGAAAATCTGGCAATGTTCAATAAATGTTTGATCTCTGCATGATTAAGTTAATATACTTTACAAATATTTACTGAGCATTATTTCTGGGCCATACACTGCCTGAGGGCACTGGAAATGCAGCAGAAGTTAAAGAACCATGGTCTCCATCTCCATGGTACCTTGAGTCTCATTCCTAGGGACACATTAGAATCACTTGGAAACTTTCAATAGAATGCCAAAGCTGAGACTTCCTTGACGGTCAGGTGGTTAAGAATCTGCCTTGCAATGCAGGGGACATGGGTTTGATCCCTGGTTGGGTGGCTAAGATCCCATGTGCTAAAGCCTGAGCACCACAACTACTGAGTCTGTGTGTGTGCCACAACTAAAGAGTCCGTGAATCACAACTAAGACCCAACACAACCAATAAACAAACATTTTTTTTTTAAATATCAATGCCTTGGCCTCGCCCAAGACAAATTACACTAGAAACTTCACTTACAGTTGAAAACCACTTGATTAGTAAGTGGGTAGATAGATAGATAATGAATGATTGAATGAATGAATTCTAAATGTGATGTTTTTCCTTGTCCTTGACATAGTAATATATTGCTTCACAATATCAATCTTGAGAGTCCCTTGAACTGCAAGCAGATCAAACCAGTCCATCCTAAAGGAAATCAGTCCTGAATATTCATTGGAAGGACTGATGCTTAAGCGGAAGCTCCAATAGTTTGGCCACCTGATGTGAAGAACTGACTCACTGTAAAAGACCCTGATGCTGGGCAAGACTGAAGGCAGGAGGAGAAGGGGACCACAGAGGATGAGATGGTTGGATGGCATCACTGACTTGATGGACATGAGTTTGAGCAGGCTCTGGGAGTTGGTGATGGACAGAGAAGCCTGGTGTGCTGCCATCCATGGGGTCACAAAGAGTCGGACACGACTGAGTGACTGAACTGAACTGAATATCAATACTACACTTTCAAAATTACTAGAATGAAAGGAAATAAAGCCATTTAGAGAATGCCAAGTGATGAGATCTACAGATGAATAAATCAAGGTGAAGTTCAATGTGCTGTGTACTAAAAAGTCCTTTCTCACCCACTCCATTCTCAGCCAACAGAAGATGACTGATACTTAGAGCATCAGAGACCAGATTATTCTTCCAGGGTCATATAGAGATTTGGATCAAAGTCTTCAAATCCTAGCAAAGTAGACCCTCAGTTTACACAGCCCAGGACACCAATCCACATCCTTTATCGGCAGGCATTTGGTGCTGAATTGCACATGTGTTGACACAACTTGATAAATCATATTTCTCCCAGCTGCCTCTCTACCTGAGATCTCCTCTTTAAATTCACCTTTTAAATACCCGGCAACCAGAGTGATCTTTCCAAAACAAAAACTTGCCTGTGTTGGTCCCCTGAAACCCATCAATGGCTTTACATGGGGTTTAAAGGTTAAATCTAAATCCTTTATGAGGCTCTAAACAATCTAGCCTCGGCTTTCTCCTCCAGCCCCATCTCTCTCTTCTCCCTGTTCTTCAATTCCTCCATTTAATGGCATCCTCAGTTCCTCCTGGCTTCTTGCTGTCTCTCACTTCCTGTTGTTGAACATCCTTTTTCATCCTCAGAAACTCAGCTGACCGCCCACCCCAGTCCTATCTTTGAAAGTGAAAAGTGAAAGTGTTAGTCACTCAGTCATGTCTGACTCTTTGAGACTCCATGGCCTGTAGCCCACCAGGTTCGTCTGTCCGTGGGAATTTCTGGGCAAGAATACTAGAGTGGGTTGCCATTCCCTACTCCAGGGGATCTTCCCAACCCAGGAATCGAGCCTGCATCTCCTGCATTGCATGCAGATTCTTTACTGTCTGAGCCACCAGAGAAGTCCTATATTTACCCATCTGCCAGTCCTTTATTCCTCAGGTCTGGCTGAGGCACTCTGCTATATCCTCCAGCACAGTATCCCCCTCTAACCCTCTAATCTGTCACTTAAAATGCAGTGTTTTATTGACTTGATCAATTTCCTGTCCTCCCGTAGCCTGAAAGATCAGAAAAGACAAAGCTCGGGTCAGCCTTGTCTGTGGCTGAATTTCCGGAACCTAGTTTAGTGTCCGCCCCTTGAGAAAGACTTTTTTTCTAATTATTATTTTTATTTTTTATTGGAATATAATTGCTTTACAATGTCATGTTGGTTTCTGCTATACAGCATCATGAATGAGCTATATGTAGGCTTATCTCCCCTCCCTGTTAAGCCCCTCTCCCACCCCCACCCCATCTCACCCCTCTAGGTGAGAGAACATCACAGAGCTGAGTTCCCTGTGCTGTACAGCTGGTTCACACTAGTTACCTATTTTACACATGGCAGTGTTTATATGTCAATGCTACTCTTTCAATTCATCCCACCTTCTCCTTCCCTACCCTATGTCCACAAGAATAAAGCAGGCTTACAATGTCAAATAAATGCTCAAGCAGAAAACAATTGCTTATTCACTTAACATACGTTAACTGAGGGCTTACAATGTGTCAGACACAGTTCTCAGTGAGCTGGATGCATCAATAAACAGGTCAATCCTGCCTTGATTGAGCTGACTTTCCAGACACACAGACATTTACTTGTGTATTCAGCAAACATGTATTGGGCAAAGAATCGCAGCACACATGCACACCCAAAGAAGAAAAAACAGGGTGGCCTGGCTGACCATGAGTGACAGGTCAGCATTCAAATATTTTGCTTGCTTTTAATTACTGCCTCAATGGGGGAAAAAAAACAGTTATCATTTTAGTGCTACAGTCCTAGAGTCATTTATCTACTTAATGTTTTTCTGTAAAACTTCTCACCATTTAATTTACATATAATATGCTAATATGCTGTATGTAATCCCTACAGTCTGTGCTCATTCAAGGCTTGAGGAATTAAATAAATGAATGAGGAGTTTATTCAACAGCAAAACTTGCAAACAGGTGAGAAAAGGAGTCTTAATGATGAGTCTACGCAATGCAAAAGAGAGAAAGATAATTTTTTGTTTTCAAACAGTCTGAAAAGGGTGAAACGGTTTGCAAAATTTGGAGAACCAAGAGTTCTGGTTGATCTTTATGATTCAGGGCAGAAAGCTGAGCAAATGACAGCCTGTCTCATGTTTGAACATAAGGTTATTTACATAGTGGCCTAATTATTATGTCTCAATATAGGAAAAATGGCAAGTGTTTTTCTCCTCTCTTTGCCTTAATGCTCCAAGGGTAATAAGTTGTTAGTTTTATTCTTAATTGGTACATGCTTCTTCTCATTTCTTTTCTTTAAAAAAAAATCAATATGTGGTTTGTGATATCTTTTATGGAGATTAAAGAACTGCGCCTGACTTATGATTTTTATTATTGTGATAATCTCTCAGCATTTATTCTTTAAAGGGTCCTCATGTAAGGCAGATTCGTGGTCAATTTTCTGCAATAGCAAATGTCAAGCCATTTCTAAACTTATAATCATGTGAAAAGTATAACCGATTCAGGCTACGCTTGATTTAAAAAAAAAAAAAAAAAAGCACTGCCTCTTTTGCAAAAACCATGATCTGCCGAGGCGGGACTCCCAATGTCTTGGAAATGTTGTGCCCGGCCACTGCCCTGGCCTCCCCCACTGAGCTTCGGGAAGTGGCGGCTGTTCTTCCCAGCGAGTCTGGCCAGAGGCAGAGGCCACTGGTAACTTTAACCCCACGTGGGCAGGCCCTCATCAGAGCCTCTCTCCAACCCTAAAATTAACTGGTAATTTTTTGGAAGGGGAAGTGGACACAAAAGCGTGGGGCCATGTTTGCTCTTCAGAGCCCAAAGGAAACAGGATTCTGAGAACTGACTCCTTGGACCCGAAAACAGACATCCTTGAGGGAGTTCAAGGGCACAAGAGGTCCCCTAGCCTGATCTGCAGTAATCAGAGCTGTGTGTTCAGAGTTCCGCACGCTCTGAAGGAGGTGGCGTGGACCAGAGGTCACTCTGGGAGGGAGGAGGGCAGATCGTGGGAAAGTCTGAAATCTATCAGTAACCGAGTATGTGACCGAGGCTAGGTTCCGGTAAAGCCCTACCTACAAACCTGACCCACGTTCCCTGTGCTCCCTCATGGTGCCTGCATGGACTGAACAGTGAGCCACAATTTAACATCTGCAAAAACTGCGTGATGTGGGCATTGATTTTGTGCCCATTTTATAGATGATAAAGTCAAGGCTCCAAGAAGCGAATTAACCTTCCCAAGATCACACAGGCAAGTGACTGGGCTGAGATACACAAGCTGTCTGTGCTAGGTCTCATGCTATCTTTACTATGCCAAATACCACAAGTGCAAAGAAAGCAGCAGGACTCAGCCCAGTGCCCTGCGAAGACCTAGAGGGCTGCGATGTGAGAGGGAGTGGGAGGGGGCTTAAGAGGGAGGGGATATATATATACTTAGAGCTGATTCATGTTGTTGTACAGCAGAAACTAACACAACATTGTAAAGCAATTATCTTCCAATTAAAACATAAATTTTTTTTAAAAAAAGAAGGTAGCAGGAGTAATGGTGAAGAGTGTGGACCCTGGAGCTAGGCAGCCTGGATTCCAGTTCTGGCTCTGTCCCTTGGTAGCTGTGTGACCTTGGGTAAGTTACTCAACCTCCCTGGGCCCCCGTTTCCCCTTCTGTAAAACAGGGACAAAAGCCGTATCTTTCTCAGGCCACGCCTTAATTAGAAACTTGGAACTTTGAGTGCACCCAGCCTGCTCTCATCCTCCAGGCTGAGTTCATGATCCATCATGCCTACATGATGAAGCCTCCATAAAAATCTCAAAAGTAGGATTTGGAGAACTTCTGGCCTTCCAAATATTAGAAAGCACACCTGAATTCTAAGGGGATGAGTTTCTGTTCTTGGGACTCATCCTACATGTCTCCTCATCTGACTGTTCATCTCTATCCTTTTGACATCCCATATTATAGAATAAACTGGTAAACATTAAAAAGTTAGTATCTTTCTCATTGAGTGATTAGAGGAATTTAAATGCGTCAATATTTATCAAATACTTAGAAGACTGCATGGTACCTAGGAAGACTGTTTACCTGCTTCATGCTTGTTCAGTAAATAAATCAAGAAAGGGATCTTTTCATTCTCACCATCATACACCTCACTTTCCAGTCCCTGAGTTCACAACACACCTTCCGTTTTCCTAACATCACAGCATCTATAAAGTGCTGTCGCTGCCATGACTTCTTACTTTCACGACAGCTGTCTGGTGAATGAAGACAGTATCCATGTTATAGAAGATGCCTCAGAGAACTGACAACGTGAGGGCCTTCCAAGGTCATTGAGCAGGTTAATAAAGAGCAAGGACTCCAACTCAATCTTTCTGACCTTGAATCCTGAACTCCACAAACACCCCCAAATAAGAGCATGAACTTCAGGACTTTATGGATGAAAGCTTGGCATTGCATCCACCTGGGACCTCAGGACAGACTCCTGTCAACATCTTGCCCTGGCTCTCGATTTTATGGGCTCTGGGGACAGTGACTTTCGGTTATGAACACTGTTGTGAACTCCCCGCTGTGTGTCTCTCCTCTGAACTCAGGAAATGGAAGTTCCTCAAGTGTTGACACGTTCTTGATCGCTTTGTACAGAAGACATGTAGCATTCTCCTTTTGCACGTAGGACAAACGGAAGCTTCAAGTGTGTGAGTGATTTATCCAAAAGTCACATGAGTCCAGTGAGTAGGGAACTACATCAAGAGAAACAGTTTCCAGTTAATTTTATGAACATTATATGTATTGCCCAATATGAGTGTTCAGCCCCATGGTTCCCTGTTTTTTGTGCAATCAATGACCCAGATTCTAAGGAAGTTGGACTAGGGCAAAGGGGAGATAGGGAAAAGTAAGAGTAAATGAAATGCACTCAGTTTGGTTTGAAGGAGAGGTGAAGAATCTGGAAGCAGATGGAGGAGGTTTGAGGAATAGAAGAAATCAAGAATGTCAGTGTCCTTGGGAGGAACTAAAGCCAGAGTTTTCAAGAACAGAGAAAAGTGACTGATGGCCATTCTCATGGAAACTCTACAGCCACCAGGAAGACTTGAACTCTCAGAGGCAATCCTGATGTCTTAATGCTGCTTGTGATTCCAAAATAAATTGTCCGGTGCTCAGGATCTGATCCATTCCTCTGTTGGGGAAACTGAGAAGCAAGATCCGTGGGTCCTAGACTCCATCCTAGTTGGTTAAATCCCAGGTCCATGACCACAAGCCTGATTCTGGATCCCTCTCCCTCTCCAAGGGTTGATGCCTAAGCTCCTGATCCTCCCCAATCAGGTTAGGACCACAGTCTGACACTTGAGGGATGGACAATAAAAATGCCCACGTTTCAAATGCATGTCTTCTACAAGTTTCTGGTGACAAAGTCAATACAAGTTTATTTGAAAAAAAAAAAAAACTTGGATCTGCTGGCATATACATATATTCTGCAATAAATCAAAAGGTAATTTTTCATCAGTGGTATCATTCAAAGGCTAATAGATCAGAAGAAAGACTTGGTTTTATTTGTGTACTTTTTTGTACTCTTTTAAACTGAAAATTAGGCTCATGTGTCACTGTGTGTGTGTGTGTGTCCATATACATATGTACAGAAGGTATATGGGACATGTAATTGCAGGAAATTTTGTCTTTGTGTTGTCATCAATTTACTTCTCTGGACTGAGAGAGAGATAAGGGAACATGATAATAATGATCTATCAAACAATTTGAAAACTAAATAAAAAAATAAAATCAACAATGATCACACCATTCAGATATGTACAGCCTTATCATTGTAGTATACATCCTTCATGCCTAAATAATGAGGATAATTTTATATCCAAATTCTAAAATCTCTTTTTTATTTATTCTTACTTTTTAATTTTTTACCATTGATGCTCTTTCATATTTAGATATTCTTTAAAAGCATCCTTTTAATAGTCTTTAATGAGTCTTTCTCCAAAGTAATTTTTAATTTTTTTATTTTATTAAAGTGTAGATAATGTACAATATTATATATTAGAGGTGTTCTATGTATGGATTCACAATTTTTAAAGATTATACTCCATTTATAATTATCATAGAGTATTGGCTATATTCCTTGTGTTGTAAACTATATCCTTGCAGCTTATTTTCGACAAAATAGTTTGTTCCTCTTAATTCCCCTATCCCTATATTGCCCCTCCCCAGTTTCTCCCCACTGGTAACCACTAGTTTGTTCTCTGTATCTGTGAGTTTGTTTCTTTTTTATTATAGTCACTAGTTTGTTTTATTTTTTGGATTCCACATATAAGTGACATCACGCAATATTTGTCTTTCTCTGTCTGACACTACCCCAGGCATAGCTGATCATTCATTGAGCGTTTTCCCCTGTGCTCATGCCTCCCACGGCTTCCGTTGAGAAGCCTAGATGAGTACACATACACAATGCATTTAGCACTGTGATGGAGTGTATAACCAGAAGGGGTTTTGTCTGAGACTACATACACAACCACTTTCCTTCTAGACGTAATGCAATTTCTTTAGCCTACCTTCTTTGGTAGAATATTTGTACTGTTCCATGATTTTCACTGTTAAATAACCCTGTCATGAACCTCTTCATCCATAAATCTCTGTGTTTCTGAATGCTTCCATCAGCGGAAACTCTTAACCAAAGAATTTTTTGAGGCATAAGAATTTAAAAACTGTTCAGGCTCCTGATAACATTTCCTTAAGTGAAAGGAAGGAACAGGGCTTGTTTGAGAGGTTAGCTTTCAGATCTCATTGTTCACTTACCTTTATTTTATTCCACGGAAGAGAATTTTTCCAGTCTGTTAGCCATGTACAGGCACCCCACTGCAGTACTCTTGCCTGAAAAATCCCATAGACGGAGGAACCTGGTGGGCTGCAGTCCACGGGGTCGCTAGGAGTCGGACACAACTGAGCGACTTAACTTTCACTTTTCACTTTCATGCATTGAAGAAGGAAATGGCAACCCACTCCAGTGTTCTTACCTGGAGAATCCCAGGGATGGGGGAGCCTGGTGGGCTTCCGTCTATGGGGTTGCACAGTGTCGGACACACTTAGCAGCAGCAGTGTACATTTCTTAATGGTCAGCACATCGTTTTACAAAACCAACCTCACTGATACAATAGTATCTCTGATGCTCCTTTAGCATAGATGTGGAATCCTCTTTAAAATTCAGCAGCACTCTTGTCTGGAGAAGTGAGCTGCTCTTCTGAAACGAGGGTGCACTTCAGGATTGCAGCAGGGAGGGCTCTGGGAGGAAACAGATGGTGCACTCAGTGGGGGTAATTGAGGAGAGTTTATTAAAGGGACATTCCCAAGAGTGAGAGCAAGATGAAGGGGTCCTGGAAGAGCTAGTGCAGCACAGCATGGGGGGCTAGGATCACTGAGGAGCCTTAACCTTCCCAAGCTACAGGGGAGGAAGCAGTTGCAGGAACTTCGGGAAAGCAGCTGTAGCTGATAGAGAGGACCACTGGGCAGGAGGAGCCATGCTGGAGGGAGGTGGCCAGCCCTCAGGGTCTCTGCAAGGAGAAAGCCAGGGCATCAATTATACTGACTCCACACCCATTTCTTCTGGTCTCCATGCCTCCCACCGGCCAATCCAAGCAGAAGACAGAGAGGAGGAGGAAGCCCCACCAGGTAATTGAACAGCCTCCTGAAACACAGAGCAGTGTGGGGAAGGGATCTGGAGAGGGGCACATGGAAAGCATCCAGACATCATGTGCCATCTGCTGGTTTTGACCTTTCTGTTCTTTACTGAGCCCACCAGAATGGAAACTCCACCTTGGAGGGAACTGGGACTCCATCAGCCTGGCTCACAGTGGGTTCCCAGCACATGGCTCCTAACAAGTGTCCAATAAATGCCTGATGAATACAATATGCATGAATGGATGAACTCCAAACCAGCCCTGATAGTTCCTGAAGCTTCTATCCAAGAAGCCCCTTGTAGAAATCTACAGATCCCCACAAGAAAATCCTATTTCTTGTTCCCTTAATATTAGCTGGCAACATGGGCTTGACAAGCCACCCTTACCCCAACCCTCTACCAGTTCTGGGTCTCAGAACAGAAGTGTTCGGAATTTCTGCCCACCCCTCCTCCATCTTTCCTCCCCTAAGAAAACCCATCTTAGAGATATGCTTAGTCACTGCTTCTGAACAGGACTCTTACAGTGATGGGCAGGGGCCCAGGGGCTGCTCTCGCCCACCACCTTGCCTGACAGTGGACTGGCTTCCTGAGAACCACCAAGACAACTTATGAAATTCCTGGATCCTGACCCCAGGGGTTTGGATGCAGTAGCTCAGATGAGATCTGCCATTCAGCACATTTTTGCTTTTCAGAAGACTTCAAGGTCATTGAGAGGATCAGCTCTGCTTCCTGGCAACCTGGGACTCTCAGTGCTGAGCCCAGGAAAGTCCTAAGGGAACGAGGCTGCATCCATCGCCCTACCTACTACTGCATTGAGCCCACTGCACTGTCTTTTCCTGATTCCTGGAAGCTGTGGCCTTTTCTCTTGGTAAAGCAACATGAGAGTGTGTGCATGTGCCTCTGTGTGTGTGTGTGTGTGTGTGTGTGTGTGTGTGTGTGAAATTTACAGGTTTAGCAACTGACTCCCACTCTGTATATTGAGCCCTGAAAGACAGGGACCTTGGCCATGTTCACCAAAGTCTCCCCAGCATGGAGAATGGCATCTTGGCATGTGAGAAGGGCTCACCAAATTTTGAGAAATCAGTAAACAAATCATGAATGGATACTGAATAGGGACATAAACTCTAGAGTACTTGCCACATACTAGTCACAACATATTTCCTCTGCCCTCTTAACAGATTTTGAAGTGTACAATATTGTTAATTACAGGCACAACCTTGGAGAGCAGATCTCCAAAATGTATTCATCATACAGAAATTAAATCGTGTACCCCTTTATTAGCAACTTTCCATTTTAGCCCCTGGAAAACACTCTTCTATTCTTTGCTTCTATGACTTTGACTATTTCAGATGTCTCATATAAGTAGAACTGTGTAATATTTTATTTTATCAGAATCCCAGGTGATTTATAATGAGATCAGAAAAAAATTAAAAGTTTTTTTTTTTAGAAGATTTGCCCAAAACAAAAGAACCAGTATTTAGAGTACAACGGAAGGAGACTATTCAAGAATTTCTTTTTTGACAAAAATTAACAATTGGGGGTATAAATCTGCAGTATGAGCATCATAGCAGCCAAGACAAAGAGGCAACTCAGATAAGATACAAGTTTGTTATATGCAGAAAGCAGCCTGGTGTCTCAGCCCGTGCCTCAGGTGAACAGGAAGGTATTATGACTCCCACTTGGCCTCAGCAGATCTGCTTGAAAGAAATGACTCAGCATTCAACTTTTGTTGCATGTGGTCCACTCAGACCCCTGTCTCTTCTTCCTCTATCTGCAATCCTATCAATTACTTCCCATTAGGAGCTGGCTTAAAACAACATTTAAAACACTAAGATCATAGCATCCGGTCCCATCACTTCATGACAAATAGATCGGGAACAATGGAAACAGTGACAGACTCTTTTCTTGAGCTCCAAAATCACTGCAGATGGTGACTGCAGTCATGAAATTAAAAGACGCTTGCTCCTTGGAAGAAAAGATATGACAAACCTAGACAGCATATTAAAAAACAGAGACATTACTTTCCTGACAAAGGTCCATCTAGTCAAGGCTATGGTTTTTCCAGTAGTCATGTACAGATGTGAGAGTTGGACCAAAAAGAAGACTAAGCACCGAAGAATTGATGCTTTTTAACTGTGATGTTGGAGAAGACTCTTGAGAGTTCCTTGGACTACAAGGAGATTAAACCAGTCCATCCCAAAGGAAATCAACCCTGAATATTCATTGGAAGGACTGATGCTTAAGCTGAAGCTCCAATACTTTGGCCACCTGATGCGAAGAACTGACTGATTTGAAAAGACCCTGATGCTGGGAAAGATTGAAGGCAGGAGGAGAAGGGGACAACAGAGGATGAGATGGTTGGATGGCATCACCGACTCAATGGACTTGAGTTTGAACAAGCTCCAGGAGTTGGTGATGGACAGGGAAGCCTGGCATGCTGCAGTCCATGGGGTCACAAAGAGTTGGACATGACTGAGTGACTGAACTGAACTGAGAAGGAGAATACCTGGGGCTTTATAGTTTTCCTTTCTATAGCCAAGGTGATGAATAGGATGAGATAGTGCTCATCTCCTGGGTGGGCC
Organism: Bubalus bubalis; assembly: GCF_019923935.1. Classification (NCBI taxonomy): domain Eukaryota; kingdom Metazoa; phylum Chordata; class Mammalia; order Artiodactyla; family Bovidae; genus Bubalus; species Bubalus bubalis. The sequence continues at coordinate 14,511,755 of NC_059170.1, read as the reverse complement.
AGATACATTCTGAGACCACTGTGAGATTTCCTGTCAGGAATCACTTTACAAATGTAGCCTGCCTCCTCTGAAGTACCAGGACTCTGAAGGAGATATGCCCTGGGGAGACCCAGGGAATTTAGAGGCAGGAAACACCACAACTGGGAGCAACCTCCCAAAGGCAAGGGTCGTCCCCCTAGGAAATAGCAAACTCACTCAACACAGAAGGCTCCAAGAGGCTGTACATGAATGCTGCTTGTGTACTAAGTCACTTCAGTCGAGTTCAATTCTTTGCGACCCTATGGACGGTAGCCTACCAGGCTCCTCTGTCCATGGGATTCTCCAGGCAAGAATACTGGAGTGAGCTGCCATGCCTTCCTCCAGGAATCTTCTCGACCCAAGGATGGAACCCACATCTCTTAGGTCTCTCGCTTTGGCAGGCGGGTTCTTTACCACTAGCACCACCTGGGAAGCAAATACTGATTGATCCTTTGCTCAGCCTAGAAGAGGGAGGCAGCTGCAGCCCAGGGTGTGGGCTGCTTAGAAGCTGGGAAGGGGTCAGACCAGAAGCTTCCATGGCATGCTACTGTACTGCCTCTAGGAGGTGCCCTAGTGCAGTGGGAGGACCTTTGGAATCCACTGAAGTGAAGTGAAGTGAAAGTCCCTCAACTGTGTCCGACTCTTTGCGACCCCATGGGCTACAGTCCATGGAATTCTCCAGGCCAGAATACTGGAGGGGGTAGCCTTTCCCTTCTCCAGGGGATCTTCCCAACCCAGGGATCGAACTCAGGCCTTCCACATTGCAGGCAGATTCTCTACCAGCTGAGCTACATGGGAAACCCAAGAATACTGGAGGGGGTAGCCTTTCCCTTCTCCAGTGGATCTTCCCAACCCAGGAATCGAACCAGGGTCTCCTGCATTGCAGTTGGGTTCTTTACCAATTGAGCTATCAGGGAAGCCCTGGAATCCACTGAACTTAGATTCAAATCTACCTCTCCTACTCATTAGCCCTTGTCCTCCCACAAATGACTTTATTTCTCTTTAGCCAGTTTTTCCTCCTTCAGCAGAACAAGGTCTTTCTCATCCTCCCTGGGCAGGGGGTCAGAATGTAGGTCTAGAACCCGGATACTGGAGCTGAACTTTGTTTACCAATGGGGTGCCCTTGGGCAAGGACCTTTATGCTCTTGTCTTGATCTCCATCCTATGACTGAAATAAACACCTGTCATACACTAAGTACATTGTGGATGTAACTCTTTTTGTTCTCCAATGTTTGGGGCTTGTCCTGAGGCTCATGGAAGAGTGTAGACAGCACTGGGCTCAACTGTCAGAGTCTGAGCCCTGGGGGAAGTCAGACCCTGAGCATAAACCCCCTTGGAGGGCCGGGTCCCTGCTCCAAATCCTCCAAGTGTTCCTGGGCCAGCTCAATGGGGAAGGTCCAGGCCAAGCCTTTTCCCTGGATGCAACAGACAGAAGAGACTGCGCTGGAGAGGAGCTGGCCAGTGCCTGCCCCCCAGGGAGTCAGCGAAGCAGAAATAGGAAGCCCGGGGCTGGTATTTACAGTAACTCCTCAGCCCCTGACCACAGTGTCTTGTCTGTGGCGCATTTATTTTGGGGACAAACACTGAAGTCATTGCTGCCCGAAAGTGCTCTGGGCCGGCCCGCCTCACCTCTGCTTTCCCAGAGGAGCTGTGGGGCGAGGGAACCAGACCCGCAGGCAGGCCCAGAGGTGCCCCCAGTCTGGGAGGCCGACCACAGGCGGGCTCAAGCCCAGGCCTGGGATCAGACTCGGGCTCCCAGAGAGACTTTCAGAGGTAGTCAGTCCAGCAGGAAGCTCTGAGGAGGCGGGAGGAGGAGGGGCAGCCCCATCCCACCCACTCCTGCCCCGGGTCTCACTTTCCTTTTCCTCCAAGAGTTGCCTCAGCCTGTCTTCCTGGCTCTTAGGCCTCTGCTCTCTTCATTTCTCATAACTTAGCAGGAAAAGAGGAAGTAGATTCTTCAAAACCTCTCGCTGGCCTTGATGGGCACACTCCCAGGCCTGGGGTCCAACCTAGATGGACCTCTGTTAATCTGCTCCCTGGGCAGAATGACAGGAAGTCCTAAAAGGCCTTGATGCTAGACAACTTTGGGTAGCAGGGGTCACTGAAGTTCTCCCCAGGTAGGCATAGGTCTCTACCGGTGAAAAGGTTGTCTTTCTGTGAGGTTGCCCTGGCCAGAGCCTCCTTCCTGCCCTGGCGTACTGCAACCCTACCCCACATGCCTGCCCTATCCCCACCCTCCCAGGCCAAAGAATCCTGGTCGGCCCCATTCTCACAATGCGACTTTCATTCTCCAGCTGCAAAATGGAGAGACTGACCAGGGCACTGGCTTATATCTGTCTTTATCTTTAAAGAAAAACCTTCCACCAAATCCCACTTACTACCACAGGACTTTTCTAAAGGCAAGCGAGGACTACAGCAACATCTACTTGCCAGCATCCCTATCCTCCTTCCAAAATCTAAGGAATCCCTTAGATAGAGCTGCCATAGACAGTTGTGCAGGTCGCACACTGCACAACCTTAGGAGATGCCGTTCATATTGTAGACTGTGAGGATGACTTTTCCCAGGGTTGTTCAGAGTACCATCAACCATGGTGGCTCCATCTATAGAGTATCACAAAAAAGAAAGCTCAAACCACTGGACTTAGATCATTACACTGCAAGCTTGGCAAGCTGACTCCCTGTTCCAGTTACATTCAGCTACTACTGCACTTCACTAACTCTTACCAAAGTGTGAGTACATAAGGACTTAAACCCACTAATATTCCTTAGTGGTATCTGTACACTCATTGAACACATTAAAAGCCATTTTAATGCCCTTTTTTTTCTTTTTCTTTTTTCTTTTTGATTGGAGTATAATTGCTTTAGGGGCCTCCCAGGTGGCACAGAGGTAAAGAATCCCCTGCCAATGCAGGAGACGTGGGTTCAATCCTTAGGTCTGGAAGATCCCCTAGCAGAGAAAACGGCAACGCAGTATTCTTGCCTGGAATATTTCATGGGTAGAAGAGTCTGGTAAGCTACAGTCCATGGGGTTCCAAGGACCTGGACTGAGCACACACGCAAAATTGCCTTACAATGTTGTGTTGGTTTCCTTTATACAATGAAATGAATCAGCCATATGTATACATATGTCCCCTGTCTCTTGTACCTCCCTCCCAGTCCCCTCATCCCACCCCTCTAGGTCATCACAGAGCACCAAGCTGAGTTCCCTGCGCTATATAGCACCTTCCCACTAGCTATCTCTTTTACACATGCTGCTGCTGCTAAGTCACTTCAGTCATGTCCGACTCTGTGCGACCCCATAGACGGCAGCCCAGCAGGCTCCCCCATCCCTGGGATTCTCCAGGCAAGAATACTGGAGTGGGTTGCCATTGCCTTCTCCAACGCATGAAAGTGAAAAGTGAAAGTGAAGTCGCTCAGTCGTGTCTGACTCTTCGTGACCCCATGGACTGCAGCCTACCAGGCTCCTCCATCCATGGCATTTTCCAGGCAAGAGTACTGGAGTGGGGTGCCATTGCCTTCTCCGATTTTACACATAGTAGTGTTTCTATGTCAATGCTCATTTCACTTTGTTCTGCCCTCTCCTTGCCCCTGTGATTAAAGTTCATAGCATTGCCTAAGGGAGGAAAAAGATGCCAATGGTCCAGGAGTCTTCCTTGTGCCTGACAATTTATTCCAGAACACAAATGCCCTGCCAGTCTGTGACTGGTCCTTTCTTAAGGCCAAGAATTATGCCTCTTGGGCATTTTTACTTCCCCAGAAGACAATGTCTTTTCCCTAAACCAAGGACAGGAAGAAAACTGATTTATCCACCCCCTTCTTGGGGCCAGAAATTGCTTTAGCAGAGTAACCAGCATCATCTCATTTATTTTGACTACCACCCCCTAGGTTCTCACTGTCACTTTTGACAACAAAAAAGTGAGCCCTAAGAGCATTTGAGCATCTTGTCCCAAATGACCAGCTGATTAGGAAGCAAATCCCTGGGTAGGGCTCATATCTCTGCAAGCCCAAACCCTGTCCTTGCTCGCCATTCAGTGGAATCCCACCCATGTGCTGCACATCAGAATCCCCTGGGGGTTTTATTGAAATGTATGTTCCACCTGAAATCTGAATTTCTGAAAGGGGAAATTCCTTAATTCTCTAGAGGATTCTGACGCATAACCTGGTTTGGAGACTGTTTTGGAAGGTAAATATGCAGTAAACATAAACTCTCATAGCCCACCTTCCATAACCTTGTTCATGCATTCTCCTCTGCTTAGGGGGATGTCTTCTATCTTTCATCCTCCAGGGCCCAAATCTAATTCATCCTTTCATACGAAACCTTCTTGGACTCCTCATCCTCTCCTCTGTTTCCTGTAATTATCTCTTTGGGCCTCCCTAACCCACTACTCACAGTACACCTCAGTCCCCAACCTTTTTGACACCAGGTACCAGTTTTGTGGAAAACAGTTTTTCCATGGGCCGAGGGTAGTGGTGATGCGGGCAGGAGATGGTTTCAGTTTCACCCGCCGCTCACCTCCTACAGTGAGCCTGTCTCCTAACAGGCCACAGGCCAGTACCAGCCCATGGCCAGTGTTGGGGACCCTTGTCATACAGGATATCTGCTTGCTTTTGCCTCCCTGAACTTTGGAACTCCTCCTAGACAAAGCTTGAGTCTTACATTTGCATCTCCATTCACCTGCATCATCGCGACAGACACTAGACACCTGGACAGAGCCTAGATGAGAATCCAAAAGCATTCACTGTATGTGGTTGGTTGGACTGAGTTGGTTGATCAATACACTTCATTAGAAACTGGTTTATATGTGCTCAGCCTGTGGCCTTCTCAAACCCCTTGACTACTTCAGGTTTCTTTGCCTTTAATGACCCAAATCCCTGGACCAGAAAAAAAAATTCTCTCTCCAACTCATCCACCTGGTGAATTTCTCTGGCTACTTCAAGCATCATCTCCTGTACAGACTCATTCCCAACCAGGCAGCAATTATTATATCTGCCCCTGTGAAACCTCAGCTAAGATAGTACCTCCCCCAAGTATTGTATATTTTCTTGTACACCTTGGTGGCTCAGGGGTAAAGAATCCACCTGCCAGGGCAGGAGACTTGGGTTTGAGCCCGGGGTTGGAAAGATCCCCTGGAGAAAGAAATGGCAACCCACTCCAGTATTCTTGCCTGGGAAATCCATGGACAGAGGGAGCCTAGCGGGCTTCAGTTCATGGAATCATGAAAGAGTTGGACATGACTTAGCAACTAAACAACAATGACCACTTTCCCACTGAGCTACGGCGTTCCTGACAGCATTATGTCTACTTCATTTTGTATTTCTGCAGCCTTAACACTTGTCAAGGCACATATAGAGGCTAATACAAAGAATGAATGAATGAACTAACCAATGAAGGGAAAAATAACTTGGTATCAAGTGACACTGCTTGCCCAACAGGTAGGTCAGTCTTTCTCCCTAGAGTTAGGGTCCCAGAGCATAAACAAAGAGCAGCTGCCAACTACCCAGACCTGGGCTACACAGATTTTTATGGGAGTCTTTTGGTAATTCTAGGTAGAAAAGGCTGTCTCTAAAACCAGATATCTTTCTGCCTGCCAGTGGGGCAGGGGTCACCATTGGTCCTGCTGCCCAATACCTGGTACCCAGGGACATAGTGAAAGAGTCTTATCCATCATCTTTTCCTCATCACCTCCTCCCTCCTGTGAGATGCATCTTTGGTAACATGCTTCTGACTACTGGAGACATTTCCAGAAATGGACCCCAGAGTGCAACAGTGACCCTCATGAAGGCAGCTCATATGGCAAAGCAAGGTCCTTACAAGGACCTCTCCCTCCATCCCTCCCCTGCCCAAGTTCCACAAGCATCAGACAGTGACAAACACCCGAGCCTCTGGGAGTTCATCAACATGTTCCAGATCCAAGTCACAATGGTCAATGTCTCTCCCCATTTTTACCCATAATCAGCAACAAATGCAGCAAAGACTGAACTTGCTTTTCTAGTACTTTTTAAGAGACCTTTAACCACAGAATTTTTATTAGCTCTCTCTCTCTCTCTTTTATATTTGGTCATTTAACAAATGAGAAAATCCCAACAAATGGAAGTCAGATGTGTGTGCAAGGACCATCGAAAGCCGTGATATTTTTATCATGTCTGTTTTTATTTATTCAGTCTCCTTTGCTCTCTAGTCATGGGGTTCCAGTGTTTCCTCATTATTTTGAAAGCCAGGAGATGTTGGCTTGTGGGGTGAGCTGATTCTCCAGCAGCCCATAAGTGTACCAGTTCTAGATGCTTCTTTGTTGGGAAGACAAGGGAAGCGTGTGAAATGAGAATCTCTAGTCCATCACAATCAAATCTGGTTCATGGACAATCTGGTCCATGACTCAATCAAATATGCCATCTTGTATATACAATTAAGCTCTGATATATATCATAATTGTGAAACTGGCACAATTTTGTGTCTCATTACGATAAATGGTGTGATTAGAAAAATATAATGAACCCTGGATAACTTCCTCCTCCCATGTACACACCAGGCCAGGTTGTTATGGTGTTTCAGAGCTTTTACATAATTGGGCCATCCCAGTGAGGCTGTGGGCTCATGGGCACAAGCATTCATGGTCACTGGCACTCAAGCACATTGGTACCACACCCACTGGCTCAATGTTCAGACTCAGAAAGACTCCATTTGGCTCCATCCCAGACCAAGAGAAGAGAAAAATCAATACTCTTAAGTAGAGAAAAGACCCAATAAGGTGCTGAAAAAGTAGCTTTCGTTTCTATCTCTGCTACTAAGAAGGCACACATTTGGGCAGTAAAATAACAAAGTGGTCGGAGCACGGAGGAGGTGACCAGACCGGCGCCCCTCCCTGAGTCAGCCACTGCTCTCAAGCTGTTTGCAGCCCCAGAAAGTCAATTAACCTTGCCAGGCCTCGCTCCTCTGTTCATTAGTATTTATTTATTTGATTTCCTTATGTTTGCTCTTCTTGGATTAAAAAAAAAAATCACCTCGGGCACAAGAGAGTAACAGTTAATTAAAATACATAAAGCAGAGCTGAGATGGCCAACAGTCTTGAACGTGAAGTCAGTCAGAGAAGCCTTTTTAAAGATCTAGCTCCTGAATTTTCCAGAACTAGAGGAAGAGGCCAAGAATGCAGCAGTGAAGAGCTCACTAGTACAGGGATAGAGGCTTCAGGGTTCAGAGGTCTCAAAAAATGTTAGCAACAGCACCAGGCTCACCATGCCCTTGGTGCAAAACCCATCTCAGAAGTGTGGAAGGGTCATCTCAACTTTGGAGTCAGTGTTGGAGAATCTGCACATCCAAGGCAATGATACTCCCTACATGAGTGACCCCCATTCAGAGCCAAGCCAGAACTCCTGCTGGGGCTTAAAAAGAGACATGCATGCATGCTAAGTCACTTCAGTCATGCCCAACTCTTTGCGACCCCATGGATTGTAGCTGGCCAGACTCCTCAGTCCATGGGATTCTCCTGGCAAGCAGTGGAGCTCAAAATAAGGTTTCTCCTAAGAATTGGAACTGTCTAGCAAGAGAGAAGGGCAGTGGTGAGTTCCCTCCCTGGAGAAGTTCCTGCCAAGATGGAGACTCACTACATGCTAGGAACCATGCTAGGTACTTGCACATCAGTTCCTGGGGAACCAGGACATCCAGTTCAGGAGGGTCTGTGCCCAGGAGGTGAGACACAGCTCAGTCTAATGCTACCTCAGCCAAAGGCTTTCTACAGGAAATATCTTTGCAAGACTGCCTCTACGAAGCCTAAGAAAATTCTCTAGTACCTTTTTAAAAAGATCCTTCGCCACAGAATTTTAATTGCCTCTTAACTTTTTTATTTAACCAATGAGAGAATCTCTGAAAAAAAATCCTGTGGGTAGCATCCTTCCCTCGGTGTCTTCCACTCAACAATCTATCTTGAATATCATTCCCTATCAGTCCATGAGCAGTGTCTTCATTCTTTACAATGGCTACAATTATAAGCACCTTTTAATGTATTGTTTCTTACAAATGAACTTATCTACAAAATAGAAACAGACTCACAGACTTGGAGAATAAATTTATGGTTGCCAGCAGGGAAGGATGGGGGTAAGGGATAGTTAGGGAGTTTGGGGTAGACATGTACACACTGTTATTTTTAAAATGGATAACCAACAAGGACCTACTGTACAGCACAGGGAACTCTGTTCAATGTTATGTAGCAGCCTGGGTGGGAGGGGAGTTTGAGGGAAAATGTGTACATGTATATGTATGGCTGAGCCCCTTTGCTGAAACTATCACATCATTGTTAATCAGCTATGCATGCATGCTAAGTCACTTTAGTCATGGCTGACTCTTTGCTACCCTATGGACCGTAGCCCTGCCAGGCTCCTCTGTCCATTGGATTCTCCAGGCAAGAATACTGGAGTGGGTTTCAATGCCCTCCTCCAGGGGACCCTCCTCCAGGGGATCTTTCCCGAACCAGGGATGGAACCCATGTCTCCTGTGGCTCCTGCATTGCAGGTGGATTCTTTAGCCCCGGAAGCCCTAATCAGTTATACTCCAATCAGATCAGATCAGTCGCTCAATCGTGTCCGACTCTTTGCGACCCCATGAATCACAGCACGCCAGGCCTCCCTGTCCATCACCAACTCCCGGAGTTCACTCAGACTCATGTCCATCGAGTCAGTGATGCCATCCAGCCATCTCATCCTCTGTCGTCCCCTTCTTCTCTTGCCCCCAAACCCTCCCAGCATCAGAGTCTTTTCCAATGAGTCAACCCTTAGCATGAGGTGGCCAAAGTACTGGAGTTTCAGCTTTAGCAACATTCCTTCCAAAGAAATCCCAGGGCTGATCTCCTTTAGAATGGACTGGTTGGATCTCCTTGCAGTCCAAGGGACTCTCAAGAGTCTTCTCCAACACCACAGTTCAAAAGCATCAATTCTTTGGTGCTCAGCCTTCTTCACAGTCCAACTCTCACATCCATACATTACCACAGGAAAAACCATAGCCTTGACTAGAGGAACCTTTGTTGGCAAAGTAATGTCTCTGCTTTTGAATATGCTATCTAGATTGGTCATAACTTTCCTTCCAAGGAGTAAGCGTCTTTTAATTTCATGGCTGCAATCACCATCTGCAGTGATTTTGGAGCCCAGAAAAATAAAGTCTGACACTCTTTCCACTGTTTCCCCATCTATTTCCCATGAAGTGGTGGGACCAGATGCCATGATCTTCGTTTTCTGAATGTTGAGCTTTAAGCCAACTTTTTCACTCTCCACTTTCACTTTCATCAAGAGGCTTTTTAGTTCCTCTTCACTTTCTGCCACAAGGGTGGTGTCATCTGCATATCTGAGGTTATTGATATTTCTCCTGGCAATCTTGATTCCAGCTTGTGTTTCTTCCAGTCCAGTGTTTCTCATGATGTACTCTGCATAGAAGTTAAATAAACAGGGTGACAATATACAGCCTTGACGTACTCCTTTTCCTATTTGGAACCAGTCTGTTGTTCCATGTCCAGTTCTAACTGTTGCTTCCTGACCTGCATACAAATTTCTCAAGAGGCAGATCAGGTGGTCTGGTATTCCCATATCTTTCAGAATTTTCCACAGTTTATTGTGATCCACACTGTCAAAGGCTTTGGCATAGTCAATAAAGCAGAAATAGATGTTTTTCTGGAACTCTCTTGCTTTTTCCATGATCCAGCGGATGTTGGCAATTTGATCTCTGGTTCCTCTGCCTTTTCTAAAACCAGCTTGAACATCAGGAAGTTCACAGTTCACATATTGCTAAAGCCTGGCTTGGAGAATTTTAAGCATTACTTTAGTAGCGTGTGAGATGAGTGCAATTGTGTGGTAGTCTGAGCATTTTTGGCATTGCCTTTCTTTGGGATTGGAATGAAAACTGACCTTTTCCAGTCCTGTGGCCACTGCTGAGTTTTCCAAATTTGCTGGCATATTGAGTGCAGCACTTTCACAGCATCATCTTTCAGGATTTGGAATAGCTCAACTGGAATTCCATCACCTCCACTAGCTTTGTTCGTAGTGATGCTTTCTAAGGCCCACTTGACTTCACATTCCAGGATGTCTGGCTCTAGGTCAGTGAGCACACCATCGTGATTATCTGGGTCGTGAAGATCTGTTTTGTACAGTTCTTCTGTGTATTCTTGCCATCTCTTCTTAATATCTTCTGCTTCTGTTAGGTCCATACAATTTCTGTCCTTTATTGAGCCCATCTTTGCATGAAATGTTCCTTTGGTATCTCTGATTTTCTTGAAGAGATCTCTGGTCTTTCCCATTCTGTTGTTTTCCTCTATTTCTTTGCATTGATCGCTGAAGAAGGCTTTCTTATCTCTTCTTGCTATTCTTTGGAACTCTGCATTCACATGTTTATATCTTTCCTTTTCTCCTTTGCTTTATGCTTCTCTTCTTTTCACAGCTATTTGTAAGGCCTCCCCAGACAGCCATTTTGCTTTTTTGCATTTCTTTTCCATGGGGATGGTCTTGATGGATCCCTGTCTCCTGTACAATGTCACGAACCTCATTCCATAGCTCATCAGGCACTCTATCTATCAGATCTAGGCCCTTAAATCTATTTCTCACTTCCACTGTATAATCATAAGGGATTTGATTTAGGTCATACCTGAATGGTCTAGTGGTTTTCCCTACTTTCTTCAATTTAAGTCTGAATTTGGCAATAAGGAGTTCATGGTCTGAGCCACAGTCAGATCCTGGTCTTGTTTTTGCTGACTGTATAGAGTTTCTCCATCTTTGGCTGCAAAGAATATAATCAATCTGATTTCAGTGTTGACCATCTGGTGATGTCCATGTGTAGAGTCTTCTCTTGTGTTGTTGGAAGAGGGTGTTTGGTATGACCAGTGCATTTTCTGGGCAAAACTCTATTAGTCTTTGCCCTGCTTCATTCCGTAGTCCAAGGCCAAATTTGCCTGTTACTCCAGGTGTTTCTTGACTTCCTACTTTTGCATTCCAGTCCCCTATAATGAAAAGGACATCTTTTTTGGGTGTTAGTTCTAAAAGGTCTTGTAGGTCTTCATAGAACCATTCAACTTCAGCTTCTTCAGAGTTACTGGTTGGGGCATAGACTTGGATTACTGTGATACTGAATGGTTTGCCTTGGAAACGAACAGAGATCATTCTGTCGTTTTTGAGATTGCATCCAAGTACTGCATTTCGGACTCTTTTGTTGACCATGATGGCCACTCCATTTCTTCTGAGGGATTCCTGCCCGCAGTAGTAGATATAATGGTCATCTGAGTTAAATTCACCCATTCCAGTCCATTTCAGTTCGCTGATTCCTAGAATGTTGACATTCACTCTTGCCATCTCTTGTTTGACCACTTCCAATTTGCCTTGATTCATGGACCTGACATTCCAGGTTCCTATGCAATATTGCTCTTTACAGCATTGGACCTTGCTTCTATCACCAGGTATATCCACAGCTGGGTATTCTTTTTGCTTTGGCTCCATCCCTTCATTCTTTCTAGAGTTATTTCTCCACTGATTTCTAGAAGCATATACTCCAATACGAAACAAAAATTTGTAAAAAGTATCATTTCTTAAATTTAAAAAGCTCCCAATATATTGAGATTGTTTCCAGGGATCTGTTATCACAAACTTGGATTCAATGACTAATCCTTGTACATACACTGTATAAAAGCAGATCTCCAGGTCACATTTCTGGAAGTAAAATCATTGGATCAAAGAGGATGTACCTACTAAATGCTGATGGATCCATTGCCTTCCTCAAGGGTTGTGCCTTTATTGAACACTCTCAGAGAACAGAATTGTCACGTGATATTACTGAAAGCTGACTGCCAACTGTGGTTCTTCAACTGCACATGACTCCCTCTTGTAGAAGCGTCTCCAGGTTACTAGTTTATATGGTCATGTTGCTGCACCCCCAGATGAAACACAGACTCCTGTTCTTGGAAGCCCTTGAACACATCCTGAATATCGATCCCTGGAGAGCAAAACCCAAAGAGGTAATCTCTCTGATCTGAGGTTTTCTTTTCACATTCCCACATCTTTCTGCAGGATCTGCTTTCCCTTTGAGTGCCTCTGATCTATAAACATTCACTTCTTTTCCTTTATGAGGATGCAGTCCCAGCCTCAACGTTCCACACAGACACAGCAGAGTGCACCGCCTCAACATCCATACAAACTTTATACACACGTGCCTCGTTCTTGGCATTTTTCTCTCTCTAGTCACTGCTGCTCTCTAAAGAAAATGTGTCATGTTTAATAAAGGCCCCTGTCCTGCTGAGGATGTTGATGAATTTGGATGTATAAATATTGACCGAAAAGAGTTGGAGCCAAGGACAACCAAACATTTCTGCACAACATCAGAGGAATCTGAAGATTTTGAGAGCAACACATGAAAGAGGGTATGAAGAGGAGAGATGGAGAAGCAGTAGGGAAGGAGTTAAAGAGCCATCAAGACAAACACCATATCCTAACAAATATATATGGAATCGAGAAAGATGGTATTGACAGTCCCACATGCAGGGCAGCAGAGGCGACACAGACGTAAAGAACAGTCTTTTGGACTCAGTGGGAGAAGGAGAGGGTGGGATGATTTGTGAGAAGAGCACTGAAACATATACATTACCATGTGTAAAACTGGATAACCAGTGCAAGTGTGATGTATGACCCAGGGCACCCAAAGCTGGTGCTCGGTGACAAACTGGAGTGACATGGTGGGGAGGGAGGTGGGAGGTGGGCTCAGGTCAGAGAGGACACATGTATACCTATGGCCCATGCAAACTGATGTATGGCAAAAAAACATCACAATATTGTATGGTAATTACCCTCCAATTAAAATAAATAAATAAATTTTAACAAAAGAAAAAGGTTGCAGTTGTATTAACTCGGGGAAGGGCCAGTGAGCCTTCAGGGTCCAGGGACCCAAGGATATTTTGAATAAGCAGGTCATCTCAAAGCAGGCTTGTGATGCTCTGGTATAACCTCCCTCTTCGTAGCCCTGCTGCCAAGCCATTTCTAAAGTCTACCACACTTATACATGCTTGGAGAACAAAGGGATTATTGGGTCTTCATTAGCAAGTTCTTTCTTTATCTCTCTAACTACAACCACAGCCCCTGACCTATCCTCTCCACCCTCAAACTTTATTTTGTCTCTCATTAATACTGCATCTCACTAACTGGCATCAACTACTTGTTTGTTTGTTTTTTTCCTTTATGCTTTGTTTACTCACTAGAATACAAGCCTGGTCATAATAGGAACTTGGTCTACTTCCTTTGTTTCTTTGCTTTCATTGCCAAAAGTATGCCTAGCATATACTAGGTACTCAATAAATATTTGTGGAATGTACTGTGTAAGCAAAGAATGACCACAGTACATGGAAAAGAAAACATAAAAACATTTGGATGATGTTTAAAAACTCAGCATACTAAAACTTTAAGTGTCCTCATGTAGCTGAGAAAACATCCATTTTATAAGAACGGGGTGAAATTAAAGTCTGAGGGTTTCAATTAAGAAAAAAATACTGGCCCTGTTATCCTCATGTTTTGCAGACTAATCACATTTACAGACTGAGGTGCACAGAAGGACAGTTAATTTCACATCTTTCGGCCTCATATGACTTCCTGCCATGAACAGGGAGGGTGTGAGTCCTGGCCCAGATAGCCACGAGCATCCGTGAGTAACTGTGACCCAACTCCCATCATCAGGCCAAGCTTTTGCACTAGGAATTAGGTGGATGCCGCTGAGGTCAGCAACTGGCATTTGGGTCTGCTGTTCTGTGCCAGCCCAGACAATTTACACCCCACCAGTGATAATACGAGCTGTGCTCTCACATTCCCTTCAATTGGGAAGTGTAGAACAGGTCATGGTTTGGAGCGGGGAGGAATAGGGCAGTAAATTTAACCCAAGAGTCCCCTGCATTTCCACCATCAAGCTATTCCTTTTTCACTCACCCTGTCGTTCGCCATCCTCCCCTGTGGATTCAGGACAACCATGTCTACAAAATAAGAAGATGCCATTAGCCAGGTACCAGGGATCATTGGTTCCCCCCACACAGAAGGGCAGGGAAGCCAAAGGCAGACTCTGGACACCAGCAATGGCCTGAGCCATGCTCAGGCCACTAAAGCGATGAGAACCCAGGGCAGCAGAGTCCCTGGTCCAAGTAACCCAGATCCACATAAAGAGAAGCAAGGAGTTGCACACAATTTCATGGCACAACGCAGTGTAGACACGTGATCCGAACTACTCAGAATATCTGTCTCCATAACCTCAACTTACATGAGAACTATTCTCTCCTAAGCTTCAATGAGACCATGGAGATCATAGGGTCGGTGGAAAAAAATATAACAAACACCCATCCCAGGTTTCCTTGATGGCTCAGTGGCAAAGAATCCTCCTGCCAATGCAGGAGACACAGGCTCGATCCCTGATCTGGGAAGATCCCACATGCCGTGGGGCAACTACGCCTGTGGGCCACAACTTTTGAGCTTGTGCTCTAGAGCCCGTCCTCTGCAACTAGAGAAGCCCCAGCAAAGAGAATCCTGCACACTGCGACAAAGAGTGGCTTCCCCTCACCACAACTAGAGAAAAGCCAGAGCAGCAGTGAAGACCCAGCACAGACATAAATAAAATAAATAGATAAACTCTACCATATTATCCTTTTAAAAAATAAAATGAGAATAAACCACCCATTCCAGTTTGTAAGTGGACTTCCTTAGAAGGATGTTAATAAAATCATGTTTGCATTCCTTGACAGCACACACCAGTGCAACAGCGTGGTATTGTTTTTCAGACTGAATTTGACACTTGTCTGTTCAAATAAATTAACACTCTCATTTTTTCACCATCTTTTTTGGCAGAAATAAACTGATTGCCTTGCCAATTTATGTGTTGAACTACAACTGAAAAAAAAGACAAAACTATGGTGAGTACTTCCTTATATTTTCACACCATCATGAAAGTGGCTCACTTTTCTTTTTTCCTTTTCTTTCTCTTCATCTAAAATCTCTTGTTCTATCACAGTCTGTGTAACACCAAGGTGAATGCAATTGGAGGAGGAGGAAGAAGGGAAAAGGAAAATGGGCCGGGGACATGTGGGAGATGCAAGTTACAGTTGTCAAGGGAAGAGAAGAACACCTCATCTTCTACGTTAAGAAGTATGCGTTCTCAGTGTATGTGAGAAGTATGTGTTATGCTTTCATTCTGTTCACCTTTTTGCGACCCCATGGCCTGGAGCCCACCAGGTTCCTCTGCCCATGGGATTCTCCAGGCAAGAATCCTGGAGTGGGTTGTCATTTCCTTTACCAGGGGATCTTTCTGACCCAGGGGTCAAACCCAGGTTTCCTGTGACCTACATTGGTAGGTGTATTCTCTACCACTGAGCCACCTAGGAAGACCCCTATTAAGAAGTTCTAGAAATCAGTCAATCAACCATTTACTTAGTTATTCTCTCTGAAGATCCAACATCTGGTATGATAACATAACGTAACCTTTCCATATTTCCATGCTACTTTTTTATGACTATAGTAGAACTAAAAAGATATTTAAAAAGAAAACAGTTCGAAGTACCAAGTCGGACTGCTGCTGCTGCTGCTTCAGTCGTGTCCGACTCTGTGTGACCCCAGAGACAGCAGCCCACCAGGCTCCCCCGTCCCTGAGGTTCTCCAGGCAAGAACACTGGAGTGGATTACCATTTCCTTCTCCAGTGCATGAAAGTAAAAAGTGAAAATGAAATCACTCAGTCGTGTCCGACTCCTAGCGACCCCATGGACTATAGCCTACCATGCTCCTCCGTCCATGGGATTTTCCAGGCAAGAGTACTGGAGTGGGGTCATCTAATTTTTCTACTAAACTATTATTTTCTGCTTGTTGATTGAGGTTTGGTCTCTCAACAGTTAAATAAACAATGCAATGAATTTTATGTATAAACCCATGTAACACCCACCCAGGTCAAGAGGTAGAACAGTTCTACAGCTTTAGAGGGCTTCCCTGGTGAGTCAATGATAAAGAATCAGCCTGCCAATGCAGGAGAGGAGAGTTCAATACCTGGGTCAGGAAGATCCCCTAGGGTAGGAAATATCAACCCACTCTAGTATTCTTGCCTGGGAAATCCCAAGTACGGAGGAGCCTGGCAGGCTACCGTCCAGGTGGCCACAAAGACTCAGACGCGACTGAGTGAGTAAACAGCTTCAGAAAGTTTTCTCATGCTCCTTCCCAGGCAATGTCTACCCCTTACCCCAGAGGTAAACTCGATATGACTTCCTTCACCTTTGTTTAATTTTCTTCATTCTTGAAATTCATCTAACTGGAATCATGCTTTATACTCTCTTTTGTGTCCATCTTCTTTAGCTCAGTAGGACACCTTTAAGATTCACCATTTACCCTGAGTTTATTATTTTTAATTCAGTGTAGTAGCCTATTATATGAACACATCACCATTTGTTTATCCAGTTTCTTACTTATGTGCATTTGGGTTGTTTCCAGTTCCTGACTACTATGAAACAGCTGCTAGGAACATTCTTAGACAAGTCTCTTGGTGGACATATGTACTCATTTCTCTTGGGAATGATACGGCTGGGTCATAAGGAAGGCAGATACTTCATTAGAAACTGCCCAATAGTGTTCCAAAGTGATTACACCATGCTCCTATTTGCTTTTTAAATGAGTCTTTAACTAAATGCAACGTGCACCCCCATTTTCTGATCCCTCCTCTCCCGTGAATAATTTGCTGCTGAATGTGCAGACATTTGAGGAGTATCACGAGAGGTTGCAGACTTTGGAATCAGATAAACCCCAAAACCCTATTCAATGGGGACTTCTCTGGTGGTCCAGTGGTTAAGATTTCACCTTCCAATATAGGGGGTGTGTGTTCAATCCCTGGTTGGGAAGTTAAGATCCCACATCCTTCATCGCCAAAAAAAACAAAACATAAAATAGAAGTAATATTACAACAAATTCCATAAAGACTTTAAAAATGGTCCACATTAAAAAAAAAATCTTTTTAAACATCCTGTTCATTATTAGTTTACAAACTTTGACCTGGATATTATTTTTAATCATGTCAAGTTTCAGTATTATTTTGTGACATAGTTGCCGGATGTCTACTCCCTCTATAGGTCCATTATGAGGACACAGGTGATACAGGTGGAACTATCTAGCCCAAGTTCAGACACAGAGCAGGCACCAGAGAAAAGCTAATTCCCCTCTCTCCCTGCCTTCCTTGACAAGCATCTTCCTCGACAAGCATCTTCCTCCCTCTAATAGGTTTTTGGATCTTACAGATCGTCTCTCTTTATCTCTCTTCTAAGCAGCAGAGCTTGAGGAGGAAGGCATTCTAGAAGAGACAGACCCTGCAAGATGGAAGGTCAAGGGTTCGGATGCCGACAAGAATCTGTCTTCCAGCAGCAGAAGGGAAAAGCTCTATTTACAGTAGGACCCAGATGGAACTGATTTGTTCAGAGCCATCTTATTCCTGAGTGTGATATTTGTCCACATCATAAAACCACAGGCTACAATGTGTCTGACATTATACCAAGTGATATAACCCCTCTTAATGATATTATAATAAATCCCAAATGAGGCAGCCATCACTGGGCAGCCCTTTCAAAGTGTTCCTGAAATAGTTTTTACAGAACAAGGGATCTGTGTGCCAAATGCAGATGCTCACATGAGGCTGGAGGAGTTAGGTCAGGCTTACACATGAACATGACTCGGGCTCCGTTCTTGGCCGGGAACGTTTTCTTTTTATATTAATCTGTTGGCTTTTATGGAAATCAAAATGCTCCTTTTTTATTTTTTTATATGAGAGATGAAATTGGACTTTTTCTAAATGCAATAAAATGTCCCCCAGGGTGGTTTTTTTATATTATTATTATCCTTTAAATCAGCAGTTTCTGTGTCTCTTCGTTAGTAAAAGCCAATGACCTTTCATCTTGGCCTCACCTCCCTCGGTGCTCAAAGAAAGCTGACCACATTTCCTGCCGTCCTGGTGGTGGAATCTTGTTTTGCTCTGTTTTTCTGCTCACATACATAGGTATCCTTCTGAGATACCATGTGATCTGCTTCCACAAGCCTGGGGAGCTTGCTGACTCAGGAACCATTGAATTTCTTCTAGGACGAGTGTGCAGCCCTTTCTGCCCTTAAAGGCAAGAACCACAGGAAATCATGTGTCTCCACTAATGGGGCTGGAGGCACCATCCTGCTGCACTGTGGTCACGGAATTAGTGGGGCCAGAGCAAGAAGGAATATCTATTCCCCTCACTCCTCACCATCACCAACCCTCCATCACCACCAGAGCCAGCATCACCACCTCCATGACCTGATGCACAGCACCCCGTGTTACTCTCACCCTCAGCAGTTCCCTGCTCATCCTCTCCACCATCATCATCCTTCCTGCCATCCCCACTGCAGTGGATCATCTACTGTTTGGATCTTCCCATCACACTCTTTTTTCTCCCTTTCGCATCCCATGTGATTCCATCACTGCCCAGAATTTGGGCCCAAGGCTCAAGTCTGTTTGTTTAGCAGATACTGGGAAAGATGACTGTGGTTTTTACTCTCTCACTGGGATCACAAAGATATACTGAGTAATCCTTAAATGGCTAGAGATCACTTACTGCCACCATTAAGGTACAGGGACCTTACTTAAAATGAAATACACCCAGAAAGCAGCAGATCAGAAGGAAGGAAAGAAGCTCTACTAAAAATCAGACTCCTTGGATCTAACCATGCCTCTATTTTCAGTGACTTATGCCAAAATGCTGCCTAATATGCCTGGACTGGCTTGAATTCGGTTTCTTTCAACTTGAAAATGGAAGAATCCTGACCAAAATGACCACCCTTGCCACCTGATCTGTGTTCTCCATGCCCACCCCAAGCACACTCAAGGTTGGCATTCCAGACCTGAGTTTCAGCTGGTAAGCCAGAGACTGGGATTGAGATTCTAAGGGCTGACTATGGTCTTTTACCCAAGGAAGCCCAAACATAGTAAAATAAGATGAAGTCAGATTCCTTAAAGAAAAGCAGTCACTTCATACCAATGCAAGCTTCAAGCCCAGAAGAATTAGGATAAGACCAAGTTTGCAACAAGGGCAAATGACCTAAGACCATTTTTTCCCAGCACTAATGGAATGCAGTAAGTTTCCTTTATGGGCCAGCATTTGTGATTGTAGAGATTGGGGCTGACTTTAAAATTACAAAGTCCCATGATGGGAGCCACAGCCCTCACCAACATCATGATCCACTAAGTATCAAGCGTGTCATGGTAGCCATCAAGTATTCACCCTTTCCTGGGGCTTTCGGTTCCAGAGATACAGAAAGGGCCTGTATTTTGCAGGAGGATATACTTCAAAAAGGGCTCCTCTGGTGGCTCAGACTGTAAAGAATCCCCCTGTAATGCAGGAGACCCAGGAGACTCAGGTTTGAGACCTGGGTCACAAAGATCCCCTGGAGAAGGAAATTACAACCCACTCTAGTATTGTTGCCTGGGAAATCCTATGGACAGAGGAGCCTGGTGGACCCCATTCCATGGGGTCGCAAAGAGTCAGACACGGCTGAGCAAATAACACTTTCACTTTTTCTCTTACTCCAAAAAGGTGGAAATACAGAAACCCAAACTTAACAAATAAACATTTACATGCATAAAAGGTTATTTGTCCTAGGAAAAGGTCTTCCCAGGTAACTCAGTGGTAAAGAATCTGCCTGCCAATACAGGAGACAGGGTTTAGATCCTTGGGTTGGGAAGATCCCCTGGAGGAGGAAATCTTACCTGGAAAACCCCAAGGACAGAGGAGCCTGGTGGGCTCCAAGTCCATGGAGCCACAGGCACTTAAGCACGCATGCACGTCCTAGAAGACTGACTAAGATAAGAGGAATACATGAACCTGGCTACAGAAGAAACAGACAAGGCTGTGTGTTCTCCTCAATCGGAGACACATAGAGGTGCCATTTGCATCATCCACCTCCAAGCATTCCCCAAAATCACTTCCACCATCATTCTTAGCCCTTATATCACCCCTAGAATAAGACAGCCCAGGGTCAAGGACTCAGAGAATAATCCTTTTCCCACAATTGGTAATGCTTGCTAACAACATGTGTTCTCCTTCTTCTGAAAGTGCGTGCATGCATGCATGCTAAGTTGCAGAGTGTCTGACTCTGTGCGACTCTATGGACTGCAGCCAGCCAGACTTCACTGTTTATGGGATTCTCCAGGCAAGAATACTGGAGTGAGTTGCCATGCTCTCTTCTGGGGGATCTTCCTCATCCAGGGATCGAACCTATGTCTCGTATGTCTCCTGCATTGGCCGGCAGTTTCTTTACCACTAGCGCTCCTTGGGAAGCCCGATTCTTAAAGTGATATGTGTCTATTATTCATTTGTTAAATGAATCCTCTTGGCTACAAGTAGTAAGAACCATCTGAAGCCAGCTTAAGCTTAAAGCGGCCTGTGATAGAAAGCCATATTGGTGGTGGGAGAACTTCCCTGGTGGTCCAGTGGCTAAGACTCCATGGTCCCAATGAAGAGGGGCCTGGGTTCTATCCCTGGTCAGGGAACTAAGATCCCACATGCCACAACTAAAGATCCTGCATGCCACAGTGAAAATCAAAGACCCCCCCATGCTGCAACTATGACCTGGTGAAGCTAAATAAATATTTTTTTAAAAAGGAAAGAAAGCCACGTGGGGTCACACAAAACAGGTTCCAGCCAGCCCTCAAAACAAACTGGAACCAGACAGTCCTCCTCTCTGCTTCTCAGAGTGCTTTCTACAGTTTTCTTCCTGCCTATGTACCAGCTTCCTCCTATGTACAGACTCTTATGGAAGATTTAGAAAGCTGCCAGAGGAAACAAAATGGTACTCTGAAATAGCAATTACCTTCAAAAGACGGCTGACCCTAAGATTGAATTTTCTTCTGGGTGTCACTAAAGAAAGGCAGTATGGCACTTCAGGTTAGCTACGTGACTCCCATCTGTGAAAATAAAAAGAAATACTGCCCTCTTCAGAACAATGCTCTGTGAATGTTGACTACTATACTTACAAAAGGAGTCGATGACCAATTCTTTTGGCTAAAACCACCCTGATGGGTTCTGAACAATCAGAGAAAAGGCAAGAGCCAATTTCCAAATTAGGAACCAGAGATTGCAGAAGCGCTCACAGGAACAGTGTGAAGATTTCCAAGTTTCCCAAGACAAACTGTGAGGGGAGAAAGGGAGGAAGCGCAATGTAATATCCTATCTACCATATTGCAAGAGAATGGGATTTAACATGGCACAATGTTGAAGAACAGGAATGCCTAATACAAGGGTTCTCCCCCCAGGGCCTGTGGCTCCCAATTGGTCCATGGTAAGAATTCAGAAGATCCTTGAGTTGAAATGAAGAGGAAATTATATCTTTATTTTCATCAGTCTCTAACCGAAAATTAGCATTTTTGTCTATTATGAATGTAGACAACCCATAACCATAGTATTAGCAGCTTTTGTAACAAGTATTTTCTTTATTTATCTTTTGATTGGCATGTAGAATCTTGGTTCCAGAACCAGAGATCAAACCCATGTCCTTTGCAATGGAAATGCAGAATCTTAATCACTGGATCATCAAGGAAGTTCCAATATTAGTAATTTTTATAGCTTTATAATCAATAGATCAATCCCTATTTTCATGCTATATTATAACTGTTGTATATATCTCAAAATATCATTTACTCTTATCATTGTTTTGTCATGAATGAATCCTACTTTTCAAAATTATTGTGTATCCTCAAACATGACATTAAAGATTATGTAATGTTCTATCATATGGAGATGATGTCATTAATTCCTCTAATATTTCACATTTAGATTGTGTCCAGTTTTCATTTACAAATAATGCTACACATAAAAAGTCGGGCACATAATTATTGCATACATAGAACTCTTGCATACATATTTCTTTAGGGTAAATTTCAAGGTAAAGAAAAGCTGAATCAAAGTCCATTCACATTTTACCATTCATGAAATATATTGCCAAATTATTTTTTTATTATACCTTTAATAGGCCCATCAGTTATATATGAAAGACCGTTTATCTCGCTGTATCCTCACCAGCACTGGGTATCATCCTCTTTTTTGCCTTTTACGATCTGTATTTTATAGCATAGTGTTTACAAAGTTGTGTGCTACGGCTCCTCCCATTCCTGGGTGCATCTAACCTATTTTTTTTTTTAAGACTGTTTTGATGTGGACCATTTTTACAGTCTTTCTTGAGTTTATTGCAATATTGCTTCTGTTTCATGTTTTGGTTTTTTGGCAGCAAGGCATATGGGATCTTAGTTCCCCAACGAGGGATCGAAACCGCACCTTCTGCACTGGGAGGTGAATTCTTAACCACTGGAATGCCAGGGACATCCCCATGCCGCCCACTTTCTCATGTGACTTTGCAGCCCCTTCCTTCAAGAAGGACTGTATGAAAAGGAATAGAGAAAAGTCGTGCCATCTGAGGTTCTCTAGAACAACCGATCCCCAGCAGACCCACCAAGGACCACAGCAGAAGGTGCAACCCTGGGGAAGACCAGCAGAAAAATCGCCCATCTGAGCCCAGTCATAATGTTAAACCTGCAACATTGTGAGCAAATGAAATGGCTTATGGCGGTTGCGTGGGTGGGTCAGAAGAGTTAGGATGACATCATATTTCTCCCAGTGTTTTCTGGAAGCCTCTCAGATGAGCACAGACTCTGTGAGTGATTGGTCTTTGTTTTTGTATCTGCTCAGACACCCCACTCAGTGGGTGTTCCCCAGAGGCAAGAACTGTCCCCTTCCCAATCACTGGCAGCATGATTTGGGGGAGCCACAGAGAGAAGCGAGTGCATCAGAGCTGATGAGGCTCCTTTTGTGACCTACACCCTTCTCTTCTCTGTGGCTTTCATAGACTGCTGGTGGCTCCTTCATAATGGACTTCCCAGAATATCAAGTCAAAGCAAAGGTGTGAACTCTATACCTCCCTCTCTTCCACTCTGGCCACACTTGAAACTTTAAAAGCCACAGTGAATCAGTTTCTCTTTTGTTTTACCTTCCACTCCTCTGCTCCAGACATGGCAACAAGGTAGTATTATTTGATGTCCCAAAATAAGGAAGTGCTGAGTGAGAGACCCTCCTATCCTTCCTTCCTATCCCTAACCCCAGACTTCACTTCCCTTTTCTCTGCCTTCCCTCCATTCCATGAGATCTTATGGGCAAGAGCTATGTAGCCTTGGGACCCTTAGCATACATCCTACTGGCCCCCTGGAACCTCACCGCCTGCTAACCCCTCAAAATCAGGAGCATTTAGGCAATAAACAAGCTTTCCCAGAGGTCAGAGAGCTGGATTTGTAGTTCAGGCTCTACCACTCACTGGCAATGAAACTCTGCTTTGACACCTCTGCTTCTCAGTTCATAAAATGGAAATAACAACAGCCTCCTCAAAGCACTTTGTAAGGGATAAAGATTTATCAACTCATAAGTAATGGAATTATTTTTTAAGAAAGGGCAGACAACAGTGCATCCATGTTAATAGCAAAGCCAGGAGAGGTGATGAGCTGCCCTGGACATACAAGGTGGCAGACAGCCCGGCCTCAGCCAGCCTCTCCGGAGGGTCAACACCAAAGTTCTTAAAGCTTTTAAGTTCCATCAACCTTCTGTATGAAAAGTGTTTGCCCTGGGAACGGTTCCTTACCTCTTCAAAGTTATTATTTCCAAGATACCCTTATTTTAAGAAAGAGTGAAATATGGTTTATACCCCAAGACCCAAGTCAACATCATAAAAGACCTTTATTCCCTAAGCGTGACCAAAACCACCTGTATCAGAGGGACCCAGAGCATTTTCATAAATGCAGATTCCAAGGACTTACCTGGCCCTGAGCATCACATAATTTTTTTTATCCTTTCCACATTGAGAAGAACAGTATGTGGATGCTCAGTCATGTCCAACTCTGCAACCCCATGGACTGTGGCCCACCAGGCTGCTCTGTCCATGGGATTCTCCTGGCAAGAATACTGGAGTGGGTTGCCATTTCCTCCTCCAAGGTTTAATAGTAGCCCATGCTTAAAAGAGTTTAGGCAAAGAATTTATCTATTCACTTATTCCACCTAAACTCTAAATTTGGGTGGAATAAGTCAATAGATAAAAAGAAGAATGCCTTGCAAGGTGAAAGGTATGATTTGCCACTGGAGAAGATGACCCCCCCCCAAAGTCCCCCTTAAATAAGACCTCTCTTATCTCTGATCCCAGAGGATGTCTTAGGCCTCAAACAACCAAGAAAGTGGCCCCCATTCCTGTCCATAACCCACCCCAGTCAGACACACAGAAAGTGTACCCCTTGGCTGGGCACTCGTCCAAGGCTGGAGCTGTTAGGAAATAAGAATGTGTGTATTTATTGAGGAAAATAAAAATCCGCACGTGATGTCTCACAGAGGCGATTTATGGGGTTTTATGGAAGTGTCACCAAAAGGCCCACTCCATGACTGCCAATCTCAAGTCTGCAGACACCTGGGAGCATGGGCAATAAAGTTCCCTGCTGGAGACAGTGGGTGGGACGTGCCTGTGAGAAGAGGGAACCATGCAGTCCAAGTACCTATACCTACAGGGTATGTGGGAGTGTGTGGATGGGTGTGTGGATTGTACACATGTAGTGGGTGTGCAAGGGAGCATGCATATGTGTGGGTATCATGAGAGTGTGGCAGGGGTCACTCAGGAGACTGAGCCACAATGCAGAAGGGCACCCATTACTCAAGCTCTCTTCAAAAACAGCAGAGTCCTGGCTGCTTCCAGGAAAACATTAGTCATCACCTGCTGCAGAAACTGAAGGCCTTGGGGATGTCAAGGTGCGAACATCTCTGAGCTGAGCATTCAGGGATGGATAAAGTCTGGCCAATGGCAAGACAAGCAGGGTCCTGACTTGCTCACCTGTTCCCACGGGTCTAAACCCCACCGTGGGTGCTTCAGCCAATAAGTTCTAGGTCTTTGAAGCTTCTGAAAGTTCTGTGAACCAACCTCCTGCCTTTTTGCCGTCCATCATCTGCCCAGCCCTCCTGCCAAGTTCAGCAGAGCCTGGATGCATTCACTGTCTCACTATCAGGGGAGTAGCGTCAAGGAAGTCAATAGAACAAGAGGAAGAGCAACAACGAAAGGGGGAGAAGGAAAAGGAGAGGAAAAAAGACCTTCAGGGCAAGTCCATCTTCCTAAACATAGTCTTAAGATTCCAAAGCAAGCAGAGCCCTGAAGACCATGCTGGAAAGAGGGATGCCCCACTTCCTCTCTCCCTTCCATTCCTCTGCAGCAATGAGAAAATCGGGAGTTTTGCAAGATCCTTTGGTTGCCTGGTCGCCAGCCTCATGTGCATCTTCTCAGCATGTGAGAAAGGTCACTTCCCTGAAAGACAGGGAGGAGCTCTGGGCAAGTGTGGTTTGTGAAATGAAACCAGACCCTTCAGTTTATTGCCCCTGGCATGCCAGGATGGTTGGCCCAGCTTGGAGTCTGAGGTTATGGACCAGAAGCATGTGGCTCCCTCCCCTGTGCTGCATCTTCTGCTAGGCACTTCCACACACTCCAGCCACCAAGAAAGCCCAGATGCCGCACTTCTGCATAACTCCAGGGTGGTGCTGTCAGTCCACAGATCACATCAAACTACCAAGGGCCCAAGCTCAAGATGGCTGGTGCTGGCCAAATCTAATATTCCTCCCCTTGAACATGTCAACACTCAGAAGGAGCCCCAGTACCTCTAAGGGAAGACCCAAACCCCTATGATGCAAGTCCCTTCCCAGGCAGGACCCCACTGGACCCCCTCCACCCCAACTATGCTCCAGACACACCAAATAGCTGGCTGCACCCCAGGCTTCTCAAACTCTATACCACGACCTGTCTTTACAGCCTCTGGTCCCTCCACCCACAAATGCCATCTCCTATTTTGGGGCTTTCCTGGTGGCTCAGTGGTAAAAAAAAAAAAAAAAAGAAAGAAAGAAATGCCTGCCAATGCAGGAGACACAGGTTCGACCCCTGGTCTGGGAAGATCCCACATACCATGGAGCAACTGAGTCGTCGCACCACAACTACTGAACCTGTGCTCTAGAGCCTGGGAGCCTCAGTCACTGAGCCCGAGCAGCACACAATTGAAGCCCACACGCTCTAGAGCCTGTGCCCCGCAATAAGAGAAGCCACCACAATGAGAAACCCATGCTCTGCAACTAGAGAGTCGTCCCTACTCTCCATAACTAGAGAAAAGCTGAGCAGCAATGAAGACCCAGCACAGCCAAATAAAAAATAAAATTATTTTTTTAATTTTTACCCAAGTGTAGCTACTTTACAATGCTGTATTAATCACTGCTGTACAACAAAGTGGCTCAGTTATACACACACACACACATATATATATACACTCTTTTTCATATTCTGTTCCATTTTGGTTTATCACAGGATATTGAATATAGTTCCTCGTGCCATAATCTTTTTAATTTAACTTTTATTTTCTATTGGAATATAATTGATTTACAATGTTGTGTTAGTCACACGTGTACGGCAAAGTGGTTTGGTTATACATATACATATATCCACTCTTTTTCAGATTTTTTTCCCATACAGATTATCACAGAATACTGAGTAGAGTTCCCTGCGCTATGCAGTAGGTCCTTGTTGATTATTTCATCATACGGTAATGTGTATGTGATAATCCCAAGCTTCTAATTTAGGAGCTGTGGGTTTTTAAATATGTGCCCCCAGATTCTTTGACTCTTCTCCCATTAGGAGATGAGATCTCTGCTCCCTTCCTTGACTCTAAGCAGACCAATAGCACATGGAAGCAGTTCCCCAGTACAGTTTCTAGGTCTGGGCTTTAAGAAGTTGGCACATCTCTGCTTCTGCCTCTTAGCATTCTCACTCTTAGAAGTCAGCCACCATGCTGTGAAGATGCCCAAGACACACTGTGGACAGGCTTCTGTGAAGAGAGACCAAGAGTCAGAACCAATTTGCCAGTTGGGTATGAGTCATCTTTGAATTAAATACTCAGCCCCACTCGAGCCACTAGCTGATGCTGTGCAGAGAACTTCCATTCCTTCCAAATCCTGCTCCAGTTGTTCATTTGGAAGTGAAGGAAACAACTGTTACTGCTTTCAAGTTACCGGTTGGGAGGTATCTTTATGTAATTATAAATCAGAGCGTTTGCCCCCAAAAGAAAATGCTTGTGGAGCATTCAGTTTTGGGAATTCTGGACTCTATTAAGAACAAGTCTCCTGCCTTCTTCTTCAAGGTCAGAGTGACATTGTGACTTCCAGGAGAGCACAGCAGGAAAACAGTTTTGAAGACAGAATCTCTGAATTCTGGTCTCCATAAAGCCTCAAGGAAATTACTTGTCCTCTGTGAGCCTCAGTTTCATTATCTGTAAAATGCAGAAAATGAGACTTAGGTCATTATGTTGCAATAATGAATACATATCAGGGATTAGCTACTTCACTTGTGAGGAGCCAATGGTGAACATTTCAGACTTTGAGGACCATATGGTTTTTGTCACAATTATTCAGTTCTGCCAGGGCAGCAAGAAAGCAGATGCATAAACAAATTGGCATGGCTGTGCTCCAATAAAACCTCTTTTACAAAAACAAGATTTGGTCTGTGGGCCGTGGACTATAGACTCTCTGCTGCAAAGGACAGGGAAACTTCCTGGCATGGATGCTTGCTCCTAGCACAAGTATTATTATTGATATAAATACAACTTTCTTCAAGCAAAAAAAAGTTGGTTAGGGATTTCACCAGCTTCATAACCACAGGGTTCACCAAAAAGTGTTCACCCTGAGTTAATCAGCAGCAAACCTAGTAACAAGATGAGTCACCCTAAAGGGATGACATGGAGAAGTTTTGTAAATTGCGCTATCATTTTCCTTCTCATCAGTCTTGACCAAGTCACCTTCTCTCGAATCAAAGTAGTTCGTCTCACAATGAACATGCAATTGCAACGTTTTCTGGGCAAAATTGATATTTCCGAGCCAGAGCTAAGTAATTTTCCCCTGTGTCTGTCACTTCTTTTGGATGAGAGCCCCTGGGTGGGAATATTAGAGGCGTTCAGCTTTAGGATAAAAAAAGGAAGTAACCAGGGGAGGAGGAGAGGTAGGGCCAGGGAAGGGCAGTAGTGAGGAAGAGTCTGGGTGAAACGTGCCCCTGATAAATTTTGTCTCCTGGGTGCCCCATTCATTCATTTGCTCATTCAGCCCTGGGTATTGCCTGCCAGCTACATGCCAGGTCCCGGGCTGAGGGTCTGGTAACTAGAAGTAATCAGGACACTCGCAACCCCCACCCTGTGGATGGATCCCACATCCAGTGAAGGGAAGAGACCGTTAAGTAAGACATGGCAGCAATAGTGTTGTGCATTATGAAAGGGGAAGTGGAGGGTGGGGACCACCAACTGGGGCGGGGGACCTGACCCAACGTGGGGTCAGGGGAGGCCTCCCCGAGGAAATGACATTGAAGCCAAGACCAGAGGGATGAGCGGAGATTAGTCATCCTCCCCTGCCTTCCTCTTCTTAGTACTCCTGCGCTTAGAGAAACTCATCTCCTGACATCCATCCAAGCACAAGATCACTCCTCCCTTCTCCTGGACAATGTCTTCCCTTGTCTGTACAACCTTTTAAAACATCTCTTTTTCCTCATTTAAACCTTTGCCTGAATAATCAGTGCTCTTAGGATAAAAACCAAAAGCCTTGACATGGGCCAATAGGCCTCATGTGATGCGGTTCCTGATATCTCTCCAGCCTCAGCTCACAATCTGTCATCAGTAACTCTGCTCTGGCCGCCCTGGATTACTTTCCAGGCTTTCCTACTATGGTCCCTTTGCATATGCTCTTCCCTATACCTAGAATCAACTAGTCACCTAAAGGAAATCAACCCTGAATATCCACTGGAAGGACAGTTGTTGAAGCTGAAGCTCTAATACTTCGGCCGCCTGAAGCGAAGAGCCAACTCATTGGAAAAGACCTTGAGGCTGGGAAAAATTGAAGGCAAAAGGAGAACAGGGCGACAGAGGATAAGATGGTTAGCCAGCATCACTGACTCAATGAACATGAATTTGAGCCAACTCTGGGAGACAGTGGAGGACAGAGGAGCCTGGCATGCTGCAGTTCATGAGGTCTCGAAGAGTCAGTCATAACTTAGCAACAGAACAACAACCTGGAGTATCTGCCCCATGTACCTAATTAACTCCTGCTTGTCCTTCAGATCACAGATCACTTATTTCCTCAGGAAAGCCTTCTCTGACCTCCCAACTCATTAAAAGATCCTGGCTTTAGGCTTTCAAAGTCTCATAAATCCCCACATTCTTAGCACTTACCACAGGTCAACCTCCATGCTCTATGGTCTATGGAAGGATTGGACCAATGTCCATCTCCCCAGTGGGACCGCAAGCCCCAGAGGAGCCTGAACGTGTCACTTATAGCTTCATTCCGGCACCAGGGTCTGGCCCATAGTGGGAGCCCAGCTAAAATATTTATTTTGATGAATAAAATGTTGGATGCAAAAGCCTGGGGCCACCACATTTCTATTTTCAAACCTTTGAGAATATTGCAGCCCTAACCCACTGAGTACATGTATGTGTGATGGTTTGAGCTCATAAGACCAGATGTGGCACAATGAGGGGAAAAAAGACTACCATGGAGTTAAGAGAAGCCAGTTACAGCCCCATCTCTAATTGCTTGGATCTAAGTTTCCTCATCATCTTTCCCAACCACGCTCCTTGGAAGAAAAGTTATGACCAACCTAGACAGCATATTAAAAAACAGAGACATTACTTTGCCAACAAAGGTCGGTCTAGTCAAAGCTACAGTTTTTCTAGTAGTCATGCATGGATGTGAGAGTTGGACTATAAAGAAAGCTGAGCACTGAAGAATTGATGCTTTTGAACTGTGGTATTGGAGAAGACTCTTGAGAGTCCCTTGGACTGCAAGGAGATCCAACCAGTCAGTCCTAAAGGAAATCAGTCCTGAATATTCATTGGAAGGACTGATGCTGAAGCTAAAACTCCAGTACTTCAAAGACCCTGATGCTGGGAAAGGTTAAAGGCGGGAGGAGAAGAGGACAACAGAGGATGAGATGGTTGGATGGCATCACCGACTCAATGGACATGAGTTTGAGTAAAGTCTGAGAGTTGGTGATAGACAGGGAACCCTGGCATGCTACAGTGCATGGGGTCGCAAAGAATAGGACACAATTGAGCGACTGAACTGAACTGAACTTCCCAACCACCCGTTGGAGTTGCTGGGCATAATGAGATCATTTCAAGGATGCATGCTTATGAGTTTATCATGGCCCAACATCTGCCAGAGAATCAAAGCAGAGGCATGAGCATGCAGAGGCCCCCCTGCTCTGTACATATGCTGTGGAGGCAGGTGGCACATCCTCTGAGAGGGACACCAGTTAAGAGGAACATGTCTAAAGCTGCCTATGCCACCCAGAGCCCTGTAGTATTGATCATCAGTCTTGCAGAGGGAACATTTGCCTTTCTTCCCTTTCCAAATAATTAAAGTATAATATTTTATGGCCTGGTAAAATTTACTGGGACCCTTGGCACGTAATTATAGTGCTTCTTTAACGGAGACCCCATAAAAGATGCATGATGAGAAAGTTAAGGATCTGGATAGAATTATAGCGATGTGACAAATTATTTACCAGTGATAAACTGTCCGAGGGGAAAAAAATTCCAATAACCTCTGATGAAGGCTAACAATTAAAATAATAAATTCCCCAAGAGCAAGGGTAAACCTTTCTTCTTGGTCAAAGGATTAAATTCCATGAGCCCAAGAAGAAGAATACGTCTTTTTATCAAAGTCAAATCCTGGTATCTTCAGGCATCTATCCTATACTCAAGCATTCTGTATGTATTTGTATTTGTACTTGAGTACTTACTTAATTCATCTTTTTGATCATTTATTCATCAACTGACCGGTCATCTTTTCTCTCCAGCCATTCTTTTGTTTCATTACCAGTTCTACTTATTCTTTCTCTTGCTCTTCTGTCCACCCACCCCCATCCACCCATCCTCCTATTCATCTATTCATTTATTACTTTATCTACCCATTCATCTGTTTCCATCTGTTCATTTGCCATTTATTCATTTATGCTTTAATTCATTTATATATCCCTTCATTTATTTCTATTCTTCATTTATTCATCTATCTATTCCTTCCACATGTATTGCTCACTTGAGCTAAGCGGATTCTTTACCATGTTCTAAAGCAGCCCTGTCCAAAAGAACTATGCGTGCGTGCTCAGTTGCTTCAGTGCAGTCCAACTCTTTGCAACACTATGGACTGTAGCCCACCAGGCTCCTTTGTTCATAGGATTTTTCCCGGCAAGAATAATGGGGTGGGTTACCGTGCCCTCCTCCAGGGGATCCTCCTAACCCAGGGATCAAACCTGTGTCTCCTATGTTGCAGGCAGATGGATTCTTTCCTGAGGAGCCACCGGGGAAGCTCTCAAAAGAACTATGCTGCTGCTGCTGCTGCTAAGTCGCTTCAGTTGTGTCTGACTCTGTGCGACACCATAGACGGCAGCCCAAATGTGAGCCAAATAAACAATTTAAAATTTTCTAATAGCCACATTTTTTAAAGTAAAAAATAAATAAGTGAAATCTATGTAAATAATCATTATTTATTTAGTAATAATTTTCATTGTTTTATAGCTAAAGCTCAGAGACAAGTGATTAAAAAAAAATTCTAGAATCAATCAACCAACTATCCCAAAACACTGTGCCAAATGATCAGATGGAACAAGGATGGAGCAGTAATGGCAACGTGAAAGGGGGTTGTCTGGCTCTGCCCAAGGCCTGTGAGGGCTGGGAATCTGGCCCTGGGCCAGCCTGGAGCTAAGGGAGGAGGCTGGCAGCAGAGAAGTCCTTCCAAACAAAGCAGACAAACAGAGAGAAGAACTAACATTCCTTTATATCCAAGCCCATCCCTGAGTTCTTCAAATATTACTGGGTAGAGACCCAGAGTGTGAAAGAGCATATTTGGGAGAATACAAATGTTCACACAGGTCAAAACTAATTTTCTGCACCCCAAATCATCATCTCCTATCCATTCGTAATGAAGAGAGCCCGGATTCCACTGCCAGTTAACCGCATGATACTCAACCGTGAAGAGTTGATACAGGGACGACAAAGACCCTGGTGATGGGAATAAGGAGAGCTCACGTTATTGAAGGTTGACCACAGCGCTCTAAGCACTTCACTGCACTGTTACACGGATACCCTTATTTTAGAGATAAAGAAAGTGAGGCACTTTCCCAAAGCCTACTAAGTGTCATATCTACCACGTGCTAGTCGCATAGATGCCCCCCCCCCCCACCCCAATGAGCCTTTCACTGCAAACTGGCTCAGCCAGGCAAGACGCAGGCTATGGGACGGCCACTGTGGGTGTGAAGCTAAGCACCTCATGAATAGTGCTTCCGTGAAGTTCATAGTCCAGTGGGAAAGAGGAATTTCTGGGCAAATAAAAACCCTCCAGATTTCTGGTGGTGAACTAGAGCATCCCAAAACAGTAAAGACTTAAGTCAGCTGTCACTTCTCCGTGGCAGAGGTGGTCACGAGGGCTTTACGGAAGAGGTGACACTGGAGTACTGTGAAGCTTTCTCTGACTCCCTCAGTGAGAAGTGATCTCTCTCCCTTCTAGAGATGAACCCCTTTGTCGGGTCCTTGGAGCACAGGCTCCCGCTTGGCCCTCTGGAACCATTTTCTCCCTCTCCTCACCCTCCCCTGCACAGCCGCTCAGCCTGTAAACCCCCTGCAGGCATCAGGGAAGCTTTTATACTAACTCAACACCATGATGGATCCATGGAGAAATACAATTGCTGGGATTTCTGAGAATGTATATATTTGTTTAAAAACCCCTGTCTTTCTCGGGTACAGACAAAACACCACTGGCTTAACAGCTCCCAGAGATGTACTGTGGGAATGATTTCAAGGCTTTACCTGTCAGTAGCAATACCAATCAGATGGTCCACCCAGTGGCCTCAACTCAGGAACACAAGAGACATCAGCAGAAGAGCGGAAAGCACTCGGAAAGAGACGAAGCCAAAGTTAGATGGAGACAGAATGATAGAGAGAGAGAGGCAAAGGCACTAAGGAAACAGGAGCGAGCTGGAGGAATGACAAAGACTGAGAAAAGGTTCAGAGTTAGGGAGACTGATAGAGTTAGTGGGTGAACAAAACCGAGCCAGACTCAGACTCAGTAAATCAAGAGCCAAATTATGGATGGAGATCAAGTGTTTCCTGAGATGGGAAAGAGAGAGAGAAAAAGCAGAGACAGAAAAAAAAAGAGGGGTGAGAGAAGCAAGGCAGGCTGTACAGAGCTCCCTGCACCCCACCCCCCACCCCGGCACCCAGCTCCTGCCTTGAATTTTTGAGCCCTGCCTGGAAGAATCTTCCCCCAGCTTCTTGCATCTCTGGCCTTTTCTCCTCTTTCTGGCCTTTGTTGACCTGAGATGTTCTCATCAGGTCTCCAGTGGCCATGCAACTGGAGGTCCATTCTACTCACTCCTGCCTGTCGTTCTCCATTAGAAAAGAACACCCAGTTGATTATAGGACTTCTTGGCTTTTTATTATTCACGTGTGTATTATCCACTGCTAGGGCCACCATTGTCTTGCCATATCTTCAGGATCTGGAATAGTGCTTGGTATAGAGGAGGTGGCACTTCACAGCTGAGGAACAGATGGATGGGTGGTTAGATGAATGGATGGATGGAAACAGAGATGGGAGGATGGATGGATGACAGTGAAGGCGAGTCATTCCCAAGAACTCCTCTCTGGATACTTAAGTTACCCACGTTGAATGAGCATGATTTGTGACAGGGTTGAGTGCTGATTTGGAACACAAACTCTTCTTCAGCAGCTGAGCAAAGGTGGAGACCACCGGTGAAGGAGAGGGAAGTGAATGCAGAGGGAAGATCCTGTGCCTGAGACTCCCCCTTAGGGGTCAGCAGGCCAAAAAGGACCCTGGGAGAGGGTCGGGGGGCAGGGAGGGGAGCCTTCCAGCCCTGTTTTAAGGGCCTGTCTGGAATTCCTTTCAGACAGAAATAGTCCTATCCATGACTTTGCTTTGTCTGAAGTTGGAAGTGGTCCTATAGGAAAAAATACATGATGCCCATGTGGGCTTCTCAGGTTAAGCTCCTAAGTTAATGGGGCTTCATCAGCCCTGTTAATTTAGTTAGGACTAATGCAGCCTCCCTTCCCAGGCAGAGTTTTTGCCTGTTTAGAAAGTGCTCTCAAGATCAGCCCCTGCTGACCAACACTTAGGGGGTTGGTCATGGAGACACAGGAAATGCGGGTTCGATCCCTGGGTCGGGAAGATCCCCTGGAGAAGGGAAAGGCAACCCATTCCAGTATTCTTCTGGAGAAAATCCCAAGGACAGAGGAACCTGGTAGGCTACACTCAGTGGGGTCACAAAGAGTCAGACATGACTGAGCACCCATACAGGCAACAAACATCTTCTGCTTATAACTATTGCTTATTCAAGAGAATTTTCTCAAGATCAGTATCAGAGTGTGACAATACAGTATCATATCCCTGAAGTTTGTAAGAATTTGGATTATCACAAGCTGTGTTTGTGTGTATGATTTTTCAACCCAGTCTCACCAGCAGTGGGCATTAATAAGACCATTCTTTTTTTCTTAAGTGGTAGATATAATTCATGCTAATTTCCTTGGTCAGAATTACAAATTAACATGTTTTAAGTGCTTGATCACTCTCTACATTCCTTTATATGCAAATTTTTTATAGATTTTTGTTCAGCTTATCTGCTTACCCATTCTCTTCATCTGTAGATGTGAGTGTTAATCACCACCTTCTGAAGAATGAAGAATGATATATGCAGGAGATGGAGCTATAAATCATGGGTAGCAGTCAAAGCTTCTAGTCCAGTCCTCACGAT
Organism: Bubalus bubalis; assembly: GCF_019923935.1. Lineage (NCBI taxonomy): Eukaryota > Metazoa > Chordata > Mammalia > Artiodactyla > Bovidae > Bubalus > Bubalus bubalis. The sequence continues at coordinate 14,476,855 of NC_059170.1, read as the reverse complement.
GGCATCAGGGCAGCCATATTGGCAAGGGCCCGATGCCAGGTTAATGGTTTTAATGCACTTTGTGCCTCAGGCACTGTGCTCAGCACCTTACATAAATATCTCACTCTATCTCATTCAATATCACTGAGAAGTAGACAGTAGAATCTCCATTTTTTACACACACACCTGAGAGAAGTCAGGGAATTGACCCAACATCACCCAGACTAGTTGGGATTCAAACCTAGATCCTATGGATGGTAAAACATAATCAAAGGATTTTAAAAATAACTGATGAACATGATGCCATCCGTATCAGTCAAGAGTTCTCCAGAGAAACAGAACCAATCAGATAGACAGCTATATATAGACTAGAGGGGACTTATTATAAGAACTTGCTCACAAAATTATAGAGGTCAAGAAATCCTACAATATGCCCACTACAAGCTAAAGAACCAGGAAACCTGGCAGTGGGGTTCAGTCTGAGGCCAAAGGCCTGAGGAGTTCCAGTTCAAGTTGGAAGTTTCAAGAACCTGAAGCTCTAATGTACAGAGGCATGGGAAGATGGACATCCCAGCTCAAGCAAAGAGAGCAGATCCCTGTCTTTGTGCCCCATTCGGGGCCCTTGGTGAGTTGGATGTTGCCATCTGCAATGATGAGGCTGATCTCTTTTACTCAGTCCACTGATTCAAATGCTAATCTTCTCTAGAGGCACCATCACAGACACACCCAGAAATATTTTACTAGCTCTCTGGGCATCTTTTAGTCCAGTCAAGTCAGCACATAAAATTAACCATCATATTATCTTTACCCTAAAGGACCTCACAGTCCCCTAAATACACCGGTAGGAAGAGTCACAAAGCCAGTTGGTGTGTGTCAGTAAAGACACCTGTGGCAGAAAGCCATGGAGGGATAGTGGGAATCCCTCTCTGCAGAGCTAGGAAGCCTTCATGGAGAAGGTGATGCTCCTGGGGTATTGAAGGATACATGAGATCTTGCCTCGTGGACCAGGCTAGACGACACAGTGAAAGGAGAGCTGAGACATGGGCCTCACAGGGAATGGGTGCCTGCAGGTTAAAAAGGTTTGTGACTGACTACAGAGGCCAAGTTCCAGAATCGGACATTGAAACCCTGGGATCGAACCCTGCCTCCTCTGCTGGCTGTGGCCTTCAATAATCATTTCACTCCCTCGGCCTCCATGTGCCCGTCTGCAAAGCTAGGACAGAGGTTTTACCAGTTGTTGAGGGGACTCAGATGCATATGAATGCACAGTATTCAGTCCAGATGTGGCAGAGAAGCGCCCAGAAATGATGTGCATTGGCCTCGCTGCCATCTCGGAGGACCTTCCCCTTCCACCAATAAACCTGAGAGCGTGACCTATGAGAAGTGGACTCCACGAGCACGCTTCTGTGAGTACACACCTTGCTAACTAAAGAAAGCCACCTGAGTACAGTGAAAGCCATCCGGGCCTTGGATTCCAGACACACCTGATTTCCAATTCCATTTCAGCCACTTACCAGCTTGGACCCTAGACCCTGGACAAGTCACTCACCTCACTCACCTGCACGGAGGCTCAGTTTCTGCATCTGTGTAATGGGACCAGCAAGCCCTGCCTTAGATGTTATCATGATGCAAGACCACACTGCCCTGATCATAATAGACACTCAGTGTTTGATGGAAGCCTTTGAAAGCCCAGCTCCTCACCATCACCATACAGGCGCTGATGAGGTGGTCTGAAACAAAAGTCCACAGCTGTGTTCATCTACATATGTAAGCAGCAGCCCCATGGGGACTTCCCCCAAAGGTCCCTGAGGCCCATCACCCAGCCTGGCAAGGCGTATGGGCTGTAGCCTCTGCCCCGGAGCCCAACTTCTCCACATCCTCCCCCAGCTATTGCGGGAAGAAGCATGAGTCATTCGAGGGAAGAGGGCTGGCATCATCTCCCCCCACTGCATGGGGCCAGCCAGCAGGCTTGTGGTTATAGGACCTGCCTGGGTTGCAAAACAAGCCAGTTTGCTGTGCTCTGGCGTCACGTGACGCGGGCAGGCACCGGAGGTGGCATTTTCTCCCTCGCCCACTGACTCACTGCACCCTGGCCTGCAGTCACATGGCCCTCCGGGCCTCAGTTCCCCCTGAGAGCTCCTAGCTGCTGAGATCACTTGCAGAAGAACCAAATTGAAGCAACCACTTCCTTTTTCTTGCCCCCAAAATATATAAATATATTGTCAATATGAAAAATGTAAAGACGATTAAATATAGAAAAATAGAAATCAGAAACTACTCTGTACTTCATCACACCCTCTGCACCAATAAACCTGGTCAATATCTTCCTGAGTATCTTCAAGGACTCAGTGTTATTTTTTAATTAATTTTAAGTTATCCAAGAAGTATACAGATGTTTTCTTCTTTTTTTAATGTTAGATTGTTACTAAGAAAGGAAGAATGCCCTTTGACAGAGTTCACCTCTAATTGTGGGTCCCTGCTGGCAACCCACTCCAGTACTCTTGCCTGGAAAATCCCATGGATGGAGGAGCCTGGTAGGCTGCAGTCCATGGGGTCGCTAGGAGTCAGACACGACTGAGTAACTTGACTTTCACTTTTCACTTTCATGCATTGGAGAAGGAAATGGCAACCCACTCCAATCCACTTGCCTGGGGTTCTCCAGGCAAGAACACTGGAGTGGGTTGCCATTTCCTTCTCCAATGCATGAAAATGAAAAGTGAAAGTGAAGTCGCTCAGTCGTGTTGGACTCTCTGCGACCCCATGGACTGCAGCCCACCAGACTCCTCCATCCATGGGATTTTCCAGGCAAGAGTACTGGAGTGGGTTGCCATTGCCTTCTCCAATTGTGGGTCCCTAACCAGGGGTTATTCATAAAATATTTCTTTCAGATCTGAGTTTTATATGGTGTGTATGTACTGGGTTGGCCAAAAAGTTCATTTGGGTTTCTCTCTATGATGTTACGGAGAAGGCAATGGCACCCCACTCCAGCACTTTTGCCTGGAAAATTCCATGGACAGAGAAGCCTGGTAGGCTGCAGTCCATGGGGTCGCGAGAGTCGGACACAACTGAGCGACTTCACTTTCACTTTTCACTTTTATGCATTGGAGAAGGAAATGGCAACCCACTCCAGTGTTCTTGCCTGGAGAATCCCAGGGACAGGGAAGCCTGGTGGGCTGCCTTCAATGGGGTCACACAGAGTTGGAGACAACTGAAGCGACTTAGCAGCAGCAGCAGCGGTACGATGTTATGGAAAAGCTCAAACAAACTTTTTGAGCTACCCAATAATACACTGAAGCTTATAGGAAAAGCTGGATATCAGGGGCCTTCCCATATGTATTTTCAGACCATATGTATCTTTCTACAATTGCTTTTTCACCATCTTGTTATATAGTGGTTCCACTTTGCTTTTTTTTTTTTTTGATGGCTACCTAACAGTCCTTACTATGGATGTGCCATAATTTTTAACAGTTGCCAAGGTGTGGACTTTTCAGTTGGCTCTGATTTTTTCACTATTTGTAAACAGTGTTAAAATAACATCCTCTTATATTCCTCCTTTGCCCACATGCAGAGGATGCCAAGTGGCAGACTCCCTGTATCACAGCATCCAAATGCTTAGGATTAATAGATCTCTCTGTGTGGCTCTCCCAAGTTGGCGGCTGCTGTCCCGCTTGTAGGTATTTCCAGATAGGGGTGCCCATACACAGGGGAACTCAATTCCAAGTGTTTGTGTTAGTCGGTACAAGAGCAAGATTGAGAAAGACAGAGAATTTCTTTGCCTTGGGACTGAGTGTCCTACTGAGAGGCAGGAAGAGCCACAAAGTATCTAAACTAAATGGAAATAGTCAATCATTTAATTCAGACTCACTCTAGAGAGGGGGAAACTGAAGCCTGGCAAGAGGCATTGACTTGCCAATGAGCTTCCAGCCTCTTTTTGCCAAGTTACTCCCAGAAGTGAGGAGAAAGCATTGTCAGGAAAGTATTCTCCAAATTCAAAAACAATCATGTCTTCTCCTTTGCTTAAGCCATCTCACTGGCTTCCTGTGCTCCAACTTCAAGACAACTCCCAGCCCTTTGCTCTCTGTCCTCCAGATATCACCAACATCTCTTTTGCCCCAGGACCTTTGCACATGCTCTCTACTCTCTTGGGAATGTTTCTTGTTCCTCTCCTTCCACCTTCACAATCACTTTGCTAGCTCATACTCCTGTTTGAGGGGCTTCCCAGGTGGCACTAGTGGTAAAGAACCTGCCTGTCAACACAGGAGACATAAGAGATGTAGGTTCGATCCCTGGATCAGGAAGTTCCCCTGGAGGAGGGCATGACAATCCACTCCAGTATTCTTGCCTGAAAAATCCCATGGACAGAGGAACCTGGCGGGCTGCAGTCCAAAGGGTCACACAGAGTTGGACACGACTGAAGCGATCTAGGCTGCACGCACTCATGTTTGAGATCTCAGTTGACATATTCCTTCTTCAGAAAAGCCACTCTGACCTCCTTAACCATGCCAGAGGCCTCTCCGAACATCTCTTTGCACCTTGTACTTCTTCAGAGCACTGCTCACAGATGCAATTTGTGTAATATTTGAAAAATATCTCACATACCTAATGAGTTAAGTCAATGGTTGGGTTTCTTTCTGCTGGACCCCCAGCATTTAGCCCAGAGGAGGGGGGTTCTTTATTTGAATGGATGAAGGAGTAACTTTCCTCCTCTTTCCTACCCCACAGGGCTTCTGTCACAACCTCCCCATCTCTCCCCTGGGCCTCCCCCTTCCATCACCAAACCTGAAGAGGGAAGTCATCTTGGAGGGCACCTTTCTGGTAACAGGAGTCAGAGGACTGCAGGAAAGTCAACTGGGCTTCAGATTCTCCTCACCTGATTTCAAATCCCATCTCAGCAACTTGGACTTGGGCGTGTCACTTTTGTGCACTGAGACTCAGTTTTCTCATCTGTGCAATGGAGCGGCAACTTCTGCCTTGCAGGACTGCCTGAGGCACGAGCACAGGGAGTAGTCCAGAGCCCTGCGTATTGTAGGGGAGCCCAGACTCCCAATTCCTCACAGTCTCCATACTGATCTGAAGCTGGTTTCCACGCTTGTGTTAACAATGTTGACCTCCCCCAGTGTTTCAGATCTATGTCCTGAATCCAGCAAGGGGACTTCGCTCCATCATTTGATGGAACCAACCACTGTGACTACCAAGTGCAGGCAGTGAGGGCCAACATGAGATTCTGGGAGCCCCCACGAGTCCCTGAGACCTGGAACATTCAGCTAACTGGGAGTTAGTTGTACCTGAAAGCCACATAAGCTTTCTCCCTTCCAAGACAAGAACCTTGTTTTTCCTTTCAGGGAGACTGCACAGCTCTCTATGGGGCTGAGAGATCTCTGTGGGCCAAGACAAGCTGGTCATACTGGGAGAAGACTCATTGACTGAGCTGCAGCCTCAGGAATGAGTAAGGGAGGTCAGCAGGGACCTTCTGCAGCCCTTATCAGAGGGACATCCCAAGCCTCCGAGCCAGAATCATGACCAAGAACTCTGGAACTTCCCAGAACTTCAGCCAGTGCCTTTTTTTTTTCCCATTCTCCCCTCTGGATGTGGACTTATGTCTTCAGTGAGCATTGCCCCCAGGTTTCATCATTCATCCAATAGTCTTTACTGCCAGGTCCCTGCCAGGTACTGGAAGTACCCTGGTGAGCAAGTTCGACATGGTCCTGCTCTCCCAGAGTTCACAGGCCAGCCTTGGCTTCAGCAGCAGCAGCAGCAAGGAGAAGTGAGGTCTAAGGGCCTGCTTTGCCAGGTCTGGGGTATCTGGGATCTTCAGGACAATAGTATGTTAAGGGAATACTAAAGGGGGCAAGTCGGGACTGACCAGGACAAACAAGTAGCCAGCCTGCCCTAAGCAGGCTTCTCTCTGGTCCTCCAGGGGCCTGGGCAGCCCTCAGCCTCTCACCTTTGTCCAGCTGCTGGTGCAAAAGTGGTCCATCACCTGCAATCCAAAATAGTCATTAGTTAACACACAGCAGACCTGTGTTGGTTCGCTAAAGCATCCCTAGGAGCTAGGATAGTGTCTGTCCTAGTAAATTCTTGGAAGGAAAGGAGGGAGGGGAGAGGGAGGGAGGGGAAGAGGGAGGGAGGGAAGGAAGTAGAGATGGAGGAAGAGAAAGAAGGAAACAGGAAGAAAAAAAGATAGCAGTGAGTACCCTGCATTTTTTTCTTCATTTGTTTATTTATCCACTACTTATTGGCCACTTATCTTGAGCCAGACACAGTGCTGGACTCCAGGGATATGAATAAAAACAGATGAGATCTCTGCAGTCATGGAGCTTGTGTTCTGGCACTTTCAGGGCAAATGCACTTAAAACAGCATCCTTTGAGTTCCTCCCGCAGCACAGCAGTCCACAAACACCCAAGAAAATGCTCTTCTAACCGATGACCTTGAATCTCTTCCAGTCCTGCTCCAGATTTTGGGCAGTCTCATCAAAAGAGGAAAAGTTCTGAGAAGCTTTGCAATTACAAAAAAAAAAAAAAAAAAAAAAGCCTGATTAACCAGATCAATTCCAAACTTTTTCAGCCTGAAAAGGGATCTTAGAGAAATCAGGGGAGGTCCACCTCCCTGTCTGCCTGGTGAGCCCCGCCCTCCTGTTGGACCACGTTCCGCCTCAGTCTGAGCATCTTACCCACAACCTGGGGATGGAACCTGCAGCCACAGTTTCCAAGGCTTGGGTTTCCTGGCACCTGGGGGGACTGCTGCATTGAGCACTGGAGCACTCTGTGCCATTTTTCCCCCACATGTGATGTGGCTACAGAGATGCCTCCTGCCACTCTGTCCTCGGGGCTCAAGGGTGAAGCAGCAGGAGAGGCCATGAGAGGCCAAGACTCTGATTTGAACAGCAGGAAGGCGGGTGGGAGGCCTGGCCTGACCGGAAGGTTCATGCTATCACACCAGAGCTCCAGGTTTTGGCAGCGCCCAAATCCTGCTTGCCAAGGGAGCCTGGAGACTGCCAAACCCCCTTGCAGATGAAGACAAACATCAGCCTCGTGTTTCTGATTCACTCCTGCTCGGCTCATCAAACTTCTGTTTAGTGAAAGCTGCTTACACTTGAACAAGTCTAAGGACTGGCTTTGGAAATGTGATTTAGCTTTGTCCTGAGATCTCTTGGCCAGATTCAGGCCCTGCCTCTCCCACTTGCAGCCACAAGATGCACTTAGACAAATGTATCTCACCTTTTCTGAGCCTCGGTTTCCTCATCCATAAGCCAGGGATGGTACTGACCTGGCAGAGTTGCTGGTAAGATCAAATTCCTCAATGTATCACTTAAGGCCCTGGACTTAATAAATACTAAATAAAATGGTGTGCATTATTTAAAATAGTATTATGATTACTATCAGCATCTTCATCATCATCACTCTACAATTCAGCAAACCCACAGTTATAAATTTTTGAAATGTTGCATAGACTATCAAGATAGATTATCACATTAACCACCCCCAACGAATACCCCTTCTCAGAATCCATGGTTGTATAGAACTATCCCCACACTGACATGTGACTTAGATTGGCCAATGAGATCACTTTACCTGCATGAAGGGCAGGTTGACCCCAGGCCTTGAAGATGGTCCCAGGCACCTATGTTCCACCTGAACCCAACACCCAGCTGAATGGAGTCACAAGATTAACCCCAGGTAAGACCAGCCCCGATGGCTCAGGGGGTAAAGAATCCCAATGCAGGAGACAAAGGAGACGCAGGTCCATTTCCTGGGTCGGGAAGATCTCCTAGAGGGGGAAATGCAACCCACTCCAGTATTCTTGCCTGAAGAATCCCCATGGACAGAGGAGCCTGGAAGGCCACAGGCCATAGGGTCCCAAAGAATTAGGCATGACTGAGTGACTAAGCATAAGACCAGCAGTCAGATAAGTCATTTTCCAAATGCCCCTAAGTTTGGGAGGTGGTATTTTACACTGCACAGTACGATTTGGGGGCTGTAACACAAGAAAGAGTGAAAAAAAGTAAACATGAGATTTGCAAGTCTTTTAAACCTTTATTCAATTCCTGAAGTGAAGTGAAGTGAAGTCGCTCAATCGTGTCCGACTCTTTGTGACCCCATGGACTATAGCCTACCAGGCTCCTCTGTCCATGGGATTTTCCAGGCAAAACTACTAGAGTGAGTGGATTGCCATTTCCTTCTACTGCTAAATCGGAGAGGCCTGGCTTCTCTGGTGGCTCAGCGGTAAAGATTCACCTGCCAATAAAGGAGACGAGACACAGGTTCCATCCCTGGGTTGGGAAGATCCCCTGGAGAAGGAAATGACAACCTGCTCCAGTATTCTTGCCTGGGAAATCCCATGAACAGAGGAGCTTGGTGGGCTATAGTCCATGGGATCACAAAGAGTCGGACACAACTTAGCGACTAAACAAGATCACTGATAGGATGGATTAGCTTGAAGCTGATCTACCTCCTTACCCATTCCTCTATGGACAAAAAATGTCACCTCTCATTTTCAGCAAACAGAGAATGTTGCCATCAAGTCATTAGTCACTGCAGCTGCCGCACCCCCAGCCCCTACCCCGGTACACCCTGGTATACAGGACACTGGTCGTAGATAGTTAAGATGCATATCAAAGGAATAATTTCAGTGAGCCCAGACTCTTGTATCTTACCACACATGGAAAAGTGCTAAACTCATTAACTTGAGATGTCTAATTTTTGTGATTAGCAGTAACCCCTGGAGAAGGAAATGGCAACTTCCTCCAGTATTCTTGCCTGGAGAATCCCATGGACAGAGGAACCTAGTGGGCTACAATCTATGGGGTCACAGACTAGGACACTACTGAGTGACTGAGCATTTTGATGATTGACCATATTTTTGTTTGTTTCTTCAGCAAAAACTCCTATGTATCCTGGCTCCTCCCTTACCTTTTTGGAACAGCCCCTCAGAGCTGCCAGAGAGGCTGTTTCCAGGGCTACAATCCTCAGTAAGGCCACTGAATAAAACATAAATCCTCAACCTTTAGGTTGTGCTTTTATTTTTTTCAGTTGACATTCTTCTTTCACTATTTATTTTCCTTAATCTTCTTATTCAACTAGATTCTTTGGATGGGAGAAATACAACACCAGGAGACTGGTTAAGGGAAAATCACATGTTTATTTTTATTTATCTAATTTGACTATATGACAAAGATCCATATAGTTAAAGCTATGGCTTTTCCAATGGGGAGAGTTGGACCATAATGAAGGCTGAGCACCAAAGAATTGATGCTTTTGAACTGTGGTGTTGGAGAAGACTCTTGAGAGTCCCTTGGACTGAAAGTAGATCCAACCAGTCAATCCTAAAGGAGATCAACCCTGAATATTCATTGGAAGGACTGATGCTAAAGCTGAAGCTCCAATATTTTGGCCACCTGATGCAAACAGCCAACTGATTAGAAAAGACCCTGATTCTGGGAAAGATTGAAGGCAGGAGGAGAAGGGGACAACACAGGATGAGATGGTTGGATGGCATCACCAACTCACTGGGCATGAGTTTGAGCAAACTCTGGGAGATGGTGAAGGACAGGGAAACCTGGTGTGTTGCAGTCCATGGGGTTGCAAAGAGTTGGACATGACTGAGTGAACAACAATTTGCATCAGCACCTCCCAACCCCCACCCCCACAGGCTCTCCCACTCAACTTAGAGCATCATGCCCTGTCATTTAAACCACAATGCCACTGCTGCTTGGAGAAGGCAATGGCACCCCACTCCAGTACTCTTGCCTGGAAAATCCCATGGACGGAGGAGCCTGGTAGGCTGTAGTCCATGGGGTTGCTAAGAGTCGGACACGACTGAGCGACTTCACTTTTCACTTTCCAGGCTAATGAGACAGAAGACCACTCAGAATACGGAGAAGTGAATTGCACTTTATTTTTTTAATGGACTGCCTTTTTATTGTTCCAGAACACACACTGTAACTCAAACTAAATACTAAAATGCTACAAAAAAAGTAGTCCCTGGGGCAGTGCTGAGGAGTGGAGTAGCTTGGTGTGCAACTGGCATATTAATTGTTCAGATGCAAATAAGTTCCTCCAAAGAATCTACAAGTCAGTGAAGAGTTGATTCTTTCAACTCCTTTGACATTAACCTGGCAAATACCTATCCTGAGGAGAGGAGGCAGGACCCAGGAAAATAAATCTCACACATCTACCTTCAGCCCAGGTCTCCCTCTTGGACTTTAGACCTATTTATTTGAAATGCCTGTGTTTATTGAAATGGGTCAGAATGTCTTTAACCAGCAGTTATAGCATCAGCATGTGTCAGTCACAATACTGAGCCTGATTTATTTAATTCATTCTTGCAGCCACCCAGGCAATGACTTCCCAGGTGGTGCTAGTGGTAAAGAAACCACCTGGCAATGCAGGAGACATAAGAGACACGGGTTCAATCCCTGCGTTGGGAAGATCCCCTGGAGAAGGACATGGCAACTCATTCCAGTACTCATGCCTGGAGAATCCTATGGACAGAGGAGCCTGGCGGGCTACAGTAGATGGGGTTGCAAAGAGTCAGACACAACTGAAGCAACTCAGCATGCACCTGGGCAATGGGTACTGTTACCAACACCACTTTACAAAGGAAGAAACCGGAGGTCAGGGGGGGTTATGTGACTTGCCCAGAGTCACACATGGTTCCAGAGTTCCACATCTTGGCCTTGCAGACTTAAAAAATACAGCCTAAAAGTTGATAGTTAAGTTTCATTCAGCAGGAATTTTTAGGACTTCAAACTCTGGAGGCAACATCTCAAGTAACCCCGAAAGAACTGCTCCAAGGAGTCGAGGTGGGGGGGCCAGGTTATGTAGAAGTTTTGCAGTGAAAGGCAGGTAATTTGAGCATCCAAAGATTATTGGTAGTTAAAGAACACCAGATATCTCAAGTTAAGGAATTTAGTGCTTCTCTATATATGGGACAATGCAAGAGTCTGGGCTCACTGAAATCATCATTTGATATGCATCTTAGTTATCTGGGGCCTGTATCTTGTATTTTCACATTTTGAGTTTCCTCAGGACTCACCATAGGGAGTGGCCACAGTCTGATGGCTGCTTGATGGCAGGTATGCTATTCCCTCCTGAGTTCCCTCAGGGCTCACCAGCTCACGACCAGTGGTGGCTGCAATCATTGATGGCTATGACAGCCTTCATTTACTGGTATGGCAGGAAACAGGGCTTCCCTTGTGGCTCAGATGGTAAAGAATCTGCCTGCAGTGTGGGAGACCCAAGTTTGATCCCTGGGTTGGGAAGATCCCCTGGAGAAGGGAATAGTTACCCACTCCAATATTCTTGCCTGGAGAAATCCGTGGACAGAGGGCTATGGCCCATAGGGTTGCAAAGTCGGACATAACTGATCAACTAACACTTTTTCATTCTATTTCTCAGCCTCAACATATTCAAGAGCTTCTCCTGCCCCTCCTCTCCTCCCTGTGTTTCTTCCTTCAGTGTCTGTGTTCATCCATGAGTTCATCCAAGCCCCACTCAAACCTTCTAAAAGACCTCCTGACATCTCCCAAACCTCTCCACTTCTCTGCACCCACTCCATCACTGCCCCAGCCCTGGATGACTGCAGTGTCTGCTAACTGCTGTCTTTCACCCCATACTTTCTACCATTTGATTCTCTTGGCAGCAGCCAAGGGATCTGCCTACCTAAGCCTGAACGCTGCAGCTTAGAACTCACATGGTAGAGTGGGTGGAGTTTTCTAAAGAAGAGCTCAAAGGTGGTGAAAGAGCTACCAGAAACATGGAGAAGGGGGGTGCATGTAGATAGGGATGCAAGACAGGAGGAGAACTGGGCACAGAAGGGAGATGACACCCACAGAGATCACTGTCCTTGTGAAGGCAAAACACAAGAGAAAGTCAAGGTTAACTCCACTTCTGTCTTTGCCCCTCCTCTTCAATAGTGTACCTCTGTGACTGATCTGACTCTATAGAAAAGGATTATACGTTTAAAAAACAAAAACAAATAAAGTGGAAAAGACCTTGAAGAATCTCAATACTACAGGCTAGAGGGTCTCCCAGCCAGATTTGTCCACATACATCCTCCTTTTCAAACATCGCCTAACTCAGTCTAAACTTGGGGTTCCTTGAATGGCCCCCATGCTGTCTCCTACCTCAGGACCTTTGCACATGCAACTTCCAGAATCTGGAATACTCTTCTTTCTCATGAGTCCCTTCACTAGCTAATTCCTACTCATCTTTTGGGTTTTAACTTATGCATCATTTCCTCCTAAAAATCTTTCCAGAGCCCCAGGTCCCAGTTAAGTGTGCTCAAAAAAATATCACCCTGGTTGAGTCCCCCCTCATTAACTGACATCATTTTCTTAATCTTATTTCTGTTGATGGTGGTGCCCAGTTAACTATTGATTGAATGAATAAATGAAGATGTGTTTGCCAAAACCAGTTTGGTCTCCCCCAATCTGTGGAGCCTAGGGATAAAGGGTGCCCTTAGCCACACCACACCAGAGTCAGACAGACCTCCACTTAGGAAAAACTTCTCTGAGCTCAAAGTCAAAAGAAGGTCTTTGGCTTCTTGGACTCAGCCATAGGGCAAGCTGGTAACTGAATGGTGTAAGAAGACTTGAGGGGATGTGAAGGAAGCAGAGGATGGAGAAGCTGGATATGGTCAGAGCAGGGCATGGGGAGCTGCTTTCATTTTCAGTGGGAATCCAAGGTAGGCAGCATTTGGTACAAAATTTACATCCTACAAGTTCATGGGGAATCATGATAGTTCAGCAGGAACAAAGGTCTTCTTTCTGTTTCCTGAACACACCGAGCTCTTTGCTCTCTTGGCCTTTGTACTTGCTGATTCCTGTACCTGGAATGCCTTCTCTCCAGTCCTTGCAAGGCAGGTGCCTCATCACTCAGATCTCATTTCAAGTGTCAGCCCCTCAAAGAAACATTTTCTTTAGTTGCCTCAACCTCTCCTACAGTCAGTATCTACCTTACAAGCCTGCCTTATTTATTCCATGTGTGCTATCTGTATGCTAAGTCACTTAAATCATGTCCAACTCCTATGACCCCACGGACTGTAGCCCTCCAGGCTCTTCTGTCCATGGGGATTCTCCAGGCAAGAATACTGGAGTGGGTTGCTGTTTTCTTCTCCAGGGGATCTCCCTGACTCAAGGTTTGAATTCATGTCTCATGTTTCCTGCATTGGCAGGCAGGTTCTTTACCACTAGCTCCACCTGGGAAGCCCTATATTTGCCATGGGATTTATCAATGTCATTAGCAATCCTATGTATGGACTTGCCTACTTGGTTTATGCCATGCCTCTCCTGCTTTAACCCAATATTCAAAAGGTCAAGCCATATCTGATTGTTTGCTGCTCTATCTCCAGTGCCTGACACACATTCAAACTTAGGAATTAGGTATTGTATGGATGAATTGGACAAATAAATGAATAAAAGAAGCCGAAGTGAAGTCCTAGCCTTTGGGAACATGGGGATTAGAAGGGTAAGAGCAGAAATTCAGTGATAATGCAAGGATATCCCAAGGGATCCCAAGGCAACCTGGATATCTCACTTTGGTAGCATGATTCACTCCAGACCCACCTGTGACTTCCTAATACACAGTTAGGAAGTGCCCTAAGCCACCTGCTAACAGAGGAAAGCAGTGCCTCTGGCCTCTGCCTCTTAAGCTTAGAGATTGGCTGCTAGTTTGCTGGTTCTGAAATGACCTTAAGATTTCACCCATTCCCTCAACTTCTTCACCCATCCCCTCACCTTCTTCACCCATCCCCTTCTTCAGCCTGAGGAATCTGTCATGGGCACTTGAGAGGGATGGGACAGCAATGTGCTTTTGCAAGGAATGATTGATACTCTTGCATACCAACTTTGAGAAAACAAAGTCCCATCCTTCAGCCTCAAAGTCATGACAGTGATAATATGCCTTCAGGTTGATGTGAAATGAAAACCTCTGAGCAGTTAGAAGCCATACGGCGGATAGGTTAAGCATGCAAGCCCTTTTGTACACCCATGTTCATAGCAGAATTATTCACAATAGCTAAAATGTGGGGGCAACCTTGCAACCCTAAGTGTCCATTCACAGATGAACAAATCAGCAAAATGTGGTCTACCCATATAGTGGAATATTATTCAACCTTAACATGGATGGAAATTCTGATACATGCTATATTATGGATGAAACTTGAGGACATTATGCTAAGTGAAATAAGCCAGACACAAAAAGGCAAATACTGTATAATTCCATTTATATGAAGTATGTAGAGAAGTCAAATTCAAAGAAACAGGAAGCCAAGTGTTAATGGAGTGTGGAATGGGGAGTTGGTGTTTAATGTGTACAGAGTTTGAGTATGGGAAGATGAAAAGAGTTCTGATGATTGTCTAACAATTAAATGTACCCAATCCTAGTCAAACCTATGGTTTTCCAAGTAGTCATGTATGGATGTGAGAATTTGACCATAAAGAAGTCTGAGTACCAAAGTATTGATGCTTTCAAACTGTGGTGTTTGAGAAGACTCTTGAGAATCCCTTGGACTTCTAGGAGATTAAACCAGGCAATCCTAAAGGAAACCAACCCTGAATATTCATTGGAAAGGCTGATGCTGAAGCTGAAGCTCCAATACTTTGGCCACCTGATACAAAGAGCCAACTCATTAGAAAAGACTCTGATGATGGGAAAGATTGAAGGCAGGAGGAGAAGGGGATAACAGAAGACAACATGGTTGGATGGCATCACCAACTCAATGGACATGAGTTTGAGCAAACTCCAGGAGATGGTGAGGGACAGGGAGGCCTGGTGTGCTGCAGTCCATGGGGTTGCAAAGAGTTGGACACAACTCAGCAACTGAACAACAACAATACTACTGAACTGTAGACTTAATATGGTTAAGATGGTAAATTTTATGTTAAAAAACCTTTTTCAATATAACGAGTGCAAGTCCTGGACTCAGAACAGACCTGGTTTGATTTCCACTCCCACAACTTGCTAGTTCATGATCTTGGACCAGTTTCTTATCTCCTGTGTCTTCCAGAATGCAGTCCCAAATACAAAGATTCAGGCAACTGAAGCAGAAAGGAATTTAATTCAGGGAACTGGGTGTTTAAACAGCCTTTGGAAGAGTTGGGGGAGAGAAAGTCAGAGTCTGCCCTTCAGTGAAGATTCGTTGTCACATCTGTGGTCCAAAGGCAGCAATCTTCTTCCTGCTGCAGCACTCAGGATATTACAGTAAGCCACTACTGACCATCACAGTGGCCCTCTGTGCTGGTCCAAGACCAAGGATGGGCAGGAAGAACACAGGCTCACAAGCTTGCCATCACTGCTTGAGAAAAAGATTGGCTCCTGGACCATTCTTCCTTCTGAACCTTACATCTCACTGCTCATGCAGAGAACTTTGGGGATCTGTAGAATGTGGCTACTGGACTTCTGGTGCCTGAAACTCAAGTGAAGCCTGGAAGGAGATGAGAATCAATAGTGACCACCATATATATCTGTATACCTCCTGCCCATTAATAACACTGGTCTCCTAGAGCCTTATTTGGATTAAATGAACTAATGCATGGACTGCCCTACTTCCCTCCCTCCTTTCTTCTCTCCTTCCCTTGTATCTTCCTTCCTTCCTTCTTTCCTTCCCTCTTTCCTTCCTTCCGCACTCCCTCCCTTCCTTCTCTCCCTCCCACCTCTCATAGACTTTCTGTGTCTCCTTCTTCCTATGGATCTCTATTAAGGCTCTGTTTCCATACCACTTCTAAGTTGGCTGGCAGTCAGCCTCCAGCCCCTGGAAACCATATCAAATCCCACTGAGGAGCGATTTCTCACTCAGACCATTATCTGGGCCATGAGAATCCTATACCCTCTGAAAATGATAACCCCACTTTGAAAGGAAACCAGACTTTCGTTTGTATCCAAGTCAAAGGAGACAAGAGCCTACTCTGGTCTGGAAAGACCCAGACCAAGGCACACCCTTTTCCCCAGGTTCTAGGACTAACTGGCTGGCCAGACAAGTTGGGATATCAGCAGGTCAGAAGTCACCATTCAGAACAGAGATTCAGCAAAGTGTAGGAGGAGAGAAAGCAGGAGGTGGATGTTCAGGCCAAATGGTGTCATTAATGCCAATTACAAAAATGGCCCATTATCACCATCTAGTCATCACCATCACAGGCGTGCCACCCCTGGACAACCACCAGGATGCAGCCATTAAATGTGACCCCTCCTCCTCTTACTCTTGCCCACTCCCCTGAGGGTGAGGGATGTTCCTCTGGCTGCCCTTTTACTCAGAGCATCCTGAGCTAGAGTGCCTTGAGAGGTGGTGAGCTCCCCATCTTGGGAGATAATCAAGAGAGTGATAATCAAGAGAATCATCATTGAATTACCTTCCAAAGTTAGACCCGAGAATCTTCAGGAAAGATATGAATTAAATATTTATTTATTTAAATTCCCACCTTAGGAAAGTGGGTACCATTATTCAGACAGATTAGAAGGCATAGGCTCATGGTTTGAGGACTCAGAGTTACATCACTGTGACTTCAAAGATACCTGCCTTTGTCCCACTACACTTCATTCAAAGGAGGCATATGACTGCTTGGAGTTAAGAGTACAGGTGTAGGGGCCAGACAGACCTGGGTTCAGATCCACCACCCACCAACTATGCATCTCTCAACAAGTCACTTCAGCTTCTCAGCATCAGATCCCAAATGAGGACAAGAGTGAGCCTCATTATAGTGAAGAACCTAGGAGATGACGACCATCGGGTTCCCAGCCAGGATCCTGCCCATAAGAAGCCAGTGCTCAGTGAATGGGCTGCCGCATGTGTAGCAATACGGCAGAAATGAGGGGCTGGCCCCAGAAAGGGATCTAGGAAAGACAGGTAGGAGATACGGCCCACAATCACATGACCTGGATCATCTAAGAATCTTGGCTTTAAGCTGAGCAGACACTGCCAGCCTTTGTTCCTGCTCTTCCGTGACACAATGTCCCTTGGTTGGTCTGGACCCTCAGTGTGCCCACCCTGCCCTATGCCAACAGCCCCCAGGTCTCCTACTCTGCTCCAGACTTGATGTGAATCCTTTAACCATTAAATGCTGAACATCTGTTTTGCACCCTGAGAGGTTTCCAAACAGTAATTAGGCAGTGGAGCGCCCTGCTAGGGTGGTGAGAGTCGATATCATTAGTGTGGGAGGGAGTGCGGGTTAAGTGGAGGTGCCTGGAGGCTTGGCTCATGGCAGGGACTGGGCTGGCACCAGGGTGGCCAAGGCCTGGTAGAGCAGCTCCACTACCAAACCCCCAGCTGGCTAGCACTCTGAAGGAACCAAGCTTTGAAGCTATAAGAACAGGTGATATAATCAAAAGAGTGCTGGTTTGAGGTTAGAATGATATGATTTCAAAATCTATCCCTAAAAGATTCCACATATCACAACTAAAGATCCTACATGATCTTGCAAAACTTATCTTTAATTTTTTTCCTCTCTGTGTTACAACCCCCAAATCGTACTGAGCCATGTGGGACATCAAGATTTATTCAGGTTGCACATTCTTTAGAGTTTGAATCAAAGCTCTTGAAACTGACCCCAACCACCTTCTCTGACCTAGCAGAATTAGTCATTCCTCTCTTTGTAAAACCACAGCATTTTATTATATCTACCTTGCTTTAAGTCTTCACTTGGGGATATCTTATTTGCCTATACATTTCTCACTGGCATCAGCCCCCCAGGTCCTGAGAGATCAAGGTTGGCTGTATCTTCACCCTCTTCTCTGAATCTCCAGCTCCCAGAAGACGTCCTGGCACTGAGAAGGGGTCATCTATTCTTGTTGAATATACTACTGAATATCAGGCTGTCTTATGAAGTCCTCACCCAGCTGACCCAACACCCAAGTCTCACCTTGGCCAGTCTGAGATGGGAGCCTCCACTACAGAGAGGTCAACCTCACTTCTAGATGCCACGACTTTCAGTTTTGATTCTGACCACTTCCAGTTGAGGATGGAAAACAGAAGTTTTTTGTTTTGTTTTGTTTTGTTTTAAAGTATCTGAACATTCAGAACCACAAAGAGGAGTTGTCTGTTTCGATACTTGCATGCACCTCTTCTCCTTTTCCCTATCCAGATTCAACCAAGTCCAGTAAAAACTGACTCAACCCTCACCCTGCCTGGAAGATCAAGTCCCAGCCACAGTCACACACACAAGCATCTCTGGAGTCTGGAAATAAAATGAGTTCCAACACCAACCATCCTTCTAGGGGTCATGTTTCCTGCTATCTCTAAGTCTGGAAAGAGTTTATGCCATGGACCTATTTATCCTCCTCTGAGCCTCTGGCATCTTCTGAGTGTTAAAGGGACCTCAAACACATGCTCCTCCTCAATCAGTGAGTTGATATGCTGGTCTATGGAACATTCTATGACACCCAAGGTGGTATCTCAGAGAGCTGGCAATCTGGCAACTTCTTTCATTCTTTACTCTTTAGAGGAACAGACACCAGGGACCTCTTCAACTACAATGGACACCAAATAAAAAAGGAAAGTTGAAAACACCAGGGGAGACCTAGCTTCTCATACATGGTATGAGCCTCCTAGAGAAACAGCCTCCCAGGAATTTTGAATGAATCCATAGATTTCCCTGAAGGAAAGTGACAGCAAGGTGGCCAGTCAAGAAGAAGACATGGAAGTAGCCCTCCCTCATGCTCTGCCTTTCCTTCAAGTGTGTCTACTTTTCCAGCATCTCTCCTCCTTCCTAGAGAAGCCATTCATGCCTTGGGGTTGCCCTTTGGTGTCACTCAGGTTGCCAACCTCCAAGCAGAACTAGTTGGATCTCAGTGTTTCCTGAGTCTGAACACTATATGACCATGAGATTTCAAACCCAAATCTGACTTCACCACTGGATGGCCAAGTGACCACAGGCATTACTTCACCTCCCAGAGCCATAACTTCTTTAAAACATGTATTTTGATGGTTTGCTCCGGGGATTTGATGAGATCATGCATGCAAAATGCCTGAGGGCACCTAGTGAGCCCTCAGTCACTGTTAGTCATTATTATTATCATAATTCAAAATACTAGCAAACTTCATATGGGAGACTGCACCAGACTATGCTAGATTTCCTAGAATTTACTCCTCTAGCACCCTGAATGCCCTCCTTTGTAGCTTTCTCCACATCTGTCATTTCTCAGTGTCTGGCTTCCCTCATGGCATTTGAGCTCTAGGAGTAGATCACAGACCGCCTTGTTCACCACTGTCCCAAGTGCCTAGAATAATAGTAAGCGATCAAAAAAAAAAAAAAAAGAAATAGTGTCAACCTAATTAATTCACATCCCATACATTCCCATCCCAGATTAACTTCAAGTTTTTGCCCATTTCGAAGTTAACCTCTTAATTCAGTTCCGTTCAGTCGCTCACATTCTCAGTTCAGTCGCTCATGAACTCAGTTCAGTTCATGTCCGACTCTTTGCAACCCCATGAATCGCATCACCCCAGGCCTCCCTGTCCATCACCAACTCCCGGAGCTTACCCGAACTCATGTCCATCGAGTCGGTGATGCCACCCAGCCATTTCATTTTCTGTCGTCCCCTTCTCCTACTGCCCCCAATCCCTCCCAGCACCAGAGTCTTTTCCAATGAGTTAACTCTTTGCATGAGGTGGCCAAAGTATTGGAGTTTCAGCTTTGGCATCAGTCCTTCGAATGAACACCCAGGACTAATCTCCTTTAGGATGGACTGGTTGGATCTCCTTGCAGTCCAAGGGACTCTCAAAAGTCTTCTCCAACACCACAGTTCAAAAGCATCAATTCTTCAGTGCTCAGCTTTCTTCACAGTCCAACTCTCACATCCATACATGACTACTGGAAAAACCATAGCTTTGACTAGACAGACCTTTGTTGGCAAAGTAATGTCTCTGCTTTTCGATATGCTATCTAGGTTGGTCATAACTTTCCTTCCAAGGAGTAAACGTCTTTTAATTTCATGGCTGCAGTCACCATCTGTAGTGATTTTGGAGCCCCAAAAAATAAAGTCTGATGCTGTTTCCATTGTTTCCCCATCTATTTGCCATAAAGTGATGGGACTGGATGCCATGATCTTCATTTTCTGAATGTTGAGCTTTAAGCCAACTTTTTCACTCTCCTCTTTCACTTTCATCAAGAGGCTTTTTAGTTCCTCTTCACTTTCTGCCATAAGAGTGGTATCATCTGCATATCTGAAGTTACTGATATTTCTCCCAGCAATCTTGATTCCAGCTTGTGCTTCTTCCAGCCCAGCGTTTCTCATGATGTATTCTGCTGCTGCTAAGTCACTTCAGTCGTGTCCAACTCTGTGTGACCCCATAGACGGTAGCTCACCAGGCTCCCCCGTCCCTGAGATTCTCCAGGCAAGAACACTGGAGTGGGTTGCCATTTCCTTCCCCAATGCATGAAAGTGAAAAGTGAAAGTGAAGTAGCTTACTTGTGTCTGACTCTTCGCGACCCCGTGGACTGCAGCCTACCAGGCTCCTCCATCCATGGGATTTTCCAGGCAAGAGTACTTGAGTGGGGTGCCATCACCTTCTCCGCATATAAGTTAAATAAGCAGGGTGACAATATACGGCCTTGACGTACTCCTTTTCCTATTTGGGGCCAGTCTGTTGTTCCATGTCCAGTTCTAACTGTTGCTTCCTGACCTACATATAGGTTGCTCAAGAGGTAGGTCAGGTGGTCTGGTATTCCCATATCTTTCAGAATTTTCCACAGTTTATTGTGATCCACACAGTCAAAGGCTTCGGCATAGTCAAGAAGGAAGAAATAGATGTTTTTCTGGAACTCTCTTGCTTTTTCAATGACCCAGCGGATGTTTGCAATTTGATTTCTGGTTCCTCTGCCTTTTCTGAAACCAGCTTGAACATCTGGAAGTTCATAGTTAACATATTGCTGAAGCTTAGCTTGGAGAATTTTGAGCATTACTTTACTAGCATGTGAGATGAGTGCAACTGTGCAGTAGTTTGAGCATTCTTTGGCATTGCCTTTCTTTGGGATTGGAATGAAAACTGACCTTTTCCAGTCCTGTGGCCACTGCTGAGTTTTCCAAATTTGCTGGCATATTGAGTGCAGCACTTTCACAGCATCATCTTTCAGGATTTGAAATAGGTCAACGGGAATTCCATCACCTCCACTAGCTTTGTTCATAGGAATCCCTTAGAAGAAATGGAGTAGCCATCATGTTCAACAAAAGAGTCCAAAATGCAGTACTTAGATGCAATCTCAAAAATGACAAAATGATCTCCGTTCATTTCCAAGGCAAACCATTCAATATCACAGTAATCCAAGCCCGTGCCCCAACCAGTAACGCTGAAGAAGCTGAAGTTGAACGGTGCTATGAAGACTTACAAGACCTTTTAGAACTAACATCCAAAAAAGATGTCCTTTTCATTATAGGGGACTGGAATGCAAAAGTAGGAAGTCAAGAAACACCTGGAGTAACAGGCAAATTTGGCCTTGGAGTACAGAATGAAGCAGGACAAAAGCTAATAGAGTTTTGCCAAGAGAATGCACTGGTCATAACAAACACCCTCTTCCAACAACACAAGAGAATACTCTACACATGGACTTCACCAGATGGTAAACACCGAAATCAGATTGATTATATTCTTTGCAGCCAAAGATGGAGAAACTCTATACAGTCAGCAAAAACAAGACCAGGAGCTGACTGTGGCTCAGACCATGAACTCCTTATTGCCAAATTCAGACTTAAATTGAAGAAAGTAGGGAAAACCACTAGACCATTCAGGTATGACCTAAATCAAATCCCTTATGATTATACAGTGGAAGTGAGAAATAGATTTAAGGGCCTAGATCTGATAGATAGAGTGCCTGATGAACTATGGATGGAGGTTTGTGACATTGTACAGGAGACAGGAATCAAGATCATCCCCATGGAAAAGAAATGCAAAAAAGCAAAATGGCTGTCTGAGGAGGCCTTACAAATAGCTATAAAAAGAAGGGAAGTGAAAAGCAAAGGAGGAAAGGAAAGATATAAGCATCTAAATGCAGAGTTCCAAATAATAGCAAGGAGAGATAAGAAAGCCTTCCTCAGCAATCAGTGCAAAGAAATAGAGGAAAACAACAGAATGGGGAAGACTAGAGATCTCTTCAAGAAAATTAAAGATACCAAGAGAACATTTCATGCAAAGATAGGTTCAATAAAGGACAGAAATGGTATGGACCTAACAGAAGCAGAAGATATTAAGAAGAGGTGGCAAGAATACACAGAAGAACTGTACAAAAAAGATCTTCATGACCCAGATAATCACGATGGTGTGATCACTCATCTAGAGCCAGACATCCTGGAATGTGAAGTCAAGAGGGCCTTAAAAACCATCACTATGAACAAAGTTAACCTCTACTTCTGCTTTATTGACTACACCAAAGCCTTTGACTGTGTGGATCACAACAAACTATGGGAAATTCTTCAAGAGATGGGAATACCAGACCACCTGACCTGCCTCCAGAGAAATCTGCATGCAGTCAGGAAGCAATAGTTAGAACTGGACATGGAACAACAGACTGGTTCCAAATCAGGAAAGGAGTACATCAAGTCTGTATATTATCACCCTGCTTATTTAACTTATGCAGAGTACATCATGCAAAATGCAGGGCTGGATGAAGCACAAACTGGAGTCAAGATTACTCGGAGAAATATCAGTAATCTCAGATATGCAGTTGACACCACCCTTAAGGCAGAAAGCAAAGAAGAACTAAAGAGCTTCTTAATGAAAGTGAAAGAGGAGAGGGAAAAGTTGGCTTAAAGCTTAACATTCAGAAAACTTAGATCATGGCATCCAGTCCCATCACTTCACGGCAAATAGATGGGGAAACAATGGAAACAGTGAGAGACTTTATTTTCTTGGGCTCCAAAATCACTGCAGATGGTGACTGCAGCCACGAAATTAAAAGACACTTGCTCCTTGGAAGAAAACCTATGACCAACCTAGACAACATATTAAAAAGCAGAGACATTACTTTGCCAACAAATGTCCATCTAGTCGAAGCTATGGTTTTTCCAGTAGTCATGTATGGATGTGAAAGTTGGACTATAAAGAAAGCTGAGCACTGAAGAATTGATGCTTTTGAACTGTGGTGTTGGAGAAGACTCTTGAGAGTCCCGTGGACTGCAAGGAGATCCAACCAGTCCATCCTAAAGGAGATCAGTCCTGGGTGTTCACTGGAAGGACTGATGCTGAAGCTGAAACTCCAGTACTTTGGGCACCTGATGCGAAGAATTGACTCATTGGAAAAGACCCTGATGCTGGGAAAGATTGAAGGCGGGAGAAGAGGGGGACGACAGAGGATGAGATGGTTGGATGGCATCACTGATGTGATGGACATGCGTTTGAGTAGGCTCCGGGAGTTGGTGACGGACAGGGAAGCCTGGCGTGCCACACGCAGTCCATGGGGTTGCAAAGAGTCGGACATGACTGAGCAACTGAATTGAACTGAAGTTAACCTCAGCTTCCCTACTGCTTCTCTTTCTGTCAATCCTAAATCTGAAGTAGCCTAAGCTCTTCTGGAGTGAGAGGACTGATTTCTATAATCCGCATTGATAGACAACCTGCACGAATATAGGGTTTGGAGCCCAGAGACCTCTTGAGTCTTGCCTCTGGAAGAAGGAGCAGGGCCAGGCTCAGGTGGACTGTTCTGAAGGCTTTTAAGTCCCCTTCCTTGGAGGAAAAGCCAGGCATGGTGATCAGTTCTATGTAACACTGGCAAATGCAAGATGAAACAAGCTTATCAGGCACTTTAACAAACGTGAGTCAGCTGCTATTATTCCCATTTTACAGATGAAGAAACTGAGACTCAGGAAGTTGAGGTCACTTGCTCAGGGCTTTCCAGCTCCCCGGACAGTGATTGTGAAGCATTTGAAAGAGAGCATCTGGGGAGATAGGCAGTTGAGCTCACTGACACATGCCCCCTCCCCCCATCCTGGCCCCCATCTCACCATGTACTGGAGGACATCTAGAAACCCAACTGCAGGTCATCTGGCTTAGTCTGGGGACATCAGATGTCAGATTGAGCAACTCAGAGATCCCTCCCTCTTTGAACTGAACCCCCTTATTCTGCAGATGGGTGAGGGAAGGACAGGAGCACCCTACTCTCTGATTCCAGAAAGAAACGTGAAACTTCAGATACCCCAGCAGATCCCCTCTTGAACATCCCAGCACTGAGGCAGTGGGCTGTTTTTACTCCATCAATGGAAATGAGGGCTGGGTCTATCCTGGGGGCTTCACACTGGGACCAGACAGAGGCCAGACACACTCCCACCACTGGATCTCCACCTTCACAACCCCTCATAGTCTCTGAACTATGCACAGCTTCTTTTCCCCCTCCACACCTTCTTTCTGTTCTTCCCTCTCCCCAGTTCTCTCCATTTTTATCCCAGGGGGATAAAAATATACTTGAAATATATCCAATTTGAAAAAATATATATATTATTTACTGTATCACAGTGTTCTCACCTGGATAATCCTGTGGACAGGGGAGCCTGGAGGGCTACAGTCCATGGGGTCACAGAGTCAGACATGACTGGGTGACTAAAGCACACACACATTTACTATTTCATATACGCACATCACAAAATACCAACCTGATGGCCACATCTGAACCATAGAGATGCTTTATTTATGCCACCTATAATGTTTTAAGAAAGCTTGAATGTTCTGCCCATATGAAAGTTTGCATATTTCCTGTAAAAAAAATACAGATTTCTACCTTCTCTTAAATCATCAGAAAGCTGGCAGTTCTGAGCTCAAATTCTCACATAGCAACAGTTGGCTAAAATTAAAGAACATCTTCTTCATTGGGTTGGGATATTTTCCCATGGCGTTTTCCCCTAAAAGTAGCTTCCTTCACTCATTTCACTACCTGACTTCCTGGGTGTATATTCCTGTGCTATGAACTCAAAAATTCCCATTATATGGAGAAAAAAACTGAGGCACCAAGAGCTTAACTTGCCAAGGTCACTAGTAGGGGACATCCAAAGGGTCTTCACTGATGACTGCCCTTCAGAAATTCCCAAGGGAATAAAAGAAGTCCCCTCAACCCACCGCATTCTCCACCTTTCACAATCCTCTTGTGCCTACCCTAGAGCTACGGAAGATCCAGGGTGATGAAAGATGGACCCAGGCGCCTGATCCTCTGCCCTCAACACAAACAAGCTCACCTCCCCTGCAGGTGGTTTGTGGAGGTGGAGCTGCCACCAGGGCAGGCGAGGACAGCTCTAAGGCGACACTGTCCGTACACACCCTCACAGTGCCAAGCAACCCCAGCAGCGGGGCCTCCGAACTGACAGCACAGAGTCTTTTGCTCAAGATTTACTCACAGTCTTACTCATCAAGGGTGAGGGCCTTCTGAGCTGGAGGTGAGCACAGGTGCCCCTCACACACATGTACAGTACATGCACAAACATACACACCACAAACACACATGCACACACACACAAACATACACATGCATACAAAATCACACATAAATACATGTACACATCAGTTCAGTTTAGCTCAGTTGCATCTGACTCTTTGCAACCCCATGGATTGTCGCCTGCCAGGCTCCCTTGTCCATGGGATTCTCCAGGCAAGAATACTGGAGTGGGTAGCCATTCCCTTCTCCAGGGGATCTTCACATAGACAAATATATACACACACACACATACACATACACACACACATATACACATACACAAGAACTCTTAGAGAGCGAGGAGGTAAGCAGTAAGAGGCTGGAGGGAAGAAAGGAAAAAAAGGAAGGGAGGGGTAAAACTTTTTAAATTACCATATGCTGAGTATCCGCTCTGTGCCAGGCATTATGCTGTGTTTTCCATGCTTTATGTTCTTCAATCCTCTCAACAGCCCTTAAAAAGTGGGTTTATCTTACTTAATCTTTTCAGATGGAGAAACAGAAGCTTAGAGAGATTGGACAACTAGCCCCAGGTCTCACAGCCATGATAGTTTGCAACAGAGCTGAGGTTTGAACGAAATTCTCCTTAAGTGCCAGTCTCTGTGCTAAACCTTGAGAATACAGAAGTGGGAAAACATTCCTGGTACCTACCTTCACTGGGTTCCTTCAGGTGGGGAGGAAGGGCAAACATTATACAAAAAAAAGTCACACAAATAACCACATGAACACAGATATGACAGGTCCAATAAAATTAAAGCACAGAACATCATGTATGGCTTTAGTTTAAACTTAGGGGTGAAGGAAGGCCTCTCTGTGAGAGTAACTACCTTCCAGCCTGGTTGCCCCAGGTATGGTTAAGCACCTTCCATCATCACCCTCCTGGGATAAAAGAGGGGATGGAGTGCCTACAACCTCACATCAGCAACAGTTTTAGAGACAATCTACCTAATCTTACATAATGGTTTGGGATTCCAACTGTTGGGCTCTTGTTGCATTGAAAGTCTGCTTAGCCTGGCCCATTCTGAGACTCCTCATAGCTGAAGCCTACCTCTATGCAAGGATTTAGGCAGGAAGGACATCACTACCTCAGTGTCAGTCAGGCAGTCAGTTCAGTCGCTCAGTCATGTCCAACTCTTTGCAGCCCCATGGACTGCAGCACGCCAGGCTTCCCTGTCCATCACAAACTCCTGGAGCTTGGTCAAACTCATGTCCATCAGGTCAGTGATGCCATCCAACCATCTCATCCTCTGTCATCCCCTTCTCCTCCCGCCTTCAATCTTTCCCAGCATCAGGGTCTTTTCCAATGAGTCAGTGCTTCACATCAGGTGGCCAAAGTTTTGGAGCTTCAGGTTCAGCATCAGTCCTTCCAATGAATATTCAGGATTGATTCTTTCACTTGACATCTGGTAATGAAATGGACCCCCTTCTAACTAAACAAGACCCCAGCTGGTCCTTGGAAACTAAGGACTTCTTCCTGAAAATATAGGTGGGGACTCAAGTGATTGAAGGGAAAAAATAAAGAAGCATTGACCCTATTGTCCCTCAGGCTGGTCAAATGGCTTCAAATGAGTTTCCAGAATGTTCTCTGGGCTTCCCAAAGAAAAGTTGCATCATTCTTTACCTTCCTCAACTGGAGCTCCCACACTTAGCTAACCTCTTTCCCAACAAGGCTGCTCACAAAAATCCTCACCAGTATGTTGCAAAGAGAATGAGTTTGGTATCAGATAAAACTGATTTTGAAGCCCACTGGCTGATAACCATGGATACTTTTCTCAATTGCTATCAGAATCCATTTTTCTTAATACTAGCATCTTCGTAGGCTGCTTTGGAAGGATACTGTACTAGGCTCCTGGAACTGTCATAACATAACCATAGACTGGGTACCTTAAAACAACAGAAATTTATTCTCTCACAGTTCCAGAGGCCAGGAGTCCAAAATTAGGATGTTGGCAGGGTTGAGCTCTCTTTTATGGTACTCTTCTTGCTTCTGTTGGTTGCTGTCATTCCTTGGCATCCCTTGGCTTGTAGCTGCATTGGAGGATAAAGAAAATGACATATGCAGGGAACAGGTATGTTGTATACAGTCAGCTAACTTTATTTGCATCTGAATCTGAATCTGAGTTTATTGTGCCCAGTTTTGAAGTCCTTTTGTTTCTTTCACCACTCGGTCAATAGTCATCATGCGTACATGTGTGTGTTCTAAGTCGCTTCGGTCATGTTTAACTCTTTGCAACCCTATGGACTGTAGTCCACCAGGCTCCTCTGTCCATAAGAATTCTCCAGGCAAGAATACGGGAGTTGGTTGCCATGGATCTTCTGAACCCAGGGATCAAACCTGTGGCTCCTGTGGCTCCTGCCTTGCAGGTGGATTCTTTACTGCTGAGCCACTGGGGAAGCCCCAATAGTCATCATATCAAATCATAAATATGGCCATTTCATTCTCTATGTTTATAGTCCTCTATGGCTTTCCAGTGCCCTTAATAAAAAAGTATATCTCTAGAATAGCCTATAAACCCATTAACTGCCTCAGTCTGATCTCCTCCTCCTCTTCCATTTACCCCTATTCCAAACCATTCATCAGTCTGTGAAAACTCCATGCATATTCACTCTCTCAAATCATGCCCTTTTTTTCTGTCTCTAAAACTCAACTCCACTCCCTTTTCCACTAGAGAAGCATTTCTTCTCCTTGTTCAAGACTTGTTCTGCATTCTGTTGTTTGTGAATCTTTCCCAGAAACCCCTGAACAAAGATCAACCCTCCCACCTATGAGTTCCCACAGGGTTCTCACATGACTCCTTTACGATTTGCCCAGACCGCATTGCCATTTTCACTGCTTTTATGTTCTGCAGCATAAGCACCGTAAGCTCCTTGAGGACAAAGGTCTTATTCACTCTTATCCCCAGATCCAGCCCAACTGATCATGCTATTGTTTAGCTGCAAGTCGTGTCCAACTCTTTGTGACCCCAGGGACTGTAGCTTGCCAGGCTCCTCTGTTCATGGGATTTCCCAGGCAAGAATGCTGGAACAGGTAGCCATGTCCTTCTCCAGGGGATCTTCCTGACCCAGCGACCGAACCCACGATTCCTGCACTGGCAGGAGGATTCTTTACCACTGAGCCACCAGGGAAGCCACCGACTGATCACAGACCTCAATATGCACATGCTAAAGTAGACTTCATATCTGAACAGGATCTGAGAACCCCCAAATGCCCCAGGGGTGGAAAAAGAAACCACCAAACCCTTTCTGATATCTGTGACATCACCTAGAACAGTGAAGAGATCTGAATCTGAAACTCAGGAGACCAGATTTCTCCCTCCTACATTTTCCTCCTCTTGAAAACTTTAGCAAACCTCTTAACCTCATGAAGCCTCAATGTCTTCATTTGCCATCCTGAAGTAACACATGTACTAGGTAGGGCTAGGCGTGTTTAGACATGCCACCTGTTTTAATCTCTACAACAATCCAGGGATATAGGCATCTGATTTCCATTTTAAAGAGGAGGAAACTGAGGTCCAGAGAGTTTAAGTAATTTTCCCACTTTACCACAGCTAGTAAGCAGCAGAGGTGGGATTCGGAGTTCCAAGCCCCCAGTTCCAGAGATTTCACTTATTCCTTCATTTATTGCTTCATTCCAAACAGTTACTGAGCATCTACTACACACCAGGGCGGCAGAGGATGAGACGGTTGGACAGCCTCACCGATTCAATGACCATGAACTTGAGTGAACTCCAGAAGACAGATGAGGGACAGGGAGGCCTGGCCGTGCTGCAGTCCATGGGCTCACAGAGTCGGACGCGACCTAGTGACTCAACAGCACACACCAGACACGGCTCTAGATGCTGGCAACACAGCAGTCACTAAAACAGGCAAACATCGCCATGCTCAGAGCACTTAGATTTCCACTCGGTCAGGCTGTCCTTCTGAAACTGGTCGCTCAAAGGAAAGGAGGCAACAGGACCGCAGTGACCCAGATCAGCCCCGGGCATGCACACCATCTTCAGAAGGAGGGCGGAGGAAGACTCGGGGAAGACGCTATCCCCGCCCACAGGCGAGAGATGGAGCCAGATAAAAATCCACTGGGAAGGGTAGGTGGAGTTCCTCTGAGCCTGCAGTTGTGCGGGCCAGAGCAGAGAGAAGGGACAACCTGAAAATGGCAGGTCACAAATCTGCTCTCCTGCCACCTGGAGAGCGCCCCACCCCCACCCCCCCCCCGCCCCCCGCCCGCTGCCACAGTCCTGTCCTCAGCCATGCACAGGAGCAATCGGTCAAGTTTATGATGCTCCCCGTGCAGGTGGCAGACCTACCATCATCCGTAATGGGTTGTTGTTTTTATTTTCCATTTATAGGAGAGCCTGAGTTACTACCTGCGGTCACCACGGCCATTAAACTGCTCCAGGGTCGTAGATTTACATATTGGCCACGTGACCTGCAACAAGCCTTGCGGGGACGGGAAGGGGGGGGAGGAGTTTGTTTACAGTCTAATTAGAGCAGGTGATTGATACACAGGGACAAAGGAGAGCAGCCTCATCAACCCCTAGAAGCCCAGGAAACCCTCGCTCACGGTGCACTCCTGAAAGATAACCACGGTGGAGCGGCAGGCCGGGTGCGCTGAAAGGAAGGACCGCAGGTAAGGAAAAGGATCCAGAACAGGTGGACACACTCCCCCAGCTGGACTGGCCAGGGAGAGCTGGGAAATGGGTGGAGAGAAGCTCGGAGGTCCTTCACTCTTCTCCTCCACCTTATCCAATTAATGTAGTAATTAAGTCTATTACCTGAACAAAGGTTGCCGACAACCAGTTAATAACACGCTGCAGCCGCCACAGCTTTCAACCTGAGATCTCAAAACACGTTATAAATAATTAAATGCTATTATTTAGTGATTTGCGTAATCAAAGAACTTTACAGCCATCTTTTTTTTTTTTCTTTTGTGCACACAACTCAGTACCATGCTCCACAGTGAGGAAAATTGATACATAGAAAGACGTCAGGTGACCTGGTTTAGATCACCTACCACCTCACTCAGCAGGCTCTTGGTGATCACCACCTTCAAAAAGCGGGGAGGGAGATCCAGCAGGACAAACCAGCCACTTCCAGTCCTGGCCTCTGCCATGACCCCCCTTTCAGCATCTGAACCCTCCAACTTGAACAGGGTCACAGAATGTACCCCTTTTTCATGTGGGTTAGTAGAGGGACAGGCTTTGATTATTACAAGCAAAGTACATGATTCCACTGAGTATTCAAACGCTAGTGCCCTCTGCACCTACTTAGTTGCTGCCTCCTGAAAGCTATCATCTTCTGTATCTTGTGAGTGCTGTGCATTAGAAGCTAAATTCACACATGTGTGCAGGACCTCAGATTCAAAGAGATGTTTCCTCATTGTCTGCTGACAGAGCTGTAGACTCCAAGCCAGGATCCACTCAGGTCAAGGGCTGTAGGAAACCAAGAACATCATATTTATGCAGGTGTAGACATAAATCATCATGGCCCCTATGCCCTGCACAGGCCAAGGTCCAGGGTGAGCACTAATAATTAAGGACCCCGCAGTTGGTCTTGGACTGACCTCTGCAGGGATACTGTTCTTACAGGTCAATTTTTTGGTTACTTATTGATCTCCTCCATTAGCCTGAGCTCCTTTGCTCAGGATCTTTCCTACTGTTCCTTAACACTCTGAATAATTCTATGTAGTAGATTTGGCTATACCCATTTTACAGATGTGGATAAAAATCCAAACTGAAGTTTGGATTTTTTTTTAACCCAAAACTACATAGATGGTAAATGCCATAATCGTGATGAGACTTAGTTTCTCTGATCCTAAGTTTCACATTTTTCTTACAGTCCCCCAGTTAATCTACCATCCAGTCCATCTAACTAATTCAAACTTGCAAGCCAGTGCTCTGGGGATTCAAGGCCACATCCTTAGAGTACAGAGCAAAAAAAGGAGTTGGAAAATACCCATCTCAGACACCCAAGCCAGAATATTAGGCAGGGGGAGGAGAAACTCTTATTATCATCATGACTGCCAACACAAAATTAATAACTAGATTGTGCCAGATTTCTTCATTTCCTTGAGGACATTTAGCTGTATCTTTGCACATAAGTGAAATTACAACAGATCTTAGCCAATCATCTTGTCTATAAGGATGAGGCAACCCTGCCTTGTCTGTGATCTATACCTCATTTTCATTCATCAGATTTTTATTGGGTACCACTTTTGTGCCAAACCCTGTGCTGGATATCAGGATGACACAGATGACTGAGACAGTCCCCACCCTTGGGAAATTCCCAGTCCAGAGAAGCCATAGCATGCAGCTCCCCGGGGAGAGTGCAGGGACAGGCGGAGGAAAGCAGGGAAATGGTACAAGTTGAGGCAAACCCATCATAACAGCAGTGGAGATGAAGCGAGCTACTTATTCTGAGGCTATGAAGCAGAATAAAGGAAACTAGAAGGGCTTAAATTTCTCTTTTCCCTCCTTGGCGTCTGGGATACCACCATTAAAATCTTCCCATGAGTAGCAATCCTCATGGGTGGAGGGCTAACCAAGATTCTGGCCTTCATGGCATGTCATTTTGGCATCATCCACCTCCTCCTTGCCAGAGTGGGCACTTCTGTTTATCCCCCCATGATGATGTCCTCCCTGGGTTGGGAGGACCCCATTCCCACCAAGGGTACACTTGGGCAGCTCATCAAACAAGAGGCATTCCCCTCTTAAGGCAGAGTCATACAGCGTCCTCCCTGGGGTCTTGGGGACTTGGGCACAGGTCCTTCTGAGGCTAAATTGGCTGATAGCCCAATCTCACCTGCCCTGAACACTCCTCCTGGATGTCTGGAAGCTCACTTACCTCAAAATGAGTCCATTAATTTATTTAACCTACAAAAATCCAAATTAAAGAGATTGACAGCAGCATTTGACAATCATATCCAAGAGTCTTCATGCTGGTACACTGGAGTCTTGCCCAGTGGTACCAGAAGGCAGCTCAAGATTTTATGCAAATTAGAGTCCTTGCAATTACCCTAGACAGGCCAGAAAGCTTCAGATATGAGCACCACGTCATCTGACCCTTCAACCCTCACAACCTCTGAGGCAACTAAGTGGGTTGACATCCAATAATTCCCAGAATGTTGAGCCATGGAGACCCTGGGGAAATAGAGTTGAGATGTAGTGGACAGTGGGGACACCCACCCAGCTCCTTTCGGAGCCAAACCTCTGTTCATTGGTTTACAATGTATGGTTGGCCACCCTCACTCCTCTGCAATGGCAGTTGAGAGGATTAGAATTCAGCACCTACTTTTATGGCAGGCATACACTGATATAGACAGAAGAGCAGAGTACTTAAAGGCTGCCAGTCTTGCCAGCCATTAGCTGGGCCTTGAGAGGGACAGTAGGCCTCCAAAGAAGGCAATTCTTGACAAGCAACCATTGGTGTAAATAATGGGGTGAGACCCTGAGCTGGGCCTTGGGAAGCAGATGAAGGGCTCATCGCAAGTGGGAGGGAACCAAAGCTATACTAGCAGGTCATCATAGGAAAGGAGCATGAAAAATACAGAGAACCCAGAACTAGCACATTCCATGAAATCCGAAAGCCTTCAGAAAGGAGGAAACTTTTGAGGTGGGCTTTGAAGCCTAAGTGGAAGATCCCTGGGTAAATGCGAAGAGAACCTTCAAAAAGGCAGCAATAATGTAATGCCCTAAAGCCATAGACCATGGAGTCAGACTTTGTGGGATTATACATTAAGCTAGTTTCTACCGTGGTAACCCAAGGATTCCTCTAATCTCTCTCTGTCTCAGTTTCCCCATCTGCAAAATACAATTGTTCTGATTATCAAATTAGGCCGTGTATGGCAAAGCACCAGATACAGTACCTGGGAACTGGTAGATGTCCAAGACATGTCAGCTCTTGTCATTTTGTGCAGAAGGAGAAGTGAGCAAGTTGATGCAGTTTAGGGCTTTGGTACAAAATGAAGGACGGTAACTGCCCAGCTTAGGATTTGAGTATTTATCCCATAATTGATGGGAAAAACCAAGTGGCTTCTGACCTGGAATACATCATGCTGGAATAGATTGGAGACCATGGATTTAGGTGCCAGCAAACCAGAGAGGAGCCATTGACCTTGGGGCTTGTAAACAAGGATGGAGAGAGAGGGAGGTGGGAATGATACTGAAGATCTGATTTTGATGACTGTGGTGGTCAGTTTTAATGTCCACTTGGCTAGGCTACTGTCCTCCAAGTCATTCAGTCACACACTAATCTAGGAGTGCTGGGAAGGTATTTTGTAGATGTGATTAAAGTCCATAAGCAGTTTCCTTTAAGGAGATTTTCCTGTATAATTGAGTGGCCCTGATTCAATCAACTGAAAGATTTCAAAAGCAGAGCTACTGCTTCCCTGAAGAGAAATTATGCTTGTGGACAGAAGCTATGAAATTAAACTCCTTGGAAGAAAACCTATGACCAACCTAGATAGCATATTTTTTTTATTTTATTTTATTTTTAAACTTTACATAATTGTATTAGTTTTGCCAAATATCAAAATGAATCCACCACAGATAGCATATTAAAAAGCAGAGACATTACTTTGCCAACAAAGGTCCGTCTAGTCAAGGCTATGGTTTTTCCAGTGGTCATGTATGGATGTGAGAGTTGGACTATAAAGAAAGCTGAGCACCAAAGAATTGATGCTTTTGAACTGCAGTGTTGGAGAAGACTCTTGAGAGTCCCTTGGACTTCAAGGAGATCCAACCAGTCCATTCTAAAGGAGATCAGTCCTGGGTGTTCTTTGGAAGGTCTGATGTTGAAGCTGAAACTCCAATACTTTGGCCACCTGATGCAAAGAACTCACTCATTTGAAAAGACCCTGATGGTGGGAAAGATTGAAGGCAGGAGGAGAAGGGGACGACAGAGGATGAGATGGTTGGATGGCATCACCAACTCAATGGACAAGAGTTTGGATAAACTCTGGGAGTTGGTGATGGACAGGGAGGCCTGGTGTGCTGCGGTCCATGGGGTCGCAAAGAGTCTGACACGACTGAGTGACTGAACTGGACTGAACTGCTTCCCTGAAGAAGAAATTCTTCTTGTGGACAGAAGCTATAGCTCACACTCAAGAGTTCCAGCCTCTCCTGCGGATTTTGGGCTTGCCAAGCCAGCTCTCACCGTCTAAACAGTCAATGCGTCACAATAAATATTAATGCATATTTCCAACTAGTTCTATTTCCCCAGTTAAAGCCTGACTTATATAGTAACTGATTAAAAGTAAGGGTAAAAGAAACCACATCAGTCCTAGAGATTCCTCACAAAGCCTTGGACATACGGTTCCTGCCTCATCCTTATGCCAAAGTCTATAAAAATCTCCCTTTTATGCGGCTACCTTTTCTGGACAAGGCAGCATTCCTGCCTCAGTTGGCAACTCTACAGAGCAGATCGCTGCAGTTTGGGCTTATCGACTCTGACATATGAATAGTGTACTCCTGGGTTGGGTTTTTGGGGTTTGTGTTGTTCCTAACATATATAGTTTTATACAGTTTCTTTAATGTTAGACTAGCTCTTTGATCTCCCCAGGAAAAATGTCTGCCCCTCTGGAGTTTCTTTTAATCTACAAAAATCACTGACCACAGCTGCGGACCAGGAAGGGTTCTGCAAAGAGACATGCTAAGCAGAGTAAGTGTGGACACAGAGAGAGAACTGAGGACAGCAGTGTGTCTCTTTGAGGTCCCTGCAGTACGTGTTGGGAATTCTCCGAGGGCCTCCCAAGCCCTGCATTCCAGGATGTGTGGTTAATGGACAGGGAGGGGAAATACAGACTCTGATCCCTGTGCTAGGGTTATCTCAGATGCCTGCTGCTCAAAATCCTGGCAATAGCCTAGGTGGGTAAATACCCTGATCTCTTTTGAGGAATTGAGGAAACCGAGGCTCAGAAGGTATCTGAGGTTGAGTTCCCTGGAAGCCCACTCTGAGACAAAGGTTCCTTTTATTCTGATGTAATTTCAAGCTTATAGAAAAATTGTAGTAACAGTATAAAACCCTCCTATATATCCTTCGGGCCTTCCTGGTGGCTCAGACAGTAAAGAATCTGCCTGCAATGCAGTAGACCCGGGTTCAGTCCCTGGGTTGGGAAGATCCCCCTGGAGAAGGACATAGCAACCCACTCCAGTATTCTTGTCTGGAGAATCTCATGGACAGAGGAGCCTGGTGGGCTACACTCCATGGAGTCACAGAGAGTTGGACACGACTGAATTGACTTAGCATGCACACAAACACGGAGAGGGCGATGGCACCCCACTCCAGTGCTCTTGCCTGGAATATCCCATGGACGGAGGAGCCTGGTGGGCTGCAGTCCATGGGGTCGCTAAGAGTCGGACACCACTGAGCGACTTCACTTTCACTTTTCGCTTTCATGCATTGGAGAAGGAGATAGCAACCCACTCCAGTGTTCTTGCCTGGAGAATCCCAGGGATGGGGGAGCCTGGTGGGCTGCCATCTCTGGGGTCGCACAGAGTCGGACACGACTGAAGAGACTTAGCAGTAGGCAGCACACAAACAAATCAGCTCCAGCTCTTCATGGACATGAGCTGAGAGAGGGAGTTGCTGCAGCCAGAGGGCACATGTCCTTGATTGGCTGGTGTGTACAAAAACAGTAGAGGGATCTGGGGAAATAAAATTGGTGCCTGACAGTATATACTCCAAAAGTCTTGGCTTACCCAGGATCATCCTTGCAATTCAGAGGATGCGGGTTCAATTCCTGATCAGGGAACTAAGATCCCACATGCTGCAGAGCCACTAAGCAAATACTGAGCACCTCAACTACTGAGCTGGAGCGCTCTGGAGCCCACGTGCCACAACTAGAGCGTCCATGGGCCACAGTGAAGATCCCAGGTACTGCATCTAAGACCTGACCCAGTTAAATAAATAAAATATGTTTTAAAAAATTTCACACAGCTGATAAGGGACAGAGCTGGAATCCCAGCAAGTTCCATGCCATGGATCCAAGCTCCATCACTTTTCTAGAGAATTAAATCACTCAGAAGCCTTTGATATTCCTATGGCTCAAAGAGAAATGAGGTCAAATGTCATTATTTTGCTGGAGAAATGGTATTTTTTTTTTAATCTTTTAAAGCAGAGTCACACTGTGTCTGCATTTTGGATTCTATGTGTTTGGCTTTTATTTTCTTACTTTTTTCCATTATTTTAAAATATACAAGGAGCACAGGATAATTAATTACAGAAATGACCAAGATTCTGAACACGCATGTGTCCACGGGGTATTCAGGTGGAAGGATAGCAGTGTCTGAGAGCTTGGGCCTTAGTGCCAGATTAACTATGCCAGTCATCCACATATCAACTCTGAGTTCTGCTCAGCATCTGTGAGAGGTAATAACATGGCCAGTGCAGGAGGCTGGTTGAGAATTAGATGAGTCAAAGTTTATATAAAGCTTTTTATATAGTACCAACACATGGTGAGTCCTTTATAGATGTTAAACTGCTTTATTAATACCCTTGATTTACCCACAGATTGTAGCATATATGCCCTACCCTCATCTAATTCCCCTCTGTCCCCTCCCACCTCCAGAGTCTGACACCCAAAATAATAATAATATCTACTGTTTATTGAGCACTTACTGTATGCCAAGTTAGTTTTGCTTTTCAAACTTTATCTCGCTAAAGCCTCCAACTAAACATCATTAAACCCTCCAATTAAACATCATTAAACATCAGTAAATGGGTTTACTGATGAAAAAGAGGTGCAGAAAGATGGTCCAAAGTTAATATGTGGCGGAGATGGATCTTGAACCCAGGCAGTATAGTGCCAAGTTCTGTGTATAGAATGTTTGTTGACAGACTCTCCACTGAAGCTCTGCCATCAGGTCATAGGACTGACAATGACCACAGACCCAGTACAACTGGCCATTCATGCATCTGCCACTCAGAAGAGCGAGAGCCTCACAGAGTTTCAGAGATGAGTTAGGAGAAGTAAAGTCAAGACTGAAAACAGCTAGGTTTGGATTTCCTGGAAAGCCTGGGCTGGAGGCCAAGACCAAATCCAGGGATGAAATTTTCATGTCCAGGTTAGGGGCCAACAAGACCCTAACACAGTGAGCTGCCGAGGGATCAGGTCTATGAGCCAAGCAGGTCCCAGCAGGGCCCAGGGGTGGAGGACAGCCATCTGGGAGACCTGGATATCTGAAAGCTTATGAGTATTTCTTCATGCAATCAATTCCACTTGGGAAATGGAGTATTTCCTGCTATATCAGTAAACAAGGATGTCACAGTCATCCGTGATTCCGGCCCTCCAAATGTGAATTTCTGAGCCCCAAGAGCACCCAGGAAGAACAATACCTGCAATCCAGCAGCTGCTCCCTGTGGGTGAGCACTGAGGGAAAATGCAGGATACTGGCCCCAGATTGCTGAGATGCATATGAAGGGAATGATTTCAGTGAGC
Organism: Bubalus bubalis; assembly: GCF_019923935.1. Taxonomy (NCBI): domain Eukaryota; kingdom Metazoa; phylum Chordata; class Mammalia; order Artiodactyla; family Bovidae; genus Bubalus; species Bubalus bubalis. Next base: position 14,439,064 of record NC_059170.1, on the reverse strand, counting down.
CCAGACTCTTGCATATTTTCATACATAGAAAAGAGCTAAATTCCTTAATTTGATGTAGCTTGTTTTCTGTAATTCACAAAAAATACTTTTGATGTTTAGACTACTTGCCCTTTGTTGCAATCTTCTGTATAATGTGACCACCCCTCCACATCCTCTGAACAATTCTCTTGGGGCTACTTGAGATGCTGTCTCCTGGCCTAGAAGTCCTAAAAAATTCCAGCCGAATAAAACATAACTCTCAATTTTTAGGTTGTGACCATGTTTTAAGTCAACACATATTTATTATGTGTCAGATACTGTCTAGGGTAGGGAAAATAGCAAGAAATGCATCAGACAGAAATCCTTGTCCTGGTGGAGTTTGCATGCTAGCAGGGATGGATAGACAGGCAGACAATTAAATGTATGGGACTTCCCTGGTGGTCCAGTGGTTAGGACTCCACACTTCCCCTACAGGGACACAGGTTCTATTCCTGGAGGGGGAACTAGGATTCTGTATGTTATGCAGCACAGCAAAGAAAGGAAGAAACTTAAAACCTACTTTACAAAATGTATATTATAAAATAGGAGACACAGGAGATGTGGTGCTGATCCCTGGGTTGGGCTGAGTTCCTGGAGGAGGGCGTGGCAACCCACTCCAGTATTCTTGCCTAGAGCTTCCCATGGACAGGGGAGCCTGGCGGGCTACAGTCCCTAGGGTTGCAAAGAATTAGACATGACTGACGTGACTGAGCATGTATGCATATTATAAAATAGAAAGTTTTAAGTACTAGGCAGAAATAAAGCAAGAAAGGTAGGCAACATGCTGTGAACAGAGATGTGGATGCATTTAGTGGGAGAATTATCCCACATGGAAAGTGTAAAGAGTGTGTCCTGATCATAGTAGTCATGAAGTACAGTCATGATTCCCAGTGTATGAAACGGAGAGAGTCTCTTAATTTGTCCTGTTAGTTCAGCAACCTTTTAGGAGAGTTCTCTGTCTTTAGTATCAGGAATCAATAAACCAAACTCATGGGTATTAACCCAGGCTGGTTCCACCTGAATTTCTAATGGGGACCCTGGGAAGAAGCTGGACAGCCAAAAATATCCAACAAGGGCTTCTTCTCTGTGGGTATAAAGACTGGGAAGCAGGTGGATAGAAGTATAGAGTCCCACCTAAGTCAACAGGATGCAAGCCAACATCTTGGACTCTTTGTGATGCAGATGGCCCCAGGTTCTAATCCCATCTTGCAGGAGGCATGCTGTTCAGGGGACCAGAGACAGAAGCTGAGACATGAAGATGGTCAAACTGATTGAGGCAAGGAATGTCAAGGGCTTCCTGTGGCCCCACTGGGAGCCCATCAGCAGCACAAATGACTCCTGCCATGTGCAGCTCCTGAATTCTTCCAGCCGTTCTGCAACATGCATCATCAGGTACTCTTAGCCCAAGGCTTTGCACAGTTCTCAAGTGTAGAGCCTAACCTCACTCTTCTCCAGCCTGGATCTGTTCAACCATCAGGCCCACCCTGTTGAATACCACTTTGACTCTCCAAGATATGGTTCCAGAGGCACCCACAGGATTCCAGGTTTTGTCTCAGAAGCAGATGATGGATTTTCCCTCTGCTATCCCTTTCTTGTCCCCAGTAGTCTCATGGACTGACTTCTGGATGAGCACCTCCTAAGTACCAGGTACTGTGATCATGTAACCCTAGAACGCCTCTGCGAAGGACTGACATTGTCTGTGTTATAGATGAAGCAATTGAAGTTCCAAGACAATAAGAAAACTCGTGAAAAAACCATGCATGCAGGATCCCAGCCTAGGCTCATGGCATGCCAGCGCATACTCCCTCCAGTTCAGGAAGCCCCCAGGCTGTGTTTCTCTGCTGTAAAATGGATTCAATCATGCCGATCTCATACGATTGCCGTGAAATTTCAATGAGAATCCCATAAAGCCCTCAGCACAGCACCTGGACAATGAGTGGATGCTGGCTGACAGTAGCAAGAAAAGAGGCATCCCCTCCTAGCCCTCCTAAGAAATTACTGCTCATCGCCTTGAGGGAAGAAACAGGGCAGGAAGGAAATGGATGCTGAGCATCCTTGGGAATATTCGGTTTCTTCTCCCTATATGAACTAAGTTGCTCTCCAATTCCTGAGCCCTCGTGGCTCTGATCAGGCAGGCACTTGTAGGTGAGACTCCAGGCTGCACAAAAGCCTGAAGCATTTGTTCGAGAATTAAAAAGTCAGCCTGTGTGCCCACCCCATTAAATTCCCTGTGGGTGAGCTGGTTAACAGTGGGGCCTCACGCGATAAGCCATTAATCTCCGTGTGTGATGCAAGGGCCGTACAACTTACTTCAACCCTAATCTCCCATGAGTTACAGCCTCTTCTGTGATTCATAAAACAAATCAGTCACACCTCCCAGGCTCTCATCTATTTATTACTGCTTTTTAAATGCTCGGAGAGGGAGAAGCTGGAGGATGTTATTCATCCCTTCCCCAGCCCAGCTGACCTGCAGGGAAATGGACTCGACACCCTTCCTCGGGTCACAAACCAAGGTCAGTTGAATTCTGAGGCTTACAAGGAGCTGATGGTTTTGCATCCATCCAATAGGAACGACCGGGGCCTCCCAGATGTTACAGTGGTAAAGAATCCACCTGCCAATGCAGGAGACATGGTTTCAATCCCTGGGTTGGGAAGATCCCCTGGAAGAGGAAATGGACACCCACTCCAGTACTCTTGCCTGGAAAATCCCATGGACGGAGGAGTCTGGTAGGCTGCAGTTCATGGGGTCGCTAAGAGTCGGGGGCGACTGAGTGACTTCACTTTCACTTTTCACTTTCATGCGTTAGAGAAGGAAATGGCAACCCACTCCAGTATTCTTGCCTGGAGAATCCCAGGGACAGAGGAGCCTAGTGGGCTGCCATCTATGGGGTCGCACAGAGTCAGACACAATTGAAGTGACTTAGCAGTAGCAGCAGCAGCCCTATTGCTAACCATAGGGGCTGGAAGCATAGTTCTGACTAAGTGGCAAGCCTGGTCATCACTGACTTAATCCTGGAAGGCTTGTCAGTGTTTTGGGTTTAAATGACAGCCACAAATTCTTTGACAGTCTTCCTACTGAGAGGTAGGTCCTTGCAATCAGAGTGGGCTCTGATTTCTCTCTCCTTGAATCAGAGTGGGCTTGTGACTATTTCAATCAATAGCATATGGCGACAGGACTTTCCTGCTGGTCCCATGGTTAAGAGTCTGCCTCTCAGTGCAGGGGACATGAGTTCAATCCCTGGTCAGGGAACTAAGATCCCATACGCCACATGCCACAGAGCAACTAAATGCATGCACTGCAACAAAAGATGTCCCAACTAGGACCCGATGCAGCCTAAATAAATAAATAATTTTTTTTTAATAGAGTATGGCGAGCATAATGCTATGTGACTTTCAAAGCTTGCCATTTCCATCTCATTCTCTGGAACTCTGTATTATCATGAAAATAAAGAAGTGAAAGTGTTAGTCGCTCATTCGTGTCCAGCTCTTAGCGACCCCATGGACTGTAGCCCACCAGGCTCCTCTGTCCCTGGAATTGTCCAGGCAAGAATACTGGAGTGGGGTGCCATACCCTTCTCCAGGGGATCTTCCTGATCCAGGGACCAGACCTGCAGCTTCCACATTGCAGGCAGATTCTTTACTGTCTAAGCTTCCAAGGAAGCTCCATAAGACATCATGCCAGAGTGGAAATGTGCCACCCGAATTGAATCCAGCTTCCAGCCATCCCTGCCAAGGCACCAGATCCATGAGTGAAACCAGTCATGGATCCCCACTCCCCAGTCTCCTGCCCTCAAAGTCCTCCAGCTTTTTGCATCTTCCCACTGACCCAGGTCCTACAAGATAGATGGTACGGACCCCACTCCACAGAAGAGCATTTGATGGTTCCGAAATGCAAGGCCACACAGCAAACCAGTGTCTATGGGGAAACTGATTCCAAATCCCACATGCATGTTCCTCTGCCCACCCGACTGCTATAACAGCTTTGCCTGAGTCCTCTGAGTCTTGAAGTCACTCGCCTGAACTTTTCCAAGTAGTTTAGGTTTTGGCTTTAACTGCTTGAGTATTTCAGCTATTTTGCCTAGCTTTCTTGATATTTTAGCAATTTTTACCTAAATCATCTGTTGAAATTTGCTCCTTGGTAGTGAGTTTGGACAGACCCTAAGAGCTGTAGCTTCTTGACTCCCCAGTTCAGGAGTTAGACAGGGATGGACACTCCACAGGCTACACCCACTGGATAACTTCCATACGAGATACCTGAGCCCAGGTGGGACTCTCACCTCTTGGTCGCATGAGCCCTGGAGAGCGTAGCTCATTTCCTATAAGGTCGGCTCTCAGACCCAAGAGATGGTCTGTTGGGTTTAATTTCCTGGGTCTTCCCACAGAGAAGTTGCTCAAATACAGGTCTTTGCGAAATCAGGTGGCCTGTTCAGATGGTAAAGAACCTGCCTACAATGCGGGAACTTCAGGTTTGATCCCTGAGTCAGGAAGATCCTCTGGAGAAAGGAATGGCTATCCACTCCAGTATTCTTGCCTGGAGAGTTTCATGGACAGAGAAGCCTGGCGGGCTACAGTCCACAGAGTCACAGAGAGACACAATTGAGCGACTACCACTACGACTACAGGGTACAATCCTCGCAAATAGAGACCCTGGGTGGGGACATTGGCTGGGCAGCAGCCTTCAAAGTGGAAGAGGAGACAGCAAAGCAGGAGCGTGGAAAGGTGTGATGGTGTGAACCCTAGCCATTAGACAATACTATCAACCCAATTTAGCCATCTCTCTCCCCTGATTAAAACTCTCTAGGGAAGAAAAAAAAAAAAAAAACTTCTCTAAGGATTTCCCTGGTGGCCCAGTGGCTCAGACTTTGCATTTCCAAGGCAGGGTGCCTGGGTTTGATCCCCGATCAGGGTACTAGATCCCACATGCCACGAATAAAGATCCCGCGTCCTACAATGAACATCAATGATCTGGCATGCCGCAATTAAGATGTGGCACAGCCAAATAAATTTTTTTTTAAAGTTAATAAATAGACCTCACTATTAAAAAAAAAAAGCTCTCTAATAGTATTCTCCCATGCTGGGGGGAAAAGTCCAAACTCCCTCCTTTAGTTTAGTAGAAACTCTCAAACTTGGATCCCCTGTAGGACTCTAGCCCTAGAGTTTCTGACTTAGTCCACCTGCACTGGTGCCCAAGAACATGCATTTCTAACAAGTCCCCAGGTGATGCTGATGGTGCCAATCCAAAGGCCTACAGGATCCAGGATAGTTTGTGTTATGCTCACTTGCCTCTACCTAACTCTGGTTCTCTATACCCAAGCCACAAAGAGTCCCATTGGGATCTCCAAACCCACCAGATGGCTTCTTGCTTTCTGAGCCTTATCACGCAGAATGTCCCTCTATCTGACCCTCTTCTCCAGCCGTGGACCCCTTTCCATCCTCCAGGTCTGGTTAGTACCATTCCCTGAAACACCTCTTCCCCCACCCCTGACCCCCAGGATGCTCTCAGTGCTGCCTTCTGTCAACGTTTCCTGTCCTTCTGCTTCTTCTCATCATCCAGTGTGCGCTGGGAATCCATGGCTCTGTTTGTTTGTTGGCCTATCTCTGTGAATGTGTGCAAGAGTTTTCTATCCCCACCTTTAGACTGCAGGCTCCCTCCTACCAGACTCTGTCTTGATCACCCTGTGACCCTAGCACACAGCTCAGTGCCTGTCACATAGCAGATGATCCGAAAATGTGTGTTAAACGGCTGCATCCCCTGGGGTCACACTTATGACAACCCTGTGAGAAAGGGAATATCAAATCCATGTCACAGATGATGAAACAGAGGACCAAAGACGTGAAGTCACAGGTCCAAGGTCAAACAGCCAGGTACTGAACCCAAGTCTGGGGACTCCCAAAGTCTTCTTGGTGAAAGATGGGGAGAGGGTGAGCAGGGAGGTCATGTGGCTGTGAGGTGTTGAAGCAGGGACAGGCTGCAGGAGGGGCAGGCTGAAGGAGCCGGGCTAGGGAGGCAGGCAGGGAGGTGAGCTGGGAGACACAGGCCTCCCCAGTGGAGTTCAGGAAACACTGCCCGGGAGCCCTGTAGGGTGGCTGCAATTCTGCCTCCAGACACAAAGGCATTCCCACCCCCAACCCCATCAGACTCTTTTTCTGGACTCTCATTGGTCTGGGCAGTAGGTGGAGCGGGCCAGGGACATTGCGAGGGGGCAAGGCTCAGGGCAAAGGCCAATGCAGGGCATGAATAGGGGAGGGTGGAGCTGACCAGGCTGGGAACCAGGAACAGAAGAGGACATCACTGTGGCTCAGTCTGTTTTCAAAAGTTTCTACACGGTCAAAGGGCTTCAGCTCTGTGGCAGGGTTTTCACTGCCAGTTATGCAATGACCATCCCAAGGTTGCTGCAGAGGGCTGGGCTCTAAGGGTCAGGCCCCTTTGGGACCGTGACCTGGCCTCATGCCCTCGCTTTGTGAGTCTGGGCAGCAGTTGTGAAACGCCAGGGAGTCTCCTGGGGACCCTAGGAAGAAGGGACTCCCCTACTGAAACTCCCCATGGTGGGGAAGGGAGGGAGGGAAGAAAGCATGGCTTCAACCACTGGCCCCCCAGGCTGAGCACAGCCCACATGGGGACAAGAATAGCAGAAATGGAGTCCCAGGACGTGAGCTTCAGGGGAAACAAGGCTTCCCAGAGGGTCTGGACTGATGCACAGGTAATCCCCAGGGCCTCCCAAGAGGGTAGATGGTCCCAGAGAGCAATGCCTGACTCAGAAGCATCATGCCCCCTCTCCCTTCCCTCTCTAGACTGATTCAGAAGCCAGGCCTGCGGACCAGGGCCCAGGGGCTCCAGCCTAAAGGTGCAGAGGAGCTTTGAAAAGACATTGCTTATCCTGTGTGTGCACATGTGTGTGTGTGCACATGTGTGTGTGTCCACATGCTCACACGTGTAGGAGTCTCCTTGTGTGAAAGTACACGTGAAGTAGAAAGTGTGTGATGTAGAAAATACACATGTGGAAAGTGTGTGAAGTGGAAAGTACACGTGTTGGGAAAGTGGAAGGTGGAGGATGGGACAAAAATCGCAGCCAGTTAAGGTCCAAGTAGACACCAGTAGTGGCCACTAAGAAGCAAAGACCAATTAAAATCTATCAGGAATCAGCCCACGGATATTTATTGAATGTTGTTGTTGTTATTTTAGTCACTAAGTCGTGTCTGACTCTTTGAGACCCCATGGACTGTAGCCCGCCAGCCTCCTCTGTCCATGGGATTTCCCAGGCAAGAATACTGGAGTTGGTTGCCATTGCCTCCTCCAGGGAATCTTACAGACCCAGGGATCTAAGTTGGGTCTCCTAAACTAGCAGGCAGAATCTTTACCACTGAGCCACCAGGAAAGCCCCTAATGAATGTTACCAGTTGCCAATCATCGTCCTGGGCCCTGGGGACCCAGTGGGAAATGGAACAGATGTGAGGTTCTGCCTTCTTGAGGCTTAAAGCACAGAGGAAAGAGGTGATGAATGTGTGTAGATGAAATAGGTGATAGAGGGTGATGAGGTAGATAAAGGGAAGGAACAGGACACTTTTAGAACGCATTCCAGAGGATTTCTCCAGTGTGGGGTATCAGGACGGCCTCCCTGAGAAGGTGAGATGTAAGAGGACACCTAAATGATGACTAGAAAGTTACTAGGAAAGTGGAGGGGATGCAGAACAGAGGGGCTGAAGATGCTCTGATGGAGCACCAAGCGCAAGAGAGAGCAGGAGACAGCCCAAGATGCAGCCAAGACAAATTAGAAACTCTCCGAGAAATAAAAGTCATCATTGTGACACTAAAGCACATCCTCAAACTAGTTTAACAAAATGTTACCTTAATTATATCTACCTTAATGGACAGATAAAAATGGTTTGTGATTAGTTTTGTAATTGTTTATGTGAAAAGTGATGCTCCTTCGAGGTCTAAAGCATGTGGTCCTGTAGACGATTTATGAGAATGGAGATGGTTCTGCCCCTACTAAAACACGTCGCCCTAAAGAGCTGTTACATTGTTGTGCCTTGTGTTCACCTTTTCTCATAGGTTCTGCAAAGGTAAATTTGACCCTCATCATCCTGGATTGAAGGCCAAAAAATTACAAAGTGCTTTTACTCTGTGATTCTACTGTTTATCATAGAAACGAACACGTGCGTGCATGCTAAGTCATTGTCTCTGACTCTGGGTCACTATGGACTGTAGCCCACCAGTCTCCTCTGCTCATGGGATTCTCCAGGCAAGAATCCTGGAGTGGGTTGCAATGCCCTCCTCCAGGGGAGCTTCCTGACCCAGGGATCGAATCTGTGTCTCCTGTGTCTCCTTACCTTCTCTAAGACTCAATCTTTAAAAGGAGGGTGGGAACCTCCCTGATGATCCAGTGGTTAAGACACCACACTTCCCTGTGGGTTCCATCCCTAGTCAGGGAACTAAGATCCCCCATGCTGTGCAGCACAGCGAAAAATAAGGAAAGGAAGAAAATAAGTGAAATAAAAGGAGAGCGATAACAGTACCCACTTCACAGAGTTGTTACGAAAATTGAGAAAGCTCAGACATGCAAAGTATATAACACAGTGCTTGGCGCATAGAAAGCTCTCAATACATGCTGCATGCCATGTGCATTGACTGCATCCCTGACTGGCACGATCAATTACCGAGAACTTCATAGCCTAAGCAATATGTATTTATTGTAGTTGTGGGGGTTAGAAGTCTGACAATGGGCTGTAGTCAAGATGTCTACAAGGCTGTGCTCTTTTTTATGGACTCAAGGGGAGAATCCATTTTCCTGGTTGTTCCAGCTTCTGGAAGCCACCTGTATTCTTAGTATCCTTAATCATGTATTTTTAATCATGGCCCTTGTTTCCATCTTCAAAGCCAGCAACGTTGCCTCTCTCTGACCATTCCTCCCCATCATATCTATCCCTGACCATAGTCAAAACAGTTTCTCCAATTTTAAGGATTATGTGATTACCTTGGGCCCACTTGGATATTGGGAGATCATCTCCCCATCTCAAAGTCATTAACCTTAATCACATCTGCAAATTCCCTTTTGTCCTGTAAAGTAACATATCCACAAGTTCTAAGGCTCAGGACATGGACCTCTTTAGAGGGTCATTCTTCTGCCTACCATGCATGTTTATATTACCTGCAAAGTTTTTTGGTAAAAAAAAAAAAATGAATTTAAAGTTATTCCTCATAACCTTATATATTGATTCTTCTTTTCTTCCTGTGTCTTCTCCCACTTTCTTGTGTGTTTTGACAAATGAGTTTCCCACAACATCAAGAACACATCAATTTTACAGTTACTTGAGAGTCTTAGGAGCCCCCAATCCCCCTGACTTTTGGAGACTCCCCCATCCAACATCATGAAACCACATTCAAATAAATCCACATCCTACACTGAGTAGAATTTTTCTATAACTATAGTTGACTTGGATTAAACTAGTTTCCATAATGATATGCTTTATGTGCATTTAATTAAACACTCATTCTTATACTTTGCAATTTTCTTTACTTATTCAGATCTGAGCTACTTTCATGGATCCCTTGAAAGCCCATAAGCACTGTACCTTAAGGACTTAGTGAATCAAAGAGCCCAAAATGAATGGATATTCCCTTGAGGTACAGCAGAGGATTAGTGAAGGAAAGAAGGAGAAATGGGAGGAAGGAAAGAAAAAAATGGGGGAGGGGAGGAAGAAAAGAAGGGAAGGAAGAAGGGAGGAAACTTGACCCCTTCTGTGAAAACACAACGACCCACTTTCCAGTCCAGTGGTAGGCCCCATGGATCACCCAAGAGTACAAGAACTTCTTATTCCTGTCAAGTAATTCCATTAAGAGTCATTTGTTTATTATCTCTCAGCCATAAAAAAGAATGAAATTTTGTCATTCACAACCTGGATGGGCCTGGAGGGTATTATGCTTAGTGAAATAAGTCAGACAGAGAAAGACAAATACTGTATGTTTTCACTTACATGCAGAATCTAAAAAATAAACAAATGACTATAACAAAAAAGAAACAGACACAGATACAGAGAACAAATTAGTGGTTACTAGTGGGGAGAGATGTAGGGAAAACAAGGGAAGCAGATTAGGAGATATAGATTTGTTGTTGTTCAGCCACTAAGTCATGTCCAACTCTTTGCGACACCATGGACTGCAGCATGCCAGGCTTCCCTGTCCTTCACTATCTCCTGGAGTTTCCCCAAATTCATGTCCATTGAGTCAGTGATGCTATCTAACCATCTTGCACTCTGCTCCTTTTTCTCCTTTTGCCTTCAATATTTCCCAGCATCGGTCTTTTCTAATGAGTCATTTCTTCACATTAGGCGGCCAAAGTATTAGAGCTTCAGCATCAAGTATAGACGACTACGTATAAAATAAGATACAGGAAATACAGTATAAAATAAATAGCACAGGGAATACAGCCATTATTTTATAATAACTTTATATGGAGTATAATCTATAAAAATGCCAAATTATTATGTTGTACACTTGAAACTAATATAATACTTTAAGTCAACTACACTTCATGCCAAATAATAACATATGTTATATATACTTTATATTATACTAAATAATATATGTGTATATTTATATATGTATAAATATACAAAGAGTCATTCATTTATTCAAAAAATATTTCCTCTGTACCCGTGAAGGCCCATCCTCACACCAGATCCTGGGAACACAATGTTAAGACTTGTCTCTACTTCAGAGATCTAGTCCAGCTGGGAATAACCATGAACGTGAATTAATATGGTCAATTTTACTTGAAACAGCAAGGCCAGATCCATTGTCCAAGACCCTGTTGTCACAAAGAATGATAGAGATGTATTGGGTCTTTAAGAGCCTCCAAAAGCATTCAGTTTCTTAACTGTTTCCATCTCCCCTTTTTGGTGTAATTTACATCAGTGAAATGCACAGATTTTTAAGTAAACTAGTTTTTCAATTTTATCAAAAACCCATAGAACTTTCCCGTCACCCAGAACGTTTTCCTGTGCCCTTTCCCACGAAATCCACCTTCTCCCGGAAGCTAGCACTGCTCTGATTTCTTTCCTGGTAAGTTCGTGTTGCCTGTTCACGTCAGTAGAATCATGCAGATGGGCACTTTTGTGTCTAGCTTCTTTCCTTCAGCATGATTTTTTCTTTTTCTTTTTTTTTTTGACATTCACAGGCTTTGTTGTGTGCATCACTAATCTATTTATTTCTATTGCTGAGTTGTATTCTGTTATATAAATAGACCATAGCTTTTTTTCTGTTCTCTTGTTGATGAAATCTTTGGGGCTATTTCTAGTTATAGGCTATTGTGATCAAGCTGTTACAAACATTTCTCTAAAAGACGTTATATTTTTTTAACTTGTCTCAGAAAAATACAAAAAGATGAAATGACTAGATCACTTAGTAGATGCACAATTAACCCTTTAGTGTTTAACTGTTTTACAAACAGCTCTACCATTAATACTCTCACCTGTGATGTGCTGGTTGTTCTACATACTTACCAATATTTGGTTGTATCTTTCTCATCTTTTTTTTCACTCTAGACATTTAGAAAACTCAGCTCAGGACTCCATTTTTTTTTTATCTTCAGTAGAAATGCTTGCTCTAAAGAGCAAAGGATGCTCCAGGGAGCTTCTTCTGGTTGTTATTGTTTTGTCGCTCAGTCATGCCTAACTCTTTTGCAAGCCCATGAACTGTAGCCCGCCAGGCTCCTCTGTCCATGGGATTTCCCAGGCGTGAATACAGGAGTGGATTGCCATTTCCTTCTCCAGGGGATCTTCCCAATCCAGGGATCGAACTCAAGCCTCCTGCATTGAAAAGAGGATTATTTATCACCTGTGAAGTCCTCAGGAAGACTTTATACCTCCCCACAAATGTATTTAAAGGTATATGTGTATCTTAGGTTGTTCAGTCTTCTGAGGGAAGAAAGCACAACTTTCGAAAGCAAAAGAAGCACCCGTTTAAGCAAAAGATGGTGGTGGTTGTTATGATTTAATCTTTAAGTTGTGTCCAGCTCTTGTGACCCCATGGACTGTAGCCTGCCAGGCTCCTCTGTCCAAGGGATTTTCCAGGCAAGTATACTGGAGTGGGCTGCCATTTTTCCTCCTTCAGGGAATCTTTCCAATCCAGGGATCAAACCCAAGTCTCCTGCATTGCAGGCAGATTCCTTACCACTGACCCACTGGGGAAGCCACAGTTCATGGCGGCCTTTACAAAATATATGGCAGTCTTGTCAGATGGTATTCTGGCAGTTACAGATCTTCCAGGTTTGATTAGGAGGCTTTATAATACATGTGTACACACACACACCAAACCATAGATACCACAGCACTTGAAATGTGGCTGGTTCGAATCAAGAGATGCTGAGTGCATGAAATACAAACTGGATTTTGAACACTTAGAGTGAAACAGAACCATAAAAGATCTCAATAATTTTAAATAGATTACATGTCAAAATTATAATATTTTGGATGATTGGGTTAAGTAGAATATGTTATTAAATTTAATTTCACCAGTTTATTTTTCAACATAGCTACTAGAAAATTGAAAATTGCTCATATGACTTCTGTTATATTTTCACTGTATACTCAAGTCTGGGCTTCCCAAGTGGCTCTAGTAGTAAAGAACCCACCTGCCAGTGCAGGAGACATAAGAGACCTAGGTTCAATCCATGGGCCAGGAAGATTCCCTGGTTCGATCCCTGGGTAGGGAAGATCCGCTGGAGAAGGGAACGGCAACCCACTCCAGTATTCCTGCCTGGAAAATACCACTGACAGAGGAGCCTGGCAGGCTACAGTCCATAGGGTCGCAAAGAGTCAGACACGACTAAAGTGACTTGCACTCACGCTCACAAGCACACGTACTCAAGTGTAGTTTATTCTGATCTGTATAAACATACCCCCTACCCCAGATGCAGGCCAGCTATACGTGGCTACCATCACAACCTAGGAATCCAGACTCTCTGAGGTCCCCACAGCTGGAGGAACCCTGCAGTACCTCTTGTGGTCTTTAACACTGGATGTAAAAGGATTAACACTAGTCCCTCTGATCTGGCCAGATTCGCAGGCCTGAGCTGATTGTTGTCGGTCCCTGGCCCCAGACTCACCCTGAGCCTCAAAGAAGATGACAGCCTTGTGTGCATTTTGCCCAAAATGATGGCAAACTGGCCAGAATCCAGTGATGTAGCATCCAGCGCTGAAACTAGTCACTTTAGAGCAAGAGTCGCCTAGTCAGGGTGACCACCTGTCCCTAGTCGCCCAGGAATGAGGGCCTTTCAGTTTTAAAGACAAGACCATTGCAGACAAAGCAGAATCAGTTGCTCACCCTAAACCAACATAGGCATGTGAGACTTGATTCTTAGGCTGAACTTCCCACCCACCAACCAAGCCCTGGGATGTCTGAGGACGTGCAGGACAGATAGAAGAATTCCCGTGGCTGTAGGACTCACCTGCAGCTGCCTCTTCTGAATTAGGTGAAAACAGAAATTCTCAAATCACAGCCACTAAGGCATCACGAAGGTGTTGCGGAACTCCTTTAGCTGTGCTTGGGGATCTGCATGCTTCCCTGCCCTTCAGGGGTGGGCAGTGGGGACTGGTCAGGGTGTGGAGTTGCCCTGGCTCACTGCCCATGCCAGGGGACCCGCCCACTCCCTCTCCTTCTTCTGGGTTGCCGCCAGAGGCTGTGCCCCCAGAGGACACACGGTGGGATGGGTTTCCTCGGTTGAGGTCGAGGAAAGGGCTTTCTATCAGGAGTTCTGCTCATGATCAAATATTACGGGCCTAGTGATCAGCAATCTGTCAGTCTTTTTTCAACACACGCTAGTGTCTTCAACACTAAGTCATCAGGAAAGAGAGGGGACAGAAATTCACATGCTTGTCTGCTTCCCTATGGATCTGGAGACCAGCAAGGTGGATATCCAGGTGAGACCAACAAGCAGAGCTTCATTCATCCATTCAAATATCCACCATGCACCCGCAATGAATCAGGCACTGAGAAAGGTCCTGGAAATATGAGAAACAAAGCCCCTGTCCTCATGATGCTTATTATTCAGTCAGGGAAACAAATGATAAAAAAGTCATTACCAAAAAAAAGGATGAATTATTGGAAGGAGAAGAAGTAGATCTAGATGCTATAAGAACACAGATTCAGAATTTTTCCCTGTCTGGGCAATCATGGAGCACTTCCCTGAGGAAGTGACCTTTACATCGAGATGCAAAAGTGAGCACAAGTTTACTTCCACTTAACTCTATATCTTGGACCCTTAAGGATGGGGATTCAGCAGACACAGCCTCTCAAGTGGTTCCCAGGCCAAGGTGCTGGGTTTGATTTGCTTCTTTCAGCACCCTCAGGCCTCAGCGCAGGGACTAAGCTCTCTCTAGTCAGGACTGACCTAATAGGGGACCCAGTGAGGACTGATCTAGGACCTGGGAATGGGAATCCCTGTAGGAGGACCGCCAGGACCCAGGCATGGGTGAGGTAGCCTTAGGAAGTAGACTCAGGGAAGAACACAGACCTTAGATTTGCATTTTGGGCTCTAGAATCTAATCAACCTGAGTTTAAATGTCAGGACCACCACTCATTATTCTTATATTACATCTTTGAGTCTGTTGCCTTATCTGTTAAATGGAGGTAGCATAGCACCAATTTCACAGAGCTGTGTGAGAACTGTAAAAGGCAATATATTTGGAGAGCTGAGCATGGTAGCTGGCACGTATAGTGAGTACTAGATGAAAAGTAAAATTTTCAGCTTTAAATTATTAGTGCTGCAGTTTAAAAATAAATAAATAAAAGATACAAACTGCTGTGGGAACCCAGTACCTCCTATCATTTATCTTATGTTAACAATGACTTAAAAGAAACTCCAAAACTGGCAAAATGCCATATTGTGTCTCAAGGAAGAAATATTGGAGCCGAGCCTTGAAGGGTGGGTATCTGACTTGCAGAGATCAAGGAGAGGTTTCAGGGCAGAGAAGGAGTATGAAGAAAGGCATTAAGACCAGAATAGGTGGGGCAGCCCCAGAGCACTGGAGGGGAGAGGAGATGGCAGAGTACCAGGCTCGGGGGCTGGGCAGGGTGGCATGGGAGGGCCCACAAGGCCATGCGAAGAAGTTCTGCCTTCATCTTACAGGCAATGGCTAGGACAATGGAGATTTGGGGAGCTGATCAATGATTTGTTGGGATTTGTATAGGCAGAATGGGGCTTCCCAGGTGGCGCAAGTGATAAAGAATCTGCCTGCCAATGCATTAGATGTAAAAGATGCAAGTTCGATCCCTGGGTTGGGAAGATCCCCTAGAGGAGGGCATGGCAACCCACTCCAGTATTCTTGCCTGGAGAACTCCATGGACAGAGAAGCCTGGCGGGCTACAGGCCATAAGGTCGCAGAGTCAGACACGACTGAAGCAACTTAGCACGCATGCAGGTAGGCAGAACGGAGGCTGCCTGGGAAAGAAATAACATGAGGCAAGGAATCAGGGAGGAGGCTGATACAAATGTCTAGAGGGGACATCTCTGGTGGCCCAGTGGTTAAGACTTTGCTTTCCAAAGCAGGGCATGTGGGTTCAATCCCTCTGGTCAGACTGCCAAGATCCATGTGACTTGAGACCAAAAAGCCAAAACATAAAACAGAAGCAGTATTGTAACAAATTCAATAAAGACTCTAAAAATGGTCTACCAAAAAATACATATATTTAAGTATCTAGAATGAAGTAAAGTGAAGTCGCTCAGTCGTGTCCGACTCTTTGCGATCCCATGGACTGTAGCCCACCAGGCTCCTCCGTCCATGGGGTTTTCCAAGCAAGAGTACTGGAGTGGGTTGCCATTTCCTTCTCCAGGGGATCTTCCTGACCCAGGGATTGAACCCAGGTCTCGTACATTTCAGGCAGACGCTTCACCCTCTGAGCCACCAGGGAAGCCAATGAAGTATCTAGAATAAGAGTGAGCAAATTTTTTATAAGGGGCCCCCCCAAACACCCCATCACGAACACAATCAGTGTTATTTCTTGGCCCCGTGCTTCGGCATATGCTATTCCCTCTGCTTGTAATTCCAACAAACATACCCTCCAAAATAATACATCCGCTCAATACTTACTAACCACTTATTCTGTGTCAAGTCCATAATCCCCACTCTCACGAAATCGGTGGTCTAGTGCAAGAGTCAGTAAAACTTTTTCTGTAAAGGACTGGAACTAAATATTTTAGGCTCTATGAGTCACAGGTTCTTAGTCACAAATACTCAATTCGACATTATAGAGCAAAATCGCCCTAAAATGCTATGTAAATGAATAAGCCTAGCTGTGTTTTAATACAACTTTATTTATAGAAATGGGGGGTGGGGCAGATTTCTGGTCAACTCCAATAGAAACATAATTGCAGTCACAAACATGAGCCATTATATATTGAAATTACATACATAATCGTTACAGACTTAAATTACATGCACAATTTAAAATTTTCTACACTTTTTAAAAAGTGAAAATAAATGGGTGGAATTCATTCTAATAATGTTTTATTTAATCCAACCTGTCAAAATATTACCACTTCCACCTGCAACCTATATGAAAAATTATGAATGAGCTATTTCTCATTTTTTTTATACTAGAATGTTTTTCATACTAGAGCTTTGAAACCCAGTGTGCATTTTACAGGTACAGAACCTCTTCATTTGAACTAGTCACATTTCTAGCGCTGAATAGTCACACGTAGCTGCTAGCCACCGTACTAGACAGCTCAAGCTTAGCAGAAGTGGAGAGGGGAGGGGTCCTGCCTGGGGGTAGGGGGCAGGGAAAGAGGATGGGGAAGATCCGACGTCAACTGAAGGCACGAATTTATTACAATCCAAATCCAGCTTGGCTACTTGCTTGCTGGGTAATGTTGAACGTGATCCTTCATCAATCTTGGTCACTTTCAAGCTCAAAGTATTGGTCCCTAGGTGCCTGCCACTTTATTACGTGCATTTTCAGGGATTCGGGGTTTGGTAGAAGGTGTCATCAGCTTGGACTTCCTTTGCTAAAAAAGCACCTCCAACAGCATAGTCATCTTGTCAAAATCAGGATGACGCTCTTTGCGGATACCCCCATTGCTCACCCCTCCTGGGGTCTTAAAGGATGCTTGTTGGCTCCCAAGGAGTCAGGGGATATACAGAGAGGTTGTTGCTCAATCGCTCAGTCATGTCCGACTCTTTGCAACCGCATGGACTGCAGCACACCAGGCTTCCCTGTCCTTCACCACCTCCCAGAGTTTGCTCAAACTCATGTCCGTTTGAGTCAGTGATGCCATCCAACCATCTCATCCTCTGTCGACCCCATCTCCTCCTGCCCTCAATCCTTCCCAGCATCAGGGAAGGAATACGTAAACCACCCTCCCTAGCTCCCTGGGGTGGGGAGGGGCGTACCCCAGCACACACACATGCGCACACATGTGCACACAAGCACATACAGGAATCCAGCTGTTCCCTCCCTGACATTGAGCCAGGGGGGTGAGCTGTGATCTCCAGCCTCTCAGGGAAAAGGACGTGGGAACAGAAATACTCCACCTGAGTCAGAGGATGAGTCAGAAGGTTCTGGAGAGCTTCAGAAGGGAAGAACAGGAGGGTAGATGGTGGGGAAAGGAATCAGGTCACCCCGGGCAGAGGGAGCATGGGCTGGTTTCCCAGGCATGGAGCCAGAGAAGAATGCCCCAGGAGGAGTGGGTCCACTGCCTTGGTCATCCTGTGTCCTGAGGGAAGGCCTGCACCGGGCATGCAAAGTGGATGTGCTTTAGAAGGAAGCAGTCTTTTGGGGGGCGATGCAGGGAAGGATTCAGATCGGTGTGTGTGGAGGCTTCTCTGAACACATAAGACCCCTACAATAGCTGCACTTTTCCTGACGCCTGCCCTGCTAAGTGACTTGCTGAACTGATAACACTTACTGAACTGGGGAGACTGAGGAAGCTGTCCTATTTGACCTGGGTTAGACCGATAGGGTAGGACCAGCTCCCCAGTGGCAGAATGTCTGTCGCCTGCAGAGTGTATGTCCATGTGGCTCACCCTAACTCAGGCACATGGTCAGTACTGGGGACCAGCCATGCCACCAGGTGGGAACTCTCAGAGGACTCACCAAACCATCAGATCCAGACACAGACTTTCTAGAACCAGATGGGAGGGTAGGATGCCCTAGGGAGGAGGCAACGTCACAGGGGAGGGGCCAACCTGGAATGGTCAGCATCAAGAGCCCAAATCCAAGTCACCGGAGGCCTCTGAACTGTCCCCACAGTGTGACACTGGGTTTGACTTACCTCCTGGTTACCCTCAGGCCTCAGCCCTGGGATCAGCCTGGCCTTGTGTGTGCCTGTGCACTCAGTCGTGTCTGACTCTTTGGGACCCCATGGACTGTAGCCCAACAGGCACCTCTGTCCACAGGATTTCAAGGCAAGAATCCTGGAGTGGGTTGCCATTTCCTACTCCAGGGGATCTTCCCTCCCTGGGGATGGAACCTGTGTGTCTTGTGTCTCCTGCATTGGCAGGTGGACTCTTTACCACTGGCGCCACCTGGGAAGCCTGGCCCTAACTGGGACTAATTGCAGGACCAGGGATGAGGTTCCTGAAGGAAAAACCCGGGCCCCAAGCATGGGGAGAGGAAGCCAGGTAGACACAAGTGGCTTCTCCAACACATCCCCAGTCTGCCAATTCTCTGCTCACACCACCCCATATAATTCATGCCTTCAATTTTTAATTTTTAATATAATTTATATCACTGCAAATTTACATAACGTACTTTTTCATGATGGCTGTGGTTTAACAATCAGCTCACAAAACTCCCCAAAACTTCAACAGGCATCTCTTTCAACCTGTTATGAGTCAGCTCCAAAAGTCACTTGAAATAACCCACACTCTTTCCCTCCATACACCTTTCAAGATGTGCAATTATTTTTTCTCCTTCTTTGACTTTCTTTATGCTAGCCTTCTGGAATGTGGGTTCCATGAGAGTGGAAGCAGTGATGGATTTATGTTCAGCTGTTTCCTTAGAGTCAGACACCATGCCTTGCCCATGATGGAAATTCAATGAATATTTGTTAAATGAACGTATCCATGTATGAATGAATGGGCAAATGAGGTCAATGGATGTCATAGGGTTGGGCATCTCTGCTGTGGCTTGAAGAGTGAACAGTCACCTCCAGTGACCCATGACGAGTCCCACTGGGCTTGTTGGGGTGCTCCTGAGAGGGTGTGGAGAACAGAACAGACCCAGAGTTTCCAGATAGGAGAAGTCAGGTAGCAGAGATCAATCTAGAATCAGAGCCAAAAGCTATTGGGGTCTTGCACGGATGGCCTTTGCTGGGGCTTTACCCCTTTCCCCAGCTCAGCTGGCCCAAAGGTGAGCGGGGCTTTCAGATGTATCCATGGGCCATCAGAGCCCCGCCCATGGAACTCTGCATGGGGAGCTGAGCACACCCATTAGTCCAGTATCTGTGGGGTCCTAGCCATTCTTGGCCCCTGTGCAGGAAGCACCCTCCACCTAGGGAAGGGCAACCAACCCAGGAGGAACAGCAAACTCAGCAAGCCTGGGCTCATCAGCTCTCCAGTGTGTATCCCCCATCCTGCCAGCCCCTCCAGACTGGGAGCCTGCTGCTCTACCACACAGAGGACACCCAATCTCGCAAGCCTGTCTGTAGAACCAGGCGTGGCCCTTGCACAGCGGAGGGAGATGGCAGAGGATGCTTGAGGCATGAATGAGCCAATGAGTAAGGCAGCTTCCCAGCAGAGCAGATGTGAATCAGAGGCATTTCCCACTCAGGCCAGTGCCAGGTCTGGTACTGGGAAGGAGCACAGAGATGCCAGGCCAGCTCTACCCATAACTGCCATCCAGCACAGGAGCTGAGAACTCGGCTCTGGAGACAGCCAACCTTGGGTCACAGCTCTGCCACTCTCTAGCTTGGCCTTTCATTTCTTCATCTGTAAAATGGGCATAAATCATTATTGCACCTACCTCTTAAAATGGCTGGGGGATTAAATGAAATGATACAAGTAAGGAGTTTGCAGATTTCCTGGATCAGCAAAAGAGCTCAACTTGGATTGATCTGCAATTTGTAAAACACTTACCTAGCATTGTCTTCGTGCCAGGAACTGTCCTAAGCACCTTGTAAATATTAAGTTATTTAATCTCATACTTGTATTAAAGTCTTTACCCTGTGTTATACTGCCTCCCACTGTGCTTTTTCTTTTGTTTGATTGGTAGGTTTGGTCTGGTTTGGGGTTTTGACATTGTTATCATTATAGAGTAATTTTCTTTCTCTCTCTGGGCCAAAATATCTGTAACAGGCATGTGTAAGTTACTTCAGTTGTATCTAACTCTTTGGGACCCCATGCAACCCCATAGCCTGTCAGGCTCCTCCATCCATGGGATTCTCCAGAAAGAATACTGGAGTGGGTTGCCATGCCCTCCTCCAGGGGATCTTCCCAACCAAGGGATTGAACCCTCTTCTCTTACATCTCCTGCATTGGCAGATGGGTTCTTTACCACTAGTGCCACCTGGGAAGCCCATTTGAACAGGACATTGGATTAAGTGACCTCTAATCCAACGCTCCTATTGTTATCTACCTCTGCTTTTCCATCTCTTGGCTCACACCAGCCATTCAGACCTTTCTAAGTCCTGTGCTTAGAGTGGACTCCCAGTGGAGAGATCTCAGCCAGGAGGCCAGCTTCTGTGGCCAGGAGAATATGGGCATGGTGGCCACCTTGTCCAGCTGCAGGGGCTGTGGAGCCAGACAGCCACTCTCAACACCACCCACAGTGGGTGGTGCCAACTCAGCTCTCACCTTCTCACATGAGTGAGTCCCAGGAGATAGCCTTTGGAGATGAAAATCCAACCCTACTGACTTCATTCATTCTTCAGTAGGTAAGGATTCGTGGAACCCTGCCCATGCACCAGGGGCATTAGGAACAAGGCAGAGAATGAGGTGGGAAGATGGATGCCTTCACTGAGTTCAGTCTCCTGGAGGAAGGAGAAAATAAACAAGTCAACCTATACAGAAACCGCTTAATTTCACAAAGAAACATCAGGGAGACTTTCTTGATGGTCCAGTGGTTGAGTCCACCTGTCTATGCAAGGAGACAAGGAAGGGTTCGATCCCTATTCTGGGAAGATCCCACAAGCTGCGGGGCAACTAAGCCTGTGTGTGAGCCCTAGAGCCTGTGCTCCACGAGAAGAGAAGCCACTGCGATGAGAAGCCCAGGCATGACAACTAGAGAGTAGCCCCCACTCACTGAAAGTGGAGAAAGCCCACGTGCAGCAGTGAAGACCCAGCTCAGCCAAACATAATAAACAAACAGCTCTCTTTAGGTGGTGCTGCTAGTGGTAAAGAATCCGCCTGCCAATGCAGGAGACATAAGAGACTCAGGTTCCATTCCTGGGTGGGGAAGATCCCCTGGAGAAGGGAATGATCACCCACTCCAGTATTCTTGCCTAGAAAATCCCATGGACAGAGGAGCCTGGCGGGCTGCAGTTCCTGGGGTCACAAAGTCAGAAAAGACTGAGCAGCTGAGCACCTTAGAGCACACACACACACAAGAAAAAGAAGCATCAAGGACTAGGAAGAGTATAAAACGAGCTAATAAGACAGAAAGTGGCTGGGAGGGTGGTCAGAGCAGGCTTCTTTATAGAGGTGACTTAGGAGCTGAGACAGGAAAGGTGATGGGAGCCAGTCATGGATGAGCTGAGGGGAGGTGGGTGTGGCCAGTTAAAGAAACAGGCCTGGGTGCCTGAAGTTCAGGAAGCAAGTGGAGCATGACCACAGAGTTCAGTAAGGCAGCAGGGGCAGATCAGGTAATACCTGGCAAGTCCACATAAGGAGGCTGGATTTTCTTCTAAGTAGGTTTGCCTCTACACAGGACCTGCTGCCTCATTTGTGGGACCCAGTGCAACATGCAAATAAAAGACCCCTGTTCAAAAACCACTAAGAGTTTCAAGATGGCAACAGCAGAGCATTGAACCAAGCATGGCACCCTGCCCACGGAGCCAGCCCTGTCTCTACAAAACTCTGTTGGCCTTAGCAAAGCTTTCTTTAATTTGACAACTATGTATTGAGAACCTCAAACAAACCAGTAACTGTGCCAGGCTCTGAGATACAAAAAAATGAGTGATCTAAGGAAGAAAGCTACTTTGACCTTAATCTTTCCGTTAGATTTTCTCCACACTCATACAAAGCCGGAAGACTTTCCCATCTTTATGTATTTGATGATGCTGAGACCCACAAAGATTCAGACTGTTGAATGGATTTGCCTTGATCTTTCGCTGACGCTAGTGGTAAAGAACTCACCTGCCAATGCAACAGATGTAAGAGATGCAGGTTTGATCCCTGGGTTGGGAAGATCCCCTGAAGGAGGGCACGACAACCCAGTCCAGTATTCTTGCCTGGAGAATCCCATGGACAAAGGAGCCTGACAGGCTACAGTCCATAGGGTCGCAAAGAGTCAGACACGACTGAAGCGACTTAGCATGCATGCACTTGGTTATAATGGGAACAATTACTGCATATCCACTACGTGCCTGTGTGAAGACATTATTTCAGTTAATCTGCTACCACCATCAGCCTCCAAGAGCCTTATAAAGAAAGCAGGAGATGAGAAATCAGGCTCAAAGAAGAGAATTTACTTTTCCAGGTTCACGCTGCTTACTGCTAAGTGGGGGACCTGGAGTTTGAACCCAGTTCTAACTGGATCCAGAGCCTTCCATCTCTAGGTGCACAATCCTTACATACACTGTGCGTGCAGGTGATTGTTCAAACTGAAGATTCAGGTGCAAACTTCAATAACCTTGAGCATAATTAACATCTAATGAGGGCTTAGACAAACCCTACCCTAGCTCTCCCCACAGATTTCCTCATTTTTTAATAGACAGCCTGCTTTTGCATAGAGCACCATTTCTGCATTTTCCTGGTAGGGAGCCTGAGATTCAGAAAGGTTAAGTAACTCGTCCAAGGCCTCTTAGCCACCATGTGGTAGAGCTGGGGGCCAAGTCAAGCTGTGAGTCCCAGGGTGCCCACCTGTGTCCTGCTCCTCTCCCTCGCCACTAAGACCACCACCCAGTTCTTGCTGCTGTGGGCCCCTGGTGCATTGGTCAATTTCTTGTTGGAAAGGTCAGAGCTCAGAAACCCAAGGAGCCAGGCCCCGAGAGAAGGTCTGGAGGGTTGACCTGGTGTCAACATCAGAACCAAAGATTGCTTCATGCCCGGCCCAAGAGAAACAGGGAAGTCTGACTTCTCCCCTGACCATGGGAAAGCGCTCCTTTTCTAAAAAAAGCAAGGCCAGAACCCTGAGTGTTACATGTCAGGGCCCTTTCTGCCACAGCCTTTTCCTTTGTCTTGGCCTTTTGGCCAATGGAGTGGGCTATCTTGAAAGAGGAAGGCTTGGTCACTCTTGGTTTTCTGACCAAGGATCTGAGGGACTTCCCTAAAGAAAAGCGCCAGGCAGGAAGGGTCTGGGGCCTGCCGTGGCCTGTGGAGGGGGGAGGCTTAGCCCCTACTCTGTAGGGCAACCTTCCAGAGATCCTCAGGTCAGGACTGGCATCCTTGCTCTAGTGTTATCAGGAAGGAAGCATAGAGAGAGGGCTGGAGCCTGGGGAGACCTCCCAGGAGAACCCCTGATCCCCAGACCAACCACAGAAAGCCCAGGTGCCCAGGGAAACAGAGACAGGTCCAGGGGTCTCTATCAAGCCCAATTCTGTTCCGGCATGGTGGACTCCAGTGCCAGGCAGACATGCTGTCTGGGAGAACTCAGTTGGAATCTTAAATTACCACTCACGTGTGGGACCCAGGCAAGTCCACTCACCATTTGGATCTACTAAACTGCCTTTTCCTGAATTAAATGATAGGATCTGTATAAAAGGACAGATTAAAAAAGGAGGGGAGGGGAATACAGTTCTTGGTCTCAGTGAAGCTGCAGAAGCAGAAAGACAGACGAAAGTAGTGCAGGTTAAACCTAAGAGCATAAATATAACGCAGAATCTTCCTAGATTTCAGAATCTGGGGTGTAAGTTTCAAAAAGAAAGAATTGCATGTCCTGTTATACCACAAGTCCCCATGCCAACAGTCTTTTCACGTTGATTTGTCATTCATCACTGCTGCTGCTGCTGCTAAGTCACTTCAGTCGTGTCCAACTCTGTGCGACCCCATAGATGGCAGCCGACTAGGCTCCTCTGTCCCTGGGATTCTCCAGGCAAGAACACTGGAGTGGGCTGCCATTTCCTTCTCCAATGCATGAAAGTGAAAAGTGAAAGTAAAGTCGCTCAGTCATGCCGGACTCTTAGCGACCCCATGGACTGCAGCCCACAAGGCTCCTCCGTCCATGGGATTTTCCAGGCAAGAGTACTGGAGTGGGGTGCCACTGCCTTCTCCGCATCCATCACTAGTGTGAGTCTATTTGAGTGTTTGTCTACTTTTGCCTTTAACAATGAAATTGTCAAAATTCCTTAGTTCCAATCTTCCCTCGCCAAAACCCTCTAAAGTCTCTTCCATTTTGAAGGGTAAAACGTCTGCTCATGCACACTCAGTCCTGAGTCATGTTCGACTCTTTGTGACCCCATAGACTGTAGCCCGCCAGGCTGCTCTGTCCATGGGATTTTCCAGGCAAGAATACTGGAGTGGGTTGCCATTTCCTTCTCCAGGGTTTCTTCCCCACCCAGGGATGGAATCCACATCTTCTGCATTGACAGGCATATTCTTTACCACCTGGGAAAGAAAAAGTCTGAAGATAATCAATTTTCATGTTTTTTGAAAGGAGACTTTGTTTTCTTCCTTGTTGTTCATACTCTAAAAGTACATTATCCTTATAATTGAAATATTCTGGGCTCAACATAGCGAGAATCCTTTGTATTTTTCCTTGTAGTGCGACTCCTTCCATTTTGCATATTCAAAGTTTTTTAAGCTACCACTTATTGAACATTCAGAGACCCATTTAAAAAAGTTAACTTAGGTAACCCTTACAAAACTTCTTTTCAGAAAATGATTCATGAGTGTCATGGCTAAGAGTATTGGTTGTGAAGTCAGGCTGTCTGAATATCCATCCTGAGTCAGAGCCTTTCCAGCCGAGTAACCCTGGACATAGGTCCCAAGCACTCTGAGCCTCAGTTTCCGCATCTGTAACTTGGGGGCAGTAGGGGTACTCACTTCACTGGGGCTGTGAAGATGAGATGAGCCGACACAAAACACTCGCGCTGCACCTGGCACATGCAAGGGCTCTGCTAAGGCTGACTTTTAGTGTGAATCCCCTTTTCCTTTGAAGGAAACTGGGGCTCCAACAAGCTGAGTAACTTGCCACCAGTCACACAGTGAGAAGTGATGGAGTGGGGATTCCAACTATCTTTGTAAATCCAAAGTCTACACCTGTAGCCATCAGGGTGTAGTGTCTTGTGCCCAGCATCTGCCTGCCATGGAGGAAACTGTGAATCAGAACTTCCTGTCATCAACCACGGAGCACAGGAAATAGAACAGATGCAAAAGGATGGCTTCAAGCGTCTTCTTCCTCCAGGTTTGGGGTTAGTAGGCTTAGCCACTGTGACTGATAAGACTTAATGGTCCAGAAGCCATACTAGCCGACAGGCTGACCCACACATGCCTGTCTACACTAGTACCTTTTATCGTTGATGTCATGTTCTTGAGATTTACTTCTGCTCCTTTTGGTAGACAGAAAATATATACGTGTGTGTGTGTGTGTGTGTGTGTGTGTGTGTGAGTGAAAGTGTTAAGAGTGTTAATTGCTCAGTCGTGTCCAAGTCTTTGCGATCCCATGGACCGTAGCCCACCAGGCTCCTCTGTCCATGGGGATTCTCCAGGCAAGAATACTGCAGTGGGTTGCCATTTCCTTCTCCAGGGGATTTTCCCAAGCCAGGAATCGAACCCAGGTATCCTGCATTGCAGAAGGATTCCTTACAGTCTGAGCCACCAGGGAAGCCCCATGTACATCCTTCAAGACCCAGAGCACATGTTAATTCCTCCAGGAAGCCTTACCTGATGACTTTCAGCCCATGTGGTTTATTCATGTTTTCCTCTGCACTTCCACAGCATCCTGTGTGTGTGTGTGCATCAGAAGATAAATGCTTCAATGACTATATGTATCTGGTTTCTTTTTGGACTGCCAGGGCTCACAAGTAGATTGAGTTTTACAATACTTTTCTGTCTGATGTTGCTATCTGAACACTGCCTGAAGTGATTCCCAGCTGGATTCAGAGGGTGCCTTTTCATCATTATATTCAGATATATATATATATATATACACACGTATATACATATATCCCTGGAGTAAACCATGGCAACCCACTCCAGTATTCTTGCCTGGGAAATTCCATGAACAGAGGAGCCTGGCAGGCTACAGTCTGTAGGGTTGCAAAGAGTCGGACATGACTGAAGCAACTTAGCACACATACATATATACATACATATATTTATATATTTATGTATACATATACACACATATATATTTATATATAAAAATAACATATGTATAACAACATATAGTCAATATATCTGGACTCCACTTCAGGTAGTGTTCAGGTAACAACATCAGACAGAAAAAAATCATAAAATTCAATCTACTTGTGAGCCTTCACAATCCAAAAAGAAACTGGATATATATAGTCATTGAAACATTTTCCTTCTGACGCACACATGTGCAGGGTGCTGTGGAAGCGCAGAGGAAGACATGAATAAACCACAAGGAGTGAAAGTCATCAGGAAGGCTTCCTGGAGGAGTTAACATGCATGCTGGATCTTGAAGGATGAATAGGAGTTGCCACGCTAAAAACAAAAACAAAAAAAATCAAGGCCCACACCAACAGAGACGGAGAGGTCGAAGGGGCATGGTGGGATGCAGTTAAGGAAGATCCCACCATTACTGCTTTACATCCTCACCTCTTCCTTTGGTCAAAGAAATTAATGAACCCCCATTAAACATCAGATCCTTTGCAAGCTACTGAGATAGTAAAGCTTAATCTAGCCTCCAGTAGCTCCCAGTGCGAGCCATGAGCAGACCATAACACACGGCATGGGGGGAGTGACATGGATACTTCTGGTATGTGTGAGGAGAAGGGATTAAAACTGCAATACAAAGGCAAAGAAGACTAAGGATCTTCTGAGATCCACTTTTTTTTTTTTTTTTTTTTTATTTTTAAACTTTACATAACTGTATTAGTTTTGCCAAATATCAAAATGAATCCGCCACAGGTATCCACTTTTGAAGCCAGGGCTTCCCCGGTGGCTCAGAGGTTAAAGCATCTGCCTGCAATGCAGGAGACCTAAGTTTGATCCCTGGGTCGGGAAGATCCCCTGGAGAAGGAAATGGCAACCCACTCCAGTATTCTTGCCTGGAGAATCCCATGGACAGAAGAGCCTGGTGGGCTACAGTCCTCGGGGTCGCAAAAAGTCGGACACGACTGAGCGACTTCAGTTTCAGTTTTCAGTATCAGTTTGAAGCTAGAATATGCAAGATCTTGTAACTGATTACATTCCAGGGACAAGAGAAAGGGAGAAATCTGAGAGATTGTCAGATCTCCAGCAAAGAAGATCAAGAAGAGGGAATAAGAGATGAGAAACATGTTTAATAAGTTTTAAAAAAAAAAACAGCTTTAGAATCTGCTTCCTAAATTTGAGAGTCTAGGAAGTCTTTGGACTGGAAACTCCGTGAGAGCCAGAATTAAGACTGAGCATCCTGAAGACTCGACATCATTGCACAGAGCAGTGGTCTGCAACCTTTTCTGGTGCCAGGGACCTGTTTTGTGCAACACAGTTTTTCTACTGACCAGGGAGAAGGAGATGGTTTCAGAATGATTCAAGTGCCTTGCATCTATTGTGCACTTTATTTCTATTATTATCACATCAGCTCCACCTCAGATCATCAGACATTAGATCCCAGAAGTTGGGAACCTTTGATAGAGAAAACCTAAAGCCATTCTGGGTATACACTAGGTGCTCATCGTGTGCCCTGTAACTTGACCTGTTCTACCCACACTGTTCTTGGGTCCAGCCTTACTCTGCAGCTCTGCAGAGCCATCCAGAGCATGGAAGGCCAGGTTCACAAGCCGGTCTACTGGCACACCCCACCTGAGCCTGACTCTGGGGTGCCAATACTAGAAGCTTCTGCGCATCATGAAATGACAAAACCGTTTCTCTTTTCAAAAGCTGACACATCCCAAGATTGAACGTGCAAACGCTTGTGCAGCTATAATCTCGGGAAACATCTGCTACCTTTGTGTGGCAAACGCAGCCCCTTTAGAACAGTGTCTTTGATTTCAAGGAAAGACAAATCAGGCCGCACGTTTTTGTTCTGAATGCGTCTCATCACAGGAGGAAATTTTCGGCAGCTTGGATTTCTGAATTATGAAAAATGGGTTACTTTTTTTTAAACAAGGAGTTCATGAGAAAGAATCAACAAGGTTCCTGAAAGACACGCAGCCGATTCTCTATTCCTGTCCCTTCCCCTTCCCTGCCTCATCTTTCCCTGGATTCTCCCACGTCCTGCTCTGGACCTGAGTCTCATCTTCACTGCCATCTTCAGATCTGAGGTTGTAGCTTTTCTGGCCTTGGTGGGTCGGGTCAGGGTCAGGGCTGGTAGCAGGCTGAGCCACCTCTCTACAGAGAGTGAGCAACAGAATAAGGACCAGGCCCTTCCCTCCTGGTGCCTGACTTCACAGGGTGTACTTATGGATAATCACACCGGAGAAGTGTTTGCAGTGCTGGAGCATGTCTAAGACGTGGACCTCACCTTCCCAGTTGGAAGGTTTTCATGTCACTGTCCCCAAAGCGGCAGGCGTGGAGAAATAAACTCTGCTGTCTTTCGTTCAACTCCTCTCTTTGCTGCCTTCAGGCTGGGTAATCCTGAGGGGATGCTTGACTTGCTGGATCTTAGGTTCACTGTCTATAAAGCAGGTAAAACCAACCTGCTGTCAGAAGGCAGTAAGACTGTGCACAGCTGACTTGCCAACAGCAAAGGGACATGTAGGTGAAGGGTGACCCACTGTCCCAATTTTTCTGGGACTGAAAGATTTCCTAGAATGTGGGATTTCCAGTACTCAACCCAAGAAAGAACTGGGCAAACTGGGACCACTGGTCAGTTGGTCACTCTGTATGTCTTCAAACACAGCACAACCCCAGTGTGATAGGAACAAGGATTAAAGCCAGCAAAGGGATGAAATGAATTTTCTGGATAAGAGTGCACTGATTACTGACTGACTCCTTAAACAAAAGATTCTGAGAGCTTTTTAACAGGGTTAATCAAGAGGCTTTCTTATTCTAGTTTAACCCCCCATCAGCAAATGGGAACTAAGAGAAATAAAATTTACAGATTGCTTAATGGAAAGAAATACTCCATTTACCCTTCTTAGTTTGGGAAATACCCATGCTGGTAGCTATGGTGAGCAATGCATGACAGATTAATTAGAGTCCCTCTGGGCATGGGGCATTTGTCATCCATATAAGCACACAGAAGATAGGTTTGAGAGCCAATGCCCACCACTGCCATCTTAGCCCAGGCCTCAGTACCTCTTCCCATGGAAGACGGCAGCATCTTCCTCACTGAATCCCTCCCTTCTACTCTTGACTTTCCAACAACCCCTGTCCTACACAGCAAGCAGAGTGTTCTTTTCAGGTGACAAATCAAAGCAGATCTTTCCCCTGCTTCATATCCTTCAGTGCCTTCCCAATGCACTTAGAACAAAATCTCTCATAGGCCGCACAATCTCACCCCTGTGGCCTCCACAGTCTCATCTCCAATACTCTTCCCTTTGCTCATTGAGCAGGTACCCTGGCCTCCTTTCTAATCCTCAAATGTTCATCCTCAGGACCTACCTGTGGATGCTTTCACAGCTGCTTCCATATCACTGCTCAGCCCTTTGTGTGGCTGGCTGGCTCATGAAGCCATCTCCACTCAAATATCACTCTTCAGGGATGCTTTCCCTGATATCACTGAAAATCACCTTCTTTGCACGTTTGTTTCCTTGATTGTTGCCTGTCTCTGCAGCAGGATAACAGTCCCCAAGAGACTTCCTCTGTCTTATTCTCCATACCTAAAACAGTAGATCCTATAAATGTTGGCTAAGTAAATCAGAGAACAGATGAATGATATTATTAAAAATTATAAAAGAAGGATGGATATTTATTTGAGTAGAGTAAAAGTATATGCCACCTCCAACCCAATAGAACTCCTGCTACTACCTCCATGTAGGTGAGACAAACCTCTTCCAGTCCAAGGTTCAGAGACCTCTCTCAAGGTCATATAGCCTCAGGACTCACCCAGGAGCCTTTTCAAGCTGTCATTTCATTTTATCTCCCTATTTATCACAGTAGTAGCAAATAGACCCAGATTCACCTCTTCCTAGGAGGACCACATTTTCTCATTCAAAAACCTCAATTTGAAAGACAAGAATCTCAAAATCCTTAACCAGCCTGGTCAAAACTTAGCAGCAACAGAGAAATGAAGCTGAGTTGTAATTAGTTCCAGGATTGAATCTCTAGAGAACTCCAGAGCACATCTAACTGCCCACTAGCCTCCACACTCAGAGGTTCACAAACTCTGAAGTTCATTGGGTCCAAGTCCAGGTTCATTATCTGCCTCCCTCCACCCACTCAATCTTGCCCTCTACCAGCATCCTTAGTGTCCAGAGGGGCCACCATCCTTCCAGCTGCCAAACCAGAAACCTGGGCGTCTCCACTGATAACTCCCCTACCGTCAATCCCCACATACTACTTATGCCACCTAAGGACTCTGCTCCCTATCTCCACTACCACACTGAGTCCAACCAACCATTATCTCCCCCTGGACAAACTTATTTTCTCCTCACAGGTCTCCCCACATACATCCAGGCAGCCTTCATTATCCCCATGGTGGCCAGAACAATCCTCTCAAAAAATAAAGCAAGTTGTATCCTACAGCTTCTTAAGCCCCTTCTATGGCTTCCCACTTTTCTTTGAACAGAAGCAAAATCTTTCACTTAGCCTTCAAGGTTTCAGGTAGTCAGCCACTACTTGCCTCTCCAGCCTGACTCATACCCCATGGCCCTTGTTCCAAGTTCTCATCCTATAAACTTTGTTTATTTCCAGCTGTACACAAAGACTTTTACATGGTGTTCCCTTTGTCTGGAGCAACCACTGCCAACCACCTCCTATCCATTCTTCAGATCTACACTCAGTTTTACATCCTCAGGGAAATCTTCCTTGATCATCCAATTTGAGTCAAGTCCTCATAGAACTATTTTTTTTCCTCCTGAGTACTTTTATAATTATGGATTCATAGTTGTGACCATTGGACAATCATCTCTACCTCCCATCAAACTGTAAACTCAAGAGGGCAGGGACTTGTCTCTCTTTGGTCTGCATTCTACCCTGATGCTTGGTAGAGTGCCTGGCACAGAGTGGGAGCCCAAACCATTGAATGAATGAATAATAGTTATCTTATGGATTTAGGCTCATCTTCCATGAGCTGGCCAAGGTCCCTTGTTTAGCAGTCCTCATGGGAGATGGGAGAACTAGATGAATTTCATTACTAAAAGTAGAGGAAAGAAAACTGAGTCTCTGAAAGATTCAGAGCCCATTGCTGAAATTAACCATTGTTTCCCATTGTAACTTGCAAGGATGCATCATACTACACCAAGGAAGTGCATAACTGACTCCCAATCTCTTCTCAGTGAATTTAGTTTCTCTCTTTGGAAATCTTAGGCTGTATCTTGGATTCCTTACAATTTAGTGGAAAGAGTGGGCAACACAGAGAGGGAAAAAAGGCTGAGTTTGCCATGGTCACTAAGCCAAAGAAAAGAGACCTACTAACATCTAAAAGATGTCCCCAGCCACCCACTTTACTCATCGTATTCCTAAGAAAGAACACACAACATACACGCATACACACGCACTCCCACTATGAGAAAGAAACGAAACCAACTTGAGACCACTGGGTTGAACGGTCTCAAATTACCTGTTGGTCAGCAGATACCCTGTCAACTTTTCCCACGTGTTCTGCTAGATGCTGGGATCACAGCAAAGAACGATCCCATGGACCCAGAGGCTGTCCTCATGCTCTTTCAGTGTGATGGGGCTGTGACTTCGAGCAGGCGTTCACACCATGCAGCAATCACAACAGGGAGGAAGATACAGGGGCCTGGGCAGCACAGAAGGGACACCTGGCCTGGCCTTGGAGATAGGCTGAGATTTGCCAGAGGAACTGAGAGCAAAGCTGCACCATGCTGACCCCTCTGAACCCATAGAACGGAGACAATCAGGCCCATCTCTCAGGGTGGTTGAGAGTGTTACATTTAAAATAACAATAACATTGGCTAACATTTAGTGAACACTTATTCTGCGCCAATCACTAGGCTAAACACATCTTAGGCATTAGCTCATTAAATCTTCATCCCAAGTCCAGAAAGTGGGTACATGTATTATTCCAATTTTAAGGCCCTGATGCTGGGAAAGATTGAAGGCAAAAGGAGAAGGGGATGGCAGAGGATGAGATGGCTAGACAGCATCACTGACTCAATGGACATAAATCTGAGCAAATTCTGGGTGATAGTGGAGGACAGGGAGGCCTGGAGTGCTGCAGTCTATGGGGTTGCAGAGTCAGACACGACTTAGCTACTGAACAACAAAAGCAATGGGTAAACTGAGGTTTGGGAAGGTTAGGACAGCCAGTGGGGCTCTGGTGACCCAGGTCTACCTAGCGCCATGCTTTGAGGCAGGGCTTTCTGCCGCCTCCCCCATGTGACCTTCAAAAGCACCCTTCCCAAAATAAACCATCAACAAGTTTTGGTTCCCTTCCTCTCCTTGTCCCCTCCTCCCCTTTCCTTCACAGAGGAAAAAACAACAACGATCCCAGAGTTATGTGCCTTTAGCTGGTTTCTCTGGATTCCACAAAGCCAGTTTATAAATATAGTCTTTGAACAGGCCTGGAAAGGGGAAACCAGAATATTGAGAGTTATTCCTACCTCAAGAACAATAAACTAAATTCCTGAGTCCATCTGTGGCCTCAACCCTCACCCAGGGGAGATCCTGGGGAGGAGAGCTCCAGGCTTTGCTGCCCTTAGGGTGGGAGGTTACGGAGTTCCTGGTTGCCAAAGCATTCCAACGATGCGGTCCAAAAATTAGTCAAGCCCCCAAGGTGCTCGGAGCCAGACTTCACCGTGGCCTCCTGTGGCTTGCATTCTAGAAGATGTAGCTTCAGCTGCTGCTCTGCTGGTCCCTTTGGAGGACTTGGCACTCCCCCATTCACTGATGCATCACCCCCATTGGCCTGATTATCCTCCTCTCTTTGACCTATGCCCTGTACTACAAGGTTGACCTCCTAAAAAATGTATTTCTTCACCCATCTGACTTATTCATTCACTCATTATTGGGAGCCTACTATGTGCCAGGCCTGTGTTCACGCACTGGTCAACTCCCCGTTGTGCTGATATTCTGAGTATTTTTATAAATAAAATCAGGAGAAGACCTGGTTTCTGGCCAGCTGCCACGTTTCTCACTTGGCTGCAAGCAAGTGCATCCAGCTGTCAGCCGGCCTCCTCCCTGCACTTGATCCCAGAGCTGCAGAGGTCAGTATGGTGGGACTGAGATGTTCAAGTCACTGGGATGGTGGCCCAGCCTCCCTAGTCAGCTCAGCTAAGAACAATCAAGGTCAGCTCTCTGAGTCAATCCAACGACCCCTGAGAGATCCTGCCCCCAGCAGGTAGGACCTGAACTTGTTCTCTTGCAATGGCAACAAAACTCGGTGGTTGTTGGGCCTTAGAGAGTTCCTCACATATCTCTGAGAATCAGTCCCCAAGCCATACTCCTTGTCCTGACCTGTATGTTCAGTTGGTCCAACCTTTCAGTTTCCAACAAAGTAATTAAGTTCATAGGCTTTGAAATCAGCCGAACTTGGGATCAAAGCTGAGCTCTGTCAGTTTTCAGTTTGGTGAATTGCTTTTTGCACCTAATCCATAGCTTCCCTGTATATAAAAAGGGGGTGGTGATAACCATAGTACCTTGTCATAGGGTTGGTTTGATGATGAAATGAGATAATGCATGTAGAGTGTTCAACCCAAACTTTCTCAACATCAGCACTAGTGACATTTCAGGCTAGATATTATTTGTCATGTGGGATATCTTGTGCATTGTAAGATATTTAGCAAAATTCCTATCCTCCACCTATTAGATGCCCACAACACAACTCCCCTTTGGCGGATACAATTCAAAGTATCTGTAGACATTGACAAAAGTCCCTTGACATCATTGCTCTTGAGAACCACTGGTTTAACCCAGTGCCTGGAAAATACATCTAATTAATGTTTGCCATTATTATTACTGGCCATTGGAACCCCATCTACTTGAATGGTCTCTGGCTCTTGTCCAGATCTTGTCAGCACCACCACACGAGAGTTATTCCTAATTCCAGTTTTCTGTGTACTAACAGACCCTGATTCAAGATATCTGGAATTATGTACTGTTAACTACCTGACAATGCCTAGAAACATGTCTGCTATTCCATACTGAGTAGATTCCTCTGAAAACACCACAAACAAAAGAGAATAGATAGAATTGAGTAAGGACTGTACCTAACAAGGTAAAGATAGAATTGAGAAAAGAGGCAATTTGAGGCCAGAAAGAGAATGGAGATCAATGCTGAGAGAGCTCAAGAGCACTAGGACAGTGATGCCACTCGACCATTGCAATAAGACATGAAAAAAAATAGGGATGATGATATACTATTAATCCTATCAACATGGGGCACACAATCCCTTGATTGTAGATCTATTCTGAAACAAAATGTGTTTATGGGTATAAAAATGCCTAGCCCATGACCTGGCACATTGTAGACCCTTGATAAAGGTTGTCTGAAGCAGTCATTCAGCTTGATTTATTTTTTGGTCAGGGAGGATGATGGGTTAGACAGAATTGGCTCAGCATCTTAGAATGTCAGAGTTGAGAGGAATCACTGAGATAAACCTGACCCAGCTCCTTAATTTTGTAACTAAAAACATTTACATAGGGAGAGGGGAAGTAGATTGTACAAAGTGTAATGGCAAGAACTGGAAATGGAACTAACTTTTCCAGACTCCACAGGTGAGTGCAATGCATATAGACATACACATCTATGGACTTGTCCTGAGCCTAGCACTTAGGTTACAGGGTGTCAGACTCAGCTGCTGAAAGAAAAGTGATTCAGTGCATTTGGATCTGTAGTCTCAGGCCAGCCCCTACCCTTTGGCCTTAGCATCCCCAAACTATCATCTTACCTCCCCTTGACTCTGTACCCTTGTGCTCCTGGCCTTGCCTCCATTTTTATGTCTCTCTTCTCCCTAACATCCTCCCTGCAAATCCTGGTCATGCTTTATCAGTACCATTTAATCCCATGAGAGTACATAAGGATAATCTGACTCCTCATTATTTGACTAGTGTCTCCTCCCTGACAACAACTAACTGGTACTGAGCGTTTACTATGTGCCAAGAACCTTATATGCAAAGCTTGTCTGTACGATAAGGTTCATGACTACTGTGTCCATTTTACAGATAAAGCAAACTAAGGTTGGGACAGTTTCATGCGTGGGAAAGGAGAAAGTGAAGTCAGAAAGTGAAGTCACTCAGTCGTGTCCAACTTTTTGTGACCCCATGGACTGTAGCCCGCCAGGCTCTTCTGTCCATGGGATTTTCCAGGCAAGAATACTGGAGTGGGTTGCCATTTCCTTCTCCAGGGGATCTTCCTGACCCAGGGATTAAACCCAGGTCTCCGGCATTACAGGCAGACTCTTTACCATCTGAGCCTCCAGGGACAAGCCACCAGAGCCACCAGGGAAAGGAGAACTAGTGTGTTAATAAGACAGAACTAAAAGACTAATCAATTAAAGCACTAGCTGTGGGAAACACAATGATCCTAGAGCAAAGCACGAAGATGGCTAAATTCCTGGAGAAAGTGAACTAGTTTAGTCTGAAGGTCATAGGGAGGTGGTGACTTGTGAATGCTTTCTGAGAGCTGATTTAGAATTGTCCTTTAGCCTTTGTGTCTGGTAAATTACAGGTGCTGGGGTTCCTTGTTGGTGGAATTCATAGCCAGTCAGCCTCTCTTTGCTCTCTCCAGCCCTCCCAAAGTCCATGCCCCGTTCTGAGAACAGGTCTGTGCCATGGCCAGGCTCCTGTTTGTCCTCACCAGGTCGCCAAACCACAGGTGGGGTAGGAATTACAGGTCTCCACTTGTCCTGACATTGGACCTCCAGGTCCTGACCCATTTCTGACTAACTCATCTAAGGAGTCGTCCAAGTCTGTGACCCACTTCCCACAGGGCTCCTCCCCAGACAAGCCTCCCCGTGGACCTTCTCTGTGCTCTGGAGTTCCTGCAGCCTGCGGGCACCAGCACCGCCCGTTCTGGACAGCTCCACCCAGCCCAGTCCTCACCTGGGTGTTGTCCTGGACTCCACCCTCTCCTTTCCTTTCTCTGGCCCAAAAATATGTCTCTCTCTCCTAGGCCTTTTTAACAGCTGTTCTCCCGGATGCAATCACTCCCTCTCAGATATACTCACCCCTCAAAAACACCAATTTGTTCATATCAGATTGCCACTTAAACACCTACTGTGAATTCACTTTTTCCCTAGGATAAAACCAAGCCCTACAGGTTGCGTGTCCTACCCTGAAGCTGAATCTACCAGTCCAGAATTTTTTTTTCCAGGTGAGTCTAAAGAAGATAGTGTTGCTTAAGCTAAGTAACTAAAACTTCCCAAAATTTGGTTCCACACACAATAGCACTTCAATCATAGAATCTTCCGTTTGGTTGTTGTTGTTGTTCAGATGCTAAGTTATGTCTGACTCTTTGCTACCCCATGGACTGCAGCACGCCAGGCTCCTCTTTCCTCCACTATCTTCTGGACTTTGCTCAAATTCATGTCCGTTGAGTCAGTGATGCTGTCTTTAAAGGGACCTTAATTTAACTTCCCACTATCACAAATTCGGAGAAGGCAATGGCAACCCACTCCAGTATTCTTGCCTGGAGAATTCCACGGACAGAGGAGCCAGGTAGGCTACAGTCCATGGGGTCACTAAGAGTCGGACATGACTGAGTGACTTCACTTTCATTTTTCACTTTCATGCATTGGAGAAGGAAATGGCAACCCACTCCAGTGTTCTTGCCTGGAGAATCCCTGGGACAGAGAAGCCTGTTGGGCTACCATCTATGGGGTCGCAGAGTCGGGCATGACTGACACGACTTAGCAAGCAAACAAGCATCACAAATTCAACCTTTTCTTGACCACTACCAATGACAGGAAGTTTGCAATGTTGCAAGGCAGCCGAAACTACTGTGTAAAGGACTTTTTAAATCACAGAGTCCTAGAATCTTACACGTGTTATACACCCAGAAGGTGATGACTTTCTTCCCATTGCAAACACCTCTCTGCAGCAAATCAACAAGTATTGAAACCCAAATGCAGAATTTTGCCTCTAAACAACTTTCAACATGCGCAATTCGTTTGGATTTTGAATTAAGCCATCAACACGACGCTTCGGCTAGTTTTTTCCAATCAAATGTTTGATCTATTTGCCTAAAAATGCAGGCTCTAGAGTCAGACTGCTATGTTAAAATACTGCCTCTGCCACTCACAGGCTCTTGGCATTGGTTGAGTGATTTAATGTCTCTGATCTTTAGTTTCCCCATCTATGGAAATGATACCTGCCTTGTAAGGATTATTTGTTATGAAAATTAAATAAGATAATATACATAAACTGCTACACATGGTGTTGGGTCTACATAAATGTGAATGTGTTATCTTTTATTATTATAATTAATACCTTTATCTATGATATCTGGTGGCTTTCAAACATTTTCCCTAGAATCTCAGTATTTAAACAGGCAAAAGCAGTATTTAAGCAGACAAAAGCAGTGTGGATATATGTCCCAAAATCCCAGTGTCTCTGCCTTTCTCTTTCCCATTCCTCTCCTCTGTAATTCCTTAGATACCACATTGAGACCTTAAGACTCAGCCAAGTCTACTTTGAAGACTATTTACCTAATATTATTAATAAATGCTCCACTAGAAAAGGTGAATTGTAGAGACGCATGGAATGTGTATTGGTTTCTTATTGTTGCTATAACAAACTTAGTGACTTAAGCAGCACAACTTTATCATCTTACAGTTCCGTAGTTCGTGCTTTTGAAATTGATCTTATTAGGCGAAAATCAAGGTGGACAGAGCTACTTTCCTTCTGGAGGCTCTAAAAGAAAATTTGTTTCCTTGCTTTGTCACAGTTTCCAAAGGCCATCACCATTCCTTGTTTCATGACCCTCTTCCTCCATCATCAAAACCAACAATGGAACATCTCATTGGTCCTGCTTCCACCATTACATCCTTTTCTGGCTCCTCTTCCACTTTTAAGGACCTATGTGATAGAGTTTCCCAGGTGGCACTAGTGGTAAGAACCCACCTGCCAATTCAGGAGACATAAGAGAGGCAGGTTCAGTCCCTGGGTTGAGAAGATCCCCTGGAGGAAGGCATGGCAACACAGTCCAGTATTCTTGCCTGGAGAATCCCGTGGACAGAGAAGCCTGGTGGACTATGGTCCATAGGGTTGCAAAGAATTGGACGCAACTTAGCATGAACATGTGTGAGTATACTGGTACCACTCACATAACTCAGGATAAATTCTCTATTTTAAGGACAGTTGATTAGCAACCTTAATTCCACCTACACCCTTAACTCCCTTTTGCCATGTAACCTAACATGTTTACAGTTCCCAGAGAATAGGATGTGGACATCTTTGGAGAACCATTATTTCGCCTCCCATAACTTGTCCCCTGGGAGACCAACCTGGATGAATTACTATGCCAAAGCCTTCACTGTAAGGGAAGCTGAGAAGTTGAGCATGTGCCATTTTTAATTTTATGGTGAAAGAAAGATCCCACATCTCACCAAGATCCATAAAGGGAAAATTCCCCCAAATTAGTCCAAAAGGTGGAAAGATAAAAAACAATAATAAACATCCACTGCACCAATCTAGGTGGCTGGTTTTTCAAAAGAGAAATACAGTTATTTTAGAAGTATTAAAAGTTCTCAGTGAACTCGTGATGGCTACAAACAGATTTCTACTTTCTTTTCTAAGTATACACAACCCCTCCACCATTTAATGAACCCTTTCTAGTTCATTGCCAGAGACTGGTCACAAGCCATAACCCAGGTTTTGAAAAATTCTCTAGAACCCAGGCTTTGAAAGTCAAGACAAGACATGCCCATCCCCAGTCTTCTGGCATCTCTCTCACCCCACAGTTCTTCAAATAAGACCGACAGAGATTTCACAAAGACTTCTGCAAGTCCTTTCAGGACCCTGGGCTATAATTCATATGGGATTAAGATTTGAAATAATTAGGAGCAAAGACGTGTGCTTTTTGCCTCTCTCCTAACTTGAGTTCCCATCTTTTCAGATTAAGGGCTTTTGCCTTGACGAATTGAGCAGCTCTCAGCTCTCTCTGGTAACTGTTGACATGGTACCATCATCACCAGGCTCTGGACTCTCCTTCCTTCACTGCAATCTTTCTCTGAACAACACAACAGAAACCCTCATTTTTATTTTCAGTGGCGTTTCAAAGGTCTTAGTTCCTCTCGAGTTTAGCCTTTCATACACAGTTCTTTCAAAGATGGGTCACTTCCCCAGGCATTTGGCTGTGTGTACTTTCTAAGTATTTGTGTTTTTAAAACCCAAGCCCACAGAGATGACACTATGAAATCACATTGCTTCCATTTCACCCATGTCGGGGTTATACAATGGAAGGAACATGGATTCTGGACTGATTCACTGGGACTTGAGCTCCTTCTGCCTCCCTCACCAGCAGTGTGAGCTTCAGCTCTAAAATCAGGATATTCACCCTCACAGAGCCGCACAACTGGGTATTTGTGTGGCGGTCCTTTGTGGACATTCTTTTAGTAAATCTCTCTTGGGCATTTTCCCTTTGGAGAGCACGGAGATTCATCTGTCTGAACTCCTTCTATCACATCCCTTAAAAACACCAGAAACTAACACATTGTAAATCAACTACACTTCAGTTAGAAAAAGAAGATGGGCAGATCTTCACCAAATGTGGAGAGTTCTTTGAGATAGTCCAACATAAACTATAGGCTATATGGCATCCAATATGCTCCTTGTGGGCAGCCAGGAACATTTCAAAAACATATATCAAGTCATCCTCCAGGACTGATCTGTCCTTAGGGTGTATGAGGGCCTGAGCAAATTGTTTTTGTGGAGCCTAGTCAAATAAACAAGTTAATTTAAAAACATTATAAAATGCATGGGTCCATGCAATACAGTGACTTGTCAATGAAGACTTAGAATAATGGATAAAGGAGTGGTAACTACATCCCTGTTTACTGTCCAGTATTGCACATGAAGATTTTTGATAGATCCAGGCACTGTCTCTCCCTGTTCATGTCCAGGAACCACCTCTTTGTTTTCTTTATTGTCAAATGCATCATTTCTGACTAGTTAAGATGATGAAATACTGCATTTATTTCCAATAACATGGCATTTCAGAACCTGGTTATTTGGAACCAATATATTGGATCCCTGTGTCTATGCAGTGCCCTAATAGCATTTTTAATACCAGTGACATCATTACTCACAATGCTGCTGCATCCATCATGCCACCTATGAAGACTGGCTTCCAATGACTCAAAGGGGGTACTGAATTGCATCAGGGAAGACCACAAATGCATATGCAGGAAAATGTGAATGATAATCCATTTCCAGTTGTGTCAAATTTACCACATGGAATACTAGAGGACACACATGGCAAAACCCATCTTCCAAGCTTATCTGGAACTCTTTCAGCCATAATCACTGCAGTCCTAAAAGGTGACCTCTTTCATTGTTGATGACATGACTGCCTTCCACTCACAGGTGCCGGTGGGGAGAATGGATGAGGCATCCAGGGAAAAAGCAAGAAGAATGGTCCCACTCCTCCATCCCGTGTTCACATGGCCTGAGGTCAATTTGGAGGAGAGCATGAGACATCCGTCAAGGTAAAGGCAGCAGTGAGAAGGGCTCATGGACCATCTCCAAAGCCCTCTGATAGATATGACCACCTCTGGAGACAGTTCACGGAATAAGGTAACCACCCTAGGTGCCAGCAGTGAGAACTACTCAAAGGTAAGGGGTGAGTGATAAGATATGAGGCTTGAGAGGTCAAAGGTCATCAGGGTCAAGTAGAAAAGTACTGGGAGGATGGGCAAACCAAGGAGCAGGATCAACACGTGGAAAGGCAAAGGCCTTTGAAAAAAGAAGGCTTATCTGGGGAAACATCCAATGGTCTCTTGTGACTGAATTCATGTCAGGCTAGGAGATATGAACTTTATTCTGTACATCGTGAAGACTTAGTGTAGCATCTCAAGCAGGAGAGAGACATGGTCAAACTGAGATTTTAGGAAAATCATCATAGCATCAGAGGGAAAGTCAAGCTGGAAGAGAAGGAGGTAGATGAGTGAGAAACCAGATAGGAGGAGGTTATTTTAATTATCCAGCAGGAGACAAAGAGAATCAGAATTGAACTTGGTTAGGAGTCATTGAAAAGGAGAGAACAGGGTGGACTCTAGACAGGGTTCAGGAGCCAAGCAGGCAGATGTGATGATTGACAGGCATAGGAGTGAGGGCTGGGGAGGAGCCCTGCATGACTCCCGGGTTCTAGCCACAATGACTGGGTGGAGAACAATATCATTCCTGAAACAGGGAATAGTGGAGGAGGAGCAAGTTGGGCAGGAAAAAGAATCAATTCAGGCTGGGACTTGTCAAGTTAAAGGAGTGGAGAATTAGAAGAAGTTCCCAAAAGACAGGGAACGCCTTCAAAAGTCAGCAGTGAAGTCTGGCCTGGAGAGGGTTGTGGTCAAGTTGGAGCCCGTTGAAGGGATTCTTAGAATGAGCACCCAGAAGAGAAGCAGGGAAACACTAAAATTTAAAGAATTTTAATGGAGTGAAAATCAAGAGTTAAAATTCAGGACACCCAGGGATCAAAGTCCATCCTCCAAGTATTAGAAACCACACCCAGTTCCCTGGCTGTTTTCATCATCGACTATTCAGATACCCACCCCTAGTCCGTCTTTCCTTTCCAATGATGAGTAAAAACACAACTACACCCTCATCTCTTTTACAAAACTCCTATGCAAAATTTCTTTCGAGCCTCACCTGAGTCAACAAATCTGAACACAGCCAGGGGGTGGGGGGGGGTGGTGCTGAAGGTAGGATAATGCAATGGGTTGGTCGTGACGGTTGATCAATCACAGTTACAAATCCTGCAGAGATTAAGTCCAGGAGCCTTGACCTTAGACTCACCCCCCAGACAAATAAGGAAGGGAGACCCTTAGATTTACTTTTGTCTTCCCCATTACCAAATGGAGAAACTGACGCCAACAGATGGGAAAATTTTTACTCAAGGTCAGTTGTGACCCTGACCCTACTGACCCTATTAGTATGACTAAATCTTCCCAATTGATTAAAATGTCTTAATAAGCAGAATATTTCCAAAATTTTTCTGCCAATGCAACCAGGTGTCACCAGCTTCATTCAAAACTGAATGAGTCTGCAGGTCCTCCAGCTCATTCACAACTCCTGGGATGAGACACAATCCAGGATATTTCTGAAGCACTCTTTGGACAATGGGTGGAGAAAAGGTGAAAGTGATCACCCTCCATGGGGCTCCATAGACTGTGGTTGTCACATATCCCTCCCTCTTCGAGGATGCTGGGATCTGCATTTGTCCTGGGCAAGGGCTTTGGGTTCATTTAATGATCTTGAGAAGGAGACTCAAGGATGAAATTTATATCTGTTTTGCAGAAGTCACCTTTCCTGAAATTAAGTCATATGGGGTACTCCTCTCTGGAAACAACTGTCCCTGGATGGGCATTTTCATAGCTTCCTCTCCGACACCCCTGCCTCTGGTCTTACCCTATTTCAGACCTTACTCCACACAGCTGCTAGAGGGATCTTTCTGGAGTACCCTTTTGATAATGTCACTCTCTGCCTGAGAACTCCCAAGGCTCTCTCCCATCTACAAGCACCCTGAGAAAGTATTCAAAACTCTGGTCCCAGTGTAACCTTCACCCTGTCCAGCTATTATTTCTCTCAGGCTCCCCAGAGTTCTCCCCCTTTGGAAGTCTTAGAATTTCTTAAATACATCAGATACTTTTATGTCCCAGTGCCTTTGCACATGCTTCTTGGAATCTTATTTTTCTTTTTAATCATTTTTTAAATTCCTATTTATTCTTATTAATTGAAGTATTTTGTATCTACATGTTAAATCCTTCTAAAACAGTGGCTGGTATCTCACCTTACCATTCTCAACACATAATTCAGGATCTGTCAACATGGTGGAATGAGTGTCTATGGGCCAATCAGACTACAACAGAGTCAGAAAAAAAAAGAAGGCTGAGAGTAAATGATCCAGGATCAGCTTCCCCATGAGTGTGGGAGAGGGGAACAGCTAAGAAATTGGCCATGAAGAGTCATGGTGGCCAAGTTTCCATCTAATGAGGGAATCCATTTTCAACTCAACCTTACTCAGGAAGTTACTCTTCCTACCAGAGGGGCAGCACGCTAGAACCATCCCCTTCATTACTTCCTCAAAACAACTCTAATCATGGCTGGACCACAGGGAGTTCAGATGCCCTAGTGGTGGATCATAGGTGTAACTCTGGTCCATTGAATAAAAAGCCAGGGCAGGCATTTTCCAGAGGGTACAAGAGCAAAGCTCCTTAGGAATAATTAGGAATATCATTGATGGTCCATGGAGTAAACTTTGGGCAAAAACATAAACAGAGGCTAAGAATTTTCTGCCAACAAATGGTAACATGAGGTCAGACATGTGTGAGCAGGAAGAACAACATACCTTCAGAAGGAACTCAGGAAATATGTCTCCAGGAAGAACCAGACATAACCTGTTCTCTTGGCTGCGCCTAAGTTTTCACCAGGTGCCTAGTGAGAGTGAAGTGGGAGCTTACACAGAACTCCATTGTGCAACACGAACAGGTTTTCCTATACTAGTGCCCTCAAGTTACACATACAGGCTTCTCATTCTAGAATGTGGGTTCAGTATTCTCAGGTAAAATTTTGGTTGTCTTTAAGTCCTAAATTGAAATGCTTCATTACTACTTAAGATTACCTGAGTCAGGTGCCTCCTACCAGAAATGAAAAAATGATTTGAAAGCCCACATAGGGCATGCACTAACTTAACAAATACTTATTGATCACCTACATTGTGCCCAATATCGGGGTTAAATAATAAACTAGACAGCCTATGATCCTGCTGTTGGGAAAGGGGATATTGACAAGCAACCAGGACTTAGAAAAATCATTGCAGTTGGTGACTGATGCCATGAAATTAAAAGACACTTGCTCCTTGGAAGGAAAGTTATGACAAACCTAGACAGCTTATTAAAAAACAAAGACATCACTTTGCCAACAAAGATCCATACAGTCAAAGCTATGGTCTTTCCAGTAGCCATTTACAGATGTGAGAGTTGGGCCATAAAGAAAGCTGAGTGCCAAAGAATTGATGCTTTCAAATTGTGGTGCTAGAGGAAAAGACTCTTGATAATCCTTAGGATAGAAAGGAGATAAAACCAGTCAATCCTAAAGGATATCAACCTTGAATATTTATTGGAAGGCCTGATCCTGAAACTGAAGCTCCAACACTT
The DNA here is from genome assembly GCF_019923935.1 of Bubalus bubalis. Taxonomy (NCBI): domain Eukaryota; kingdom Metazoa; phylum Chordata; class Mammalia; order Artiodactyla; family Bovidae; genus Bubalus; species Bubalus bubalis. The sequence goes on along the minus strand of NC_059170.1, from coordinate 14,394,404 downwards.
TGGCCACCTGATGCGAGCAGTTGATTCATTGGGAAAGACCCAATGCTGGGAAAGATTGAAGGCAGAAGGAGAAGAGGGCAGCAGAGGATGAGATGGTTGGTGGAATCAGCAACTCAATGGACACAAACTTGGGCAAACCCCAGGAGGTAGTGAGGGACAGGGAGGCCTAGCATGCTGCAGTCCCTGGGGTCACAAACAGACAGACATGACTTAGGGAACTGAACAAGAACAGAACTTAAAATACAGTGCACCCTGTCCTGGGATGGAGAAGCAAAGGAGGCCACAGAGACACAGAGAAGAGGGCATCAGATCTGACCAATGGGGTAAGGGAAGTCTTCCAGGAGGAGTGTTGTCTGTGCTGAGATGTCTCATCAGACAATGAGGGAGGAAAGTGGAAAACAGAGGCATCTTCCTGGCAGAATGAGCTGGGAGACAACACATGCAAAGATCCAGAGTTGAGAGGGGTATGGTCTCTTGTGAGGGGAACGTGAGAACAGCAAGACACATCCAAGAATGAACCCAGCCTGGTTCAGCCTATCTATGCCTGTTATCACACAAGAGACCAGCAAGTTAGAGAGAGAGCCTCGGGTTTACCTCCACGTGACATGCCATTCTCACTTCAGTTGCAGGCTTGGAGATTCAGCTTCACCAAAGCTGCAGGGCCAGGGTGATCCTTGAAGCCCTGACCCTAGCAGAGAAGAGCTTTCCCAGCCTTCATGACCCGAGGAAGAAAGTCCAGCCCTGAGTAGAGACCTTTCCTGTCCCTCTCCTTTGCCCTCCTGACTCCTACCAGAGTGATCACCAGCAAGAGGGCTGCCGTGGGGGTGGGGCGAGGGGAGGGGAAGAAGACCCAAATGCGGGCCCAGTTCCGTGGTGGTGCTGTGTGTTCAGTCGTGTCTGACTCTTTATGACCCCATGGACTATAGCCTGCCAGGCTCCTCTGTCCACGCAATTTCCCAAGCAAGAATACTGGAGTGGGTTGCCATTTCCTCCTCCATGGCGTTTTCCCCACTCAGGGATCAAACCCACGTCTCTCTCATTGTCGGGCAGATTTTTCACCACTGAGCTATCTAGGAAGTCCGCAGTTCCATGGGGAAGCTGTTTGTCACCTGACGGCCCAAGGAAGAGACAACTGGCTGCATTTCATTCACATATTGTGGACTGTGTAGACACTTTATAGGTCTGTGCAGGTGCCCAAGAGAGCTTTCTAAGAGGGATCACACCTCCCAATAGCCGAGAGTCACATCCTCAGGAACATGTGACCCACAGACCCAGGATTGGAAGACAGGAAAAGCTGCTTAATGATATTTTATAGTTCACAAACATTTTGATGTTCACCAAGCATTTATGATCCAAGTTTCTGCCAAGTACTTTTGAGGAGGGGGTGGGTATTTTATTTATTTTTTGACAGTTTCAATGTGCATTTTATAAAATATGGGCTGTGTTCTCCAGGTTGTACAATATTTAATATGAGGTTGGTTCCTCATAACAGCCCCTCAGGGTAGGCAGTATAGCCCCATTTATCAGATGAAGACACTGAGGCCCAAGGAGATGTAAGAAGCTTGCTCAAAATCTCCTTTCTAAGTGCCAGAAAGAAAATTTAAACCCTAGCTCCGTGCTTCCTTTCACTCTCATCCACACATTCGTTCATGTAATCATGCCTGGAGCCCTGGTAAGGCTGGCAAAATTAATAGGTTCAGTAGAAGAAAGTGAGGTTCAGATGGGTGGCAGAAGGTTCCAGAAACATGTGTTTTGGACAGATAACGTTAGAACAGTCAGCACATTTTCTGAGGCAGCTCCCCCCCACTGCAGGCTACCTCCCGTAATCTATTTCTGACATTTTAATGAAAAATAAACGTCCCCCCACCTCCGCCCTATTCACTAGGCCAGATCAGGCAATTATGCAGTGTTTGTGTGGGAGGCTTGGTTCTGAGAGACCTGGTCAGCAGTGAGGAATAATGGCTGTGAGGAAACCCAGCTGGTCCAGCGGGGTCTTCCCAAGCCCCCTCAGACCCCTCTCCCACTCCCTTTCCACTCCAAAGTCTGCTCACCCTGCCTGGAACAAATTGCCTTCTGTCTCCCGAGAAAAGCAAAATCCACCAGCGAGCCCTTTGGCTTCGGCACTAAGAATGTGACATGCCTCCCAAACAAACTCTAACACAAGGCCATACAGCACAGTGGTTAAGGGGTCAGGAGCTGGGGAGACACTGACTTTCAACAACGAATTCCCTCTGTGAGCTTGGACAAGTGGCTCCATCTCTTAGAACCTTGATGTTGTCTTCTGTAAAATGGGAAGATGGTAGCGCCCAGCTCCCAGGGTTAAATGAGACAATCCATGAAAGGAGAGGGTACCAGGGCCTCGTGATGAGAACTCAAAAGACATTGGTTGTTTGACTCTGTTTTCACTTCTTATTGAAGTGTGATGAACTAATAGAATGCATCTATCGTTAAGAGCGTAACTCACTGGTTTTCACAAAACAAACACATCCTGAAGCCAGCACCCAAATCAAGAAACAGAAAACGCTTAGCATCTCAGAAGACTCCACCCTCATCCCTTCCAGTCATTATTGCCCACCACGAGTAATCTTAACCCTGCTTCTAGCAGCCTGGCTCAGATTTATTCCTCTTCTTCGGTATGTGCCAGAATCTGGGCTAAGTCTTTTAGATGTGACATCTCACTTAGGCTTCGCCACAGTCCTTCCCCATGTCCTGTATTTGGAGAAGATCCTAAGGATTCTGCAAAGATGCCGGTAGGACAGAGTTTAGCAAAATCACAATGTACAAGGTTAAAATACAAAAATCAATTGCATTTCTATATACTAGCAACAAACATCTGGGAACTGAAATTGAAAATACCATTTACAAAACAGAGTTAGATTTTAAAACCTTGAAAAGCTTAGAGATGCATCTAATAAAATATGTACAAAAACTGTACAGTCAACATTGCAAAGCACTAAGAAAATTAAGAAGATGAATAAATGAGAAGATATGCTGTCTTCTTGGATTAGAAGATTACGTTGTTAAAATGTAAATTTATCCCTAGCTGATCTATAATCTAATGCAATCCCAATCAAAATCTCAGCAGACATTTTTTTAATTGACAAACTGATTCTAAAATTTATGTGAAAATGCAAGGGGCCTGAAAGAGCTAAAATGATCTTGCAGGGAACTTTTTGGAAGACTTACATGATCTTATTCTAAGACTTACTATAAGGACTTCCCTGGTGCTCCAGTGGCTGGGAATCCATCTTCCAGCGCAGAGGGAGACGAGAGGTTAGATCCCTGATGGAGGAGCTAACATCCCACATGCCGAGGGGCAACTAAGCCTGTGTGTTGCAGCTTGTGAGCCTTCGGGCCTCAACTTGAGAGAAGCCCAAGCTCTACAATGAAGAGTCCACATGCCGCAACTGAGACCAGATACAGCCAAAAATAAATACTTTTTTTTAAAAAAGACTTACTATAAAGCTACTGTTATCCAGACAGAGCAGTATCAGAATAAGGATAGAAATAGATTGATAAAAAACAAAGGAGTGTTCAGAAATAAACCCATATATATTATATATATATATATGCACTTCCCTGATGGCTCAGATGGTAAAGAATCTGCTGGCAATGTGGGAGACCCAGCTTCAATCCCTGGGTCGGGAAGATCCCCTGAAGATGGAAATGGCAACCCACTCCAATATTCTTGATAGAGAATTCCATGGACAGAGGAGCCTGGCGAGCTATAGTCCACAGGGTCAGAAAGTGTCAGACACGACCGAGTGACTAACACACACATACAAACACATGTGTGCGTGCTCAGTCGTGAGTCATGTCCAACTCTGCAACCCATGGACTGTAGCCCACCAAGGTCTTCTCCATGGGATTTCCCAGGTGAGAATACTGGAGAGGATTGCCATTTCCTTCTCCAGGGGAACTTCTGGATCCAAGGATCAAACATGTGCCTCCTGCATTGGCAGGTGGGTTCTTTACCACTGAGCCACCAGGAAAGTCCCTTCTAATATGATAATTATATGCTAATTATTAATAATGTGACTTTTATAAATAAGCAAAGGATGGACGTTGTTGGTTTTATTATTATTATTCACCTCACCATGTCCTAAAAACTGTGCCAAGCGCTTTATGTGTATTATCTCATTTAATCCTCTCAACAGTCATCTGATGTATATACACTAATGTTACCCCATTTCATAGAGGAGAAAACAGAGGCTCCTGGAAGGATGTGGAGCAACATGGCCAACTGCTGCTAAGTTTCACTGCTGCTGCTAAGTCGCTTCAGTCATGTCTGACTCTGTGCGACCCCATAGACGACAGCCCACCAGGCTCCCCCGTCCCCGGGATTCTCCAGGCAAGAACACTGGAGTGGGTTGCCATTGCCTTCTCCAATGCATGAAAGTGAAAAGTCAAAGTGAGGTCACTCAGTCGTGTGCAACCCCATGGACTGCAGCCTACCAGGCTCCTCCACCCATGGGAGTTTCCAGGCAAGAGTACTGGAGTGGGGTGCCATTGCCTTCTCCGAATGTTTCACTGCTAATAAGTAATCCAGGATTAGACCTTGACCAGTTTCAGTCAGTGAATCTACTACCTCCAGAGCACAGAGGAAGCCTGCTCTGTACATGTAAGTAATTGTCAATCAGTAAATGGTTGTAACAGCTATTGTTCCAGTGTTGCCACTTGCAGAGGTGATAATTAAAGTCCACCCTGGGGAATGTCAAGGTCACAGGCATGTGAGCATGTGGAGTGCCTCTAACTTGAAGGACAGCTTGAGAGTGTTGGGACCCCAGTCCAGTGGAACAGATCACATCACAGACCTCAGTCAGCAGAGAACTTAGAAGCTGAGTTGAAGAAAAGGCACACACAAGATTAAAGCATGGTGGTCCTGAGCATCCTGGGAATGCCCACACCAAGCCTGGGACCCCGAGGAACAAGAAAAAGTCTAAACAAGCCCTATACAATGTGGGGCTGAGGTTCCAAACACACTTCCTATACTGGTCGGCAAGGATCAAGAATTCGGCAGGGCTGGGCAGGGCAGGATGAGATGGCTTGGAGAGCCTCAGATGCCTGGTGTGGCTGTCCCAACTCTGGTCAATCTGAAACAGGTCACTCCTGGCAGAGTGGAAATTTTGACTGCACATGGCCCCCTCTGACCTCGGATCCTCCCCTTGTTAACAGCAGGAAAGTTTATCTTCAGAGATTTCCCTACTTCTCTGACTCTGCCATAGCAGAGGGTAAGATCACACCCTGTAATCGTGACATTGGTCCTGAAACAATTGTTCATCCTCTTCCACTTAGGGTTGGTGGCCCATGCTCACTGGTCACGAGCTCTCCTCCTAATCCCTCCCCCAACCCCATTCTCAGGATTCGGTGCCTTTCAGCTTTTGTTGGAGGCAATTGCATCATGCAGCAGGGGTCGGGGGTGGGGTAGAGAAGAGACATGGGAAAGGTTTTGAGTGCTGAGTTCCAGCCCAGGAATTAAGAAATGGATGAGAGGGAGAAGACACAAAATGACTCTTCGCTTCAAAGCCTTAGGACCTTCATGAGTACGTCTTCTCAGTGGATTGCCATTTATCAGGACAGTACTCAGAGTTGCTAAATCCAGAAGTATGGACTTTAAATCTGGCCCAGTGGAGGAGAGATTTGAAAACTCTCACTTAAATTGTCCAGCGCAAGCCAGCTTCTCCATCTTGCCCACCAATTCTAGGAGCTTCTTAATAGATTTTCTTCCTAGTTATGGATTCTGTCATTTGCAACTGAGAAGCAGGGATGATTCTTAGACATTTAGAAGCAATAATTAAGAGGATTTAGTGACCAAGCCAGAGAAGGCAATGGCACCCCACTCCAGTACTCTTGCCTGGAAAATCCTATGGACGGAGGAGCCTGGTAGGCTGCAGTCCATGGGGTCACTGATGGTCGGACACGACTGAGCGACTTCACTTTCACTTTTCACTTTCATGCATTGGAGAAGGAAATGGCAACCCACTCCAGTGTTCTTGCCTGGAGAATCCTGGGGACGGGGGGAGCCTGGTGGGCTGCCGTCTATGGGGTTGCACAGAGTCAGACACGACTGAAGCGAGTTAACAGCAGCAGTGACCAAGCAGCACAACTTGTACAGTGACTGACACTCAGTAGACACTCAGTAGATCTTGAAATTCTTATTGTGTGAATAGAGGGAGGGAGGGAAGGAGAGAGGAAGGACAGAAGGAAGAGAGGGAGGGACAGAGGAACAAAAGAAGGATAAACAGTGTGCATATAGTATGAGACAGGAAAGAGTGTAGGATGGTACACAGATTTCTGACTTGGACAGATTTGTAGACGGTAATGCCATCACTGAGACATGGAAGAAAGAAGATGGTTGGGTTTTAAGGAGAATACGGTGAGCCCAGTTTGAGAGTGTTGGATTGAGTTTCCTCTGGTACAATCCAAGTACAGAGATTTTCAGCAGGTGGTTGGATATTTGGATCTAGTGTTCAAGATGCTGCTCAGGGCAGTAGAAGATGACTTGGGGGTGATCAGGACACAGTGGTGAGTGTTGCAGGTAGAAGAAACAGCCTAGTGAAAAGAGGAAAGAGCAGAAGACGGACTCCTGGAGGCTACTAGCATCTATAGAGGACTAGAGGAAGGGTGGCTCACAAACAAGACTGAGGAAAACTACCAGAAGTTCAAAGACAAAATAGAACCTGCTTTTCAGAGCTGAGCCTTGTGGACTGAGATACAACCAAAGACCAGAGAGCTCTGGAAGAACCCAGGCAAAAACAAGAAATCTTTCTGCTTCTGTCTCCACCTTATTTGTGCCAAAACTCATCTTCCCAGCCCCCTTGATGGCAACAGTCAGAGACGGTAGACCAGTGGACACACTCAATGATTTATGAATGCCTAGCTGGACTAAGGATTTCCCAGGTGGCTCGGTGGTAAAGACTCTGTCTATAAATGCAAGAGATATAAGAGAATCGGGTTCAACCCCTGGGTCAGGAAGATCCCCTGGAGGAAGGCATGGCAACCCACTCCAGTATTCTTGCCTGGAGAATCCCATGGACAGAGGAGTATGGTGGGTTACAGTCCATGGGGTCGCAAAGAGTTGGACATGATTGAAGAGACTTAGCATGCACTCACCATGGGCTAAACAATGTGCAGGGTCATCTACATTTGTTGTCTTTTTAATCCTGTCTGTCATACTGTGAGTGAACTGTTATATTTACCTTATTCATATAATGAGGAAACTGAGATTCAAAGAAGGAAGGTCATGTACCCAAGTTCCCACAGGGCTGGTTATAAGAATTTGTTCAACAAGAGATTCTCAGACTCTGAACAAGAGTGAAGAGAGGAAGTATCGGAAAAAAATCAGCCAGTCTCTATGTTTGTGCCCCTATCCCTACCCTGCAAATAGGTTCAGTTCAGTTTAGTTCAGTCGCTCAGTTGTGTCCGACTCTTTGGGACCCCAAGAACTGCAGCACGCCAGGTCTCCCTGTCCATCACCAACTCCCGGAGTCCGCCCAAACCCATGTCCATTGAGTCAGTGATGCCATCCAACCATCTCATCCTCTGTCATCCCCTTCTCCTCCTGCCCTCAATCTTTCCCAGCATCAGGGTCTTTTCAAATGAGTCAGCTCTTCGCATTAGGTGGCCAAAGTATTGGAGTTTTAGTTTCAGCATCAGTCCTTCCAATGAGTATTCAGGACTGATTTCCTTTAGGATGGACTGATTGGATCTCTTTACAGTCCAAGGGACTCTCAAGAGTCTTCTCCAACACCACAGTTCAAAAGCATCAATTCTTTGGTGTTCAGCTTTCTTTATAGTTCAACTCTCACATCCATACATGACCACTGGAAAAAACCATAGCCTTGACTAGACGGACCTTTGTCTGTCAAAGGTCTAGAAAAAGTAATGTCTCTGCTTTTCAATATGCTGTCTAGTTTGGTCATAACTTTCCTTCCAAGGAGTAAACGTCTTTTAATTTCATGGCTGCAATCACCATCTACAGTGATTTTGGAGCCCAGAAAAATAGTCTGACACTGTTTCTACTGTTTTCCCATCTATTTCCCATGAAGTGATAGGACCGGATTCCATGATCTTAGTTTTCTGAATGTTGAGCTTTAAGCCAACTTTTTCACTCTTCCCTTTCACTTTCATCAAGAGGCTCTTTAGTTCTTCTTCACTTTCTGCCATAAGGGTGGTATCATCTGCATATCTGAGGTTATTGATATTTCTCCCAGCAATCTTGATTCCAGCTTGTGCTTCCTCCAGCCCAGCATTTCTTATGATATACTCTGCATCTAAGATGGTAGCACAGAAGCACGGCCAAGAGGAGCTACCCCACATCCAAGGTAAGGAGCGGCGGCTGCGTTTTGGTGGAGCAGCCGTGAAGAAATGCCCCACGTCCAAGGTAAGAGAAACCCAAGTAAGATGGTAGGCACTGAGAGAGGGCATCAGAGGGCAGACACATTGAAACCACAATCACAGACAATAGGCCAGTCTGATCACACGGACCACAGCCTTGTCTAACTCAGTGAAACTAAGCCATGCCGTGTGGGGCCACCCAAGACGGACGGGTCATGGTGGAGAGGTCTGACAGAATGTGGTCCACTGGAGAAGGGAATGGCAAACCACTGCAGTATTCTTGCCTCAAGAACCCAATAAACAGTATGAAAAGGCAAAAAGATAGGACACTGAAAGATGAACTCCCCAGGTCAATAGGTGCCCAATATGCTACTGGAGATCAGTGGAGAAATAACTCCAGAAAGAGTGAAGGGATGGAGCCAAAGCAAAAACAACACCCAGTTTTGGATGGGACTAGTGATAGAAGCAAGTTTTGATGCTGTAAAGAGCAATATTTCATAGGAACCTGGAATGTTAGGTCCATGAATCAAGGCAAATTGGAAGTGGTCAAACAGGAGGTGGCAAGAGTGAACATCTACATTTTAGGAATCAGCAAACTAAAATGGACTGGAATGGGTGAATTTAACTCAGATGACCATTATAATACCTACTACTGCGGGCAGGAATCCCTTAGAAGAAATGGAGTAGCCATCATGGTCAACAAAAGAGTCTGAAATGCAGTACTTGGATGCAATCTCAAAAATGACAGAATGATCTCTGTTCATTTCCAAGGCAAACCATTCAATATCACAGTAATCCAAGTCTATGCCCCGACCAATAATGCTGAAGAAGCTGAAGTTGAACAGTTCTGTGAAGACCTACAAGACCTTCTAGAACTAACATCCAAAAAAGATGTCCTTTTCATTATAGGGGACTGGAATGCAAATAGGTTCATCAGTACCATTTTTCTAGATTCTGTATATATGTGTTAATATATGTTATTTGGGGTACTCCTTGGAAGGACTGATGCTAAAGCTGAAACCCCAATACTTTGGCCACCTCATGTGAAGAGTTGACTCATTGGAAAAGACTTTGATGCTGGGAGGGATTGAGGGCAGAAGGAGAAGGGGACGACAGAGGATGAGATGGCTGGATGGCATCACCAACTCGATGGACATGAGTTTGAGTGAACTCCGGGAGTTGGTGATGGACAGGGAGGCCTGGCGTGCTGCGATTCATGGGGTCACAAAGAGTCGGACATGACTGAGCGACTGAACTGAACTGAACTAGGTGCCCTAGGGGTAAAGAACCCACCAGCCAATGTAGGAGACGTAAGAGATGCAGGTTCATTTTCTGGGTGGGGAAGATCCTCTGGAGGAGAGCATGGCAACCCACTCCACTATTCTTGCCTGGAGAATTGCCACAGACAGAGGAATCTGGCGGGCTGCAGTCCATGGGGTCACAAAGTATCAGACACGACTGAAGTGATTCAGAAGCAGCATACATTATTTGCTTTTTCTTTCTGACTTACTTCATCTGTATGACAGGCTCTAGGTTCATTCACATCATGTCAACGGACACAATTCCTTTCCTTTTCAGGGCTGAGTGATATTCCATGTGCCACATCTTCTTTATCCATTTATCTGCCGATGGATGTTTAGGACTTGTGAACATAGAGGGAGAAGGAAAGAGAGGAGTGAATTGAGAAAGCAGCATTGACATATGTCCACTGTGCTATGCTATCCGTAGTCACTCAGTCCCCTCTGACTCTTTGCGACCCCTTGGACTGCAACCTGCCAGGCTCCTCTGTCCATGGGGATTCTCCAGGCAAGAATACTGGAGTGGGTTGTCATGCTCTCCTCCAGAGGAATCTTCCCAGCCCAGGGATTGAACCCAGGTCTCCCGTGTTGCAGGGGGATTCTTTATTGACTGAGCCACCAGGGAAGCCCATATATACACTACTATGTGTAAAACAGCTAACTAGCAGGAAGTTCTGTATTTAAAAAAAAAAAAAAAAGGCAGCCAGTTTGCTTTATAAGAAACAGACACAGAGCTGCCACTTCTCTGAGGTCACATGGCTAAGGGCTGGATCTAATCTTTGAGTAGCTGCCTTCAGGATCCAATGGTGATAATGGTGATGATGACGATGTTGGTGATGATGACAATATTAATAATAATAATAACAATGATAATTGCTGCTATCTTTACAAGGCACCTATTATGTCCCCAGACCAGTGTTTCATGCATTATCTCACTTCATCTTTGTGACAACCCGATGAGGTAGGGGTTATCATGAACCCCCCACCTTTGACTGTGGGTGTAAAGGGGCTCAAATTGCCCCCAGAAGCGGTAATAATCCTTCCACTAGGGCTTGTGGCTGGAGGGGAACATGCAGGACGAGACAGGCAGGGGACAGGCTGCCCAGCACAACAGACGCTGGTTCCTCAGACCCGGAAGCAGCCCCAGGGACCAGAGTGCAGCCCGGGTATGGGAGACAGTCTGCCCAGACAAACCACAGAAGTGTCTGGGTCGCTGCCGTCTCCTGCCTCCCTGAGCTTGTAGCAGCTTGTGCGGACCTCAGGGATGAGATGGGCAAGGCCGGGCCCTCCTGTCCCAAGTGCTGGCAAGGACTCTGTCCTGTGTGCTCTAGGACTTACTCCTCCAGACCTGCCTAGACCCAAGCCTTTGAAATGACCCAGGCGTGAGTCTACAGGTTGGGGCGTTGGGCAGAAAAAGATCCCTATTCCAGAAATAGAACCCTGGAAGGGATTTCAACACCACCATGGGGCTCTGTCCTTGGGCTTTTTACAGTTTTTCTTCCTGAACTAGGACCTCCCAGGCAGTTTATTGCCTCTCTTAAAAAAGTCACATCTGAAACAATATTTCAGTAGTATTCCTAGTAAAGGTACTCAACTTGGTGAGGCTCCTCAGTGCCTAGTAAGTAAAATAAATATTGATTTATTTATTTTTCATAGTAAAAATAGTAAGTAAAATAAATATTGATTGTTTACTATGTGATAAGCAAGGTGCCATGAACTTGACATTCATTATCTCCTTTAATGTTCACTACAACCCTATGAAACCCGCTGTATTATTATCTCCATTTTACAGATGAGGAAACGGAGACACCAACAGATGAAGTGATCTGTTCAAGGTCACAGAATTAAAAAATGGCAGAACTAGGTTCTGACTGGAGTTCATGCCCATAACTGTCCCACTATGATAAAATATTGGTCAAATGAGTAAATGTAGATGTGCATTCTTGTGTGTGTGTGTGTGTGTGTGTGTGAGAGAGAGAGCACATGCACGCCAGTGTAAGCACTCATAAAGGTGACCTAATTTGGTGTAGACATTTGGGAATCTTTGGGTCTCAGCTTAACTCTGCTGTATGAAGGCTGTGTGACCTCGTAAAATACTTCACATCTCTGAGCCTCTGTTTCCTCATCATTTCCCCCAAATATCCAGTTACTGGAAGAGGAACACAAAAAGTTACTCTAAAATAACAGATACGAATGCAGGAAAAATGCAACATGATTGAGTATATACTACTGACACATTGTTGTTCAGTCGCTCAGTCGTGTCCAACTCTTTGCGACCCCATGGACTGCAGTTTGCCAGGCTTCCCTGTCCTTCACCATCTCCCGGAGCTTGCTCAAGCTCATGTCCATTGAGTTGGTGATGCCATCCAATCATCTCATCCTCTGTCGTCCCCTTTTCCTTCTGTCCTCAATCTTTCCCAGCATCAGTGTCTTTTCTAATGAGTCAGGTCTTCACATCAGGTAACCAAAGTATTGGAGCTTCAGCTTCAACATCAGTCCCTCCAGTGAATATTCAGGATTGATTTCTTCCATGTGTGTGTATATCTGTGAACGTAGCAGTTTCCTAGGCAGGGTTGTGAATGTGCACATGATTCAGAATTCATGTGTGCTCCCTCCCTGACTCTGGTTATACACTAGAGGTACAGGAAAGGTATCCAGAGCTCTCTCATTATACATATCTGCCTGCCATCCGTATAAACCTTTCTTTCCAAGAAGATGGTGGCTGCCTCCCAAATGCTGAAGTCTGGGCTATGACATGAATGGGAGCAAAAGGCTGCTTCCAAACCAAAGCCACCTTCTACCTCAGTGCTCAGCTCCAGGACCTGCCTGCCACTTTCTCCTCTTAGGCCAAGGCTATTCCCTGGTAGATTTCCCTTAGACTCGGTAAGCGAGCCATCTCTGACCCTCTGCAGAAAAGGTAACCTTGGACAATGTGGAGGGGATGGGGAAGGAGGGACCTGCTCCAGGTCTTCAGTATCCTAAGTAAAACACCCTCCGTGAAGATGGGGACCTGGGCTTGTCCATATAAAGCCAATGCTCCATAAATATATCCTAAAGACCTCAACTAGGTTCGTGTCAGCCTATGTCCACAAGTCCTAGATGTCCAACCTCAAGGATTTGGGCTCAGGCAAGGAGCAACTTCTATGTAATGATCAGTGATTCCATCTTAATAAAGTCTGAGTGATCAGCAAAAAAAAGTTCACTTTTGTAAGTAAGCCCCATTTTACAGTTGAGAGAACTGAGACTCAGAAAAGTAACTTACACAAGGTCATACAATATGTAAGGAGCCAAGACAGCGTTCTAACTCAGTCTATCCCACACCAAAACTTGTACTTGCTCCACTGTGCCCAAGAAGGTATCAGTTTTAGGGCACCTGGTCAAATCAAAGGAGAAACAGCTGGGGTTCCCAAGCCACCTGACAAGCAGCCTTAGCCAGGGCAACAGGGTACAGTCTCAGCCTGAGTCCATGGCAAGGGAGGGTACCTACCTGGAGACCAGCTTATCCATGCTCTGAGGGGTATGCTCCTACATCCTCAGTTTCTTCATCTGTAAACTGGGTTAGCACACCACATCTCCCAAAGCTGGCAGAGACTGAAAGTGTGTGCCAGATTGAACATTTCATGTGGCCAGAGTGTGGGGTATTGTATGTTTGAGGGGGTAGAGTCAGAGATGAAGTTCTGCTAAATGGAAGGTGGCCAAACTGGACAAGAAGGTGGAACCAGATCCTGAAGGGTCTGGGGAAACCTTCCATTTAGTTTTCCAAACCACAGAAATGTATTCTCTCCCAGCTCTAGAGACCATAAATTCAAAATCAGTCTTACTGGGCCGATATCAAGGTTTCAGGAGGTCTGCCTTCCCTCCATAGGTTCCAGAGGAAAATCTGCTCCTTGCCTTGTCCAGCTTCTCATGGCTACTGGCCTTCCTTGATTTAGACCACATCACTCCAGTATCTGCCTCTGTGGTCACATTGCTTCTGCTCTTTCATCTGTGTCCTTCTCTTCTGTCTCATAAAATCCCCATCTCCCTTTTGTAAAAACACATGTGACAGTATATGGGCTTCTCAGGTGGCTCAGTGGTAAAGAATCTGCCTGCCAATGCAGGAGACACAGGAGTCGCAGGTTCAATCCCTGGGTTGAGAAGATCCTCTGGAGGAGAAAATGGCAACCCGCTCCAGTATTCTTGCCTGGAGAATCCCATGAGCAGAGGAGCCTGGCAGACTACAGTCCATGGGGTTGCAAAAAGTCGGACCCGACTTAGCGACTGAGCACTAATGCACGCATGCATGTATTTAGATAATCCAGGATAACCTCTCTATCTCAAGATCCTTAACTTATTCACATCTACAAAGACTCTTTTTCAAAAAAAAAAGAAAAGAAAAGAGTTAGTGGGCAGTAGCATTTATAGGTTTCAGGGATTAGGACTATCTTTAGGAACTATTTAAAGAAGTTTATTCATACTTTATCACGGTGGCAGTAGGGCTATTGGAAGCTTTCAAGTGGCAGAGTGCTTTGATGAGATTTCTTTGCCAAAATAAATGTGATTTATCTTGGATTTCTCTGCTATATCCTGTGGGAAGTCCAACTGTCTACAAAAGATTTCTGAAAAGTCTCACTTACAATCTTTGGTCACTTCTGTCTCTCTAGTTCCCTGGATTCACTTTCTCAATTGTAAGATCCTTACATTCCTACTCAAATATGGAATTAAATCTTTCTTCCTTGATCTTCACACACACACACACACACACACACTCATACAAAACTTCGGTGTATGCTGATGACTTTACGGAAGATTTGCACTGTCAGAGGGAGTTTGCATCACACAGTACAAACAATTTTAAATTAAGTGTTAAATACCTTGTTCTTATATGTCCTCAAGCCACTCTGGCCACCACAGCTCTTTTATCAGCCGCCTTTTTCTCAGAACCTCTTCTCTTTAACCTCCTGCCACATGCCCAGCCCGGCATCTCTCCATTCTCTTTTACCACTCCTGTTTTCCCTGAAGTACTCCATCTCTAAATTTCTATAGCATCTAAGGTTGAGCAGTTATGATATGTCTTATTCACTCCCAGGGAACTATTACTTTCCTACGCAAGGGGAACTCTCCCTCCAAGATCTTTGAAATCAGCAATTAAAATAAGAATTTTTCATCCCACTGCTTGTATGCTTGAAAGCATGTTATAGGTAAGTTTATTTAGAGGGACATCACGTATGTCAATAGACACACACCTGCCCCAAAGGTCACAGCTCAGTTCCAGCTTGAAAGAAGGATGTTCTCCTGTCATCACCACAACCAACTATCTGTCTAGTTTCAGCTGTGGTTGGCAGCAAGTAATTACCATCCAGCAGAATGGCCAGGCCCAGTGCTCCACCGAGTATCCCAGCAGACTTCTTCACAGCAAGAGTCTCAGCACTGATGTAATTACCTGTGCCCTGCACACCGGTTACCCTGGTGTGATGTCAGCCCCTCCGCATTGTTTATTTTAATTAAAACAGAAATTGCAGGTCTTAGGTGCTTGTAATTACAGCCTGTGAGCTAAATTGACAGAGGCCCCTAATTAACCTGAAACATGTCTACCTGGCTGGAGATGTAAGTTTGGACTTGAATGGTCCAAAGCATTGCATCGACTTTGAAATGAGAACCAGGGAAGAGCTGGCATAGACTAGGGTAGCGCACTTTGCCTCCAAAAACAGCCTCATGGTGGCCTGTACCCTCTCACCCGCAGTGTGGGGTCAATTTCATTTCATTTCTAAAGGGACATATTAGCACAGAACACATTCAACAAAAGTGCATTAACAGCACTTGAAAATCAAGTAGTGGAATACACCATATCAATAAAATTTTTAAAAACCTGTACAATCATCTCAATAGATACAGAAAAAAATATTTGACAAAATTCATCAGCTTTTCCTGATTAAAAACAAAAACACTCAACAAACTAGGAATAGAAGGGAACTTCTTCAACCTGGTAAGGGACGTCTATGAAAGCCCACAGCCAACAGCATACTTAAGGATGAAAAACTGGATGCATCTCCACTAAGATCAGGAACAATACAAGCATGCCCACTCTCATCACTCTACTCAACATTGTACTGGAAGTTCCAGCCAGACCAATTAGGAAAGAAAAATAAATAGTGGATAAGAAAGCTGTGGTGCATATACACAATGGAATATTACTCAGCTATTAAAAAGAATGCATTTGAATCAGTTCTAATGGGGTGGATGAAACTGGAGCCTGTTATACAGAGTGAAGTAAGGAGAAAGAAAAACACCAATACAGTACATTAATGCTTATGCATGGAATAGGAAGATGGTAACGAAGACAGCAAAAGAGATACAGATGTAAAGAACAGACCTTTGGACTCTGTGGGAGAGGGCGAGGGTGGGATGATTTGAGAGCATAGCACTGAAACATGTATATTATCATATGTGAAATAGATCGCCAGTCCAGGTTCAATGCCTGACACAGGGTGCTCAGAGCTGGTGCACTGGGATGACCCTGAGGGATGGGATGGGGAGGGAGGTGAGGGGGGGGTTCAGGATGGGGAACACATGTACACCTATGGCTGATTCATGTCAATGTATGGCAAAAACCACTACAATATTGTAAAGTAATTAGCCTCCATTTAAAATAAATTAGTTAATTTTTTTAAAAAAAGAAAGGAAAAAGTAAAGCAACTCTCTTCTTTGATGACATGATTCTAAGGAATCCACTTTAATAATAGCAGAACATGAGATCAATTTACAAAACCAATTGTATTTCTATACACTTGAAAAAATAAACTTAAGAAAATTCAATTTGCAATAGCGTCAAAAAGAGTAATACACTTAAGAATAAAATTTAACAAAAGACATGCAAACTGATACTCTGAAAACAATAAAACATTGTTGAAAAAATGAATGAAGACCTATGAATTGGAAAAACATCCCATGTTCATGATTTGGAAGATTTAATATTGATAAGAGGGCAATATTCCTCAATTTGATCCACAAACTCAAAGCAATTCCTATAGAATTCCAACTGGCTTTTTTACAGAAACTGGCAAATTGACTCTCAAGTCCAAAGCAAGAATTGCCTGCATTTTTAAAAATTAACTCTTTAATCTATATACAATCTAATTTAAAGAGATGATGTAAGCTGAAGTTCTAACTTTATTTCATTCCAACATTTATTTAAAAATCCATCCTCTTCCAAATAATTAACATTTCTTTTATCTTCTATTAAGTTCGTAGGTATCCTATTATGTAATTCAAAACTATCACTTCTGGTTCATGGAATTACACTTTAGTGCCATATTGTTTCAACTATTATATATATAATACTTTAATAATTAATGACATTATTACTTCAGTTTTCTTGCCAGGGGAGAGGTGTTTATTTTGCCTAATGTAATTCAGAATCGCTTTAAAAATCAAAATTCCAGATGATGTTCAATGTATGAATTAACTAGAAGACTAACATCTTTGCAAAATAATCTTTCTAACTAGGTGCACACTTCTCTTCCGTGCATTCTTATATTTCATATTTCTCAATTAAAGTTTGCAGATTTGAATCTTAAATTTTATGAAAAAACATTTCAAATACAAAAAAAAAGTTGAAAAAACGTTATAGGGAGCACTTGTGTAGACTCTATCATTAACACTTTTCTTGCCTTATCGTATTCCTGTCCCTCTATCCATCCATCAATCCACCTTGATTGTTTTGATATCCTTCATATTACATCAGTACATATCCCACAAGGTATTTCAGAATGCATATCATTAACTAGAGTCCAATATTTGTTTACAGGATTTTTTATGGAATAAAATTTATGTACAATGAAAGACACAAATCTTAACTATATGTTTGCTGAATTTTGACAAACACATACATCTATGTACTCAAACCTCTATCAGGATATTAACATTGCATCATCCCAGAAAGTTCTCTCATGCTCCTTCCCTGTCAATGTCCATCTCTCTGCACAATCACTATTAAGACTTTTTTCACCATAAATTAGTTTTGTCTTTTTAGAACTACACACAAATGAAATGATACAGTATTTACCTTTGGGTACGGCTTCTTTCATAGGAAAAAATATTTTGAGACTCATCCACCTTGATGTATGCATAATTTATCCCTTTTTGTTGCTGATTAGTAGTCCATTAACTGAACATATCATAGTCTGTTTATACATTCTTTTATGATGGAAACTGCTCTGTTTCCCAATTTTTTACTATTTTTAATGATGCTGCTAGCAACATTCTCATACAAACCTTTCTGTGGACACATATTCTGTTTTCTTGGATAATTACCTAAGAGCAGGATTACTGGGTCACAGGGTATATATGAATTTAGATTTATGAAAGTTTTTCATCATTTTCAGATTTTCCCAAACTCTCACCAACATGTACGAGTGTTCCATTTGCTCCACATTCTTGACACATTTGGGATCGTCAGCCTTTTAAATTAAGACCTTCTGAAAGCTGTATAAGGGTTTCATGTGTGCGTGCATGCTAAGTTGCTTCAGTCGTGTTAGACTCTGTGCTGCCTTGAGGACTGCAGCCCACCAGGCTCTTCTGTCCATGGGATTCTCCAGACAAGGATACTGGAGTGGGTTGCCATGTCCTCCTCCAGGGGATCTTCCTGACCCAACCCTGGGTCACTGGGGTTCGCATCTCCTACATTGGCAGGCAGGTTCTTTACCACTAGTGCTGCCTGGGAAGCCCCAAAGGGGTATCATATTGGGCTTTAATTTGAATTTCCCTCATGTTAGGGTCTCGAGCATTTTGCCTATTTTCATTGGCATGTGTGTTCCTCTTTGTGAAGCACCTACCCAATTACTTTGTCCATTTTATTAGACTTTATTCTTTTATTATTGAACTACAGGAATTCTTTGTAAATCCTGGATGCCAGTTCATTTCTTTTCTTTTAATCTAGTTTACTAGTATTTTCTCTCAGCTTGTGAATTGCTTACTTGCTTTCTTAACAGTGTCCGTTTTAAGCAGAAATTTTCAAACTGATGAAATCTAACTTACCAAGTTTTCTTTTATGAGTCTAAGAAACTTTACCTATCTCTAAGTCATGAAGATAGGCATCTATGTTTTCTACTGAAAGCTTTCTGGTCTTGTATATGGAATGAAGAAATTTAGTCCTTTTTTCCCCCCATATGAATATGAAGCTTTTTCTAGCATCAATAGTTGAAAGACTTTCCTTTTTGCCCTGAATTGCTTTGGTGCTTCTGCAAATAGTAATTGATCAATTGAGTCTGCTTCTGAGCTTTGTGTTCTGTTCCACTGATCAGTTTGTCCATCTATTGCTAATACCACACTCGGTTACCATAATTTTAAAAACTAAATCTTGAAGTCAGATCATCTAAGTTTTCCAGCTTTGCTTTTCTTTATCAAGATTCCTTTTTATATTCTGGGTGTTTTGCATTTCTATGTAAATATTCACTTCTGCAGAAGACCTTCTGGAATTTCTGTTGTGATTGTGTTGAATCTGTTGGTCAGTTTTGGAAGAATTAACATCTTAACAACACTCAACCTTCCTGTCCATAGTGAAGTCACTCAGTCGTGTCCGACTCTTTGCGACCCTGTGGACTGTAGCCAACCAGGCTCCTCCATCCATGGGATTTTCCAAGCAAGAGTATTGGAGTGGGTTGCCATTTCCTTCTCCAGGGGATCTTCCCAACCCAGGGATCAAACCCAGGTCTGCCACATTGTAGGCAGACGCTTTACCATCTAAGCCACTCTTCTTATCCATAAACACCCACTAAGTTTGTTCTTTTTAAGTTGTTCTTGGCAGTGTTTTAGAGCTTTCAGAGTACATGGAAGTCTGGCACATGTTTTGTTCAATTTAATCCTCAGTAATTATTTGTTTGTTTTGATGCTCTGCAAAAAGATTTTTAAATTTCACCAAATATTTGTTGCTGATATGTCAATAATAAAACTGACTTTTGTATATTAACCTTGAATTCTCTGAGCTTGCTAAACTCACTCATTAGTTCTAGCAGTTGTTTGGTAAATTTCCTAGAATTTTCCACATAGTCATGACACCTGAGAATAGATGGAATTTTACCTTTTCTTTTCATATCTGCATGCAGTAGGAATGGTAAGAGAGAATGTCTTTCCTTTATTTTCAATCTTAGTAAGAAAGTGCTCAATATTTCACCCATAAATATGATTTTTGCTATAGTTTTTAATAAATAGTTTTTATCAGATTGAGAGATTTACCTTTTCTTACTAGACTGCTGAATTTTTATCATGGGTAGATGTTCATCTTTGTGAAATGTCTTTTCTTCATGGTTTATTTTCTTCTCAATTTGGTAAATATGATGAATTACACTATTGGAATTTCAAATGTTAAACCAAGTTTGCATTTCTGGAATAAACCCTACTTGGTCATGATGTGTTGTCTGTTTTATATATTGCTAGAATTGATTTTGTTAATATTTTGTTAAGAATTTTTGAACCTGGGTTATATAGATTTTAGTAATTCTATTTCTTTCTCTCTCTTTTTAGAATGTATGTCAGATTTTTGTATTATGATTTTATAAATGACTATCATAAAAGAAATTTAGAAGCATTTCCTCCTCCTCTGGTTTCTGAAAAAATTTATGTCAAGATTAGTGTTATATCTTCCTTAAGTATTTGAAGAATTCACCAGTGAAACTATGTAAACCTGGAATTTTCTTTGAGGGAAGTTTTTAAAAATTCTTTAGCCCTACATCAATAGAGAATATTATATTTATTTGTTTGTGTGTTTGAAGGAGGGTTTTTATTTTTTAATTGGTTATTCATTTTTTTCAGTCTTTTATCTAATAAAACTCTGCTCTACTGAGATGGAATGGTCTCAAACTTCCCCTACCTTATTCTCTGACATTCAAAACCAATGGAGTACAGAACACATAAAAATCTATAGTCTCCAACAGGCCCTGCTACTCTGTCTCTCTCTGCTTCAATCCTCATCTACATAATTTTCCACGTATTGTCTATTCCTTCCAGAATGAGTGTCTTATTAGTGTGTCAACCTTTACCCTGTCATTTCATTAAAAAACATAATCTCCCAAAAATATACAGAGGATGGCAACTCTTACCTGCCTTAAAAAGCAATACTCACAACCTTGAGTATCATGGCAAATAGATGGGGAAACAACAGAAACAGTGACAGACTTTATTTTGGGGAGCTTTAAAATCACTGCAGACAAATGTCCATCTAGTCAAAGCTATGGTTTTTCCAGTTGCTCAGTTGTGTCTGACTCTTTGTGACCCCGTGGACTGCAGCACACCAGGCTTCCCAGTCCATCACCAACTCCCAGAGCTTGCTCAAAATCATGTCCATTGAGTCGGTGATGCCATCCAACCATCTTATCCTCAAGTCTGTGAGCAACTGAACTGAACTGAATTGATACAAGCAATTTTTGATGAGTTTTTTTCCACTTTTTTAATTGGGGTATAATTGCTTTACAATGTTGTGTTAGTTTCCTCTGTACAAGGAAGTAAATCAGTTACATATATATGTATACTCCCTCCCTCTTGGACCTCCCTCCCCTCAACAATCATCCCACTCCTCTAGGTCACCACAGAATACCAAGCTGAGCTCCCTGTGTTATACAGGAGGGTCCCCACTAGTTATCTGTTTTATACATGATAATGTATACATGTCAATCCTAATCTCTCAATTCATCCCACCCTCCCCTTCCTCTCTGTGTCCACATGTCCTTTCTTTACATCTGTGTCTCTGTTCCTGCCCTGCAAATAGGTTCATCTGCACCATTTTTCTAGATCCATATATATGTGTTAATACACAATATTTGTTTTTCTCTTTCTGACTTATTTCACTCTATATGACAAACTCTAGGTTAACCGACATCTCTACAAATGACCCAATTTCATCCTTTTACATGCAATTTTTAAATTGCTACTGGTGCTGTATTTCTGAATTAGTAAAAAGAGGGGGATAGGGAAAGAGTGTCCCCACTTTTATGATGGTGGGTCTATGCTATTTCTATGTCTTCCTTCAGTTCAGTTCAGTCACTCAGTCATGTCCGACTCTTTGCAACCCCATGGACTGCAGCACGCCAGGCTTCCCTGTCCATCACCAACTCCTGGAGCTTGCTCAGACTCATGTCCATCGAGTCGGTGATGCCATCCAGCCATCTCATCCTCTGTCGTCCCCTTCTCCTCCCGTCTTCAATCTTTCCCAGCATCAGGGTCTTTTCCAATGAGTCAGCTCTTCACATCAAGTGGCCAAAGTATTGGAGCTTCAGCTTAAACATCAGTCCTTCCAATGAGTTTTCAGGACTGATTTCCTTTAGGATGGACTGGTTGGATCTACTTACAGTCCAAGGGATTCTCAAGCATCTTCTCCAACACCACAGTTTAAAAGCAGCAATTCTTCGGTGCTTAGCTTTCTTTATAGTCCAACTCTCACATGCATATATGACTACTGGAAAAACCATAGCTTTGACTAGACGGACATTTGTCTGCAAAGTGATGTCTCTGCTTTTCAATATGCTGTCTAGGTTGGTCATAGGTTTTCTTCCAAGGAGCAAGCGTCTTTTAATTTCATGGCTGCAGTCACCATCTGCAGTGATTTTGGAGCCCCTGGAAATAAAGTCTGTCACTGTTTCCATTGTTTCCCCATCTATTTCCCATGAAGTGATGGGACCGGATGCCATGATCTTAGTTTTCTGAATGTTAAGTTTTAAGCCAACTTCTTCACTCTCCTCTTTCACTTTCATCAAGGGACTCTTTAGTTCTTCTTCGCTTCCTGCCATAAGAGTGGTGTCATCTACATATCTGAGGTTATTGATATTAGAGAGGTTAATTGGAAAGCAAGAGAAGCCAGGCCTGGGGCAGCTATAGCTTGCCAGAAGCCATTCTAAACTGGAAGTTGTCCAGCTGATTTCTTTGAGAGCGTATGTTACTTTGCTCTGCAGACTCAGTGCTGCTGGAACTGAGGAAGAGAGTGGCATCCAACACACAATGGTTTATTTTCCCTTCTTTCTGTTGACATTCTACCCCCGTAATTGCTGGAGTATATCCATTCACCAGTCCCGATCGTTCTTTAGGGGAAAATGGTCAACATGTCCACAATTCAAATGGAAACCAAATGATCCTGCCTCCCCACTACATCAGAAACGAGGCCTTCCCATTAAGAATCAGAAAGGATGGTCTCTCCAAGCATAACGCAGGTTCTCCTAGGGAAAGGTCATCCCCTAAACCTGCAGAGGAACTATCGGGGCTCTGGGGGGCTCAGGCCAGGCTCCAGGGAAGGAAGAAGGACCAGTTCTTGCTTGTCTTCCAGTTCCATCTGCTGGCCTTACCTCCCCTACAGTAGCCACGTGGAAGTAGTTTCTTTTGAATGATTAGCACAGAGAAGACTCAAATCCAAACGTGCTATGAAGGCAGGACTGCAGGGGCCAGGCAACACCCTAAGCCTGGGCATCACCAACTCCATTGCAAGGAAGACAGAAGGGCTACTCTATTCTTGCAGGGTCTGCACTGCTCGGTCAGGGACCAAGGAGACCCACAGGCATGCTTACTGCGTTTCACATGAGACTTTGGTCTTTCCCGTTGGGCCGAATGACAGCTGTACTGATTAAACTAGGATTCAGTCCCCTACCCACAAAATCCATATGCTAATATTATATAGATAGATAGATAGGCGAATATGTATTTTTTATTGTGTCCTTTTTGGAATCCTGAGCACATGCTCTTTCATCTACAGAGAGATTAAACTATAACCTTAGTAACAAAATCAAAATTTTAAAAAAATGAAAACTTCAGAACTATTTTTTTCATTTTAATTATTCAGTTTATTCATACTAAAAGCAAAAACAGTTCACCCATTTCCTCCACCCCACTCCCACCCCCTGCCTCTGGCAACCGTCAACACATTCTCTGTATCTAATAGCTTGTTGTTTATTTGTTTATTTATGTGATGCTACACATAAGTGAGCATCACATAACTGCTACACATGGTATCTGTCCTTATCTATATGGCTTATTTCAACTCAGCATAATGCCCTAGAGATTCATCCCTGTTGTTGCAAATGACAGGATTTTATTCTTTTTCATGGCTGAATAGTATTCCATTGTATACATATACCGTCACTTTTTTACCGATTCAGCCATTTATTGAGGGACACATAGGTTGTTTACATGTTTTGGTTATTGTGAGTAACATGGGGGTGCAGATATCTTTACAAGTTACTGTTTTTCATTTCTTCAGATAAGTACCCAGAGGTAGGATTTCTGGATGATATGGTAGTTCAAAATTTTTTTTTAGCTTTATGAGGAACCTCCATCCTGATATCCATTGTGACTGCACCAATTTACATCCCCACCAACAGTATAGGAGGGTTCTCTTTTCTCCACATCTACACTAACACTTGTTACTGCTAATCTTTTTGATAACAGCCGTTCTTAACCGGTGTACAGTGATAAATCATAAAGTTCTATTCACTCCATCTCATGATTACTAAAAACCTACTGGTTGGGTTTTTTTAAGAGTTTTCTCAAAAATAGACACAGACCAAAACAAACAGCTTTAATCTCAGCACTCAAAAATAATTACTGATGCTTCACTTCCAATCTTTTTTCTATGCGTAGTTTTAAGTAAATTGGATCATACTGAATAATGGTTTCTATTGTACTTTTCTGCTTAATATTTATCATGAGCATTTCCTCAAGTTATTAGGAGTCTCTCTATAATCTCAATTTTGAGGGCTGCATTTTTCCATTTTTGTATTTCTATTTAATATTGATATATTAACCAATCCACTTTCAAGATATGTTATTTCTAATCTCCCACTATTCACACAATGCCATAATGAATAACCTTGAATATGTCTTTATATTATTTACATCTGATATTTCCTTAGCATAAATTCTGAGACTCAGAATTAATTAGTCAAAGAATATGTACATTTTAAAATGTTTCCTATCTGTTGACAAATTCAGGAGGTTTAGAATCCTACCATGAGTATAAAATTTCACTTTTTTCCCCACATCCTGTAAGAACTAGGTCTTATATTTTTTTTTAATGTTTGTCAATTTGATAGGTGAAAGCTGTTCTTATTTAATTCAGGGTGTTTGAACAATTTCAGTATTTAAATTATTTCCCCCAAAATTTATTTCTAAAAGAATAGGGTCCTTGCCACTTGCTATCTGGACAGTTTGAAATGCTCACAAAACCCTTTGGAGTTTTGACTCTTCATTACAAACCTGAGACTACAGTTGTGTAGAGTTTTCCTATCTTATCTCAACTAGCTTATGTCACTTTCTTATATGTAATCCTTTGCATGCTCAGGCACTAAACTGTGTTGGACTCTTTGTGACTCCGTGGACTGGGGCACACCAGTCTCCTCTGTCTATGGGATTCTCCAGGCAAGAATACTGGAATGGGTAGCCATTTCCTTCTCCAGGAGATCTTCCTGACTCAGGGATTGAAACCAACTCCTGTGTCTCCTGCATCTCCTATTGCAGGCAGATTCTTTACTGCTGAGCCACCAGGGAAGCCCCAGTTACATCTGTTGTTAGTGGCTCAGTTGTGTCCTCTTTGCAATTCCATGGACTGGGGCACGCCAGGCTCCTCTGTCCATGGGATTCTCCAGGCAAGAATACTGGAGTGTGTTACCATTTCCTTCTCCAAATTACGTCTGAAAAGACCCTATTTTCAAATAAGCTCATGGTCACAGGTTTTGGGGATTGGGACCTGAACATATCTCTTTGGGGGGACAGCATTCCAGAGCAGGGCTCTAGCTCAGAACCTCCTTTGAGGTTCCGCACATGATGGGTTCTCTCCAGTCTCATTGGGTGGACAGTAAGTGCCCTGTTTCCGATAAACTTGATGAGAAATCAGAAAGAAATGGCTACAAGAAGGAGGGAATTATTTGTTTTGAAGAGTTGAAGATGAGCTTCACTTTTGTTTTTTGTTTTTTCATTTTCATTCCACATTTGTTGTTCTGATTAAAGCAACTCGCTGATTTAGGGTGAACCCAGGCCAGAGAGGAGTAGATGTCACATGCTGGTCAATACAACTCCCACATCACGAAACTCTATCTAAACCCTCAGACTCTAGAGGGAGAGGTGGACAAAAATAATCAATTCCAACATAAGACAATACAACAAGCATTCATGAGACATGTAAGCCAGACACCACCTACGGCAGAGAAAGCTCTGAAAGACTCAGAAGGGAGGAGGCATTTGACCTGGACGATGACAGATCAGCCAGAAGCTGCCAAGTGCACCAGGAGGGAAGGGCAATTCCAGAAGAAGGGACAGAGTGTTCAGGACACAGACTCAGGCATGTATAAGGGATTTTTATTGTCTGGGAGGGGCCTTCTCCCATATCCAGAATGTGGGGGCAGCCGCAGGGCTGGATCAGGTGTATTCAAATTGTAAGATCTTATTTAAGGAAAAAAATACAAAATAGGGATAACACAAAATGACAGGCAATGCTGAGCCGCTTCCCCCCAATAAGGGGCAGATAGCTAAGGGTACTTACTGCATAATTCCATTTGTAGAATGTTCTAGATCAATCAAAATCTCAAGTGGTTAAAAAAAGATGTGGATGAAACTGGAGCCTATTATACAGAGTGAAGTAAGTCAGAAAGAAAAACACCAATACAGTATATTAACACATATATATGGAATTTTAAAAGATGGTAAGGATGACCCTATATGCAAGACAGCAAAAGAGACACAGATGTAAAGAACAGACTTTTGGACTCTGTAAGAGAAGGCAAGGGCGGGATGATTTGAGAGAGTAGCATTGAAACATGTATATTATCATATCTGAAACAGGTCGCCAGTCCAGGTTCGATGCATGAGACAGGGCACTCGGGGCCGGTGCACTGGGATGACCCTGAGGGATGGGATGGGGAGGGAGGTGGGAGGGGGGTTCAGGATGGGGAACACATGTACACCTATGGCTGATTCATGTCAATGTATGGCAAAAACCACTACAATATTGTAAAGTAATTAGCCTCCAATTAAAATAAATTAATTTAAAAAATAAAGACAGGACACATACACACAAAAAAGATTAATCACTGCCTGGGCAGGAGCATGCAAGGAAGTTGACATAAGGAGCAAGAGGAAAAAAGAAATGAATTTGAGTCAGTTGTAGTGAGGTGGATGAACCTAGAGCCTGTTATACAAAGTGAAATAAGTCAGAAAGAGAAAAATGTGTGTGTGCGCACGCATGTGTGTGTATATATGGAATCTAAAACAAACGCTACTGATGAATCTATTTGCAGGGCAGGAATAGAGGGGCAGACATAGAAAGCAGACCTATGGACACAACAGGGAAGGAGACGGGGGTACGAATTGAGACAGTAGCAGGGAAACATACACAGTACCATGTGTAAAACAGACAGCTAGTGGGGAGCTGCTGTAGAGCACAGGGAGCTCGACCCAGTGCTCTGCGCCAGCCTAGAGAGGTGCGAGGGTGGTTCAAGAGAGGGGGACATGTGCATACCTAGGGCTGACTCACACTGTTGCACAGCAAAAACCAACACAACATTGTAAAGCAATTACCCCCTGATTTAAAAAAAAGCTTTAAAAGTTAAGGAGTGTCAGAAATGTTCTATAGCTCGATTGGGGAAGGGGTAGCTACACAGGCGTGTACATCTGTCGAAACTGACAAACTCTGCCTTTAGGTGTGTGCATTTCTTTGTGTGTAAATTATATCTCAATGAAGATTTTAAATTAATTAATTAAAATTTACCCACAAAAATTCATTCAGAAATCACAACTAATTACAATTTTTTTAAAGCTGACAAATATCACCAACACTGCCACCTCCAGAAAAACAAGCCCTTTTTGCTTTCATTAACCTCCTGATGTAAATACATCTATAATCTTTTTCCCTAGGTATTTTGGCTTTGTTCTGTCTTTGCACACATCAATCATATCACAACAATTTCTTAATATCAGTGGTTGATAAAAAAATTTTTATTATTGATAATTTTGAAAACATCTCTCTGCTTCATAACCATTAATGTCCTCTCTGTTTTCAGGGTTGCTCCAAAACTTGGCAAAGTATTAAGTTTTTTCACATTTGGGTTGGGCAACTTGCGAGAATGTTCCACGGATTAGCTTATGGCTCTGTGTATTTCAAACTTGGTTTCTCCTCCATACATTGAACATCACAGGACACGTTCGTGTCATGACACAGCCTCTGATCCCAAACCTTCGTGTCGCAACATGTCACATGTCACCTGTGAGTCGGCACAGTAGGTCACACAAGTTTCCCTGGAGGAGATTTCTACACCTGAATAACTGGCTATTACTTAACTATACATTGAAGAAACTGCAAGTCACATAACTATAAACCCAAACTAAGTGTAGGCCCAGCTCATTCTTAGCCAGATCCCCCGGGGCCACTCTGACAGTAAGAGATGGAGGGGTAGTACAGAAATCAGAGAGAAAAGACAGAAACCTTGACTTATCTCAGTTAAAATATCTTACTTTTGCAAATTTTATAGAAACATACGGCCCTGTGAACAAATCGCCGCCGCTGCCGCCAAGTCGCTTCAGTCATGTCCGACTCTGTGCAACCCCACAGACTGCAGCCTACCAGGCTTCTCTGTCCATGGGATTCTCCAGGCAAGAACACTGGAGTGGGTTGCCATTTCCTTCTCCAATGCATGAAAGTGGAAAGTGAAAGTGAAGTCACTCAGTCGTGTCTGACTCTTAGGGACCCCATGGACTGCCGCCTACCAGGCTCCTCCATCCATGGGATTTGCCAGGCAAGAGTACTGGAGTGGGGTGCCATTGCCTTCTCCCCAAACAAATCGCAAGGACCCCCAAAACTCCAGGCATACATTATTCCTACTTAGCAGGCCCAGAGGAAAGAGAAAAACTTTGTACATCAAGACTGAGGGAGGAGCTCAGGTTGGCTTAGGGCATGTGGCCAGGGATGGTTGGATTCTGTCCCTGGGAACTCCACCACAACCCCAAGGAGGGAAGAGACAGGTGAGTCTCAATACAAGAGGTGAAAGGAGGCCAAACAGAGATAAGAGACACCACCTCACAAGGGTTATCAAGGTGAAGGCCCACCAACCGGTCCCAACACCACAATTTCCATGCCAAGGCTCCCGTGCCATTCACGCGATGCGGGCTTCCTGCAGATCTCGGACCGTGGGACTCTTGTCACCCACCTACACTCCAAGGCAGGCTGCCACCTGCTCCCTACAAGAGGCGACCTGGCTGCAGCTGTGGGCACCGAACCAGGCACTGGGCGTTCGTGAGCCAGGGAGGTTGCTGAGTCAAAGGGCCCCAGGCTGAGGCTCGGGCGGATCAACCCTGCTTCTTTCACGTGGGTAGCAGAGGAGGATCCGGAGGCAGGCAGGGCGGCTGTGTGCCTTCACTAATTGGAGATGATGAAAGAACATGCAGGGAGAATTCAGGTGCCAAATGCCTCTCCTAGAGGTGCATTTAAAGTGTCTGGGAATTGACCAGCCCCACTGCAGGCATCCCTGCGGGAGTTTCCCAGCAGAGGCTGCCCTGGATCTACCAGAGGGGAAAGCACTCAAGGCATTCTGTGGTCTGCCTCCACTGCTTCCAACCTGGACACTCGGGCAGCTGTCTTGACCACTCTGAGCCTCAACTTCCTTATCCCTAAAATAGAAATTATCAATTTTATCTGCAATAAAAAGTTCCTGAAGACAGGTCTCATGGGGCTTTTCTTTTCTGAAGTCAGGTTTGGTAAACTAATTTTACCAAAATCTTTCAAAATAATTTCTAATATCTCAGTATAAATGATTCACAGGGGACTTTCCTGGTGGTTCAGTGGTTAAGAATCTGCCTTCCAGTGCAGGGGATGTAGGTTCAATCCCTGGTCCAGGAACTTGGATCCCATATGCCAGGGGGCAGCTAAGCCCGTGCACCGCAACTACTGAGCCCATATGCTCTAGAGCCTCGCTCCGCAGCAAGAGGAGCCTACAGGCCGCAAAGAAGACCCAGCACAGCCAAAAAGTAAAATAAAAGATCCACATACTCTCCTGTTACTGTCTATCTGCTGTCTAGGTAGCCAGGCTCTTTTTTTTATTTCTTGTATTTTCAGAGTCAGCTTTTGGCGGCTTGATCCCCCTAATATTTCCAATATTATTAACATTTGTCCACATTTGATTATTCCCTTCCTCTATTACTAAACCTCTTTTTGAGTTTGATCTACTTTCCTTTTCCTCTCTTCTTAAGTTCATGATAAGCATTGAAGGCTATGATTGCTTTAGATACATTCTATAAGTTTTGATGCATAGAATGTTTACTACTATTCACTGACAGATCTTAATTCTATTATATATTTTATGGTTTCTCATTTGAGCCATGAAATATTTAGAAATGAGCTTTTTCATTTCAAAAATACATATACATTTTTTTAAGCTACCCTACTCACCACTGCATTTCCATTGTTTACATAGCAGAATACCTGGCATATGGTAAATGATCCAAGATTACTGGGAAACGAGAAAGAAGAGAGAAAGGAAAGGAAAAGAGAAAGAATGGAGGATGGATCTCTAATGGAGGTCATAGAGTGACCCTGATTGGTTTGATTAAAAGTTACCAAAGACAGTTCTGCCATCAGGATGAATGTTAGGATCTAACAATGTAAGAAGAAGAAAGTAGCACATACCCCAAGTCCCAAGCCTGAAAGTCTCGAAGGAATTTGGAGAATATCTGAGTGTTAGACCCAGATCCCATGCCCTCTGTGACTTCTCCTCCACTTTTGTCAGCCAGGGTCCCATCCTCAATTGGAAGAAGGAAGACAGGGCAGCCGGAACCTCCAGCCATGCCCTGACCACTCACTCAAAGGCAGCAGCTTGTATGATTGGAGCAGAGTTTGGGAAGACGCCAGTAGGTCAGGTCTATGGACAAGTTCCCTTCTGGCTGTGGAGCTGACTGCCTTCCTTCTGTGTCTCTTTTAAGCAGTTTTCTTGTGCCCTGAGAAAGCTCAACAGCCAAGGAACCAAACATAGTCTTCAACCTCCATTTCCTGGCAGAAGAATAAGAGTGGTAGCCAGTAGCCAGCCAGGCTGGTCACACATAATGTGCCACACCTGATGTATCTAATGAGTCTGACTTTCATGTCCCTCCTCTGGAAAGATGCTTCCCCAACTTATCAGGGATGGTTACTCCATCACTGGTTTCAGGATTGAACCTCCAGGATTCCTCCAGAGGCTTGAATCCAAGAAGGGAGGTTGTGTTCGTACAGTACTCACTCATTTACAGCCAGGACTTTCTGGAAGACCACCTGCAGTAGCTGCCCCTCAACACATCTGGAGCCTCCCAGATGGTTGGCTCCATGGGCGCAGATCCCAAGAAGCAAGAGTCTCAGTCTTGCTTATGGTCATTCACCTGATCATTCATTCACCAAAACCGTCATAAGCTCCAAAAGCGCGTGCCCCGTAGTCAGGAGAAACATAGCCCCATCCCCCACAGGGGGCTTTACATGCAGAAAAATGAAGCAGGAACAAGTCCATCCTTTTATGAGCTGGGTAGGTTTCATTATCTCATGGCATTTCATTATTCTAAAAATCTCATCCTCTTAAGTAATACAGGAACACTATTAGAAAGCTAATAATCTCCCTTAACTTTCAGAAGCTTCCCTAATAGCCTTGTATCGCCTCATGGGCTTTTTTACTATATTTCTAAAACATGTATAGGACTTGAGGTCTGGGGAAATGGGTTCTTTTATTTTGTTTTCTGTTTTTTGTTTTGTTTTACAAATGTATTTTATCAGTTACTTGGCAAATCACTTTTATCAGTCAAAAGACCCTAGATTACACTCCAGATTATTCCATGTATATCTGATTCTTTCCAATTGCTGTTTATATACAATATCACTGGAGAAGGAAACAGCAACCCACTCCAGTATTCTTGCTTGGCAACCACGTGAACGAAGGAACCTGGCAGGCTACAGTACATAGGATCGCAAAGACTCGGATACGACTGAGCAACTGAACAACAACAAGAATAGAATACCACAATGTATTCAACCATTCCCCTATTAGTTAAAGGAAAGTATACTTTTCCAGGGTTAAGCCGCTGACGTCTGAGTTTATCATGGCAGTTAGCATCACTGCGACCCAGTAACTCTCTGAGCATGGTTACCAGAACAACCAGCAGCACCTAGGAAATAGTTAGAAATGCACAATTTTGGCCCAGTCCCAGACCTATTTATATCAGAAAGTCCGGCAGGGAGATAGGGGGAGAAGATGGCCCAGTGTCTTAGAAGAAGATGGCTGTGTCTTAGCAAGCTCTACCAGTGATTCTGACACACGTTCAAGTTTGAGACCCACGAGTCTAACTTGCACCATTGACCCTGTGTCATTCAGAGCCCACAAGGATTGTGTGCATTTGTTTGCCCTCCACAAATAATTGCAGCTGGGTACCAGCTTCTCTGCAGAAGGTGTTTTTCTCAATGTATAAGAATCCAAGAAGTTTCTAGATATGCAACTTTTGATGAAATGTTCTAGCCAGCTACCCCGCTGTCCATTAATAAATTAACTCATCTATTCAGTCTTTGAGGATGCACTGAATTCACAGTCACAGCCATAAGCAAACATACACTCCTGTCTAACATATTCAGAAAAATATAACAAGCAAATGTTCCCCAAATGGTCTGGGTGCCTAACGTGATTCTTCCTTAGGTTCAAAGAGATTGCTGTTGGTGGACTTGTGGTCACAGAGGGGGATGGAGAGAGTGGGAAAAGTGAGAGACAGCATTGGCACATATATACTGCCGTGTGGGCTTCCCAGATGGCGTTAGTGGTAAAGAACCCACCTGCAATGCAGGAGACATAAGGGACTCAGGTTCAATCTCTGGGGTGGGAAGATCCCCTGGAAATGGCAACCCACTTCAGTATTCTTTCCTGGAGAATCCCATGGACAGAGGTGCCTGGAGGGCTACAGTCCACGGGTCTCAAAGAGTGAGACATAACTGAAGCAACTTAGCTGCACGCACACACACTGCCACGTGCAAAGCGGACAGCTAGTGGCAACCTGCTGTATAACCCAGGGAGCTCAGCTCGGTGCTCTGTGATGACCTAGAGGGGTGGGAGGGAGGCTCAAGAAGGAGGGGATATACGTATACATACAACTGATTTCACGTTGTTGTACAACAGAAACTAACACAACATTGCAAAGCAATTATCCTCCAATTTAAAAAAATTCAGCTTTCGAATTGAGTGGATCTAAGGTGGCACTGGAGAGTTTGCATCTCTAGTGGGTTCCCAGGGGACGCTGGCACTGCTAGTCCAGGGCCCACACTTTGAGAACCACTGGTACCATAATCATCGTGTCATGCCAAGTGTTGTGCTTAGTCACTCAGTTATGGTCGACTCTGCAACCCCATGGACTCTAGCCTGCCAGGCTCCTCTGTCCATGGGGATTCTCCAGGCAAGAATACTAGAGTGGGTTGCCATGACCTCCTCCAGGGGATCTTCCTACCCCAAGGATCAAACTCAGGTCTCCCGCATTGCAGGCAGATTCTTTACCACCTGAGCCACCAGGGAAGCCTGCCAAGTGCTATAGCAAATGCCAAAATGACAATGACTGGTCCCGGTGCAAGTTCATTTCCCATGTGGAACTTTTCACTCAACCCAGGTGCTCCTGGTTTCTGAGAGTAGGAGGCACTCTGCTCCACTCACATATTGGAAGCTCTGATCCACAGGTAACTTTGACTGAACTGAACTGAACTTACCACTTTTATTCAACATAGTATTGGAAATCCTAGCCACAACAATCATAAAAGAAAAAGAAATAAAGGATAATCAATTGAAAAGGAAAAATTAAAACTGTCACTGTTTGTAAATGATTATATATATATAATGTTAACAACACTACCAAAATACTATTAAAACTAATAAATGAATTCAGTAAAGATGCAAGATACAAATACAAAAAAAAAAAAAAGATCACATGAATGTTTACACCCCCCTCACCTCCACCCCTAAAACAAAATCTTTTTGCTGAACCCTAGGAACTAATAAAGCATTGTGAATCAACTGTACTTCAGTTTTTAAAAAACAAGCCCTTGTTTTATTTCACTCTTAGTCATTTTGCTTCTCTTCTGAAACCTTGACTGAGTGTCTTCTTTCAGCATCCTCATTTAATTTTCACCACACTCCACTGGGAAGGTCTTATTTTAGACATGATAAAACCGGGGATCAGAGAGGCTAAGACGTTTGTCCAAGATCCTTTAGCCAGGGACAGAGGAGGGGAGCTAGAACTTGAACCCTGGCCTCTCAAACTCCAACGTGCTCTTCCCCATTATTTCTCCTTGAGAAGAAAGCTGGTCCCATAAGCTTGGCAACACTTGAGTTTTCACCTGTGCCTGTGCCAAGGTCCTGCCCCCTCTCCCCACTGCTCAGGGGAAGGGGCATCCTTGGTCCAGGCCCATGGTCTGGAAAGAGAATGGCGGCTGTCTTCCCTTCCTTTTTGCTGCTCCCCCCTCCCCAGTTCTACCAGAGTTCCCCATGGATTAATTACACTGTTTTATCATGAATCAATAGGAGGAGGTAAAACACTTTCTTGGAAGATTCCAAATGAAACTCAAGACCCAGGAGAGAGCCTCCCTTTAAATGGTTCTGCTTTTGTGTCAAAGAAGACAAGTGTCGATAAAAAAGATGTTGCTGCTGTGGGAACAGCTCCTGGTTGCGAGTGCGGAGACCTGCCCACCAGACAGAATCAGA
Source organism: Bubalus bubalis (assembly GCF_019923935.1). Taxonomy (NCBI): domain Eukaryota; kingdom Metazoa; phylum Chordata; class Mammalia; order Artiodactyla; family Bovidae; genus Bubalus; species Bubalus bubalis. Next base: position 14,360,083 of record NC_059170.1, on the reverse strand, counting down.
CAGGCAGGCAGGAAAGGAGGCAGAAATGGAGAGAGAGAAAACTAGAGAAAATGACAGAGGAGAAACCAACCAAAGCAGCGAAGAGAAGTAGGGAAGAGACAGAAACAGGGAACAAGGGCTGTTGCTGTTGTTCAGTAGCTCAGTCATGTCCGACTCTTTGCGACCCCATGGACTGCAGCACACCAGGCTTCCCTGTCCTTCACCATCTCCCCAAACTTGTTCAATCTCATGTCCACTGAGTCGGTGATGCCATCCAGCTATCTTGTACTCTGTCGTCCCCTTCTACTCCTGCCTTCAATCTTTCCCAGCATCAGGGTCTTTTCCAATGAGTCAGCTCTTCGCATCAGGTAGACAAAAGTATTGGAGATTCAGCTTCAGCTTCAGCATCAGTCTTTGCAATGAATATTCAAGGTTGATTTCCTTGAGGATTGACTGGTTTGACCTCCTTGCTGTCCAAGGGACTGTCTTCAGCACCACAATTCTTCAGTGCTCAGCCTTCCTTATGGTCCAACTCTAACATCCATACATGACTACTGGAAAAACCATAGCTTTGACTGTATGGGTCTTTGTCACCAGGAACAAGGGAAAGAGTCATTAAAAAAAAAAAAGAGGAAAAAGCATCAGAGACAGAAAAAAAAAAGGAAAATAAAAAGAATAGGATGGGAGAAACTGGAATAGAGGGAAGAGAAAAAGATGGAGGAAAGGAAGAACTGAGAAGAGAAGGAAAAGAGTGAAAGACACAGACAGAGAGACACAGAGACAAGAGGGGGAAGGGAGACAGATGCCTGTCAAGTTCCTCCCAAATGAACACCTCCCTCCAGGGCCCAGGTTCTCTGGGGGAGGCTAAAGTGGGACCCAAGACAGCCAGTGGGGACGGGAGGTGCCTTGGGGCACCGGGCCTGGCACACCGGACACTGGCCACATTTGGCAGACCACCGAAAGACAGACACCCACCTCTGAATCAGCTCCTTTCTTCAAGCCTCAACTGCCCCACCTCTTGGGCTAATATTCCAGAGATAATTACAGAAAGCCTGCCCATCTAGGGATTTATGAGCCTAGAAACAGCCTGGCTGCTGGAGGGGAAGGGCAGACCCATGGGAGAGATTGGTCACAGCCACCCACTGAACTGGACGCCAAAACTTTCTGCCCTGAAATGGACTCTCAAAAAGCACCCAGAGACAAATGGTAAGGCCAGAAGAGATAAAGGGAGGTCTGTCCAAACTTGGGTCCCAAAGCCAACTGCTTCATCATTGACAAACTTTTACCCTTCTACCAAGCCCTCCTTCTATCAATCCCTCCATCTTTCCACTGAATGTTTCACCCATCTGCCATTTTCCCATCTCTTTGAGTCCTTCTCTCCATCTTCTAATATCTGACATCTCTTCTACATTCATGCTTGGTCACTTCAGCCACATCCGACTCTTTGCAACCCCATGGACTGCAGCACACAAGGCCTCCCTGGGCCTTAACATGTCCCAAAGTTTGCCCAAGTTCATGTCCATTGCATCATTGATGCCATCCAACCATCTCATCCTCTGATGCCCTCTTCTTCTTCCCTCAGTCTTTCCCAGCATCAGGGACTTTTCCAATGAATCAGCTGTTTGCATCAGATGACCAAAATACTGGAGCTTCAGCTTCAGCATCTGTCCTTCCAACAAGTATTCAGGTACTTTTACTTACCCACTATACTCCACCTTCACCAATCTGTTGAACCATCCATACATCAAAAGTCCCATGATTCAGCCCACTCCTTATCCACCCTTCCACTATTCCACCCAGCTACCAACCCCTCATCCATCCACCCAGCCTCCCTTATCAACCATTGTTTTCACCTCTCTACCAATTCCTTTACCCTCCACAAAACCTTCCGCCACCACCTTTTCTTCTACCCATCAGCCAACCCTTCATCCATGATTCAGCCCATGTATCTGCCAACCCCATCTCATATTTCCTCCTCCTCCACCTATGCACCATTCTCCAGTTTTCTTCCCAACTGTCCATTCATCCAATAACCCCTCCAGCCATCTGCCAACTTGTCCATACATTTGCCAACCTCTCTCACTTCCACCAACTCCCTGCCTACTGGCTCATCTATCCATTTCCAAATCCTCCACCCACCTGTTAGAATATCTGACCCACCCCTATCGATCCCCATTCATTAGCCACCTTCCTTCCATCTAGAAATACAACTCCCTGTCCAAATGGCCCATACCTACCTCAGCCAGCCAGCCACCCTTCCATTAGTGGGTCAACGTCTTCCTATAATGCTTACTCTTTCACCCACCAAATCCTCAAAACTTCAGCTACCTCTCAGAGTACCCACTGACTTCACAAAGGCCCCAATCCAGCCCTCAGGGTGGTTCAGGGAAAAGAAACCAGATTGGTAGGCCAGGCACCTGGGCTGTAATCTCGGTTTGGCACGCACTGGCAACATAGCTCAGTCCAGTGCTCCTGCCACCTCGTCAGAGCCTTGGGAGGGTCCTCAAGGCCATTAAGGAAGCTGGCCAGAGTAGAAAGGAGAGTAGGGGAAAGGTCTTCTGGCCTCTGTGAAGGACGCTGGTAAAGTTAATTACAGCCAGCTCCGCACCCTCCCAGCTAACTGGACAGCCCTGAGGAAGCCTCACCCCGCTGATTTCTGTCCTGGCCTGTCCTTCCCGCCCCCATGGGGCGCATCCAGACCACAGTTCCCTCCTCCGCCTGGGCCCTGGGGTTCTGAACTAACTCCAAAGAGTCTGAATAGGCAAATCCATGTTGGACCAAGGCCTGGGGTTGCAGATGGCCCCAGCAGTATAGTGACCCACTCAGTCCTACCCAGTCCCAACCACTGTCTTCAGTTCAGTTCAGTCGCTCAGTCGTGTCCAACTCTTTGCGACCTTAAGGACTGTAGCACGCCAGGCTTCCTTGTCCGTCACCAACTCCCAGAGCTTGCTCAAACTCATGTCCATCGAGTCGGTGATGCCATGCAACCATCTCTCTTAAGTACAAACAGATCTCTTGATGACTTATGCACCGGGGTGTGTGTGTGTGCTAAGTCACTTCACTCATGTCCGACTCTTTGCAATCCTATGGACTGTAGACCACCAGGCTCCTCTGTCTATGGGGTTCTCCAGGCAAGAATACTGGAGTGGGTTGCCATGCCCTCCTCCAGAGGATCTTCTCAACCCAGGGATCAAACAGGCAGGTTCTTTACCACTAACACCACCTGGGAAGCCCAAGGTAGACCAAGTTTAGACCCAGGCCATATAGACCCCAGGTAACACAGAGATGAAGACACTATACAAACCTAAATACAGGCTATGGAGTCAGTAAGACCTGTGTTTGTCTCCTTCTCATTACATTTCCTGGCTGTGTGACCTTCCAAGGTCACTTAACCTCTCTGAGCCACAGTGTCTTCATTTGTAAAATGAGGGTCATAACATTCCCACCTACTGCACTTGATTAAACATATGTACACATCAGGATGGGACCTGACACACAGTAGTCCCCCATCAGAGGTCAGGCTGCCTTGCCTCCACTTGAGCTGGCCATGGTGGGGTGATGGGGTTGGGGTGATGAGGCCTGGACTTCTGGATACAGAAGGGAAAACAGGACATGTTTCTACCCCCCATCCCCAGTTGCCTGGGTCACAAAGCTAAAGCCTTCCCCCTAGAGCCCCTGGGATCAGCATTTCCACTGAAAAACCTCTGTTTTCAGGGAATCTTACATGCCTGGAAAATTCTTCTGTGAGGTGAAACTTGGCCAGAGACAGAAACAAATTTCCTTTGCAAATCCTGGTCCTCACTTTTGACGTGTGCTGGCCCCTCGCCAAAATTCGAGCCGACAGGTCAGCATGTGAGTTTCTGTGACTTGGGTGTCTAAAGTGCAGTTCAGCGAGTGATCAGTCTAATTGCTTTTGATATCTAGAAAAGCTAATTAAGGTAATAATACTTGGCACTTGTATAATAATAATAAAAATAATGACCCTTTATATGTCAGGAGCGTCTTTCATCCAAGGATCACAAAGCCTGTACAAACATTAATTAATCTTCACAACTTACCTGTGAGGTGGGTGTAATTAGCCCATTTGATGGCTGGATGAATTGAGGCCTGGATGAAGTAAAGATGTGGCAGAAATCACACCCTGCATCTACTGCCAAGACAGGGATGGCTCCAAAGATTCCAGAAGTTCCAATGAGACCTCCCCAGGCTCCATGGTAGGATCCTTCCACCTGCCTTTGGGTGTCTTGGGCAACTCGCCCATGAACCAAAGCCCTCTTGACCAATCACAGAAAAAAGCAGAATATCAGGATCACCTCTGGCTGGGTGACCTTGAGCCAGCCCTTTTCCCTCTTTGAACCTTTATTTCATTGTCCATAAGTTAAGAGGATGGGGCTCCATATTGCCTCATAGCCTCAGTGTCCAGCTCCAGGCTTGTCATCTGGTTTCTGGCTTCACTGGCAAAGTTCTCCAGGTCTTAAAGCCACCAACAAAGACCCAAGTTCAGCCAACATCACTAAGCAGCTGGGTTGCCAGATTTAGCAAATAAAAAATACAAGACACCCAACTAGATCTGAATTTCAGAAAAACAACAAACCATGTGTGAGGGTAAGCATGTCCCAGGCTTATACTAAAACATGTTGGTTATTTACCTGAAATGCGAATTTAACTGGGCATTGTGGATTTTATCTGGCAACCCTGTTCACTAGCCATTCTGTGCCAGGCACAGGCTGGCTGTGCTCACATCACAGGTCTCATGTAATCCTTAGCAGAGCCCTGGGAGGCAGGCACGGCTATTCCTTGGCGCCTTCACTGACAGCTCCAGCAATTCCCTTACGCCTAGAAAACAAAACCCTTGATGGAATGTTTTTCAGGCCCTGCAAATCCAGCCCTCAAACTTCTGAAGCTTTGTGTGGGCCCCAGTGGCCCCCATCTTGTGCACAAGATCAGCCGGGTGTACTTAGCTCAGCCCTCCAGCCAGCATCCTACCTGGTCTCTTTGGTTTCCAGCCTCTACCTCTGTTGCTTCCTCCACCTCCCATGCTGTTTATCCATCTTCTAGAAAATGTCTACATTGCCTGCAGGACTCCAGGGTCACCTCCTCAGAGAATGCTTTCTTCCCCAAAGAGTCCGTCCCTCTACTGTGTTAATCTCTTGGCCCCCATAGTCCCTCGTATATGTGTGTGTGTGTGTGTCTGTGTGTGTGTATGTTTGTGTCTGTGTTCTCTGTACTCCATCCACACCACCCACCCCATTACAAGCACATCCTTTGCTATTTATTGACCCCAAACCTTGGCAGACCTTGAAATTCCAATAAACATACTCTCCAAAACTGATCATCATTGATTTGTTGAATTGAAATTTACTAAGTACTTACTATGGGCTTCCCAGGTGGCTCAGTAGTAAAGAATCCGCCTGCCAATGCAGGAGGCGCCAGAGACATGGGTTCAATTCCTGGGTTGGGAAGATCCCCCCTGAAGGAGGAAATGGCAACCTGCTCCAGTATTCTTGCCTGGGAAATCCCATGGACAGAGGAGCCTGGCAGGCTACAGTCCATCAGGGTCTCAAAGAGTCGGACATGACTAAGTACGCACACAGGTATTACTATGTGTCAAATTTATAATCCCCATCCTCAGGAAACTGATGGTCTGGTATAGAGGTCAGCAAACTTTTTCTGTAAAGGTTCAGGTAGTTAATAGTTTAGCCTTTGTGGCCCACAGACCCTATGTCACAATCCCTTAACTCTCCCGCTATAGCATGACAGTAGCCACAGAAAATACACAACTGAATAGATGTGGCTCTGTTCCATTAAAACTTTATTTACAAAAACAGGCAGTGGGCCACATATGGTCCACAGGCCATAATCTGTCAACTCCCAGTCTAATGTTAGAAACAGATATTGAAAAAATCTATCACAAATACCCAATGACTGTAATTAACAAACTTCCTTCAGTGCTATGAAGGCAAAAATTCTGCTCCAACTCTTCCCCGTGAGATCTTTATGTCAGTGGCCCTTGCTTTCTGCTCTCCAAGCCACTGAGTGTGGGCCGAACATCGCTGATCATTCTCGACAGAGACAATCCCCCTTTCCAACACAGGCTTTGTATCCACCATTGATGTTTCATATGATCCTGGCTGAAGTTCCCCTCTCTGGCACTAGACATACCGGGGCTGCCAGGCCTAGGCCCCCCACCCCAGCAGAGGTGAAATTCAGCTCACTTCTCACCCAGAAAGGTACTACTATTAGGACTCCTTCCAGTCGCCCAGCTCTGGTTAACAACCCGGGCTGAGAAGACCTGGGGAAGTTATTTAACAGAAAGCACCCATGCCCGTATATTTGCTTGAGAAGGATTGTGTTCATTGGCCAAGAGGAAAAACAAACCCTCTCCCGAGACCCCGGGGCCAAAAGGAGGGCCAGAGGTTTCCAGCATCAGACCTTTTTATTCCCTCCCAAAGTTACTTCACCCCGCCGAGCTGCAGGATGGTTTCTCAGGACACGCACACACATAAACACTGAGATTTGTCCTCTATGCATCATACACATGCATCCGACACACAGGCTCCCGCCCCCTTTAGGCACATGCATGTATAAGAGCATGCATTGCGTGTGTGTGCGTGCTCAGTCGCTCAGTTGTGTCCGATTCTTTGCGACCCATGAACTGCAGCCTGCCAGGCTCCTCTGTCCATGGGGTCTCGCAGGCAAGAATACTGGACTGGGTTGCCATTTCCTTCTCTGGGGGATCTTCCCAACTCAGGAATTGAGCCCACGTCTCGACACTGCCTGCATTGGCAGGCAGAGTCTTTACCACTGAGCCTGCCCTGGGAAGCCCAGGAACATTCGTAGACATAGACAACTGCCTGCTTCACACCTATACCAAGAGCACACCTGTCCAGGCAGACAAACTCGGGCACAGACAGACACACTAGAGACATAATCCCTGAGTTTTTGCCCACACCGACACTGCACACACCTATGCGCACTATACACGTGTGCATTCACGCTATCCACATGTGTGCTCATAAACTATATACAGTTACCATACACATGTATGCACGCATACGCTACAGCACGTGTGTGCACGCACACATACACTCTACTCCTCTATACAGTGAAATCCAGCCCCACCATGTGTCTTGCAGGAGGAACTGGCCATAAAAATCTCAGCTTCAGCATCTCTAGGCTGCCAGCTCCAGCTGGATTCCGGCTGCCAGCCTCAGCTCTTTAGATGCCACAGGAAGTTGCCATTTCCCTGGCTGCCAAGTTCCAGTCACTTCTGATGCCCAGAGAGATAGAAGTTCCTCTCGCCTCTCCAACTGCCTGAGCTCCATGTCCCCACCGCTGCAGCTGGCACATGCAGCGAGCAGATAAAGCGGGGTCTGGTGTCCACGCCACTGCCCACAAGGCGGCCTCCTTGGCCTCCCCTGGAGGTCAGGGCCTGGCACGCTGGGGCTTCCAGGGAGGGAACCTTGGGCTGAGCCCAAGGTCAGTTGTCCCCGTCATCTGAAGGACGCTGACAACTTTCCTGCTCTACTTCCCAGCACATTCAGCAGCCTTGAGGGACCCACCACCCCGGCAGTCAACGCCCCCTGCCTCTTAAACTCTTCCTGTGCGATCTCTCTCCAGCCTCTGTGGCCTTCCTGGTGAGGGCCGGTGGCACCGATGGCAGGGACAGAGGCAGGGATTCAGAAGCTGGCGAAAGAGCTCCCAGCCCCTCTGGTGAACTGGGCAGCAGGTTTTGGACCCCCAGGAGTCTTCTCACACTGAACGATTCATTCATTCATCAAAAGCACATGCGCCGAGGCCGTGCCTGATGCTGGGGACTCAGGGGTGAACAGATGCAGGTCACTGGTTTCATTGTGGGGATAAAAACCAGGGTGTCAAGCGGACCCACTCACACAGCCTGCTGCATTCAGGAAGGCTTCACAGAGGAAGTAACTTTGGATTCAAGTCCAGAAGGTAAAAGAGGAGAGTATGTGGAAAAACAAGCTAGACAAAGCCAAGCTCAAGTGCAAAGGTCCTCAGAGGCTGGATCTGTTGCATAATGGGTGCTCTAAGAAATGTTGATTGGCTGAACGAATCAATGAATGAATGAAGGGATGAAAGAATGAGGAGCCACGGGAGGCTTTTAAGGAGGGCCATGATAGTGACTCATTGATAAGGAATATTTCCCAGTCTTGCTAAGGACCACCAGGACTCCATCTCTCCCCAAAGGGCTTTTTTGCCCAGGATCGACAAAAATACTTGGCCTCATCTCCCAGGAGTTCACTGGTCCTGTGGACTTTCTGTATCCTTCCACACTCCTACACAGAGACCCAGGTGAATCACTGGGATAGACTGCAGATGCACCCGTGCACATGTAAGACAATCACAGGTGTGCAACCACACATATGAGAAAGAAGAATAGCAAACACTCATTACACTTCCCCATGGGCCAGACACCTCTCTGTGTTTATTAACTCAGTTAACTCAGCCCCCTAAGACAGAAACTGTTACAATCTCCATTTTTATAGATAAAGAAACTAAGACATGGCAATGGGAGTCATTTGTCCAGTATCTAATTAGTAAGTAGCAGGGCTGGAATTTGAACCAAGTCATTTGATCCCAGGGTCCAGGCTTGTAGTCACCAAAGCAAAGGGGTCCCAACCTGCCTCCTTTCCTAGTCCTTCCACACTCCACCCATCCACATTGTAGTCCAGCCATACTGAAACCCTTCGGGTCCCTCAAACCCCCAATTCCCTGCCTTGCTCATCTCTTAGGCACATTTCCACCCATCTTTCTCCATGGTGTACACTGCCTTATGAGATCTGTTTTTATTATTTGTTTGCCAAACATCTACAAAGCACAGACTATGGCCCAGGCCTTAGGCTGAGTGTTTTACCTACATTTCTTTTAGTCTTCATCGCAACCTTATGAAGGTTTTATTATTAGCCCCATTTCTCAGATGGGGAAACTGAGGCACAGAGTGTTTCAGTCACCTGTCCACCACAGAGCTTGTAAGAGACTCAAAGTATTTTGACTCCCAAGCCTCTGCGGTTGTTAATCTCATCTTGGACTTCGTCCTGCTCAGTTTTGGCTTCTGCAACTGAAAGCCTGGGGTGGGGGCGGGGGGCAGCGGGGGGGAGGAAAAGGTGGGAGGGAACAGGAGGAAGAGGAGAGAAGCAGCAGGAAAGCAACTTGCAAAGCATCCTGCACGTGGGCGGCTGGTGGGCAGCGAGACCTGCAGACTTTCTGCCGCGTTTTCTTCTGAATAGTTTGGAAATATTTGGAAATATGGAAAAGTTGAAAGAACGGTGTGCCATGAACATCCATTAACACACCACCTAAACTTGGCAAGGAGCGTTTCCCTGTCCTTGCTTCCTCTCGCCAGCCGTCAACCCACTTAAAGTGGCAGACCTTGCCAAACTGTTCACATCCGAAGAGGTGAGCAATGCCGAGTTCCCTTGGGAAAACGACTGTAGGCAACCCAGTTACCGGGTTTTCAACTGAGCCCAAAAGCCCATGTGCGGTCCATATGGACACACACAGGTGTGCATGTACGTAGGAGTTCATCTCCCGGCCACAAGAGTGCATAGACACACACACACACACAGAGAGAGAAAGGGACAGGACGCGGAGGATGACGACAGCCCCTGGGTTTGGGAAAAAGGGCCAGGGGCCACCTCAAGTGGCCATTCAGCCACTCCTTCCTACCTGCCATCCCCACAGGAGATGGCCAGACCCCCATGGCCCCACGCAGACCACCAGGAGCCCTGGGGCTCAAGGCCAGGCTGGGGTGTGGGGTGTTTCCCTAATTGGCCCACTTGTCCTTCACCAGCAAAGGAAACAGCCGCTGGCTGCAGCCTCCAAATGACAGGAAACGCCATGGAGGGCTACTGGGCAGTAATTACTACTTGGAGAAAGGAGGCGAAAAAAAGCTGAGGGGAAAACACTTCCAACTCAAATAATCGGCTCACTGGGGGGATGGGAGGATGTTTCAAGGAAAAGACATTTTGAAAAGGCTTCAATCAATCTGACAAGCAATTATCTGCTTAGCTGCTGGTACAAATCCCCCAGTGAGGACCAGTGCCCCTCCCAGGAAAACAAGAGCCCCAGACCAAGGCTCAGCCCCCAGCCCCCACTCCACCCCCTCGCCGGAAGGATAAACGGGGAGACTGAGATCTCTGCCTGGGAAAGCTCAGGCTCAGGACACACTGGCTACAGGGGAGTCACTGCCTAATTTTTTTCCCTCCGCCTTTCACACCCACGTGTAAACACACACACACACTACCCAGAGTGGCTCCACGCCCTGCCCCACGTATTGTACGCTAAGCCTATTTCAAATAACCTCTCCTTCCCCAGGCAACCGTGAGCATTCTCACACTTCATTCATTCATTCAAGAAACATCTTCTCAAAAAGAATACTCACCAGGACATCTGATGAGAAGGATGCAGGGTTGGGGGTTGTGGCGGAGACATCCACGGCCTTCTGAATACAGCTGGGGAAGACAGTCATGGGGACTGGAGAGAGCCTGCCGGCGGAACGCAAGAGAGCTGACCTAGTGTGGAAAGCAGGTACTGGGCCACCCTCTGGAGTGTTGGTGTCTCTTTTCTCCTCTGATTGCCCCAGCCTCAGACCCCCATCTCCCAGACCCTGGCCCTAGCTCTTACTCAGAGAGTGTGGAATTGACCTCAGTACAAACCATGCAGGACAGAGAGCAGGAGGGCTTGGCCCCTGTCCTGCCAGGGAAGGGTCCTGCCCTTGCCTTGCAGTCCTGAGCACAGCCCAGAAAGGAACCCCCAACAGCACAGAGTGGGGGTCCCACCAGCTAATCCCCATTCCCACAGCTCTACACACCTCCTCTGCTAGTGCTTCCCTCTACAGATAGATAGATGGATAGATAGAGATATCTCACACAAACACACACATACTCACAGAGAAGACACAAAAAGAAAAAACCTCAGGCCTTGCTGTTTTTCAGTTGCTAAGTCGCTTCCGACTCTTTGCAACCCCATGGACTGCAGCACACCAAGCTCCTGTGTCCTTCACCATCGCCCAGAGTTTGCCCAAGTTCACGTCCATTGCATCGATGATGCCATCCAACCATCTCATCCTCTGTCGCCCCCCTTCTCCTTTGCCTACATCAGGGTCTTTTCCAGTGAGTCGGCTGTTCGTATCAGGTGGCCAAAGTACTGGAGCTTCAGCTCAGGCCTGGTAAAGGTCCTGAAGAGAAAGAAGTAACCACTAACTGCCCTACTCCACGGCCGGAGGAACGTCTGCTGAGGACAAAGTTCCAGTCAGCGCCCCGGATGGAAGCCAGAGTGCAAGAAACCAATTCAGAAATGGCCAGAGGGGTCCCACGGTCAGACCAGAAGGGGTGGGAGCAGAGACTGGCAGGAGCAGCAAGAAGAGGCACAGAGCCCTGGCCAGCAAGGAGCCAGGGCCACGGCTAAGATCTCGGGGACTTCAGGGGATGAGGAACAGGGGGGCAGCCACAGGCCTGCAGGAACCACAGTGCCTCCCCTAGAGCACCTCCCCCAACCCCTGATCACTTCCAGTGAGACACAAAGACTGTCACCCTGCAGAACATTTGACTGGGGGAGACAGTTCAGATGGGTGAAGAGCCTTGCACACAATCACAGAGTCACTCACTAGCAGAAGGGTTGGAATTTCAACCCAAGTCTTGCTACCTGTAATATGCTTGCTGTTGACATCCAATGAGATATGCACAGAGCAAATGCACAATAAATGCCGGCTCTTCTCATTTCTCTAGGGTCCACCTAGAAGCCCAAAGAAGGTCATGTTGGTAAAGCTGAGTGTCCTGATGGGGTCAGCAGGCAGGATGCCTGTGAAAGTTGGACTCTGGCTACAGACAGAGAACCAAGCACCAGGTCCAGTCTGGTAGGCCCTGCACACAGAGCTTAGAAGGACGAATTCCAGCTTCATCATCAGTAGGCCAGCGTTTGCTGGCCAGACCCTCAGATTCTGCCCAGAACTGGATCAAGAGGCAGATGCTGAGAAAAGAGACGTTGCTGCCTGGAAAAGGGTTGAGACCATCCCACCCAAACACGTGGGCCCCTGAAGCGCTGGAATACACGGGACACGGGATTTTCCGAGGCCATCTACAGAGAGAGGAGCACGTGGTTAGATAGGGCAAAATGATGCCGTTCACCTGGTCCAGGAGGGAGCTGCTGTTGGCTCTCCTAGGCCGCCTCATTTTGCCTGGCAGGCAGGCACATTACTCATGGTGTCCCCACAAGGACACGCCCTCGTGTTTTATGGCCAGAACAACTCAAGTACAAGATCAGCCCCAAGTTAAACCCAACCCCATCCATCTCCCAACCGCGTTGCATGAAAGCAGAAACTCCATACTTGCAACAGAGCTGGGGCAGACATCCAGCTGTCCATCCACCTATCCATCCATTTCGTCAACATTTACTGCCGCCCAACCCTGTGCTGGGCACTGGAAGTGCAGGGACAATAAGACGCTGTTCCTTCACCTTCAGAGCTCGAGGTCCAGAGGTGGGGACCAGGACCAGCACCATTAGGAGGTGCTGCCTAGTACAGTAGGAACTTTGGCAACCCGCAGAACTGGGTTCAGACTCTAGCCCTGTCCTTTCCCAGCAAGGGCCCCTTTGCAACTTATTGTCCTCATCAAGCCTCAGTCTCCTCCCAGTAGAATGGGGACAGATGGTGTCTCCTCTTGTTACTGGAGGCAATCACCTGGGAAAATGCTTGTCAAATGCCAGCCCTGTGGCTGGCCCACTGAGATGCTCAGGGTATTAGTCTGTGTCATTCACGATAAGCTTCTATGAAATGGGTATTATCATGCTCAGCCTGTCTGGCTTTACAATGCAGTCACAGCAAACCAGATAACATGGGGAACATGTCTAGTAAGCGCCCAAGCATTGATTTTATCGCTCACTCTTGCAGCCAATGTTTCTTGAGTGATGTGCCCAGGCAGGTGCTGGGGAGGTGTGAGGGAGGCACAGGTGTGGCCACAGATGCCAGCAACATCTGAGAAGGAGGATCAACCTGTGAACAGACCAATCACAGATCTGGTGTGATAAGAACAGCAATAAGGTGGGCAGAGGGGCGAGTCATTAGCAGATGGGAGGGGTCAGAGCAGGCTTCCTGGAGGAGGGGGAACCGCAGTGGCCCTGCAAGGATGAATAGGCACCACGACTCCTCAAGTCTGAGCAACAAGCTTGTTCTCCAGATAGAGAATCAGCATGCCTTGGCTGTCACAAGAGGGGTGACCCAGGCAGGTTTTGTGTGCTACCCATCAAGGGTGCAGGAACTCTGAGGGCAGAAGCCCAAGAAGCCTGGAGATAGCTGGACTGGAGGTCAGCCTTCAGACCAGGAGGAGGAAAGGCTAGCCAAGGGAACCCTTGGGCCCGTAACCAAGAAGGTGGAACCATGCTCACTAGGAAGCAGTGAAGACACCAGCCTGGCCAGGAGGGAGGCAAAGAGGGCAGGGCATGTTCCTGGGTTCCTTGATGTCTCCCAGTCCACAGTGGCATCTTCCACCAGATTTGGCTGATGGAGCCAAGAATGGAACCTGGGTCTGGCTGATCCTGCCTATTTTTCAGAGCCACCTGGGGTGCTCAGTTCTGGGCTGGGTTATGAGCCTCCGACAGGGGATGGCTAACCTCACCACTTGGCACCGCCTCAGATATTCCCAACTGGTACATTCCTGTACCCTCCTGCAAACTCCTCTCCCTTCCACATCAGTCCTTCCCTGCTCTCGGTAGAAACCAAACTCCACCCACCTCCTCCAAACCGCACCCTCTTCCCCAGCCCGCCCCCCCCAAGCATCCTGTCACCTCCCCCAAGTCCCCAAACCACTTACACTGTCACTAGGACCTAATGCAAAGTCACAGGGGAAGCCTTTGGCTGGCAGCCACCCCAGGAAGCCACATTAGCAACTTCATTAACCAGGGTCAGATTTGCACTTCTATTGTCTGCTGTAATCATTTGTTTATTTCAACTTTGGCGGCAGCCCCAGTGTATTACAATTATTAGTGTCTGGCATGGGATAGAACAGACTTGTCTTTCACAGGCACAAAGGAATGGCATCCTTGCATTTTGTCGAAAAGGACTCATCTTAGGCAATATGGCCCAAAATATCAGACACTGTTAGAAAGAGAATATAAATCCTTTCAAATGTATATATACGTCTTTGAATCCACAAGCGACCAAAGAAAGTGAATGAAAATAAAAGAAAAGGGGATAACAGTTTATCTCATAGCCAACAAAACTATAAACAATAATACCTAAAGCTGGTGAGGTTGCCCTGAAATTGCTAAATGGGCCAACTTGGCTGGAGGCAAAGTAAATTAGAACAGCCTTTATGGAAAGTAAATTGGAAATTATGTATCACAAGCCACAAAAATGTTTCTATCCTGAGAGTCAGTGATTCCACTTCTGGGAATTTATCCTAAGGAAATGAGACAAATAAAGAGAAACACTCCAGTGGAAAAAGAAAAGTGTTCACTAAAGCATTGTTTGGGATAGGAGAAAAATTGAAAGTAACATTCAACAATACCCAGCATCAACTTGATGAAATGATAGGTAACCATTAATATGATAATCTGTAGGGCTGGAGCAGCAGGCAAAGGCACTTTTAGACGGTAACAGTTAAGTGGGAAAGCAGTGTTCACATTTCAAGTTTATGATAAAAGCCAGTGTGTGCAAACTGGATTAACATAAACATCACTGTACTCGTGATGCTAGGCTGGTGGCCTTTCGGGAAGTTTTTTTCCCCCCTTGTTTTCTAAATTTTTCAGTTGGATTGTATATTGGTTTTATAGTTTCTTTTAACTGGAGCTAACAAATGATCATGCTTCACAAAAGAACCACAAACAGAGCTTAATTAGATGGCACAGCTTTCTCAAGACCCTCAGCCTGTCTGCTCCTCATTTCCGTCTTCCTTAAGATCATCTGCCCTGTAAATGTCGTGTGGGAGGAAGACAGACCTGGGAAGGCTTTTTAAAGTCTTTGAATCAAGTACTACAAGGAAGAATGGGTTTGTCCAAAATTCTGCCTAGTGGTTGTGGAGCGCTTAACCCCCGTTCACGACACCTCTGCAAAGTGGACAGTGCCATCCCCATTTTACAGATGGGACAACTGAGGCTTGGATGCTCTGAAGACTTGACCCAGAACTAAGGAACTGAGCCAGGACTCCAATCCAGGTCCCTTGGTTGTTGTCATGTTTCTCAAACCATGTTAATGATTTTTCTCAAATGGATATATTTGAAAAGAAGTGGATTCATTCAAAGAAGTTGGAAGTTGTGGCTTGAAGGGAACTCAAGGCAGCCCCTTCAGTCTGCCCAGGAGGCCTTGAAAGGGAATACAGTCTCAGGGGGTGGCTGGCTTAGCTTGAAAGAGTGCTGGCAAGGCCAGTGGCTACAAAACCCACTGGTCCAAGCATTCCAAAAGAAGCCATCCACTTTACCAGGAATGTACCTCGACAACCACAGAGACAAGTCCCAAGGAAAAAAAAAGGGCTGGGGGAGCCCCCGATTGGCTCCGGATGATGTCATGCCCACACCCAGAATGCCTGTAAAAGCGGTCTGCTCTGGGCAACTTTATGGGGGCCTTGGTGTCTGCACCTTCCCTCCCTGGCTGCCAGGCAGGCGTGACAGCTCCTGTCGACACACACCCCCTCCACCCCTGCCGCCCCACCGTGTCCCCCGTCTCCCTGCCCTGGGCCTCTCGCAGCCTATAATTACCCACAATCCTGGCTTTATGGGCTCCCAGAAATGGGGGACCAGGCAGCAAGAGGAAGTCCCTTGAAAAGGACCCAAGAATCCTCCCACCAAGGCCTCTTCCTCCCCCACCTCTGAGGATCTTGGAGAGCTGACCCTCTGGAGGCCCATGGTGCCCAGACCTCTACAGATACCCTTCTAACTCTCAGGTCCTCCACTTGGCCCCACAACAGGCACTGCCCCCTGCCAACAATCCTAAAACTGCTCCCTAAGGCTCTTAGAACAAAATACAAATTGCTCCCTGCAGCCTCCAAGTACCTACGTGGTCCACAGTCTGCTTCCTCTCTCACTACTCCCCACTCACTCCACAAGCCAGCAGCAACAACCCACCCCCTGCCCCCATTCCCACACCTACTACATCCCCTCACTTGCCTCTGAGCCACCGTAGATGCTAGTCCCTCTGTCTAGAACACTTATCCCTCACTTCCTTTTAGCTGTCTAACTCCCCTTCACCCTTGAGGTCTCTTAGATTTTTCTTTCCTTGGGGATGTTTTCTGGACCTCTGTCCCAGCTGGGCCAGGGGTCCTTCTTCTGCACTCACAGCATCCTCCTGGCTTGTCCCATGACTTAGTCAGGGGGTCCCCCCAGAAACAGATGCTACAACAAAGATTCAAGTGCAGGTAGTTTATCTTGGAGCTGAGGCCAACATCTGCTGGCAAAAAAGGGGGAGGTGAGAGAGGGAAAGGAAGACAGCCAATATCAAGCAGGTTACCACAGAGGGCAACTGGGGGTTAATCCTGCTGGGATCCCTGGGCTGCAGTACAGAACACACTGATGAGTTATCTCAGCCTTAGCCCGGCCAGGGATAGGGGCATCCCTGGTAGTCCAGTGGCTAAGATTCTCTGCTCACAAGTAGGGGGCCCAGGGTTCGATTCCTGGTCAGGAAGTGAGATCCCGCATGCCACAACTAAAAGTTTGTCTGCTACAGTGAAAGAGCCCATGTAACCCAACCAAGACCTGATACAATCAAAGAAATACATATTTTTTTAAAAAGGAAAGAAAAGAAAGTAGCCCGGGTAGTAATTACCACCAGTCCTGTCTGTAACTGATGGAGATCAATTATCTGGCCTGCCGCCAGCACAGTGGGCTCAAAAAGCCAGAGGAAGTTCCCTGGAAGTCAGGTGGTGAGCACTACAGGGCTGAGATCAAGGGCCTGTAAGCCCACACCCGTGTCCACTTACCCCGTCACAGCCCCACCACCCTGCACCATGGTTGCCTCTGCCCACCGTCTCCTGGACAAGCCCAGGAGCTTCATGTAAGCCAGTCCTGCACCTATTTTGCTTGTGGCTGTATTCCCAGGGCCCAGCATAGTACTTGTTATAGAAAGTCTATCTGGTGAATCAAAATCATGTCTTATCTGGGTTAGGTACCCAAGCCCACCAGTGATTCAGGGCTCTTATCCACAGGGTCCTCAGTTTTCCAGCTGAAAAACCTGAAGATCTAAGAAGCAAAGCCACAAGAAGAAGCCTGGAACACCTCTCATTATTATCAGCATTGGACAAAAACTCCAAGGATCGATCTTACCCCTGTGAGATCCTTAGGCAAGGGCAGCAATGAGCAGAGCCAGAGGCCTCTGTTCAAACCCCAGCTCTGTCCATTGCTGTGTGGCCTTGAGCAAGTTACTTAACCTCTCTGTGCTTCAGTCTCAACTGTAGTTAAGTCCAGAAGGTCTGCAAAATTATTAGCATTATTACACGTTTCAAAGGAACTAATGCATTAAAGAAGCTTTGTCATCATTAAAATGATTCTTAACTCTTTAGCAAACAAAGAGTTTCCTGGCTGCAAAAAGTGATTCTTACCAAGCAGCCCTAATCCAAAACCTTGAGGATCCCCTGGTGCAAACACTGACTCAACGCTTAGCACCGTACTGGAGGTCTTATACTCACCCAACAGTCCACTGACTACAGACTTGCCTTCAACAGCCCTGCATGGTTTGAATACCCCAGATAACAGGAAGCTCAGTACTTAACAGGAGCATCAGATGGATTTTCAGACAGCTCTGAAAGGCTAATACTGGGCTTTCTTCCCATCAGCCTTCTCTCTCCCATAATAAGGAAAGCATCCCCCCACCTCCACCCCAAAACATGACTTTAAGGTCCTAAGCCCTCAAGGCCTCTCTCCTTCCCTCTCTGGGATGGACTCCAGTGTCGCGGAATTCAATGAGAACATCCCTGGGGTGATGGAACTGCACAGAATGCAGTGCGTCTCTGCCAATGCTCAGGGCACTTCACTTCCATTCCAGAGGCAGGGGCTGAATTAGTGTTTGGGGAGTTCACATCCCTTGTGGCCCTAGGCAAACCGCTTGGCTTCTCCAAGTCTCAGGATCTATCTATAAAGTGGAGCTTGCTGGAGACCTGGACGTCAGCATCCTGAGGATTTGGGGGTGCCTCCATTCATGGTATACTGTTGGAGGGCTGATTCTGCCCGCCTGTGCTGGGGACGGGGATATCGTGACCAAAAAACAGATGTAGGCTCTGCCCTCAGGGTCTCCCTGTCCAGGTGGGGAGACTGACATCAGAAGTGATTTTCAGCTAGAAACGGAGATGTATAACACTAAGGCATCTAACCGTGTCTGTCGAAGGAAGTGGGGAAGACCTAAAAGGTAACCCTCTAAGGTCTGCTCAAGGGAAGAAAGAGAGAGAACGACAGGCAGAGAAAACAGCCCATATGGAGGCCAGGGTTCAGAGCACGTGAGACATCCCAGGGCACAAAAGAGGGCCAGTAGCAGGAGCAAAGATCCTGGGGCAGATAGTGAAGGAGAGGCTGGACAGGGCAGCAGGGGCTGGATGGCAGGATCATCGAGCTGCTGGACCGTGGCCCACCCTCCTTCTTGGAGCTCCTTGGGTATCGGGCCCTCTGACTGTCCCGTCTCCATCTCTGTATCTACTGCCTCATTCTCCCCTCATCACCATAATGTGAACCTTCTCTCCTCTCAAAACACCAGTAGCACTCAGCTGCCCACACACTCTTCCAAAAACCCCCAAATTTTATTTTTTTAATACATTTGGACCACTTTTTTTAAGTCTTTTTGAATTTGTTGTGGCTTTTTTTTTCTGTTTTCTGTTTCAGTTTTTTGACCACGAGGCACATGGGATTTTATCTCCCCGACCAGGGGTGGAACCATACCCCCCCAACCCGCCCCCTGCACTGGCAGACGAAGTCTCAAGCACTGGACCACAAGGAAGTCTCAACTCCCAACTTTTAAGACACGTCATATGAAATGGGCTTCCCTGATAGCTCAGTTGGTAAAGAATCCACCTGCAATGCAGGAGACCCCAGTTCGATTCCTGGGTTGGGAAGATCCGCTAGAGAATGGATAGGCTACCCACTCCAATATTCTTGGGCTTCCCTTGTGGCTCAGCTGGTAAAGAATCTGCCTGCAATATGGGAGACCTGGGTTTGATCCCTGGGTTGGGAAGATCTCCTGCAGAAGGGAAAGGCTACCCACTCCAGTATTCTGGCCTAGAGAATTCCATGGACAGTATAGTCCATGGGGTCGCAAAGAGTTGGACACAACTGAGCGACTTTCACTTTCATAAAGAGAAAGCCAACATGGTGGGTGCATAAGAAAAGCGTGCAGAATCTGAATCTGAAAAGTCCACAGGTTCTTCTCTAGCCCCAGAGCCTAGAGTTGGATAGCAAAATAAGGGATTAAAAAGGTTGCAAGCCTTGCTTCTCCTGCAAGCCAACAAAACCCTGGCACAGACAGGGAAATTGAGACCTGGAAACAAGAAAGGACGGGTCCCAGATGGTGCCTTAGGTGGGGGTTGGGGTGAGAACCAGGTTTCCGTATATCTGTGTGCTCCTTCTCCCCTGCAGATAGGGGTGAGAGTCCTGAGCGACTGGCTGGCCTTGTCCAGACCTGAGGCCAAACACTGCTTGCATGCGCTGCTGTTTGCTCAAGGGGGCAAGCAATGGTCATCTGGTCATGTCGATCACTGGAGTGTGAATTGTCAGACAGAGGCACAGGAGTGGGAGGTGGGATGGGGTGATTCTATCATCTGCCTTGCATCACTGCCCTCAGAGAGTCTGAGAAATTGGATAAAAGCGTACCATGTCTTGGGCCTTGGTCACTTCCAGTGAGAGGTTGGCTATGTCTTGCCCAAAGGCAACCCACTCCCTCCCGGAGCTGGGAATCCTGAATTGCTGGCACGCTTGCTTGTCCCTAGCACCGGCCCACTCAGAGGTGGAGGGAGGTTCTGGACCTTGGAAGAGCCTGTGAGGTCAGGCCAGGCCAGATCTGACTGTGTGGGTGTGCGTGTGTGCACGGGAGTCACAGAGACAGGCACAAAGATCAGCTCAGGCATCTGCAGTGCCAGCCAACATTTATTGGCATGTCCTCTGCGCCCGAGGGAAGAGAAAGTAAGTGGGAACCATCCTCAACTCTGAAAAGGAGCTCAGAGTCCAGTAAAGAAGCAGGAACCTGGGAAAACCTACATGCCTCTGCCTGGCCCCAGTGCCTGCTGTGTCTTTCAGTTTAAACCACCCCACACCAAAGAAGGGGACGTTACCCACGTTGTAGCTGAAGACATAGAGGCTCGGGAAGACTAATGGACATGACTTTGGGGTTCCATGGGCAGCCAGCACCAATCTGTTTTTGCTCACCATTTAAGTGACTGGCCCATATGAGAGAGATGCCCAGTGAATCTTTGGTGAGTGAGTGAGTGAGAAAAGTGTCCAAGGCAAGATTAGAATCCAGGTCCACCAGCACCAGAGCCCTGGATGCTCCTTAAATTGCAGAGATACACACGTCAATGCAGAGCAGTGTGGGAACTACAGTGTCAGACACTGCAGGAGGAGATGGGGGAAGGGACCGTGGCACGAAGAACAAGGACATTTGATTGAAGTTTGGAAGTATAGAAAGGAGTTTTCTAGGCTCACCATTCATTCTCCCAAATATTTAATAAGCATTTATTATTGGCTGGCACTCTTTTAGGAGCTTGCATGCCTACAGGCTAATTTGCTTCAGTCGTGTCCAACTCTTTGCAACCTCTGGACTGTAGCCCGCCAGGCTCCTCTGTCCTTGAGACTCTCCAGGCAAGAATAACAGAGTGGGGTGCCATGCCCTCCTCCAAGGGATCCTCCAACCCAGGGATCAAACCCCTGTCCCTTACATGTCCTACACTGGCAGGCAAGTTCTTTACCACTAGCACCACCTGGAAAGGCTTTTAGGAGCTTGGGTTCCATCGATGAAGGATATAAGATTTCTATCCTGTGGGACTTAATGTTCGAAAGAATCACAGGGAGAAAGAATCTCAGACAGAGAGAATAGCATAGGTAGAAGAAAAGAGATATATTTTGCTCAGTCCCACAGTCATATCTAACTAACTCTATGCGACCCCACGGACTGTAGCCCACTGGGCTCCTGTGTCCATAGGATTCTCCGGGCAAGAATACTGGAGTCAGTTGTCATTTCCTTCTCCAAGATGTATCCTGGGGACTCAGAATAAGGAGTTCATTGGGTACATATATACTTACTGTGTTTTTCTCCTAATTTAAGCCATGATTACCATCACAGAAAATCTGAGACTCCAGAGGGTTTTAGTGTCATTTAAGAGAAAGGAAATTATGTTTGTTCATTATTCTTCTTTTTATTGATTTTGGTATTGAAACATTTATTTCCACATTTAAAGCTGCAATCTTTATGTCAGGTACACAGGCTTTAGCAAGGGTGGTTAACTTGCTTATAAAATATGTGACATGTTTTAATTTCTTTAAATCAATCAATCAATCATTCGTGATGTCTCTGACGGGGATAAGATAGAAAGCAGGCTTTTATTTTATTAGGAAGCTGAGGCTGTCAACATTTCAAACGAGAAAGTTGCCTAACCCATGTTTCTACAGATTGTTGGGCGAAAAGTTAGAGTAGATAACTCCAGGGTTGGATTTGGGTGTGGCTCTGTGGAGGAGAGGGGAAGCAAAGGGGATCTCCCATCCAAGTAGGTCCCACTAGGGCGTGGGGCTGTAGGTGGAACAAAGTGGGGGTGGGGGCAGCTCCTCCTGCAATGAGCAGAAAGGAAGGCAATGACAACTGACTTCTACTGGGCCCAGGTGGCATTGCCCAGCCAAACTGGGAGGGAAAGCTCAAGGATCCAGCAGCAAATAAGGAAACAGAAGTGAAGGAAGGCTTTGGGAGGAGCCTTAAGTCTCCTTTGATTCCCAGGAGGCACTAGTGGTAAAGAACCTGCCTGCCGAGACACAAGAGACACAGGTTCGATCCATGGGACGGGAAGATCCTCTGGAGGAGGGCACGACAACCCACTCCAGCATTCTTGCCTGGAGAATCCTATGGAATGAGGAGCCTGGTGGGCTGCAGTCCATAGGATTGCACAGAGTCGGACATAATGCTAAGTGACTTAGCAGGCTTCAGAGTCTCTGTAAGCCAGGAATGACGAGTCAGACGATGGGGATACAGACATGGGCGAGGCAGGGGCGACAATCTGCAGAGTCTGAGGAACAGGCAGGGGACGAAGGGTCAAGGTGCCCAGGACAGAGCCTGAACCATAGCTGGCACGTGCCATGAGTGCATGGTCTTGGATACCAGGCAGATGGCCTTGATTTTTTTTTTCTTTATAACTTTGATATGTTAGATATTTTTATATGCTCAGAGGTAAACTTGCTAAAGGCTTCTCCTTCCCTCCTTCGTTCATTATCTCATTCTACAGACGAGGAAACTAAGGCTCAGACAGGCCAGGGGCTTAACCAGGGTCACAAAGCAAACAAGTGCAAGAATCAGGGCTTGAACCCATTTCCTTGTGAGTCCAGCACCTCAGTCCTTTGTTTCTTGGGACTTTGTCCTGCAGAGAAAGAAGTTCAAAGCCCAGGCTGGATCACGGCTTTCGAGAGACCTAGGAACCATTGCTTTCATGGGCTCTGACCTCCATAAAAACATATTTAAAATTGCAATGCATGACTGTGTTGATATAAAGAAAAATATAATCCAGGCTGGATGATATTCACTTTTTTTCCTCTGACTTTAAAAACATTTTCTTGGGCCCCCAAAAGTGTCCTGGGCAGTAGTCAGGCCTATTGTGCCTGCCAGAAAATGTGTGGGCGTGGTGTCTGTGGGCCCCCTTTCAAACTAACCCAAGCGACTCTTTGAGGTGTAGCCCTTGAAGCCACCTGGTGGGGGGAGGGGGGTGGGGGGCGGTGGGTATCCCATGGCATATGCCAGACCCCTCCAGGAAGTCATCACCCAAGGAATGACTCTCTTCCTGGAAACATTTCAACTCTTCAGCTATGCAGTCAGAGAGGAGAAAGACCCAACTGCCCCCTGGGACTCAGACCAGGCCAATTTTGTGCACAGAGAGAAACAGTAGGAAAATCCAGCCTGCCCCAGGTCCAGCCCCAGCCCTGCCCTTTCCCCAACTCCCAAGGAGCAGAGATACTTGTGCTGCCCTCTGCCCTCCACCCCCACCCTGGGAGGAGCTGGGGCCCCACGGGTGACCTTTAGCATCTCTGATCTCTGTCTTCCCTCCTCCCCACCTCCTCCGCCCCCATCACCGGGGAACTGCTGGAAAAGGGCAGAGGGCACTGGCAGGTGGGAGGGTGGGGAGGAGAGGGGCCTGCCCCCAGTCCAGCCTCCCAGAACCCTGTCTGCCCCAAAAACTCCTAGGATCTGGAATCACCCATCTCAGCCTCCTGTATGTCTGATGTAGAAATCAAAACCACCCTTTCCTGGGTTCCTGAAATCCCCAGTACCAGCCAGCCCCAGTCTTCGATTTCTGAAAGAAAACTGGAATAATTTGCAACTTTTGCAAGTGCCAGACTCTGCGCTAAACACTACTCAATGCCCATAACAACTCCACTATGTAAATACCACTGTGGCCTCGGTAGGGAACAATAAAAGTTAAGAGACTTGCTCAGGGTCACACAGCAGTCAGTGGCCAAATCAGGATTCAAATCTGCCTGGCTGGCTCCATCCTCTGCTTGTTCCAAGCATCAGGCCCCTGTGCTCAGTCACTTCAATCGTGGCTGACTCTTTGCAACCCTATGGACAGTAGGCCCCCAGGCTCCTCTGTCCATGGGATTCTCCATGCAAGAATACTGGAGTGGGTTGCCATTTCCTCTTTCAGGGGCGCTTCCCAACCCAGGGATCAAACCTACATTGCCTGCATTGCAGACTGATTCTTTACCCACTGAACCACCTGGAAAGCCCACCAGGCCCCTGCAGCTCCTCAAAAAGAATTCTTCGCTGACTCCCCAGTTCTCAATTCCCAAGCCTGACTCTGAAGCCTGTCCTAACCTAGCCTTTACCAAAGTCTTGTGACACCCACCCCCCACCACCACTCCCACAGGCATCAGGCAGCCTTCAGCCATCCAGAACCACAGATGATTCTTCAAAATTTCACATTGTTTCATCTTCCCATGCCCTCAGCCTGGAGCATTCCTGATAGAGGAATTTCTCTAGTGGACTGAACATGAGGTTTTGACACTCTGACCTGGGTTTGAATCCTATCTCTATGCCCCTGGGTCCAACTGTGTGAACTTGGGCCAGCCATCACATCTGTCTGAACACTGATTTCCTCAACCATAAAGCTGGGGCCACAACGCCTGCCTCGTACTCTTTTCATGAGAACTCAGAGAAAGGACAGGAGGAGAGACAGGCACAGGGAATTCAGTATGTATTCTCTCTGCTGGCCCCCACCTTCACTACCTGCCCCCACCATCACTACCCGTCCCCATCTGTTCGTCTTTCAAATCTCAGCACAAATGTCACCTCCTCTGAGATGGCCTCCAGGAGTTTCTCAGACAAGCAGACAGAGTGCTGCCCCCTGGGCTGCAAGTTCTGGGAGGGTAGGGGTCTCCTCTGGACCCTAGGCCAAAAAACAAGGTTGACTGTGTTGTTGGAAGGAGAGCAGGAGGGAAGTTGGAAAATGAAATGAGCAAGAGGCAAGCGACTGGAGATTGATAGTGAGATTGAAGGTTAAAAGTGGGAGGTTAATAGTGGGAAATAAGTTAGGTCTTAGTTATTTTAGTAATTAGATCCAGGCGGACTTCTCTGGTAGTCCAGTGGCTAAGACTCCCAATGCAGGGGACCCAAGTTCGATCTGTGGCCAGGGAACTAGATCCCACATGCCACAGTTAAAAATTCCACATGCTGCAATAAGGATCAAAGATTCCATGTGCTGCAACTAAGACCACTATGCTGCAAATGGATAAATAATAAATAAAATAAACATATATATTTAAAAAAATAACTAAGTCCAAAGTGGCTGGGAACAGGAAGAGGGTGTCTGCTGGCTAAGGCAGGAATGAGCAGAGATGGAGCCTACCCTTCTCCTCTCATCCCCCACCCCATTCCCAGCCCCACCATCCAGGGTCCTGTCACTCACACCCTCCTCATCCTTGCCATCCCAGCCCCAATCCCACCTCACCAGCCCCACTCTTTCCCATCCCCCAAACCCCCTCCCCCCATTCCCACCCTCCTCCAGGTCTCCAATCCCATCCCAGAAAGCCACAGTAATAACAGCTTCCGAACCAGCCCGACAGGTTCCCGGGGACCCAGCCCTGCCCAGGAGACAGGTAAGGAGGTGGAGCTGAGAACCCCAGCTGCTGGCTGCCTGAAAACACCAATTATCTCTGCAGTCCCTTGACAGCCCCTTGTGGGGGTTGTGAGGAGGTAGGGGGCAGGGGAGGATGCCCTGGTCTCCAGGAGACTGTAATTCCAGACCCCTGAAGTCCAGGACCACTCCCACCACGGATGCAGCCTCTTCTGAGAGCTGACAGGTCTGAAGAATTCTGCCAAGCCAGACACACTGACTCATGTTTAATTACACAAGGAACCCATCATCTGGTTGAAATGAGTGAAGTTTCACAAAAGGAGACATGAAATTCTGGGTGGGAGGGGGAAATTAGCAACTTTTTTTTCTCTTATGAACATATTGTTCGAAGCTTTGATAGGAACTGTCCACGAGAATCTCTTTGGGATCCAGGGTTTCTGAACTCAGCTTTCTCCACTGGGCCCTCTCAGGCCCACCCCTTGGGCCAGTGAGGCTGGAGAGCTTTGTGAAGTTCTTGTGTGATTTTATGTAAGGATGTGAGGAAACGTAGGTGTCTGCATGTGTGTGAGCAGATAAACATGACTCAAGTATGTGTGTGTGTGTGTGTGTGTGTGTATTAGTCGCTCAATTGTGTCCAACTCTTTGCAATCCCATAGACTGTAGCTCATCCAGCTCTTCTGTCCAGAGGATTCTCCAAGCAAGAACACTGGAGTGGGTGGCCAGTCCCTTCTCCAGGGTATCTTCCCAACCCAGGGATTGAACTCTGGTCTCCCACATTACAGGCAGGGTTCAAATCCCAGCTCCACCTCTTAGCTGAGTGACCCTTGGGAGAATTATTTAAACTCTCTGAATCTTGATTCCCTATCTGTAAAATGGACTAAGTTACCTGCCTCCTGTGGGGAGTCGTGAGAGCTGAAGGAATTCATAAGCATAAGCACTTAGCCATGGCTGGCTGATGCTCGTGTTTGCTACTACCATCAGTATCAGTATTCACAGTATTACTATTACTATTCTGATTACAGAACACCGTACCTGGAGTCATAAGCCACACTCATGCAGAGCAGTACTGACTGTGTGTCATTGACTGTGTGTGTGAAACAACCAAGGAAAGGCCCTGTGGATGAATAAGTGGATTTTCCCGGGGAAACGGTGGTTCAATAGTAGTTTCACTTACAACTCTATAGGTTAGAAGTTTGACCCTGTTGCATTGGGCTAAAATCAAGGTGTCTGCAGAAGGCTCTGGGAGACAATTGGGAGGCTGCCTACACTCTTTGGTTCACAGCCCCTGCCTCCTCCTTCTAAGCCAGCAATATTGTGCCTCTTTAGCCCTTCTTCCCACCACATCTCCCCCTGCACGTAGAAGGGAAAGGCTCCCCGCCTTTTGGCTTCCCTGGTGGCACAGTGGTAAAGAATAAACCTGCCGATGCAGGTTGAGATCATCCCTGGGTTGAGAAGATCCCCTGGAGGAGGGAATGGCAACCCACTCCAGTATTCTTGCCTGGGAAATTCCATGGACAGAAGAGACTGGCAGGCTACAGTCCATGGTTGCAAAGAGACAGACACAGCTGAGCACCACCACCACGAGATAACTGTTGCCCCATCCAAAGAATTCAGGGTAACCTCTACATCCCAAGGTCACTAACTCTAATCATAAAGGCAAAGTCCTTTTTGTCACAGTAAGATAGCACGTTCACAGGTTCCAAGAATTAGGACAGGGACATCCTCGGGAGGCCATTATTCTGCCTCCACAAATGAAAAAGACCCTCCTGGTTCTGAATCTGTGGGAGTAGAATCCATCAATAAGCATCTCTCTTCAGCATCTGTCCTGGAGCTCGGGACACTGGAAGAGGCTGGAGGTAGCCAGACTGGCAGTGGACAAGCAAGTTTCCAAGTTCAAGAGCACTCCAGCTTACATTTCGGGCCAGGTTTGGGTAACTCCTCCCAGCTCTGAAAGGGGCAGAGAGGTGCAGATCAGACTCTTCCACTGACCTGCTGTGTGTCTGTGGAGACATCAATTCCTTGTTGAGCCTCGACGTTTCCTAAACTGGTGGATGACAACTCATTCTGAGGACCACACTCAAAGACCCTGAAGTTTTTATGACACTGTTGATATCCAGTAAGGGCTCAACTCGTGTTTCAGTACACCCATTCCACATCCTTGAGACAGGAAGGTCAGTTCACATTTACAAAAGCAGTTAGAGTGTGTGGCAGGGTGTGTATGTGTGTGTGTGTACGAGAGCAAGTGTGTGAACATATGGGCATGAAGGTGGGAATCAGTGGGTAAGAGAGTGCCTCCCTGCACAAAAGTCTAAGCCCTGTGCTCTTTCTCACAGGCCAGACACCTCTCACCCAAGTTCCTCTGAGGGCCAAAGCCATTGCGTCCACAGACCCCACAGTTCTGGGAGCCTGACCACAGAGAGCTTTCCCAAGCAAGACATTTCTCTGAAGTCTCCTTTTTGACACATTCTGTTCCAAAGACTGTCGTCGGCCGCTTTATTATACAGAGCAGTGTTTCAAGCTGCAAATCTTTGGAACACTGTGCAACTGTTTAAAAGTGTGGGGTCAGACTCTGTACAGACAAGATGTCCAAAACGTGTTGTTAAGCAAAAGAAAAAAGTTTCATAACACTGGGCATAGGTTGGACCCATTTTTGTTTGAAAACAAAGTGTCCCTCTTGCCAAGTTTCAGAAACACAATTGCTCTCAAGGCACAAGATGGGAAGTGGGGGAGGGAAGACTCTAGGGAGAAGTCAGGCTTATGTCATCCTCCTCATAAAACGATTCAAATTCCAGCTTGCAAAGTGGGCAGTCAGACTTTGGCCTCTGGGGCCTTCGAGTGGGGGGTGGGGGGGCGGAGAGGGTGTATATCGTACGCTCAGTTGTTCAGTCACTGCCGACTCTTTGCGACCCCATGCACTGTAGCCCACCAGGCTCCTCTGTCCATGGGGTTTTCCAGGCAAAAATACTAGAACAGGCTGCCATTTCCTCCTCCAGAGGATCATCCCAACTCAGGGATCGAACCCATGTCTCTTGCATCTCCTGCATTGACAGGCAGATTTTTACCACTGCACCACCTGGAAAATGACATGGAGGGTGGGGGGGTGTACAAATTCTCAATGGTTTTGTAGTGAGACAGAAAAATGTCTTTCCTTTTTTTTTTCTGTTTATATTGTGCCTTTCTTCAATTTTTAAAAAGCAAGTTTTAAATATGTATCCCAAAAATCTTAGTATAGTTTTAAGCTTAAAAATTAAGATTTCCCTAACTATAAAACATAGAGGCCAAAAAGTCAATATGTAATCAAATATGTGTGCAAAAAAGGCACCCCCAGGGGGACTTCCCTGGCGGTCCAGTGGTTAAAAGACTTCACCTTCCAAAGCGGGGAGGGTTTCGGGTTTGATCCCTGGTTGGGGAGCTAAGATCTCACATGCCTAGAAGCCAAAAAAGCAACACATAAAGCAAGAAAGGAAAGCAATATTGTGACAGATTCTGTAAAGGCTTTAAAAAATGGTCCACATCAAAAAATAATCTTAAAAAATGGCCCCCCAGCAAAATCAGCAATGTCTGTTCCATAGATTCTAGCACAGCTGGGCCATGTGATCACGACACTGACCAAGGTCTGCCTGGGATCCACGCTGCCCCAGCCCCAGGGCTGAGTGAGCAGACCTGCTTGAATGGGCTTCAGAGAAGGTCAGCAGGACCTCGAGCTGAGACACAGAATGTCCTGTGTGTGCGTGGAACTCACACACACACACACGCACACACACACATTCATGCAGGGTTCTGCAGACCAATCTCTCATGGGGTGTACTTTTCATTCTCCATGGGCACCGGTCTAAGAGATGACAGGTCTGACTTCCATGGCGGACTCTGCCCCTTGCCCGCTGAGTGGCCTTGGAAGTGCCATCTTTACTCTTTGACCTTTGATGTCTCCATCTGCCAAACAGAATAAAAGATGATACATGCGGAGTGCCTGATATGTGGTAGGTGTCTAATAAACCGGGTTTCTAAGGAAGAGAGGCTCACAGTCTGTCGCTCATCCCTGGGCTCCCGCCAGGTAGGAGTATGTCATCAGAAGTGGGCTCGCCGCCTGGAGAGAGCAGAGTCCACTGACCTGATAAGGCCAGCCTCACTCTGCCCCACACAGAGCAGCCTCTGTCCTCTGACCACCTGTAACTGACTAGTTCTAGGACACGTGCTTTGTGATCCCATGGCCCCAAGACTCAGGAGGTCCTCACTGCCTGCCTTGCGGAGACTGGGGAGAAGCAAGATATTTCCATTTTGCAGATGGGAAAAATAAGGCTCCAAGGGGCTTTGTAACTTTTATCTACACCATATCTGCTTTCTGTTCTTTCATTTGATGTTTAAATGATATGCTCATGAGGACCAGGCACTGCGTGAGTCTCAGGGCAGGAGGAGGCAGCAGTAAACAAGACTGTCCATGTTGTCACGGAATCAGGATCAGCTACACAGGCGTGTGACCTATGTAGCCACACAGGTGCTGGGCTTGCCTGTCACTCACTTACGTTCGACTCTTTGAGATCCTGTGGACTGTAGCCCACCAGGCTCCTCTGTCCATGGGATTCTCCAGGCAAGAATACTGGAGTGGGTTGCCATGCCCTCTTCCAGGGAATCTTCCCAACACAGAGATCGAACCTGTGTCTCTTAAGTCTCCTGCACTGGCAGGACCCCACAGCTGAAAAAGGCCATGCTGGCTTTAATGCTCCATTGCCATCTTAAACTTTCAAAATTTTTAAACAAGAGGCACTTTATCTTCATTTTGTACTGGACCCTAAAAATTATGAAACTCATGGAATTAAGAGGGTCATGAACCCAAAAAACACTTCCCAGTAGATGGGTGTCTGGAGAAAGGAATCTGGGCAAACCTTGGAGAGGCAGGGGCCGGTGATAATGGTAGGAGTGCCTGATCCAGTCAAGAGCTTTAGTGTTGCCTTCCTAACGGACTAATGCTGAGACCTGAAGAATGAGTAGAAACTGACCTCGTGAAAAGGTGGAAAAACGAGATGAAAATGCAGCTTAAGTGTAAATTGGAGATAGTGATCCTGACTCTGCAGGAACAACTGTTACAATGAATTTATTCATTTAGTCAATATATTTCAAGCACCTACTCTAGTAAACACTGTACTGTGTATGGACCAATATATTCCTATGACCCATGTGTTCTCACTAGGAGATGGATGTTAAAACAACTTATTACACAGGCAAGTATTTCATCCATCCTGAGGTCCCAAGGGTAGTGGGTGGACCTTGGGAGGAGTTAGCCCATGGCAGGAAGAGGTCAGGAGAGCAATAAAAAGCTTAATTAAAGGGAAACAGCCTTCAGAGAGAGGGAGGCAGCGAGGGAGGAAACCTAGCCTTACTGACTAGCAACTGTGGGCCTGGTACTTCCATCACACACGTCAGCCCACGTTCAGAGCCCTTGAAGGCAAGTGCCCCACGTTGCAGTAGGAAACCAAGTCTCAGACAGGCTAAGTCACCACCCAAGTTCACACATGAAGTTAGGACCAAGATACAGACTCCCAGAGCAAACTCTGTTACCTCTACTCATCTCTCCCTGACCAAAAATCTATCCTGGTTCATCCAGCTTTTGTGTCCTACCTCCTATATCTCACTGATTTTGTAGTAGCTGGGTTCACTCTATTAGATTCGGCTTTATGATGCCATCCTAAACATCTGAGGCTTTCTCTATAGGCCTGCTCCAGCCTTCCCTCTCTGCGGAGAGCCTTTCTCTGGTTCCTTAGGCACAAGGACCAGCTGAAGCTCCCCAACTCTCCATCCTCCCCTTTCCAGCCCCCACCACACTCTAACTAGCACCCCAGAATCCAAACTCTAATTTCCTGGGAACCTGATGCTTCCTGGCCCAGCTCTGGTTGGAGTGTCCACTCTTAATTCCAGCAGCTGTGTACCCAGGCTCCCTGGCACAGCAGTGATATGGCAGCAGGATTCCATCACCACAGGGTGATCCTCTAATTCCTTATCCTGGGATTCTAGCTCCTTAGGGCCTGTGTGCAGACCTCAGTTCAAACCCTAGCTCAGCCACTTGACAGGAGGACTTGGGCAGATTCCCCAGTCTCTTCAGGAGCCGCCACAGGAGCACAGACTCACAACCACTCAGAGTGACTGTAGGATGACCTGGGAATCAGAGAGGTTGGGGTGCAGAAGTGCTGAGTACAGAGAGTAAATGAAGGGATTCATGGCTGAAAATCAGCAGGCATTCATTCATTTATCCACACGTCGCTCCCAAGAGCTGGGCGGTGGCCCCTGTACCTGCTCTTGATCCTCTTGGTTCCCAGGGACACCAGGAAGGGCACAGCAAGCAGCCTCTGACTTCTGGATCTGCAACCTGTGTCCACTCAGTAGAGGTGGCAAGCTCACATGCACGTGCACACACACACACACACGCATGCACACACACACAGCACATGCGCAGACTCTGCAGAGGGGATGGGCCTCGACAGATTCTTGGCTCAGACCCCACCCATCCTTGTCCTCTACCCCCAGGGGGACCCACACTGGCCCTGCTTCCAGAAATCCCTGTTGGGAAGTAGGTCTGAGCTCCTTTGTCCTCTTCAAGTTTCTGGCCACCTCCTGTTCCCTGAAAGACCCCCCTCCCCAAGACTGGGAGGGGGCTGGAGGGAAAGGCTGGAGAGAGGGCTCATATGTGTTGGTGAGAACCTGCCCGGGGCAGGTCGCTCCACTTACTGCTTTGTGTGCATTTTCTCATTCACTCCTCATCTCTCCTCTCCTGTCCTGCCAGATTAATATGATTATAGCCATGTTGCAAATGAGGGGCGTGAGGCTCAGAAAGATTACCTGGCCTCCCCTGGGCCACCCAGGTGGGGAAGCCAGAGTTTTCAGGCCAGAACTGGCAGTCTGCAGAAAGCGTAGGGTCTCGCCAGCGTGGCAGGCTGAGGATCCCAGCCCCATTCCCAGGGAGAAAGAACCCCCTGGCTGGGTTGAAGGAAGAAGGCTAGCCCCTGCTCCCCTGAGGGCTTTCCAAGGAGGCAAGTGTGGACAAAGTCAGCTGTTCAGGGCCCCTGAAGGCTGGGCTAGCCAGGCTCTTGCACCCCTCCTGGCTGGGGAGGAGCAAGGCGTCATTATTAGGAGGCCAACTAGGGTGTGGACAGGGAGCTCCTCCCCCACCATCCAGAGTGCCTTGCGAGGCACAGGCTGGAGCTGACAACATGCTGTGGGTAGAGGGACCAAGGAAGGGGGCAAGGGGGTAAGGCTCGAGCTCCGGCCCACATGGATGATGCCTGGAGATTCCATCAGGCCTTTTCTACAGTCTGAAGGTAGGCCAATTGCCTTAAGGGCTCCCCTCACCAACAGACTTTCCTCTAGAAGAGTAAGTGGGTACCAACAACGGCGGACAAGGTAATGATCGCCTTAGTGAAGATGGAGATGAAGATGGTGGTGGTCACCCCGGTGATCATGAAACCGATACCAGTAACAGCTAACACACCAAGCACCAAGGATCCACCAGGCTCTGACTATTCTAAGCACCTTATGACACAGCAAGCCTGTGAGACAGGTACAATATTATCACCCTCATTTTACAGAGGAGGAAACTAAGACAGGGAGCAGTTAAGTAACTTGTCCAAAACCACACAGGGAGGACGTGTTAGAACCGGCATTTTGGTTTCGGAGTCTACACTCCGGCCTTCAATATTACCCACATTATATGTAAATATAATACGATGAAAATAGGGATCACTCTTTACTGAGCAGCTACGATGCATAAAGGATTGTCTTAAGCACTTTACATGCACACCCGATTACATTCTCATGAGACCTTTAACTCCTCAACGTTATTGTAGTCCCCTTCAGATGATACAAAATCTGAAAGCTGGCAGGGGAAGTAACCTCTCCGATAGAAGAGGGCCGGCAAGTGCAGAGGTGACCATCAACCCCAGGCAGCCTGACTCTGAGTCTCCAATCTCAACCACAAAGGCATACTGTTTTTCGGTGGTTTTGTACACACGTGCACATACCCCCTTCCAGGATGTGCCCACACGCACATGTGTACCGAGACACGCTCACCCAACACAGACTTGCATAAAGCATGGCCATCAAAAGCTGGCTGCGTTGTCACCCAGTGAGGGACCCAAACCCTCAGCCCAAAGACTCAAGATGTTCCCTTCAAAAAGCTGTTCCCAAGGCAGGAGGCAAGCGTGCATTGCGACCACGCCAGAAAAATGCTGGCGAGTCATGTGAGTCCCAGCTCCCTGGGTTTGGAGCATCTGGGAGAAGCTGGTGGGGGTGAGACTGTTTGCACTTAGGCCTGAAACTCCAGCTTCTTTCCCACAGTAAGTTCACAGCTGTAAATCCCACTTCCCCGGAGCTCCTGCTGGGGTTTGTGCACTCCCTTCTAGGCCTTCTCTGCCAGTCAATTTCCTTGCAAATTGAGCCTGATTCTAGCCAGGGGATGGGACCGGTTAGACCTGTTTGACAGTCTCCCAGCTGCAATGTGGGAGTCTGGACTTGTGGCTGAACCTAACCCTTCTGGGTGACTTCTAGGAGCATTTCCTGAGCTCCTGTCTCAAGCCGGGCCCTTTCAGAAAGACACTGCTGGGGAGAGATGGCTCAGATCCAGCCCTCTCTCCAGGACTTATATTGTGCAGAGAGATCCCCTCCCCTCCCACTGGCCCAACCACACTCCCCAGAAACCACAGCAGGCACCATTCACTGCCCCCACCACCCACCAGACATCACTGACAGATCCTCCTGAGTGGAAAGAAGTGGGTAAGATGCTCCCCATTTTGCCAGGAGGCCACTGAGGCTCAAAGAGGTGAAGTGACTTACCTAAGTCCCCACAGCCAGCAAGAGGAGGTCTACCTGACTCTACAAGCTGAATTCCTTCTAGGTCCCCACTCCAGCTTCAGTAAAGATGTCAGAAAAAATCCCAGCATTGTCTCTGACTAACTGTGTATCTTTGAACAAGTCGCTTAACCTCTGTATGGCTCAGGAGCAATTGAAAAAGGAGGTGATCTACAGAGGGGTGGGCTGCGAGTGACAGAGAACTTCATAGGGAATCACACACCTCCAAGGTGTGGAGGCTGGAGGACCCAGGGCCAGTTCTGGGGTCAGTCTGGCCTAGCACAGGATGCTAAGCAAAGAGTGGAGTAGCAAGCGCTCCCAGTGCTGGGCCCTGAAGGCCAAGCTAAAGAATTTGGAATTTGCCCACCGATGGCAAAGGGGAGCCATCAATGGTTTCTGAGTGGGTCTACTTGCCAACATCTCAGATGAGTTAATTTAAAAGCAGTGACACACACACACCACTGTATATAAAATAGATAACTAATAAGGACCTACTGTATAGCACAGGGAACTCAAAACTTTGTAATGACCTATATGGGAATAGAATCTAAAAGAGAATGGGTATATGTACATGTATAACAGGACTTCCCTGGTAGCTTAGCTGGTAAAGAATCTGCCTGCAATGCAGGAGACTCTCATTCAATTCCTGGGTCAGGAAGTTCCCCTGGAGAAGGGATAGGCTTCCCACTCCAGTCTTCTTGAGCTTCCCCAGTGGCTCAGATGGTAAAAAAAGAAACCACCCACAATGCAAGAGACCTGAGTTTGATGCCCTGGTCAAGAAGTTCCCCTGGAGAAGGAAATAGCAGCCCACTCCAGTATTCTTACCTGGAGAATCCCATGAACAGAGGAGCCTGGTGGGCTACAGTCTATGGGGTCAGACACAACTTACTGACTAAACCATCACCACCACTCACTCACCACAGCTAGAGAAAACCCACAAGCAGCAACAAAAACCTTGCACTGTCAAATAAATAAACGATTTAATTTTTAAATAAATAAAGGCAATTTTCCTCATCATTCATGGGGAAAAATATTTTTGTGACTAGGGATGGCTGACAAATGTTAACTAGACTTAACATTGGTGGTTTCACAATATACACAAAGGTCAAACCAAATGTCAAATCATCATGCTGTACACCTGAAAGTAATACAAAGTTAGATGTCAATTATATCTCAAAAAAAATTTTTTTAAAGCAATGTTCCCAGTGGAGCAACAAAGGGCTCAAGAGAGGAGGCAGGGTGGTCTGGGGTCAAGGACACTCTCAAGAGTCAAGTCTCCACTGGATAAAATCCCAAAAGCACTTCTCCATCAGTCCCCAATTCTACCTCACTTATCATCCAAAGCCCAACCTCAGAAGAGTAGAAGAGCTGAGAACAAAGGCTCTGGGTTTGGACTGCCTGGCTTTGAATCCCAGCATGTCTGCTTTCTCGCTGTGCAGCCTTGAGCAAGTTGATTAACCTCTCTGTGATTCCATTTCCTCACCCAGAAAATGGAGACATACTCTTCCCCTGTTTCATAAGTTTGCCGTGAGGGTTGCATGAGTGAACAGTTGTAAAACATTTAACAGTGCCAGGAGTATGGATAGTGTCTGTCAAATAAGGATCTTCAAGGCCACGGCCCCTGATCCATCAAAGATCAAAGCAGGATGACTCTGACCGGATGTGTTCCTGGTGATCCCATTCTGGGTCCTAATAATCACCAATCCCTTTGCTACCTACAAGCCATCCTTCTAATAATATGCCCTGGAAGAGTCCCAAGAACCAACTCTAGACCCACAGGTTCTATGGAATGAATTTATCACCTATGAACAATTTCACAAGTTTCAACCTCATGCTTCTGTTTTTCGAAAGCAGGACTCCTGGTCTCTGGTCACTCTTCTCTGTCATGCAAACAGAGAGAGGAAAGTGGGCCACCCCAGAGAACACAAGAGAGTCATTCTTTTTAGAGATCTCAAGCAAAAGAAAGGTCAAGATACATCATGCCTATAATCCAGTCAATGGATAACTTTTCCTACTATGTAAAAATATAAAAGCCAGAGAAAGGTCACTCTTTGTTGACCTTGAAGGAGACAGAAGCTGGATGGGCCAACAGGCAGGTAAATATGGATTCCTTTTAGAGGTCATCTGAATGCCAGGACAGACTCTTCTCAGGGGACTTTCCACTTCACTTCTAACCTCTGACCTTCCCCAAATTGCCTCAGAATCTGGGCTCAGCATCTTGGACTGCCAAAGCCACAGTCGAGATGGAACTGAAATCCAGAAACTTGCTCTCTTCTGGAACAAAGACAAACCAATGATTTGTTGATGTTGCCAATAAGACAGTGACATGATCAGAGGTGAGTTTTTGAAAGAGGGCTCTAGTAGTCTTGGAGGAGTAGGGTGGGAGCTGAAAGGGGAATTTATTTGAAGACTCTAGGAACTGATCAAAAAAGAAGCAAGGACATTCCAGGCTACAGTGTAGTATGGAAGAAGCCAGAAGGATGCCTCTGAGAGGGCATATAAATGCAGATTTGCCCCCCAAGAAATCAGCTTATTTCTCAAGAACTGAACCAACAAGGACTTGATGGAGTTCCCTTGGCTGCATGGTATTAATGGGCACCCTGAGACACTTTCTGTCCCAGCTCTGCTTGGAAACAAGAGGCCCCCGACTCTGTTTACCCAGCTGTGAGATGGGCTGAATGGCTATTCCCTTCCAGTGTGAGGCAGAGAGCCAAACATCCTTTGAAGAATGCAAAGTGGTAGGGAGCAGGGGCGGGAGGGCGGAGAGGCTGGTCACAGATGCTTGTAGATTTCCCAGCTCAGAAGAAATGTCCTCCAGTAACCGCGGCAGCCTCATCTCTGGTCTGCTTTTAGAGAGCTTCTTCCTGCATCAATGAAACAGAAAGCAGGGGCTTGGGGAAGGTTGGTTTTGACTGGAGGACACTGCATGCAATCCTTTCTGGATGTTTACCAAGTATGTTTACCAAGCAGCCTGCTCTCCAAAACCTAGCAATTGCTTAAAACAAGAGAGCTGTTGATTTGTGGTGTGTTTTCTTTTCTTTTTTTTTTTAAGTCATCACAAATGTTGGATCTAGAGACATTATTTCTTTTTAAAAATAACTTATCAAGGGGACAAAGTATTTAGGAGGCTTTCTTCTCAGCTCAGAAAGCAACGGGGAGGAAGAGCCTGCTTTTTTTTGTTTTTTTGTTTTGTTTTGTTTTTGTTTTTTCTGCATGAGATTAGAGTGAGGGACAGGATAAACTGGGGGAGGAAGGGCAGTCAGAAAGGGGTGGGAGACTAGCTACCTCGCTTCCCTCAGCATTGAACAAGAACCTTCTCTGATCCCCCACCCCACCTTTTTCTCTTCAAAGACCCACCAAGCACCTAGGGGGAAGCAAGGAGATTAAGCTCTGCTCTGGCTCCCTCCCCAACTCCTCCTCCTCCTCTGCTGTCCCACTCTGGGGCTCCCCCATCTGCCTCTCCCATCAGAGGTCAGACTTTCTCCTGACAAACACCAAAATGTGTCCCAAAGGGCACCAGTGATATACACAAGAATTTGGAGCATGATATACAAACAACCTTTAAAAAAATTTTTCAGTAGTATGTATTTTAACGAGTATCAAAAACTAAATACAAGATAGATATTTGATAGATGGATAGACAATTGATAGATGAATAGATACATATATTGGATGGATAGATAGATGCTTAATGAATGGATAAATAGATTAGATGGAAAGATAGATTAGGTAGGTGGATAGATAATTGATAGATGATAAATAATAAACAGAATAAATGGAAAGATAGATCATTGATAGATGATTAACAGATTAATAGATACATAGATTGGATGGATTTATAGATACTGAAAAATGAATAGATATATAGATTGGATGGATGAGTAAATAGACAGATTTGTTGTTGTTCAGTTGCTAAGTCATGTCTGACTCTTTGTGACCCCATGGACTACAGCATGCCAGGCTTCCTTGTCCTTCACCATCTCCCAGAGTTTGCTCAAACTCATGTCCATGGACCTGGTGATGCCACCCAACTATCATCAGATGCATGCCAAGTTACTTCAGTTGTGTCTGATTCTTTGAGACGCTATGGACTATTGCCCATCAGGCTCCTCTGCCAACGGGCTTTTTCAGGCAAGAATACTAGAGTGGGTTGCCATGCCCTCCTCCAGGGGATCGTCCCAACCCAGGGATCGAACCCGTGTCTCTAACATCTCCTGGATTGGCAGGTGGGTTCTTTACCACTAGTGTTACCAGGGATGCCCCAGATATAGATACATAATTGATAGATAGGTGTAGATAGATGACTGATGAAAGGATACATAAATTGAATAATGGAACGATAGATAATAGATAGACAGGTAGGTAGGTAGATGGAGATAAATATACATGGGACCTCAAACTTCTTCACAGCTGCCACCCCCTTTCTTCTTTAAACACATTTTACTCAACACACATTCATTCAACCCATTACTGGGTAATTGAGGTGCCACAGTGCCAGGTACCACTCATGGTGCTAAGGAACATCAGTGAACAAAACAGCCATCAGGCGGTGACCTCAAGGAGTTTACTTGCTGGCAGGAAGATGCAGAAAATAAGCAATAAATAAAGAGTTAATCCAGAGTCCTAAGATGATTAGTGCTATGGAGAGAAAGAAAAAAAAAGAAAAATGGTAAAGCAGAATAAGGCAGGTCAGGAATTTTCAGGGAGGCGGTAGAGAGCAAGTTATTAGATCAAGTAGAGAGGTTAGGATAGGCC
Source organism: Bubalus bubalis (assembly GCF_019923935.1). Classification (NCBI taxonomy): domain Eukaryota; kingdom Metazoa; phylum Chordata; class Mammalia; order Artiodactyla; family Bovidae; genus Bubalus; species Bubalus bubalis. The sequence continues at coordinate 14,321,267 of NC_059170.1, read as the reverse complement.
TGATCAAGGAGGTGAAATTGGAGCAAGGACTTGAAGAAGAGGGACTTTGCCACAGTTTTGTCTGGGGAAGAGTGTTTCAGGCAGAGGAAACAGCTCAAGCCAAAGCCCTAAGCTAGTAGGGTAACTAGCAGGTTTCAGAAACATCAGAAAGTCAGTGCGGCAGGACAGTGAGCAAGGTAAGAAAATAGAAGAGAAAATCAGCAGGGAGACAGAGATCCTGATCACTTATTTTAAAATTAAGACTAAAAGGGATTTAGACCTGGAATGTTCTTCCCATATCCATTTGACTTGGATAACTCCTATTCATGCTTCAGATCTTCACTCAAATATCACTTCCTCCAGGAAGCCCTTCCTGACCACTCTTTCCCAGTCTGTGTCAGCTTCTTTGTTATACATAGGCTTTCAGAGGGCTAGGTTTTGTTCCTCCATAGCAGTTATGTCTTTTTTAAATTATACTCTGGATAGTTAAGCATCTAACTGCATCTGTCTCTCTCCTTATTGTCCTTTAGTTGTTAAGTCATTTCTGACTCTTTTGTGACCCCATGGACTGTAGCCCACCAGACTTCTCTGTTCATGGAATTTCCTAGGCAAGAATACTGGAGAGGGTTGCCATTTCCTCCTCCTGTGGATCTTCCCCACCCAGGGATCTCCTGTATTGGCAAGCGGATTCTTTACCACTGAGGCACCTGGGAAGCCCTCTCACTCTCCTACTAGACTGTAAACCTCACTAAGATTTGTTTGGGATTATTTCCGGCCTTGCCCATTGTCGTGTGGTCTGGCAGAGGGAAGACACAATGCCTAGTCCAGTGCCTGGCATAGAGAAGACACACAACAAATATTTGCTCAATAGTTGAATGAAAGCTTTGAGGTGGCAGGACTGGAGGCAGAATACTCAGTGAACACAGGGTTAAGGCAGTATAGCTCAGTGCCATTCAGCAGGCTCCTGGGGCCCAAAATTTAGCCAACCCCAGAAGCTGGAGTCCCTGCTGCAGTGAACCTGGGTCAGCCCAGGACATCCAGCCCTCTTTAGCACCCAGCAGCTCTGCAAGGCCCTCTAGGATCACGTCTCTCTTCATTGGAGGATCTTAGGCTCAGATATTCACACACAGCCTCCCTGCACTTGCAGTAGCAGCAGTGTTCAAATGCTTCTTTTCGCTGCTCACAGAAGAATCCTCGGAGTGTTGGGACCGACCTTGGCACATCGGCTGGGATGCCTGGGGAGGCGGGGAGAGGCCCGTGTGCTCCAGCACGTATATGGCCGCCCTCATGGAGCAGGTCCAGGAGCACACAGCCCTGGATCTGACAAGTACCACGCAGCAGCTGCTTGATTTACAGAGGCTTGGAGGGAGAGGTTTCGTCTCCTGCTTTGAGAGCTTGAGTGCTTCGTATAAATATTTATGGGAGTCTGGGCCTCCATTAACCCCACCAGAGCCACATTTCACTTGTGACGTGGTGCTCGTATGTGAATGCATGTGAAGGCCACTGATCAGTACCCAACGTGTGCGTTTGTGGATGTGACCCATGCATATTTTGTGAGTGTATATACATATGCAATCAGTTGTGTTTCAATGCAAGTGTAAATCCATACAGACATGTGCATAATGGTGCACATTCCATGCACACTGCATAAGTGGGTGTGTATGGGCATTTGGACAGGCACACACATGGGCATGGAGACATACCTGTGGGTCTGTGTGAATGTACCTGCGTGTGCATACATGCAAGAGAATGTGTAGCAAATAATGCATTTAAATGTGTGTGCACCTATGTGCCTGCCTCAGTGTATGTAAGTGTGAATTACACACACGTTTCTGCGGGTGTCTGCATGAGACTGTAGGCACACCTCGGTGAGGGTCCAAAGCTCCCGTATCATACTGGAAACAGCTTTGGTTCATCTATGAGTAATTCCATCAAAACTGCCTCACCTAGAGGCTGCTTCCTCTAGAAACACTTGCCCTGATCATTATGAAATAATTTTTGGAAAGTTCCATTGAGAACGGATAAAAGGTGAGAGCACTCTGACTAATTACAAAAAGTACCAGTGTCCCAAGCCTAACAAATGCCCAGGTGGGCCTCCCCGCAACACATACACACACACATACACACACACACACCAAACACACAAGCACCATAACTTGCTGGCTCCTCCATGAAAGATTGAAATGGGCATCAGACCTGCAATGTCCCTCCCACCCTCTTGTGGCATTAGTCCTGCTGCATTTCCAAGGCCCCACTCCCCATCCCCGTGCCTGGGCAGGGAGCCCTGTGGCTGGAGAGCATTACGTATACCCCCAAGAAAGTGACTGCCCTCTACAAAGAGAATTAGAAAGGAAACTGTCCCCCACAAAGGCTATTTCCCACCAGTCCATACTTTTCCCTAAGCTCTACCCCCATTCCCCAGTGTTTCATATAATGCATAGTGGACTTATGGAGTTTGGTGGCAAAAAGACGAATTTTAGCATCAGATAGGTGGGGATTCAAGTCCTAGATCCTGCACTGGGTGACCCTGGGTAAGAGATGACTGCTCTGGGCCTATTTATCCATCCCTGACTGGTGTGGATATTAGCAGTCCACATTCAGAGAGTCAAGTGAAATGTCGTGATGGGATGTACCTCGTGAACTGGTCAGGCCTTATGTGTGCTACAATCGGCTTGCCCCTGGTCCCTGGAAAAGGACTAGTGTGCCAGGCTCAGATTCCCAGGACACAAAGGAAGGCAGATGCCAAGTCCTGCATCAGGAAGCCCTTTGCTGTCCCTGGACCAGACCAGGTCCATGCCCTCTCTGAGAAGAATAGAGATGCATGTAACCCCGGCAGGGTCAGAGCAGTGAACAAGACAGATCAGACGAAACTAGAGGACTTGCGAGTAACCTCAGGACAACCTTGGTTCCTGATTCCTGGTGGAGTCACAGGCCGGGCTCAATGTTCACCCACCCTCACCAGCTACAAAATGGACACCGTCTAGCTTCCCACCCTTGTCTAATTACTGTAGGAAATACAAGCCCCAATAAAGGGCCCCGAGCTCCAAAAAACGAAAATACAACAATATAAATACTGACTCTGTGGACTTCAGCTCTCTCTTCTCACTGCAACTGGCTTCTTCCAGAAAGTTGCAGGCCTCCTCCCCCTGCCCCTGTGGTGGCCCCTCCAGTCTAAAGGATATCATCCTTTATTTTTTTTTTTTTTTTGATACCAACAAAAAGGAATGTGTAATGAGTGGCTGCTATTTCACATGAAAGTAACTTCACAGACAAAGAATGCAGAGAGGCAGCTAAAACTGAGTCTGCTTTGGAACAAATCCTTATTAATAATGTAGCTGCTTTTCCAAATTGGAGTGGCAACTTCTCTCGTGTATTTAATTCCCTCCAAGTGAGAACAGTTAGCTCTGATTTTCTTATCTAAGTGCATCTTTTAAGATAATACATGGAGGACATGGGAAAAGGGTACAAGATATTAAGAACACATGGAAGGCACAGAAATGCATGTAGTACACGGTGAAGGCGTGCAGCGCAGAGACAATGGGGGCTCCTCCGGTGAAACGGGTGCTCTCCAGGGTCTGGGCACCTTGCTCCCAGGGGCAGGAAGTGGAGAAAGGGTGAAATTCCAACAGCAGTAGCATCTGCCTTCCCCAACAGGAGGCTAGTCCTCTGAGTCTGTAAGTACCAGCTGCTTGCGAGAACAGAACGCGGTACACCCTGAACGCAGGACTCTCCCTTCACTGCAAGCTGGCACATCTCCCCCAAGTATTGTGCTGGGCACAAACTCAGGAGCAGCTTTTCTACCCAGACTGAATTCTACCAGGAGAGCTGCCGCCTGCTGCAAAAAAACACTGTGATGGTTTTTTTTTTTTTTTTTTACACGATGCGCCATGTGAGGACTTTTATTTTGATGGGGGGAGGAGGAGCAGCACAAACCTCTAATCCTCCCTTCCTTACATAACAAATCCAAACACTGCTATCTCAGGGCTGAGAGGCCAGGCCAGCGGACAGCGGGCTGTAGAGGGAAGGGTTACGCAAGATGCCAGTTCTGGGTTTTCCTTTCCGAAAACAGAAGGGCTCAGAAGCGGGTTTTGCATCTGAAAGCCTGCAAGGGAACTAGTCAAATCTCTCAATCCAGCTGTTTTCTCGGGAGCCCAGAGAGAAAGAACTTGAGGAGTGGGCTTGAGTGGCTGAGGATTTTGCATGGTGTGGCAGAAGCCGCCTCTCTAGATCACAGAAAGAAAAAAAAAAAAGCAAAATGACCATGCTGGGGGACCTGGTTTGGTTCTTGGCAGCTCCCACTGGGAGGCCCCCTGGGTAGGGCACAGCCAGAGTGGGTGGGTGGGGGGCAGCTGGGCACCTCTGACAGGGAAGAGGGTTGTCCTGCCACAGAAATGCCCAGAGACCCTGGACTGACTGGAGGAAGCCTGGCTGTGCCGCAAAGAGGGGTCTGGGCTTAGGGTCCAACCCCAGCTCTCCAGGGACCCCTTTTCACGACCACCAGCGGGCACCTCGCTCTAGATCCATCCCCAGCCGCCAGCCCAGCCGCTGGGAAAGATAGGGAGGGGAAGGGCCGGGTAGCGGGATCAGGCAGGCGGGAGCCAGAGCAGCTGGCCAGCGCTCCAGGCGCTGCGCGGAGGCTTCAGGGACGCCAGGCTCTGGCCTCCACTCCTCCCCGCACTTACCGGGCACCTCGGAGCCCGCTGCTAACGCTCTTCTCTGCCAGGCTGCGCCAGGATAAAAGGCAGAGGGGGAAAGAAAGAAAAGGACGGGGGAGGGGAAACGGAGAAAGAAAGTTTTCTGAGATGATGATTTCCGCAGGAAGGGGTGAGGAAAGGAACATGGCAAAGAAAGTAAGGACGCAGGAGGCTGTCGGGGAGAGCCGGTGCGGGGAGGACTCCCGGAAACCGCCGGGCGCCTTCCCCGATCGGCCTCTAGGAAGGTGGCGGCGGCGGCCCGTACAACCAGCACAGTCTCCCTCGAACCCGCTAGATTCGGGGGTCGCAAGAGGGGACCCGCGCGAACGACGCGCCCGACCCGCCCGGGGCCTCCCCCAGCCCCGGGCGCGGGCTGCAGCGGAGCCACCGTCGCGAGGCCCGCGTGTCTGTCTCTGCGTCTGTCCCCAAGGGCAGGCGCCAGCTGTCTGCGTGGGACCCGTGCTGGCGTGGAGGACTGCCGGCGTGGGGAGGATTTTTTTTTTTTTTTTTCCTTCCCGGGCCTCGGAGGGTCGCGAGGAGCCCGCAGGCGGCGGGGAGTGGTGGGAACCGCAAGGAGCCTCCGGTCCGCAAAGCGCCGCCGGGGAGGGACGAGCCGAAGGACGTCGGGAACCGGTCGCTTTCCCAGAGCATCTGGGCGCCGGGTCTGCGTCGAGGCGGCGGGCCGGGACTTGCCTGCTGGACGAGCCCGCCCTGGAGCCTCCCGAGGTCCCGCGCTCCTCCCGCACGCTGCCCGCTCTGCCCGGCTTTCGCCTGCGTGCGCCCGGGCGGGTAGGTGCTCCAATGATGGGTGGCGCAGGGAGTTACAATGTCTGCGACGGCATCAGTGTGGATGCGAGATGGGGTGTCTGTGTATCTGTGCTTCAGTGCGTCACTAGGACTGTGTCGTGGGACTGTCAGCTTCTCAGAGACGCACTTGGCCACTCTACACCGGCCTGAGCCACCGCGTTGTTCTGGAGGCACTGTGGTGACATCGGTCGCTGGGTTGTGTCTGTGTCTGTGCTCTGGGGAAAGAAAACCGGTGCTTTGGAGTTTGCAACCCTCCCCAGCCTCCAAGGCTTTTCTGGCAGAGTCCAGGTGACTCTAGAGGTGGAGGGTGCCAGTTTGCTTGGGACCATTCCAAAGAGAGTCAAGTCTCCACCCCCACGGAGTCCTGAGGATCCCCCCTGGTCCCACAGGGACGCCTTTCCTGGTTTCTTCCAGAACTCCACCTGCCAGACCTAAAGGGACAAGTGGGTACGCTTGTCCAAGTGGGGCACACTCTTACTCTGTGTATGTGCACTTGTGCACACAGTTACCCAACTAATCATAGCCCCTTGCTCCTTCTGCTGAGCGCACGCGGGCAGTCACCCCACTGCCAGACTTCCATTCTCCCCTCAGCCAAAGCCTTCCCTGCCATGTACCTCTTTAGGTTGGTGAATGAACTGGGCCTTGGAATTTAACCCGAGCTAGGATCTTCGACTTCTCTCCTACTAAACAACACCACAGCACTGCTAAATGTAAATTACTGCTGGTATTTGCATCCTTACTGTAGGGATTTTTGCCCTTCTTATACCCTGGCCACCAATCCCAGGTCTCCAGGGACTGGGCCAAAATCTATTCCCTGGTAGTTTCACCCTCCCCTTTCCTCTCCTTGGCTCTTTCCAGCTCTAGTCCGTGGCTGGGGTTCTACTTTCTGGGATTCCTGTGTCTCCCCATTCAAGTACTAAAGCTCCACCTTAGGACCCGAGACTAGAAGGCTGAGTCTTCCGAATTGCAGATGCTGTGTCTAAGGAGATCAGAAATCCCTTGGAACCTGCTGTTGCCGAAGCAGCAAGAGAATTCTTCTGGAGGTGGTGGGAGGGCGGTGGTTCCTACCCAGAATTATAGATGGGGTTCTAAGATGGCTGAGAGGGGCTCGGGACAGCCTAGGCAGGTGACCTTGCCTTCTCTAAGAGTCTGGGTAAGGACAGGTTCTGGGACCACCTCCCAGTCAAGGACTTAGGGTCAGAGTTGCTGGCCTAGAATGATGCCCCAACCCCCTCCAACCCCTGGTTTAGGGAGTCATTGAAATCCTGTTTCGATCCTTCTGGGGGCTGACCACTCCAGGCCCAAGTGGCAGCAAACAGGTTTGCAGGGACAGGCTTCCTGTCTGAAGGGTCTTCCACCCCAAGACCTCATACTAGATTCCACTTGCTTCCACAGGCCTTGCGCGGAGAAGGGGCTGGGCCTCCACTCAGAGCAGGCATTCTAGAGCAATTCTGGTTGCCCCCAGCCGATGCACCAGGCTGGACACGGCAGGGCCGGCGAGCCTGATTGCCAGAAATACCCTGTTTCCCCATCAGGGTGACAACTCCCAGCTTCCTGGTTTTGGCCAACCTCAGAACCAGCAGGCTAGCAGGCCAATCCTGGTGCCCAAGCCTGACAGCTCCGCCAAAGTGGCATGTGCCCCCTCTCTGCTCACGAACACCGGCTCCTGACCGGTGTCTATACCTAGGGTGAGAAGCAGAAAACACATTTAAGGCTCAGGTACACACACACTCACACACTCAACAGAGAGGTCTGCCCAGACTTGGGCTGTTTCTCCACTGGCCAAGGAAGGGGTGAGAGTGCCCCTCAAATTGGATCAACTCTTGAAGAGGCAAGAGAAGAAAAGTCAGGCGAACGCAGAATCCTCTAAATAAACACCATTTCCATGGTTTTAATAAGCAAAATAGGAAACCATTTTAATAACCAAAAAACAGAAACCAGTCTGAATAAAACTACAATAGACTAGGTTTTAATATTTTCATATCATAAGCAGGGTTTGAAATTGATCCCTTATTGTACATGAAATAAAAACAATTTCTGTTGTGGCAAATTTGATTTCAACACAGTTGAATCTGTAAAAACCGAAGCTCGTTTCCAATGCAGGACAAATATCCACAATATTTAAAACTGCAAGCACCATGCGGTTCATACAATCTTGTTATTACTGTTAATTTATCAACTAATACAAACTCAAAAATGCATCCGGCCAGCAGCGCCAGCAATTTCAAATGAGAACTAAAAAATACGCTTTCATTTTGGTATTTTTGTCAGTGCAACTTAAATCCTCTTACTGACCTGCAGGGGAGAAAAAAAGTAATAGTAAAGAAAAACACCCAGATCTTCCCTATAACTACTATACAACTGAAGGGGTGGGGGAGGGGGTAACACCACCAATAACTCGCCCGCCATCTCCAAAGCAGGGAAAGAAAACACACGTAACATATAGATCTAAAGAACGCACTTGAAAGTTGCAAAATGTCTTGCCAATGTTGGGGTTTCTGGTACTTTCTGAGTGTGGCAGTAGGTTCAACATAAGTTGGGCTGTCCGGGCTGGTGAAGCCGATAGCCCTAGGAGCTCTTTGGCCCCAGCAATGAGTGCCGGCCTGGAGGGTTTCGTGGGGACCCTGGGAGTGATTCTGGTTGCACTAAAAAGCAAACAAGACCTGCTTTCCTTCCTTTTCTTGTTAGGGGTGTCAATTGAGCCCTAAGACCAGCTGACAGGAGGGCACTCCTGTGCCTCCCGAGTGTAAAACTCTGCACACACTGGTACTCAGTAACTGCCCTGCCCTGGCACTCAGGAACTGGGACCCCAGTCCTCTTTCTCCCATCAAAAACAAAATTGAAAACAAACTCGGAGAAAGAGAGGACCAAAGGGGGTGGGGGAGGGGGAGAAAACATGCAACTTCCAAGGGTGCCCCAAGACAAAGTTGTTTTCTGAAGCAAATACCCAGAACTTTTTTTTTACTTACAAAAGAAAAAAAATGCCATAATAAACCCAAACAAAGACACTCCACTTGCTGCCACGTCCTCTAAGCGGTTTGGCGGGGCGGGTATTTACAAGCCGACAGCCGATAGACTGCAACCGGACAAGCGGCCGCCCGCCGGAGTTTCCGAACTGCGATCCTTCTCACCCAAAGAAAACAAGGGGGTTATGATCCATGATCAACAACATGCTAAAGTTAAACAAGAAAAATGGTACAAAATAGAAATTATTACCATACATGTCCAGCATGCAGGATTAATATTTTTAATGCAGATTTTCGTATTTTTTTTCTATATAATCGAGCAGGCAATAAAATTGATGAGATTTGCGCGCAGAACGTCCTAACTGAGGCCCGCGTCTCGGGGCTGAAAGCCAGTGTTCTCCGGACCCTGAACAGAGAGGTCCGCCTCTGTCCTTCCTTCGCTCAGCCTCGCCTCGCGCCTGCCGGAACGGGCCGCCAGGGTCCCTTCTCCTTTCCTCTCCTCGCTGCTCTGTTGCTGGGCTGGATTACGCTCCGGACTGCGAGGCAGCTGCCCCGGCTTAACGCGCAAAAGTTCAGGAAGCCAGGAGTCTCCAGACGGCCTTGGCGACTCCTCGCGACTATGCCTTGCCGCCCTCCAGCCTGGAGAAAAGTTGCTCTGGGACTTCCCACCCCCTTGCCTCTCTCTGGCTCTGATCGAGTCTAGGAGGCGGCGCTGGCGCGCGCCGCGCTCGATTTGGCCAAGGTCCCCTGCCTGCCCGCGCGCCCTCCCGTCGCCCGCGTCCCGCGCGCCCTTCCTCCCTCCAGTCGAACAGGTCAAGGCTAGGGCCGTGGCAGGGACAGGGTCCGGGGGAGTCCGGGGCTAGGGATACGGGACGGGGGAGTCCGGGCCAGGGCAAGGGCGGGGGCCGGGAGCGGCCACGACTCACAGAAAGAACTCGGGAGAGGAGGGGCTGTCGCTGGTGGAGCCCGCCTCCCTGAAGCCGGAGTTGGCGAGTTTCTCGCACTTGACCTTGTAGGCGTCTCTTTCGCGGGCCAGCCGGGACACCTCCTGCTTAAGCTGCTCCACCTGCTGAATGAGCTGCGTCTTCTCATTCTCCAGGTGGTGTTTCTGCTGGACGCGTTTATACCTGCACGACTGGGCGTAGCCCCGGTTCTTCAGGGTCCGCCGCTTCTGCTTCAGGCGGATCACCTCGTCCTTGGTGAAGCCCCGCAGGTGGCGGTTCAGCTCGCGCACGGACATGGACACGAGCTGGTCGTCGGAGAAGCGGTCCTCCACGCTGCCGCTACCACCAGCCGCCGTCGCCGCGGCCGCCGCGTGCGGGCCAGGCCCAGGGTGGCTAGTGGGCAGCTGCTGCGCGGGACTGGCCGCGCTGGACGGCGGCGGCGACGCTTGGTGGTGGTGGTGATGGTGCGGGTGCGCGTGCGGGCCCAGCTCTTCGTGAGCCACTCCGGGGCCGGGGTACGCGTGGTGCGGATGTGGGTGGTGGTGGTGATGGTGATGGTGCGCGCCGCGGAAGCCGTCGAAGCTCTGCAACGGCTGGGGCACTGGGTGCGAGCCTATGAGCGCCTCCACCGCGTCCTCGGGCGTCAGGTTGAGCGCCTCGGGGTTCATCTGCTGGTAGTTGCTCGCCATCCAGTACAGGTCCTCAAGGTGAGTCTTCTGTTCGGTGGGGCTGAAGCTGGGCGACGAGGGCACCGAGCTGCACGGCGTGCTGAGCGGTGTGGACGACACCGAGCCGGCTGGCTGCAGGCGCGTGCAGGGCCGGCCCGGGCGCTCCGCGCGCCCCAGCGGCTCCTTCTTTACGTCGAACTTGAGCAGGTCGAAGTCGTTGACGTACTCCATGGCCAGCGGGCTGGTGGGCAGCTCGGGCCCCATGCTCAGCTCCGCGGCCATCGCTGACGCGAGGCGCAGCCGCCGCCGCCGCCCGGGAAACTTTGCTGCCGGCCGGGACGCGCCGAGCCGGGAGCTGGGGCGAAGAGCGGCGAGCCCGGGAGGCGAGGAGCCGAGGGCGCAGCGGGCCGGGGCCGCCGGCCAAGCCTTTGTCTGGGGACGCGGCGGCGCGCCGGAGAATCCCGAGCCTGCCTGCGCCGCCCCAGAGCTCGGGGCTGTGGCCGCGCCGGGGCCGGGCAGGGCCGGGAGTGAGTGGAGAAGCGAGCGGGGCGCGCGGCCGGGCGGAGGGGAGGCGCCGGGCAAGCGCCCGCGGCTCGCTCTCTAGCTCTCTTGCTCTTGGGCTCTCTGGATCGCAGCCGCTCGCAGCCCGGCGGTGCAGCTGTGCGGGATCCGGCGCCGCTGCTGCCTTTTATCGCCTCCCTGATGTCACCGGGGCGCGGGGGCCCGGGCAGCCCGGCGCCTTGGCCAATGGCTGCACGGGCCCCGCGGCCGGGCGGCGCAGGGCGGGGCGCGCCTGACAGCTCCTCCGCCCCCCGAGTCAGCTGACTGGCAGCGCGAGCAGTCGGAGAGCCGCCGAGGCCTGGCGGAGGGCTGAAGCCGAGAGGGACCGCCGGCCCGGGCCCAGCCCCCACCCCACCCTCTCGGTGTCCCGGCCCCCGCCCGCTCGCCTTCGGTGCGCGCCCCCTCCCTGCCCCAGGCCGGGCCGCTGCCTCCACCCCTTCCTTCGCGCGCTCTCCTCCCTCTTTACCCTTGGTTCCCTCAACCCGTGTCCCCCAAGCCCCAGAAGCTCAGAATGAGCGCCAGGACAACACCTCTCGAGTCCATTGTTCCCAAGCGTCCCCTGCTCGGTAGGAGATGCTCCGTGTGCCGAGCGGCCGCGTGTGTGCAGTGCGTGGCTGTGTTTCTGCAGGTCTGCGCATATTTGTGTGTTGGGGTGGCGGGGTTGGGACTCCAAGAGTTGTGTTCAAATCCAACTCAGTCTCAGGGGACCCTCCTCGAGGCCAAGCGGGAGCCGTCCCCCTCCTGGCTGGTGCGGTGGCCGAATCCTGAGATCGGCCTCGGTTCCCCGCACACCCCACCCACAAATGCACGAGATGAAGGGAGCCGGGGAAGAACTGGTCCAAAGGTTCCGAAGCCCTTTCCCCAGCCAAACGCGGAGAATCCACTGAGTTCTCCATGCTGGGCACTGAGGCCAGTGCAGGACGGTGCTCCGGGTGGCTCCCGGCTGCTGGGAAACCGGCCCTGTTTTTGTTTGAACGTTTTGTAACGATTAAGCAGATCCCGGCGTCAGCCGGAGAAGGAGAGGCTCAAACAGGCATAAAGTGCGACTCCAAGTGGCCACTGTGCGCAAAGACGCGCCGAATCGCGGGGCCCGCAGCGGGAAGGCTCGACTGACCACTCGGACCCAGCTGGGTCTTCCCAACCGGCCCAACCCAAGGCGGCCCGGAACGTAATCTGTGTGTGCGCCGGAGCCCAAGACAGTTTCTTCTAGAGCCACACACAGGTCCTCAGTTCGGTCCTCGGACTCAGCCCCGAGTTCCGCACTGATCTCCCCCCATGAAACTCGCGCTCCGGCTCCGGGGGTCAGGGGTCGGAGGAGCAGGGAGGGATGCCTGGAGGCGGCTCCTTGCACGGGAAGGTTCTAGGCCGAATTAGACGGATGGCCGAAAGCGGAAACGCCACTGCGAGGGGCCCCAGGGTTGTCCGATGAGAAACCAACCCCGAGCGCAGACGGAGACCCCTGAGCGCACCGCACTGAAGCATCTATACAGTACCTGGGCGCACCTTCTCTATCGGGTACAGGGTGGCCCGAAATATGAGCTCTGGAGACCCCGTCCCGGTCGCAGAAGCCGGATAAATCGCGAATTCGCTGTAACCGGAGACACGACCCGCCTCCGGCGTCGCCTTCTGCTCTTCGGCTTTGCGCGAGCGCAGCAAAAGGCAGGAGAAACGCGCACTGGGTGAGTGTGTCCCTGCCGCCGCCTATGCAGGATCCCCGTTCCCCCCACCCCACCCCGCCGCAAGACCGACGCCAGGATCGGGTGTGCACGCTCATGCGGCGACGGCCAGATGTGGTTTTTTAAGTGTGAGAAGGTAAAATATTTGCCTCCAGTCAATTTTGAAAACTCTGTTCTCTTGAGCCCCCGGTAAGACTGGAGTGAGGTGTGACCCTGGGCCGCCTATTTTTAATAAAATTAATATATTTGAACTAAGACTGGGACTGAAAGGTTTGGATCAGCAGCTGTAATGCTGGAAGAGCCGGTCTTCAGTCCTCTACGCGAAGCTTGCTCTCCGCAGAAACGATTAGGCTGTTTCCCAGGAGAGTCCGGGCCAAGCCGCCGCCCCGCCCCTGCTCGAAGGTGGGCGCTCCGGACACGCACCCTGCGGGTCCCTGCCTCGTTCTCCTGCAGCCAGAGCGCACTCAGATCGCGACTCCGCAGGGGGACTGTTCGAGGCTACACTGGGTCGGCCTTCTCGGATCTATGCAGACTATGGCTCAGGCTCCTGGCGGCCAGAGCCGGACACACGCAGTGGACTCTCCCGGTGCCACTGATCCTATCCGTCAGCTCCCTCCTTCGCGCGCGCACTCTGGCCTTCTTCGAGAGCACTGAGGCTGCCCGGCCGGTCTGGGCCCTCCTGGTGGACCCTCGGGTCTGTCTGACCCTTACTGTCGAGGACCCAACCTGAGTATCAGGAGTGTGCCACGTCGAGGCCCGAGGATTCCTTCCCCCGCAGCCCTCTGGGTTCTAGCCTCCTGCTCGCTTACAGTCATCCCGCCGCGCTCTCCACGAGTCTAGAATTCGGGCTTGGTCCAGGCGGTAGCGTTCTTCTTTGTCCCTGAGCCTCTGTCTCCCGTTTCGGTCCCTCCCTTCCCCTGGGCTCTGGCTTAGCTGTCTCTGTACAGTTTAAGATCCACCTTCCCCAATACCCAGTCCCTCCTCTATCCACCCTGCACCCAACCACCTCCACCAAAAACTTGGAAACTGGATAAAAGTGAAGCAGACCGTCGTGTTACTCCGGAGTGAAAGCCAATGCAGAGCAACCGACCTCACGGGGCAGCCCGGCCTCCCCACCCTGGCTCCTGCTGCACTCTGTCGCGGGGTCGCGGTGCCCCAAATCACAGTGGCGTCTTTCCCCTGCCAGCCAACGCGGGTGCCCCTCCTCCGAACCCGGCGCGCGGGAGGTGGGGGGTGGGGTTGTAGGGATCAGCGCGCGGGGATCCTCATCAAGGCGTACCTGGAGGCTACACCCCATCTCTGAAAGATGAGTGGGATAGGGAGTGGGGGAAAGAAAGGAATAAAATAGAAGGGCTGGTGGGACTAGTGGAGAGTCCAGAGGAGACGTGAAGGGAAGGAGGCCAGGAGACACAGAAGCAGTGCGCCCGCCGAGCCCAAGCCTCTTTTGAAGGAAAGCCAAGCAGGACTGGTGGCGGCCAGAGACCTCTTCTGAACAGTTTGCTGTCTCTAACCCCGCAAACTCTAATTTTGAAGTTTTCACCCCCTTCTCCCTACCCACCCCAGGTGGGGTCAGGAGCGATGCGTTCTGAGCGCACCACCTTGGGATTCTTCAGGTTACAGATGGTGATCAAGGAGGCTGTGCGCGTCCGAGCCACAGCGGAGCCTCCGGGCATCGGAGTGGGGATGGGCGAAAAAGTTATTCCTTAAGGGAACTGCATGTCCACCGCCTTCTGCCGGGTCCCAGGTTCTCGGCGCGGCTCCCTCCGCCCCTCCCCAACCCACCCGCTAACCCAAGAGTGGCCCGCGCGCTCTCCAGTGCGCCTCCAACCCAGCGCGGCACTCCCCGAAGCCGCGTTCAGCCCCAACGTGCACCGTACACTGGTTTCCAGAGGGCTGCAGGTGTTTGGTGTGGGAGTGGGCGTCTCTGTGCGTGCCTGGGTGCAGTGGGAGGCGGTGCGGGAGGGGTGTGTGTGTGTGTGTGTGTGTATTGGGTAGGGAAGCCCGGCACAGGGAATGCTTGAATCACGGAATCGGCAACTCCGCGCCTCGATGCCAAGTAGGTTGCAAGATTGTACTATCCCGGTCGCCAATCGGAAGCCAGTGTTCCCAAGGTGCGTTGTGCCCGGGAGGTACCTGAGTCAGGGGACCACCCCCCGCCCAGGCCTCTGCCTTCTGCGTTTGCATCTCCCAGATATCGGATCACCTGTCTCTTCCAAGGAGCCCTGAAATCTCCCCTACATTTTTCGTTTTTCGAGGCCCGTTGGGAAGAGGAGATTCCTTCGCTCGCACTCCCTCTGAGTTTCCCCAGGTCTTTGGCTTCCAAGAAGAGGTAGCAGATAATTCTCCCTTCCTCTTCCTCTTTCCCAAAGGCAGCTGTCATTTCCACTGTTCCCTGCTGCACACAGTGGCCATTGAATTCCAACCCAATGCTTCCGAAAAGGCATTCTTGGGTTTCTGGGTCTTGGTGGCCTTATGCATCCAAAGGACTTGGTGGATTCCAATAAGAAGCCAGAGTTACCCCAACTCTGCAGAGCCTTTTCCTAGCTTCCTTCCCTAGGGACAGGAACTCCCCCACTCACCCACGACCCAGATCATGCTGGGAATGGAAATTTATCATTTAAACTGTTTTACCTGCTTCTTTTTACTTCATTTTAATGTGAATTCTAGAAGATTTTAAATTACATCTGTGGCTTATATTCTCTTCTTGTTGGACAGCACTGTGTTAGACAACCACTGGGCAATATGGCTTCCAGTGTTCAGTGATGTCTGACTCTTTGCAGGTCCTTGGACTGTAGCCCACCAGGCTCCTCTGTCCATAGGATTTTTCAGGCAAGAATATTGGAGTGGGTTGCTATTTTCTCCTCCAGGGGATCTTCCCAACCCAGGGATCAAACCCACGTCCCCTGTGTCTCCTGCATTGCAGGTAGATTTTTTTACCCACTGAGCCATCAGGGAAGCCCCGCTAGCTTCCAATATAGATGGGATATTTAATAATAATATCCACACCCATCTGTACAGAGATTCTGAAAGCCTTTATCCTTCACTTTTTCCTTCAGTCCTCACATCTCTATAAGGTAGGGACTATGATTATCCTTGTTTTACAGAGATAGGTAGGTAAATACAGATGTATAGCAGGGTCCAAAGAGTTTTATCAACTTCAGTCCCCACAACTGCCCTTGGAGATGGGGAGGATTATCACCACTCTACACAAGGAAGGAGGCTCAGAGAGGTAAGTGGTTTCTTTAGCAACACAGTGGTGACCAGCTGGAGCTTCAGGCTCTGAGTCCAGTACCCCGAACACTATGAAGCCCGTGGTCTTGACCTCGACTGGGTGGCAACCCGGGGACCCAGTGTCAGCAGAGTTCTTCAGCTTCTCTCTGGGTCAGGATTTCCAGCTTTCCAGAGACCTGGTGGTTCCTTTCAGGCCACGGCTGAGCCTCTAGACCTTGCCAAGTCTCTGCAGAGAGCTCAGTTATCCAGACAGTGATGAACATGTCCGTCCTCTGGCCAATGGCAAACATCCTTGAACTCACTCTTGCTCTCTTTCCTCTTCCCTGAGGGATGGGGCTGGATAGAAACCAAAACTTAGAAACTGGGGCAGGATACAAACCAAAGGGGAGAGAGTTTGCAGAGTCTTCTCCAAGCTCCTGTCCTTTGGTAAAGGACAGCCTGACCTCTAATCATGGCCTTGATCCCTCATCCTACCTCTGTCCTGTGTTGTACCATCAGCCTGTTTGACCGTCAGCCCCCATCCATCCATCCCTATGGTGGTGGCAGAATGGGGGGAGATGGCTCGAAGTTCACTGTCACTCAAGGCCAGTGAGGAGGACCAGGAGGCCTCCTCCCTGCCCACTCCCTCCCCAAGACCCGAAAGGACAGCATTAGAGATTCTAGAGCCTCATCATTGCTCTCCAGAGCTGGGTCTTTCATCCCTTACTTCCCAACCATCACTTAAGACCTCAGTTTCTCTGTCCAATGCCTTCACCCTCATCCAAGCTTTTGCTTAGATAACTACAGAGGTCTTGGCTCAGACTTTCATTTTCTCCACAGTGTAGTAGAACCAGTTTTCATGTGAATCTGATTATTCTAACTTCACCCCTCCCCTGGGTTTAATTACAGATTCCTTCGACACTTGGACAAAGAACTAAACTCCTTAGCATGGGCTTCAAGCCCTGAATGATTTATCTGCTCTTGCCAACTTCTCCCACCTCATCCCTCACTGGACCTGTCCCCCCCCCACTGCCCCACAAATGCTCTAAGTACACTTCTGTAAGCCCTGCCATAGCCCAAGCTCTGTCTTCCACCAGGCGTTTGCACTTGCCATTCCCTTGCCAAAAATGAGCTAGTCCCTTGGTTCTGAAGGCCTTAGACGAGGTAGTCTGTTGTGGCTCTTAACCTTAGAGGGATTTGCAATGCAGCTGGGAATGGTGGTGGAGAGACAAGTCCAGGAGTCAGAGCAAGGTTGTGGTCACTCTGAGGGAAATAGACACACTAGAGTCACATGGCAGGGCCCCCCTCAATTCCTTCCCTCTCCTAGCTGAATCGGGGTTGACCTCACGACCTGGTTGTCAGGTTTGAGCTAGGCCTTAGGAGATAATACCAGGAAGGTCAAGGAGAGGCTTCGGTCAACTCAACCCAATGTCTTGCACTTGAGAAAACATGTTGCAAACCCAGATTCCTGACTACAGCCCGGCTTTATGGGTCTACGTGAAACCCAGGCATTTGCATTTTCATAAGTTCCCTAGGTGATTCTGATGTTTGGGGTCCAAGAAACACATTTTGAGAAATTGTGTAGAACTGGACAATGAGATCCTAGAGAAAAATGCTGTGATGGAGCTATCTCTATGTCTCATACCAGGAGGGACAGGATTACAGTTGTGGAAGAAAGGAAAAAAGGAAAGAAAGAAGGAAGAGAGAGAGACAGAAAGAAAGAGAGAGAAAAAGGAAGGAAGGAAGAATGAGGGAAGGGGGGAGGGATGGAAGGAAGAAGGAGGGAATTAACAAGTAGACAAACACAGATGCTTCCTTGCAATATGATATCTCAGAACCCTCGGGCTTTTCCTGAATGCCCTTCTCCTCTCCCATAGTTAACAATCATTCCTAAACCAATCCTTACCCTTCCTCTTTAGAGCAAGGACCAAGTCAGGAGTGACAGTGGTTGTTCCATCTCTTTCTTCCCTTTCTTCTTTCAAAAATGAATTATACAAAATATACAAGCCTACTTTCTCATTGTAAAAAATGCAACAATGTAGTTTTAACATCTATGTCTAGAGCTACCACTCACTTTTTATTTTTACTCAGCAACTTCTTTGTCAATACATTGAGATCTACTTCTTTCTTTTTAACTAATGCACAACAATTTGTCCAATGGATGCTCTGTAGTTTTTTATCCAGTCTTATATTTATGGACATTTAAGCTCTTTCCCATCTTTCACAGTTGCAAACAATGCTGCAACAAATTGCTTTTACATGCTCCTCTTTGCATGTGTGCAAGTGTTTCTCTGCAATAGATAGTAAGGAATGAAATTGCTGGATGGAAAGAAAGATGACCACATTTGTAATGTTAACATGCAAATTAGCCTCTAAGAAGATTGGCCCTTTGGAATTTTCCACCAGAAATATATGAACGTAACCTGTTTCCCCACAGCCACACCACCAATGGGTTTTATCACAGTTTCTCATTTTTTGTCTCAGTTCTGCTTATGTCCATTCTGTGACTAGTACTGCGAGATGAGGCAAAGGAATGGGCATGGCTTTTTTCTTCCCCTCCAGGGAGCTGCAAACCCTGCCATTGCAGATGGAAAAGTGTGGTGACGATGCATCTATAATGCAGGCAGATCCTCAACAAATGAGCGCTTGGAGGGTATTAGGGGAAGGGTTGGCTGGTAAGGTTGCACTTAACTAAGGCTTTGAAGGCTGAGCAGAAATGTATCATAGATATACAGGGAGATCCAGGGGTAGGCCTAGCCCAAACAAAGACATTGAACAGAGGTACCATCTCAGGCATTTGGTGGGCCATTTCAGAGAGGCTATTTCAGGAGCCAACACTTGAAAGGCCTTGAGTGCCATGCCAGAGTCAGACTCCAGTCATAGCTAGAAGAACATCCAAATGGGGAGGCTTTTTTTTTTTTCATTTGTTTCACTGTTGGACACATCATAGGCACTCAGTAAATATCTGTAGAAATTAAAAGGAGCATCCCAAAGGTTTAAACAACATGCTCGATTTCTTATTTATCTCTCATGGAGACAAGGTGCTCTCCGTGCCCAGGACTGGGAGTCTGGCTCCATTCTAGACGCTGGAGAAACGGCACGGACAAGCCCGGCTCTGGGATCCCCTCCCTCGGTCTCAGCCCCCCATCCCAGCCCCATGCCAGGTCCCTTTCACCTCTGCCCATTAGAGATTGCTTTTGGTTTCTGTGTTGACAACCCTGTTTCTGTGTTTGGAGCGACTGTTCAGTGCCATTTCCTGATTTAATAACAGAGGCAGCACGGAGCAAGGATGCACAGTTAGCAGTTTTTGCTCCAAGTATTTTTCAAGTTCCCTTTTGATGTAAGGGTTCGGTTTGCAGCTTCCTTGATCTTGCTGAGCAGGGAGGGAGAGATGGCGGCTGAGGCTGGGAGCCTGAGGTGGGAGGAGAGGAGGGGACCCAAAGAAGATTCATCCTGTCCAGCTGAGCTGAGAGACACCAAGCTCCTTTAGTTCCTTTCTAGAAAGGGGAATGGCCGAGGGCTCAGCAGAGACAGAGGGATGGGTTAAAGGCTCTGCTGGCAAGGCTGCTGTCACCTTTCTGTGTGGCTGTCCTGGGCTTCCCCAGTGGCTCAGAGGTAAAGAATCTGCCTTCAATTCAGGAGACCAGGGGTCGATCCCTGGGTTGGGAAGATACCCTGGAGAACGGAATGGCAACCCACTCCAGTATTCTTGCCTGGAGAATCCCATGAACAGAGGAGACTGGCAGGCTACAGTCCATGGGATCACAAAGAGTCGGACACGACGGAGGGACTAATACACACACACACACACACACACACACACACACACACACACAAGGGCTTCTCTGGTGGCTCAGTGGTAAAGAATCCACCTGCCAATGCAGGAGACGTGGGTTCAATCCCTGGGTCTGGAAGATGCCCTGGGAAAGAAAATGGCAACCCACTCCAGTATTCTTGCCTGGGAAATCCCATAGACAGAGGAGCCTTGTGGGCTACAGTCCATGGGATCACAAAGAGTCGGACACAACTTAGCGACTAAACAACAAATGCATACATGCTTTGTCGCAAAAACAAAGGATAAAAAAGCTTAAATAAGCGAGTGTGATGGGATTCAAAGTACCTGAAAATGAAAATAACATTGGTTCAAAGAAAAATTTAGGCTAGATAGAGCTCCCATAGAAACTCAGGTTATTTTAACTGAGCATCTACCATGCACAAGGCCTTCTGCAGGACTAAGTCGGGGGACAGACGAGAACTCATCTTCTGGTGAAAACATTTTTTTTCACTACGCTATGGTCGATGCAGTGATGGAAGCATGGACTGTGCACACACATATACACATACACACATTCACACATACATACACACGCACACACACAGGCTTGAAAGCAAGACATGGAGAGAGACTGGAGTCCCTGAAGGCCTTGACCCCCCACCTATAGGCACCGCTGTGACCTGTTGTTGGGTCTCCTATTTATCTCCATTGCACCCACTTCTGGGAGGGACATGTCCCCTGACCCTCTGGGTCCTTGGGGACAGGGACAACTGTTGGATTAGACACACAAGAGGTTTACTGGGGACACACCTGTGAAGGATGAAGGAGCAGGAGGAGGCAGGGGGAGCTTCCGACAGAGGCAGACCTGACACCTAGGAGAGGGGAGGGGCGAGGAGGGAGGGCAGGAGAGGGGAGGAGTGCAGACCACAGCCCTATTCTAGAAAAGGTTCAACCAGGCAGGTGGGCGTTCCTGGGACAGCGCCTCACATCTTGTAGGAAAGGGCCAGCCTCGGCATCACCCCTGTGCTCCATCACTGGCTGAGAGCAATGGAGAGGAAATGTAACCTCAGCTTGAGCACACTGGGGGAGCCGGAGGGGCAGAGGCTGGGGCTGTCAGTCACCCCTGCTCCCTGCAGCAATCTCTCCCGAAGGAGGCTTAAGGAGAGCATTTCTATGGCCAACACATCGTCCTTCTCCCTCCCAATCAGGGCAAGACCTCCCCAGGGCAGGAAACTAACAGCAGCAAGCATCTTACTCTTTTCTACCTGTGAGGGGCCACACCACATCTAGCCTGCATCATCTCAGTAATTCAAGGTAAACTTATGGGATAGTAACTTTTATCACCCCCACTCCAGTATTCTTGGGCTTTCCTGGTGGCTCAGCTGGTAAAGAATCAGCCTGCAATGCGGGAGACCTGAGTTCAATCCCTGGGCTGGGAAGATCCCCTGGAGAAGGGAACAGCTACCCACTCCAGTATTCTGGCCTGGAGAGAATTCCATGGATTGTGCAGCCGATGGGGTCACAAAGAGTCAGACACGACTGAGCGACTTTTACTTTCCATCCATTTTATAGACCATGAGACTGAAGCTCAAGTAAACAATATCACTTGCCAGAGGCTATAGCTAGCAAGGGACAGGAAGAAGATTCAAAGTCTATTTGACTAACCACTGCGCTAGGCTGCTTTGGCCAGGGGGAGACTTGGAAAGGGTAAACGGGAAGCCCATATCTCTCTTTCTGCTGATCCTTGAGCTGTGTTAACTGCACCAGCCCCCAAGAAAGCCCCTCAGGTCTCATCAGGGACAATACCAGCCCATTCCATGTTGGTGCTGGGGTACCAACATCCTGCCAATCAGCTCCAAACAGAAAACCCAGAATGCTCACCTGAAGTAGGCACTCTCCAGCAGCTGCATATGTCTTTTTTTCCAGCATCACCTCCTCCAGGAAGTCCCCCAACTGGTCCATTATTCTACAGTACCTTTTATTGACCTCCACCCTTGCATTTATCACACTGTGTCCAAAGTTCCTGTTTTATCTGTTTTACCCATCTAAACCGGGCTTGCCCAGGGCCCGAACCAGGTCTAAGTCATATTGGGGTCCCTCACAACCAGAACATGGGGACCAAGAACTGGACAGGTGATAACACATAGAAAGGATGCTCTGATACATGAAGACTGGTCCAGGGCATCAAGAAGACTGTCTTGGAGGATATGGGCCCCTTTTCCTGAGACCCATAGCTTTAGCCTTGAGGGGTACAGTCTGCAGTCCCCAGCTTGGCCACCAGGGGCCTCATCAACCCTCATGTCAGCTCCCAGCTTCTCTGCAGTAAATCCATCCCTCCCACCGAGGCCCAATCATCTCTGAGGGCCCAGGCTCTGGCCCTCCAAGACCTCAGCATCTGCTCAGCCGCCAGTAGCCCAGTGGGTAGCCCCAGCCAAGGAGGAGAGTTATTTTTATTTATTTCTTCTTAATCATGAACTTAATTTAGCTGCTAATCAGGTTACCATGGTGACTTGCACTAGATTTATAGCAGTTTCCTCAAGCGCCTTTTTTGCACTCTTTGGGTAAATGAATAAAATTTGGGTGATGAGCAAAGCGCATAAATATTGGGTGTCCTAGAAAAAGGTCAGATGCTCCCGTTTTGTATTTGCCTGTCACCTGGCTTGGCATATGTAAGAAAGATCCAGGACTCTGGGTGGTCCCCAGGTTTCTCTCTTCTGCCTTCCCTTGGAGGCCATCAGTGGATCTCTGTGGCCAACCAGGTAAAGTCTGAGCTTTTTGCCTCACTTTCAAGGTCTACCCTTCCAGCCCCACTGCCCTAAAGCTCTCCCTTCCTCTCCCCTGTGCAGCTCTCTACTGGCTTGCGCCTCTGTGCCCTTGCCTGTGCTGTGTTCAGGCTGCTTTCAGAGACATCTCTTCTGTCTTGGGAGTGATGGTGGCCTGGCTCACCTTGGGATCACAGCCTGGTATTTGAGGACACCTTTGAACCCTCTTATTGGTTTCAATACCACCCTGGCAAGGGTGCAGATTATCATGCTGGCCAGTCAGGAGTGCAAGACAGGGAGACAGCAGGGAAAGGAAATGAGGAGCTGGCATTTTGACAGTTTTCTGTATTTTGCAGTCTGGAAGGCTCATCTAGTGTTCCATCCCAGTGGTTGGGGTGGGGAGTGGAGGGGACATAGTTCATCTCCCCTCATCCCACGGGCTCAGAGGCACTCCCACCTTGGGTCAACCAGAAGTCCCCTCCCCACCCACAGGTGCCCAAAAGGGACACTGTCTCCAGGCTGGAGGCCACAATTTCCAGGTTTCCCCTGAGGATCTCCAGGATGGCTGCCAGTCAGTCCTGGGATCAGCCATAGTCCATTACTGAGCAAGTGCCCAGGGCTCAAGGCAGCAGGGGAGCGACCAACACTGGCGCCAGAAGCACCTTTCACCATTGTCTTGGCCTTCGTTATCAGCCCAACAGGAGACCACTCTGGGGACCTCCTCTTAGGTTGCAGGAGGAACAGATCCAGCCTGTGCTGCAGCCCAAGCTATAGGCAAGGCTGTGTGAGCTCCTTGGGTTACCACCCCTGTCTGAGCCTCTCTTCCGTTATCTGGAAGATAGGGTTGCAGTCATGGCGGATGTGCTGGCATCACTTCCAGCCCTCCGTGAACTTTGAGCCAGGAGGACCAGGTTCAAACCCTGTCTCAGCGCTTTTATTTGCTTTGGCTTCATGATGGAGGTCAAGGGAGAGGAAAGGTTGGTTCTCAGAATGCTTTGGGGAGGACAAGGTTAGCAGGCCTAGACTTCTACAATAGTGACCGAGAAGGGAAGGTCTGTGATGTGCCAGGAAAGTGTTAAATGGCTACAGTGACTTTGGCAGGGGTGTTTGTCCATTTTCCCAGAGGAGTTCTGCCCCACATGAACACGACTCGTGGGTGTGGAGGTGGGGAGTAAAACGAGCCCCTCTGCATGGGCATGGATGGTCCAGACACAGTGGCCCAAGGCTGGAGAGAGTCTGAGGTTCTAATCCAAGCTCAGGGGCAAACTTGCTGTGTGATCTTAGGCAAGCCATTTAACCTCTCTGGGCTTCCGGAAAATTTTTCTGGGAAAGTCAAATCTCATTTGAATGACAGCGGCTCCTTATACCTCTGATCCCTCTCTAAGGGGTGGCTTTGTCAAGCTGGTTCTGACCCACCTGAAAGCAGTGAAGGACAGAAATAATAAATTTGTGTAACTCAAAGAGCAACCCGCCTTTGGCCGTGGAAGGCTGCCTTACTCCACCCCTGCATACCTCACAGCGTAGAAACTAACAGCTGTCCATTCCCTGCAATGGCTCAACAAGCACCCAGCGTGGAAACCCAGGCTCTGAAGCCTGACCGCCTGGGTTCAAATCCCAGCTCTGCCACTTATGAGCTGTGTTGTCCTTGGGCAAGCAAGTTACCTAAACACTCTGTGATTCCTCTCCCCCATACGTATAACAGAACTCATAGAATAGAATTGTTGGGAAGATTAAGCAGGTTAATCCACAGTTAGCACCTAATACTGTGTGTGGACATGATCTACCAGACATTCCCCCATCTGTTAGTTCTCAAAGCTATTCTTAGGCCCATTTTACAGTCAAGGAAACTGAGACGCAGAGAAATTAAACCTCTTCTCTGGGCTGGCTGCTCTAAAACAGTGCCTATGTCATCAGACCTTGCTGCTCCCACACCTGCTCGATAGGATCAATGTTCTCTACTGACTTGTTTTGCAAAACAAGTTCTCATGCCACGGAAATAGAGATGGGAGTAGGGAGTTCATTAAGAACAGCAGGGCGAGCCACTGATCAATTGTAACATCCTTAAAGGAGAACGAGTAGACATTAGGATCTGATACAACAGAGGTTGCACAACACCATCCACAAAGACTTCTGGCCAAAAATCAAATGTGACTGATCCGGCCTCTGAATCTGAGTTTCCAGGAAACACGGGGGACAGAGGAACACGTTAGATCATACCACCAGGAGGCAATCAGCCAGAACATGAAACATTCTGCAGGATAAATGACCCAGGCTCATCAAAAAACAAATGGCATTTTAAAAAAAAGAAATAAATGACATTTTTTAATGTGGGGAGAAGAGGGAAAATGTTATCAATGAAAAGCAACTTAAGAGATGTATCCACCAAAAGCAAGGTTTGTAAGGCTGAATTTGAACAATCTAAATGTAAAATAGAGATTTTTGAGACAGCTGGGAACATCTGAACATCATACAAATACTAGATATTAAAGGAGATGGGTGTTTTAGAAAATCTTTCCGTTAGATGTGATCATAGTATTATGGCTATTTCTTTAAATCATGTCTATTAGCAATGTGCCCTAAAATATTTATGCATAAAATGAGATGATGACTGGATTTATTTTAAGTATTCCAGTGACGGGTGGGATAAGGAGCACAGGAAGGTTTATTATAATTCTCTCTACTTTTGTGTCTGTTTGGGAATTTTCATAATGAAATATTTAAAAGAAAAAGAAGAGCAGAGGATGAAGACAGATCACCACACAGGAAGAAATGCACATACAGTTATCGGAAACATGGGTTTTAAGTAAGGCTTAAATACGAGAGGGACAGGAGAGACTCCTCAGCCACTTGGACTTCAAGGAAGTGGCATGTCTCTTAAATGAGCCTTTGTATGCGGCCCTGGAATTCATTCATTCATTCACTCACTCATTCATTCATTCATCGATTCATTAATTCACTGTCTAATTCTGCCTCCATCTATCCATCCATCCATCTATTTATTCATTCATTTCTTCAGTCAACACCCCTATTTGTCAAGAGTCTATAATGTGTCAGACACTGAAATCAACATTGAAACAAAGGTGGTCATTTGACAGTGGGAAGCAAGGAAGGGATTCAACTTGTTAAATCTGCCATCACACAAATATATCCATATATATATATATCACAAACCATGGAAAGTCTGAGGAACAAAGTGTGCTTTCAGGGAGTTTAACACTGGGGGGACATGACGGTCTGGGGTGAGGGAGAGTCAGGGAAGGAGCTTCTATAACATTTCAGCTGAGACTTGAAGACTGAGAGGGAATGGCCATGTGAAGAGTGTGGGCAGGGGAAGGATGTTCAGGCCAAGAGAAAAGCAAGAGCAAATGTCCTGGGGTAGGAGGGATGGTCAGGCATGTGAGGGTGGCTGGAACTGAAGGCCAGAACAAGGAGATTAGACCAGAGGAGAGCCTGGAGCCTGGGAATGCCTGGGGTATTCACTGCTGCTCTTGAACCAGGAGAAATTTCTCCCCCAGAAACAGAACGAGTCCTGTAGAGACATAGGCCTTGAGCTATGAGACAAAGCCTCCTGCAAGTTATCGAGACGAGCTTTGGGAAAGTTCGTGTAACTGTCATCCAGCAAAAAATGCTCTGCTTACTTCAGGAATGCTAGTCTAGAAGCGGGGTGGTAAGGAAGGGAGGGAGCCTGCCCTGGGGCGGAGAAGAGGCCTCTACAAAGGGAATGTTGGAATCGCTGAGTAAGTAAGACTCCCAATTAGAGATTTAAAAACCAGCGGTGAAGAGGTGGCCACGCCTCCCTCCAGCCCCTCCTCAGCCACCCCACCAGGGGAAGGAAGTCCCAGCCAAGGCAACCGTGGGGACAGTTGTCTGGTGATTTATGGTCCTGAGACAAAGGCTCCCAAGGAAAGGCTCTATGAACCTCAGACATGTTGTTGGAACAATTAGAGCCCATCCATCTATTGAGTCAGCACAGTATCGAAAAACGGGCCTGGGGCAGGGTTGGCATGGGCTGAGTGCCAGCTCTTCACCCAGAACTTTCAACATAGTGAACCAGCACAAAAGCCTAGGAGCTGAGAGATAAGAGTCCCACTTTTCAGATGAGGAAAATGATGCTGGGAAAGATGACTTGCTCAAGGCCACCAGCTAGGAGACCCAAATTCAGACCCCTGGAGTCCCATGGAAGCCCACACTCCTTTTTGTCATATCTTACTGCCTCCCTGGGCAGATTCTGCAGCTGCCTAGGGTGGCTGCTCCCTTGGAGCCTACAGGGCTTTTTTCCAGTTTTCCAAAATTGGGCTGCTATTACTCAGGCAGGAGGTTTTGGCGCCCAGCTCCCAATTCACCCTAAGAAAAAAAAAAAAAAAAAAACACCAAGCTGAGCTATTCAAAGCCAACAGCAGCCTTCTGTCCTGCAGAAGCAGTGTTCTTTTGGAGCTCTGACTCTACAAGGTCCTGGGAGTGACAGTCCCCTGCCTCCAAACCATCTGTAGTGCTCTGGTCCATTGCGGGAGATATGAGTCCTGCA
Source organism: Bubalus bubalis (assembly GCF_019923935.1). NCBI lineage: Eukaryota > Metazoa > Chordata > Mammalia > Artiodactyla > Bovidae > Bubalus > Bubalus bubalis. The sequence continues at coordinate 14,294,700 of NC_059170.1, read as the reverse complement.
GTCACCCCCTGCAGGGCACAAGCACAGCCCTGTGAGCTGACTGCAGCACCTTTGCTTCGGGAGCGCTGTATCTGATCCACAATATGATCCCAGCACAACACGATCTGACCCAGAGGAAGCCCACAACAAACATTCACTTCATCGAAGAATGGACCTTTGGCCCTGGAGACATTGCAACAAACCCAAAACCTGAGAAAGGAAAAAAAAAAAAAATAGGGCTTATGAAAATGACGAAGAGATGGGGGAAATGCTTATGGTAAAATGTTCGTTATAAAAAGCAGAATGCAAAGCCATATAAACTTTTGAAAAAGCCCACATAAATCCAGTATGATTCTACTCATGTAAAATAACACACATGTTATTTTTGCACCTAGCAAAAACCCTGGATGAAAATGCAAACCAAAATATTAATAGTCATACCACTGCGCATCTGGTTCAGGCTTGGTTCTATTTGCTTTTAATTTTTTTTTCCTACGTGTATTAAAGGAACACGGGCAATTCTCCAAACAATAAGAAAAAGCCGTAACTAATTTTTTTTTTTTTTTTTTTTTTTTAGTACTGTAGTTTTAAATGATAAAGTTTAGGGCACTGGCTGCCTCTCTGAACCCAGAGTCAGCAGCTGCGTGCTGGACAGGCTTTAATATCCTGGGAGCTCAAGAAAGAGTTCCCCCTTGTACCGGCAGGACCCAAGCCATGGGACCAGAAGCTCAGGGTTCCCTCCCCAGGGCCTCGGGATGGAGGTTGTAGATGCCAGGTCTCACAGCCATCTGCCAAACCTCACCACAACCAAGTACATTTCCATGACTCCTTTCCCCACAAGCAAGTCAGTAAATCAAAGCACACAAGGTGGGCCCTTTCTGGTAAAACACAAAAAAACTTAATCTTTGGTCCAGAAGCAGTAGATTGCGGCGGCAACTCAGCAGCCAAAACCATTAATCTTTGCCGCGTTCCCCAACTGGCCCGAGTAGTAAAGAAGATAATACCCCAGCAGAATCAGTGACCCACTACAAATTGGTCCTGAAAGGTCCACCAGCATAAATAGACTTTTGCTGATCCAACACTTGTTAGGAACCCCAACAAAGAGACTATTGGCTCATCTGATGAGCCGCTAGCAATGGGCCCTTGTAATGGCTGGTGATGGATGACCACCCTCCCTTCGAGGGGAAGATGCAGCTCCTGGTATGGGGCCCTTTCTCATCTTAAATTTGTCCTCAATAAATCACAGGTGCAGAGGAGCCGGCATCACTTTCATTACACCTACATGCTCCAGTATCAATCACGCCACCATGGCGGCCTGTCTGGGAGCAGTTCATTTCAAGTGAGTTTTTCTGTCCTGATTCTGTTCCCATCTCGATGCATGCATGCCTCCATGGGCGGGAGAAAGCAGCTTCTCTCTGAAGGCCTCTGCTACTGTGGCCTCAACATCTGCTTCCTCTTTCTCCAGTAACTTCTCCAGATGAGAGCCATTCTGAGCTCTGCCCTTAGTGGCCGTGCAAAGACATAGAAAGAATTGGCTTCAGATAACGGCTCAGACGTGTGCAAATTTGGAGCAAGTCATCTCACTTGGCTAAGGCTCAGTTTCTTTGTCTGGAAAATGGGGCAAATAGCACTTGTCTGCCAAGATTGAACACAGCGATGTGTGTCAAGAACCTAGCAGAGTGCTGGGTCCAGGGTGATGTTAGTCTCAGCCCACACACGTTCCTGAGTTGGATGCTGGCCAGAGAGAAAACATCATAGGGATGACTGATCTTGCTTTCCTTTGGCCCTAGACCCATGAGAAAATAGAGACCCCACTGCTTCTCTTCCTTGTTCCCACCTGCCTGGACTGCTCCTGGTGCCAGCAAAGGTGTGTCAGTTACAGCTCAGAATTTATGAAGATGCTGCCACAGCTCGTTTTGTGTCTTGTTCCTTTCATTGTAGGCAGTTAAAATACACTTAAAACTAAGGACACCAGAGAGCTCTCAGACCTCTTCTTAATGCACATAATCAAATACTGTAATGTCATTAAATGCATGTATAAGGCTCATCATAAAAGCCGTGAACTTCTGTTTTAAAGAATCATAAAGGAGAATAAATGGTTTCTTTTTAGGCAGATCCTGCGCCTATCCGCCTATGGCCACCAGAGTCAGGACTGACACAGCCTCCAAGACAGCCAGCAGCCTCCTCTGAAGGGCAGGGCACAGCACAGCCCAGGAGCCTCTGCTGTGAGTGGAGCACTCAAGGCCCAGGGCGGTCCTGGAAATCATTAACCACAGGAGCCGATCTTCTAGCAGAAGGGAGGGGAGTGCAAGACCCTGCTGCTGGGCCAGTCAGAGATGTTAAAACAAGCTTTTCAAAAAGATACTTCCATTCACTCTAAACGCACAAGAGAGATGGAGTGACAGAGCCATTTATTTGCAGAAGAGCTGGGTAGGGATGGAAAGCAGAGGCAGAGAGGAGAAGAAGGAAGAGAGAAAAAAGGAGAGATGGGAGAGGGAGAGGTAAAGCGGAGAGAGAAAAGGTTCAGAAAGCATGTAGGGAGAGAAAGAGATAGAGAAGGATATGGGGCTTTATGCAAGCACATCGTAGTTCATCAGCACCGCACCTTGGCTCAGAGTCTGGAGGAAGATTCAGCTGAGCCATGTGTATATGCGGTACTTCTCAGAGACTAGAATAGAATACAATAGCCATGCCGATGCTGATGATACTGATCATACCAGTGCTGGTGATGCCGTTGAGCATTTCCTGTGTCTTGCCTTTGGTTTATGTTCTTTACAAACACAGCCTCGTTTAATTATTCTAACAACCCTATAAGGTAGCTTCTATATACCATCAGTTCTAAGATAGACGCTTTCTTTCCCCTGTTTTAGCATCTATGAGATTGAGATGCTTCTTACAATCACTGTCAGCCTGGCAGCAGTCATGATGTCACTGTTGTATCTGGGAACACACATCAAAACTTCCGGTATAGGTTTCTGTGGTTTAAAATCCCACAGAAAATAGACGAGTGGTTTCTAAAGAAATGCTACCAGTGATGTTTGTGATGTTACAGAAGATGCTAGTGTGTAGAAAAACATGGACCACAATGATTCTGAGTCAATTTTTAGAATATGAAGAAGCTTTAGGAATACCTTAAACAAACTTTTTCATTTGTATTTTCCTTTTTATGTATGTACAATGGCCTTACAAAAATCTTTGTCTAAATAAACCAAGAGCTTTTTCCCTAAGTACAAAATTACAATTCTAAGTGATAAGAGAGTTATTATATTATAGTTTAATTAGCAACAATTCTGTTTTTCCAGGCATGACATAAAGCAATAGTGCAACATACTGACTACTTGGACTAAGAGACATACAGTATCATCCCATCTTACAGATGAGCAAACTGAGGTGCAGGCACCTTTATGACTTGCTCAAAGCCACATAGACAGTCAAAACCCCAGATTGTCTTGATTCCAGAGCTTGTGTTGTCAGCCACGATTGCTACACATCTCAACCATTTCCAGAGCCAGACCAACACAGGTTCAAATTCCAGCTCTGTCACTTACTGGCTTCGTGACCCAGGAGAACGATTTCATACAGAGATGATGATGAAACCTGCTTCTCCTAGTTGTAGGGGGAAAATTTCTTTAGATGAAAAGCATAGTACTTGGCCCCAAGAATTGGGGATTGAATGAGGTTCTCCATTCAAGTCCATGGGAAACCCAGAGGCATCCCCTTCAATTCTGCAGCAGCTGACAAAAGGCATGGGCTGCACCAGAAGCCCAGATCTAGGACTGGGATGGTGGGCACCAATAAAGATGCTTTTAGCTGCATCCTGAGACAAGTCAGTCTATGTACACATCTAAGACCTGTTAGATGCTCAGTCTGTCCTTCCTACTTACAAACCAAGAACCACATCAGTAATGTATTCAGTCAGTTCAGTTCAGTTCAGTAGCTCAGTCATGTCTGATTCTTTGCAACCCCATGAATCGCAGCACACCAGGCCTCCCTGTCCATCACCAACACCCAGAGTTCACCCAAACTCATGTCCATCAAGTCGGTGATGCCATCCAGCCATCTCATCCTCTGTCATCCCCTTCTCCTCCTGCCCCCAATCCCTCCCAGCATCAGGGTCTTTTCCAATGAGTCAACTCTTTGCATGAGGTGGCCAAAGTACTAGAGTTTCAGCTTCAGCATCAGTCCTTCCAATGTACACCCAGGACTGATCTCCTTTAGAATGGACTGGTTGGATCTCCTTGCAGTCCAAGGGACTCTCAAGAGTCTTCTCCAACACCACAGTTCAAAAGCATCAATTCTTTGGTGCTCAGCTTTCTTCACAGTCCAACTCTCACATCCATACATGATCACTGGAAAAACCATAGTAATGTATTACTATCCTTATTACTGTTTACATTTACTGAGAACAGTGCCAGCACTGGTCTAACACTTTTACACATATTTTTATCTTCACAGTAACCCCATGAGTGGGTATGTTATCAATGATGGGAGATTCAGAGAGCTGAAGAACACACACAGGGTTGCTTTCAGCTGTCTCAGGTCTCTGCAGGGAGCAACACACCCAGTGTCTTAGGTTAACTTCGTGCCAGGACTCAGAAGTTCATTAGGTCTGCAATTTAAGTGAAGAAGTTGATTTTTTTTAAAGCAATCACTGGTGTCCCCATACCTGAAGACAAGTAAAACATGTTTAATTTAGAAAACTTGGAAAATACTTTATAACAAAAAGATATGACCATATAAAATCCCATTACAAAGAGAACACTCCCTGAATCATGTATTTTTACATGACTGATACTATACCTTCAATTTATGCCCTCCTTTTTTTTTTCACTCTGCATAAGCATCTCCCCATATTCTTAGAAATTCTTTCACAACATCATTTTTGTTGCTTCCAATATTTTATTGAATGAATGGACCATTATCTACTTACCCCTCATGTGGGAGAGTTAGCCAGTTTTCAACACTCTAGTGGAGACTTATGTGTCTAAAACTTTGCTTACATTTTAATTTCCTTGGGATATTTTACTTACAATGGCTTTGCAGGGTCAGATGACTTTTAAATTTTTGAGATTTTTTTTAATAGAAATTGTCAAATTACAGTTCATATTTTAAAATGACTGTTTCAACTCATCCTTGCCAGCATTGAATATTAACATTTTAAAATTCTCTGTTAATCTGATAAATAAAATTTTTATTTTTTTAAATTACCATATTGTGTTTACTGGTAAACATAAACTTTTTTTTTCAACTTTTTTACATGATTATATCTGTGAATTTATGGGATTATAGAAGAGCAGTTAAGAGCCCATGCTAGATCAAGCTGCCTGCTCTTGAATTCTGGATGCCTACCATAATCTGTATGATTTGGGGCTGACTAACTTTTCAAACTTTTATTGTTCTTTTTTTTAAGTCTTTATTGAATTTGTTACAGCATTGTTTCTGCTTTATGGTTTTTGTTCTTTGGGCCACCAGGCATGTGGGATCTTAGTTTCCTGACCAGAGATCAAACCCACACCCTCTGCAATAGAAGGTGAAATCTTAACCACTGGACCACCAGAGAAGTCCCTGTTCTCCATTTTTCAATTGGGATGAAGACAATAACACCTACTTCATGGGGTCTTTATAAACAATGAATGAGAGATCCTGTGTAAATTACACCTGGTAGATGTTCATTAAATAAAAGCTACTTGAGTTTTTCTTTTGTAAACTCTTTCTCATACACTTTCATTTTTCTCCCAGCATCTTTTCAATTTGAAAGAGCTCTTTTTATATGAAAGACATGTAAAATTGTCATATTTATTGTGGCTATTTTTTAATTGGCTCTTAAAGGTATATCCTTGCTGATGTTCTCTGAAATGATCTTAGTGCCACCCATATCTAGTAAAACAGCAGGGAGAAGGTATTTCTATTAAAAGGTTTAGAAATAAGAACGGAGATTGATTTCCAGTGATGTATCTCAGAATACATAGCTCCAGTTCTCAATGCTGCATTTTCAATAGATGAGGTAGGAATAGAGGAGGTTTATGGCACCCACAAGACAGAGCCAGAGCCGAATGCCCAGAGAATGTTGCCACAGCTGTGACGTGTTGATACCTAAACACAGCACCTCCTTCATGTCGAGGAAGGAAACCATGGAGCTTTCTGGAGCTCAGCCATTCTTAGCTCTGAAGCTGTCCTCATGTCCACAAGAATATTTTGGTTAAACAAAACAAATTAAAAAAGATACCCCTCCTACTCCAGAATTTTTCTGTCAATGAGGATTCAGAAGAGCAAGAAGCCTCTGTTTTCATTTTTTATGTCTATTAAAAATAAACATGCTGAGAAGCTGTCTCTTCGTCTCTTTATCAAGCCCCAAACGATGTGTAGCCCTTGTCAACTCAGCGTTGACAAAAGCAGCCAACACGATTTATAAGGCATCAGGAGCAAACTTAGTTAAAGGCCAGTTTCCCCTCTGCTGATTAAAACGGGTTTTAGCCCAGTGATGAGCAGCCAGTCCCTGGACTCAGCTACGGTGGGCAAGCAGGCAAGATGCTGTCTCCAGCCCACCTGTGTGGGCCCAGCTCATGGGCTACCTGGTAACGTCGGCTGCCAGGAGAGCTGAGAAGCCACCTCCTCACCAGTTGGCACAAACCAGACACGTTTCATGCTGAGTCAATTTCATCGATACTTTGCTTGCTCTGGAAACTCGGGGCATTTAGAGACAGCAACGCCATGATACACAGCACAGCAGCTTTAAATTCTAATGAGCTTCTCTGTGCTAATTAGTGACTTTGCTAACGGGAAGCTTTCTTTGTTAGAAAACACACCCTTGCTTTGGAGTGACGCAAAATGCCAGCTTTTCCTTTCCCAGACGTTATCTCCCTTCACCTTTTATTACTAAACCAGAAAGGGAAGTACTTTGGGCCTCTCGGCCCTGTTGAAACTAACAGATTTTTTTTTTTTTTTAATTTATGTGATTGTACCTTGTAAAAACTAGAAAGTGCAAAAGATCAATTCCTCCTAAATCCCATCTGTCATCCTTCCTGGCAGAAAATGGTCCGGGGAGTTCAGGACAGTATGCACATCACCCAGCCACTTCTGGAAGAGATATATCAGTTGCTCCCCCATCCCACCCCTCCCATCTCACGGTGAGATTTGGTAATTTGCAAATGGAGCAGCCAGTCTTACTTTCCAAGGAGCAAGCAGGGTCTCCTCTTCTCCTCACTAGGAGAATGCGACCCAATCATTTGTCTCGGGACGCGCGGACTCTAGAGCACTTGAGAATTCTTAGCCATAAAGCTGATTACTAACACAGGGATGGTTGGAAAGAAAAATCTTTTTAATCTGAGAAGGAGGGGAGGGGAGGGCGAAGGAAAGGAGGAAAAGACAAAGCGTCCGCTAGCGTGGTTATCAGCCCAAATCGGAGCTTTTTATGTATCACAATTAGAACTTGGACGTGTGAGTGGAATTTTTCTCCCTCTCACTTTTCTGCCTTGTTTCCGTCGCCCTCCGTCTGGGTTTCTCTGTCGCTGTCTCCATCTCTGCTCTTCTGTCCTTCCTGAGTACTTGATGTAGATACCCTGCCTGGAAATAATTGCTCTCAAACCCCTGAGTCCCACTTAAAAGTCTCTGGGTCTGATCGAGATAAACCCCATCAGGCTTTTGTTTCCACTCAGAGTGCCCCATCGTTTATTAGAAGAATTAAAGTATCAATTTCTGTTTAAACATTAACAGGGTGATGCCAAATATTAGTCAGTTCCTAATAATTTTGAGGGATTAAAAAGATAATAAAAGTAATAGTCCATTACATTACCTACTTCAGCAAGATTGTAATGAACGTAATAAATTCTGGATCAGGGTTATAACAACTTCCATCCATTTAAAATGAATTTGTAGGGTTACTTTCATTAACTATGTATATGGGGAAAATGATCTGACATATTACTTTAAAAGAGCTGTAAAACCGATTAGGAGAAAATATGCTTTTCAGACAGGGATGCGGGCCACCGGGGACCACTGCATCCATGGGAAGAAGGCATTCAGCTGCCTAGACAGCCTGATTTTTGTCCTCTGCACTACTTCCTACTCCAAAGAAATGATGAAAAAAATCAGTGTTCATCAGAATGAACAAGGGTGAAGTAATCCTATTTTTTTTTTTCATTTCTCTCTCTCTCTCTTTTTTTTTTTCTTTTCTCCTCCCCAGGTATATTCTCGCTAATGAACCAGGGCTTGCTCTGGGAAGTTCTCCACAAGGAAATAAAACCAAAGCCGGCAGTGAAGCCTGGCTTTGGGGCCCCCAGGGGAAAGCTGCCGCATTAAAGGGGCCCATGCCCTCATCGCTGGAGGAGACAAGGGAGAGAGCACTTGGCTGCACCACAGAAATTACTGCTGCACCTCCAATGCCCGCTTCATTTATCAATTTCATAGCAGAAAAACCCATATGACTGCCTTGTTCGCTCGCTTGCTAAATCTAGTCGCAGAAAGCTCCCCACCGCCAGTCAAGTGTGTTACACACGGGCCTGGATAAAGTAACTTGAAATACCACTAATGATTTATACTTAATTGAACCTCTAAGTGATTACAGTGGCAGGAATGAATGGCACACACCAGCCCCATTCCCTCGCCCACTCAGCATCTCTGGACAGTGGCTGGGAGGTGGCGGGGGGCTTCACCCGGGACATCAGGGAGGACCACTGGCCAGCTCCAGCCTTTCTCCTGAATCGCATCCCCCAGCCGCTCCTCTGGGTCCCAGCTAAATTGCTCTTGCTTGCAGTAAATGACTCCATAAGCACCGTATCAGACCATTGATCCTTTTTATTAGATTACCCAATTGTAAGGTTAATGCATTTGCATTTGGCAAACGGAGTTGGCCAGCCTGAATCCCCACAAGGGGACTGGTGTTTCAATGGACACACAAGGAGAGCAGCTCTGTCAACAGATTGATCTGTTGGTAGCAGTTAGCAGATGTTAAGGCCCTTCCTAAGAGCACCCCCAGCCAAAAGAAAGTACCAGAAGAATACACGTCCAGGGCTGCTGCATCTATCTTGGCAGAAGCCCCCCTCACAGCCAGGAGGCCAGCCCCGTTGCCCATTCTGGGGACTCGTATTTCTGGAAGAAGGAAGAGTCCTGCGAAAGTTTCCTATCACCTCTGACAGGGACAGAGGTGGGCAGTTCACCTGGGACCCAGAATCTGGCCACTCCCTCTACAGAAAGGAGAGCCACAACTCAAAGCAGTGACAAGGAAACAGGCTTCAGGGGCCAAAAATTCTTCTTTTGTGAACACAATGGAGTCAGACAGGAGCAGCTGTTTCTACCTGGGTTTCTATACCCAACGTGAATTATTTTTGGTTTTTCTAAATATATTGACCGTTACCCTTGAAGTAGTCCACCCCTATAAGGGTTTGCCAATCAGTGAATTTGCAAGTTGGAAAAACCTACTTTGTTGATCTAACACGAGCTCTACATTTGTGTATGCTCAGTTGCTAACTCATATCCAAACCTTTGCGATCCTATGGACTGTAGCCGTCCAGTCTCCTCTGTCCTTAGGATTTTCCAGGCAAGAATACTTGCCTGGAGTGGGTTGCCATTTCCTTCTCCAGGGGCTTTTCCTGACCCAAGGATCGAGCTCATGTCTCTTGCGTCTCCTGAATTGGCAGGCAGGTTCTTTACCACTAGTACCACCATAGCTATGAATTTGGGGAGATTAAAAGTAATCCAGAGAAATCACCCCGGAAAGCCACATTCTTTTACAGATGGAAAAACAGAGACCCAGAGAGAGAGTGAAACTGACCTGAGGTTCCCCAAGAAGTTCATGGAAAAATCTCCCCAGTCTTCTGCCTTCCAGATCAGCCTCTGGTAAGAGGTGGCTTTGAGGCTGTGATAGTAAAGAAATAGTCTTTTTATACAAATGTCTTAAGACATCAGCCATATCTCATATTCAGCTGTATAAACTAGGTCTTTGTCTGAACTGTTCTGTGGAGGAAGATTCACCGTAAGTACTACTGCTTACAATATGGATTTGTTCAGCATCTTGCCTCCAAGGACAAGGAAGCTGGTTTCATCATTGCAAATCAGCTTGCTTTTTCTGCCGTTCACATTCCAAAGGCAGCAGAGAGGATGAAGAGCAGACCATCACCAGAAGTCAGGAATCAGAGGTTCACTTCCCAGCTCAGCCACTTAGGGGCTATGTTATCGGTCTGAGCCATGATGTCCTCGTTTGCAATAATCCTTCCCTTGCCAATTGTTTGGAGATGAAATGGGATAATATGTTTAAAAATGACCAACACGAATGTGGTCTTAATCCATGTCAGGCTCCTTATCCATAAGCTCCCTCCCTCTGAGTTTCATAGGAAAATGGTAATCTCCTAAGCCTTACAGGCATAACTGATCAATGACAAGTAGCTAGGGACAGCTCACACCAGCAAAGGAAACAGCTTACCCACCTGGTTCTCTCCTGCTTTGTAAGACAGATCCATATCCCTTGCCCAGACTCTCACCTCTCTCCTCTGCCAGAAGCTGGAAGTCCAGCCTTATACGAACCACCACTCAGGCCCTGCCTGAGTTTCAGAGGGATACGTTCATAGTTAAAACAACAGTCTTAGTCACTAACATTTTTAGAGCCTGCTATCATTTATCAAGTGCTTCTAACATGCATTTAATCTCATTGAATCCTCCCAACAACCCTGTAAGTGTCAAATGGTTATGCTCATTTTACAAATGCAGAAACTGAGGCTTACAGAGACCCAGGGACTGTCCACAATGGCACAGCTGGGAAGGGGCCAAGCTGGGGTTTAGGCCCATGCCCATCAGACCCATGGTCTGTAGTCTGTCACTGTGCCCCTCTCTTAGGACTCACAGTATTTTGGGGGTGGGGACAAACCAGAGTTCAGCAGAGATGCTGGCTTTTCCTTCTCTTTCTTGTCTACTGTTCCATTAAGCCACCAGCGCCGGGACAGGTCATTTGTCCCAGGGAAAAACAAAGCTCCAGTTGTGATGGGAAAAGAAAATGACTGAGTGAGCAACAGTTGACCTTGGCGAGTTATTGAGAAAGTGCCGAGGTGGCAAAGCAGGGTGGTGACAGGGCCCCGGGAGCCCTTAGCAAGGGGGCTTATCTGATGAGGGGTGTGATGCGGGCAGATGCTCCCTGGAGATAGCTGACGCTGGTCTATCTGGCAGAGAGGACAAAGAAGGCAGGCTCCAGCTGGAATGGGCTTCTTGAACAGAAAGTTCCAGTGTTAGAGCTTGGTGCCCTATAATTTTCGGCCAGAGCAGGCCAATTTCCCATTCACTACAGACCAGAGAATCAGCCGCAGGCTCTGTTCTAGGAAGGACACTCAGAATACCAGGATGAGGAGGTGCTTGTCCTACACAAACTGGCCTGGACAGACCCGGGCAGACTCTAAGAGGGCATGTGTTCGCCTGCAGGGCTGTGTGTGTATATGTGAGTGTGCAGGCAAGTGACACTGTCTGAGTGTGATGTGGGGGGCAGTGCTTCTGTGTGTAGCTGTGTCTCCAGGAGAGGATGAGGGTGGTAGGCATGCGTATAACTGACTGTAACTGGGCAAATGGATGTCCACGCAACTGGCTGTGCATCTATATAGGTGCTAGGCCTCCATGAGAAATTTAATGGCCACGGCTCTGCTGAGATGAGGGATGGTGGGGGAACAGTTGGCCCATTCAATAGAAAGGTAACCATTCAGAGAAGTATAGGCTGCAGGACCAAGGAGGGAGAGGATCTGTTCTGTCTTGAGTTGGGAATCAAGGAGGACTGACTGGAGGAGGGTGAATTTGCTAAGTGACACCTTCTTTCTGTGTCTCTGATGAAACTGATGGGCATGAACCAGGATTTTGGAAACCTCAGTTACCAATCAGAAGCATATTTAGTCCATTGTCCTCAGTGCAGGGGCTTCCAAGGTGGCGCTATCGATAAAGAACTCACCTGCCAATGCAGATGTAAGAGATAGGGGTTCGATCCCTGGGTTGGGAGACCTCCTGGAGGAGGGCATGGCAACCCACTCCAGTATTCTTGCCTGGAGAATCCCATGGGCAGAGGAGCCTGGTGGGCTACAATCCAAAGGGTTGCAAAGAGTTGGACACGACTGAAGCAACTTAGCATGCACATACATACCTTAGCGCAGAGGAGGGACATTGCCCAGATCACACAGCCTTCTTCCTGGAAATACAAATGTGTGCTCCCCAGTAGATCCTGTGTCCCTGTGATGAGACCAGTGTACTCAAGACAGCCTACCAGTCACCTTGAACTCTTGACCTGCGGCTTTCAAGTATCTTCTGGTGGGTGTTTCCTAGCCTGGCCTGACCTGGCTTTTCATGGGCAACACACAAGGAGAAAACTCTGCCCACCGCCGGCACTGGCCTGGACCCCACGGTGCCTGAATTCCACTTCTAGGGCCACCTCCACAGCTGCATGATCTAAGATCTGCTCTTTCAGCAACATGACTCTCAGTTTCCTCATCTGTCTAATGGGGATGATTTTCCCTCCCATACCTGAGTAGAGATTGGAGTCCCGACCCTTAGCAGTTGTGAGACTTCAGGACATCACTAAGTCCTCTGAGGTCTGGATTCCTCATCTTTAAAACAGGGATGATGATAGAAAATGAGACAATGTAGAGGAAAACACTTAAAAAAAATTTTTTTTAATAGCATTTGCAAGAAGTCACCTGTAAGATGGAAAACCTCAGCGGGATTCTCAGTTCCTCACCGCTCCCCAGCCCCCACCATCTGCATCCCCTACCTGGACATTTCTCAGAGGATCTGGGCCTCTGAGTGTTGTCTTCAGGAGGTAAAGAGAGCCAGACAGGGCTGCTGGACCCCAGGGACAGGAAGGATCAGGGACAGAGTCTGCTGGCCAGAAGGCAGTGGCCCATGGCTCCCGGCACTGCACAGCAATGATTCAGGAAAGGCTGACAAGGATATTAGCAGTGTGGGTTTTTTTTTTAATCCTGAGTCCAGAGAAAATGCACGGTCAGGAATAAAGGCGCCCAAGAGAGCAAGGAGAAAGAGAAATAATCAGAATTAGCCAGCAGGCGGGCAGCGGGAGCAAGGGTAAGAGAGCCCCATCGAGGGCTGGGAATTCCTGCAGGACCCCCACTAAGAAGGTGTCCAGGGAGTGGGCAGGCTTGGCCAGGCACACAGGGGGGCTGCTGGCTCCCCCAGCCAGGACCTGGGCCGACTGGAGTCCACCAAGCAGGCACAGTGGAAGACAAAGAAGCCAGCGCCAGGTGAGTCCGGCACCCCCTGGGGCTGCCATGTGCCCCCTTGGGCCCCTTCAGCCAAAAGGCTGTAGAAAGGGTCCCAGCAAAAGATTTGGGTTCTGTGCAAGCCTTTGTTCACAGGGCTCTGGATGTGGGCATTGGGGTTGGGGGGCAGCCAAGAGGCTGCTCAGATCCTGCAGAGAGGCTGCAGAAGCCTCTGCAAGCGGGCCTCCATGGCCCCCCACCTCTGCCAAGGCTGAAATGAAAGGAGGATGACAGAGACTGTAACCCAAGAAAGTCCCTGGGGCACTTTCCCGGGCAGGTGGAGCATGGGTATCAAGGTGAGCAGGAGGTGGTCCCAGCACCTGCTTTAAAAGCCGAAAAGAATGGATTTTGGTGAGCTGGGGCAAAAACATCCCCTCACGGAAGTGGTGGATCTGACGTCTTTCCTAATTGAAACCTGCTTTTCACAAATCATGTTAGACTATCAGATTGCTTAAGAAAAAACTCCCCCACGTGTGTGTGGGGGCTGGGGAGGGGGGAGGGGTCAGAATTAATGCATCCGGCTCTGATTCCTCTCCAGATTCCAAATTAATGGAGTAGAAATTAATGACAAACGTGTGTGCTATCCTGCGAGTCAGACACTTTTCCCACCCCCTCGGGCAAAATGCTTTCCCATCCCTGAGTGTCTTTTCTACGAATGTGATACAGAGAACAGGGCTATATGTCCCCAGGTCACTCTTGCCATGGTGGCAACCCAGCCAAGCTGGCCTTTATACCATAAAAGACTTTAAATGAGAGGTTTTTACACCGTCTGTGTTCGTGACACCGTTATAGAGAATTATATGTTACATGGATGAAAAGCGTTCGTTTGCCAAAGGTAACATTTACTACACCACAATTCTGGTAACTCATTTTGGCCTTTTTTCCCCCAGTATTTTAATATATCAGCAGCCTTAATCAATGGATGCCTCAGAGACTGTCACACTCTGATCTCTGAACTCTGTTCCAAGTTCCTTTAATGAAGGTTTCCTTCTCTCCCAAGTTTCTAGAATAGAGGTCTCTTTCTCCCAATTTGAAAGAAATTGAGATCTTATCACTCAAGTGAAATATAGAAGGGGAAGAAAGTGTGTTTTCCTGGAGCCTTGCTGATTATCCAAAACTCTGTGCAGAACTCTAAATTAATTACACTTCCAAATATGGAAAGCCAGGCCAAGAACCACCAGAAGCTCTCAATGTTACTGCCTCCCATCAGAGCTGCTCTGTCTCGGGGTCAGTAACTGAGCAAACACCCTTATACTCCTCCCCCAGGGTGCCAGGTCCTTACCTGAATCATCTAGACCTCTCACCCTCCCCCAGCCCACTCGCTATGGGTCACCTATGTGAACATCAAACCCAAAGAACAAGCCCCCCAAATTTAATTTATTTCTACCTAAACAAGTTCTTTTATCATAAAGCAATAAATTTGTCTTGGTGCTAGCAATTTGTTGCGGGTGACATAACATTGCAAATTGATTAATCGCTACTGTACACGGCAAAATGAGAAAAGCAAGGAATTATTATGAATAGCGTCCGTCTTTTACGGGAGGGATTCATTATTCAAAAGTGCTCACTGGTGCTTACATGTGGCCTCGGTGCAGATTGCATCCATTTGCAGACTTCCCACATCATGCTTACACAAATCAACAAACGTGCATTTATTAAGACATAGAATGAAAGCTATTTAAAAGTGAAAAATGGCCTTTTGCATTCCTCCTCTTCAAGGAAGGCACATCTGGGTGAGATGTTCCTGCAAAGCGGACCGGCAGTGGTCACGTGAGCATCTCTGGAGTCCGTGCATCCTGGCTCATGCAGGCGCTACCAAACCTGCCTGCTTGGCTGAATGTCAGCCGCAGGATCAGAAATATCCCACCGGTTGGTTCTGTAAGTCTTGCTCTGGTTCAGCAGACTTTAGTCATCGGCCGTCACTACTGCCTGGGGCAGTGCAGCTGATGGGAGAGCTCTGTTCTCTGAAACAAGCCTCCTTACCACCCTTTCCCCTTGCCCCAGGAAGGAAACAAATATTAATTGAGCACCTACTCTGTACCAAAGGCTATCAGGAATGCTTTGTTTGCATTTAACAAGGCAAAGCCCCCACGTCCCTGAACTTCATACAGTTGCTGTAAAGACCAATTGAAATAACACGTGTACATAAAGCACACACAGCTTAACTGTGATTGCTATTCTGATTTCATTTTATTACTCTCAAGGTTAGTATTATTATCAATATTTTACAGATGGGGAAACTTGAGACTTAGAACGGTTTCAAAATGTGTCAAATCACACAGTGAGTAAGTGAGCAGGGCTGAGCTTCAGTTTAGAATCTGGCTCCAAAAATTCATGCTCCTTCTCACTAAGCCATCCCCACAGCTCTCACCCACGGAGAGTGGAAATATATTGTATTTGCTTCCTCTAATCTGCCCTAGTGGCTCAGTGGTAAAGAATCCACCTGCAATATAGGCGATGCACTTTCGATCCCTGGGCTGGGAAGTTCCTCCGGAAAAATAAATGGCAATCCGCTCCAGTGTTCTTGTCTGGAAATCCCATGGACAGAGGAGCCTGGCAGGCTACACTCCATGGGGTCTCAAACAGTCAGACATGACTAAGCGAATGAAAAACAACAGTTCTAACACAGGAGGTCACCCACCATCCACACGGCAGGTGCCCGCTCTTTCTTCCCCTGAGGGCCCAGCTGGGACATTTGAGAAGGTCTGGAGATTTCACCACCTCCCATCTCCTCCCCTAACTGTCACCCACATCATAGAGCTTAGTGTGTGTGTAAGTCTGGTCCCCTTCTTCTCCATCCACTTGTCCCACCCTCAAGGACCCTTCCAAAGGAAGCGCATGACTTGCCCCAGTGAAGCCCGATGGGCGGAGCTCTGGCACTGATTATTCCTGCTGAACTCATGCTTTGCTTAAAAATAGTCTGAGATCTCAACTTTCATAGTGCAGTTAGATTTCAAAGTAACTTTTATAAAATGAGAAAGGCTTCATTACGTCTCTGTTGCTTATAGAGCCACTTCCCAGCCAAGTTACAGGCTCTTCTCATCCCTGTTATCACTCATCAGATGACCGTAGTTACTCATTCTCTTCCGAGAAAACTGCCCCAAACCACAGACCTGTCTCCAGGCACCCAGGAGCCAGGGGTGGTCGGATTATAAGCCTCTGTGTGTGGCTAGAACTATGAGCCTGCCCCACTGAATGCATTTCACAAGGCAGTGTTTCTCAATGGGTATCCCTCAAACCATGTGCACTGAGACTACCCTAAAGCTTGTAGGAGATGCAAAGTCTGGGCTTCCCCTAGATCTGCCTCAGAAGCATCTGGGGGGTGTGGGCTAAAAATCTGAATCTTGGATAAACTGTATGATTTCTTTTGTGAACTGCGTCCCAAATACTTCCCAAACTCTCTGCTCAGTTTTTTTAGTCTACTTGGCTGTGTTGGGCCTTAGTTGTGGCACCCAGGATCTTCACTGCATCATGCAGGATCTTTCATTGCGAGGCACAGAACTCTCTAGCTGTGGCGCTCAGCCTCAGGAGTTGAGGCACGTGGCTTAGTTGCTCTGCAGTATGTGGGATCTTAGTTCCCCGATGAGGGGTTGAGCCTGTGTGCCCTACATTGCAAGGAGGATGCTTAACCACTGGACCACCAGGGAAGTCCCCTAGTTCAGTTTTTGATGCCATCTGGTTGAATCACTGATTTTCCTGAAAATGTTGGTTAATTCACTGACACCCTAGGGGAGACACAACCTAAAAAGAGCTCACGATCTTTAGGTCCAGCTGACTTCCCATCTTAGGTCCCCCAGGGCATCCCTGGGCTCCCAGCAGGACTGATGTGCCCAGGCTGAGCTGGGCCATGGGTCACCTGCTGGATTTATTCTACTATTATTCTATTATTCTGGATTTAAAGCTGCTCTGTCTGGGGCAAGGAAAGACCAGACTTCCAGACACGGTGGAATTGGGAAGTACAACTGTCCTCCATGCAGTCCTGGGTACTGTTTATCATGTTCAGAGCCCCATAGTTCTCAAGTGCTTCTTTCCCTAGCTGTTATTTTCACAGCCTGCCATTATTTTACGGGCCCTGTGCAGGGCTCTCACACCTTAGTACATATCAGAATCACTAGCGGGGCAGGAGCGCAGGGGGTGGTGGTGTTTGCTAAGACGCAGACGGCTGGGTGCCCTCCCTGAGTTTCTGACTCCCTGAGTTTGTGACTCAGTAGGCATGGGGTAGGGCCTCAGAATTCGCATTTCTAACAAGTTTCCAGGTATTAGTGCTGATTCTGGGGGCAGAATTTTGAGACAGTAGACTCGAAGCTCCATGTTCACATCCCCAGGGCCCAGTACACAGTAGGGATGCAACCTATGTTTGCAGAATGAATCAATGAATACAGAACTGATTGAATAAATGATACGAACTGCCTTTGTGAGCCCTCTAACCGGGACTCCATACACCGCTACACTTTGTCTGAGTTACCCAACATCTATCAGACATCTGTAAGAGCACCCAAGAGGAATATGTGTCCTGGGACAGGGCTGAGGGCTTTTAACTGCATGAGAGGGTTTGTGACTTCCCTCCCCAATAGAAACAGGCTGACTCTCCTAGGTGGTCAGGAGGCTATGAAGGGGGTAAGGCAGTCCATCCCAGCCTTGATGAGAGCAACAGTGATTCTCACAGCCTTGAAGAACTGGCCCATCAGGAAAAGAGACACAGATGTAGAGAATGGACCTGTGAACACAGCAGGGGAAGGAGACTGTGGGACAAGCTGAGAGTAACATTGACATATACATACACCACCATGTGTAAAATAGACAGCTACTGGGAAGTCGTGGTACAGCTCAGCTCGCTGCTCTCTGATGAACTAAGGGGTGGAATGGGATGGGGCTGTGGGAAGGGAGGCTCAAGAGGGAGGAGATATCTGTATGCATGTGGCTGATTCACTTTGTTGTACAGCAGAAACTAACACAACATTGTAAAGCAATTATACTCCAATTTAAAAATAATTTCTTTTTTAAAAAATAGAGTTGCAAAATTTTCCATAACAGAACATAAACAAACTGGCCCATCACTTCCCAGCTGGGTGACCTCGGGCTCGGCTGTCATTAAGAGTCCCGGGGCCTTGTTTGTGAAACTGATCCTGATCATTGTCTCCAGAGCACTGTGAGGGTTTAGGGGTGACGTGCATACAAAGGTTGTGCAGGTGTGGGGAGCTCGGTCGAGGTCTGTTCCCTCCCTCATTCCCCATACCCCCCAGTCCCTGTGAAATGAGTCCTGGAGATGTTTCGGGGAGTAATGAATTCCCTCATTTCAGCTAAACCACCCGTGATCTTGGTTTTGTAGAGATGTACGATGGAACATGATGAATTATTGTTTTAAGCAGAAGCTTCATTCAAATATCCATTTCCCTGTCAAGTTAATTTTGTTTCGATGTATTTTCTAGTGGGTTTTGACTGGGAGCAGAGATAGTACATAAACAGAAGAACATTATGTCTTTGGCTCATCTTCTGGGTAATGGGGAGCTGACGGTGTGGGGGAGGGAAGATCTGGAGATTGTAAAGGACAAGAACCCCCACTTCCCAGCCATGGCGGGTGGGTGACCTAGCCCAAAGGGCTCATTTACAGGTAGCCTGCATCCATGTGCAGGACACAGAAGCACCAGCCAATGGCTAAGTTCCTCCAGCCGGGAGCAGATTTCCTGGCAACATTCAAGAAAGTAGCCTTGTATTCAGCCAAGGCCTCCAGTTCCTTGTCCCACTTCCCCTTTTGAACCCTAAAGACATCAGGGCCTATTTCCTAAGAACAAGGACATTCTCTCACATAACATTATAATAGTCAGAATCAGGAAATTTACATAGATGCCATGCTATTATTTAGTTTGTGGTCCATAGTCAAACGTTGCCAGCCCTCCCACTAATGCTCTCTTCTAAATGTTTATTTATTTACTTATTCGGCTGCATTGGGTCTTAGTTGCAGCACACAGGATCTTTGTTTCGTCATGTCTCTAGATGTGGCATGTGGGCTCAGTAGTTATGGCATGCAGACTTATGCCTCTGGGCATGTGGGATCTTAGTTCCCCACCCAGGCATTGCACTCATGTCCCCTGCCTTGCAAGGCAGATTCTTAACGACTAGACCACCAGGAAAGTCCCCACTAGTGCTCTGTATAGCCATTTATTTTCTTATGTCAGAGTCTGGTTCAGGACCACATGTGACATTTACTGGTCGTGTCTCTTCAGACTCCTTCCACTTCAGACAGTTCCCTTCTCTTTGTCTTTCGTGACCTTGTGATTGAAAGTGTTAGTCACTCAGTCATGTCCAACTCTTCTGTGACCCCATGGCTATATGCAGCCCACCAGGCTCCTCTGTCCATGAGATTTCCCAGGCAAGAATACTGGAGCGGATAGCTATTTCTTTCTCCAGGGGATCTTCCCGACCCAAGGATGACACTCGGGCCTCGTGCATTGCAGGCAGATTCTTTACCATCTAAGGCACCATTTAGGTGATGAATTTGGAGCTGAAACACCACAGAAGTGATGTGTTCTTCTCAGGGCATTCTTTCCCATTCTTGGTGAAGCTGACCCCCATCACTTGGATAATGGGTGATCCTAGTTTTCTCCACAGTAAAGCTATTGTTTTCCCTTTGTTATCCGTGGGTAATTGGTGGAGTGACACCTTGAGATACGTAAGCATCCTTGTACACATTCGTTTTAGTCTCTATTGATGATTCTTATCTGAATCAGTTGTTACTGTGATGGGTGCAAAATGATGGATTCTTCTAAACCTCTTCTACATTTCCCACTTGGCATTCTACTTGTAAGAATACAACAGAGTTCTGCCTTTTCCCCTCTATTCATGAATTCATTTTTTAATAGCTTCTTTTATTTTTATTTTTGGCTGTGCTGGATCTGCATTGCAGTGCTCAGACTTCTCATTGCGGTGGCTTCTCTTTTTGCTCAGCGCTGGTTCTAGGCACACAGTCTTCAGTAGCTGCAGCATTTTGGCTCAGCAGTTGCAGCTCTCAGGCTCTAGCACACGGGCTCAGTAGCTGTTGCCACGGGCTGAGTTGGTCCTCAGCATGTGGAATCTTCCCAGACCAGGGAACAAACCTGTATCCCCTGCGTTGGCAGGCAGATTCCCATACCCTGCACCACCAGGGAATCCTATGAATTCATTTTTAAATTTCTGACTATACGGACGCAGATTCTTCTTTTATTCAATATGTTATAATCCACTGCTATCGTTATTTGATGCTTGAATTGCATGAACTCTCTTGATTCTCATGACAAGTGGGTGATGTTATCAGAGAGGCCCATATTGTCATCTTAGGTCTTATAGTTGTATCTGCAGGACTCTGCTTCCTTACTCCCAGCACCAGGCTCTGTCCCTGAAAACCCTGCTGTCTGGGTAGCGCCTTATCTGTTCAGTGTCCTTGCTGGGGAGACAGGAGACCACACACAGCTTCACCAAGGATTCTCCAACCTCCCTTCCAAGCCCCATGTGAACAGGCATTCAGGGTCGAAGGCAGTGTGACTCCCCCTCAACACTCTCTTCCTGTTTCCGAGGCAGCTCAGCTCAGCTCTCTCCCTCTTTCAGAGGAGACAGGAGGCCTGTTACCTAACCTGTGAACCAGGTCAGTCTATGGGGACATCACTGATATCAGGCCCCCAGGAACTCTTGGCACAGTCTGACTGCGTGAGTTGGGCCACTCCCAAGTTCATGATTCAACAAATATTTGCTGAGCATCTGCTATGTGCCAGGCTCCAGGCTAAGCTGGAGGTACAACAATGAGCAAGTTAAACAAGATGCCTGTTTCACAGAATTCGTATTTGACCGCTGTAGCTGGTAAACAAGTCATCTACAGGTAAATAGCCGATGACGCAGGGACGAGGACTCTGGGGGAAGGATCATTATGTTGTGAACATCTCTAACAGAGAACTTTGACCTTGTTTCAGGCGTCAGAGAGAAGCAGTCAAGTTAAAATCAGTGGATTACAACACACTTTTATCTGATGCCCTTACTCAGAGCCAAGAAGAGGGTGTTGAGATTCAGCTTGGTTAAGTAACTTACCCAGGGCTGAACAGTAACACAATGCACATTCAAATGCAGGTCTAAAGACTCCCCCGCCCCCCATGTTGTGCAGCTGTCCTGCCAAAGCAGTTTCTACAGGGTCTCCGGGGATTCTGGGCAAAGGGCCTGTGTCCATCTGTCCAACTTGGTAAACTTTGTCTTCACTGTGATTCTGCAGGAATCCTGTTAAGTCACAGCAAGGAAGAACTGACTTTCAGTGAGGTCCAAACATTCTCTGAATCAGGGTTGTTGTGTTGTTGCTGTTTTTTTTCTTTTAAGGACTAAAGCCAGAAAAATTGACCAAACCTGAGTATTAAAACAAGGGGAGTAGGTTCAAACTTATCACTCAACATCTGAGATCTGTAATCGTGCACCGGCTGTGAGCTGAACATAGAGGCTGAGAGTTACTAAGATGGGTCCAAGGCCAGAGCCCCATGCCCTTAACCATAGCACAGGTTAACGTCCCAAGGGATGTCGATCTGTCTGTCTGTCTGAGCCCTCAGAGCAGCCAGGGAAATTCCAGGAGGGAGAAAGGATTCTCACACCTGCTCCCACTGCCCAAGGCATCAGGAGGCATCAAGGTGGCAGGCAGTTCTATCTTATGCTCACACAGCACTAGGCTCAGCACGAACACCCCCAGCCTCCAGGTCTCCTCTGGCTGGCCTTGGCCAGTCCTGGCTTGATACCTGATCCCCCTGGAAGATGGAAGCTGACACCTTAGCTGGAGAGGGATCAGGGCAGACACAGCGGCTGCCACGGGAGCCGCAGCCGACTTGAGGGACAAACTCCGAGGATGCTGGCCTGCGAGCTGTCCACCACCCCCCAACCAGCTCCCGCTTTTATTTTAGCTCCAAACCCAGGGAGATGTGTATATAAATTCTTATACAGAACAGTAATGGCAGAAGAAGAAAAAATAATTCAGCTTAACTAACTTGGCTAAGTTCATACAACTGGGAGAGTGGGCTCAAAATTCAAGTCCTCTATCTGCAGAGCTTATGCATTTAACATTATGTTCAGTGAACCGCCTCCCTATATATCAGGTATAACACACACACATCCAGTTTCTGGCTCAGAGTAGATTCCCCATAATATTTTTTTAATGAATGGGTGAAAATGTGTGTCTGTGTTTGTGTGTGAAGGAAAGTGTTTGTATATGCAAGTGTGCAAGCTGGATGGCAAATAATGCAGATGGTTAGAATTGCACATAAGGCAGAAAGTCCTGGAGTTATTGCAGGAGATGCAGAAAGATCAGGAATGAGGACGCACGCTACTTCGTATATCTCAGCTCTTGTTTTATCTCCTGCTTCTCCCTCTGGGGACAAGAGAGAGCCTAAACATTGTTCAAATCAGTTTAGGACAAGGAAGTAATAGCTAACACCCACCCTGGGCATAGCAAGGTTGGGTCCCTTCTCTTAGCGCATGCACCTTGATGAAACTGAAAGATCGTAAGACTTGGAGCCAGAATAACCTACGTCATCTCCCAACCTCACCACTTACTTGGGTTTAAGTGACCTCAAGCATGTCACTTTGCCCTTCTGAGCAGCTGAGTCCCTCACCTGGAAGTGAAGATGATCATATGTACTTCTCAGCATTGTTATGAAAATGGCATATAAGGAAAATTCCCAGCACAGGGTCTAATGCATATCAGGTCCTCAGCATGTGTAAGGTTCCTTCTTGCCTCCTTGGAGACAGTGTCAAAGCCGTGATAATAGGGGACAGTAGAGGAGAGAAAGATGATGGTTCTCAAACTCAGCTGAACAACGGAGTCCCTGAAACCTGGGTCCCATTCCAAGAGGCTTTGACTACTGGGCAGTGGCCTGAGAATCAAGGCTTTTAGAAGCTGCCTGGGTGATCCTAACAGGCAACCAAGGTTGAGACTCCCTTGTCCATAGGGTATCTCTGCCATTCATTAAGCACCTCATGGGCTTTGCCACCAGTCTGTCTGGTAAGCCAAGGCAGAGGGGAGGAGGAGGAAGTTCATCTATTCAGAGCTAAAGACCTCCCTTGAATTGAGATCTGGATTTCCAAATCAAAACGCAAGTCTCTTAACAATAGAAACTTTTTGCGTGTGACTCTATGGATCTACAAAGTGTTGTAAGATATAAACATGATGTCTTAGATATAAATTTAGCAAATGGATTTTGCTAAAGAAAAAAGACCATTAGACTAAATCCTATTTCGTATCTGCTATATACCTCCCATCCTTCCAAGTTCTCTCAAAAATCGTTGCTCACAACATCCTCTGAATATGCCAGATCCAGTAGGAATAATTACGTAGAATATGTTGGTTATTCTCACCTCTCAGGCTTAAAACTGGTCCTTTATACCTAGGCTTCTCCACAGATTTCTGAGGCATTTTGGAATTTGCATGTAAAATAAAAGGCTTCCTACATAATTGAAATTATGACCAATTGACCGTGAAATGGAAGTGTCCGTGACCAATGAGGTGTTGGGTTGAGGAAGCTGATGTGCTCAGAAACGGGGCCTCCGGAGCCCGAGGGCTGGTTCTCTAGCTCAGGGACAGGAATCCCGCTGGAATCCTCATGGCTCCCAGCCAGTCCCCAGCCTGACCTTGGTTCTTAATCTGGTAAGAAGCAGTTTGATGTTTAGCTCCAATGGGAGACATTCTATTGTAATCTTTACTCTCTTGGTTGAGAATTCTAGAGGAGGGAAGTTGGAGCATGGAATATAGAGATATTCCACATGGAATATCTTCTCTGATACCTGAACACCTTCTCTGAATACCTTCTCAGACCAGAGCTTGGCAAGTCAAGGACTTTCTGAGCCAGATTGGGGTGTGGGATACTCAGGAAGAGGGAGTAGGCCATAATGCTAGAAAGGTAGATACAGCCCAGTTGCAGATAAAACATTTTAACTTTGGGGAGGCAGTGGAGAGGCATCAAAGATTCAGGAGGAGGAGTTATATATGACACCTGTGTTCTAAGAAGATGGTTCTGCAAAGAGGACTGGAGGGGATGCAAATAGAGGCAGGGGGTCCAACAAGTCAGCTTCAACAATAGCCCAGCAAAGTCACCATGTTGGTATGGACAGCGTGATGATGATGAAGGGAAAAGGATGGAGGGGACTGGGACATGACTAATCAGAAAACAGAAAGAGAAAAAGAACAAGTGCTGTATACTTGTCATCACAGCACTGGAAGGAGATGCTGTTATCCCTGTCTTGCTGAAGGAGACCATGAGGCTCAAGGAGGTTATATTTCTTGCTAATAAACAGTAGAGCCAGGAATTAAATGCATTTCCATATGCATTCTAGAAATTTTAATGAATAAATGAATGAAATATTAAGACAAGGGAGGGGACAACATTTCACTCTGATCAGCCCCCAATCAGGGTATCACATTCAATTCTAGATGCACATTTTAAAGGGAGACTTTGCTGGGCTAATCGAATATATACAAGGAAAAGTGATGTGAGTGATCAAGAGGCTGCAAACTATGCCATATAAGATCAAAGTTCTGAGGGCGTACGAGTTGAAGAAGAGCAGAGCTGAATGGCATGTAACCCTTTACTCAAATATCCTGGGTCCTCATGGAGTCCAGGGAATGAGCAGGAGAAAACTTCTGATGGATCAGCAAGAGCCAGAGTGGGCATGTTAGAGACTTAGGCCTTTATCTTGAAGGCAATGGAAAGCCACTGACAGCGTTAAACAAATAGCAACATGTTTTCAGTTTTGACAAATCACTCTAGATACGGATCCAAGAACACCTCATTCAATAAAATTGTATGTTTTCCACATGTTTTCACATGTATTCCAGTATCTCACCTATCTTAGTGAGTTTCCTCAAGTTATCCCATTATTGTTGCTATGGGGATAAAATATTTTTGTCCATTATTTTTTCTGCTGGGATTTTGGACTTTTTTTGTACATTTATTCCATACACAGCCACCTTAATGAACTCGTTGTATTACTTGCAGTAGATACTCCAGTTGATTCTTTTAAGTTTTCTAAGGTGGTAAAAACATCTGTAAGGAATAATTATTCTCTCTTTCAATATTTACAATTTGTAACTTAAAAAGTTATGTTACTCCATTGTATTTACTAAATTAAATTGTCTCCTTGCATTTACTAGAACTTCTAAAACAATGATTCCTATGACTACTATTTGCATTGTGGAATTTTTCCCCTTATCTTACTGCATTTACTGAAACTTCCAGAACAGTGATTCTCAGCTGGGGATGATTTCCTCCCCTGGGGGACGTTTGGCAATCTGTCTGGAGACAATTTTGGTTATCACAATTAGAGAGATGTTTCTAGTAAGTAGAGGGCCGTTCTTGTCTTAGTCTTGATCTCAATGAAAATGAAATTTCACTGCGTTTCACCATTATGTATGGATTGACTGGGTTTTGTTTTTTGTTTTTTTTTTAAACTTCACAATATTGTATTGGTTTTGCCAAATATCAAAATGAATCCGCCACAGGTATACATGTGATCCCCATCCTGAACCCTCCTCCCTCCTCCCTCCCCATACCACCCCTCTGGGTCGTCCCAGTGCACCAACCCCAAGCATCCAGTATCGTGCATCGGATCTGGACTGGCAACTCGTTCCATATATGATATTATACATATTTCAATGCCATTCTCCCAAATCATCCCACCCTCTCCCTCTCCCACAGAGTCCAAAAGACTGTTCTATACATCAGTGTCCCTTTTGCTGTCTCGTACACAGGGTTATTGTTACCATCTTTCTAAATTCCATATATATGCGTTAGTATACTGTATTGGTGTTTTTCTTTCTGGCTTACTTCACTCTGTATAATAGGCTCCAGTTTCATCCACCTCATTAAAACTGATTCAAATGTATTCTTTTTAATGGCTGAGTAATACTCCATTGTGTATATGTACCACAGCTTTCTTATCCATTCATCTGTTGATGGGCATCTAGGTTGCTTCCATGTCCTGGCTATTATAAACAGTGCTGCGATGAACATTGGGGTACACATGTCTCTTTCAGTTCTGGTTTCCTCAGTGTGTATGCCCAGCAGTGGGATTGCTGGATCATAAGGCAGTTCTATTTCCAGTTGTTTAAGGAATCTCCACACTGTTCTCCATAGTGGCTGTACTAGTTTGCATTCACAATTTGTATGGAAATACAAAAAACCTCGAATAGCCAAAGCTATCTTGAGAAAGAAGAATGGAACTGGAGGAATCAACCTACCTGACTTCAGGCTCTACTACAAAGCCACAGTCATCAAGACAGTATGGTACTGGCACAAAGACAGAAATATAGATCAATGGAGCAAAATAGAAAGCCCAGAGATAAATCCACACACATATGGACACCTTATCTTTGACAAAGGAGGCAAGAATATACAATGGATTAAAGACAATCTCTTTAACAAGTGGTGCTGGGAAAACTGGTCAACCACTTGTAAAAGAATGAAACTAGAGCACTTTCTAACACCATACACAAAAATAAACTCAAAATGGATTAAAGATCTAAACTTAAGACCAGAAACTATGAAACTCCTAGAGGAGAACATAGGCAAAACACTCTCCGACATACATCACAGCAGGATCCTCTATGACCCACCTCCCAGAATATTGGAAATAAAAGCAAAAATAAACAAATGGGACCTAAGTAAACTTAAAAGCTTCTGCACAACAAAGGAAACTATAAGCAAGGTGAAAAGACAGCCTTCAGAATGGGAGAAAATAATAGCAAATGAAGCAACTGACAAACAACTAATCTCAAAAATATATAAGCAACTTCTACAGCTCAATTCCAGAAAAATAAATGACCCAATCAAAAATGGGCCAAAGAACTAAATAGACATTTCTCCAAAGAAGACATACAGATGGCTAACAAACACATGAAAAGATGCTCAACATCACTCATTATCAGAGAAATGCAAATCAAAACCACTATGAGGTACCATTTCACGCCAGTCAGAATGGCTGCGATCCAAAAGTCTACAAGCAATAAATGCTGGAGAGGGTGTGGAGAAAAGGGAACCCTCTTACACTGTTGGATTGACTGTTAAAGGCCAAAATTTTGTTGAGTAGTGAGTCTTTGAAACTATGTTAACTAAGATTTTTAAAGTCAGAAGTAGATATTGAGTCTTATCAAATTCTTTTACAGTCTTCATCAAGATAATAGCACTTTTACATTTGACCTGTTCTTACAATTATAATAATAGACTCTTCGGTTCCATTGAGATTACTTTAGAAAATCATTGACCATTGTTCAATAAGCAAATCCCCACTGCTTCTCCCCTGCAGCACACTATAAGGCATTGATCATGAGAGAATTAGCTTGGTTACAAGTTAATGTCAGTAATTTGGAGTGTCTGCCTTTGTGGCTGTCGGTGGGGACTCGTGTGAAGCCATTGTTTGTTTCCTCTGGTTCATGATGATGACATAGAGATACCATGATATATACACCTTTCTCTACTCGTCAATATCCTTACATTTTTATCTAAATGACTTGTGAAGAAAAGCATATGAAATGCCTCTGCCGCTGCTGTTTCTTCACTTTCCATTGTCTGGCTAACAGTTCTTATTTATAAATTTTAATGTTAAGTTATTTGGCACATCAAGGTTCATGCCTATTTTTTATTGCAAAATGCTTCCACATTAAATAAAATTATTTTAGTTTCATGCTTTTTACATTGGACTCGATCTTGTCTTTCTGTGTCATTTTGACACAGGTGTAAATTTTGTACAAAATTCATATATTTCTGTGGTTTACTTTCTTGCTTGCTTTACCCAATCTGAAGTCTGAATTTTGTATTAAGGTTTATTCTATTTAAAGAGTCAGAATTCTAGTATTACAATTCTTCTTGTATTTCTATTTTATATTTTCTGGGGTTTGTGCTTTTCTTGCCATTACTTATATTTACCATTGGCCCAACTTCTAAATTTTGAAAAAACTTTTGAAATATGCAAAAGCACCAATCAATAATAATATATCAAGATATACCATAAACTCTGTTCTCTTTGCTTTTCTTTTCACCTCTGGTTAATTAAAGAGTATATATATATATTCTTATATTCCTCTAAGTGATTATCTTTCCTTTGTAACAACTGTACTTGAACCCGCAACTTGTCTGTTCATAAGTATAATGAACTGAGTCATTTTCGTTGACTCTTCCTCTATAAGAAGAGTAAGCATTTTTAAATTTACCCCCATTCCTTTCTAACCCACTTTCATGTTCTCACTGGTATAATCTAGAATCTTTAGACTCAGATTATTAATGTTTAATTTTATGTTTTTTATATTATGTTCATCTTTTCCAAGAATTGTTTTTAGATAATTGCATTACTAAGTAACTATATTTATGGTCCTTTAAATAACATGACAGATTCAGCTCTATGTTTAACTGATTTTAATATTTACTACTCTGACTTAATATCTGGATTTACCCATTCCTGTGTCCCCATCAAAGGAGTATATCTTCAAGGATTCTATTTGCTTTGTTCTTGTATTTTAGGGTGAGCTCATAAACTATACCCTTTGCACATACATCTTTTTGTTGTCTTCACAAATGAATAACTTGTCTGAGACTAGCATGGCTCTGAATCTTAATCTTTTCCTCTCAGAATTCCATAGATACAGTCTCATAATTTTCAAAGTTACAGCAAAATCTGAAAGCACTCTAATCTTTGTCCTTTACAGGAAACTCTTTTCTTTCTGTATGCCTCTAGGGTTTATTTGTTTATTAATTCATATATTCAACAAATATTTGTTGGGTACCTATTGTGTGTGAAATATTGATCTAGACACAGCAATGAATGCAATAGACCAAAATCTCTGCCTTTATGGCATTGACATTCTAGTGAAGGGAGACAGATGATAAATAAAGTGAATGAATCAAACATATAGCATTTCTGAGAGTGATACATGTTAGAAGAAGAATACCACTGAGGAAGAGCGTAGGGACTTGGTTGGACCCATGGCAATTTTAATAGGGTCACCTTCAGTAGGGTGACATTCAAGAAAACATTGAAAGAAATGAGGGAGTTAGTCACAGGGATATCTAGTGAAGAGCATTCCAGATTGAAGGAACAGCATTTGGAGAGACCCTGAAAGCATACATTATCCAAGAAATAATAGGAAGGCCACTGTGGCTGGAGCAGAATGAGCAGAGGGGAGAGTGGAAGCTGATGAGATTAGAGTGGTCATGGAAGTCAGATCCAATAGGGTCTAGTTAACTTGGCTATGTACAGCTCAGCCTTCACCAAGCTGGAGTCCAGTGGAAATACGTACTGGGCATTGCTACTCTCTAAGTGGGAGATGCGGTCATGTCCCAATTAACCTGTCTGTGGGATCCCATTAAAATACTTAGGCTTTTCTTAAGGTCGAAAAAGTTTTCTTCTAGTTCACCTTCAATTTTTATTTTATTGTTGTTCTGTTCTTTTTTTTGTTTTAATTTGATTTTCATTTTGAAAAATTTTTTGAAATATTTTAAAGTATTTCATATCTAGAAAAGAGCATACTCTTTTCTTTAGGAAAAGCAATTATAGGTATTTTGAAGCACCATTTCCTGTCTCCTATGTATTAAATACTTAATCTCTTTTTTTTCCCTCATTTTTTGCTAGAGTTTTTCAAGTTTATCCAAGATTCCTGATTCCAAGTCCAATGTCTGCCTCATCTATTATTAGTCCAAAAGCTCAGTTAAAATAAGTTCAAAATTATTTATTTTGTGATGATTATTAGTTTTTTATATTAGGTTTTTAATTATAAAAATAATGGCTAATATTTATTAAAGGCATGCCTCACTCCAGATATTCTGCTAAGAGTTTGGGGTGCTTCATTTCATTTACTGCTCAGGTCAACTCCTTGAATCACTGGCATTATCTCCATTGAACAGATAACAACACTGAGGCATAGGGAGCTTAAGTGATTATTGGCTCTGTTTTCTGCATCACCAATTCTGGTTTGTGATGCATCTAATGTTGCTGTTAACTTTGCTTCTTTATGTCTTTTATTTACTATCTTATCTTTAATTATATTTCTAACTCCTCCCCACTTGCTCCCTTCACATCTCATAGTGGTGTGCCATCGGCTCATTTTTTAATTTCTTCTATCATAAACTGCACGTTTTCCCAAATTTCACTGAAGAGACAGATTTAGATGTATTCTAAAATGATCTTCAGTTACTATAATCAGCATTTTTCAAGAGTAAGTTCTTTCCCTGCCTTGAGCACAGTGTTCCCTGTTTTATTTGGAGATTTTCTCATTGACTTCACATGCTTCTTTTTTATTTCTCTGTTTACTCATCTTTGATCCAAAGAAAGAAAGAAATGAAGGAAGAAAAGGGAAGTCAATCCAGAAATAAGATCTTTCTGGTAAATAAAATGAGATTTTTCACTGGTCCCTCTTCATAGTCCATCCGGCTGCTGTTTGAGACCTTGGATTCAGTACATACACCAGACCACTGGCTCAAAGGGCATTCTCTCATCCTCTTTCCAAATTTCCAGTGGTTTCCACTCTTGTATTTACTATGACTCAGCTCACGGGCAGTGAGAGTCCCATGAAGTGGCCAACCGGTCGTGAGAAGGTCACATACTCCTGAAGAGTCTGAGCAAAGTATAAATGCAAACTCCCACTCCTGAACTCCCACATCTGTCCTAGGGTCCACCCTTTCCCAAAGCCAATGTCATCTCCCAGGACATCCATCAGTCGCCCTTGCATATTCCCACCCCAGTGGCATGATCACGCTGGGAGCCAGACTGGTGGGAGAGCACAGCTGGGGTGGAGTGAAGGAGCTGAGAACTCCGACCTCCTTAGAATGAAATTCCCATAGAATGAGGCTGGGGAGATTGAGACTGCCTGCACCTTATGTGGCTCCACTTTCTGCCTCCAGATTCGATCTGGGAACATCCCTGGTGGTCCAGAGGCTAAGACTCCATGCTCCCAATGCAGGAGGCCCAAGGTTCAATCCCTGGTTAGGGGACTAGATCCCACATGCCACAACTCAGAGTTCACATGCCACAATTAAGACCTGGCACAGCCAAATTAATTAATTAATTATTTTAAAAAAGACTTTATCTGACTTCTGGTTGGTGGAAATTATATATACATTATATAGTATATATGTTATATTTTATATGAAACTGATTAACATTCCAGGGTTCTAGTGCAGTTAAACATGGAAAAACGTGTTTTAATAAACATTTCAATGGAAAAGTAGAGAAGGTAAAACAGGCATAACCAACTCAAATGGAAATAGGAAAGCAAGCTCAGTGTGGCTTGCCTTTCCCCCTGGGGGATGGGCAGCCCCAGCCTCCTTCAGCCCTCTGGCCTTGCCTTTCCCCCACCTCAACCCTGAGCAAGACAAGGAGTCTCGGATTCCCATCAGAGACAGGTGCTGGAGTTATCAGCAGAGTAACTGGTTGAAAGATTGGACTCTGGAATCTGCCTGGTTCAAATCCCAGCTCCATCACTTACTAAATGAATGACACTGGACAAGTGATTAAAAACAAAACAAAAAAACCTGTGCCTCAGCTTTCCCACCTGTAAAAATGGGGATAATGATAAAACATCTCACTGTCGTAGGGTCATTTTGAGGAGCAAGTGATATAATATTTGAAAAGTACTTAGACTAGCACCTGACACATGACAAAATGCTGTGTACATGACTGATCCATTGATTGATTTAAAGTGGCCAGCACTGGTAATCCAGAGGTCCCTGAGGTCTGAGCCAACTTATCTCCAAGATCCTTCATGAGGGGCTTTAATGAAAGTAACACCCCCCCACCACAAGCTAAGGATTTCTTATGTGCCAGACCCTCAGTACTTTACCTGCATAAATCACTTAATCCTCACAACAGCCCCGAGAGGTCACTGCTATGATTCCCCCATTGTACAAAGGAAGCTTGGAGGCTTCACTGCGATTAAGCAGAGGAATGAAGTGAAAGTTGCTCAGTCACATCCAACTCTTTGCAACCCCATGGACTATACAGTCCAGAGAATTCTCCAGGCCAGAATACTGGAGTGGGTAGCCATTCCTTCCTCCAGAGGATCTTCCCAACCCAGAGATCAAACCCAGGTCTCCCCCTTGCAGGTGGATTCTTTACCAGCTGAGCCACCAGGGAAGCCCATTAAGAGGAGGAACTGGGCTTCAAATCTGAGAAGGCTGAAAGGCAGAGCCACCTCCTTGAAGAAGAAAAAGATTTGGTGAGTTCAGAGACAAGCTGCTCTTTTATTAAGAAGGCTCCAGGGCAACTTAAAGAGTTCCAAACCCAGTACAGATTTGGTGTTCTACAGATATGTGATAGACGTTGCCCATGATGGATGATTTTCAATAGAGTGAAAGTCTTGCCCATGACTAATGATTTTCAATTGTGGGGGGCAACTTTGCCCCCAAAGTTAGGCAATTTCTGGAGACACTTTCAGTTGTCAGGAGTAGTGGGAAGCCAGAGGGGTGCTTCTGGCATCTAGTGGGCAGAGAACAGAGATGATGTGAAACATCCATCAGTGCAGAGGGACCATCCCTCACAGCAGAGAATGATCCAGCCCACACGTCAGTAGAGCTGAGACCGAGAAACACAGGCTTTGGAATCAACTAGATCTCTTCGCCTTCCCCTTCTATCTCTGACGAGACAAAGGAAACTAGATATCCCCAAGTACCGTAATCCCCCAGAAGAACTCTGCACCTTGTCATTTACTTCTGTAAACAGGGCTCTCTGCGTCTCTCTGGAGTTCAGTTCATCACATTGTTCCCTATCTTTGGGGCAATCCCAGACCTGCGTCCCTACCCGACCCGGGAGACAAGGAACTGTGAATTTCCAAGGTTGGAGGAGGTAGGGAGAGGAATTCTGTCCTTAGGAAAAAATTGAGCCGCTGAAAAAAAAACTCAGCCGGCAAGCCCCCCAGAGCTGACAGTGGATAAAGCCTAGACTATTTTAGATTTCAGAGGCTCCCAGAGAAAAGTGACTCTGCTCCTTCTACTCTAGAGCTTTTGTTTTGCATTTAAATGAAAGCGAGCTGCTGGGGAGAAGCCGGTGGCTCCTGGTTCTCTCCGAGGAGGGAAGCTGGCGCCCCTCTGTAGCGGCTGCGTTAATGTCATGTCATTACACCGTATTGCTGCACAGGTTAATATAATTGGGTGACTATGTGTGAGCAATGATCCGTGCCGTGTTACAGCTCTGAAACAAATGACATTTAACCAGCCGGTCTGGAAGGCTCCTTGTTATCTACGCGGTGAACAATTGGAACAGAGAAGCAGACCTCTGTACGAGCAACTGATGAATTAGTTGTTAGGTTTCCTCGACAGCCTGGATTTATAAGAGCACAATTCCACCATAATTTATTAGATCTATAAACAGACAGATCCGATGTTTTTACTGAGATTACATCTTGTCACCCTCAGATATTGTGTCACTGACAGCCCTGTTATAATTTAATTTTATTATTCTGATAAGGTGTTGTTTCCAGGGACTTTTTTTTCCCCCCTTGAAAAGACATTTTCATTGTGGCTGGAAAGAAATCAGAAACATTGCTCCTGGCTTATTATCTTGTGGCTCCTAAACACCTTGTCCAGGCCATGACTGTGAGCATCTCAAGGGCAGGAAGGAAGCTTTAGTGTGAATGAGTGTAGGGCCCTGGCCTGCGGTGTGGCAAGAAAAAGCTAAGCCCAGTATCTGAGGAGTGGAATTGGGCCTGTTGGAGAAATCAGTGAGGCCAGTGGTGGATCTCCTGTTCTAGAGTTTTTCACCTTTTCAGGCTGCCTGCCCCACTCTGGGCCCACCTACCAGCCAAGAACACAGGCAAGTCCACTACATGTCCAGTCCCCACTCACCTGAGGTTCAAGCTGGGGCCTCTGACCCACCTGGCCAAGGAGTTGCCCTCAAAGCTATTCTTCTTTTTGTTTAACTAATTTATTTATTCATTTGGCTGCATCACATCTAAACTGTGGCACATGAGATCGTTCATCTTCGTTGCAGCATGCAAATCTTTTAGTTGTGGAGGTCAAACTCCTGGTCACAGCATGTGGGATCCAGTCCCCCAACCAAGGACCTAATCCAGACCCTCTGCCCTGGGAGCACAGAGTCCCAGCCACTGTACCACCAGGGAAGTCCCATCCCTCAGAGCTATTCTAAGCCCACTTGCCTCAGTCACAGAAAAGTGAATACACCTGCTTTCAAAGGCCCTTCTGGCAAAACCATCACCGCTCTGAGGGACCAGCACCTAAGAGTACAGAGACGGTGGTTATCACAAGCAGTGCAGGCAAAAAGGGATCAGAGGGCTGTGGCCCAAATCATGCAGTCCAAATAGAACAAGATGGTAGAAAACTGCCCAACTTGGAGGCAATCAGATGAGGGTTCCTAGTCCTCAGGTAGCTTAATGAGCCATGACCTCCCCCAAAACACACGATACCTGCCTCACGAGTCCTGGTGAAAAGAAAACAAGAAAACAAACAGGGAGGTGTTTTAGAAGTGCAAGCCCTGTGCAAAGGAAAGCTACGTTTGTTAACAACAGAAGTTCTAAACTTTTTTTTTTTCAATCCGGAAGGGATATATGTTTTTATTATCATTATTTTATAATAATCTACATACAACTTTAAATTTTACCAGGAACTTAGCCATGATATGATGTAATATGAGCTCATTTTAATCTTCCTAATAATATGGTGAAGGTGGGTGACTTCATTTTCCCCATTTGAGGCATGAAAAAACCAGGGCTCATGGCCCAGAGTTACTCAGCTAGTTACAAGAGTCTAACTCACAATAAAATAATGCCATTTGCAGCAACATGGACAGATCTAGAGAGTGTCATACTGAGTGAAGTAAGTCAGACAGAGAAGGAGAAATATCATATCACATCCCTTCCATGTGGAATCTAAGAAAAAATGGTACAAATGAACTTACATACAAAACAGAAAGAGATTCACAGACTTTGAGAACAAACTTATGGTTGGTTGCCAGGGGAAGGGATAGTTAGGGAGTTTGGGATGGACATGTACACACGGCTATATTTAAAATGAATAACCAAAAGGGCCTACTGTGTAGCACATGGAACTCTGCTCAATGTTATGTGGCAGCCTGGATGGAAGGGGAGTTTGGGGAAAAATGGTTATGTATGTTTATGCATGACTGAGTCCCTTTGCTGTCCACCTGAAACTATCACAACATTGTTAATTGGCCATATATACCCCCCAAAAAGAGTTAAAAAAAAAAAAGATTTTAACTCACAACTCAGGAACTCCGCATCTGTGACTTTGCACTTCTGATAAAATCAGGGCTTCCTCGGGTCCAGAAAGTGGCTCGTTCAGGCCTGGAATGGAGCAGGGCGCCATTCTGAGGACAAGAATCAAAGTTTGTCACCAGTTCCCTGTTCTCGGGAGTTCAGCCGCAACTTGCTCATTGAGAAGCTGATTCTGGTCAGTTCGCCAAGAGCCCAGGGTGGGGGTACTCTGGGGTTTTAGCTCCATTTGCTTTCAGGACCAGCTTCTGTCCCCAAGGCTGGAAGCAATTCTTGGAGTCATTCGTAAAGACCCCATGCCTCATGGGAAGAAATGAAATTAATATCAGAAGTGGCAGCATCTGAGTGGCAGCTTCATAACAGGCTTGAACCCTGACCTCTGGGCTACAGCTGGGAACGGCTCAGTCAAGCACATCATTGACTCCCAGGGTCCTGGAACCTGAGATGTGCATGCAGGCTTTGAGGTCAACCCAGTCCAGCCCCCTCATTTTACAGATGAGAAAACTACATTCCAGAGAGGGCAAGGGGCTCACCCAAGGTCACACAGCGGACGAGTGGGGGCAAAATCAGGGCTGGAACCAGCCTCCTGGTTCAGGGCTTTTTCCAACATGGGGTGCCCCAACAGGGAGACTCGACTGTTTGATGCTTTTCTGAGATCCAATAAAACACAAGGTCCATTAAGGCATCAAGTTAGAAACATACAACCAGCACAGATTTGTAAAATGACCATGTGCAAGAGTGGGGGTCTTGCGCAGAGCAGAGACACACTCAGTCACCCCTCACCACCTTCACCTTAAACCTCTTGCTTCTCCCCTCCTGGGTCCCAGGCCTGTCCCCCTCCTACATGCATCCTGGGCCTTACTCTTAGATTTTAACCCAGGACACATTGATTTTCTGGATCACTTCTCTGTTCTCATTACATAATTTCCCTTCCAGACAATTCTGCCTCAGGTCATGCTGGTAAATGTTTTCTGGGTCTTACCTGATCCTCAGGACCTTCTTCTAGGGAGTCTGACCCCAGCTCTGAAATGGAAGGGAACATGAGCAAAGCTTTTGAAAATATTAATACAATTTCAGCTCAAGCATCACATCTCCAGAGCAGCCTTCCCTGACTCCAAGCATGTCCGTCTCCAGCATCC
The DNA here is from genome assembly GCF_019923935.1 of Bubalus bubalis. Lineage (NCBI taxonomy): Eukaryota > Metazoa > Chordata > Mammalia > Artiodactyla > Bovidae > Bubalus > Bubalus bubalis. The sequence continues at coordinate 14,258,125 of NC_059170.1, read as the reverse complement.
TTGGCCAAAGAGCTCTTATAGTTGTAGGGAGACTTGAGTGTGATTTCCTGATTGGCATGTGTCTTCCCCATGAGAGTGGAGCTCTGAGAGGCCAAGCGATGGGTGTTTCTGTTTGCTGCTCCATTGCCAGCGCTCGGCTCAGTGCCTTTCATGAGGCAGGTGCTCAATAGATACCTACTCCCCGAGGAAGAGAGGCAGATAAAGCGCTTCTTCCCCACCCAGCCCTGGGGGCTGCCATGGAAGATGGAGGATTCTGGCTGCCCTTGGCAACTCCAACAAGGATGTGCCTCTAAGCAGAGGAATAACGTGGCCTGGTTAAGTGGGCTTTAGGGTGGCTGTGGCTGAGACAGAGCCGAGAGAGCACCCCATCCCCACTGGCCCCCTTTTTCTTAGGGATGAGTGGCTCCTGTTGTCCCCAGCCGGAAAAGTGCCCAGTGGGGGTGAGGGTGAGCCAGGATGGAGGTGGCCACCGCAAGATGACCCCTCCTACCTGCATCTCGTGGTTGTTCCAGCTTACAGGGGTTCCTGCGTGGAACTTGGCAGCCCTTTAAGGTAGAGAAGGTACAAGGCAGGAGAGAGGGTCCTGTGAGTCAGCCGAGGTAGAGCCTAGCCAACGTGGAGAGCAGGAAGAGAGGTTACTGGGTGCCCAGAGAAGCCCCTTTGGAACCTGTCTTTGGGTCCAGAGGAAGAAATGTGAGCCTTGGGGCCCAGCACAGGGCCTGTGTCTCAGCACTGAAGTGACAGATCAGCAGAACTGCTCAGAGTCACGAAGCAACGTCCGCAGCCTCCCCTCCTGAGAAACAGCTGGATCCCTAAGGACCCCCATTTGACTCACATTCTGGTCAAAAGTGGAAGGGATGGGCTGGTGCCTCCAGGACCTGGCGACCCTCAGCAATAAGGGCTTCTGGGCAGACTTGGCTAAGGACACAGGTACAGTGTCATTGAGAATCGTATTACAAGGTCCACCCTCTAGGACAGCACTTTTCAAAAAAATAGAATGCAAGCCCCATATGTCATTTTACATTTCCTAGTAGCCACATTTTTTTAAAACAGAAACAGGTGAAATGAATTTTATATATTATAGCCTATTTAGCTTAATATATCCAAGGTGCTATTATTTTAACATATAACAATATAAAAAGATTGCTGAGATATTTTACACTCATTTTTTGCACTGCACTGACTATTTTATGTGTACTTGGACTAGCCACATTTTAAATGTTCAGTAATCCCATCTGGCTAGTGGCTACTACATAGTAGACAGCACCAGCTCTAGAAGCTCAAGTCAGCCTTCCGGCTGACACTCCCACCTAGCAAGCGGAAATATCTCAAGGTCATCTGGCCTCTAAAGGCTGAAATACAGGGTGAAAAGTGAAGCAAAGGATGACAAGAGCAAGTGCAGAACAAGGAGTTTCACAAGCCAGAGGACATTCACTCGGACCCACAATTCCCTGTATCGACAAAAACCACGCTTCGTGTGAGGTGGCGGTGGGACTTTCTCTGGCTGGAAGCACCCTGAGGCCACTGGCTCCATGGCTGCCCTCTGGAAACGCTCTGCTTTCAGCCTGGGAAAGGGAGCTATTTGAAACGGATCCAGGTTTTCAGCTGCCTGGTCCCCGCGCCCCATCTGCCAAGCACCAGGAGCGAGGCAGATGCTGGAAACACATCTGTCAACCTGCCCTGATGGTTTCTGGCACTTCCCCCAGCCTTTTGGAGCTTCTCTTCTCCACTTCCCCCACCCCCCACCAACCCTGGAAGCAGCCCCATCCTCAGATTTTAACAGTTCCTGGCACTCCCGCTGGAGGGTGTCCTGGGATATTCTCGAGGGGTGGCTGCCCCCCAAGGGTGGGGCCCCATCTCAGGGACTGGTGGTTCAGTCTGCTCTGCATTTTTGTTGATGCCCATCACTCCAACAAGCCCCCTTCTGAGACAGCAAGTGAGATGTAGATCCCAGAGTTACCGCCGACATAATGAAGAGTCCTCAAAGGATCTACACCAGCTGCAGGGCAGCAAATCCTAGCAGAGAGCAAGACTGGTGTCTGCGTGGCCAGCCACACACCTGATTCTGCCTCTGTCTTCTCTTCTAAACTACAACTTGTGTAAGAGCTGAGAATATATAAACACATTTCCTGATCATTGGGCTTCCCTGATTGCAGGTGGTAAAGAATCCACCTGCAATGCAGGAGACCCCGGGTTGATTCCTGGATTGGGAAGATCTCCTGAAGAAGGGATAGGCTACCCACTCCAGTATTCTTGGGCTTCCCTTGTGGATCAGCTGGTAAAGAATCTGCCTGCAATGCGGAAGACCTGGGTTCAATCCCTGGGTTGGGAAGATCCCCTGGAGAAGGGAAAGGCATACCCATCAGCTGCCGGGTAGAACAAGATGGAGAGCTTACAAGGAAAACTGAAAGGTGCATTTAGCCAGGGTAAGAATAGGGCCCCAGTCAGATCCATCACACCTTCTCCTGGCCAGCAGGAGTCACCATCATGGAAGTTCCTACATGATTTTGACATTATGTACTTCATGGGGAAAAAAGGTGATCAGACTGGTTGTGCATGTCTGGGTGTGTTTTCTATGCCTGAAAAATAAAACTGCATGGATTGGGCAATCTTGGCGCATCAGATTCTCCCTGGCCATGCCAACCCCCAGGTCAGAACCTGGACTTGTGTGGTTGCTCAGGTAATAGGCTTAAACAAACTGGAGACTAACAGAGGGAGAAAGAAGGGCAGGATAGAGGGGAAAAGGCAAGAAAATTTGCTTGGGGCAAGGGTTAATTAAAAGATGCTTACTCCTTGGGAGAAAAGTATGACCAACCTAGACAGCATATTAAAAAGCAGAGACATTACTTTGCCAACAAAGGTCCGTCTAGTCAAGGCTATGGTTTTTCCAGTAGTCGTGTATGGATTTGAGAGTTGGACTATAAAGAGAGCTGAGCACCGAAGAATTGATGGTTTTGAACTGTGGTGTTAGAGAAGACTCTTGAGAGTCCCTTGGACTGCAAGGAGATCCAACCAGTCCATTCTAAAGGAGATCAGTCCTGAATATTCATTGGAAGAACTGATGCTGAAGCTGAAACTCCGATACTTTGGCTACGTGACGTGAAAAGCTGACTCATTTGAAAAGACCTTGATGCTGGGAAAGATTGAAGGCGGGAGGAGAAGGGGACGACAGAGGATGAGATGGCTGGATGGCATCACTGACTCAATGGACATGAGTTTGAGTAAACTCCGGACGTTGATGATGGACAGGGAAGACTGGCGTGCTGCAGTCTGTGGGGTCGCAAAGAGTCAGATATGACTGAGCAACTGAACTGAACTGAACTGAAGGGTGAGTCACAAGGAGACTGAGTGTTGAGCCGGGAGGAAGTAGACTAGAGTAGTTGTCCCTCTTGCCCCCTCCCCCCTGCACCCCTGGCCCTCCAGTCCTGGCTCTGCACATCCTCTCTCTCTCTCTGTCAACCTGGTGGCGTAGCACAGTGGACAAGGCACCCTGGCTTGAGCTGAGGAGACTTGCCGACTCTGTCTTACCTTTTGAACCATCTTTGATTCTAAATGTCCGCTAAGCGCAGACACCATATGTGGAAATATGTGTTCTGATATCTACATTTTCCAGGTAAAAGCATGTTGTTTTATGTGTGAGCAAAACTCCTCCTTGTAAACTGTTAAATATGATGTAAATGCTAATTTCTCTGCATCGCTCGGTAAAGGAACTCCCTATGAAGTGCATCTAGTGGAAGGCTATAAAAGAAAATGGTCAAAACAAATTAGGGAGAAATTTGGGTGGAAGCATACCGTGTCTGTTTTGCCAACCCACAGCCGTGGGTCCCCTCTCTCCACACTCCGGCCCCAACAGGAGAAGATTTGCATAACTGCCATGACAGATGCCACCACTTCCCAGCGGCCACCCGGCCTTGACAACTTTCAGAAAACAGTCTGCCGGGATCTGCTTCAAAGACAATTTTCTTTTTTTTTTTTAAATCACCAAGCATTTCTCCCTTTCCCAATTTTTTTTTCCACCCTTTAAAAAATATTTTTCTGAGGACTTCCCTGGTGGCCCAGATGGTAAAAAATCTGCCTGCAATGCAAGAGACCCAAGTTCAATCCTTAGGTCAGAAAGATTCCCCTGGGGGATGGCATGGCAATCCACTCCAGTATTCTTGCCTGGGGAATCCCATGGACAGAGGAGCCTGGAAGGTTATAGTCCATGGGATCCCAAAGAGTCAGACACGACTGAGCAACTAATGCTTTCAATTTCACAGCAAAGTAATTCAATTATACATATATATACACATTCTTTTTTATATTTTCTTTTCCATTATGGTTTATCATAGAATACAGAATATAGTTTCCTGTACTACCTTTTGCAATTCTTAATACAATCATGGTTTTTTTTAGCGCTTTGGGTTCCAGTCCCGAAGAGATACCAGTGAGAGAAAACGGTTGTAGGTGTCCCCAAAAATCTGTCCTAGATTTTGGGGTGCCCACCCAGGCTTGCAGTAACAACCCCTTCTTTAAAATTCTCAGGTGCCTTTTTGGTCACCTTCAAAGGTGAGCACATGCTATAATAATAAGGCATGGCAAGTGTCTAGCCAACATAAGCTTATTTCTCCATCAGTAGCCTTGTATGGACTGGCACTTCATCAACCAAACCCAGCTCTGGATTTTAGCCACAACCCATCACACATCACACACAAAAGAATTCAAATCCTTGCTCACGGGGCTATTTGTGGAATGAATATTAGTACATTCTTTGCAAATGCATGATGTATGAACTGTATATATTTCTTTGATAAATTGTTTTTAAATATTTCCTCCTTTTTATTAATTGAAGAGGAGCCTCATGTATCAATGCCATTTTTTCCTGTTTTTCACATAAATTATTTTCTTGCAATGTTCGTTTGTATTATTATTGCCGATATTAAGGCAAAGACTTTTTTTGCCTTGTAAACAAGATTTTGCTTACAGCTAAATGGAAAGAAGTGAAGTTAATCACATTGAAATAATAGGTTTAAAAAGGTAATTCAGTGGTATTGGAATGAAGTTTAATCTTAGGCAATAGAAGCCGTGCTGAGAAAAATGGCAGAAAAACTTGTTCTGTAATTAAATGGTATTTATCACTGGCAGGTCAGCTTTGCTGGGGAAGAGGCTCCAGAACTCTACAGGGAAGGCGAAAGCAACTCAGGCAGACAAAAAGGGCCCAGAGCAGATGCCCAGGGATGCAAGAATTTGCTAGGAGGAAGAAGTGGGTACAGGGGGTACCTCCTGTGAGCAGCCTGTCTCACCCTACCCATGTATATCTCAGCTCACAGAGTCTGGCAGAAATGCCCAGAGCATCCTCCACATTCCTTCAGGAAGATTCCAACTCACAACCTCCTTGGTCAGCATTAACTACATGAGCTTGGAATTGCCATAGCACTGGCATCAAATCTTCATCTAGAAAAGAAAAAGAAGGAGAGCCTAACCTCCCGGAGTTGTCACAACCAGTAACCTGGGATGTTATGTGCCATGGACCATGCCAGGCGCTGCAGCAATTATCAGTACTGATCATAGCCACAGAAACGAGCATCTAGACCTCAGGCAGAGCTAGTGCCAGTTGAGAATCTCCCACCTGGTGGGGAGAAGGCTGAGCTTCTCAGACAGACGGTTCTCAGGCAGCCTTCCTCAAATGTGGGCAAACCCACCCACAAAGCATCGACCACAGTGTAAGCTGAGGGCATCCAGCCTGCAGCAGAAAAGGCTGAAGGGTGATTTCAAGATGGTTCCCAAGTAGCTCTCAGCAGACGTGGTCAAGTCCAGGAGCAAGGCAGATTCCTAGATTGTACCTCATCCCTGATTCCTCTTCCTCTTTCCAGACCCTGATTCCTCTTCCTCTTTCCAGACCCTGATTTCCTTCCTCCTGAGCCTGCAGGATCTGAGCCCCAGAAGGCCTCACTGGGCGAAGACCATGCCATCCATGCTTTTGGCCTGGGTTCAAGCCCTGATTCTGCCACTTACAAGGCATGACAGTGGACAAGTGAGTGTCCTGAAATGGGAGGGAATGACAGTGGCCAATGGTGATGAGGATGACATTAGATAGTTCAGGGAGAGGCCTGAATGTTCAAGAGGCCAAACCTATAGCTTCTCATTCTTCTTACTAGTTGGTGGATCCTTCTTTGAGCTTTTGGACCTTTTGACTCAAACTCAAGCTCATGGACACAATGTTCAGACCACTGCCCTGCAGGTGAAGGAAAGATCCGGGGCCAGAGGATAGTCTTAACTTAGGGAAGCATATTGGCTCAGTGTAAAGGATCTGCCTGCCAATGCAGGAGGCGCCAGAGACAAGGGTTCAATCCCTGGGTCGGGAAGATTCCCTGGAGTAGGAAATGGCAACCCATTCCAGTATTCTTACCTGGGAAATCCCAGGGACAGAAGAACCTGGCAGGCTACAGTCAGAGTCGAACACGATTTCACAACTAAACCACCATCACCCTCGGTCTTAAATTTGGTCTTAAATTTGGCCTATCCATCCCTTCATCAAGACATTTGCTGGCAGGAAACTTGAGCATTTCTGAAACCCTCTTCATTGAATCCTTTTTATGCAGAATCTGTTTGATGTTTGTAGGACCTTGGGGTTCACACGCTTTTAGAAGATGCTTTAAAAATCAACCTTGTCCTCATCTGGCCCTCTTGCAAAAAACACACCAGGACATTCTTTAGCATCAGGGCAGCCAAACCTGGCAATCCTCCAGCCTTACCCTCCAAGAAGCTTGAATTCAGGTCCTTTATTAGGTCTCCCATCTTTATTAGTTTTCCGGAGCAAAGTGTCTGCAGCTAAAGTTATTGAATTTTCACTAAAACATAAATATATGCACGACCCTTTTGTACTTTCGTGTTCAAAAAGGGTACAGACTTCCAACTGCCATCTCCTGCCTCCACCCGTATCTTTCCTCATTATAGGCTGTGGTCCAAAACCAATATGAATTAAATACATACCCCACTGAGAGTTCCACTTTGCAGAATTGTCTCATTACAGTACAGATGTGGGCTATCTCCAAGCTGCACCAACATCTTGTATTTTATTTTATATTAAAAAAGAAATTAAAATCTGAATAGTATCCAGGAAGGAAGTGTTTGTACGGGTGAATTTTTGATTGCATTTTTCTCCCAGCATGGCCTCTTCTTTTATCCCATAATGGCCCTTCCCGGTTAATCTGTCTTGAAAACCCGCAGGTAGAGATGTTTATTGATACAAGCCGTACGTGCAACTGGGTATACAGAGACCATTGAAAGGACATAAATAGTAAATTTCACTTGATGTCTACTTATTAATGCAACACCACTTGGAACATTTCAACAGAAAGAGGTTTTGCCAGATGGGGGATAACTTTTACGTTATGGATAGATATGGAAGGAAACATTTGGTTTCCATTCTAAATGACTAATACAGGCTGTCCTAATGATTGCATTTTTCAGGGCAAATCCCCAAACTCAACATCAATTACTTTGTCTTTTAGCAGAGTTTCAGGAAAAGAAAGTTGTGTTTTTTTTTTTGTTTTTAAAGATAACTGAGATTTCATGGAAACACTGCAGCCTTCCTTTTCATACAAACACAACAAATGACGCTTATAATTTGACAAAACAACTTTAACCACGGTTCACACAGAAACATCCTGTGCCCCGAAACCACAAATCTGACCTCCCAGCAGCTGGTAAGTTGGAAACCCTAACGTCATGCCCACAGACATTTCTTCCCTTGGATCCACCCCAGATCTTATGCTGGTGGACAGAAAAGCAAGGCAGAGAAACTTGTATTTCCTCAATGCAGATCGTGGAGAAATAGAGCAGGGGGAGCTGTGCACTCTACAAGGCCTTTATGGTCCATCTATGGAACTAAAATAGGAAATCAATGGCTAAGTCCAGACTGGGGTGCTGAATTCTTCCAAGTAATCGGTTTTCCTTCCTCCAGTCCCCAGCCCCTCCTCTGTTAAAGACTTAACATCGCCTTGCTCATTTAGAGCATAATTGAGACCAATTTTATTTCATCATCCTTCCCCTTTCATTGATCATTGCTAATTTTCTGGCTCAGTGCCATCTGAGAAGTGGGTGTACCTAACCCCAACCAGAGGTGTGATAGGAGTCATTTGGATGAAGATGGATTTGTGCTTTCTCTCACAAAACCTCAGCGGAGTGAGGAGCAGACCAGGGACACAGGGATGTCTTCCCTCCACCCTCAATCTTTCTACTCAATTACCTGCTCATCCAGATTTGAGAAAATATCTTCCCCACCCCAGGAGTCCACCTAGCATCTCCCGAGAACATGACCTCCCCCAAGCAGATAAAAACACCAGCACAATGAAGGAATGAGTCCCTTCCCCCACCTATAAGTACAAAAAAGAGTGGGTAGGTAACCAAACACAGCTATGTACCTCCCAGTAGCCAGATGTGAAAACAGCACATCTGTCTGCAGTTTCTCTGTTCAAATGGAATAACTGGTTCTTCACTCAAGCCTGAGAACGTGTGCCAAGGAGAGATTTAGAACCACGAAGTCTCTTCTCCCCTCCTCCAGATGCACCAGGCTAGGGTTAAGGAATGTTCATAAAGTGAATGCGGCAAAGCCTGGCACTCGGGCAAGTGTAAAAGCACAGAGGAAGGCAGCCTTACAGAAAGGATCAGCGGGAAAGAAGAATCCCAAGATGACATTCTGCCATCCCAGGAGGGAAAAAGGGTTGTATCTGTGAGAAATGCGATAGAATTATCAAAATCATGTGAAATCAGCTTCATAGATTGTGAGCCACAAGTCACACTTCTCTTTGTTCTATAACAGGGTAGAAACGGCAACATTTTTGCCAAGATATGAAACAGAGACAGTGATATCACAGGAAAAGACCTATTAATGAGTCATCCGAGTTATCTTCACAGCCCCACCCACCATTTGCTTCACCATACTCCCAGGGCAATAGAAAACTGCAGCAAAGTTTAATGAGCCGAATCCAGCAAAGTATATATTTGAAGATACAGAAGCAGCAGCGTGCAGGAGACCACTTACATGAGCCCGCAAGAGCCAAATGTTAAATTTTCAGGAAATCTGCAAGTTGGTCAATATCATGTGGACAGTTTAAAAGTGGCCGTCATTTACACCCTGGAAATGTGTATTGTTTGTCTCCAGAAAGCAGGTTGTTAACCATTTATTAACACCATTGGTTGGGGGACTCTTTCTCTGAGATCAGTCAGCACGATGACTTGATTTAGTTCAATCAAGTTCTCTTTCCATCCCCCCGACATGTTTAAGGCCATGATTTTTTTCTACATTAGCAGGTACCTGGCATTCTCAGAAATGCCGAAGGAAGAGGTGGGGAAAGATGACAAGGGTAAGAATGGATCTTTCGGATTCACACCCCAAGTCAACACACCACTTTGTGCTCTGCTAAAGTTGCTTCAGTTGTATCCAACTCTTTGCAACCCCATGGACGACAGTCCACCAGGTTACACTGTTCATGGGGTTCTCCAATAGGCCACCTTGGCTTTGAGCAATTAGAGAAGATTTCCACTTCAGTTTCCCTTGTGTCAAAAGTTTTCACTACCTAAAAGCTTAGCTTAATGCTGGCACTGCCTCTGTGGATATATCTGTTTCATGCTGCAGAGAGGGGTGACATAGTGAGTCCAAGGCTTTGGGAGAAGGACCCCGGGTCCTAAATCCAGTTTACTGTGAATTTGTGAGACCTTAGATAAATCCCCATTACCTGGGTGAGGAAGGAAGTGAACTTCACAGTCTATCTCTAAGGGCACTGTTGGCTCTGATGTTCTGACATTCAACACTGTGCTTTTGGTCTAAATGAAATCTTTGTGTGTGTTAGTTACTCAATCATGTCCGACTCTTTGTGAACTGTAGCCCATGAACTGTAGCCCATCAGGCTTCTCTGTCCATGGAATTCTCCAGGCAAGAATCCTAGAGTGGGTTGCCATTCCATTTTCCATGGGATCTTCCCAACCCAAGGATCGAACCCAGGTCTCCTGCATTGCAGGCAGATTCTTTACCATCTGAGCCATGAAGGAAACCCTTTGGGGAGTGTGAAAAATTTAGGATCTGGAAGATAAGAGATGGGCAGAAGCCATTCAATTTTACAACAGAAAACATGGAACTCTGATCACGGACCCTGGACTCCTCCTAAGTTTGAAGATCTGCTTATTTTCTGGATAACCCATGAGCCCTTGCGAAAAGAGCACCAGGAATCCACATGACTTTTGTAGGAACAACCCAGTGAGCTCATGAGTTGGGGTATCTGAGTTACCCAGATCTGAATCCAGATCCCAGCTTCTCCACCTCCATGCTAAGTGACACCGGAAATTTACCATTCTGATCCTTTTTTCCTTCATCTGTAAAATGGGTCATAATAGCACCCAGTCCATAATGCTTTTGCATGAATTAAATGAGATATGTACAGCACTTAGCACCATGCCAGTCCAGACTAAGAACTTAATAAACATCAGCTATTAATATAATTATTTCCTCCCAATGGTAGGGCTAAATTAAGAGACCAGGGAGTTGTAACACACTTGGAAGTCCCAGCTTTGACCTAAGCTGAGGCCACACTGTGGTCTGAATTGGGCCTGGGTTTCTAAGACAGACCACTGAGTACCCTGGGCTTGTAAGGCAAATTCTGGGGCAAACTGGCCAGAAGGTGATGTGTACACGTCAATCTGGGTTGCAATCAGTTACGTCTTTTTAGTTTGGAGGGAAAAGAGCCAAAATATACACTACAGAGGCCATGATGAGTTAGCCTGAATAGTCAGGTCCAGGACTAGGTCACCTGGGGAAAGGTTTCAGGAAGAGGCTGCTGAGGCTGAGCTCAAAAGAGACTTGCAACAAATAGCCCTACTGTGAAACCCACATGGCAAAGTGTGACCCTCCCCCAAGGCAAGCCTTCCGTTCACTTCTGCACCAGACCCAGTGCAACTCAATCAATGGGGATGCCAAGGAAAGGTACCAATGTCTGGGACGCTGCACCCTGAATATGCGCATTTGCATCCTAGCAGGGAGCACCAGCAGAGGGGAAGCAGTGGATGCTCTACCACTTTCTGATTCACAGTCAGTGAGTGTTACCAAGAAAGAATAGGAGAAAAAGAACTTAGCACACATCATCACATGGGGCATGAGATTTTCCCTAAACGTATAAAGGACTTCTTGACAAAACTGGGAGGATTTTTCAGGGGCCCATTGAAGTGGAGTCAGAACCCGGAAAACAAGGGTGAATTTTGTTAATATGGTCCCAGGTTTAACCCCAACCTGGGGTGCCCTAGATAAATTCAGGCTCCACATCCTGTGTCTGGAATGAAACAGGCATCCATTCGACAGATGCTCTTGAGATGATGTCCTTGTGAACAAGTGGGAAAATATGAGCTATGCTAGTGCTCCAGGGTGGACCCATGACTGACTGACTGTACCTAAAAGGAGACTGTCACCCTGGCTGTAAAATTAGAATTAACTGGAGAACTTCAATAACCACACTAATACCTTTGATGAGTTTTACTTAATAAATCTGGAATAAGGACTGAGCTTGATGCTTTTGAACTGTGGTGTTGGAGAAGACTCTTGAGAGTCCCTTGGACTGCAAGGAGATCCAACCAGTCCATCCTAAAGGAAATCAGTCCTGAATATTCATTGGAAGGACTGATGCTGAAGCTGAAACTCCAATACTTTGGCCATCTGATGCGAAGAACTGACTCATTTGAAAAGACCCTGATGCTGGGAAAGACTGAAGGCAGGAGGAGAAGGGGACAACAGAGGATGAGATGGTTGGATGGCATCACTAACTCAATGGACATGAGTTTGAGTAAATTCCGGGAGTTGGTGATGGACAGGGAGGCCTGGTGTGCTGCAGTCTATGGGGTCACAAAGAGTCAGACGCGACTGAGCGACTGAACTGAACTGAACTGAAGGTCTGAGCTCTGGGTAGGTTATGCTATCATCACAGGTCATTCTCTTAAGAAGCCAGTTAAGAACCAACAGCCTGAAATGAAGTCCCCAGTCTATACGTCTCTATCCCTGAATCTTTTCCTGGTCAATATTAAGTCAGTGGCTTCAGTGACGCTCCTAAAGTTTGAGGTTCAAGTTAAATCACTTGAAATTGGGAGAGATCACCAATGGGCTGGCTAACTGCATCCAGAACCAACCAGTTTGCAATACTCTGCTTGTCAAAGTAATAAGTCTCTTAAACAGGTTCCCCACCACTGAACCTGTTTGAGACAATCCTTGTTTACAGAGCACTTATCACATCTTGTCTTTACCATAGCACATGTACACACATACAAATAAGGGTCAGAGAAGGCAAATGGCTTGCCTAAATTCACCCAAAAACAGCAACCCAAAAGCCCAGTCCGTTAAGAAAAACTGAGTCTTAACTCAGCTGCTCCAACTCTAAAATCATTTCTCTGACTCTACAGTCCCACGGTTGTCTCTCCTGGGCCACAGGATGCTCCACAGAGGATCCCTTCAGTGGAAAATGGGCCACAGGACCTCGAAGGATGCTGCCAGCTCTGAATGCCTGTTCTGTCACCAAGGCTGAGGCTGCCCCAGTAACACACCCTCCCCAGGGCCTAACTCCTGCCAAGGCATGGCCACTTCCTGAGGACCTCGTCTCCGGAAGGAAATCCTGGTCATCATAAAAGGAAAATAAGGAAATAAAATCTTAATAGGATTTCATAGATGATATAAAATCTCTACAACTCTGGGTGACAGACAGTAAAAAAAAAAAAAAATCATTTAGAGAGAAAAAGCTTTCTAAGACTTCCTGTGGAATTGGTTGTCTCAAGAAGCTCGGATGGTGGTCATATATAATATGGTCAGTTCTGGCTCTCAGTGGGAGGCAGCACCAACTGGATCCAGGCTGAATGGACTAAGGGACCCAGAGAGAATAACTTGGAACTTCAGACCTGGGAAGCTCACAGAGTCATGAGATAATCCCCTAAACATAGAGTCTTGTCAGCCTGACGACCTCCCCACAGTCTTCAAACCCTAGCTCAGCTACTACCTCTTCTGGTGTGTGCTGTGTGCTGTCGTGTCTGACTCTTTGCAGCCATATGGACTGTAGCCCACCAGGCTCCTCTGTCCAAGGGGATTCTCCAGGCAAGAATACTGGAGGGGGTTGCCATGCCCTCCTCCAGAGGATCTTCCTGACCCAAGGATTGAACCCGCATCTCTTATACTTTCTGCATCAGCAGGCAGGTTCTTTACCACTAGCACCACCTGGAAGCCTTCTCAAACCCCAACAGACTATAGCCTTCCACTTCTTTCCTGGGACATGCTTCTCTCACACAACGGTGTTTCTCAGAATGTGTCCATGGAACGTCAGCACCCGTGTCAATGGTGGCTGTCTTGTTAGAAACAGACTCCTCAGAGCCAGCCCTAGACCAGCTCTTTGAGACTCTCTGGGAGCAGAGCCCAGTTCTCTGCATCTTTAACAGGCTCTATAGGTGTAGGTGTCATTTCATCTGAGACCTGATGGCCAGAAGGATCCTGCCCGGTGAAGATCTGGGAGCAGTGTGGGCCAGACACAAAGAGTGACCAGTGCAAAGGCCTTGCGATGGAAAAGGAATTTGGACCAAACACCAAGAAAGCTGCATGGCTAGAGGGGAAGGTGTGAGGGCAAGAGCAATACAGGTTAATGGTGGAGATATATCAGGAGCCAGATCCAGGGGTGAAGGGGGAGGTGGAGTTTAGCCTATATTCTAAGTTTAATGGAGAGCCATTGAAAGGTTTTGTTAATGACTGAGTTTTGGGACTTCCCTGGTGGCTATCTATCTGCACCTTTCTCATGGCCTCATGGTAATGAAGGTCACTTCCTGTCTCTTCAACCTTCGACTTGGTCACGTGACTTGCTCTGAAGAATGGGATGGTGTTGGATATATTGGAAGCAAGGCTTGAAATGTTCTTGAACCTTTATGTCCTTGTTTTTCACCATCAGAAGAACATGCCTTCAGTGGCCAGTGTCCCAAAGAGGATGAGAGACACACACAGGAGGGCTGGACCCAATCTATAGTCTACAGCCAAAATCAGCCTGGATCAGCCGACACTCAGCCAGCCTTCAGACACATGAGGAAATGTGTCTGTGTCCTTGCTGTGCAGTGCTGAGTTTTAAGGTTAACTGTTATGCAGAATTACTGTGAAAATAACTGCCTGATAAAGAATTCAAGCAGAGGAGTGTTTTTATTTGATTTCTCTTTTGTAAATCACTCTGGTCATTATGCGGAGATGACTTTGTGGAAGACAGATGTGGAAATAGGAAAAAATATTAGAAGCCTGTACTGTCCTGGGTAAGACTCTGCAGCAGGTCAGGCGTTGATGGTTGTGGTGGGGTTCGAGACAATTAAATGGGTTCTGGATGAACTTGGGAGACCATAACAGACAGAACTTGCTAATGGTCTGGATTTGGGGATGCCAGGTCAAGGTAATATTGAACCATTCTTGAAGGAACCACCACTTTATAGTGGTGCAACATGGCACACCCGGACAGAGTGAGGGAAACAGGAAAATAGGAGATAAATATTTTCTAGATCTTTTGACTTATGTGACTGGGTGGACGGAAGAAAAATGGTTAATGCAGGGGATCAAATCCCTTATGATTATACAGTGGAAGTGAGAAATAGATTTAAGGGACTAGATCTGATAGACAGAGTGCCTGATGAACTATGGACTGAGGTTAGTGACACTGTACAGGAGACAGGGATCAAGACCATCCCCATGGAAAAGAAATGCAAAAAAGCAAAATGGCTGTCTGGGGAGGCCTTACAAATAGCTGTGAAAAGAAGAGAAGCGAAAAGCAAAGGAGCAAAGGAAAGATATAAGCATCTGAATGCAGAGTTCCAAAGAATAGCAAGGAGAGAAAAGAAAGCCTTCCTCAATGATCAATGCAAAGAAATAGAGGAAAACAACAGAATGGGAAAGACTAGAGATCTCTTCAAGAAGATTAGAGATACCAAGGGAATATTTCATGCAAAGATGGGCTCGATAAAGGACAGAAATGGTATGGACCTAACAGAAGCAGAAGATACTAAGAAGAGGTGGCAAGAATACACAGAAGAACTGTACAAAAAAGATCTTCACAACCAAGATAACCACGATGGTGTGATCACTGACCTAGAGCCAGACATCCTGGAATGTGAAGTCAAGTGGGCCTTAGAAAGCATCACTATGAACAAAGCTAGTGGAGGTTATGGAATTCCAGTGGAGCTATTTCAAATCCTGAAAGATGATGCTGTGAAAGTGCTGCACTCATTATGCCAGCAAATTTGGAAAACTCAGCAGTGGCCACAGGACTGGAAAAGGTCAGTTTTCATTCCAATCCCAAAGAAAGGCAATGCCAAAGAATGCTCAAACTACTGCACAATTGCACTCATCTCACATGCTAGTAAAGTAATGCTCAAAATTCTCCAAGCCAGGCTTCAGCAATACGTGAACCGTGAACTTCCAGGTATTCAAGCTGGATTTAGAAAAGGCAGAGGAACCAGAGATCAAATTGCCAACATCCGCTGGATCATGGAAAAAGCAAGAGAGTTCCAGAAAAACATCTATTTCTGCTTTATTGACTATGCCAAAGCCTTTGACTGTGTGGATCACAATAAACTGTGGAAAATTCTGAAAGGGATGGGAATACCAGACCATCTGACCTGCCTCTTGAGAAACCTATATGCAGGTCAGGAAGCAACAGTTGGAACTGGACATGGAACAACAGACTGGTTCCAAATAGGGAAAAGAGTACGTCAAGGCTGTATATTATCACCCTGTTTATTTAACTTGTATGCAGAGTACATCATGAGAAACACGGGTCTGGAAGAGGCACAAGCTGGAATCAAGATTGCAAGGAGAAATATCAATAACCTCAGATATGCAGATGACACCACCCTTATGGCAGAAAGTGAAGAGGAACTAAAAAGCCTCTTGATGAAGGTGAAAGAGAAGAGTGAAAAAGTTGGCTTAAAGCTCAACATTCAGAAAACTAAGATCATGGCATCTGGTCCCATCACTTCTTGGGAAATAGATGAGGAAACAGTGGAAACAGTGTCAGACTTTATTTTTATGGGCTCCAAAATCACTGCAGATGGTGATTGCAGCCACAAAATTAAAAGACACTTACTCCTTGGAAGGAAAGTTATGACCAACCTAGATAGCATATTCAAAAGCAGAGACATCACTTTGCCAACAAAGGTCCGTCTAGCCAAGGCTATGGTTTTTCCAGTGGTCATGTATGGATGTGAGAGTTGGATTGTGAAGAAAGCTGAGCGCCGAAGAATTGATGTTTTTGAACTGTGGTGTTGGAGAAGACTCTTGAGAGTCCCTTGGACTGCAAGGAGATCCAACCGGTCCATTCTAAAGGAGATCAGCCCTGGGTGTTCTTTGGAAGGAATGATGCTAAATCTGAAACTCCAGTACTTTGGCCACCTCATGCGAAGAGTTGACTCATTGGAAAAGACTCTGATGCTGGGAGGAATTGGGGGCAGGAGGAGAAGGGGATGACAGAGGATGAGATGGCTGGATGGCATCACTACTCGATGGACATGAATTTGAGTGAACTCCGGGAGTTGGTGATGGACAGGGAGGACTGGTGTGCTTCAATTCATGGGGTCGCAAAGAATCGGACACAACTGAGCAACTGAAGTGAACTGAAGGGAGCCATGGGAAGGGGACCAGTAGGTCTGGTCTGGCTATGCTATATTTGAGATGTTCATTAGATGCCCAAATGAAGGTGTAAGTGGGCAGTTGGATTTTCCTGTTTGGAGCTCAGCAGATTGCTCAGGGCTGGAAGCATAAATGAACAAACCAACATCTGACCTCAGTGTGACATGCATTTGCCCAGACTGTTCCCTCTGCCCCCTCTTCAGTGGCCACCGGGCTCCTATGTCTCCTTTAAGGTCCAGCCCAAAGTTCACCTTCAGGCAGAGCTGGCCACCTCTCCATTCAGAGAGTTCCTTGTAAATATCTCGAATTGTTGGAAGTAGCCTGCCTGCCCTAATAGCCCGCAAACTGAGAACCTTTGTATTCCCAGCACCGAACTGAATATTTGGCACACGGAAGATCCTCGACGGTATCAGCATTCTTCCTTCAAGACACTGGGTTGGGTACTTTGAGAAGCAACAGTCCACTTAAGCTTCTCAACAGAGCAGCAGGTGCAGCCACCGTCCCATTTTTAAAGTCAGTAAGACTAAGGCCCCTCAAGGGTCAAGTAGTGGCCAAAGGGTCTGCAAGCGGAAGAAACCGGAAGTGATTCCAGTTTCTGATTCCGCCGCTTCCGCGTTGCCTCGGCCCCAGGCCTGCCTCCCCATCCCCTCCCTCCTTCCGCTCCCTGGAAGCCTGCCTCCTGGCTGGCAGGGCTCCACGCTGCCCGCGCCTCCACACAGGATGTGCTTCCTGAAGTTCCTGGTCCAGATGGCCGGCGGAAGCTGCTCCTCATAAATCACCAGGCCTCACAGAGCTGCGCTCAGCCACTTTCTCCTCTCCCTCTCCCCAGGTCCCGGTGCGTGGGCCCCATCTGCGCTGTCAGCAGAATGGGCTCCTGCAGCCCCAGGAGCAAGTCTGTGGTCACCCTCCCAAAAGAGGCCAGGAGCCATGGCGATGACTCCTAGGAGCTGATGAGGGGGTGTTCAGGGCATCATGAGGGACTTGGGATTCCTTGGAATGGGCAGGGGTCAGGAAGAGCAGTGCTTGAAGCTTTGCTCCTGGACTTCTCCAGGAGCAAAGGGGCCATCTAAGCCACCTGCCAGCCCCTGGTCCCCACTGGATACTCAGACACCAAGACACCGAGAAGACGTCATGCGACGGGGCAAATACATGCTGGGCACCATTGTTGTTGTTCAGTTGTGTCCAGCTCTTTGCGACCCCGTAGACTGCAGCACGCCAGGCTTCCCTGTCCTTCACTCTCTCCTGGAGTTTGCTCACACTCATGTCCACTGAGTTAATGATGCTATCCAACCATCTCATCCTCTGTCACCCCCTTCTCCTCCTGCCCTCCATCTTTCCTAGCATCAAGGTCTTTTCCAATGAATCAGTTCTTCGCATCAGGTAGCCAAAGTATTGCACCATGCTGCTGCTGCTAAGTCGCTTCAGTCGTGTCCGACTCTGTGCGACCCCATAGACTGGCAGCCCACCAGGCTCCCCCGTCCCTGGGATTCTCCAGGCCAGAACACTGGAGGGGGTTGCCATTTCCTTCTCCAATGAGTTCCCCAAAGTATCCAAATCCAGACCAGCAGCCTCAGTGACAACCCACTGAAAGGCCAATGCACCTTGGACAAGTCACTTCCTTTCCAGAGACTTCAGTTTTTTATTTTTAAGTTGCAGGTAAGAGTACCTGCCTCACTGGCATTGCCATGATATCAGAAGAGATTCCAGAGGTGAGTCCTCAGTAGGATGATGGTTGGGTGTAAGTGTGGGGCACCTCAGGGTATTGTCCCATTCAAAACTGGGGCGCAAATGAGGATGGTAGGGACTTGGTCTGACTGAGGTTTCCACAAAACCTCTTCCCTCTTTTCCATTATCTCCATGTCCCTGGAACACAGATTGACTTGATATTTCATGTATATACGTGCTCAGTTGCTCAGTCATGTCCGACTCTTTGTGACCCCATGGACAGTAGCCCACCAGGCTCCTCTGTCCATGGAATTTTCCAGGTAAGAATGCTGGAGTTGGTTGCCATTTCCTTCTCCAGGGGATCTTCCCAACCCAGGGATCAAACCTGCATCTCTTATGTCTCCTGCATTGGCAGGTGGGTTCTTTACCACTAATGCCACTGCTGCCTAAAACCCCTCAGAGGTCCCACATCCCTTTTGCAGGATTTCTCACCTTTTTAGTGTGTAACTTGATAATCTTGAATTTGGGGTACCATCCTTGGCGAGTGTGGCAAAGTTGGCTAGCTACCCACCAAAGATACCTGCTCCCTTGCCACAGTATGCAGTTGCTGGAGCCTGGTTGCCCATCCAGGGTGACATTTTACAAGTTCTTCCCACACCTGGATGGAGCCAGGTGACTACTTGTCACCAATGGAGCACGAATGGAACATGTACAGCTCCCCTCCAGGTGGAGGTCTTCAAGAAGCAGGTGCCCCCATACTGCCATCTCATCTCCTATCTGCTAGCTGGAAGAAAAGACTAAGACATGAAGACATGGCGGAGCCACACAGTGGAAGGTGCTTCGATCCCTGAATGACTCTGTATAACAAAGCCCCAGCACCACCAATCAAGAATTCATGTTTTTGGACTTTACTCAAAGGAAAATTGTTTTAAGCTAATGAGGTTGTAGGGTTATCTGTTAAGGTTATCTGTTATAGCAACTAATAAAACTTTAAGTAATATTGATACAAAGGGGTTAAAAGACTCAAAATAGGAAACAAATCAATAATAATGATAATGTGATCATGGCTACCATGTAACAATATCTCACAGATTCTATAAAGACAAACATCTGACAGCTTAATGGGAGACTTTTCAGTACCATGTATCAGTTTGATTAGATTTGGTGCCCTGACCATACTCTCTTATATACTTACGAAGGAAAATTCTTGACTAGCTGCGAAATACACCTCTTTGCATCTTGTCACATGACACATCAACCCACTGATTTTCATCTCATCAATAGACCCTATCTCTTCTCAGTCTATGGGTTCTACAAGGTGGCACCTAAGCCTAGCCAATCAAAGTTTTTTACATTCACTGGTGGCAGTGATCGGTTAAAGAGTAGACACATGATCTACATGAGTCAAATAATCAACCAAAGTAAATACCAAGACTTTGTGTGAGATGCTGGACAAACATAGGTACTCTTTTCTTCTAGATTCAATCCTAGAAAGAGACTGGCCACTGCCTTGGAACCACAAGGAGAAAGCCTAAGGGATGTGCCAATATGGAAAAGGCAGGACACAAGAGAAAGTAAGAGGGTCTTGATTACTTACATCAGACCATGGTCTCTTTATGTAAATCAATTCTCTTTTTCCCTAGCTCCAACTTGAAATGGATCTTATGACCTTTCTAACCAGAATAATCCCAACAGGGTCTCAGATGGGCTACCCCTGGGAACCCACCTCTGAAGATTTGAAAATGATTGTAGGAAAAACCTTTGACCTGAAGGGTGCAGACTGGACTCAGAGTCCTCCACACCCAACTCCCTTTCCAGCACCTTCACCATCTCCATTCCCCGTCTTCACACCAACAATGCCAAATTTCCAGAAAACAGCAAGCCTCCTCACACCTGCTCATCTCTGCTATTTCTGTTTCCAATACCCTCACTCACCACCTTTGCCTGAATATTATACTTTGGCCACCTGATGCGAAGAGCTGACTCTTGGGAAAGACCTGAAAGATTGAAGGCAGGAGGAGAAGGGGACGACAGAGGATGAGATGGTTGAATGGCACCACCGACTCAATGGCATGCATTTGAGCAAGCTCCAGGAGTTGGTCAAGGACAGGAAAGGAAGCCTGGTGTGCTGCAGTCTGTGGGATTCCAAAGAGTCAGACACAACTTAGCAACTGAATGACAACAATAACCATTAACAACTTTTCAGCCTCCCTCAAACCTCACCTTCCCTGTGAGCTTTTCTCTGAACAACTTCTTAATTAATCGAATTCACTTTCTCTCTCTTTCTGCTGTTGTTCAAATCTATGTTAGTTCTCTACCAAAGTAAACCTGGCCTTTAAAAAAAAAAAAATGCCCAGAGAGGGCTTGGCCCAGTTTCAGCGTGAGGTCTCGTGGAAACCACTTCAGGAAGGAGGACACCCCCACAGACTTCCTGAGAAGAGGAGGTTTAAGTGCATCTCAAAAGACCAGAGGAGTGAAGCAAAGGGGCATCGCACACTCGTTCCCAAGGTCTGGGCCTGAGAAACACTCAGGCGAGGCCACTTGCTGAATAAATAATAATGATACCCACAGAGAGGAAGCCTTTTATTCAGGAGGAAGATTGACTCAGGCCCTCTACCCTCATCTCTTCCTGTTCTCCACCGTATACCCACCACTCCAACCACATGGCCCCTTTGCAGTTCCTCAAGCAACCAGGCCAGCTCCCACTTCAAGACCTGTAGTGGTTATTTATTGCAGTATAATGAATCAACCCAGTTTTTAGCTGCTTAAAAAAAGTTTTTGATCTCACAGAGTTCCTGTGGAACAGGAGTCTAGGAGCAACTTAGCCAAGAGGTTCTGCTTTGAAGTGTTTCATGAGAGTAGTCAAGGTGTCAGTGAGGCCACAGTCATCTAAAGGCTGAAGGACTTCCCTGTTGGTCCAGTGGTTGAGACTCCTCTCTGCCACTGCAGGGGGCACAGGTTCAATCCCTGGTTGGGGAACAAAGATCCTACATGCTGTGAGGTACAGCCAAAAAAATAATAAAAAAAATTTTTTAATAATAAAAATTAAAGGCTATAGGATCTGCTTCCAAGGTGGCTTACTCATGGCCCTGCAAATTAACGCTGGTTGTTGACAGGAGGCCTCAGTTCCTCCCCACATGGACCTCTCCATAGGGCTGCTTGCGTTTCCTCACAACATGGCGGCTGGGGCCAGTGTGCTAAGGAAAGCAGGGCCGAAAGTGTAATCTCTTTGGTGTCTCAGCCATGGAAGTCACACTTCCCATCCTCACAAGATGGCAGCTGGGACCTGTGATCCAAGAGAAAGCAAGGCCCCAACTGTAATCTCTTTGGTGTCTCACCCATGGAAGTCACATTTCTCCCATCTCCTATTAATTATACAAGTCAGCTCTATTCAGCGTAGGAGGGGACTGGACAAAGGTGTGAGTACTGGGGTCCCTGGGGTCCCTCTTGGAGGCTGGCTACCACTAAGACTTTGCAGTTATTTTCTCCAACTGGTATATTCTTTTCCCAAATATCCCATTGCCCATGGCTTGCTCTTCTTTTCTGCTTCGAATCTTTGCTCAAATGTCACTTTTTCAAAGAGACCAGACTAAACTACAGCTCTTTCTCCCACCTCATAAGATCCCCTAATTGCCTATTTCCTTTCTTGGCTGAGTTTCCTTTATAGCACTCATAATAACTAAATATATATATATATATATATATATATATATACTTTTTATTTTTTGTTTTAATTTTAGACTTACAGAAAAGCAGCAAAAATAGTAGAGTTCTCATATATGCTTAACCCAGTTTCCCCTAATATTAATTTCAGTGGCTTTTTGTTGCTGTTTGGGTTTCTCTCTTTCTCTCTCTCTCTTCCCCCATTTTGAAGCTCCATGAGAGCAGAGATTTCTATTTTGTTCACTGATGTATTTCTAGTGCCCAAAACATTGCCTCACTCCCAGTAAACATTCAATAAATGTGTATTGGATGAATGAAGGGACTAGGCTACTAACTCAAAGAAAAGCCAACACTGGACTTTTGACGTTAAAGTTCATAGCCATAGACAGTGTTCAGCTTTGGCTGATTCATAGGACTTAGATGATTTAAACTCAGCTGGGAAAATTTACCCATATTCCCTGGAAGAGGTTTAATTGGACTAAGCAAGGGGATGACTTCTGGCAAGTCCATGAAAATCACCCACCCAGAGTCATGGGCAGTTTTCCCTGGAGCTTCCTGGCAAAAGCAGTGACAAATGTCTAATTGTGCCTCCCTGTGAAACAAGGACCTGTGTGCCAGAGAAAACATTTTGTCAAGGTGCTCAGGAATGCAAAAGAGATTTCTTGGACATGCCTGTTAATATAATGACAAGGCAGAGCAGAGTGTGGAACACACGTCCATCAAATAGACCAACAGATTACACCTGCAGAAATTCTGGGGAGCCTTGTAGGGACTCCCGGGAGGCCAGATCAGGTGGGGGCTGCCCACCTTCCCTACGCTGGGTCTCCCTCTCTCAGCTTCCCCTTTAAACCAAGGACTGTCCTGAGTGCTTCACAGATGGGCCCTCACCTGACCCACATCAACTCGGAAAGGACAGCGTGATACCCATTTGACAGGTTGAAGTGTTAAGGCTCGGAGAAATGAGATCTCATGTTGAGTCACCCAGCAGAGGTAGGTGGAACTGGGGGTGAAGTCCAGGTCCTCAGTGACACCTTCCTTACACAGGCAGCTGCAAGTCATGGACCTGGAGATGAAGAGCAATGCATCTCTGGTACCTGCCATCACCCTCATTCCCCACACCAGAAAGCTGCATCTCTATCCACTAGTAGCTGGCTCTTTCATCTCTGGACTCCAGGCTTGTTCTGGGGTCATGCAGACCCACATCCATTCCTGGCCTTGGGTGGGGCTGAGGCTGTGCCATACAAAGTCCTGACAGGGCTGGATATAACTCACTCCTGACCCTTAAAACCTTGACTCTTTAAACCAAGATCCCTCCTGTATTAGTTTTCTACAGCTGCTGTAACAGATCACCACATAACTTAGTGATTTAAAGCAACATGAATTTATTGTTTTACAGCACTGGAGGTGGGAAGTCCAAAACAGGTCTCATGGAGCAAAATCAAGGTGCCAGCAGGGCTTCAATCATTTTTGAAGGCTGCAGGGAAGAATCGTTCCTGGCTTTTTCCAGCCATCAGAGGTCACCTCCATTCCTAGATTCATGATCCCCTTCCATCTTCAAAGCCAGCAATGGCCCAGCGAGTCCTTACATGGAATCACTCCAACACTGACTCCTCTTCTGCCTCCCTCTTTCATCTTTTACGGACTCTCATGATTACATGGGCCCACCCTGGAAGAGTCCGTGACACGACTGAGTGACTGAGCACCCTGATAATTCAGCATGAACTCTCGATTTTACGGGCTTTGATTAGCAACTTTAATCCCATCTGCAATCTTAATTCCCCCTTTCTACATAACCTAACATCACAAATTCTTGAGATTAGAGGGTGGACATCTTAAGGGGTGGGCAGCGTTATTCCCCCTGCCACACCTGGAAGACCCCATTTACTTCCCCAGTATGCTGGGTGGGGGAAGGCAGGGAATAGGCTATGGAAATAAACGGGCTTACCATCAAAAGCTTGTCTTTGGAGCCACTAGAAGAATCCCCTGTCTCCCCAATCTTGGCTTGAGGTCCGGCCTCCCAGGCTTACTACTCACTCGTGTCTGAATCCTGACTCACCCCTAAATCTCCCCAGCTTGACCAACCTCCCAGCCATCCTGACTCACCCCACTTAGCACCAAACTGCATAAATGTCCCTTCCCTTCATATATTTTATTTATTTTTTTAAATTTGGGTTTTAGTTGTGGCATGTGGGATTTAGTTCCCTGACCAGAGATCAAATCTAGGCCTTCTGAATTGGAATCTCGAAGTCTTAACCACTGGACCACCAAGGAAGGCCCCTTTCATATTTTTAAAAATTCTTTATTATTGTTGTTCATGTAAGGTGAACAGTGCAGATTAAGTAAGAAAAAACCTTCTTAGTCTCTGCTACTCCAAGAATTTTTTTAATCTTATTTTTTCATAAAAATGAGATCATACTATAGGCTTTATTTTCTCATTATTTATTTTCTACTTAGCCTGTTGTGGAGTTGTCCACCTGGACAATTGTCCACCTGGACCACATTGTCCAACTCACTCGTAACGGCTGCCTGAGGTTCCGGGGATGGAACAGGATCCTTCCCGATGGACATGCAGAATGTTCCAGACGATTTTCACTTGCAAGTTCTAAAGGACAGGGGAGTTCCCATACCCCCAATCCAGGCTTGTGGGGCCCACAAAGGTCATTACAACCCACACCACCTTCTTTTGTCACTGGGAGAGGATGGGGTGTAGAAGCTAAGGGAAGCAGAGAGTGTCCCCAAGAGCAGAGTAGATGCTGCTGAGATGTTAAGTAAGATGAAGACTGACCGATGCCCCAGATTTACTTCTAAGTCCCTTGCCTGACCTCAGAATGTGGGAGGGGAGTCCAGCCTCCTGGGGCAGAGGCAGCAACAGAAAACCCAGAGCCAGCCAAACTGCTGCTTATTTGGTGAGTACCTGTGTCCTTATGTTTCACACCCTTTCTCATCTCCCCTAAAACAGCCCTGCAGGTTGGTTTTGCTATTCCCATTATACAGGCAAGGAAACAGGCTCAGAGACATGGCTGAGAACTCACAGTGCCAGGGTCCAAACCCAGGTGCTCAGAACCCAGAGCTAGAGGGTGGCCCAGCAGCCCCTTGCGGGCTAAATGATGCTGCTTGCAAATCAGCTGATTCCCACCCATCAGCATTTCCCAAACCACCACGGATTTCCACATTGGGTTTCTTGCTGATTTTATCCTATTAATGAAAAAATAATACAAGCCCATGTTTAAAAATGATTCAGACTGGAGAGAAAAGTAGAAACCCTCAGGTCTACTCTCTATAGGTAACTTATAATACCAGTTTGGGGGTTATTATGGACATTTCCTGTGCATTGTTTGGTGCATGTGTGTGTATGTGTGCACACATTATAACTGCTCTTCCCACCCCTTTTATAACCATCCTCTACCAGCCAAGGCTATGGTTTTTCCAGTGGTCATGTATGGATGTGAGAGTTGGACTATAAAGAAAGCTGAGTACTGAAGAATTGATGCTTTTGAACTGTGGTGTTGCAGAAGACTCTTGAGAGTCCCTTGGACTGCAAGGAGATCCAGCCAGTCCATCCTAAAGGAGATCAGTCCTGAATATTCATTGGAAGGACTGATGTTGAAGCTGAAACTCCAATACTTTGGCCACCTGATGCAAAAAGCTGACTCACTGAAAAAGACCTTGATGCTGGGAAAGATTGAGGGGATGATGAGAAGGGGACAACAGAGGATGAGATGATTGGATGGCATCACCAACTCAATGGACATGGGTTTGGGTAGACTCTGGGAGTTGGTGATGGACAGGGAGGCCTGGCATGCTGCAGTTCATGGGGTCACAAAGTGTCGGACATGACTGAGCGACAGAACTGAACTGAACTGAACTGAATGCATCAGATGCTTTTAGGAACATTGTCTCACATCATCCTTGTCCTAGGGCCTGGACACATTATCACCATTCCCACTTTACAGACAAGGAAATTGAGGCCCAGAGAGGCTAAACCACTTTCTCAGGCTCACACAGCTAGTAAGCAACAGGACTGGGATTCAAACCCAGGTCTGCTGATTTCAGAGGCTGGCTGTTTCCCAGTGCCCTCCAACCTACAAAGAGAGGTGACCAAGAAGAATCATTCTATGTCCTTGAAACAAAAGACTCAGGAGGCCCTAGACTGGGGAGATGAACCCAACTTTCACCATCCAGCAGCTGTTAAGCACCTTGTGCCTACCAGGCTGTGCACCCCAGACACCCCGGGGCTCCCATGGTGACAACCCCTAAAAAGGACATCCTGATCAAGAGTCACTCCTGGGGCATCCCCCTCAACTCAGAAGGGTAACTTGAATGGTGGTGATGGAGCAGTGTGGGGAGTGGGGGAACACGGGTCAGCACAAGGCAGAAGGAACCTTCCTCTGGAGGGGGCCCAAGGGACGAGACCCACGTGGTGGCTCCCCTTTCACTTATTAGTTCCTCTCATGCTCCTGAGAAAGTGCTCGCGGTAGACCTATCTTGATCACAGGACCGCAATAAACATCATTTGAATAATCTCAGTCTGACAGCCTTAGAATGGACAGGACAGGAAAATTACACCCTGGATAAACCTGAGGATGTCACTGAATGCACCCAGAAGCCTTGACAGCTTCTGGAAGTGTTTGCTCCCACCCAGGCCCTTGGCTTGATGCCCAGGAGAAGGTGATGGCAACATGCAGGCTCAGACGAGCAGAGCCAGGGCTTGAATCCAGTTCTCTCCAACCTCACTCCTCTCCCCCTGCCTTCCAGCAGCCATGGAGCACTGGGTGACTCACCTCTGAGAGAACTGGATTGGTCACTGGGGGTCTCCATGGCAACCAGTGACTCTACCCCCAGTGGCAGGATGGTTTACCTGAACCCAACCACACTTTCTGGCCAATCCTTTGTTTCACTGGCATCAAAGTTGAGGTCACTCTCCACGCCTCAGGGTTCAGCAGTGGCAGCCAATGGTTTGGGACAGGAGGACAGCGTGGGCTAAAGGCCATCTGGATTAGAGTCCTTATCAAGTCCAAGTCCACTCCCTCAGCACTGAGCCAGGCCCTGAACTTAGTCTCTTATTTGCAATGTTTCATATTAACTAACAAACCAGTCATATTATTGTCCCCATTTTACAGATGAGGAAATCGAGGCTCAGAGAGATGAAGAAAATAACCTAAGGACACATGGCCAGTGCACAGCAAAGCCTGGACTTCAACCCAGGTCTTTCTGTCTCCTGCAAGCCCACACTGTATAGAACCACTGGTTCTATTGCTGGTGGAGAAAGGAAGCAGCACCATACAGCAGAAAACCCAGTTCCACTTCTGGAAACCCAACCCAGCAAGAAATTCAAGCGCCTCCTGCGTCCACCTGTATAGATAATCAGACATCTCTAAGCCTCAGCTGCCTTATCTGTAAAATGGGTAAGAGGCATGGCTGCCATGAGGGGCAGATACGCTGAACCTACATGGAACAACCCCAGGAGTCAGAGACACCCTCAAACCTATCCATCCTGGCCAGTAAGAGTCACGGCTGCCATGAGGGACAGATAACATGAACCTACATGGAACTCCAGTCACCAGAGACACCCCCAAACCTGTCCACCCTGGCCAGTGAGCCTCTGCCTGCCCCCCACCCCGCCCCCTACCCCCAGCCTGGCTCCTCTCCCTGTTTTCTGCATCGACTGGGCCAGAGGCTGTGCTGGCTGAGTGGGCCAGGCACGCGCATGTTCCCCTTCTTGCTGAGCACTGCGAATCGCACCAAGCATTTCCTCTCCTTTTGTGTGTGTTTTTCATGACCTGCTGCCAACAGCTTTTTGCTGGGCGGCTGCCACCATTTACCCAGCACAAGAAAACTGCCTTTCTTCCCCCATTTAGGGTCTGGTTTTAATTTCTACAGTATTCTCTTTAATAACAATGCCTAATTAAAACATCTGTTAAAAAGTCTGTAACATTAACTTTACAGGGAGAATTTAATAGAATTATATTGGAATTGCAGGCATTTAACGGGCTTCCTAATTAGGCTTTTCTTTAAAAAAAAAAAAAAAGAAGAAGAAGAAGAAAGAAACATTCCACAAATTAAAATCCAGCCTCTTTTTTTTTTTATAATAACAGAGACTGATGGTCCAGTGGCTGGAGAGGATGGGCAGAAACTGGCGGAGAGAGAGGAGCCCCAGCTCAGTCAGCA
This sequence comes from Bubalus bubalis, assembly GCF_019923935.1. Lineage (NCBI taxonomy): Eukaryota > Metazoa > Chordata > Mammalia > Artiodactyla > Bovidae > Bubalus > Bubalus bubalis. Next base: position 14,229,978 of record NC_059170.1, on the reverse strand, counting down.
TATGAAGTCTCTGGGCTGGGGAGTCTACACGTACTGGCAGTCCCATGCTAGGAGTTGTCTCGTTGATAATCGCAATTATATCCTGACACCAAGCATAGAAAGTATTATTAGCTCCATTTACTGACAGAGAAACTGAGGCTGAAAGGGAGGTCATTTGCTCAAAAGCTCCCTCCTTCTCTCTCTCTCTCTCTCTCTCTCTCTCTCTCACAGAGCCAGAGACTTCTGGCAGAGTCTTCCCTATGTAATCTCTCTACTACTCCTCCACTCAGCCTCCTAACTTTGCATCAGAAGGGTTTTCTAGAGCTCTCCATGGGGCCCCCATCTCTGACTCTGTCACTTCTCACTTCTCGGGGGTGAGCATCGCGACTGCCTCTGGTAGCCACACGTGCTCTGCGCCAGGGTCCTATCCACCAAGTCCCGTCAACTCGGTGCCCTTGCCTGAGCTGCCCTGGCCCTGGCTGTCACCTGCACCCCTCCGACACCAAGCTGGGGGCTGTGCTCGGTAGGAACCCAGCCCAATGCCGGCAGGAGCAACCTCCAAGGGAAGCCTCCAGGGAGAAACATCCAAAGGCAGCATTCTGGTCCAAGTGAAAAGTCTGGTTCCCGGACCAGCAGTCTCAACATCACCTGGGAGCTTGTTAGAAATGCAGATTCTCTGAGACTTCCCTGGTGGTCCAGTGGTTGAGAATTCGCCTTGCAATGGAGGGGACACAGGTTCAATCTCTGGTCAGGGAACTTAGATCCCATAGGCCTCAGAGCTACTGAGCCCCACGACTGCACCTAACACCTGAGTCAGCCAGATTCTCAGCCCCTCCATGCTACCTTCCTCCACCTCCTCCAAGATCTTATGAATGAGAACTTCTGAGGATAGAGCCCTGATTGTTGTTAGTCTCTCAGTCATGACTGACTCTGCAACCCCATGGACTGCAGCACGCCAGGCTTCCCTGTCCTTCACTAGCTCCTGGAGTTAGCTCAAACTCATGTCCATTGAGTCGGTGATGCCATCCAACCATCTCATCCTCTGTCGCCCCCTTCTCTCCTGCCCTCAGTCTTTCCCAGCATCAGGATCTTTTTCAATGAGTCAGCTCTTCGCATTAGGTGGCCCAAGTATTGGAGCTTCAGCTTCAGCTGAAAGGATGGAAGGAGTGAAGAAGTGAAGTCGCTCATTTGTGTCCAACTCTTTGTAACCCCGTGAACTGTAGCCCCGCCAGGCTCCTCTGTCCATGGGATTCTCCAGGCAAGAATACTGGAGTGGGTTGCCATTTCCTTCTCCAGGGGATATTCCCAACCCAGAGATTGAACCCGGGTCTGCCACATTGCAGGCAGACTCCTTACCGGCTGAGCCACTAGGGAAGTCATAAAGGATGGGGGCAGCCACATATGTCCCAGGGAGATATGGCCACCTCTGCTCAGCACAGAACTGGAACTCTGTGGCTCAGGTGTGGACTGAGCCTCAGGTGAGGAGACGTGCCTAGACCACCCAGTCCTGACTCGGGGCTCTGAGTTTCCCCCCATCACCCCCCTCACCCTCCCTGTCCACTGAGGGATTTCACTTGGATTCCCCTTCCGTTAAGCAGGCCTGCAGACTCCTTTGTCACTCCAGGTTAGGAAAGACCAAACCCCTTCCCTGCCCTCTTCCAGCACACTTAGGAATCCTGATGAGGCTTTCCCAACCACTAAGAGAGGATGCCACAAAAGAAGAAAAGAAGAAGAGGAGCTCTGGAGACTGCTCAGCTACCTATTAGCTGTGTGACCTTGAGCAATTTAATTAACCTCTCTGAGTTTCAGTTTCCGCCACCCAGCAGATGGGAATGATAATAATAATGATATGCCTAACTCTGGAGTTGCTTTGGGTTTTAAACAAGTTAATATTTGTAATGTACTTAGAATAGTGGCCAGCACACTGTAAACGCTACAGCAGTGTTTGTTCAATAAATAAGAAATGAAGGCATGAATCCAGTCTGGCTCCCAGGCCTGAAACATCGATGTTTCTAACTTCTCAGAACTTCGAAGGCTCCTCTCCAGCCTTTTCTCTATACCAGATCTTAAGAGCTGGCAGCCCCTGACTGGAGACATCTCTCATCACCTCTCCATGCACAGACAGCGGCTCACCTGGGCCTGGGTGCAGTCCCCAGTGGAAGGCAAGTGGCATCCCCTGCCTGGGTCCCCATGACCACCCAGGGAAGGGCTGGAATTCACAGTTCAGTGCGCGAGCAGATTCAATTGGACCATCTCCCGTGTGATGGCTTCCTCTGTTCAATTACTACTAAAATTCATCAAACGGAACTGAGAGGTTTTAACGTCGGTAATTGTGGTGCAAAACGCTCTGTAATTGGTCTCTCAAATGAAAGTGGGGAGAACGCTGTTGGAAATGAAGCTGGCTTGGCCTTGAACAGCCCAAGAATGATGGCTCAGACTGCTCCCCAGAGCCAGCTGGTCTCCCCACCCCCAACGCCTAAGCCCCGCCCCCTCCACTGGACGCCCTGGCGGGGCTCAGGTCTCTCTCTCCCAGCCTGGTGGGGGTTGGGGGAGGACAGGGGATGCTGCCGCACTCCTGTAGATCCATGTCCTGCCTGATTATCCTTGTAACCTCAGACCTGCAGATATGGGAAGCCCACAGCCCTCCTTAGGGTGGCCTCTTTTTATCCCTTTATATGTTAGATAATCTCCTGTCTCCAGCTTTGCTCTGGTCCCTCGGCCTGGATTCCATCCCCTCCCATGTTCATTTCTCATTTTATGAAGAGGAGTTTTCTCATTTTAAGGAGTCTTCCTTACCTTCTCCGGGTAGAGTTAACTAGTTCAGCTTTCTAGTACAGGTCCCTCTGTGAGAGCCTGGATGCTACAACTGATAATAATAGTCACTCTAGAAAAAAAATAAAAAAATGAGAAACTTTTGGAATTTCCCTGGTGGTCCAGTGGTTAAGACTTTGCACTTGGGATACAGTGGGTGCAGGTTTAATCCCTGGTCAGGGAACTAAGTAAGATCCCACATGCCAAAATATTGTTTTAATTTTTTTAATTTAAAAAAGGAGCGATTTTTTAGTTCAAAGGTGGCGGCACAATTCCTATGGGAAGGTACTTTGTCTGCCAGTGTGACCACCAACAATCCTTCCATCCCTGTACATACTCCTCCCATCAAGACAGGAGTCTGCTTGTCCTCCTCTTGAATCTGAGCTGATCTTGGGACTTGTTTCCATCAGTGCAATGTGGCAGAAGTGACAGAGTGCCAGTTCTGAGTTAGAAAACTGTTCCCTAGCACTGGCTAGGTGTCAGCATTCTCAGGGTACTGGCTTAGTTAAACTTTACAACAGCCCCATTTCACAGGTGGACAAACAAGGGCTTGGAGAAATTGTCTGTCTAAGCTCACCCAGTTAGCAAAAGGCAGAGGCTGGATTTGAGCCCTGGATGTCAGGCTCTCGGTCCCATGAACTTCACTCCTCTGAGATTTCTGCTGTATATGAACCGGACACTCAGCCTTTCTTACTTAATGTCAGAATTAATCCACAAACCAGAGGAGCAGAGTGACACAGACAAGACAGCCTGGTCACATTCATGCTGACAGAGTCCCTCCTGATGGCCCAGCTTGTGCTCTCAGGTCATATTATCTTATTGAATTCTCACAATCACCCCAGGGGGTAAACGTTGATTATTCTCTTTATTTTGTAGATTAGGAAATTGAGACCCAGAGATGTTAATCAATTTGCCCAGAATTACCCAACCTGTCGTGGAGCCAGGTTGAACTTCAGACTGGAGTGAGTTCCCGAGACTAACATGTCCATGTGCATTTGAATCACCCAGGGGTCTTGGTTAAATGCAGCTTCTGGTTCAGAAGAGCCGGGATAAGGCCTGAGATTCTGCATTTGATTAGTTATTGTTATTATTATTATTTCTGTTGTTGCATTAAATTAATTGTGCATGTGTGCTAAGTGGCTTCAGTTGTTTCCAACTCTGTGCCACCCTATGAACTATAGCCCACCAGACCCCTCTGTCCATGGGATTCTCCCAGCAAGAATACTGGAGTGGGATGCCATGCCCTCCTCCAGGGGATCTTTCCCACCCAGGGATCGAACCTGCATCTCTTATGTCTCCTGCATTGGCAAGCAGGTTCTTTACCACTAGCACCACCTGGAAGCCCTTCCAAGCCTGCTGCTGCTGCTGCTAAGTCGCTTCAGTCGTGTCCAATGCTGTGCAACCCCGTAGACAGCAGCCCACCAGGCTCCCCCGTCCCTGGGATTCTCCAGGCAAGAACACTGGAGTGGGGTGCCATTTCCTTCTCCAATGCATGAAAGTGAAAAGTGAAAATGAAGTCACTCAGTCATGTCCGACTCTTTGCGACCCCATGGACTGCAGTCTACCAGGCTCCTCCATCCATGGGATTTTCCAGGCAAGAGTACTGGAGTAAGGTGCCATTGCCTTCTCTGCTTCCAAGCCTAGGAGGTTGTTAATAATGACTTGATGGGAAAGGAGGACAGGAAAGAAGGGAGGAAGAAGAACAAGGTGAGCAATGGATGCTGCCCCTTCTTGCCCACCTCCCCAGTGCCACACCTGCATCCTCACATTTCCAGTACTTTCACTATGACTAAAAAAGACTCTCGTGGCCAGTATCTTCACTACCACGGTTACAGCCCAAGGCAGGAGGCGGTGAAGTGACTGGCCAGAGGACACACCGCCAGGGCACCCATCCAACCCCACGTCCTGCCCTCCTGCCCCATGGAGGAGCTGGGGTTTGCTGATTCTCATCCCTCCCGGTGTCTGGGGCCAAGCCGGGAGCCCGGGAAAGGACACACCAGGAAGCGCGTGGTTTTCGCCCCCATGTCCTGCCATGGACCACATCCCTCCTTTCCCTTGGCTCTGAGGTCCCAACTTCTTTTCTCCTGGCGACCCAGGTGGTCCACGACCAGGGAGGCTGAGCCAGCAGAGGTGGGGGCCCGTGTCACCGCAGGCTGAGAACACACAAACACACACAGGCACATGCTTTCCCATGGGAACCCAACCCAGCCGCCGCCCAACCTTCCAGCCAGGACCACCCCCACGCCTGCAGGAATTGGTGTGAGAGACGACCGGAGGCCTCCACTGGGGCTGGGGAGGGACGGGAACCAGCGTTGGTGTTTTGTGGATGGAATAGGAGGCTTTTGCTGATCCCAGCAGACCAAGAACCTCCTATTTCTCCAGAGGACTTGGGAGCAGGAGTTGGTAGGAAAGAACCAACTCCTGGAGAGAGGGAGCTGCAGGGCTGAAGTGAGAGATAGTGGAGGACAGAGAGCCTCCGACAGGGAGAGACATCAGAAGGCGAGAGACACATTGGGTGAGAGAGACTCCATGGAGAAGAGAAGTCAGGATGGAAAGTCACAGGCCCAGGAGGATGGGAAACAGAAGGGCTCAACAGGCAGGGGGTCAGGTTTAGTTCCAGCCCCGCCCACAGCTCTGCAGGTGCAGAAGCCCTGACCTCCCATGCCAGGGCAATCAGTACCTTCTGACAACTCAAGCCAAACTGGCCAGAGGCTGATGGACAAGCTACATGTTAATAATACGATAATATCTGTAGAACCTGGACACAGTGCCTACTAAACTCCTACTAAATGCCTACTAAGCACCTATGAAGCCCTCAGGGCAGGTGGGCGGTGGCTGTCATCACTGTCCCTGTTTTCAGGGAGTGGAGGCTGCACCCAAGAGAATGATGAGGTCCCCTGATTAGCCTGCCTGGAACAAGAGCGGGCTGGCCAGAGCAGAGCAGATCAGCTCTCAAGGGAGGGGTCCAGTGGTCCTCCCTCCAGGCCCCTCATCCAGACCCTTCCTTCTTCCTGGCCCACACCACCCAAGCCTGGGATTCTGGCTGCTGCTCTTTGGCCAGAAATGAAGCTTGGGGGCACTTCCTCAGGAAACGAGGTCCCTTGGAAAATGGGGCACACTCTGAAGTGCTGCCTTCTCGGTCCCCAGAAGCTTTTTATTCGCTGCCACTGAAAACACTTCATAATCAAAGGCACTCTGAATGCTTCCCCAGATGTCAGCTCAGATCGGCTCTTTATTGTCAAGTAGGCAGAAGAATTGATTATGAAGTAGCGCCCAAGAATTGATGCTTTTGAACTGTGGCATTGAAGAAGACTCTTGAGAGTCCCTTGAACTGCAAGGAGATCCAACCAGTCCATCCTAAAGGAAATCAGTCCTGAATATTCATTGGAAGGACTGATGCTGAAGCTGAAACTCCAATACTTTGGCCACCTGATGTGAAGAACTGACTCATTGGAAAAGACCATGATGCTGGGAAAGATTGAAGGCGGAAGGAGAAGGGGATGACAGAGGATGAGGTGGTTGGATGGCATCACCGACTCGATGGACATGAGTTTGAGTAAGCTCCGGGACTTGGTGATGGACAGGGAAGCCTGGCGTGCTGCAGTCCGTGAGGTTGCAAAGAGTTGGACACAACTGAGTGACTGAACTGAACTGAGGCAGAAGAATTTCTCTGTTGAACTTATTTCTTCTTTTTTTTCTCTGCAGCATCCCATTGATCCCAACTTGGTCAGCGTGCCGGGGGCTTTGTGCCTGTTCTGAAAGGGAAAGGGACCCACCTGAGGGTCCAGGCGCAGGTCACAGGCTCAGCCTCCACCATTGACCCTATGGGAGAATCCAGGGAAAACAGACCCCAAGGAGCATGTTTATCCACACCCCCTCCTGCTGGGGCCAGCCTCGCACCCTCCAACCCAGTTGAAGTTGAGACTTGGCATCCACTTCACCATGAGTTGCCCACCCAGTCAGAGCCAGGTCAAGGCCACAGAGTCCAGGAGATTTGAAATGGCTAAGTGCCGCTGTCCGTGAATGAGGATAATATTGGTGTCCACACCCCCTCCTCCTATCACCCCCACCCCAACGATCATCACCGTTACCACCACCAGCACCTTCACCATCATCATTTATTATGCACTTAGTAGGTGCCAGGAAATTTGTTATGCTGTTTATATTAATTAGTTCAAGTATCTTCAACTACCCTATGAATTAGAAACTGTCATCATCCCTAGGGATGATAGGAAACAGAGAGGTTGAGTCACTTGCCCGTAGTCACACAGCAGGCTAATGGTAGAGCCAGGATTTGAACTCAGGCATTCTGACTCCAGAGCTCTCCTGTTTTACCACATCCTCATAATTACACTCCTTCACATGTACACACAACAGTCCTTTACAATTTACTCCGCAAAATCAACATCCATGACCCTGGGAGGTAGGTGTGGGGTAACTCCCTCCCTACAGAAGGGCAAATTGAGATGCAAGGACCTGCAGGTGTCAGAGCTGGGATGCATAACACCGGCCGGTAGATCCCAGAGCCAGAGCTGTGCTTTGCTGTCCTATACCCTGGGATGGATCTTGTGTCAAGTCCAGGAGTCTCCTGAGTCTTGAAGGATGCAGGTGGCAGCCACGGAGCCCAGACTGTCCTGATCTCTTCATACGTGAGACACCCAGCCCAAGCCCCTGGCCTCAGGACTTTTTCATTGGTCGGCCCCCAATGGGTACCCAGCACACTGCCTCCTTGGTCTCCTGGAGCTGGTTTCTGCTTCTTGCAGACACTTTCTTTCCCAACATATCAAAGAAGGATCTTTGAAGTTTATTGCAGAAACTTCTCTTTCCCAACATATCAAAGAAGGATCTCTTTCACAACATAGCAAAGGCCCCAAATATAAATGCAGGAGGAATTGCAGTGACTTCAGCTTGTCCTGGATCCAGAGTCCCCAGCCTGGGAGAACAGGGCCCTGGAAGCAGGGCAGTAGGAGTGTAGGAAGCAGGGGGTCAGAGCCTGAAGAGCAGTTTGATGGTGGCACAGGCTTCTGAGTGCAGGGCTGTTTGGGGCCCTGCCCCTCACTGTCCACTGCTAACAACAGCAGCAGAAACATTTGGGGAGACCTAGCACCACCCACCAACGCCTGCAGGGAAGCAGATACTAGGAAGATGGGGGAGGAGGATACCAGGATCCTTTATGGTGGCAACTGGGCCCATTGCAACCTTATACCAAGGTACCCACATTTCAAAAGTTTGTCTAACAACACCCTAAATATTTTAAGTAATAATTCATTCATTTCCAGTCTTGACTAGTCATAGCCATCCAGAGTTCTCTGGCCAGCCGGGTGACCCCATCAAACTGGTATAATTTCTGCCTAAGGCAAAGCTGAGTGTTTTAGGTAACTTGGGTGGCCTGATGGCAGCTTGTTGAAATGTTAAATATAGTTTGAGAACACTTCCTGACCAGTCTGTGACCGGATCTGACTCGTTTAAGGCTATGTCTCCAGGGAAACTGGCGCATGCAGGGCCTCAATAAATATTTGTGCAGTGAATGAATGAATGATCCCTATGAAGATCCTATGGTCATCTCAGGGGCTGGAAACTCTAGATTCTTTGCTTCTGCCAAGATGAAGTCTTCCTTACACTTAAAGGGAATCCTTGCTCCTTGCCTAGGAGTTCTTAACAAAATCTGCCATGAGTTTTCAGTGTTGTTAACTCTGCCATGGCCACAGAGAGGCACACAGGGACACACACTCAATATGACTGAATGCACGTGTGCCTGTCCAGCACGCGCACACACACACACACACCAGTAGCAGCGCTGAGGGCTTTGAGAGCCATGGCGGCAGAGCCATGGCTCCCAGTTAAAATCAGAGTGTAAAAGGGAAGAGAATTTATCTGCAAAACCACAAAGCCACAGAGAGGTCACTGAAAAAGCCTCTAAACTTGTTTACAAAAATACTCAATTATGTACCAGTTAACTGTTTGGTGATCATTGCACCGAGCACTTGTTTTCAGTCGCCTCACTGTTAACCATTTAGAGTCAAAAAGGAAACAAGTCAGGGAGGAAAGCAAGCAGGATATGGAGGACAAGGTCATTGAGTAAATTCTTGCCTTTCAGCTCCTTGCTGATGATGGTACATGGTGGAGCCTCAGTCTCCTGCTCTGAAAAATGGGGTCAGGAGCACCCACCACTTGGAAGCAATCTCCCAAGCAAACGCTCCTAGCACAGTCAGGCACAGAGTAGCCTGCAGATGTTGGTGGTTCAGGTTCTACCAGGAATCCCAAACTCCTCCCCAAGAGCTATCTGCCTCTCAGATGCTTTTACAATAAGGCTCACAGGACCATGTAACTTCAGGCAAATGGTGGGCTCATCTGCCACCCAAGGCCCCAAGTGGCCCCAGCAAGAGAGTTTCCCCAAAGAAAGTAATCTCAAAAGAGTCCCTCCAAAATGACAGTGTTAGGTGACTCTGGGTCTGGCAGTGTATCTGTTCTTTAAAAAGAAAAATAAATACCTTTCTCCCTGAGGTGAAATTGCTTTATTTTCTGTATTCTTATTTGACTCTCTTGGTTCAATTCAGGATGGAGGAAAGTACAAGTGTTAAACACTCAGCCATATCCGACTCCTTGTGACCCCATGTACTGTAGCCCACCAGGCTCCTCTGTCCATGGAATTCTCCAGGCCAGAATACTGGAGTGGGTTGCCATTTCCTTCTGCGGGGGATCTTCCCAACCCAGGGATTGAACCCAGGTCTCCCGCATTGCGGGCAGAGTCTTTACCGACTGAGCCTCCAGGGAAGACCCACGGTGGGGAGGTGCCTAGGAATTACCAACTCATAGATCAGGAAGGAACATGGAATAAAACCTTTTCTGAGTTTCTTCTGTTTTCCAGGAATCATGATATATCACACCTAACATCATAACTTCTATGCCTCAGTTTCCTCGTCTCTAAAGTGGGGAGAATGAAAGGAACTTTGTCATAAAGCAGTTATAAAAATTAAATGAATCCATGTCCTTAACAGTGTCTGAGGCTTAATAATCATTGGATAAATATGTGCTGTCATTACAATTCATAGTTCTCACAACAACAAAAATGATATGAGAGGGCTCAGACAGGCTAAGGAACTTGCCCAAGGACACACCTCTGGTAAGCAGCAAAGGTAAGATTCGAATTCAGGGAGCCAGGGTGCCACCACCCTATCCTGCTTCCACCTGATAAGTGTCCAGTGATCGGCTTCTATTACACTCCAGAGACCTGAACCCAGGCAAAGAGGTCTGGGAATGGTGACTCGGGATTTTTTCCTCAGTCGATGACCCAGAGTGCACAAATACTCACAGGCACAGGGGAATCAGGTCTTACAGATGGAGAAACAAGGCCTGAGAAGGGGCAGAGACTCAGGGGCAGAGACTTTCCAAAACCAAATGGTAAATATAGACTCAGAACTCCATCTCCTTTCTTCCAAGCTCTCACCTCTAAACCACACCAGTGAGACCACTGTGGCTCCATCAAGGTTTGGCAGACCTTGGATCATGAGCTGCCACCCCCTAGAAGAGTGCTCTTGAGTGGCCTACTGAGCCTCTCTGTACCTCAGTCTTCCCATCTGTAGAGTGGGGATGAAAAGTAATTTGCCAAGTTATTGTGAGAAATAAAGTAATATATGTAAACGTACCAGCAATATTCTAGGGACTCCATAAAACTTAGTGTAATCTGAGTAGATTGGAGGGGGGGATTACTTTGTTTTTTTGCCTTATTGGGTGACAGACACCCCACTCCTTCCTGGAGAAGCACCACAACGTGATTGATTTTTGCCTTCAGATAGATACCTGCCCTCAGCCTGGGAGTCACAGACATGAGGTCTCAAGTCGGGCTGTGGCTCACCCCATCTCTGTCTGCCCTTTTCTCCAGCCTCCCCTCTCTTCTTCATCTTCCTGCTGCTGCCTCATTTTTCGCACAAGCAAAGACCTTTTCTCTCCAGGCCCACGGCACGAACCCTGCACTTCCGAAGGAAGCAGGCGCTGAATAGATTTAGCAGCTTCTGATGAATGTCACGTTTATTTTGGTGCCAATGGAGTCAGTGCATTTTAATGAAGACCCCGCCCCGCCCCCACTCCTGCCCCAGATGCTGGTGCTGGTGGGAACACCGCAACTTCCTGCCGCTGCCTAGTTAATGAGCTTTGGATCAGCAGGCTCTAGAAGGTGAGGCTGGGTCTGGCCTGCCAGCTCCCTACCCGGCTCAGGGATGCTGTTTCCTGGGACTGGCTTTGCCAGCTGGTCAGGACCTCAAAAGCCTCTTCTTCACCTATCTCAATTTCCTTGTCTGAAAACAACATACACCAACATTCCTGGCTGGGGGCTGGACGCCATGGAGACTTTCAGTGCCTCTCTGCTGATGCTAATTGATTCCAAAGATCCAGGCCCAGGGATCAAGTGGGAATGAATGATTGGCTGGGAGAGCCAGCTGCATGGGAGGAGCCGAAGAGGGTGGCTGAGCAGACATTTTTCCCATGAGTGAGAGTGACGGCCACAGATTGGACCCGTTCTCCCGAAGGCCCCACCCAGGAGGGGTACGCTGGCCTGGGAGGGAGGAGGGTACCAGGAGGAACAGAACCAGGAGCCCAGACCTTCCTTTCATCTCAGCCTCAAGTGAAGGGAGGAATTGACAAAGGACCCATAGAGCTGGCTCCCAACGCACCCCCCAGCCTTCCCTCCCCACCCTATCACTTTCAAATGCCTTGGCTGGAGATCTCTCGGAGGTAATGGATTGGCATTAGGTGGCAGCCCCTTGAGAATGGCTCCCACACACACTGTAAACTAAAATCCAGCCTTTCTCTGCGTTTTGCTGAGCCTAGGTGTTCTCTGGGTTCCTATTGTCTGTGGGCTTTGTGCTCCAGAAGCTTTTTGTGTCATAACCACGCACTGAAGCCTGCATGAGAAAACACTGTGTGTTGGGGGCAGGAGAGGTCGCAGGGAGACAGTGGGGAGCGACGCCTGGCGTCTCCAAGATGTCGTGGCTTGGGTCCCCAGGAGCAGACGGGGGGGGGGGGGCAGGGATTTGAGGGTGTTTAGAAGGTGATTTCAGAAGTGTCAGTGGTGGAGGGGAGAGTGAGTCAGGGAGGGGAAGGATGGCAGCAAAGAGCATGTGGTCAAGAAAGCTGCCACCGTGGGAAATGAGGGAGCCAGTATAGACAACACACCTCTAAGTTATCCCACTTCTGAACAATCCATCGCTGGGTGAAGGGCCCTCTTGAGGCACTAATTCCACAGCACCCCTGACCCACCCTCAAACAATCTTAAAACAGCCTGGAGGGGAGGCCAGGACACCAGTTACTGTGATCATCTTAGAGAGAGGATCCCTGAGGCTTGGAGAGGCAAAGAGCTGGGTCCACTGGCATATAGCCAGGCAACTGGTATAAATGAAAGCTGTTTATCTTCTAAGACCCAGCTTGAACCAACTTCTCCCTGCAGCTTGCCCCATCCCAGCAGAAATCACCTTTCCCATAACATCGTGTCTACACGGCAGCTAGGACATGTGTCATACCTCATTGTGCTGACCGTTTGTCTGTCTGTCTCCTCTGATACACTGAGGGATGCATGGAGAGTGGCCAGTGCATGGCAGGGATCTAGCAAATGCTGCTCTCTCTCCTCCACAATCCCTCCAAACTTGTTTCACCAAAAGCTAGCTCTGTGCATGAGACACGCCAGTGCCTTATTGAATTGCACCGAACAACAAAGTAACTCAAACAATAGAGTAGTCTTCAGCATTCATCTAACGCTGGGAAAGATTGAGGGCAGGAGGAGAAGGGGACAAATAGAGGTTGAGATGGTTGGATGGCATCACTGACTCAATGGATGTGAGTTTGAGCAGAAGTTAGTGATGGACAGGGAAGCCTGGTGTGCTGCAGTCCATGGGGTCGCAAAGAGTCAGATATGACTTAAGTGACTGAAGAACAACAGTGTTCATACCAGGAGTGAAAAAAAATTAGTCTCGATCTTAATGCATGGAGGAAAGAGGCAGTAAATTGACTCAGAGCATTCCAGGGAGAGGAAATTGGTTGTGCAAAGGCCTGAAGGTAGGTTTTAATGGAGAATCCCAGGGACGGTGGAGCCTGGTGGGCTGCCATCTATGGGGTCGCACAGAGTCGGACACGACTGAAGCGACTTAGCAGCAGCAGCAGCAGCAAGGGAATCTCAAGGAATTTTGTATGTGCAAGTGGAGAGACGTGACAGGTGAAGCTGGAGAGGTGAGCAGGGGACAGACCGTGTGGGTTTCCAGGCTGAGGAATGCCGTTGCCACAGTGCACACAAAGAAGGATTTTCCTATATTTCCTCATATTTTCCTATGAGTCTTTAGGACTTTGAATGGGAGAGAATGCTTCTGGCCAGAACAAAGTCTCCAAAGTTCAGAAGAAGAGACTCAGCGCTAGTCCTGACCAGATAACAACAACAAAGCCAGAAGGCTCGGTGATCACTGACCACTACAAGGGGTGGATAAATTGCCCAGGGTGCCCCATTCTAGGAGGGGAGGAAGAGAATTCAAACCACTTCATGGTCACCCAATGCTCAAAAAGGAACTGTGGATTAATGAAGCTTAAGGACCAATGAAACAGAATCTCTTAAAGGCAGAAACCAGCCCTCAGTAGCCACCCAGGGAAGATTTTAATTCAATGAAATTGGGGACAAAGGGTCCAAATCAGCTTTGTCCCCAGATTCTATATCTATAATTGACTATATATATATATATATATATATATATATATATATCAGATCAGAACAAGGAGAAGCTAACTTTTTAAAAAATGTATTCACTTTGTTTTTCTGACAATTAAATGATGGATATTGATTGTAGAAGATTTGGAATGTACCAAAAACACATCAAAGAATATAAAAATCACATGTAATTCCACAAGTAGATTTTCTTCTATTCTTTTCCTCATCATTATAGATAACATATGCAATTTTCTCTAAAATGGGGATTATAACATCGACACAGTTTCATTTGCTTCTTTTGCCATTTAACAGTATATCACAAATGTTTACGCTTGTCTTTAATTTAATAGTTAGGGGCTTCCCTCATGGTCCAGTAGTTAAGAATAGGTCTGCCAAGGCAGGGGACTCAGGTTCGACCCCTGATTCGGGAAGATCCCGCATGCCGTGGAGCAACTAAAGCCCATGGGCCACACCTCCTGAAACTGTGCCCTAGAGCCTGTGCTCGGCAACAAGTGAAGTCACTGCAACGAGAAGCCCGCACAATGCAGCAAAGAGTAGCTCCCACTCGTTGCAACCAGAGAAAGCACACACTCTGCAACAAAGACCCACCACAATCAAAAATGAATGAAGAAAACTTTTAAAAACCTTTATTCTTGCCCAGGTTCCATCACATGGACACTTTGATTTGTTCAATCCCCTATTGCTGGACATTTAGATTATTTGTAATTTTCATCATTATCCACAATCCCTGGGTCAGGAAGATCCCGTGGAGGATGAAATGGCAACCCACTCCAGGATTCTTGCCTGGAAAACTCCATGGACAGAGGAGCCTGGCAGGATACAGTTCTTGAGGTCACAAAGAGTCAGACACGACTGAGCATACACACACTGCACCATCCATGACAATGCAATGAACATTCTTCTACAAACAGCTATCCCTTAGGACAAATTTCAGAAAGCAAGATCAGATCATGGGGTCCAAGGGTTAGGTCTAGGGCTTAAGATGCGTCTTTCGAAATCACCCTCCAGAAGACTCCTGCTCACATGAAGCAGATAGTCCAAGCCTGTGTTGTTTAATATGGCAGCCTTTGGCCATGATCACTTACATTTAAACCAATTAAAATTAGACTTGGAGGCTGCAGCCCAAGTGATTGTGGTGATGAAAGTGATTGCATTCTGGAGACAGCCTGAAGCTGGAGCCCATAGGGTATTCAGGTACAGTTGCAAGCTATTCTAAATGCTACAAAGAAAAAGTATGGAATGTTGTGCATCACTAGTGAATCTCAAAAAATTCACTGGCCTCTCTACAAAAGTCACCTTGGGGCCAAGATCTGAGTAGGAGTTGATTTGGTGAAGATTTTTGCAAATTCCTTGTCCAGTGATCCTCAGCCTCCTGACAACCAGAAGAGGGAAGGGAAGGGAGTAAGGGCTGTTTCCTCCTGGGAAAAATGGAGAAACTTTGCAGCAAAGAGCTGGAAACAGCCCAAAGAGCCGCACTGGGTTACGTACGAATCTGCAACCCAAACAGCTTTGCTGTTATGGGCCTGTTTGTCATAGATCAGTTAGTGGGTAGATTGCTTTGGCTGAAAATGGAGATTTAGACAATGCCGGAGCGAATAATGGTGCCCGAACGCTGCCAGGCGCTAATCAGGACTCGGCAATGACTCTGCCGTGCGGATTGAAGTGCAAGCATTCGGAGTTATTACCCAAAGCTTGTCTGTGCAATTAGATGATTGCATAACCTTAATATGATCAATCTTGCCGGATGTGAATTGTGCAGCTGTAACCACAAAATAAGGTGGCATTTCTGTTTTCTTGTTGAACGCAAACATTATATATGCGCAAGTCATAATTTTATAACAGTTGCTTGTGGCAAGAAAGAGCTTTGTCAGTCAGAAGATGCAGTTGAAAAATGTGCGTGTGTGTGTGTGCAATACAAGTTCTTAAAGAGACAGTCTTAATGTCAGGCTTCGCCTCAGGAAACAGGGTTTTGTGGGTTTTGCTTCTTCCCTTTTTGCCTTGGCACACATCAATTTTGAGGGCAGGAAGTTGGGAAACTTGGACCCCTCTGGAGCCCTCCCGGGACAACACAGCTTGGCTGTCACATATGCACAGCTCGGAGAGTCCTAGGAATCAGTTTGATATTCATCAGCAATTGCACAGCACACCCCGTTCATCAAGCCTCATTGTTCGGTGGGGACGTGAGCTACGACTTAGGCTCTTCCAATTCCAAGATCCTTGCAGAAATCTTAGCCCAGCCCCCGAGGCCTGGCTCGAGGGACTACAGGGACACAGCCCTCAAATGCCCTCTCCACCTCACCGGCTCTGGGGGCCTGGAGGGAGCCGTGATGAGTGGGGAGACGAGTGTTGGGGATAAGGTATCGCCTCTATCTGCTGGTGCCAAGTCCAAGGGGCAGACAACTCAGAGAAGGGGAAAAGCCTGGAGGTTAGGAGTTGTTTTGTTATGGGGTCAGAGCTTACTCAAGTGGAAGGAGAGAGGGATGGGAAGAGGAGATGTGGTGGGAAGCAGGGCACAAAAAGATGTATTTAAGAATAAAGCGCTATGGTAGGATGTCAGGAAATAAAACAGCAGCCAAATGAGAGAATGCTTAAGAGTGTGTGTGTGCGTGTGTGAGTGTGTGTATGCATGTGCATGCGTGTGTGTGTGTGTGTGTTAGAAAGATTGAGAGAGAGAGAGACCCAACTGCTTTTGGGGCTGTGATTTCACGGCTGGAACTAATGACAAAGCCAAGGGTCACGGGCTGAGTCCCTGGGAGGCAGACACAGGTGGGGTAGGGACTAGCATGCAGGAGATTTATTAGTGAGGACTCTTGTGGCCAGTGGGGCCAGTGGAGAAGGGAAGGTGGCTGGAGTGGGCAGAGGGAGAAACTGCCTACAATGCATCCCAACCACACACTCTCAGTTGATCCTAAGGGGGCCTCTGAAGCTAGGATTGCTCTTCAGAGTTGTTTCGAGTTGGGGCAAAGGGACCACTCCTTTATCTCCACACTGAACAGTCACTGGATGTGGGCTGCCCCTGGCGGGGCAAGGGGGTATGGGCAGGGGATGTGTGACCTTGAATGAG
The DNA here is from genome assembly GCF_019923935.1 of Bubalus bubalis. Lineage (NCBI taxonomy): Eukaryota > Metazoa > Chordata > Mammalia > Artiodactyla > Bovidae > Bubalus > Bubalus bubalis. The sequence goes on along the minus strand of NC_059170.1, from coordinate 14,213,419 downwards.
GCAACACTCCTCAGCCAGGTCATTCCTGAAGACAACTTACAACCTTACAGCCAATTATCAGCTGACAACTTCCCCAGCAGGGTTTGGGGGGACAGAAATCAGTCCTTTGGTCCTGAGCAGGGAGCCTGGGCAGTGCGGCAGACTACCACCAACACCAAGAATTTAGAAGTAATAAGAACTAAAAGTGGGTAGGAAGTCAGAGATAGCCCAGGAGGTAAGGGTTGATGATGGGTGAGCCACTGAGCTGGCTTCAAAGACAGTGGCAGAGTCAGGTTTGGTCCCTCGGTTTCAAGTTTCAGTTTCCCCCAAATGACCACCTGTCTTAAACCTTTGCTAAATGGCCAGGCTGGGTGAAAGCAAAGTCTAGAAGGGCACATGCCTGAACAGATGGGATCCCACCCAACCAGCATGATTGTCTGACAGCTCACATGCACAGAGCTCTGTGCTATACAACATATACGTACCCTCCCTACCAGTCTTCAAGACAGGCTTAGGAGTTAAAAACCTGAGACAGGTCTACTGCAGCCAGAGGCATCACCGCTGCTGCTGCTGCTAAGTCGCTTCAGTCGTGTCCGACTCTGTGCGACCCCATAGACGGCAGCCCACCAGGCTCCCCCGTCCCCGGGATTCTCCAGGCAAGAACACTGGAGTGGGTTGCCATTTCCTTCTCCGATGCATGGAAGTGAAAAGTGAAAGTGAAGTTGCTCAGTTGTGTCCGACTCTTAGCAACCTCATGGACTGCAGCCTACCAGGCTCCTCTGTCCATGGGATTTTCCAGGCAAGAGTACTGGAGTGGGATGCCATTGCCGTCTCCGAGAGGCGTCACTGGGCTCCTCCATTACTCATCAATGCTTCCCCAACCTCCACCTCCAGCCCACGCCTCTCTCTCGAGTGCCAGACTCACCCATCCATTCCTCTGATGATCACCTCTGCTCAAATGTCCACAGGACATTCAAACTCACATATCCTAAACTGCCCTCACACCTGGGCATCCTCTCTGTTCTACGTTTCAGTAAATGGCAGGGCATCTGCCCATTTGGACAGGGCGAGACACAGCATCCTTGACCCCTGGCTCCTCCTCACCCCCACATCCTACAAGTCCTGTGAGCTGTTCCTGCTTCATCAGTCTAGAATCCATCCACCTCCCTCCATGTCCATCACCCCACCCCCAATTTTAAACCCCACTTCATCACCAGGAAGCAATTCTAGTTAAGTCTTTCTTCAAACTTTCTTGCTCACTCGAATAACTTCTCTCTGCCCATTCAGAGGATCTTTCTAAAACATAAATCTGATCACAACTCTCCTCTGCTTAAAACCCCTTCCTTGTCTGCCCCCTGTCTTCAGGATAAAGTGTGTGTGCCTTACCACAGCAAAAACACTTCTTGTCTTCTTGCTCTTCCGCTGGTTCCTATATCGCCCTGAACCCTCATCTCTACGTGTTTCTCTCTCTCTCTCCACCTACACAAACACACCTACACACACATTTGCACTCTACTTTCATTTAGCCACACACTGGCTGTCGGCCACTTAGGAATGTGCCTGATCCAACCTGAGAGGTGCTATATGTGTAAATACACATATACCAGATTTTGAATGCCTAGAATGAAAAGAAAGGATGTAAAATATCTTGTTGATAAGCTGGAACTGATCCCATGTTCAAATTATAAGATTTTTGTTCATTCCTATTAATTTGGGGTCAATTAATTTGTTTCATCTGTTTCTTTTTACTTTTTAAATGTGGGTGCAAGAAAAAATTTCATTATACAGGTGGCTCTGATTCTGTATCCATTAGACAGCCCTGCTCTAGCCCCTTTGGGATAGGAAAACCTTCCTCCCATTCCACCAACACCTATGAGTTTTTTCAGCTCGAGGGTCAGAGTCAGGTCTTGTCTAAGAATTTTAACTGACCTTAAAAATAAACAATCTTCAGAATTTTGGCCTCTGTCTTAGTGCAGTTAAGAGGTAGCCACCAACAGGGCCTCCATCTGGGGGGCTCCTGATAAGCCCTGGGTAGACTAAGAGCAGAAGAACCAAGAGAGGCTGTAAACATCTGCATTTAAATGTCAAGGACTGTCCCCCTTGTGAGTCAGGCAAGCTGAGCAGAATGGGCTACAATGAGGGGAAAACTAGCTGGTTGTGGCTCTGAGAATGATGTGTTCAGTAAACGAGTGTTTTGTGGGTGGGGATTCCAACTGCAATGGGGGAAAAGGGAATCAACCCCTACAGGTCATAGGAGTGGGGTCGCCTGTACATGGCGAGTAGCTGACACTGGGCTCCAGAGAAGACTAGAGAACAGTCCTTTCTCCAAGAGAGAAGGAAGAACAGAGCTGAAGAAAGGGGGCAAGGCTCCAAAACCCCTTCAGAGTATCTTTTTTATGGTTATTCTTTCTGGGACTCCAAGAACAGTCATACCTTATGGAGTTTTGAATATTCCCCCCTACATTGTCATTGCTATCAGGTGCCGTCCACACTGAAATCCCATCTGCCACATTCTAACCACCTTGCATGATGGGGATGGGGAGGTGGGGGAGGGGAAGGGAAGCATGGTCTACCCATCATGATACCTCCAAGCAGCAGCCTCGTGTCAAGGGGCCCAGACCTCCCAGGACTGTGGGATGAGCAGGGGTCCATGGTGGCACTGGGAACAGCCAGGAAGAGCACTGGGCAGGGAGCTGGAAACTGATGAGAGGTTCAAGAGCAGCTGGGATGGGACTTCCCTGGTGGTCTGATGGCTAAGACTCCGGGCTCCCAATGCAGGGGGCCTGGGTTCGATTCCTAGTCAGGGAACTATATATCACATACAATAACTAAAAGTTCGCAAGCCACAACTAAGGATCCCGCATGGTGCCACCAAACAGTTCTAAAGATCCTGCATACCACAACCAGGATCAACGAGCCCTTATTCCGCAACTGAGACCCAGCACAACCAAATAAATAAATAAATACTTTTTAAAAAGAGCAGCTGGGAGACAAACACCTGTTTTCCCAATCCACCCTGAGAAAGACGATCCTAGGAAGGGGACTTGCACTTATCCCACCCTGCCACCCCTTCTTCCCAGTCTGTGCTTCCCTTCCTGGCCACTACCTCCCTCGCTCATCTTCAGAACCGAGTTCAGGTGTCACCTCCTCCAGGAAGTCTTCACAGATGCCCTCAATCTGGGCAAAGTGTGGTTCCTCAGCATTCCCATAATACCATTCCTGACTTCATTGTCGCTGTCTGTTTGACTCAGTTCCTCAACGGTGGGTACCTTGCAGGCAGGAAGCTGATGTGATTTATCTTTGTCATATGAGTGCCTAGCTCTGACTCTAATACACAGTAGATACTCAGGGAACGCTTGCTGCATAAATGAAAAGTACGAAACAGATCTCGCCTGCTCGTCAAGCCCCATCTGAGGTTCGGCACGCTCACTCCTGGCTCCAAACAACTTTCTATCTCTAACTCAACCATCTCCAATTTCAAGAAATAACCCCTGTTGTCTTCAAAGCTCCAGGACCAGAAGGGATGATGGGAGTATATTTGGAGGCCCTCTGATGAGAGAGTTTTTCCTAATTTTCCCATCATTTAAACAAACCAGGATCCTGATTGATAGAAGAGCCATCTTTACAAAGACTGGGAAAAATGGCTTTTAATATCAGTTTTTAAGAAAGAAAGTATGGCCCCTATAAACTGTTAAACTTCACTTTATTGACCATAAATCTGTATTTTGCTCAATGCAAAAGTTTTTCATCTTGTACAGAAAAATGCTGAAACAGCGGCAACTGCCGAAAACAAGAAGTTTTCTCTTACGGACAATTTATATGAAAAAGTTATTGAATTTCTGGTTAGGGAAGCCAGGCCAGGCATCTCACAGCTCCCCCATCCAGGGCTGGACCAGCAAGTGCCAGATGTGACCCGTTGCTGATCAATGTCAAGAGAAAATTAACCAATTGTAAGTCTATTAAGTTGTGGGCACCGGGGATTTCGAAGCCAGGAGCCAAGAGGCGTTTCTCCCGGAGGACATTAAACAGGCTTTCTTTGCTGAAAGTGCAGCTAGCATTTCTGCCAAAGGAAGGGAGGGAAGAGCTGGTTTGGAGGAGCATCTACTAGTCACGAGGTGCTTTCACAATTACTGTCTCCTTTAATTCTGGGAACAACCCCAAGACGTAGCTTTAATAGGGTGCAGAGGGGAAGAGGAAAGATGCCTCTTAAGGGGACAAAGGGAAAGCAGTTCCATCTACTCAATATTCAGTGAGAAATACGGTAGAATCCAGAGCAGCATTGTTTGCAACTTTGATTCTAGGAGGCAGGTCAAAGCAAGGACTTGGATTTGAATCCCTGGTTCGTGTATTCATTCAGTAAATATAGCAGATGTATACTCTGTGCTCAGCACTGTACTCAGAGCTGCCCTTGAAGAGCTCGTGGGGGGGGGGGGGGGGTGTGGCGGGGAGACAGAGCAGAAACCCACCACTGAAGGGCATGGGGGCGAGTGCTGATTCAGGAAGGTTTCACAGAGCAGATGATAAAGATACTGCTCCTATAGGATGAACACAAGCATTTCAAGTAGACAAAACAGTGGTGAACTGGGACCACAAGTGCCGTGGAGCCAATTATGTATATCTCTTCCCAATACCACTTCAGGCACCATCTTGGTAGCTTGAGACTGACCGTGTTCACACTATGAAATTGGAAAAACGCTACAAATCAGAGTGGTTTTTTTCCTAGAGACTGAGGAACTTATGCCTGAGTGGACTTGGGAGAGGAAAGATAGAAAAGCCGGATGTGGAGAAGGAAGAGGGTTCCTGGCTTAAGCGAGCAAGTGGGTGCTGGTATCATTTGCTATTGGATGAACAGAGGAAGCGAAGCAGGCTTAGAGGGAGGTGACACTGGTTTGAGGTACCTGTGAGGTACCCAAGTTCAATAGGCCATCAGATAGAGCACAAAAGCGCAGGAGAGAGGATGGAACTGAAAGCAGCTACCTGGGACAAGATCCCTGGGGACATTTGAGTGGTGCACTCCTGTATCCCACTTATAAATGCCCCTCCATGAAATGAGAAGCAGAAGCCCAGGAACCTCTGCTCCCACCCCAGATACTCTCCTCCTCCTGGATGCCCGACAGAGAATGGTGTACATTCCCTGAAGCCCCAAGGTCTTACTAAGAAATTTGAAGGAACCCAGAATCCCAGAGGCCACAACTGTGGTATCTTCATTTCCTTGCATCCTCACACACATTTCTACTAATTTCTTTTCCCAAAATAAATAAATAAATAAAGGGGATTAACTCAGCGATTATCTTATGTATAGTCAGAGCTATGGTTTTTCCAGTAGTCGCGTATGAAGGTGAGTGAAGTTGAGTAAAAGTTGCTCAGTTGTGTCCGACTCTTTGTGACCCCATGGATTATACAGTCCTTGGAATTCTGCAGGCCAGAATACTGGAGTGGGTAGCCTTTCCCTTCTCCAGGGGATCTTCCCAACCCAGGGATCGAACCCAGGTCTCCTGCATTGCAGGCAGATTCTTTACCAGCTGAGCCACAAGGGAAGCCAAAAGCTGGACCATAAAGAAGGCTGAGCACCGAGGAATTGATGCTTTTGAACTGTGGTGTTGGAGAAGATTCTTGAGAGTCCCTTGGACTACAAGAATATCAAACCAGTCAATCCCAAAGGAAATCAATCCTGAATATTCATTGGCAGGACTGATGCTAACGCTGAGGCTCCAATACTTTGGCCACCTGATTCAAAGAACTGACTCGTTAGAAAAGACCTTGATGCTGGGAAAGATAGCAGGAGGAGAAGGGGACAACAGGAGATGAGATGGTTGGATGGTATCACCGACTCAATGGACATGAGTTTGAATAAGCTCCAGGAGATAGTGAAGGACAGGGAAGCCTGGTATGCTGCAGTCCATGGGGTCGCAAAGAGTTGGACATGACTGAGCAACTGAATAACAACAATCTTATGTGAATAACAACAATCTTATGTGGGGGACCATCCTCGGCACTTCCCTGTGTTAACCCAGTCAGTCCTTTTAACAGCAAGTGGTCTTATTGTCTCCATTTTACAGGAGAGAAGTGTAAGTCTCAACAAAGTCACTTAGGTTCCCTAAGGCCACAAAGCAAATAGGATGCTCAAATATGTTTTGAAGGCATGACTTCTTCCTAGTGCCAAAGCCTTAGCTGAGACATCGTGGCACCTGAATGTCTGTGACAAACTACTGCTGGTGTGTGATGACATTGTCACTTTTCCACAATAAAATGTGCCTCATATTTTATATCTGGACATAATTGTCAACTGCCTTTCTCAGGATGGACTGTTCTTTATTTCAAAATCATGCCCTTCCTGAAAGAAGTTTGGCAGAGAACGGATACCTGTTTATGGATGGCTAAGTCCCTTTGTTGTCCACTTGAAGCTATCACAACATTGTTAATCAGTTATAACTCAATACAAAATAAAACAAATTTTAAACAAAAAACAAAACCATGCCCTTCCTATGGGCAAGGGATATTAAAATGATTTTTCAGAAAGATGGTTTGCCTTCTCTTTTCTCTATGTCTTTACTTGGCAAAATAAAAAGTTGTCAGCCTTGTGCTGTTAAAAGGAATAGCTCTCCAAACTATTCTTTTTAACATTTCCTAGTCTGTGAAATCCAAAATATTAGGAACAACTTTAAGACTCCATGCCAAAAACTTGATATTTTAAAAGGCAAGGGCAGAGGTAATTCAGCCCATCACTTTTGACACCCTTTGAAGGTGCGTGGGAACAGCAGGAGACCCTTGCCTCCTTCCCAGTGGCCACTTGATACCCGTCATCCCAGGGCTCACAAGAATGAATAGGCAAACATCTTTACATGCACCACTGGCAGCTCTGGACCCCTAACTGAGCGAGAAGAAAGCTTATCTTACAAAGCTAGTTTTTAAATTCTATTTCCAGCTGCTGAAACAAGATAGAGAGAATTAAGAGATGAATACTAACGATGGAATCTAACAGTATACCACATATATCTTCTCTTCCAAAGACAAGTGTTCTACCCAGAGCACAAAGGAGGGGAGGTTTTCTCTAAAATCTTTGAGATCAAGAAAGAGATCCATCTGGGGACTCCAGGTATGCAAGGCTGCTTTTCTACCTCCCCAGTCAACAGGCAGGTTTCCCGGGTGGCTCATCAGTAAAGAATCTGCCTGTGATGCAGTAGACGAAAGAGATGCAGGTTCGATTCCTGGGTTGGGAAGACCCCCTGGGGAGGGCATGGCAACCCACTCCAGTATTCGTCCCTGGAGAATCCCATGGACAGAGGAGCCTGGCAGGCTACAGTCCACAGAACTGAAACGACTGAGTGCCCACACACATAGCCAACAGGCATGAGCCCCACAGCACCCTGGGGTCTTCCTTCCTCTGCCAGGCTGTGGCTTTCTCTGCTCAGAGCATCTCCTCATCCTCTATGAAGCCCTGCTATGTGCCAAATCTTGTGCTGGGCAATTTCGCGCATGCTCTTTCATTTCATCTTGTGTGGCCACTATGGAAAACAGTATAGAGGGTCCTCAAAAACTGAAAACCAGAACTACCGTATGATCCAGCAATCCCACTTCTGGATGTACATCTGAAGGAAATCTCAAAGAGATATCTGCACTGGCACCTGTATTTCATCAGCCAGAACCAGACAACAGCCTGCGTGTGTGTGTGTGTGTGTGTGTGCTCAGTGGTGTCGACTCTTTGAGACCCCACAGTCTGTAGCCCAAAAGGCTCCTCTGTCCATGGGGTTTTCCAGGCAAAAATATTGGAGTGGGTTGCCATTTCCTTCTACAAGGGATCTTCCCAACCCAGGGATTGAACCCACATCTCTTGAGTCTTCTGCATTGGCAGGCAGGTTCTTTACCAGCTGAGCCACCAGGGAAGCTGACTGCACCCCACCTGATGGCAAAGAAAGCTGTGAGTCTAGAAGAGAAAGGAAACAGATTTGAAGAGGCACATGGCAGACCCTGGCAAGACCCCAGAGTTTCCCATCAACCCCTAACACTGAAATTCACCAGAAGCCCCCTCAACTTGTCACCTGCGTGGACTCTTTTCCTCCCTCCCCTGCTCTCTTCCTTCAGGCCTCTGGCCCGTTTCCTCTGCATCTTGACCCTTCCCTGTGTAACACTGGTCTTCTGTTTAGGATAAAGGTGGGAGGGAAGGGAAGGGCAGTGGCATCACTGTCCTTGGGGGCATGGCACCAACTGCGTCCCCTCTGGCCTCTCCACCTGCCGCCTCCATGCCATCAGGCCAGGGGCTGGGCACACGGAGAAGCAGTCCGCAGCTTCCCTCACCCCAAGGTCCAGAGAGGCCTAGACTACGTCCCCAGATGAGCCCTGTCAGCGGAGATCCAGTCTCTGCCTCCACAAGAGTGCTCATTTTCTCCTAAGAGGCCTGGGAGGTTGGCTGACGCCCTCTGCATGGGCCCTGCCAGCCTGGCGGGTGAGGGGAGGGTGGAGGGACTGGAATTTCACTTTCTCAGAAACAGCAGATTCAGCAGCTGTGGCTGCTACAAGAGACGCCAGTCCGCAGCGGCTGGGTTTCTCTGGGCCTTTATCACCACACAGAGAGCGAGAGCTATCTGGTCCTGTTCAGCGGCCAAGGACTCACCTCGTCTGGCAGGGGTGACCTGATACCCCGGCCTCCAGGGTGGGCAGAGGCCTCCTGCCCCCAACACTCATACCGCTAGGAATCTGCCCTGCCCTGCCCCTGGAGATGGTTCCCAGCCACCACAGACCCCCGTCCCAGCCATCCTGAAAAATCAAGTCCCTTTGAGAAACTGAGCCAAGTTTGGACCCAGGAGGAAAAGCTGTCACAGGGCCCAAGGGGTTCTGGAGACTATGGCTTCCTCCATCTTACCTGAGCTGTGAAAAGGGGGGAGGCTTTTCCTTTGACTCTGGGCTCCTTCCTCTCATGGGGTGGGGGTTAGGGGGTGACAGAGGGGCCTGGGGAGTTTGTGCAGCTGCTGAAAAGGAACAGCTGAGCATACCAGAAAAGAACGGCTGCTCTGGGGATGGAGGTCCCATTTCCAAACTTGAAGTCCTTGGGCCAGTGTTAAAACCCCTAGGCTCTGGTCAGAGCTGACCCAGAAGCTCTCGGATCCTCCCAGCTCTGGCTGGGATCCTGAGGCTGGATGGAAGGAGGAGGGAAACCAGAGAGATGGGCAGAAAGGAGCTGCTGCTGACCACAGCTGACCTCCTGTCCCCAGGAACTCCATCTCTACCTCTAGCTGGGCTTCTGGTTCCTTCTGTTGGGGCTCCATGGACAGTGCTTCTAGTGTGTCCGGCTCACCTTTGCCCTGGCCCCTCTGCACACCCACAATCTGCCCTTCCACTCCACCCAGAGTCCCTTCCCCGCAGCCTGAGACAGGACCCTTGCTCACCTGGGCTGAGACAGCCTCCTTCCTATACCCGTGGGTGAGGATCCACAGGATCTGTTTATTTGACCCACTCGCCAAGTCCCAGGAAAGTCCTGGGTGTTTTTCCTTCCTCTGATAAACTCTCCCAGAACACCTGATCTCTACACAGCCCCATGCTTGGCTCTGGAAGCAAGAACTAACCAAGGCTCCCTCTCTGCCCTTCACAAGCTCTAAAACTCCTAGAGAAAGGAGATCAGTGCAAAAAATAATGACAATGACAAGGTAGCATGCAACATTTTTTTTTGAGGACCTAGACCCTGTAATATGACACAAAGATGAGGAACTTCCCCGGTGGTCCACTGGTTCAGACTGATTACTCCCAGTGCAGGGGGCACAGGTTCAATCCCTGGTTGGGGAACTATGATCCTCATGCCACACAGTGCAGCCAAAAAAAAAATCATAATCATAAAGAGAACTAAAAAACAAAGATGACTATGACCTCATTCCTAGGAGAGAAAAAGAAATATTAACATAATCTCTCACTCAGCTACAAGTTCATCCCGGAAACTATCCCTGCTTCAGATTCTTCAGGAGTCCAGTGGATGAATGAAGGACACATGTACCAATGGACGGGGAGGTTGTACCGATGGTTGGGAATCTGTAGCAGGTATTGTTGGTACATTATCCACGTCTATAAACATTGGAGGTTTCTTACTGTGGAACTAGAGATGCTCTTCTGGAATACCTTCTCTGGCCCCTGAGGACCCCAGCCCCAGGTAGGGTGGACCAGACACAGCTCCTCCCACCCCAGAGTAGCCCTCCACAGTGATGAAGGAGACTGGTGACCAAATGCTCCAGCTTCCTCCCACCCAGTGGTGGGGGTGTGGGGCAGGGCAACTGGGGTGATGTCCCACGTGATCTTCCAGAGGTTCCGAGCAGGATGGTGCCTCAGCTCCCAAAGCAACACCCTGCTCAGTAACACATCCTGTATAGACCTCCATTCCTTCTCTAGCTCATGCTCAACTACTGGCCGGGACCCGTGGCTCACCTCCCAAGGTAACCACTTGCCCCTGACGCCTTCTTTCAAGTCCTGCTTGAAAACTCCAGGCTAAAGTAACACTGGGAGACTTCCCCTACCCACCAGTGCCTGCTTGGTTCCCCAGGAGTCCTCTTCCCAACTTGGCTACCTCCTCCCCCTCAGATACACCAAGATCACTGCCCTGACCTTGGTCCCGACCATGGGTCCAGCCTGCAGCCTCCATCCCAACCCTTCCCTGTACTCCTCCCAAATGCTGCTCAAAAGATGGCTTTGTTTCCTCCAAGACACATTCGAGGTGTCTCTTCCATGAAATCATTGCAGTTGCTCCTGTCCTGAAGCCATAATGCATTGTGTGTGTGTGTGTGTGTGTGCACGCGCACGTGTACTTATATATTCATAGATACACACTCACTGCCTTTCCATCCCAGCTTGCAGAGGGGAACTCAGCCTGTGCCAACTGAGGAAAAGCATGAGGGGTGGGAGATCCAAAAATGCTGAGAAACACGTTATTTCTTTATTTCTAAAAATCCTTTCTTGAGGAAAGAGAAGATAAATTCAGGAGAAGGTGAGAAGTGGCAAGAGCCAGCAAAGGCTCAGTTTCAGAGAGTTGGGAGGTGGTTTGTGAAGAGAGGGAGACAGAGACAGAGAAGAAGAAAAAAAGGGAAGGGGAGAGGGGGGAGGAGGGGAGGGGAGGTCAGGAACCCGCAGCCTGAAATGGTTGACTCTTGAGCAGAGAATAAACAATAGTCCCCCCTTTTCTTGGGAAGGCTTACGTTTCACCTCGTGAGAAGCAAACCTTTCTTTGTTAGTTTTTCAGGTTTCCATAAAAAGATTCACCTTATTTGTGGATATTGGCAACTCTGTGGCCACAAAACAGGTCAGTTTTATGTGAGGCCGCATCTTAAAATCTTTAAACAGAGGTTAAAAATCTCTATTTTAACCCAGAAACAGAGGCCCCCCCCCACATGGACGCTTTCCTCAGCCCCCGAGGATAAGGTGGTGGTCATCCTGGGCCAACATGTGGTCCATGGTCCCCAGCCCTGACAAGCCACTCTAATGGATGGACCATGGCCTTTGCTGGAGGGGCTAAATATAAAACTTTGCTGTGCTCCTCTTGTCCAAGTTAAAAGCTTTTCATGTCTGTGTTAATGTTTTTTTCTGTCTGCTGGCTCCAGTGACAGATGCGGCATCTTGTGCTGAGTAACTGGAGAGTGAGTGGCTGGCAGGGGCCAGGGAGGTAGGGCTCATTTATCTCGGAGAGTTTAAGCAGGATGACATGGCTGGGAACCGGAGGGGGCGAGGCTGTCACCTGATTACTGATTCCAAGATTTCTCCTCGGAGAGGGAGAAGGAGTGAGCGAGGATGAAGGGAACAAAAAGCAAATCAATAAACAGGTTAGCGTCTGCGTTATTATTAACTCTCGGCCGTCAGCGCCCCATTGAAGCGATCGCTCGGGGCGGCCTCGGATTTAATGGTCAGCGCAATAGATTTACTGTAAATGTTATCAGAGGCAGGGCAGGGCCAGGGGGCATGGGGAGGCTTCATTGACACATCATTGGATTGCACCCGGATGCAAGAAGCCATTTCTGAACGTGCATAAATAACCGAGAGCTTAGGTCCTGGGTGGCAGTTCCTCTGGCTGATTTCAATGCTGCCATCCACCTTTTTCGGCATCCTTCACTTCTGGTATGTTCCAGCAGCCGGGTTTTCTGCTAAATGTTTCCAAGGACCTCCTGGTCTTGGCAAATCTGAAAAAGGCTAGGTAGGATCCAAGGACAGTCAGAGAGCCAGGGACAGCCCCAGGCTTCAGAAATGGGACCAAGGGTCTGAGGCTGCTCTGGGCAGGTGAGAGGCCTCTGAAAGGTCAGTGCTAAAAGATGTTCCCTGAGCTCAGGGTCGAGGGGCTGGGGATGCCTTCTGGATGTCCTCTTCTGATCACTCTCTAGTCCCTGCTTCCTCTGATCCTCCAACCTCCTGGACTTAGCAACAGCAAATGCTTCAGACTCCAAGCTTCGGGGGAGGATTTTGACCAAGTCCAGTCATCAGAATATAAGTTGCTGTCTTCTCCTCTTGTCAGGAGCCACGCCAGAACAGGAATCCAGGCATAAGTAGAGTACATACAGGAGCCAGAGAGCACAGTCAAGCAGCCTGCTGTTTTCCAGAACAGGGATGTTGTGTACAGTTGTTCAGGCTGTACACTGTGCAAGTCTAGGGGTTGTCATTCATGTCACATTCCGTGTAAATGGCCCTCTCTGGAGTTGAGCAGCATGCAAACTTCACAGGCATGTGCAACGGTCCTAACAAAGAGGCAGCACCACCGTGGGCAGTGAACGGTACCAGCCACCCACACAAGTGAACACTGAGACCTTCCAGTAGATTTCAGCTTCAATCAGAGGGGACAGCCAGACATGGGTTGTCAAAATTGTTGAAAGGGTTTTAAAAGCCCCCCTAGGAACTTGGACCTTTGAGATATGTTCCTGTTGACACTTGGATGAGAACAAGCCTGGGAGAAATGGTCACCTTGGGGAATGCAGACTGTTTTAGCTCCACCGACTGTCTTCTTTCAAATCAAAATTGGAGACTCAAAGTCTAGCAAAAGGTTTTTGTTCTACTGATGGGGACAGAGCTCAGATGCAAAAGCGTCCTACTCTCTGGGTATTGATATTATTCCTGGGGTCAGAAGCAGGACACCTAGAATTTGAACTCTCAGAAGTAACACAAAGAGGGGGGGTTCAAGGAGGCGTGAGGGACAGGCTCAGACTCCCTCTCTCCTTCCCCTCAGCCCTGGAGCACGTAAGACCTGTCTTAGATCGGGTTCCCATAAATGGAGTCCCAAGTCAAGGACACACCACGAGGTGGTTTATTAGGTGAACCAAGAAAGCACAAGTGATAAAGAAAAACCATGCCCCCAACATGTCATTGAGCACATCTCTGGAACCTTCTATTCAAGGCTGGGCAGGTTCCTGGGGGACCAGGGAGAGCCCCAAACCTAGAAAAGGAGAGACATAGGGCTTAAGGGACCAAGGAACTGCCTGCAGCCACAGGTGGACTCTGGTCGGCCCAGGGGATACAGAGCAAGACATAAATAGCATCCTCTATAGAATCGGACCTCAGCATCCACCAGGCCCACCTGACCACCCACCCCCATTCCTCTTTCATAGATAAACCAAGTGCCTCCATTAGCCACTGCTCTGTTCAGCTGGACAGACTACCATCGCCCATGAAAAGAGCCAGGTAACTGGGATCAGAGCTGTCACTGAGGATTTCCAAGGAGCTTCTGCCAAGGAAGTTTCTTTGTCCAGGACTGTCCCATAGTGGCAGGTTTTGGGGGAGGCTGGGGCACACCTGCCATACCTAAATTGGGGCTAAAATGTACCCTGAAAGTTGATTTTTCTTTCATTCTGGGACACTCCTGGTGGCTGGTTGAGAGGACAAATCCCTGATTATGTATGCTGAGTTTTATCATTGGTCAAATTGTGCCATTGTCAAGTGAGGTCCGCATCACAATCTAATACAGACACTGAGTGATTTGGGCAGGGCACAGCCCAGGGGCCTTTGGTCAGTAGCATCCATGCAAATCCCCAGCCGTCCAACCAGCTGCCCCTCCATCTCCAGCCAGCTTCTGATGCCCAGCCCCAGCCACCCACCCACCATGAGCCTCCTGACACGGCCATCTGTGTGTGCGCCTGGCAAGGCTGGGCGAGCAGGCACAATCCAGGTACTTACAGGGGGACACCCAGGGGTCTCCTGGGGTGATGGCAGTGGCTTGGCAACCCTGCCCTGAAGGAGACACACAGATCAGAGAGCAATGGGAGGGGCGAGGCCTCTGGGAGGTGAACAGGGGCTGCTGGGCTGCTCCCCCACCCGAGAGACCCAGTGTGCACACGTGTGGAGACATACACACAGCTCTACACACACGCACACATATACACACCGAAATCCCTCAGGCTCTTTCTCTCCGCTCACCTAGGTCCCCTTCCCTTCTTAGCTGAGCTGGGCTCCACTCCACACACTGGGTTTTTGTTCAGTTGGAGTATAGCTGCTTTACAATGCTGTGTTAATTTCTGCTGTACAGCAAAGAGAATCAGCCACACGTGTACATGTATCCCCTCTTTTTGGATTTCCTTCCCATTTAGGTCACCGCTAATCATTGTATGGAGTCCCCTGTGCCATATGGTTGGTTCTTATGAGTTATTTATTTTATGCCTACTACCAATAGCATGTAAATGTCAGTCCCACACACTGGTTTTATCTGTCTGTAGCCCCGAGCTCTCCCTGCCTTGGGCTCAGAGAAAGCGCATTCTCAGGCCCCTCCCAGAGCAGTGACCCCAGCACTTGGCCTTGTCTGCCTGGGGAAGTGGCTGCGAAGAGTTGGAGGCCCGGAAAATGAGCCCGTGCTCACCCCTAGTAGGTCTCGTGGTGTGTGTTTACATTTGCCTACGTGGTGAGTGTAGCATATGCATTATTGTATAACATGTATACCTTTTATATCGAGTGTGTATCTACACGTGTATCTGATGTGCGTTTGTGTGGTTTGTGTGGTGTGGGTGATGTGTAGAGTATATGTTTCTGTGTGGGGTTGGATTTGTGTGTGTGCGATGTGTCTGTTTGTGTATTGTGTAAGGTATATGTGTCTGGCGTGTGTATTTGAGTGGGTTGGGTGGTCTGTGTGGCATGCATAAGTGCATTTGGTCTGACACACAGAAGTATGTGCAACTACCTGCAGCTCATAAAATCCCAAGGGGACTCACCCAGCTGAGGGCAGACCTGGGGCCCCAGGGCACCCCTAAATTGTTCAGGGAGCCCTGGAGTGTCCAAGGCCATCACCATTGGCTGGAGCCACAAGCTGAGCCATTCCTCGAAACAGAAGGAAATACACTCCAGGCAGGGGGTCAGCAGGTCGGGGTCCCTAAGAGGCAGGTACAAGGGTCCCACAGGAGACCTAGAAGAAGGCAGCTCTCTGGAAGAAGGGCAAGCCCAAGGAGGTGCATGAGACCCCCACTCAGAGATCTTCCTCCTGGCTTCTCCATGGCACAGAGCCGTGCTTCATTCACCACCAGCGTATCCCCACCTGGCCCCATGGCACAGAAAGTGGGCAATGCCACCCAGGCTTGCAGTGGTATGAAGGTGAAGGAGAGGTAGCACTGGGAACATGAGACCTGCCCACAGTCACCTTGGCCAGCCCCCAGGCCAGAGCATCCATTGGAGGGGATGGCATCCGGAGGGAAGAGCATCCAATGAGGGGGCGCCCTGCAGAGCTGGGAGGCACAGGGACCATCTGACACTTGGGTGAGAGGACATAAGACCCAGGTCTTGGCTGGCACGTGGAGACAGGCAGTGGCCTCATGGGGGACAGTGAACCAGACAGGAGTGCCAGAAGGGCTGGACAAGGTGCCTCCCCCAGCTGGCACTGGACTCCTTATGGGCCCATAGCCCCCCACCAGCCTCCCACCCCGAGTGGGGCGGCGGCTGAGCCTGACCATCCATGGGGGATGTGGCAAACAATTACTTTCCTTATTGAATATCTGATTAATTATTCAGGAGCCAAATCAATTATTCATATCTCATTTAAGCGAAGGGGGAAAAGCCACTGCCCCTTGACAGAAGCTTCTCAGCGCCTCCCGAGGCCCTGGGGACTGAGTCATCAGCAGGAGAAATTGTCACAGCAGGAATACAGCCCTGCCACGGCCCTCCTCCCACACACACCATCACTTGTACGTCCACACACCTGATCACGCTTTCACACACACACACACAAAGTGCCTACTAGACGCCAGCCAGGTGCAACTGGGAAAAACGGTGAGTAGAAGCAGTCACATAAATAAATCTGATGCTGTGATAAAAAGCAAAGAACGTGCTATCTCACAGAAGAATAAGCCAGTTCATGGGTCCATCAGGGCAGGGCCCAGGTAAGAAGGACATTTGAGTTGAGTTGACAGAGGACAAGGCAAGGAAGTGGGGAAGGGAACTGCAGGAGTGAAGCCTTGGGGTATGAAAGAACATGGGATGCTCTGGGAACAGTCAGTGGTCCCGGGTGGAGGACTGTGAGGATGGTGGACAAGTGGGGCAGAGACTGCGTGACCCTGAGTGTCGGACTATCCTATGTGAAGCCACTAAAAGTGTGGGGGGGCCTAGAGGGGTGCAATTTGGAGGGTTGGGAGGCCCACTGGAGGCAAGGGAGTTCCATTGCAGACACTGGTTTACCAACTCCCCCACCTCAGTTCTGTCCAGGGAACCCCTAGGTGAGAGATGCTTGTAGAGATCCTCTGGGTTTCCCAGTCAAAGCAGGGTAGGGGGCAGCTCCAGAGAACCTTAGATTTTCAGGGCAGGGAGTGGGACCTGCAGATCACTTTTTAAAAATACATACAAATGTATGTATCTATTCGTTTTCAAATTCTTTTCCCATTTATGTCATTATAGAATATTGAGCAGGGTTCCCTGAGCCCTACAGTAGGTCCTTGTTGGTTATCTATTTTATTTTATATATATATTTTTTATTTTGTATTGGAATATAGTCAATTAACAAGGTTGTGATAGTTTCGGGGGGACTGCAAAGGGACTCAGCCATATATATACATGTATCCATTCTCCCCCAAACTCCCCTCCCATCCAGGCTCCCACATAGCACTGAGCAGAGTGCCCTGTACTGTACTGTAGGACCTTGTGGGTTAACCATTTTAAATACACCAGTGTATACATGTTGGTCCCAAACTCCATAACTATCTCTAACCATCATCCATCCCCCCTTGAAAGTGTAAGTTCATTCTCTGAATCTGTGATCCAGACCACTTGTTTTCTTTTTTTTTTTTTTTTTTTTGGCCTTGTGGCATGCAGGATCTTAGTTCCCTCACTGGGGATCAAACCCGTATCCCCTGTATTGGGAGCACAGAGTCTCAACTACTGGACTGCCAGGGAAGTCCTGATACAGACCACTTTTAACAGATGGACAAATTGAGGCTGAGTTCAGGGAGTTGACTGGCCCTTGGGCACCCAGAGCCAGGCCCAGGACTCCTGCCTGTAGCTCTCAGGCTTAGCGGGGTATGGGGGGGTTGGGGGTGCTCTGGCTGCCTTTCCCACCTGAATCCAGGCCCTCCAGAGGTGGGTTCTGCCCGGTACCTCTGCAGAAAATTCTGGGCAGAGGCCCGGTGATAGCTGTCTCTCCGCTTTGTCTTCCTTGGCCTTTAGCATCTCTGTCCTCCTCTCCCTCTTCGTCTCTTGCTTGTTCATGTGCTGTGTACGTGTGTGTTTATATGTATCTTTCTCTCTGTGTCTGTCTTCCCCTCCATCTCATTGCATCTTTGTCTCTCTCCCCACTTCTTCTATTATTCTCTATCTCTTTCTCCATCTACTACCCATCTTTGTCTGTCTTTGTCTCTCCTGTCTCTTTCCTCTTCTTCTCTTCTCCCCCCTCTCCCTCGTTTCTCTCTCCCTCACTTTCTTCTCTCTCCTTTTTCTCCATCCCGCAGTCCGTCCGTGGCTGGGACCCAGCCCCTTCCTTCCCCAAGCCCCTCAGCCTGACCAGACCCCGGTGCCCCACACCCACTAATCAAATCTGCGACCTGATTCAATTACACCAGCAAAAACGCAGACGTGTAACCTTGTTAATATCACGTTTATTAGAGGGAGGGGAGGAGAAAATGAAGATAGACTTCGTATTGCTGCTAATTAGAAAAATTGAGACTTTACATCTGCGTAGCACTGAGCAACATGTGGTGGGAACAGATGTGGGCTCATTACACAGCTGCACGGGGCGGGGGGGCGTGCAAAAAAATGTTCCGAAGACAGCCTCTTCCCTGAGCTGCGGCCCCCGCCCTGCAGCGACCCCAGGCCTGATGATACCCTGGGAAAACAAGAAGCCCAGGACCTGGAAGGGGAGGCAGTGTGGTCCAGCAGCTGAGAAACCAGCCCTGAATTTAAACTCCAGCTCTGCTACATATCAGCTGTGTGACCTTGAGTTCGCCCTTAACCTCTCTGTGCCTTGATTTCCTATATTACACAGATACTGTTGGTGCCAGCCTCGCAGAACTGTGGGAGGGCGAGTGAAATAAGGCAAGTCCAGTCCTGAACACAAAGTCTGCATAAGCTCAGACCTCACATGCTGGTTGCAGCCTGAAGGGTCACTGTGCTGTCAGAGCTCAAGAGTCTGTGCAGTATCCATCCCCATTCCACACACTTCCACCACCCCAACCTGACAAACACCAACCAGAGAGCTTCCCTGGTGACTCAGTGGTAAAGAACCTGCCTGCCAATGTGGGAGACATGGGTTCAATCCCTGATCTGGGAAGATCCCACATGCAACAGAGCAACTAAGCCCATGCACCACAGCTATTGAGCCTGTGCTCTAGAGCCAAGAGCTGCAACTACTGAGCTCATGTGCTGCAGCTACTGAACCCCGCGCCCTAGAGCCGGTGCTCTGCAATAAGAGAAGCCACCACAATGAGAAGCCCGGGTACCGCAACTAGAGAGTAGCCCCCGCTCCCCACAGCTAGAGAAAAGCCTACATAGCAACAAAGACCAAGGTCTCAGCCTACCAGCCCTGGACCTGAAATGGCCCCTCTTCAGAGCTCTTTGAGCTCAGATCCTGGACTTCACTTGTAAGGGAACCATGGAGGAAGAGGAGGATGTCATGAAATCCCTACTTCTGAGGGCCAGTAGGGGGAGGGGAAGTAGGCCAGAGAGTTTGGGGGCAAGATTATCAGATTCAGCAAAACAGATTAAAAAAAAAAAAAAAAACAGAACACCCAGTTACATGTGGATATCAGATAAATAACAAGTCATTGTCAAGCATAAATCTGTCCCATGCAACATTTGGGATATACTTATGCTAAACAATGATTCATTGTTTTATCAGAAATCAGTTCTAACTTGGCATCCTTTATTGATTGACTGATTGATGTAGACCATTTTTTTAAGCCATTATTGAATTTGTTATATTACTTCTGTTTTATATTTTGGCCACGAGGCATGTGGGATCCTAGCTCCCCAACCAGGGATCAAACCCACCCTCCCTACATTGGAATGGGAAGACTTAACCGCTGGACCATCAGGGAAATCCCAGCATCCTTTATCATATGCAGCAACACTAGGTGGAGAGTCCGGACAAGCTGGATCTGCGAGAGTATCCAGGGCTCCCAGGAGCCCACTAGACACAGGAAACAAGCCTGGATGGAAGCTTGTTGTGGATGGAGGAGGGGTGTGGTGGGGAAGTGAAAGGACCAGGAACCTTCCCCTCTCTGAGCCCAGCCCCTACCTCCAATGCCTCTGTCGGATCTGAGCAGAAAGGGGCTCAGGTTCCAGCTCACAGCATCTCCAGATCTCTTCCTGGTGATAGGCCCCAGGAGCAGGAGAAGCCTGCCTTCCACCTGCAAGGCAACCTATGGTTGGAGCCACGATGGATGAAGCATGAAAGCTCATGAGATGCTGCCTCCTCACTCCCTCTACCTCTCCCTGCTTTTCTGGCAACCCCTCTGACCCTGGTCCCTTGAGAGGGCACTCCTGTAGGCAGCTGGGAGCTCAAGCCCCACAGGGGCCATCATGTGGCTCCCCATCCCGTATCTGCAAGGCTGCACGAAAGGGACTCACAAAAGCAGAGGACAGTCCCTTCTGTGCATCATGAAAACATCAGTGCCCAGGAGACTGAGGGCACAACGGAGGCTGAGCCTCCTTTCTCCCCAGTTCAGTTCAGTTCAGTTGCTTAGTCGTGTCTGACTCTTTGCAAGCCCATGAATCGCAGCACGCCAGGCCTCCCTGTCCATCACCAACTCCCGGAGTTCACTCAGACTCACGTCCATCGAGTCAGTGATGCCATCCAGCCATCTCATCCTCTGTCGTCCCCTTCTCCTCCTGCCCCCAATCCCTCCCAGCATCAGAGTCTTCCAATGAGTCAACTCTTCGCATGAGGTGGCCAAAATACTGGAGTTTCAGCTTTTGCATCATTCCTTCCAAAGAAATCCCAGGGCTGATCTCCTTCAGAATGGACTGGTTGGATCTCCTTGCAGTCCAAGGGACTCTCAAGAGTCTTCTCCAACACCACAGTTCAAAAGCATCAATTCTTTGGCACTCAGCCTTCTTCACAGTCCAACTCTCACATCCATACACGACCACAGGAAAAACCATAGCCTTGACTAGACGAACCTTTGTTGGCAAAGTAATGTCTCTGCTTTTGAATATGCTATCTAGGTTGGTCATAACTTTCCTTCCAAGGAGTAAGCGTCTTTTAATTTCATAGCTGCAGTCACCATCTGCAGTGATTTTGGAGCCCCAAAAAATAAAGTCTGACACTGTTTCCACTGTTTCCCCATCTATTTCCCATGAAGTGATGGGACCAGATGCCATGATCTTCGTTTTCTGAATGTTGAGCTTTAAGCCAACTTTTTCACTCTCCACTTTCACTTTCATCAAGAGGCTTTTGAGTTCCTCTTCACTTTCTGCCATAAGGGTGGTGTCATCTGCATATCTGAGGTTATTGATATTTCTCCCTGCAATCTTGATTCCAACTTGTGTTTCTTCCAGTCCAGTGTTTCTCCTGGCCCACTTGTGGGGTCAAAGCCAAAAGAAACCAGGAGAGGTGGGGGAGATGGAGCAAGGCCAAGGGAAGCGTGGGTGAACCCAGATGACTGTGACAGGCATGAGTGGAGAGGCCCAAGCTGAGCTTACACGGCTGCGTCTGTAAGGGAGGGGAGGAGTACAGCCTGAGCTAAAGTCTCCATGTGGGGGCCAACCACAGTCAACCCAGGCTGTTCTCACAACTCCAAAAGGAAGAGCCTGGGACCTTCCCAGAGGGGAGCCCTGCCCTGGGCCTAGGAGAGGCTGCAGAGGTTTATTTAACGTATGTTGTACCCAGAGTCTAGCACAAGGCTTCATTTAGCAAATGCTTACTATGTGCTAAGCGCTATTCTAAGCACTGGACAAATATCCATAGGTTCATTTTCCTAACAGTTGTCCTTCCCACCCCCACCCACTCTCCGCATCCAGTCTCCAACATTCCCTGAGATGCTTGATGGGCCAGGAGCTCCCTTGCCCTCCAGGCAGGAGCTGGTTTCCCGCAATGGAAAGCACCGCCCAAGACTAGGGCCTGTAGGGATTCTAGCCGTGGCTGCGTTCCTCTCCAGCCACGGCTCTAGGTGGGGGCTAGAGGAGGGGTCCCAAGACTCTGACCCTCACAGGCCTCAGAAAACACCATTCCTCCCCTCGCCCCTTCACCCTAGTGAAGGAGGAGAGGAAATGGTTTTCTGCTCTTGCTAGCCCGTGTGACCTCACTGTCTTCTACCGCAGGGCTGGGAGTCCAGCTGTCGGGTTCAGACCTTATCTGATCACAGAATAAATGAGCCCTCAGTCTCTGCAGCTGGAAAGGCTTGAGGTTGTGATTCCACTGCCTTGTGAGGCTAGGACAAGGCAGGCCGAGGCCCCAGGCCTCAGAATCAGGCTTATAAGACCCATAACCAAGTCCAAGTCTGTTCACTAACACAGCCCTGGGAAAACCCCTGGCCAAGTTATATGGTGAGCTTCGATCATCATTCTAGACCAGTGGTTCTCAGTCAAGGTAATGTTGCCCCCTAGGAGACACTTGACAAGGCCTAGAGATATTTTTGATGATCAGGGTGCTCTAGCGTCCAAGGGTAGAAACCCGCAATGCTGTTAAACATTCTGCAGCACACAGGACAGTCCTCCATGGCAAGGAATTATTCAGCCCGAAATGCCAATGGCACCAAGGTTGAGAAACCCAGGTTCCCCCACTCGGAGGACCACAGAATCTCAAGACTGTCTGAGGATGTTGATCCCATTACAGATAAAGATACTGAGAACCCAAGAAGACCTGCAAGTCACTGCCGAGTTAGAAGTACCCAGTATTCAAGTCCAGTTTTATCTCTGGAGTAAATATTAGACAATAGCCAGTACCCAAGTCCAGCCTTTTACCTCTAGAGCTTAATACAGCACCTGGCTCCTGGACCCAGCCTCTCTCTGGTCCAAGAGGGCTCCCAGCTTAACCTCAGCTGCCTCCCCAGACCAGGATGAGGTAAGATCTAGGATGGTGCATCCTAGGGACCTCCTTTCCCTGGAAGATGAGTCCAGAGGGCTTTCCTTTGGTAAGTTCTCTTCTTCCTACAGCAGCTCTTGTCAAGAACGCACACTCATGCACACATGCACACCTTCAGGCACATGTGCACACAACCCACAGCCTGAGCTATGGCTACATTGTCAATAGCCAGCAGCTCATCACACTCCTGTGTTGGTATCAAAGGGATCTCCTTGGAAAGCCCTGCTCTTATTCTGCAGCCAGAAAGCCTTGTCAAGGGCAAATGTTGATCCTCTGAGGGTAGAAGTGATTTTGGAAACAGCTCCCAGGCAGTAGTATTGGGTTGACCAAAAAGTTCATTCAGATTTTTCCATAAAATGGAAAACCTGAACAAAATGTTTGGCCAACCCAGTATTTATTCTGATGAGCTCAGACTGCAATAGGCCCTCTTAGGAGGGGTCCAAGAAGGAACCATAGATGGAGGTAAAGCTTTTGTGGAGTGGTTCTGGAGATGACTTCTGGGGAGCCAGAACTGTCCCCAGCTGGGACCACAGGCACACAGTCCCCATGCTGGGAAGAAGGCTGGAGAACCAGGAGCAGGATGAAGACTTGGTTGAGGAGAATCAGTCCCCAGATGGCCAGGGGCAGAGTAAGCCCAGGGCCAGACTCAGCCTCAGCCTCAAAACCACACACTTATGGGAAAGGAGAAGTCAGACCCAGGGCTAAGTCTATGGCCAAGAGTAAGGCCAGAATATGCAGGATGGTTGAAGCTTTGAGGGCCAACCTACATCCATTCTCCTTTACTGGGATAACATCAGTATGTCTTTTCAAGGACGTGAGATCATCTTCCACTGTGATAACTGGAATCAAAGCTCCCTCACAAATGAGGAGTCTTTAATGAATGGACAGTTGTCAAAGTACAGATGGTATAAGGAAACAAACAGAGGCTGATGACACGGGGGACGCTGTTCCCCTGCTCGGACAGTGGGCACTATGGAGAGAGACCGTCCAGCAGGAGATAAAGCCCGACAGGGACAGGGACAGGGACTGCCAGAGCCAGTGCAAGCCAGAGAGCGAAGGGCGTGTGGAAGAGACACCCCAGCCTCAGTCTTCTTCCACCCTCTCATCTCCTCCATTGGCTCCCATTGGCCAAGTCCAGTGGGACGCTTACATGCAAATCTGGAGGTGATCTTTTGGGGCTCAGAGAAGGACAGAGATAGGAACCAGGGGAAGAAGGAGAACAAATGGAAAACAATCTGTCCGCTTTGGCCAAGAGATGGGCACTAACCTAAGATGGTACTCTTCCAGGACTTTAAATTCCAACCGGAAAGATAAAAAAGCAAGGAAAAAATAACCATTCATTCCCTATACCACAATCACACCCAAACCACACAGAGGGGCCAGAGTGAAGCCTTCATCCTGTCCCACCCACTCTCCACCATCAGGACCAGGCAGAGCTTACCAATGAGCCAAGGCTGTATCTGAGCAGCTCCTGTTGATGGCTTTATAACGGGGTCACCTGGACACCTTAAATCACACTAATAAACCGCAAGAACTCCCGTGTGGGGTGTTGGCAGGAGACCACACCATTGCAATGGCCAGAGGGGAGACCTTTTCCTTACTTTTCCCCAGAAACAATTCGATAAATGCTTTTAGCATCTTTTTGAAATAAAAGAGGAGTGAAATGCAAGGGGCATATTAGCATCGCTCCTGTTTTCAATTAGTCCAAATGATCGTGTTAAAAGCTATTAATAAACCACCACGAGCAGAGGCCACTGGTGCAGGGGGTCATCAGGGAGCAATTGGCAGCCCACAGTGGAGTCTCCCGCCGCCGCTGAGGACCCCGCCCTCACCTCCCCTTGCCTCCAAAGCTGCAGGGACCCACATTCCCGTGATGCAGGGAACAGTAGGGTCAGGGACTAGAAACATCTGCTAAGATCTGAGGAAAGTAAAGGCTCCCCACACCCACCATGCTGCTCAAACCTGGGAAGAAACAAGAGCCTGGCTGGCAACCAAATAATTGGTCAGTTATTACCCATCCACATGGGCTTCCCAGTTGGCTCAATGGTGAAGAATCTGCCTGCCAATGCAGGAGACGCAGGTTTGATCCCTGAGTTGGCAAGATCCCCTGGAGGAGGAAATGGCTCCACACTCCAGTATTCTTGCCTGGAAAATCCCATGGACAGAGGAGGCTGGTGGGCTAGAGTCCATGGGGCCAGAAAGAGTCAAACATGTTTGAGCAACTGAGCACGTGTGCACACATCAGTTCCCTTAAGGAAAAATGGGCTTACGGGCCAAACTCAGTCATCCTGAGTGGTCCTACCCAGTCTGCCAGAGGTGCCCCAGGTTACACACGATTGTTTGCAGCTCAAGAGTCCGTGTAGCACTCTCCTGCGCTAACTCCAGGCCAGCAGTGGTGGCTGCCTTTGTGCGCTGTGCTGACTAAGGCATCCTGGGAAAGGTGGCTTAACCGGTTAGGGACATCTGCCAGGGCACCGATGTGGAGGCCGGAGGCATGCTAGTCGTGTATCCACCATTCCTGTTGGAAGAGTGACTGTCCTTTTTGGTCCATTCACCAGCTGGGGGCACCTTCCCTTCCAACCATGCTCAAGTGAGCCAAAGCCCTCTGACCTGCCTCCTCTCACCCAATGCCTTGATTCCGGGTAGGCAGAGCCCACAAGACAGGGATTCTGGATCAACATTGTCTGTTTGCAGGTCTGTCTCTCCTGACTCATGACACCGACCAGCGTCCAGTGCAAAAAGGCCGGTACATGCCTCAACTGGACCCCAGAAGCAGGGTGTATGCTGACCCTCAGCCCTATTATCTCACAGTCTGGATTTCATATCCCAGACTTCCACAGCCAGCCAGTAGAGCTCGCAATAAAGAAGAAATGCCAAGGGGTCTCAAAAGATTTTAAAAAATGGTTACAAGATCTCCCTTACCAAGACAACAAGGGCATTTCACACACTAAGAAGGAGGAAGTAGCCCCTGCATCTTGCACTCAGACCCCCAGTTCCTACATCCCTTTCTCCACCCCTCTCTCAATCCTCAGACAGATTCCAAAGCTGAAAGAAGGGCTGGCGATGGACCAAGGCTTGAAGCAGACAGCCAAGCAGTGCAGCCCTGGACAGACAGGACCCCAGCCCTGGTTTCTATAACTCCCACCCCCACCCGTGATTGATGGTCGGCAGACACCTCAAGCCCCCTCCTTCTCTGATGGAGGTTTTTTCTGTTAGGTTTTGCTAAAGCAACCTGCAAATTAATTTAATATCCTCCTTTGGTTGGGAGCTATGAAACGGGGCCCGAGGCTGATGATGCATGAACCATCGGTGGCAAGTATTTAATCTCTGGACAATGGATAGAGATGTTAGTGCACGCCACACTAAATTCTATTTACGCTGCCTATTAAGGGCAGTCAAGCTGAAGGGAATCGGTGCGCATTACAGGCCCTAATGGGAGAGGAAGCTCCACAACAGTACATTAAAGGCGGAAAATGAATTAGGAGGGGACTGCAGAGGAGAAAGCTGGCAGGCCGAGGGGCTGTCTGCAGATAACTCTTCCTGTCAGCCCAGCACAGACGCCCAGCCCTGCTGCTAAGATGTGCCAAGGAGAAAAGCCCCAGTGGTCCCCCTCAAAGACCATAACTGTGGGTACCACCCACCCAGAGCCTCGGGTGCATGGGAGCCACGGTCCTGTGGGGGAAGAAAGAAAAGGGGCTGGAAACATCTCAGGCCACCAACACAGCCTCCCTGCCCATTCCAGGTGGGTCCACCTGGAGGTCGGGTGCATCCACCATCCCTCCAGGTTCACTGATAACTTCGGGTCCTTCAACAGGCAAGAGGAAGCTGGCAATGGTGTGGAGAGTGAGACTGTGGGCTGCTGTGCTCTTGCTATGGCATTATTGGGCAAACCTTGGGAATAGTGGTTGTGGTGTCAGAGAGGAGAACTACAGGGACTTTGGGTGAGTCACATGACCTCTTCAAGCTCCAGCCTTTCTCAGCTTCTGGAGTAAGGTGAGGGCTTGAGTCTTCCGGGGCTCACACAGCATCTCGCCCCCCCACCCCTTCTCTATCTGTCTACCTCCCCTAGAGTGTCTCATTTCCCCGGAACCCAGCATATAGCTGTGCATGGAGAGGGCACCAGCCAGTACCTGCTCACTAAAGAAAGAATTTGCCCAGGGTCACCCAGCAGGGGAGTGCCTCAGCCAGGATTAGCACCAGATATGTCTGATTCCCATCACACCTTCCTTCTCAACACCCCTCCTGTAAACAGGTGACTCCTGGGGTTCTTGGGGAAATCTGAGCTGGCATTCTCTCCCCAAAGCCAGATAGCAGAGCAGGGTCTGCAGGGGGTCCCAGCCTTCTGCTTCCTGCAAGGTAAAGAGTGTGAAATGTGATTTCTCAAAGAGAGGATGCCTGAACAAGGATAACATTTCTGGGCTATCTAGTTAGGGAGCGGAGGCAGGGCGAGATGGCCCCAGCTTCATCTAACAGGAGAGAGTATTAGGACCCACCATCGTGGGGGGACGTCCACAGCCAGCCAACACCCTGGGCATCTGCATGATCTCCAGAAAGGCGTTGGGGGAGGGGGTGCTGGGGAGCTGGGTAATGACAGTGTCAGGGAACTGCCCAAACTAGCAGGAATGGATGGACAAGCCCACACCTTCAGAACAAGCCGCCAGCTCCTGATTACATCCGCCATCCTCAGGATCAGGCCTGCCACATCTCTCACTTCCACTCCTTGTCCCCTATGCCCCAGTAACACTGAGCTGCTCAGGACTTCCAGAATGCACTCTTGCATTTCACACTAAGCTTCTTCACACGTTGCTTCCTCTGTTTGAAATACCCTTCCCTGCATCTGTGGTCCACTGAGGCTCAAACTTCCCCTCCAAGAAGACTCCCATGAACCCCAGAGACTGAGTTGGGAGCCCATCATTTATTCTGCCACAGTGTCCTGTGCTACTTACATTGTAGGGTTTGATCCCTGGATTGGGAAGATTCCCCTGGAGGAGGACATGGCAACCCATTCCAGTATTCTCGCCTGGAAAATCTCATGGACAGAGTAGCGTGGTGGGCTACAGTCCATGGGATCACAAAGAGTTGGATGAGACTGAGCATTGGAGCACACAAGCACACACACGTAGGAGTTCAGGGTGGAGAGCAGAAATAAGGCTCTCTGTACTCTGGGAAAATTTACAGGACAGGTCTTTAGACAGGTAAATATTCTCAGGAGCTGATTTTATGAGTCCAATTCTTGTATCTCCTCAGATCTAGAAAAACACTAAATCCTTCATGGTGACGATTGTTTCTCATGACTAGCAGAAGCTTCATGAGATCATTTCATGAGAAACTTTCTACAAAAAAATATATTCTTGGTCGCATGTATTCCCCCTTTACCAAAATCACATATATACTGTGCTTCCTCCCCACCTCTTTGGAACAGTTGCCTCAGAGCTATCTGAAGTGCTATCTCCCAGGCTGCAGTCCTCATATTGCCCCAAATAGAATTTAACTCACTGGAGAAGGAAACGGCAACCCAGTCCAGTATTCATGCCTGGAAAATCCCATGGACCGATGAGCCTGGTGGGCTACAATCCATGGGGTCGCAAAGAGTCAGACACGACTGAGTGACTTCTGTGTTTTTGAAGCTCAAAGGGATATGGGCTACTGAAAAGGATATAAACCAGGGCAGAATTTCTTAAAGAAGCAACAGATTAGTTGGTTACAACATCAAGATAAATGGAATTGAAAGAGAGATGCTACCAAGAGAGTTGGGCAGTACTGCTTAAATAATGCTCAAGAGTTTCTGTTCTTAAATTGTTCCCTCTTGAGAGAAGATGAGCAGCACTGGACCCACTCACCTCTGCTTTTTTTTGTTCCCCACTTTGGTTATGTGTTGTTACTTTCAGAATTGCACTTTTTTCACCTTGTCATGCTGCTAAGTCACTTCAGTCGTGTCTGACTCTGTGCATCCCCACAGATGGCAGCCCCCAGGCTCCCCTGTCCCTGGGATTCTCCTGGCAAGAACACTGAAGTGGGTTGCCATTTCCTTCTCCAATGCATGAAAGTGAAAAGTGAAAGTGAAGTTGCTCACTCGTGTCCGACTCTTAGCGACCCCATGGACGCAGCCTACCAGAATCCTCCATCCATGGGATTTTCCAGGCAAGAGTACTGGAGTGGGGTACCATGCCTTCTCCAGTAGCTGCCAAAAGTGTGTTTTTAGAAACATGGGGTTCTAGAGCTCTGGCTTCCTGGGGCAGAGGAAAGAAAGAAATGCATGTTGTACAAAATAAGTACGTTCATATGTTTAATAAAATAGTTCTATTATTGAAGTTAAAAAAAAAATTTAACTCACAACTCTCGTTGTACTTTCTTTTTTCAGTCGATACTACCCAACCATGCTTCCTTCCCTCTCTCTTCCAAAAAGGTTAGAACTGCATCATGGCCTGACAGCCCTCCCAGCCTTCTCCCTCGTAAGTGTTCTCCTACCTTTAATCCAATCATAGCGCCTACTTCTAAGAGAACCAAACTAACACACTTGAGAAAACTGGATCCTGAGCCAGCAGTAGAGAAGATTGAGAATCAACCTGATTCACCTTTCACCACAGTCAAGATAAGGAAGCAACCTAAATGTTCATCAATGGATGGATGGATTTTTTAATGTGATTAATTACATACTGTGGAATATTATTCAACCTTAAAAAGAGAAGAAGGACCTACCATATGCAGCAACATGAATGAACCTTGACAACAGTATGTTAAGTGAAATAAGCTAGCCACAGGATAAATATTGCCTGATTCCATTTATATGCAGTATTAAAAAATAGTCCAATTCATTGAAGCAAAGAATAGAATGGTGGTTACCAGAGGCTGGGGAAGAGGGAAATGAGGAGTTGCTAACAAATGGGTATAAAATTTCAGTTGTGCCAGATGAGTAAGTTCTAGAGATCTGCTGTCCAACATTGTGCCTGTAGATAGCCATACTGTATTGTCCACTCCAAATCTGTTAAGAGGGTAGATCTCACGTTAAGTGTTCTCACTGCAATAAAAAGTTACCATTTTAAAATGTTTAAGGGTACCTGGAACCTAGTAGTGGTTATACATTTGTTGAACAAATAAAAATAAAATTGGTTTAAAATATCTTTAAGAAGCAGTGAGATCCTTAAAGCTTCTTCTCTACTTTTTGACAGAGAAGCAATTGCCCCTGTCCTGTCTCAGCAGATGAATGGAGAATTTTTCTCCAGAGAGTATTAGACAAAAAAATTAGACACCAGAGGACTTCTCAGGCAGTCCACTGGTTAAGACTCCATACTTCCACTGCAGGGGTCGATTCCTGGTTAAAGAACTAAGGTCCTACATGCCATGCTGTGTGGCCAAAAATAAAATGATAACAGGCACTGTTGAGAGCAGGGTTCCTTTCTAAAAACAGGAGAAAAAGTGAACTTCTAACATTAGATGTTTAGACCTCCCCATACTGTTCTCCCATTTGACTCTCAGAGTGTTGACAGCCAAAACTCTACCTCCAGGTGGGAGACTGAAACAATCTCCTCTAGGAGTCTGCTCATCCCAGAAACACAGACCTAAAAATGATGTTCTCTACAGTTGCTCTATCCAATAAGCCACAGATTACCCAATGCAGAACCTCAGACAAGTCTTACTCACACACTCAAAGTATCCAATCAGCTGTCTAGGGCCTCCTTCTTTAATAAGAATAAGCAACTAAAGATCAACAGACATCTGAGAAAGGATCCTAATATAGAAGATGGAGATAAAGGCAAATAAATGTAGAATGAGAAGCAACTGGGAAAAAAACAGAAACAATCCTATTCACAAAAAGATCAGCCTGTTAGTTGTTGTTGGTTAGTTGCCCAGTCATGTCCAACTCTTTGCAACCTCATGGACTGCAGCATGCCAGGCTTACCTGTCCTTCACTATCTCCTGGAGTTTGCTCAAACTCATGTCCATTGAGTTGCCAATGCTATCCTACCATCTCATCCTCTGCCACCCCCTTCTCCTTCTGCCCTCAATCTATCCCCGCATCAGGGTCTTTTCCAATGAGTTGACTCCTTGCATTAGGTGGCCAAAGTTTTGGAGGTTCAGCATCAGTCCTTCTAAGAATATTCAGGCTTGATTTCCTTTAGGATTGACT
Source organism: Bubalus bubalis (assembly GCF_019923935.1). Lineage (NCBI taxonomy): Eukaryota > Metazoa > Chordata > Mammalia > Artiodactyla > Bovidae > Bubalus > Bubalus bubalis. The sequence goes on along the minus strand of NC_059170.1, from coordinate 14,182,877 downwards.
GGTTTGATCTCCTTGCAGTCCAAGGGACTCTCAAAAGTCTTCTCCAACACTACAATTCAAAAGCATCAATTCCTACTTATAAGATGTTATAAGTTTTATACTATTTATAAGAAGTGTCCAGAACAGAAAATATAGACAGACAGAAAGCAGATTGGTGATTGTCTAGGCTACAGTAGGAATGAGAGGTTGAGAAGTCATAACTAAAAAGTGCAGAGTTCCTCCAGAGACTGAGGAAAATGTTCTAAAATTGATTGTGGGGACGATTGCACAACTCTGTGGCATACTAAAAACCTTCAAATTGCATACTGATATGGGGGAATTGTCTGTGGTCTGAATTATATCTCAGTAAAGCTGTTACCAAAAAAAAAATACATACATATATACACACACACACACACACATATATAGGTATATGTATATAGCATATACATATATGCTATCTTATATATATTTCAGAGAGAGGAGAAAAAAGACATTCTTCCTCAAACAAATGTAGAATGATATAAAAAGGAACATTCTGAACACATACAAAAGGGTGTTAGAAATTTAAAATGCAGCAGTTTAAATAAAAGACTCAGAGAAGAGTTTGAATATAAGGGGGATACTCCTCAGAAAATAGAGCAAAAGGACAAAGCAAAAAATAAGAGAGAAAAGATGAGAAAATTAAAGAATCAGCCAAAGATGTCCAGACTCCAAGTGATGAGCATTCTAGAAAAGGAGGGCAGAAACAATAGAGAAAGAAAGCTACTAAAATTATTCAAGAGAATTTCTGAGTTCTGAAGAATATGAGTTTCCATTGAAAACATTTATAGAAAGTATGAGAATAGTCTCACACAAGGCATATTATAATGAAATGTTAAGAAAATATCCAGGACTCTGGATACCAAGAGATGATCCAACCAGCTTCTAGAGGGAAAAAACAAACAGATCCAAGAAAGGATCCCAAGTCAGAAATGCTTCAGATGTCTCAACAGCTAGAAGACAACAGAACAGCAAGTATTAGTTATCTGTTGCACATAACACATTAACCCAAAACTTAGCAGCTTGAAACAATGAATATTTGTATCTCACACAGTTTCTGGAGTCAGGAATTCAGGAGTGGGTTCGGTGGGTGGTTCTGGCTCAAGGTCTTTCATGAGGTGATGGTCACAACGTTGGCCAGAGTCATAATCATCTGAAGACTTGACTGGGGCTGGTGAGTCCACGTCTAAGATGCCTCACTCACATGTCTGGCCAGTTGATATTGATCCTTGGCAAGAGGTCCATTTCTCACCATGTAAACCTCTTCAAAAGGCTGCTTGCATGTCTTCATAATACAGCAGCTGGCTTCTCTCAGAAAGAGTGATCTCAGGATCAGAAGCCACATGTGTTTAATGACTGTCATTTCTATACTATGCCATTGGTTATGAAGTCATCCTTATTCATTGTGGGAAGGGACTATGGGGGACATGGTTACCAAGAGACGAGAATTATCTTACCTGTTTTGGAAGCTAGTTACCGAAGACTTGCTTCAAAACTATCAAGGAAAATGAATTCTAAGCAAAAAATTTACTCCCAGGCAAATATTCATCAAATGTGAAAATAAAATAAGGCTATTTTTCAGACATGAGAAGCTTTTGGGTTTTGACCTTTCGTGTATCTCTTTTTAAGACTCAGCTAGAGAAGGAGCTCTCCAAAAATACCAAGGAGCTCTCTCTCTTGGTATATATAAGCCAAGAAAGAGAAAAACAAGACTCAGAAAATGAGAAATCCAATCAAGGAGTGAGCAACAAGGACTCCTCAGCAGGATGAGGAAGAGAGAGCTCAAGATGACAGCTGTGTGTCAAGCTTAGAAGGCATCCAGGCCAGATGAGGTCAAGTTAGAGCCACTGGGAGAAACATCTTTCAGAAGGAGAAATAGAATATCTGACGTTTGAGTGTCTTGATAGGTGATTTAGGTAATTAACAAGGAGTTGAGATTGAACCAATGATGAATATATAGCAAATCAAACTGCAAAAAAAAAATAATAATCAAGGCAAATAGTAACTCTTGGAAAATTAGAAGTTGTGTGGAGAAAGAGAAGTAATAATAGCTTATTATCTGCCTCAGTCATGAGGAGTGCTTACATAGCCACAGTAATATAGAGTAAACATCAATCTTAATACAACTAAGATGTATCTGTGCTGGGGGGTAGGAGCAGGTGACACGTATGTACAAGTGTGGAAGGAACAGGTAGAAGAAAGTTAAATCCTCACCTTCCATGATGAGAAGTCAAGACAAAATACCTCCACCTGAAGAAGCAAGAAGTGCTAATGCAAACGCGTTGTGCAGAGACACAGAGATGACTATCTCAGTCTGTTACAAGAAGGGAGGGTGGCTGCCTCTAGAGAGGGGAGATGGGAGAGAAACTACTGGAGAGGTTTGCAACACGTCTTATAGAATTTCCTGACTCTCCAAGGACAGGTAAAGCTCGGGCCCAGGAAACGAAAACTACAGAGAAAATTTTAATTGCCTTCAGAAAAATAATAACAAACCATATCATAACAAATTGTGACAAGGAAGTAAAACTTGTTCATGGACATTTCCTCTCCTTATACCCATCCCCCAGTAGTTCTTCACTTCCCCCTCCAAATTCACTTTGGAGTAAGACAAACTGGGATTCATAGCTTAGCTTGACCACTATCTAGCTGTGCATTTGTGTGTTCTTGGGTATGTGTAATTCAGCCCTATTTTCTTAATACATTTTTTTTTCTTTCCCATATGCCTTGTATGTCTCTCTCTATGAGACATATGGGACTTCTCAGGTAGCGCAGGGATAAACAATCTGCCTACCAGTGCAGGAGGTGCAAGAAACACGGCTTCCATCCCTGGGTTTGGAAGATACCCTGAATAGGAAACGGCAACCCACTCCAGTACTCTTGCCTGGAAAATTCCATGGACAGAGGAACCTGGTGTGCTATGGGGTTGCAAAGAGTTGGGCACAACTAGCCACACATGCACAATGCACAGAGAGAAATATATTTTATGTGTATAGAAGAAAAATATGTATTAAGATAGACTGCCCAGACACAAGAATATATATATTTATGTATATATTATATATACAGAGAGATAAAATAAAACAAGTATATAGAAATATACTCTAATCATAAATATATACTATGTATAACTATATATATATATATATATATATATATAAAGTTATACTCAGATTTTCAGCTGTCTGGTTGAAAGTGCCCCTAACCCCGGAAGTTGTTCATGGTCAACTGTATTTGGAGACAGGACTTTCAGGAGGTAGTTAAGATCCAATGAGATCATAAAGGTGAGGCCTGGACCCAATAGGATTAATGTCCTCATAAGAAGAGATCCCAGAGAGACTGTTCTTTCTCTCTCCATACACATTCAGTGTCAAAAAGGAGATCCTTAGACACTGAATAAATACAGAGTCATTTACTCTCACACGTTAAAGGTAAGGAAGCAATGGTAATATTAAGAAGCATTGAGATTTTATTCTGTGTATTTTGTATACATTTTCTCACTTAATGCTCACTAAGACCCTATGGGATTGCCATCATCATTATCCCCATTTCACAGATGAGGAATTGAGGCCTCAGAGGAGATTAAGCAACTTGATTAAGGCCACGCAATACTTTAGAGGCAGGGAAGGAGTTCGTTACAATCACAACATGGTAGGAGGCATCCAAGTAAGAGTTCTTACTGCCCCAGACTCCAGGAATGAGACCATTTGTAAGTCCTCTGTGACAGTCAGCCCAGACTCCAGACTCCAGCCATCCCTGCCTGGGGTACCAGGTATGCAGGTGAAGAAAGCACATTGGAAGTGGTATCCCCCATCCCCAGGCAAGTCATCCTAGCTGAAGCTCCTGATGTTGTGGAGCAGAGAAGAGCTGTCCCCACTGTGCCCTTCCAGAATTCCTGAACCATGGTACCTGTGAGCTGAACCCACTGGGTGCTTGACATCAGTAAGTTTGGGGGAGGACACAGCAGTAGAAAGCACGAGCTGCATCACAAGCAGAGGGACCAGTCAAAGCCAAAAGAAAACATGTGAGACCCTCCTGGGTCTATGTGGCTGTGAGGATCTGATCTGTCTTCCGTATAAAATCAGGGTCACGAGAGTGTAAGAGGCTGTGAAGCCCTGTGCAGTGCCTCTGTCCTCATCAGGGGGATGGGCTAGCTGTCTCAGGAAGCCAGCATTCTTGAAAGTGAATTCCCAGTGAATACTCTTTGATGTAGACAACTCTAGAGCATCCCTTAAGAGGGCGACCCAGGTGAGGGCACCGGGCATTATGGCATCAAGTCACAGGGGACTGCAGCAGCCCCCCAAGCCCTGGCCATCCCTGGCTCTCAGGTAGGATCACCCTCAGATGGTTCCTCCCCACTTCCAAGACCCCATCCTTGCCTGCCCCTGACCTTCAGTGCTGACCTTGTTGCCTCATGCTCCTAACTCCCCTAACTCTGCTGGGAAATTGGTAAATCTATCGTTTGAACCCTGACATCTCTGCGGCCATTTCTTTCAGGACTTGACTCCAAATGGCCTCCTCTCTGAAGCACTTCCTCACAGTCCCCATGGAAGGAATCGCGTTGCACCTCACTGCTCTCTGTCCATCATAGAAATGCAGTGCTGAATTCATGCAATTCAACAAACATGTAGATGGCAGGCACCATTCTGGGCATGGGGAGGGGAGCAGTGAGCTGGTCATGGTCCCATCCCTATAAGGACAGACTCTGACAACAAACATATTAACTTTCAGTGTGGGCACTCTAATGCCATCAAGTCCTCCATGGGGTCAGCCACCCGAGGGAGTCCTAAGTGGCTACAGGGGTCAGGAAGAATCCCCCGATCTAATGAGGGGACTTCTGAGACCTATACAATGGGGAGTGAGACAAGCAAAGGCATCAAGGAAAAGAAGAAAGGGTTCCAAGTGGAAGGAACATCTTGTTCAAAGACCTGAAGTTTTGTGTTTTTTTGTTTGTTTTATTTAATCTGACTGGTTCCAAAAAAATAAAAGCAATTTGTTTCCAAGTATGCAGTTGAGAGTGATGGCAAACAGAGCTATGGGACTCGGTGGTATGGGATCTCGTGGACCTTGGACAGGACTTTTACCTATATCTAAAGGACATAGAAAGTCACCAGAGAATTTTAAGCAAGGGAGTGACATAGTCAAAGGTATGTTTCAAAGCGATCATACTGGGTGCTGTGTGGAGAGAGAATTATAGAGCCAAGAGTGCCAGTAAGGAGACCCAAACGATGGTGATCAGGGTCTTTCCGGAGAGAGATGGAGGTGCGCTGCAACAGGGCTGCTGGAGGAGATGGGGAGACCTGGGCAAAGGCCAGGAATACGGTGCTTCAGAGACAAACTGAAAGATACAAGAGATGATGGACGTGAGGTCTGGGGGAGGTGAAGTGGAGGAAGACGAAAAAAATGATGGAAGCTTGGGCTTTAAAGGAGATAGGGTGCTCTCCCTGAAATTCCCTTCAAAGAATTTATGGGCATTGTTGCTGTTGTTTAGTCACTACGTCTTGTTCAATTTTTTGTGACCCCAGAGACTGTAGCCCATCAGGGTCCTCTGAACATGGGATTTTCCAGGCAAAAATACTGGAATTGCTGTTTCCTTCTCCAGGGGATCTTCCTGGCCCAGGGACTGAACCCGTGACTCCTGCATTGGCAGGCAAATTCTTTACCACTGAGCCATTATTACCATTTCATTAATCCAGGGTATTCCCATGGGCAAGGCCTGTCTTAGAGGGACAGAGAAGGGACAAAATGGGGACGGAGAAAAGAATGCCCCAGAATGAGTTTCCTGTCTTTGAACTCTCTCCCTGCCCTGCCCTGCCCCACTTCCAACCACCCATGGCCTATTCCTTCAAGGACAACCTCTGTCAGAGCTGCTGGCAGCTCCCACCCACCAGCTGCATTCCCACTGCTGAAAATTAAGCTGTAGTGTTTACAGGACTTAATTAACAAAATCACTCATCATCCCACGAACTCACTGACTGTCTGGACATGACAGCATTTGAAATAAATTAGCCCAGTACCCAATGAGGTCATCCTCAATCCAATCTGGGGTCTTTGCTTACCCCAGACCCCCTGGCCCTCCTCTGGGGCCTCCCTTCCAAACCCCAGTCCCCAGGAGCCCTTGCAATTAATAGCTAATTAACAAACAAAACAAACCTACCAGGTGGAACAACAGAAAGACATCCTCAGCCCACAAAAGCAAGTCATTATTCGGTGTGGGCAGGCCCGGAAAAAATCACTTATGAGATAAATCAATGGCTCTCCCCAATCTTGAGGGTCTGTTAGAGCGGAGGAAGGCTCTTCAAGATCAGGAAACTGATTTAAAGCAAAAATGAAGCCTCGCCCATTTCCTCGACAGTTAATCATAAACCGAGACTTTACAAAGTCTTTGTGTTCCCAGGCTTGCTGCTGTCACTTTAGGGATGAAGGTACACAGTATCTATTGTGCACCTATCATGAAACCAGGCTTCCCAGGTGGCTTAGTGGGTAAAGAGTCTGCTTGTCAATGCAGGAGACGCAGGTTTGATCCCTGGGTTGGGAAGATCCCCTGGAGGAGGGCATGGCAACCCACTGCAGTATTCTTGCCTGGAGAATCCCATAGACAGAAGAGCCTGGCAGTCTACAGTCCATAAAGTCATAAAGAGTCGGACACAACTGAAGTGACTGAGCACACACACACATCATGAGACCTGGGTTGAGAGTGAAGCAAGACAGACGTGACCCCTGCTCTCACATCTTTATATTCTAGTGGTTTGGAGACAGACAATAAACAAGGAAACAAGCGAGATCTTTCAGAGAGTGGTAAGAGCTCTGAAGATAATTAAAAGGTGATGTGATTAAGAGTGTTGGGCTAAGGGCTACTTCATAGGTAGGATGGTCAGAGAAGGTTCTCCAAAGAGATGACACTCGAACCAAACCAGCCATGCTAAGAGCAGAGGGAAGAACATGTGTGGCAAGGGGTATGGCTAGTGCGAAAGTCCTGAGGTTGGAAAGATATCACAGGGGGAACAGAGAGAAGGTCATTATGACTAGACAGGGAAAGTGAAGAAAAAGTAGGAAGTAGGTAAGTTTGGAGAGACAGAATCTTGCTGGGCCACCATCAAGGGTATATTTTTATTCTGAGTGAATGGGGAAACTGAGAAGGGTTTACTCAGAGAGCAACGTGATAGGCAGAAATAAAAGCAGAAGGTTCAGCACAACTTCCGGGCCTTTCACATCCCTCCTTTCACATCACATTAATTCCTGTCCCACCCTTAAAATCCTAGCGCATCCCAGGCCTTCGTGAACTGTGACAGAACATTCGTTTCCAATAGGCATTGTTGTCCCTCATACTCAAAATTTACTCATTCCACAGACAGAGAAACAGAGACAGCCTCTTAGTGAGTACCTTCCCAATATGAGCCAAGGCTTTATGTGTAGAGTCTCCTAGAAAACTCGCAACAGTCCAGTGAGGTGGGTAATATTGTCTCAGTTTAACACACAAGGAAACTGAGGCACAGAGAAGTTATGTAAATTACCCAAGACATTAGAATGTACTGGAGCTGGGATTCAAACACAGAGAGTCCAGTTCTGACACCACACCTTGCAGCCTTCATGGAGTAAATCATTTCCCTGAGACCTCAGAGCCCACTCAGGCCTGGAACTCAAGTCTCGTCTTGGTCACCTGCATGTACCTGTCTGAGATAACCCTCCTGTGTGTCAAGAACTCACCTCTGAATGTCATAGGGTGGTTGTGAGGGTTAAATTGGAAACATATGCAAAGAAGCCAGCTCAGGGCTTGACATGATGCCTAGCATTTAGCAGGAACTTCATAGATTTTTTTTTTCTACTTATGTTAAAGCGAAGCCACATTGTCTCTGAAGAGAAACATGGGAGACTAGCCTGGGAGGAAGGAACCCTAACACCCAGTGAGGACCAGCAGAGCATACCCATTCCAAAAACTTACTTTTAACAAATGTGTTAAACCCTCTCTTTAAACATACATGCATAATTTCATCAAAATATGAGTCCGTTGGAAAATGGTATTTTTTAAAACCTTTAAACAGGGTCTCAGGACTTCCCTGGCAGTCCAGAGATTAAAAATTTACCTTCCAATGCCAGGGGATGCAGGTTCATCCCTGGTCGAGGAGCTAAGATCCCCCATGATTTGGGATCAAAAAACCAAAACGTAAAAGAAGCAGTATTGTAACAAATTAAATAAAGACTTTTAAAAAGTGGTCCACATTAAAAAAAAAAAATCATAAACAGGGTTTCCTTTGTATCTTAAAACTCCAGGAGGCTAAGCATCACAGAAATGCCCTCTGGGGCCAGAGAGCAAGCGTCCCTCCCACCCGGATCTGAGGCGATGCTGCCCCACGGCCTTGGAGAGGCAGAGAGCAGCTCTTGGGGAACACAGAGGCTCTCCTCTGCTGGAAGGGTCCTGATGAGAGCCTGATGGTTTTGTAAGACTCATGTCACAACATGGTCTGGAGAGAAAAGGAGGAAAAGCTGGACTACCAGGATTCGTGACTCAGAGCAGGGCAAAAGCCAGGCATGAGACGGCTCTCATGTGCCTGGCTCAGAGGTTTTCAGAAAAGCTAAGGATCTCCCTGCCAACCTGGCAAGATGAAGAGGTCTGTTTTCCCTCATTTGAAAGCTCTTGCTCATATGATGAGAAACCAATTAAACTGGCATATCCCCACTCCTCCCCCCAGCCCTCCACCCCCCATCTCTGGGCTCTACTCCCTTCCAGATCCCATCATCCTGCCCCTGTCTCAGTGTCTCCTTAAAAGGTCCTTTGGGGACTGGACCAGTGCAGAAGGCACAAGAGGCCACCAGCGCGACTCCTCTACCTTGAGGACAAGTCAGGGACTGTCCCTGTATGCAAAACAGCAGGCTCCTGAATTCATAATTGGACGTTCCAAAATGTAATTATGAAAGATGAAATGCTCCTCTCAATGAGAAGGCTGTAAATAGAATAATTAATTTTGTGTTTGCTTGAACAATTCTGTATTATGGACCTTACAGTGGAACTGAAATTAATTAAGTGCACCAGGATTTATGGAGGAGGTGAAGAGAGAGGGGGGGGAAAAAAGAATTAATCCGAAGTCAAAGATAGATGAGTCTGGGAGTATAATGATGTGTTAGCCTGGGGTATTCTTTAACAAATTTAACCAGGCACGTTCTCGGTACAAAAGGCATGTGTTGACAGAATTATCTCAACTAATACAGCTGCTGGTCAAAAAGCCAGTGAGCTGGAGGTGGATGGATTGAGCCTGCTGGGTCCCCAAGGGGAGCTAGAGACAGGGGATATTTCTGACCTGGCCAGGGTGGGACAGGAGCAGAGGGGGAAGAGGGGCACCTAAAGCAGAAGCCACCACCCCCAGGACAATGCAGGGAACAGTAGAAAGGTCCCAGGGGTCACAGAGAGGAAAACCAGGAAGGCTAGAATGCAGGGGTTAACCAAAGGAGAAGATCCTAAGCATCCCTGAGGCCCCCAGCTTTTTTGTTTTGTTATTTGTTTGTTTGTTTGTTGGCTGCGCCAGATCTTAGTTGCAGCACGCAGGGCCTTCTATCTTCCCTGGGGTAGGAGAACTCTAGTTGTGGCATGTGGGATCCAGTTCCCTGACCAGGGAGGGTCCCCTGTATTGGGAGCATGGAGTCTTAGCCCCCGGACCACCAGGGAAGTCCCACCCCAGGTCTATTCACTTCTGCTGAGGTGTACCGGACTGGTACAAGTATGGTATTCAGCATATAGCTTAGTAAGGTTGTTGGCCTCTGTGTCTCTTCTACTGACCACAATTTCCCTAAAGGCTGTGATGCGGCGCCTACCTTGACACATGAATGAAGAAAGAATGAACTTGCCTGGTGAGCTTCGTGATGAGAATGAGTTGCACTTCGACAGAGGCCTGGCAAGTTAGGTAGTGATTTGACTGTTGGTTAATGAACTGATGGATCTTCAAAATGTCACCTAGGCCACATGTTATGGGACAGTTTTCTAATTACTCTTTGGAACTCCTGGGTTACTCAGGGGCTAGGAGGCAGGAAGGGGGTTAGCCAGCTCCATGTGGCAAATGGTATTTTCCAAAACTAGCTCCAGCAATATTTCCAGACCCACATGCTCCTCTAGTCTGTCTCCTCTCCTTGAACTCAGATAGGAAGGGACATTCTGAGCCACGTCATGAAAGCTCTCATGGCTTCTGTCTGCCTTTCTCTCTCTCTCTCTCTCTCTCTCTCTCTCTCTCTCTCTCCATGCTTGTGGTTTGAACCCAACGTCCATGCTGTGAGGAAGCCCAAACTAGGTCACAGGGAGAGACCAAGCCGGGAGAGACCACACGAGGAGGAAGTGTGAACCGCCTCCCCCCCAACCAAAAGCCAGCATTACCCACCAGACATTAGACTAAATGACCCTGCAGGCTCCAGCCCCAGTCTTCGAGTCGGCCAACAGACATGGTGGAAAAGAAGCAATCTATCCCCACCGCGCCCTGCCCGAATTCCTGACCCACAAAACCGCGAGACATAATACACAGTGATTGTGTATTAAGCCCGCTGCATCTTGGGATGGTTTGTTACACAGCAGGAGACAACGAGGAAAAGCCCCCACTTAACCAGAGTGGCACCCTGTTTCATCTGCTCTCTATTGCAGGGTCCCAAATCAGATGTCTCCTTTGAGAGCAAAAGAGGGTCTGTGGCTACAAAGGTTTGAAAATACACTGGTCTGATGGGAAAAAAATGTTTTACACACCCTAGTTTGGGGTCCTGCAGACCTTGGTTGAAGCCCAGCTCTGAGGTCTCGGGCTGAGTGAGCTTGCACTCCTCCTATCACCTCTCCAAACTTCCTTCTCTTCATAGATAAAGTGGGGGATAACACTGATTCATAGAGCTATTGGGGGGATTTTAGGAGAACTATGAGACCAACCAGTCCTGAAACCAGCAAAGTGTTCCAGTTCAGAATGAGGCGCCAATGAAAAGGAGCAAAATTGGGCCATTCGTAGTGACGTGGATAGCCCTGGAGTCTGTCATACAGAGTGAAGTAAGTCAGAAAGAGAAAAACAAATATGGTATATTAACACACATACACGAAATCTAGAAAAATGATACAGATGAACCTATTTGCAGGACAAGAATGGAAACGAAGACACAGAGAACAGATATGTGAACACAGAGGGGAAAGGAGAGAGTGTGGGATGAACTGGGAGAAAGGCACTGACATGTATACACCACCCGGTGTAAAAAGGGCTTCCCTGGCAGCTCAGCTGGTAAAGAATCCACCTGCAATCTGGGGGACTTGGGTTTGATCCCTGGGTTGGGAAGATCCCCTGGAGAAGGGAATGGCTACCCACTTCAGTATTCTGGCCTGGAGAATTCCATGGACTATACAAATGGGGTCGCAAAGAGTTGGACATGACTGAGCAACCTTCACTTTCACTTTCATGTGTAAAATAGCTAGTGAAAACATATTATACAGCACAAGGAGCTCAGCTCAGTGCTCTGCGATGAACTAGAGGGGTGGGATGGGGGGAAGGGAAGCTCAAGAAGGAGGGGATATATGTACACATAGAGCGATTCACATTGTTGTACAGCAGAAAGTAACACAACATTGTAAAGCAATTGTATTCAAAAAAAAAAAAGAGAGAGAGAGACTTCAGAGTCAAATAAACCTGGACTCAGAATCCAGCTCAGCACCTTCTGGCTTTTTAATCATACACAATTCACTTCTCTGGACCTCAATTTGCCATCTGCACAATAAGGGCAATAACTGCACCCAGGTTTGGTCATATGCAGGCAAAGTGCACATAGTAAGTGCTCAGTAAACAGCAGCCTGTCATTTGATTGACAGCCCTCAAGTTCCCTCCCCTTCCCTCCCTCAGCCCAAACAGGCATCAAAGCAACCCCTCATGCCTCTCAAATGCCTTTCTCTGAAGAGCCAGACACAACATCCCCGACTCTGTGCCAAGGCAGATGGGTGGGACAGATCAGCTGGGTGGCTCTGGTCACCAGACACCTGTTCCTCCTCCAACATGTATCCTCTGAGAGTATAAAGACAGCAAACAGGAACTTGGATGCATTGATGCCATTTGTCACTAAGTGATCCGGAGAGGCCCAGGCCAGCCAGGTGGAGGGAGGTCTTGGACTGGGTTTGCATCGGAGCTGCAGTAAGGTTCCAAACCACCAGGCAGGTTCCTCTTGTCCTCAACCCAGGTGAGGATGCCAAGTGAGCATCCCTATTGCAGGCTCCCGCCACCCCCCCCCACCTCCAGGGTGGTATTAAACAGGCATTTAGATACCTGGCGTGGAGAAGGGTGATGGATGGCTTTATTAACCCACCGAGGCGAGGCTGCTGACAGTGAAGGACGCCCCTGTCAGGGGAAGCGTCCCTTGCCTGCAGGCCCTTTCAACAGCCTGCCTGACTGCCTGAGCCCCTAACAGATGGGCAGCTCCTATGGGGATGGGACAGCAGTGTGGGGACAGGCCAGCACCTCCCCAAATGCCAAGCCTCCCTCCGGGCCCTACCCCCGTAAAGCTGAGTACCACCAAATCACCTGGCCCTGAAGACCAACTGTTGAGGTCTCCTGGCCTTAATGTCTGTATCAAATAATTCACCTCGTTTTCCGTGTAAAAGGTGCCCCCTGGAGTTTGTGATAAGCAGTGCTGCTGACATTTCTGGAAGGCATCCTACTTCTGTGCTAAGCATCTATCCCGCTCCCCACAGCCTCTAGATAATCACAGTACTCTTTTGGGTACCCACTTCGTAGATGAGGAATCTCAGGCTCAGAGGTGACTTAACTGGCCCAAGGTCACACAGCGGGATCTAAACCCAGATCCACCCAACTCCTCAGGTCCTTCCCTGTCCCTGACACTTCGCAGAAGGGACCCTCCTTGGGGACTGCATCCATGGCTCCTTCTCACTCCACCCAGTCTGGTCCTCCGATCACATCCTTCTCACTCCAGCACCATCAGGGATCACAGACTAGATAGAAAACCTGTTAGCTCCAGGGACCTCAGCCTCAGAGGAGAGAGCAAGAGTGAGGAAGGTTTTGCCCACTCCTACTTCTCCAGGTCCCCCAGGGACTCCTCCAACCTCCATGATCCCTGCTTGGCCCCGGGTACAACCTCCTCTGAGGCTCCCTTGGGGTCTCAGGGAACTTGCACCTCCCCTCCCCGGCCGGTCTCTCTCACCACTGCTGTGCTCCGTCCTCCCCAACTTGTCTGAATGCCAGCAGCAGCTCTGCACCACCAAAGTGATCCTTCCATAAAACCCCAACTCCATCCCACCCCACCTTCTGACAAAGCAGAGGTTCCCCCCAACCCCAACTCAAAGCTCCAACCTCTCAGCCAACTCAAAATTTTTCACAGACCTGGCCTGCTCCCCCCCAGCCCAGCTCCTGCCCTGATATCTCACCACACTCCAGCCACACTGACCACCTCTCATACCCACGTGGGCTGTTCAGACCCTTCCCTCCATTCAGAAGGCCCTTCGCCTTCAGCCCCTGCGGTACCTACCTTTCTGACCCAGCTCCCTTGCCCTGGACCCGCACCTCCCAGGGCACTGCTTCCTCTGCAGGACTCCCTACTGTGTTTGAGTGTCCCTTCATCACATCCTTCCACATGCACAATCACTCCTCTGACCACCCCCCCCCCACCTTTCTGTGAGACCTCCAAGGACAAAGACTGTCTCTTTTTTTATTAATTTTTTTTGGATTAGAGCTGATTTACAATGTTGTGTTAGTTTCTACTATACTGCAAAGAGAATCAGTCATAATATGCATAATATGCACTCTTTTCAAGATTCCTTTCCCATATAGGTCATTACAGAGAATTGAGTAGAGTCCTCTCTGCTATACGTGCATGTGTGTGTGCTAAGTCATTTCAGATGTGTTCAGCTCTTTGAGAGCCCATGGACAGTAGCCCACCAGGCTCCTCTGTTCGTGGGATTCTCCAGGCAAGGATACTGGAGTGGGTTGCCATGCCATCCTCCAGGGGATCTTCCCAACCCAGGAATCAAACATGCATCTCTTATGTCCACCTGCATTAGCAGGCAGGTTCTTTACCACTAGCACCACCTGGGAAGCCCTCAGTTCAGTTCAGTTCAGTCTCTCAGTCATGTCCAACTCTTTGCAACCCCATGAATTGCAGCACGCCAGGCCTCCCTGTCCATCACCAACTCCTGGAGTTCACTCAAACTCACGTCCATCGAGTCAGTGATGCCATCCAGCCATCTCATCCTCTGTCATCCCCTTCTCCTCCTGCCCTCAATCCCTCCCAGCATCAGAGTCTTTTCCAATGAGTCAACTCTTCGCATAAGGTGGCCAAAGTACTGGAGTTTCAGCTTTAGCATCATTCCTTCCAAAGAACATCCAGGACTGATCTCCTTTAGAATGGACTGATTGGATCTCCTTGCAGCCCAAGGGACTCTCAAGAGTCTTCTCCAACACCACAGTTCAAAAGCATCAATTCTTCAGCGCTCAGCTTTCTTCACCGTCCAACTCTCACATCCATACATGACCACAGGAAAAACCATAGCCTTAACTAGACGGACCTTTGTTGGAAAAGTAATGTCTCTGCTTTTGAATATGCAATCTAGGTTTGTCATAACTTTCCTTCCAAGGAGTAAGTGTCTTTTAATTTCATGGCTGCGCTCACCATCTGCAGTGATTTTGGAGCCCAAAAAAATTAAGTCTGACACTGTTTCCACTGTTTCCCCATCTATTTCCCATGAAGTGATGGTATCAAATGCCATGATCTTAGTTTTCTGAATGTTGAACTCTAAGCCAACTTTTTCACTCTCCTCTTTCATCAAGAGGCTTTTTAGTTCCTCTTCACTTTTTGCCATAAGGGTGATGTCATCTGCATATCTGAGGTTATTGATATTTCTCCCTGCAATCTTGATTCCAGCTTGTGCTTCTTCCAGCCCTACCCTGTGCTATATAGTAGGATCTTATTAGTTACCTGTTTAGTTTATAGTAGTGTGTATATGAGAGAAGGCAATGGCACCCCACTCCAGTACTCTTGCCTGGAAAATCCCATGGATGGAGGAGCCTGGAAGGCTGCAGTCCATGGGGTGGCTGAGGGTCAGACAAGACTGAGTGACTTCACTTTCAATTTTCACTTTCATGCATTGGAGAAGGAAATGGCAACCCACTCCAGTGTTCTTGCCTGGAGAATCCCAGAGATGGGGAAGCCTGGTGGGCTGCCATCTATGGGGTCACACAGAGTTGGACACTACTGAAGTGACTTAGCAGCAGCAGCAGCAGTGTGTATATGTGTATATGTTAATTCCAATCTCCCAATTTGTCCCTCCTTTCCTTCCCCCATGATGACCATAAATTTGTTTTCTGCATCTGTGACCCTATTTCTGTTTTGTAAATAAGTTCATTTTCTAGGTTCTATTTTTCTAGGTTCCACATATAAGTGATATCATATGTTGTTTGTCTTTCTCTGACTTACTTCTCTCAGCATGACAATCTGTAGGTCCATCCATGTTGCTACAAAAGGCATTATTTTGTTTTCTTATGGCTGAGTCATACAAAGACCGTGTCTTTTTCTCTATTCACCCCCACCAGGAGCAATTATATGCTCAGCTAGAGCTTCCAAGGCATTATTATGATTATTGTTTCAAATAAAGCCTCTGCTCCTGGCAAGGCAACTTCAGAGCAAGCCTGGCTGGCCTCTGCCATCCCCTTCAGCCTCGTCTCACCCCAAAGCCTTTCTTCCATTTTCTGGCCATGCTGTTCTGCTTCTAGTCTCTTGACTCTACCCAGCTGGCTCCCACTTCCGAGTTCAGAGAGCACATGTTCACCACCTGGAGAGTTCTGCCTCTCGCCTCACTTGCTGCTGTTGTCGTTTACTCGCTAAGCCTTGTCGGACTCTTTTACAACCCCATGGACAGTAGCCTGCCAGGTTCCTCTGTCCATGGCATTTCCCAGGCAAGAATATTGTAGCAGGTTGGATTTCCTTCTCAAGGTGATCATCCCCTACCCAGGGATCAAACCTGCCATCTCTTGCATTGGCAGGTAGATTCTTTACCACTGAGCCACCAGGGAAGCCTCTCTCTTCACTTGGCTAGCTCCTATTTTTCCTGCCAAGCTCAACTGAAATGTCACATCCTTAGAGGAGCCTTCTGTGACCACTGGATTTAAATCAAGTGCCCTATTCTACATGAACAGGATATACTGCAACAGATTGATTGCCCCAGCGCTTCACCATATCCTCTCTCCCTTCATCCGTAGCTTCTGCTTATGACTCTGCAGCAACTCTCACTAAAGAGGTGGCATTTGTTTCCCCACCACTGAAATCTAGGCTGGCCTTGGGACTTACTTTGGCCAATAGGATAAAACAGAAGTGATGCATGGACATCAAGAGGCATTGTGTATTTTCCCTTACCCTCTTGCTCATCTACCTTCATCATAAGAATGTACCCAGCCTGGAGATAAGATGTGTGAACAGATGGGACTTCCCTCGTGGCTCAGTGGCAAAGAATCCGCCTGCCAATGCAGGGGACACAGGGTCGATCCCTGGTCCAGTAACAAAGATTCCCACATGGCACAGGGCAATGAAGCACAACTTCTGAGCTCGTGCCCTAACTAGAGAAAGCCTGCGTGCAGCAAAGAGCCCATGTGCTGCAACAAAGACGCAGCACAGCCAAAATTAATTAGTTTTTAAAAACAAAAAAGAAATGTGAACAGACATGAGCCCCTCCTGTCATCCCAACTGAAAACCATTCAGATCAGCCAACCCACAGCCAAAGAGCAGATACAGGAGAGCCTGAACCAAGACCAAAGGTCACACTGAGCTCTGGGCTAACTGCCAACTCATGAGCTAAATGAATGCTCATTGTTTTAAGACCAAATTTTGGGATGCTTTTTTTTATCCAAAATTTTATAACAATTGAAAACCAACACAGAAAACTGATATCTAAAATTTCCCTCCCTAACAAGTTACAGTTGTGATTATGTATTTCTTTGTGCATTTATCTTATAAATGTGTTTTTTTTTTTTTTTTTTCCCATTAGACTATAAGCCTCATGTTGGGAGATAGTGTGTCTTTTATAGAATTTACATTTACATTACTGAATTCCTTGGCCTGACATGGTACTGGCACACAGAAGTGTTCCCCCAAAAATTCATTGTTTGGGGACTTCTCTGGTAGCCCCATGGTTAAGACTTTATCTTCCAAAGCATGAGATGCAGGTTTGATCCCTAGTCAGGGAACTAGGATCCCACATGCCTCATAGCCAAAAAAAAACAAAACAGAAGCAATATTGTAACAAATTCAATAAAGACTTTAAAAAATGGTCCACATCAAATAAAAAATCTTTTTAAAATTCATTAAGTAAATTAATTAACTGAGTGATTGAATGAGGGAATTAAATGAATGTTCTTCCTGTGGACCTTTTTCTCCCACTTCTCTAACAGCCAAATCAGAGCCCTTTTCCAAAGCAACTCATAGCAGAGGGATAAGTCAAAGCAGATGATCCTTCACCTCTGAGCCATGAAACCCTGAATCCTGTGAGCCAATGAGAGTCTCTGACAAGCTTCTAAGATTCTGAAAGTGATGTCCATCAGGGAGAGGGTTCCCTGTACATGCATGCTCAGTCACTTTAGTCTTGTCTGACTCTTTGCAACCCCATGGACTGTAGCCCAACAGGCTCCTCTGTCCGTGGGATTTTCCCAGCTAGAATACTGGAGTGGGTTGCCATGCCCTCCTCCAGGGGATCTTCCTGACCCAGAGATTGAGCTCATGTCTCCTGCATCTCCTGCATTGCGGGCAGATCTTTCCTCTCGCGGGGAAGCCCAAGAGGTCTCCCTGGAGCACTTCATTTTAGACTCGACAGACATCCCATGCCACCAGCTCCAAGGAGTGGAGGGAGGGGAGCTCAAGCAGCCCATACTTCCTCCCCTTCAACCATCAAACCAGGGGGGTATGGGAGAGAAGCCCTCCTTTCCCATCCTCTCAAAGCTGGTATATAGGCTACCCCTCTCAAGAAGACTAGTGTAATACCTTCTCCTACCACATTATCAGAGGTCAACTCCTTGTCTCCTGCCACACCCACTGAGAAACTGGTCTTCACATTCCAAACCACCTTCCTCCCCATCCAAGACCTTTTTTTGCAACATTCAGAGATCTTACATTGATAAGGCACCTCTTTTCACAAGTGTCCCTTACAGCCACCCCAACTCTAGTGCCTACAGTTTTTTAAGTCTTTACACAAGCTATTCTGAAAACAGACTGGCCCTATATTGCTCTTGGTACCTGTACCATCACGTAGAGATTTTTTTTTAATTTCACTTATTCTTCTTATACTCTTACTTATGAATATATTCAACAATTATTTTATTCAGCACCTCTTATGTTCCACATTCTAGGGATACAATCATTTGTGAGAAACACACAGGCTACCATGAAACTTGAAATCCAGTAGAAGAGGTAGGCAATCAACAAACAAGTAAATTTTAAATAGAAATATCAGTAGTATTATATGGATGTGAGAGTTGGACCATAAAGAAAGCTGAGCACCGAAGAACTGATGCTTTTGAACTGTGGTATTGAAGAAGACTCTTGAGAGTCCCTTGGACTGCAAGGAGATCAAACCAGTCAATCCTAAAAGAAATCAGTCCTGAATATTCATTGGAAGGACTCATGCTGAAGCTGAAACTCCAACACTTTGGCCACCTAATTCGAAGAACTGACTCACTGGAAAAGACCTTGATGCTGGGAAAGATTAAAGGCAGGAGAAGGGGATGACAGAGGATGAGATGATTAGATGGCATCACCAACTTGATGGACATGAGTTTGAGCAAGCTCCAGGAGTTGGTGATAGACAGGGAGGCCTGGCATGCTGCGGTCCTTGGGGGCACAAAGAGTCAGACACGACGGAGCTACTGAACTGAACTGATCAGATAATAAAAGAATTCAATTTAAATAAGACAACATAATAGACAGTGACAGAATAGAAAAAGCAAATCCAGGTCGACTGCAGAGACAATAGCAAAAATCCACAACCCACTTGGAAAGGTCCATTTGGTAGAATTTTTATCTCCATAAGCCAAAGAGAGAGCAGAATTTCTCAGTGACCCCAAAAGGAAATTATGCTTTTGCTCAACATATATTAACAGAGTGCCTACACTGTGCCTGGTTGCTACGAAGTGGCAATGTTAAAACTTGATTTAAGATCATCTGATTCCAAATGAGGAAGGAAGAAAGAGAGTAAAGGAAAGCTAGCATTTATTGTGGAGAAGGTGATAGCACCCCACTCCAGTACTCTTGCCTGGAAAATCCCATGGACAGAGGAGCCCGGTAGGCTGCAGTCCATGGGGTCTCAAAGAGTCGGACACGACTAAGTGAGTTCACTTTCACTTTTCACTTTCATGCATTGGAGAAGGAAATGGCAACCCACTCCAGTGTTCTTGCCTGGACAATCCCAGGGACGGGGGAGCCTGGTGGACTGCCGTCTATGGGGTCGCACAGAGTCGGACACGACTGAAGCGACTTAGCAGCAGCAGCAGCAGCATTTATTGAGGACTTACTATGTGTCAGAGCTGTGTGATTTTGTGCATATTTTTTCACTCAGTCCTCACAAGGTAGCAGAGAGGTGGTGACTAAGGTAATTCCCAATTTCCCACAGCTCAAGAGTTATCTGTACATTTAGAAAGTGGTACAGCTAGAATTTGGACCTGGGGTGGGGGGCGTGGCTTCTTTCCCTAGAGCATGCTTCCTCCCCAGCCTCTTTTTAATTAAATCAAATAATCAGAATGAAAATTTTCATTTTTAGCAGAATGTGAGAACATGATTCCAAGAAGAATTTATTAACAATAATAAAATAGATGATCGCTATTAAGAGTTGTAGGAGCTCTCCATTCCCCTCTCCATCACCCAGCCAAAATCCCCTCCATGCAGCTTCCTCCTTCCCCGACAACACCTAGTCCTCAGGTATGACCAGTCTAGACTTCTCACAAAGTGTTCCCTGTCAAGGAGATGAGGTACATCTATGGGACACCTGCCTGAGTCTTTGGGGTAGATATTTTTTAAGCAATGATTTTTGCCATAAGGAAAGCATGATTAAAACATCTTTTACAAAATGCTTTAATTCCCAGGCAAAGACAAAAATTCTATTTGACTCAAATAGATTTTCCATGGTGAGTTAGCACTGCAATGAGGGTAATGGATGGGGGAGGGGGGAAGGCGTCCAGCTCATAAATCAAAGTGGGGGTGGGGGTGGAGTTGATGGAGGGAGAGAGGCTAGTGGAATCTCAACTTGTGAGAGTGGTGCTCCCACCCCTTCCCCCAGTTCTTAATGATTTCATCAGGGGTCCAAGATCAATTCCCAGCCTTGTTCATCTATCCCCTTCTGCATTCATTATTTTAATAGCATCCATGTAGGCCCATTCAGTGTTGGTATCAGGCAAGCGTTAACAGGAGGTTTGTTTTGGAAGCTCAGGAGCCCATCATTCTGGGACTCCCCTGGTGGTCCAGTGGTTAAGAAACCACCTTTCAATGCAGGTGACAGGGTTTGATTCCCTGGTCTGGGAACAAAGATCCCTCATACGCAGCAGAGCAACCAAGCCTGGCTCCATAACTACTGAGCCCGCACACTCTAGAGCCCGTGTGCCACAGCTAAAGAGTCTGTGTGCCGCAACTAAGACCCATCACAGTCAAATAAATGAATAAGGGAACAAACATATTTTTGAAATCTGTCCTTCTAATTCACCCCACAAACATTTCCCCAGTGCTCATCTGAGTCAAGCACTGAGCTGGGCTTGAGGGTTGTGGTGTGAACAAGATCAGGCTGGCTCTTAAGGAGCTCCAGTCTAGATAAATGAGAAAGAAACAGCTTCAGTTCAGGGCAATAAATGTTATTTGAGAAAGAGGCAAGGGAGGACATGTTCAGGGGCATCCAAGAGGCCGTGATGTTTGAGATAAAACTTTAAGGTCAGTGGGAATTTTCCAAACCCCACCAGGGCAGATGCACTTTCTTGGCAGAGAAAACAGTATGGGGCAAGGCATGGACTATGAGACAGGCTGAGTTGTTTGGGACCTGCAGGGCTTTGGGTGTCCTTGGAGATGCAGAACTGGCAAGAAAGTGGGAGAAACTGAACAAGCCAGCCAGAACATTTTGTGCCAGGCTGTGGGTGAAGGCTTCATCCTGTAGGTCCAACAGCACTTTAAGCAGAGTAGAAACATGAAAAAAGAGCTGTGTGTTGAGAAGCCTCATACAAAATAGATAGAAGGAGGGATTTCCCCGGTAGTCCAGTGGCTAAGAATCTGCCTTCCAATGCAGGGGATGTGCGTTTGATCCCTGTTCAGGGAACTAAGATCCTGAATGCCTTGGGACCACGAAGCCATCATGCCACAACTATTGAACCTACATGCTGCAACTAGAGAGAAGTCCATTAGCCACAATGAAAAGATCCAGCATGCCTCAATGAAGATCTCAAGTGCTGCAACTAAGACCTATCTCAGCCAAAAATAAAACAAATAAACATTATTTTTTATACAATAGATGGAAGGAGAGAGATTCAGGACAAGAGGCAGCTGAGACGCTTTCAATATTCTTCTTGGAAGATCGTGAAACCTGAGCTAGGACAGTGGCTGTAAGATAAGAGTGAAATGAAAGTGTTAGTCGCTCAGTTGTGTTAGACTCTTTGTGACCCCATGGACTGTAGCCCACCAGGCTATTCTGTCCGTGGAATTTTCCCGGCAAGAATACTGGAGTGGGTAGCCATTCCCTTCTCCAAGGCATTGTCCCAACCCAGGGATAGAACCCAGGTCTCCTGCACTGCAGGCAGATTCTTTACCGTCTAAGCCACCAAGAAAACCCAAAGTGAAAGTGTATGATTAGAGAAGAGGAGGTGAATCCTGGAGGTATTCTGGAGGGAGATCTGAGAGTCAGGCCTCACCTGGGCTCTGGCACTTCTCTCTCATCACCAGGAATCCAGACAATGAGGCAAAACAGAACAAAGGAGGGTCTGAGATGCAGAATAAAGAGCCTGGTGCTGGAAGCTGAGTTCTAGAAGGAGGAGTGGAAGAAATGAGGGACACAGCCAACATTTTCAAAGCCCCTTGGGCTTGTCCCTTAATCTGAGTTCCCCCCAAAGCAGAATTTAAGACAAGAACTTAGATGCAGGAGGTTTACTTGGGAGGTGACCCCTGAAATGAGGATGGGGAAGAGTGAGACGCAGAGGATGGAGAGCCAATGCAAGGTGCTTTCCACTGCGGGAAGATGAGCCTCATTCTCACTGGGGACCCTCTGGGGAATTGTGAGATTGTACCTCAGACTGGGGGTTTCCCAGGTGGCACTTGTGGTGAAGAACTTCCCAGCCAATGCATGAGATGTAAGAGACATGGGTTCAATCCCTGGGCTGGGAAGATCCCCTGGAGGAGGACATGGCAACCCACTCCAGTGTTCTTGCCTAAAGAATCCCATGGACAGAGGAGCCTGGCGGGCTACAGTCCATAGGATCGCAAAGAGTCAGGTGTGACCGAAGCGACAGCATTCACATACCTCAGACCTGTCCCCCAGAGGACAGGAAGTTGGGCATCAACACACCAACTCTTTTCAGTTGCCCCCAGGGATCTTCTCGCTCCTGTGCTTGATGCCTTTGCACCTGGGTATGCTGCAAGGGTAGGAGCCCCCAGGCTTTGGAGAAGAGCTTGAGACAGGAGAGCTGGGAGACCCAGCGTGCACTTAAAATGGGACTTTCTCAACAAACACCACATGATATTACTTATATCAGGAATCTAAAACATGACACATGTGAACTTATTTATGAAACAGATTCACAGACATAGAAAACCCTTTATAGTTATGAAAGGGGAAAGGGGGGTAGAAGGGATAAATTAGGAGTTTGGGATTAGCAGATACAAACTACTATGTATAAAATAGATAACCAACAAGGTCCTACTGTAGAGCACAGGGAACTATATTCAACATCCTCTAATAAACCATAATGGAAAAGAATACCAAAAATGTATATATATATATATATATATATATATATATATATATATAATCGAGTCACTGCGTTGTACACCAGAAACTAGTACAATGCTGTAAATCAACTATATTTCAAGTTTTAAAATGTGACTTTCTCCAGGGGCATGGGAACCTCCCACCATATATACAGCTGAAGTCAGAGATGGGATAAGGGGATGTGTCACGGGGGCACCAATGGCAACTCTCACAACCGTCCAGAGGCAGAGGAACCAAAGTCAGAAGCGGACACAGGTAGAGTCATGAGGCTTATTCACCATCCCAAACCTGGAGAAGGCAGTGAAGTGAAAGTCACTCAGTCGTGTCCGACTCTTGGCGAACCCATGGTCCATGGAATTCTCTCTAGGCAAGAGTACTGGAGTGGGTAGCCTTTCCCTTCTCCAGGGAATCTTCTCAACCCAGGGATCAAACCCAGGTCTCCTGCATTGCTGGCAGATTCTTTACCAGCTGAGCCACCAGGGAAAAGGCAGAGGGGGCGGCAAATGCCCTCACTGCAATGCGTGGCACCGCACAAGGCATCCCTTTGCCGCCACCACCACCAAGAGCTACCATTACTGCATGTGGATTGGCTGCCAGGTACAGGGGTAAGTGCTTTCCCTGCATTATCTCACTTAATTCTGAAACAATCTCTTTAAAATTTATTTTATTATTATTATTTGGTGGAGCGGGGGGTGGTGCCCTGAGTGTTCTTGGCTGTGAACAGGCTTTCTCTAGCTGCAGCGAGCAGGGGCTATGCTTCGTTTTGGTGCGCAGGTTCAAGAGCATGGGCTCAGTAGTTGAGGTGTACAGGCTTAGTTCTTCTGCAGCAAGTGGAAGTTTCCTGGTTCAACCAGGGATTGAACCTGTGTCCCCTGCATTGCCAGGCAGATTCTTAACCACTGGACCTGGGTTCGATCCCTGGGTTGAGAAGATTCCCCAGAGAGGGGAAAGGCTACCCACTCCAGTATTCTTGCCTAGAGAGAATTCCATGGACTGTACAGTCCATGGGTTCGCCAAGAGTCGGACACGACCGAGTGACTTTCACTTCACTGCCTTCTCCAGGCTTGGGATGGTGAATAAACCTCATGACTTGTTTAGGCAAGTCCCTAAAACAATCTTAAAAGGAAGGTCTTATTGTAACTCCCATTCTATAGAGGAAGAAACCTATGCTTGGGGTGGAATATGTTATTTATCCAAGGTCCCCAGAGTAAAAAGAGAAAGAGTCAAGATTGGAACCACGTCTCCTTCAACCCCAGGCCCACAGCCACGTGCTGCTCCTTCAAGGGCACTTCATCCACATTACCGGACAACTGGTAAGAGCAGGATAAGGTTAGTGGATCAGATGATGTACTATATGAATGCTAATTTCCTGGTTTTGAAAGCTCTCTTTCGATTACAGTTATATGAGAATTTCCTGGGTTTTAGGAGATATACAATGATACATCGGCAGCAAAAGGATGCTATGTTCAAAACTTAGATCAAACAGTTCAGGTCAGAAAAAAACATCGTATGTGTATAGACACACACATACAATAAAATACATGTGGTTAAATGTTAACTGTGAAGGAATCTGGGTAAAGAAGAGTATACAGCAATTCTTTGAATTATTTGTGTAACTTTCTTGTAAATACGAGCTCCTTTCAAAATGTTTCAAGTTTTTTTAAAAATCACCTCATCTGTCTTATTTTTCAAAAGAAGGATTAAAATAAATTTCAGTCCATTGCAATGAGCAGCAAAGAAAAGTTTATTACTACATAGGAAACGCTTTTGAGGAGCTTATCAGAAAAGAGTCTTGGCCCTGAAGGGTTTCTTGGATATTTGGATATTTTATTCTCCTCAGGATCTTAAATTCCTTTCGTAGCTGAGCCTTGGGAATCAGAGCTGACCTCATGTCCCTGGTGGGGCAGGAAACAAAGCCAGCAGGCAGGCCAGGTGTGGCCTGGCAGAATGGGTGAATGGAATTTCAACCCACCTTTTCCTGTCTGCCCCGTGGCTGGGCAACTCAGCTCTTGGAATCTTGTCTCCTGTGGATTTCAAGGCTGAATTTGGCCTCAAGGTTTCCCAAGTATGGTTTGAGGGGGTGTTAGTGCTGGAAATTGCAGAATGCCAAGGATTTAGAAAGGGGACAGAAAGGGATGAGTTATTGCCGGAGGGCCCTGGGGACCGAAAGCTGGGTTCCAGCCCTGACTTCACCACAGGGACAATTCCTTCAGAGTCTCTCAGGCTCATTTTCCCCATCTGTGACAGGAGGGCTCATACTACCTCACTCACAGCAGTCATTGACGCCTTCACTCGCTCAACAGCATTTACTGAGGTCCCCCTGTGAGTCAGACGCCAGGTCAGACCCTAGGAACAGAAAAGTGAAGAGAGTAGACACAATCACTTCCTCCTGGAATTTACTACCCAGTGAGAGGTGACTGACAGCAAGACAGCAGATAAGTTAGTGATAGCCTTACAGATTGCGAAAAATGCTGTGGATGAAACAGACTGTGAGAAAGAATAAAGGGATGACCATCCACTTGTTCCAGGAAGGCTTCTCCGAGGAGATGACACTTAAAGACTTGAAGGCTGAGGAGTAGCAGCCAGGTGAAAAGGCGTTCTTGAGATGATTAGCAATCATCCGGAATTGATCGTGAGATGATTTTAGCTCCCCTTCCTTCCCTTCTCCTTCCTTCCATCCACCCTCACCTAACGCAGGCAGTTATTCAACCGAGGGGCAAAGAACTCTTTGTGCAAAAGGTCAGCAAGCCCCCTGGGCAGGTTGGGCTGAGCCCTTTGCAGGGAACTTCTCCCCCCCTCTCTCCCTATACATGCAGGACCTGTGCCAGAATTCAGACAGAAAAGTGGGGAACTCCCATACAGATGATTGTCTGATGCTGCCAGTTCCCAGGGGTGACACTGGGAGGATGCCAAGCATACTGCCTTAATCCTTGTCCCTCCCACGCCACAAGCAGGGGCACCTCTCTGAAATGTGCCTTCAAGGGATGGACAGGGGCCATTGGACAAATACTTCAGCTCCCTCACCCTATGTGTAGATAAAGTCTGAGATGTATTCTATGCTAACTCAGCCCAGTGGGATGGAACCCCACCTAGCTCATGAACACTTTCTATATGAACCTCTTTCCCTTCATGTCCCTGTCTCTCCTCCCCACTCCCACCAAGGTTTGCTGGATCACCTCCCAAATAAACAATCTGAGTTCACATTCTTGTCTTAGAATCTGCCTCAAGGGGAGGGCAAGACAATAACACTTTACCCAAAGATGATTTAGTAAATCTAAATGGGACTGTGAGCTACAAGCCTTGTGAGCTCCTTAAAGACTGGGGCAACCTGCCTTTTAATTCATTGCTGTATCCCCAACATCTCACCTAGGGAGGGTCTGGGACAGAAAGGATGCACCATCAATGAACCGTGTCCTCGCAGAACTAGGCAAGTCCACACAAGCGCAGATATTGGACTCGATCCTTCTCAGGGGAACCCTGGGGAATCTTTGCCTTCCCACCCCAGGGTCTCAGACACCTGATGTAGGCATGAAAACGACCCCACTAAGGAAACCAGAGTGAGCGGTACTGCCAAAAATCAGGAGAGTGAGATGGAGGGGGAGCACAGGGCTTGCTGGACCGATGCAGCCTCTACTGTTTTCTCCTCTGCAGAGGCGCCCGGCTCCACTGGGCACAGCTCATCACGGTGAGTGCGCACACAGCCTCAACACGGGGCCAGTGCAGTTAGTTCAGGAAAGGTACAAGAGCATGACAAATATATGTAATTTGAAAATTGGCCAGTCTTTTGCAATAATTTAGAGGCGCTAGTTAGGAGCAATAGAAACCCCCCCAATTACTGATGTTTAAGGCTGGCACTGTTGCTGGCTGAATATTTCATGCATAAATGAACTTCCACTAGGCCACCCGCTGCTTCTGATGAGGCTCTTGCGGGCTTTATTGCCCGGCGCCCAGCGGGGTCCCGCCAATGGGCCCCATGACGGATGATGCATCGTTTTGCAGCTTAAATAATGCAGTGCAGGACAGGCTCGGTGCTGGTGCACTTTATTTACATATCAATTGAGTGGCCACTCCGAATATGAAGAAATATGAGAGAGAAAGTCACTGGCACTGAATATTTCATGGCTCTGAGCCTAGCTGGAAGTGAAGGTCCCCAGCCCAGGGCTGGGCCTGGCTGTGTGTGCCAGGGAGCACTGGCATTAACAGTCCAGGAGATGAGGCAGGAACAATCTCCCCAGGCGGGAGGAGAGCTGCTAACTGAAATTGATGAGCCCTCCTATCTGGGCACAGCCCACTGCTGCCTGCTTTTTTTTTTTTTTTTTTTTTTTCTGCTTTTTCAAGCAGAATATCTGCTTTTCGCCTCTACCTTCTGGTTCCTGGAAACTTCTATAGAGAAGGGAGCTTGTTCAAGCTGTCACAGACTGACTTCCCAAGCCACGTGGATGGAACAGAAGTCTGGAGAGGGTGGAAAATGGCATGGTCCACCTGTTAGCTCAACTTCATGTGCCTGATGCACAATGAGGCCAAACAATCTGAAACATAGGCGTTTGGAGCAGACAAAGGTTTGTTGCAAGGCCATGCAAAGAGACGAAGTGGCCTATGCCCTAAAAAGTCTCGAGCTCGCTGAAAGATTTTGACATTTTTAAAGAGCATGTGGGGGTGGGGGTCACAGGGTACATGATCAGCTCCTGCACAATTCTCTGATTGGCTAATGATGAGGGGACAAGGTGGTGTCACAGGGGTTAGCTTTATCAGTCCTTGGGCTTCAGGAAGCCTGGGGCTATGTGCTCAGTCATCAAGTAGTTAACATCTTCCATTTGGTGGGGGGAGGGGTTTCACATCTGCAAAACAACTCAGGAAATTTGCATCAAATACTATTAATATATCTAAGTACTTCAGAGAGGAGCTAAGGCAGAGGATATGGGGGAAGACCTGTCCAGGGAAGGCCCCATAGGCTCCTGCTCAGTAACACACACCCAGGGCGGCCCTCATCCTTTCTAAGAATACACAGGAAGATAAATCAGGAAACCCTGCCCAGCCTCTCCTCCCCCTGAAATGCCTCTGGGAACCCCCATCCTGGCAATCGTTCCTTTACCAATTACCTTATGATTCTCCACCATGTGCTAGGCTCCTCATTAAGCGCTGAGGATACAGCCATGAAGGATGGTGAGTCTGGGTGGGTTTCAAAAGATGCTCTGGAAACATGGAGACAAAGCCCTGAGTCAGCCCTGAGATATAGCTTGTTCTAGAGGATCCAGTTTAGGATTAGAGTTAACTTAGAGTTAGGGTTAGAACTGGAGAACTGGACACATATTCTGCTTCAAATGCCAGCCTCCCACCCACCATTCACTTGCCAGCTACATGATCCTGGGCCTCAATTTTCCCGTCTCTAACTTCATACGTTTGTTGTGGATGTTGATTGAGATAAGACATCTGGCACATAGTATCCACTCAGTAAATTTTTAAGGAGTGAATTAGAGGATGAGATGGTTAGATAGCATCACCAACTCAATGGATATGAGTTTGAGCAAACTCTGGGAGATAGTGAAGGACAAGGAAGCCTGGCATGCTTCAGTCCATGGGGTCGCAAAGAGCTGGCCACGACTTGGTGACTGAACAACAACAACAAATTAGGCCTTTATGTGTGTCTGTCCCCAAACACAAGTTCCTATGCCCAATGCACAGTGAAGCCAAACAAACCCAAAACATCAGAGTCTGGAGCAGACAAAGGTTTATTGCAGGAGCATGCAAGGAAAATGAGTAGTTCGTGCCCTCCAAAAAACTCCAAACTCCCTGAAAGATTTCAGCAAAGCATTTTTTTTAAAGGAGACAGTCATACCCTCTTTAAGTTTTGTCTGTTTTTGTTTTAAACAATGCTTGTTTATTTATTTATTTGGTTGTGTTGGATCTTCGCTGCACCATGTAATCTTTTCGTTGCCACACGTGGACTCTCTGGTTGAGGCATGTAGGCCCAGCAGTTGCATCTCATGGGCTAAGGTCCTATGCAGCATATGGGATCTTAGTTCCCCAGCCAGGGATCAGGCCTGGGTCCCCTGCATTGCAAGGTAGAAGGCAAAGTGAGGGAGGGGCTTGGTTCTTTATCGCCAACTTCTTGGTATAGGAATCCTTTACCTATACTGTGTAGGTCAGGTATGATGTTCTTGTAAACCCTCAACAAGACAAATGTTATTCTCTGTTCTGCAACATTTTATCTATATATGAATGAAAAAGTGGTACTCTTAAAGGTCAGAGCCTTGAGAATGGGCTATCTTGTATTTGGGGCTGTAGGCAAGGTTCTTCAGATCAGATCAGATCAGATCAGTCGCTCAGTCATGTCTGACTCTTTGCGACCCCATGAATCGCAGCACGCCAGGCCTCCCTGTCCATCACCAACTCCCGGAGTTCACTCAGACTCACGTCCATCAAGTCAATGATGCCATCCAGCCATCTCATCCTCTGTCGTCCCCTTCTCCTCCTGCCCCCAATCCTTCCCAGCATCAGAGTCTTTTCCAATGAGTCAACTCTTCGCATGAGGTGGCCAAAGTACTGGAGTTTCAGCTTTAGCATTATTCCTTCCAAAGAAATCCCAGGGCTGATCTCCTTCAGAATGGACTGGTTGGATCTCCTTGCAGTCCAAGGGACTCTCAAGAGTCTTCTCCAACACCACAGTTCAAAAGCATCAATTCTTCGGCACTCAGCCTTCTTCACAGTCCAACTCTCACATCCATACATGACCATAGGAAAAACCATAGCCTTGACTAAACGAACCTTTGTTGGCAAAGTAATGTCTCTGCTTCTGAATATGCTATCTAGGCAAGGTTCTTAACTCTAAGCAAAAGCAATGAAATACAAATGTTAAAGTAAAAGAAACAGATCTAATATGAGATCAGATTTGTTCTTCCCTGTTGCAAGTCAAAGCTCTTCTCTCCAGGACCCAGACTACCCCCTCTTCATCTCTCCTTACCACCAACCTCCTCCCAAGCGCTTAAACATGACCTAATATTTTGCACCTAAGAATCTTGCTGCCAGCCCTCTCCACTAGATTAGAAGTACCCAGGAGTTGGCAAAGCCAGACTAATGCCCTACTTTTGGACTAATCACATGCCAAAGGTGATGTGCTCAATTATGTGAGTTTTCTGACTTCCTTATGCTCTTCATTCTGCCAGGTTCTTTCCAAGAAATTAACACAATTTGTGCGTGCATGTGTGCTAAGTCGCTTCAGTCATGTCCGACTCTGTGCAACACTACAAGCTCCTCTGACCATGGGATTCTCCAGACAAAAATACTAGAGTGGGTCACCATGCCCTCCTCCAGGGGATCTTCCCAATGCAGGGATCACAACTGCATCTTTTACATCTCCTGCATTTGCAGACAGGTTCTTTACCGCTAGTGCCTCCTGGGAAGTCTCACACAATTTGTGAATTACTAGTTATTTGCTTGTGTGAGCTTTGTTGTCGTTTTGCATTGTTTTACATTTGCTTTTGCTCTTTATCTACCCACAGAATGAAAGCTCCATGAGGTCAGGCACCTGTCTGCCTTGTTCACTGCTGTGGCCCCAGTGCCGGTGCAGCACTCGACAACAAAGCCTAGCAGATCACAGTGGAGAGTCTGGGCCAGACTGCCTGGGCTTGAATTCCAGAACCAATACTCTCTGGCTGAATGGCTTCGGACAACAGAGTGACACAGTTTTTCCCTCTGCAAAGTAGGGCCAATAATGTGGTTAGTCGCTCAGTTGTGTCTGACTCTTTTCATCCCCATGGAATGTAGACTGCCAGGGTCCTCTTGTCCATGGGATTCTCCAGGAAAGACTACTGGAGTGGGGAGCCATGCCCTTCTCCAGGGGATCTTCCCAACCCAGGGATCAAACCCAGGTCTCCCGCATTGCAGGCGGATTCTTTACCATCTAAGCCACCAGTATCCTCCTATCTTGTTAGGAGGATTAAATGATAGCATATGTAGACAGCTGAAGAACAGTAAGTGCTATATGGAAAAGTAGAAGTAAGTGGAATATGGTAAGTGCTATATAAGGATTTGTTTTCTATATGGATATAGGTAGAGATAATGATGGAGATAGATAAATAGTAGATGCTCAATAAATATTTGATGAATTAATAATGTCCTGAGTTTAAGAAAGGGACAAAGTCCTAATTAGAGCAGAGCCTGAGGTAGGGATGAAGACCCTCACAAGGGTACATTCCTTGATCTCAGCAAAGACACCTTGAACTTGGAAACCTTAGAAGTTGGTTGCAGTGGGGAAGGGCAGCTGCAAGCAAAGTCCTGGTGGGACAGGGCAGGAACCAACACAGACCTTCAGTAGAGCCCCCACCTGGGATTGCGAGCCCATGGACAGCTAAATCATACATTATTGATTTGTCAGACGTATTTGCATATAAATAAGCATGATCATTCATGGAGGCCCGACCAGTGCCACCTCCCCTCAGCGCCATGATTACAGATGGATGGCCCTAGTTAGACACGAGCCAGGGACGCTGCTAGTAACCCTGCCGCCAAGTCAGCGGCTGATTTAAAACTACATTTATTGGAGCATGTAAGTGTGACAGCCTAGTGGTGAGTTTGGGATAATTAGTCTAAAAGACAAGATAAACGACTCCTAAAACTGGTATTGTGATGAAGATGCCACCCCCATCCCCCTCACCCCCTCCCACCCGCTCAGCCCTGATGCCAAAAATATAGCCGATGATAATTAACTGGGAAATGTTCACAGGCGGGATTATGTTCCAATTGCATTTTCCAAAGGACTTTAGAATTTTACACCCAAGTTGATTGTGTTCCCCTCCCCCTGGTGATTAGACTGGAAGGGGGAGGGAGGTTTCAGCTAGAAGCAAAACCCGGGAGTGCAGAGGGGTGGTCAGCAGGCCCAGACAAGGTCTCCAAGGCCAGGCAAGCAGGTGGCCGCCGTCAGACTTCCCCAAGCTTGAAAGGAGACAGATCTGCAGGGTGAAGCATGTTGACCCCGGGGAAATTATGTCTACCGTGTTAATTCCTTCCACGTGGGAGATCGGCCAGGAGCTTAGAGGCTGGCATCATCCCCCTCTGATGGATCAAGGGACCCAGCTGCTCGGCTATATCCAACACTGGAGTCTCATCATCGTGGGGAGATACACTACTTGCTAACATTTCATTTTAATTATCCTAAATTACACTTACAGCCTGGCAGGGCCAGCTAGCAAATATCAAACATTACCTTGAAGACCAGCTTGGCTTAGTCAGGATCCTGTGGTCCCAGGGCTGGGACCTCAGAGCTATGTTGACATTAAAGGGAGAGGTTCACAGCCTTTTGGTTCCCACTGGCCACTTCCCTACTCCCAGGGAAAGGGTGAGGACTGCCCTGTGACCTCTAACCCATCCTATCAGCAGGTTTGAGGACTTCCTTTCTGAGATTCAGAGATGGGAGGGCCCTTTGGGATTTGCATGTGACCCTCAAGGAAGATGGCTTCCCAGATGGCTCAGTGGGTAAAGAATCCCCCTGCAACGCAGGAGATGCAGGAGGTATGTGTTCAATCCCTGGATCAGGAAGATCCCCTGGAGGAGGGCATGGCAACCCCCTCCAGTATTCTTGCCTGGAGAATCCCAGGGACAAGAGGAGCCTGGAAGGCTACAGTCCATAGGATTGCAAAGAGTCAGACATGAATGAGCAACTGAGTACACACACACACTCAAAGAAGAATCCAAAATAAAGGCAGCAGAACAGAGTCTGTGGTCAGCAGAACAATAAGGCCCCTGTGCATGCTAAGTAGCTTCAGTCATGTCCGACTCTTTGCAACCCCATGGACTGCAGCACACCAGGCTTCCCTGTCCTTCACCATCTCCCAGAGTTTGCTCAAATTCATGTCCATTGAGATGGTGATGCCATCCAACTATCTCATCCTCTGTCACCCCCTTCTCCTCCTGCCTTCAATCTTTCCCAGCATCTATATCATGCTAGACCCTATTGGACTCTACATATCAGATTTTGTCCCTAGCCCCTAACCCTGTTTGTGGTAAAGGCACTAGCCTGGACCACAAACATCCAGGCCTACCATAATCATCTTGGGGTAGAGCCACTCCCCAGCCCATCTCTCAGCTCAGCTGAGGTCATGTCAAGGGACTTGCCTAGCTATGGAAAGTATCCTCAATATCCTAATATGATTTGTCCTCTTGGAAATTTAAAATCCCGTCTACTCCTTTCATAGCATAAACTAGAACAAGTAAACCTGATCAAATGCCCTGATTAGTGAAGATGTCTAGAAGACAGTAATGCTCAACAAGGAAGAAGAGGACTTAGTCCCTCAAGGATGTGTCATAATCTCTGATCTGGGGTGAGGAGCGTAGATTTGTACTTTTATTGAAGGAGACATGGGTATAAAACCATGTGCAACCTTTCAGTATAGCCTTTGATCTGTCAGATCCTTATATCAGTCAGCTACTGCTGTGTAACAACCACCTCATAATTCTCAGACGCATAAAATGATAACCACTTATGTTTCACTAATGGGTCTTCAGATCATCTTAGATCTGGCTATTCTAGGCTGGGCTGCTCTAGATTGGGCTGGCTTTGAGGCCAGAGATTAGATTCTGCTAACATTCCATTGACCAAGGAAGACAACAAAGTCAAGCCCAAAGTCAAGGAATAAAGAAGTGAATTCTCATAAAGAGTCTGAAGCAAGGCATTTGACAAAATCCAATTTAATAGAGCAGATAAGTATACTTTTCCCATGGACATGGGAGGGAAGTAGAAAGAGAGAAAGGAGAAAATATTTGCCTGACCACCATAAAACCCATCACCTACTCTAAAACTCTGGGGATACTGGAATGGTCCTCTCATGTACTATCCTTCATTCCACGCCCAAGAGTCTAGGCCTCAGACTACTTTCTGTGTATACGCTAGCCTCTCTGCACACCATCCGAGTCCCTAGATGACTCAAGTTGGCCATGTCCCAAAGCCTCTGGTCAGTACTTGTTTTTGGGTTTAGACAGTCACCACATAAAATCCCAGGCCTGAGCTGGATGGGATCCCACGCACATAGTAGATGTGCAAGAATAATTTATTGAATGGATTAATGAATGAATAGATCAATCGATCAATCCCAAGCCCATGCTTTGAACACTGTTCACTGGTCTGTTGGATGCCTTGTACTTAGGCTCAATCCCACCACCACTCCTGCTGTATACACAGCTTGGCCAGGGATATGCTCCAGAATCCACCCACCCCAACAATAACTGTACAAGCTCCAGACCCTCTTTTTCTCAGCTTTCACAACACTGGCCATGCTGTTGGCAGTAATTCCAAAACAGCCTACAAATGTGGATGTGGGAGACCACATCCCCAGAATGTTTCGCAAAAAGCAAATATTGTGACAAACAATTGGAAATGTGGTGCTTTTATCTGCACTTTTGGTAGCTGCTCATATGTTCACATTAAAACAGTTGAAAATGTATAATTAAAAATCTGTTTCAAAATTCAGGGAACATAAAGATAATTTAGGCATTCACAGATGAAAAACAAAAACAAAAAAGTGTGAGCAATGGGGAGGGGCGGGAATAGAAGAAAGCCAGCTCCATCAGAATGCAACCCCAGTGGATGGTGACTGGAATAAGGGTCCTAGCACACACATGCCCCACATCCCCCAGTATGGAACACAGACGGTCTGGGCTGAACCTGCACAATTTCAATCCACCCAATCAGATGCTTGAATTTTTCAGTATGAGAGGAATTATGGGAATAAACCTCAAGTGAACATTTAGTGAAAAGCCCTAGGCATGGGGCTCAGATACAAATGAATGGGATGCAGACCCAATCCTGAAGTCCAGCAGTAGAGACAAACAAGCACCAGGGGAAAAACATGTAAACTGACATTAAATTGTAAGGGTTTGCCAACTCCCTCCCTCCCAGACTACTAAAGAGAAGCTTATCTTTAGCTGTTCTGACCCTCTTTCTCCGCTGCCATCTCAGAGAGATTCTGAGTCTGCCAGTAATTTCCCTTGAATTCTTATTTTTTTAACTCCCATTCAGGAAAATGTAAGGAAAACCCACTTAGGAGGAGGAAAGTACTTGAGAGAGAAAGAGAAGTAACAAGGAAGTCAAGAGCCATGATTAGAGACTTTTAGTGAGGAGTTAATTATGAGGACAGCTACAAAAGGAGAGAGCAGTTGAAAGTCAGAGGAATGAGGAAAGAGAATTTTAAGTGTTGTGAATTAGGATTTGGATCTTCTCTGACACTGAGAGATACCAATAAAAGATTTAAATTGCCTTAAATTCCTTCGACTGCTTTATGTGATTCTTTAAATGCAATTCCATGCTAAGACTGGGCCACGTGGGGCCTTGGTTTTATTTGGGTTCTATGAGTAAATATGCATTTCGTATACCCTGTGCAGCAAGTTCCAATAGAGGTGTGGATACAGCACTTTAAGAATATAGATATTTGCAAAGCAAAAATAGAGACATAGATGTAGAGAACAAGTGTATGGATATCAAGGGGGAAGGGAGTGGGAGGAATTGAGAGATTGAGATTGACACATATACACTATTGATACTGTGTATAAAACAGACAACTGATGAGAACATACTATGTAGCACAGGGAACTCTACTTAATGCTCTGCGATGACTTAAATGGAAAGGAAATCCAAAAAAGAGGGGATACATGTATATATATAGCTGATTCATTTTGCTGTATAGTAGAAATTAACATAGCATTGTAAAGCAACTCTTGTTTTGTTGTTCAGTCGCTAAGTCATGTCCAGTTCTTTGCAATTCCTTGGACTACAGTAAGCCAGGCTTCCTTGTCCTTCACCATCTCCCAGAGTTTACTCAAATTCATGTCCATTGAGTTAGTGATGCTACCGAGCCATCTCATCCCCTGCCGCCCTCTTCTCCTATTGCCTTCGATCTTTACCAGCATCCTAGTCTTTTCCAATGAGTTGGCTCTTGGCATCAGGTGGCCAAAGTATTGGTTGGCGCTTCAGAAAGCAATAATACTCCAATGTAAAATAATTTTTTAAAAAATTTGAAAAAAGAATATGGAGAAGGGAGCATTCCAGAAAAGGAAGTCAGGCTTCCCAAAGGAGTAATGTTTGAGTTGGATCCAGAAGGATATGTTCACCTTACAGGCATGAATTGCAAGCGCATTCCTGGTTGTGGAAATAACTGCAAAGATATAGGGTGTTTAGGAAAAAGTGAAAAGTCTAGTGGGATGAAGAAAGTGAAAGTGTTAGTCACTCAGTCGTGTCCAACTCTTTGTGACCCCATGGACTGTAGCCTGCCAGGCTCCTCTGTCCCTGGAATTCTCCAGGCAAGAATACTGCAGTGGGTAGCCATCCCCTTCTCCGGGGGGTCTTCCTGACCCAGGGCTGGAACCTGGGTCTCCTGCATTGAAGGAAGATTCTTTATCATCTGAGCCACCAGGGAAGCCCTAGTAGGGTGAAGAAGCAGCCAAAAACTCATTGGGAAGACAAGAACCATATGGTAAAAATGAATGACCTCAAATGTCATTAAAAGCTCAGCCTTTATCCTGTGGTCAACAGACAACTGTGATTTTGAGCGTGGGAGTGACACGTCGATGGGGTCACATGCACTCAACCCTCTTGCCAGGATGGCTGCAGCCCCTGAACCAAGCCGCCCCCTCCTGGACTCTGTCCCCAAAAGTGTAAGCAGGGGAAATGGAATCAGGCCTCAAGCTGACTCCAGAAGTTACAAAGGCACTTGCAAGAAGTGCACAGTTCCCAAAGAACGGAGAAAGACGTACTTTGGAAAATAAAAAGAGCCATTTGTCATCTGAATTCATGTGCAAGGAACACATCTGTTTCCAATGAGTGTGTTTCACAAACTTGTTTAAATGGAAATGGACCTGATTTCAATGGCAATGCAGTCTTGGTGGCAATCTGATGTTTTATTTTATTGTTTGCAATTAGTGACAAGGGAGGAAAATATTCAAATCCCGCCACATCACACAGGGGGTATGTTAACCGAGTACTTAGCTCTGATGAGAGAATGGTGGTTGAAGAATGCCAGCATGAAGAACTTGAGCTCCCAGAAAAGGGGCCGAAAAGATGTGGTGTCCTCAAGCTCTTAACAAAGTAGAGGTTCTATTTAAAGCCAAGAAGTACGGGGACTTCCCTGGTTGTCCCACGGTTAAGAATCTGCCTGCTGGTGCGGGGGACACAGGTTCGATCCCTGGTCCGGGAAGATCCCACATGGCGCAGGGCAGCTGGGTCCATGTACCACAAGTACAGAAGCCCACACACCTAGAGCCTGAGCTCCACAACGAAAGAAGCCACCACAATGAGAAGCCCTCACACCACAACTAGAGCGTAGCCCCTGCTTCCTGCAACTAGAGAAAGCCCACACACAGCAACAAAGACCCAACACAATCAAAAATTCAGTCAATTTTTAAACATAAAAGCAAGAAGTATAGCTGACTTCTGGGATGAGGAGAAAACCAGAGAAGGAAATGTCTCTCCAAGGACAGGACAAGCTGGGGGTCTAGGGAGCCCAGCACAGCTGCTGAGCAGAAAGCTTTGGGAAGAAATGCCCTGTGGCCACAGAAGAGAGGCCTCTGACTTGTCCACTCACTAGGTGTGAGGGGCAGAAGGCAAAAAGCCCAGAGGCTGCTGTCCAGAATTGCCCGGGGAAGTTTTTCAACCTCAAAGCCATTGACAGTAGGAATTGGATAATTCTTTGTGTTGGATCATGCACAGTATAGTATTGAAAAATGCTTATCCGCATCCTGGCTCCCTACCCACTAGAGGCCAGTAACACCCCCTTCAGAATGTCTCCAGAATTTGCCAAGTGTTCCCATGGGGACAAATTGCCCCCAGTTGAGATACCCCCTCACCTAGACTTTGATGACGAGTTCTGAGTCTTGGTTATTTTTGAAAGAGGGGGTCCAGGACTTATGAGAGAAAGGTTTAATGGCTTAAAAAGCTCCATTCTAAAGAATCTAAAGATTTGCAGTTAACCTCTGGTGGTTAATCCTCAGTTAACCACCACTGCCCTCCTGTGATGGACCTCAGGGAGGTTCCTTAGCTTTGCTCACAGAGCCCCTTAGATTTGCTCTACCTGAGGCTTCAGAAAAGACTGAAGAAGAACTGATCAGCTGTCTTGGGGCTATGGGGTGAGTGTTGATTTAGAATTCTATGGAGCTGGGTTTGAGCCCAGGTTTCTCACTTGATTATGCATAGTCTGTCCTTCAGGGACCTGGATGCTCAAGCCCCTTTGGTCTGCTGGCAAACATCTTCACACTCAACCTCAGGGCCTTTGCACTGGCTGCTACCTCTGCACTATCTACATATACCACACATACACGTACCCCTAGACACACACACACACACACACACACACCCATATATACACACATGCCCATAAAGACACACACATACACACACATAGCCATAAACACGTGCATGTGTGCTAAGCCACTTCAGTCATGTCTGACTCTTTGCAACCCTATGCACTGTAGCCTGCCAAACTCCTCTGTCCATGGGATTCTCCAGGCAAGAATACTGGAGTGGGTTGCCACGCCCTCCTCCAGACCCATAAACATACATATACACACAAACTAACATATACACACATGCCCATAAAGACACACACACACACCCAGAAACACATACATACTCATAAATACATACACATGCCCATAAACATGCACAGCTTGCTCACCCACCTTCTCTTTCTCCAGGTCTCAGGTTAAAGGCTGCCTCCCCACAGGCTGTTTCCCTGACTCCCTGGGCCCTTAGGCTCCATGGTGTACACTGTACATCAGCCTGAGCTAGTCGTGGTTAGATAAATATGTGGGGGGGCGGCGCTGAGGCAGGTGGAGAAAAAGAAAAAGAAGTAAGCCTGAGAGAGCATGGCCAAGACAGAAAAAGACACAGAAACACGGGGACATGGAGAGAGGAAAAGAAAGAATGCCGCAGTAAATAAAGGGCGAAGCCTTGATCGCAGTAGCTTTTCCTCACCTTCTGCCTTTGTGTGTCCACAACTGCTTCCCCGCCCCCCACCCCCGGCACGGGTCTAGACTTGCACAACCTTCCAGCACTAACTGAGGGACCAGCACCTACGTCATCACACTTCTGGTTTCTATCAACCCCAAGTGACTGCAGCCATCATATGCTTATTTCACCAGCTAGGACCCTGAGGCTCAGCAAACATATGTAACTTGCCAGGAGCTACATCACTAGCGGGGCTTCCCAGGTGGCTCAGTGGTAAAAAATCCGCCTGCCACGCAGGAGACAGGGGCTCGATCCCTGGGTCGGGAAGATCCCCTGGAAGAGGAAATGGCCACCCACTCCAGTATTCGTGCTGGGAGATCCCATGGACAGAAAAACCTGTCAGGGCAGGGCTACAGTCCATGGGGTCGCAAAAGAGTGAGACAGGACTTAGCGACTAAACAACATCATCAATATTGAGAGACTGGTGTCACAGGCCCTCAGGAGGGAACTGGCCCAACATGGGAGGGGGCACAAAGCTGATGATCAGTAAACATTTACTGAAGGAGAGAGATGCACTTCAGGGAAATTTGCCTCCAGCCCTAGGTACAGCAAGCTCTATCCTGCCCACCCCATCCCACCACCACCACCCACCCCTGCTCACTTATCACCGTGTAATTGAAATAATGCCTATCGACAGAGACTCACAAACAACTGCTCAATTTTCCTCAAAATTCAATTAAACTTCGTTTATTCTGGGGATCGATCCAATTAAAAGAAGGGAAATTTCAGATGGTCTGAGCAACACCATCCATCTTCAAACCCAGCGTCTACCCCAGTGATGTAATAATTTGCCCAATCAATGCTTTAAAAGCATTTAGCAGTCTTGATAATGAACTTTTGTCAAAACAGCCTTGCAGAGCAATAAGTGCCTGTAGATTAATATGAAGTCATAAAGGGCTAATGCCTTGTGGGGGGAGTGGGGAGCAAGAATCAGTGGGAGCCATGGCCCAGGGCTTCCACAGAACCAGGAAGAGCAGTGTTTCCAGGACTCAGAAAATACCAAATGCACTTTCACATTTCTGCTCTGTCTGCAATTTCCTCTCCCTTCCACAGTCTCGGGTGCCCAACTTCACCAGCCAGACACCTGGGACAGCATAGATCCAGACCATCACAATCAGGGCATGTGAGGCCACCCATACTACTGGAAACAATTTCCAAGGGAAGCGGACTCTGCTTGGAAGGCTCTACCTGACCATCTCCCTAAACTCTGGCTTCAACAATGGTCTTTGAGCTGCATAAAGGCTCCTTTTCTACTACATCTCATCTCTTGAGCCAAGGGGGATGTTTGACTTATTCACTGTGTGACCTTAAGCAAGTTACTTAAGGTCTCTGAGCTTTAGTTTCTTCATCTGTAAAATAAGGATGATAGAATGTATTGATGCTCGGGGAAAGGAGATTGAGTTGGATTTGTAGGTGATGAGGATGCAAAGAGTGATAAGACCCAGCCTTTATCTTTGAAGAGTTCAGGGACTTTCCTATTGGTCCAGGGGCTAAGACTCCATGCTCCCAATGCAAGTAGCTGGGTTCGATCTCTGGCCAGAGAACTAGATCACAGATGCTGCAACTAAGAGTTTGTGTGCTGCAACTAAAGATTGAAGATCTGCAGGCCTCTACTAAGATCCAGAACAGCCAAATAAATTAATTAAAAAAAAAAAAAAAGAGCTCAGAGGCATTGGGAGAGATAGATACAAACACCCGCAATGCAAGAAGCTAACGCTGACAGACATGTCTAAACCCAGTGCTGGAAATACTGCCTGAGGTCAGAGGGGGTTTCACCAAGGTGGTGACCCTTGAGCATCTGCCAGATGGAGAAGAGAAGGGAGAGAGTCTGGGCTGAGAGGACTGCAGGGCAGAGACATGGAGGGCACGTGTGAGATGCCCAGCATAGCTGAAACAGAACCAGGGAATGGAACGGGATGGGTTGACTAAGCAAGATCCTCAAAGGTCTCATTTGCCGGGCTGAGGGGCTGGTCCTATATTGTAAGAATAATAGGGAGCCAAAGAAGGTCTTAAGCCAGGGATGGAGCTAAGGACAACAAGTGCACTCAGGAAAGTTCCTTCTGTGAGAGGGACGGGTTGGTGGGGATGGGACAGTCTGGATTTAGGTGAGATCCATGTGCTCATCACACAACCCCATTCCTCCAGGAATCCCCCAACTCTCCTCTCCCCAAGTGAGCACACCCACCCCAACCTCCCTGGTCCCAGCGAGCAACCCCATTCCCAAGGCAAGAAATCTAGCATTCCTTCCACACACTTTCCTCT
The DNA here is from genome assembly GCF_019923935.1 of Bubalus bubalis. Classification (NCBI taxonomy): domain Eukaryota; kingdom Metazoa; phylum Chordata; class Mammalia; order Artiodactyla; family Bovidae; genus Bubalus; species Bubalus bubalis. The sequence goes on along the minus strand of NC_059170.1, from coordinate 14,141,664 downwards.
CCCATCCCTCACACTTCCTAGGATCCCTCAGAAACCTCCTACTTGAACGCTGGCTTCTGTGTGTGGAAGAACAGGATAGCCCATCCCCAAAAGGTAAGCTCACTTTAGTCCAAAAAGGGGTCCTCACCACTCTCAGAGGGAGGCCAGGATGTACCATGAGCCCAGCAACCAGACCTGGACACGCCCAGAGCTGTCCGTGGTCCTGGCTGCCTTGGTCCAGGGAAGAAGGGAAAGACTCTCCCCAAGGCAGGTCAGAAACCCTTCTGAGGTGTCAGGGGAGTTCCCCTCCAGGATCAGGACTTGGCAGGTGACTCACTGGTGAGCTAGACCAGTCTGAGCTGGGTGAGCCTCTGGGCCCTGGAGTGGTCCACGACCCCTCAAAGCTGGACTCCTACCCCAGTCCCTGTAGGCTGGAGGCCACCCTGTAGGCTGGAGGCCACCCTGGGTGGTCAGTGCTCTCACCATGGGGAACCAGGCTGTGGCTCCAGCTCTCAGTGCTGGCAATGCCTTCAGACACTCCCTTTCAGGCCAAAAAAACAGAAGAAAGCCCCAGAGGTTGGCCACTGCTTTAAAAGCCAGGGGGTCTGGGTGGCCAAAGGGAATGAAACTCTAGCTCCATTTGCTGGATGTCATTGCAGCCCTGTGGGTGCCAGGCCCTGACCTGCCATCAGAGGCCCAGGATTTGGAAAGAGGAGGATTAAGAATTAAAGAGCAGGGGGAGAAAAGGGGGGAGAAAGCTTGTGCTGCTATCAGGGGGGAGAGTATTAAATGAAGTCCAGAAATGCTTCTTCAAAGACTTGTGCCATTAGGACTTAATATTAAATTTACTTCTTCTGTGCCTTAAAAATAGCTAATTTTTTTTTTCAAAAGGTGCTTTTGATGCCAAAGGTATGGCTTAGGCTGAAAGGCGCCGGCACATCAAACATCATTTGGGGGGATTTCAAAGGGCTGTTTCAGCAGGATCCTGTTTTCCTCATCCCCCTCCTCGGCTGATGAAGTTTTCTGAGCCCCCTGAAGTCAGAGCTTGTGTTCTGGGCTATCAAAGACCCCTCGGCAACATGGAGTCCGTCTGTCTGTCCCAGTAAAACTTTCTCATAGAAAGGCTCCTTTTTACGCAGAGATCTGAGGGGGAGAATAAAAAGGATGCTGATTTGCCAGGAAACAGGAGGGAAGCCCTGCTGAGTTGATAGGAATCTTCTGACCAGATTTGAATACATTTGGCCCAGACAAGGGGCTAGGGGGGAGGAAAATCCATTACTTTGGAGAAAAGACTCGCAGGGTTTCAAAAGGAAATATGTAAATGCTGGGAGAAATCATTTGTGCGGGTTTATGCGGGAGTGTTTCAGATGCCCCAAGTTTTAACGTCGTCAACCAGGAGAAAAAGCAGGGGAATTGAGTCACTGCTGTTCAGGGGAGGCCTGAGGGAGCTGGAGAGGGCCTCTGCCTTGCCCTGGGACTCTGCCACCAGCCAGGCCCAGGGTCCGAGGCTCAGACAACTGGTACCCCCTCCCCAGTGGAATCTCATGGTCTCAGTACCTAAAGGGCCTTCCTTCCCTCAAGCCTCCACTGAGGCATCTGCAGGCTGATCATGCTCACGGAGGCCCCCCAGACAGTCCCACTGTCCATGTCAACTACAAATGGGTGCTTGCCATGGGCACCTGCCATCTACCTGCACAAGGATTAAATCATGTGCTGCTGCAGCTGCTAACCTTCAATACCCTCTGAAAGAGGGCAGAGAGCAGAAATGAGGCACTCTCAGCTGGGGTGGGGGGCTGGGGGCGGAAGGGACAGGACAGGTCTTCAGATAGTTAGATATCCTCTGGAGCTGATCTTATGAGCCCAATTCTTATATCTCCCCATATCTAGAAAAGCTCTAAAATCCTTCATGGTGACCACTATTCCTCATGATTAGCAAAGCTTAATGAGACCAGTAGAAACCTTCTGGAAAAATAGGCTCAATTGCATGTATTCCCCCTTCACCAAAATCTCATATATACCGACCTGCCCCTCCGCCTGCCCATCTTTTTGGAGCAGTTTCTCAGAGCTGCTGTCTCCAGGCTGCAGTCCTCACTTTGCCCTCAGTAAAACTGAGCTCACAACTCTCACTTCATGCATTAAGTCGACATCCAGATGGGAAGACTGAGGTTCGAAAGGAGAAAGACATCACCCCAGGGCCTCCACTGGATTCTGGCTGGGCCCTTCCCACAGGCCTTCTCCCGTAGCTTCTGTGCACCCCTGAGGACTGCACTGCTCCCCAAGGACTGCACCTGGGCAGCTGTTTAATCTCTCTACTCCTACTTCTGGAGACACCATAAAATGGGACTCCTATCATACCCGGTCCTGGGAACAGGCATCTCTGTGGCCTGGTCTTGTCACCAGTCCCAGGGGACAAGGAACATAACTGGGAAATGAACAATTATGTCCAGATAATTAGTTGGAAATCTCTGCTCATGCCTTCAGGAGGCCTGGGTCCTGGGCTCAGCTTGGTGTTTGGGGGAAATGCTCAGTTCCTTCCTCAGTTAAGGTTAATTCCATCAGCCCTGTCTCTGCTTCACAGGCCCACTGGGAAATTCCACTTAGGTCAAAATGGCAACTCAGTCCAGTATTGTTGCCTGGAGAATCCCACGGACAGAGGAGCCTGGCGGGCTGCAGTCCAGGGGGTCACAGAGAGTCAGACACAACCGAAGCAACTACACCACTGCAGAAGGAAAAGTTGTGAGCAGGGAGTCCACAAAACAGGGCAATCTAAGGCCCTCTTGCTCCTCCAGCAGTTTCAGGCACAAACAGGCAAAAGGGAGGAAGTTGTTCTGAAGGCTGTACTGTGTGGTTGTTGCACATGTGCCTGAGGCCTTCGGAGGCCCTGCGCTCCCACATCACCCCTAGACTTTTCACAACAGATCTGGGGCTCTCTTCTTCATTAGGAGACTAGTTGGTTGACCTTGGGGCAGAAAAGAACCCTGGGAGCTTGTTTCTTTGGTAGAGGGGAGGGGTTGGGTGGGCGTCAGGAGCTGGAGCCGCCTGATTTGAACTCCTAGTCTGAACTCATTACCCCAGGAGTCGGGAGCCCGCAAAGCTCAGCACTTAAATCTGAGCACTGTCTTCCCGCTAGGAGAGGGAGAGGAGAGAGGAGAGAGGAAAGAGAGGCGATAGCTCATCATTAATGGTCTTGAATTAATATAAATTAGTCAAGCACATCTCTGCTGCTCCCGGTCAGCAGAGCCTGGGGCTCCCAGGGAACAGCCCAGGGTCCCTTTCCCCTCACATGCAAGCAGCCATCCATAAAGCGCTGCTGACTGAGCACTCCTCCCTGCTTTCGCCAGCCCTCCCCACTCCCACCCCAACCCCCAGCTCCAGGCCCCAGAGGTACAAAATACGCTGGCTGGCTGGCGATGGCACCCCTGGGGCCAGGGGCGGGCTCCCCCACCAGAGCCTGCAGCCTTTGGAACATTGCCATCCAGAGAACCACTCTGCCCTTAGGAGCAGGGAGCACCCTGAACTCAGCAGCCACGTGGTGAGTCAAGGTCACAAACAGAAAGACTCCTGGTGCCGGAGCCTCGCAACCCTGGGCCACCCAGCACTTTGGGACCGTGGGCTGCCCGGGGCTTCGGCTTGCTTGTGTGATCACATGGGGCTGTGAAGTCTCTCCCTGCAAGGAGCTCAGATCAGGCCGCCCCTTTCTCATCCTCAGGAGTTCAGCTATAATTCAGGGCTGCAGACCATCCACTGGCTAGCACAGGACAGCTTGGCACCAGCCAGGGGCACAGGGATGAGAACCTGCAGGTGACCTGGGTCTCCTGATACAGGCTTGACCCACTGAGGCACATTGGGACCATCTGGCTCAGGTCTGACCCTCAGGACCACTCAGAGCCATTCCCAGAACGAAGCAGAATGCAGGCTGCTCAGTCCAAGGCTTAGAGGTTGAAGGGCACTCGCAGTATCCCTGGGAGATAGGAATTTTTACCTCCATTTACTGATATGAAAAGTGACTCTGGGAGAAGTTAAATCACGTGCCAGGAGGTCACACTGCCAGGAAATGGCAAAACTGGGTTTCAAGCAGTGGTAAGAATGAACTTTTATCAGTGTGGTGATTAAAGTATTACTTGCGATTCCTCATACCATTCTCCCAGCTTCCATGAGACAGGACAGGATTGCCCCAGTTTTGTGTACATAGCAAGTGAAGCTCAGAGCGGGGAGCCAGATTCCCCACCGTCACGCAGCTAGCAAAAACGATGAGCTGTGATCCCAACCCACAGCTGTCTGCCTCCAGAGCCCCGGCAACATAGCCCAGACCCTGGCAGGAGACAGGCCTGTCTTTTCCATTTCAAATCCCACCTTTTCCATTTACTAGCCTTGTGACTCTTTTCTTTTTTTCTTTTTTTTGGCTACACTGGGTCTTTGTTGCTGCCCACGGGCTTTCTCTGGTTGCAGTGAGAGGGGCTTCTCTTCATTGTGGTGCTTAGGCTTCCTGATGTGGTGGCGTCTCTTGTTGCAGAGGCTCCTCTTGTTGCAGAGGCTCCAGTAGTTGCAGCACATGAGCTTACTTGCTCCTCAGCATGTGGAATCTTCCTGGACCAGGGATTGGACCCACATCCCTTGCATTGGCAGGCAGACTCTCAACCTCTGGACCACAGTTCATTCAAGGTCACATGGGTAGAGGAATCCACTAGCCATGTGACTTTGAAAGAATTGTTCAGCAGACTCTCTGGGTCTCAGTTTCCCAACCTTTGAAATGGAAATCATTAACATAATACAGTGGTGCGTGTGTGCGTTGTCCATCGCTAAGTGGTGTCCAACTCTGTACAACCCTATGGACTGAAGCCCACCAGGCACCTCTGTTCATGGGATTCTCCAGGCAACAAGACTGGATTGGGTTGCCATGCCCTCCTCCAGGGCATCTTCTCAACCCAGGGATTGAACCCGCCTCTCTTATGAGTCCTGCATTGGCAGGCAGATTCTTTACCACTGGCGCCACCAAGGAAGCCCCAACACAGTAGTAGTGAAGTGGAAAAGGTCAGTTTTCATTCCAATCCCAAAGAAAGGCAATGCCAAAGAATATTCAAACTACTGCACAATTGCACTCATCTTACACACTAGCAAAGCAGTGCTCAAAATTCTCCAAGCCAGGCTTCAGTAGTACATGAACCATGAACTTCCAGATATTCAAGCTGGATTTTAAAAAGGCAGAGGAACCAGAGATCAAATTGCCAACATCCGGTGGATCATCAAAAAAGCAAGAGAGGTCCAGAAAAAAACTCTACTTCTGCTTTACTGACTATGCCAAAGTGTTTGACTGTGTGGATCACAACAAACTGTGGAAAATTCTGAAAGAGATGGGAATACCAGACCACCTGACCTGCCTCCTGAGAAATCTGTATGCAGGTCAAGAAGCAACAGGTAGAACTGGACATGGAACAATAGACTGCTTCCAAATCGGGAAAGGAGTACATCAAGGTTGTATATTTTCACCCTGTTTATTTAACTTATATGCAGAGTGCATCATGAGAAATGCCGAGCTGGATGAAGCACAAACTGGAATCAAGATTGCCAGGAAAAATATCAATAACCTCAGATATGCAGATGACACCACCTTACGGCAGAAAGTGAAGAAGAACTAAAGAGCCTCTGATAAAAGTGAAAGAAGAGACTGAAAAACTTGGCTTAAAACTCAACATTCAGAAAACTAAGATCATGGCATCCGATCCCATCACTTCTTGGCAAATAGATGGGGAAACAGTGGAAACAATAAGAGATTATTTTGAGGGGCTCCAAAATCAATGCAGATGGTGACTTCAGCCATGAAAGTAAAAGACGCTTGCTCCTTGGAAGAAAAGTTATGACCAACCTATACAGCATATTAAAAAGCAGAGACATTACTTCACCAACAAAAGTCCATAGTCAAAGCTATGATTTTTCCAATAGTCATGTATGATTGTGAGAAGTGGACTATAAAGAAAGCTCAGCACCAAAGAATTGATGCTTTTGAACTGTGGTGCTGGAGAAGATTCTTGAGGGTCTAACCAGTCCATCCTAAAGGAAATCAGTCCTGAATATTCACTGGAAGGACTAATGCTGAAGCTGAAACTCCAATACTTTGGCCACCCGATACAAAGAACTGACTCATTTGAAAAGACCCTGACACTGGGAAAGATTGAAGGCAGGAGGGGAAGGGGACGAGAGAGAATGAGATGGTTGGATGGCATCACCTACTCGATGGACATGAGTCTGAGTAAGCTCTGGGAGTTGGTGATGGACAGGGAGGCCTGGAGTGCTGCAGTCCATGGGGTCAAAAATAGTCGGACATGACTGAGCGACTGAACTAAACTGAAGTACCACCTGGGAAGCCCCAGTACAATAGTAGCGAAGTCTAAATAACTGATATCCATGGAACATTTAAAGACCCTGATGCTGAGAAAGACTGAAGGCAGGAAGAGAATGGGATGACAGAAGATGAGACGGTTGCATGGCATCACCAACTCGATGGACATGAGTTTGAGCAAGCTCCGGGAGCTGGTGACAGACAGGGAAGCCCAGCATGCTGCAGTCCATGGTGTCGCAAAGAGCCAGACACCACTGAGCAACTGAACTGAACTAAACTGAACACTTAAAACAGGGCCTGATTGATACCAAGCATTGTGTGTTTGTTACACGATCCTTACTCCTGCCCAACCATAATTCCACTAATTCTGCAAGTATTAGCATAAAAACTGGCAACCTGGAGGACCTTCTTCTCCAGCCAGTCCCCTGCCCTCCGTGGTCTGAAGCTGGAGGGAGACACACACCCGAAACGGGCCATAGACCTGACATCATTAATGCTTCTGTCAGAGCAAACGAGGCCATTAACGGAGAGCTCAGTGATGGGATTGTCCCACATGGTATTTATTATAGGGTCCTTTTCCTGACACCTCCCAGGGAGAGAATATTAAATATTTAATGCAAGCAAGGTTGCTCGTTTTTCATCCCCATGTCAGCACTCGAGTCAGCTCTGGTCTGGGGAGAGTCGAAGTCCACCAGCCTGGCACCTGGGTGCTCTTGCGCCTCCTTGCCCCTGCCCCTCTGGCCAGGGTGGGGGGGCCAGACGCAAGCTAGGATGGGATCCTGATGAGGACCCGAGCCAGGACTCTAGGAACTGAGATCCAGGTGGACCCCAGGAGGTTCTCCTTCATCAGCCACTCTCAGTGGCTGATAAGGGTCGGGACGTGGTCAGGCAAAATTCAGTGCCCAGCATTCCAAAGACTTGTGAGTGAGTCAGGGGCCCCTGAAGCCTATGATCCTTGCCAGTCCCCTCCTCATCTCTCCACGTGCACTCCTGATTCCTTGGCCACCTGCAGCCACTCCCCGAACCACCAGCCCATCTGCTGGAGGAATAAACATAACACCCTTGAAACAGACCTTGAATGGGAACTGCATGAGTAGGTGCACAAAAGCCCCAGCTGTCTCGCTCCTTGGGTGGGCTATGCCGACGTGCATGTTCTGCGCTGTCTCCCAAAGTCTCCAGTAGGACTGGGCTCCTGCTGCCCACAGAGGTAACCTGCCCAGGAAGACACGCATTTCCTTCTCCTCTCTGTTCTCGCATCCTCTCTCTCCAACAACCACGTCTGGAATCACCTCGCAAACAGACTGCCTGCCCTCACATCTTCATTTCGAGGGCTGCTTCTATAGGGACTTGGACTACTGCAATGCCTTGACTACGTGGGGTCTAGTCAGAGAGTGTGGGGTGCAAGTCTCAGGCACGTGGGTATTCATTCAGGGAGCACCCACCTGCTCAGGGCTAGGCCCCATGCTGGGGGCTGGGGATGCAGTGAGGACCCCAAAAATCTGACTCCTGCACCCCTAGGAGCTCCAGGTTGGTTAGGGGCACAATGCCGAGACACTAAATGCAGCGCAAGGTACTCAACTCTCATTCTCATCACCTCCAACCTAGCAAGCCAGCCCAAGTGATGCCACCCCAAAGAGAAAGTGATGCTCATCTCAGGTCTCCCCTTCATGGAAACATTGAGCTCTTCACCACGGCGCATCCTGACCACCAGGGTCCACCCCCTGGATGATAGCTTGTCAATCATTCATGTTGATTTCCCAGCATTCCTTCTTCCTGTTTTTTTTTTCCTGGTGATTTCTGATTACCTGTGTTGTACTTGGGTGTCTGTGATCCCCATGTGAGGAGGGGCCCTGAAAGAAATGAAAGGCATTTTCCAAGCATCAAGGCATGATGGGGGCAGGAGGGGACAGACACCTGGATTTTCCATCCCCAGAACATTGACCAAAGACATGCTCCTGGGTGTTAGGCCTTCTGCTTTGGGTTGCAATGCCCACCCAGGGGAGGCTGACTGCAGGAGTCTCAGGACCTGGTGGGGAAAGGGAAGGGGAGTGCACTAAAGGCCAGCCAGGCTCAACACTTTACCTCCAGGATCTCCTTCAATTCTCACAACAACCTAAAGCAGAAGCTGTTCCCTCCCACTTTACAGATGAGGAAACTGAGTCACCAAGGGATAAGGTAGCTTGCACAAAGCTACTTGTGATGTGGGGACCCTTCGCACTCCTTCTTCCCACCTCTACAGGCTGAGGAAGAAGAAAAGAGATCACTTTGGGTTTTGTCCTGAAGGAACTGGGGAGCCGTAGAGGAGTAGGAAGCAGGGGAGGAACAAGAGCAGAGATGCATTTGAATCCATCGTGATGATTCAGCCCATTGCTGCTGCCGGTACTGTGCCAGGCTGGGGGTCTATTTAGACCCGTCTACCCCTTACTACTTCCCTAGTCAGGCCAGAGTCTGAGTTGAGAGGCTGAGTTCTCTGCTGGGAAGCTCAGCAATGCTCGACTCCTCCCACTCCTGGGCTGGGCGTCTGTAAGAACTCCTACCTGAGCACTCCTCCTTTGCTCTTTTTTCTCTTCCAGGTTTATTGAGATACAATTGACATACGACACTGGATAAGTTTAGAAAGAAAAGTGGCTCAGTGGTAAAGAACCCACCTGCCAATGCAGGAGACTCAAGAGATGCGGGTTTGATCCCTGGGTCAGGAAAATCCCTTGGAGTAGGAAATGGCAACCTACTCCAGCACTCCTGTCTGGAAAATTCCATGAACAGAGGAACCCAAATGTTGGACACAAGTGAGCAACTGAGCACATACAAACTGGGTAAGCTTAAGGTGTAAAGCCTAATGATTTGCCTTACATGCATCATAAAATGATACCCACAATAAGTTTAGTGAATATCCATCATCTCATATGGATACAAAATTAAAGAAATAGAATTTTTTTCTTTCTCATGAGAACTCAGGATTTACCCTCTTACCAACTTTACATAGCACACAGCAGTGTTAAATGTATTTATCACATTGTGCATTCTATCCCCAGTACTTATTTATCTCAGAGCTGCAAGTTTATACCTTTTAACTATTTTCATCCAATCCCCCATCCCTCACCTGCTGCCTCTGGTAACATAAATCTGACCTCTTCCTCCAGTCGTAATCCCCTTCTCCTTGGCCAGCCACTCTCCAGTTCCAATATCAGCTGAAACGTCAGAGAGCTCCTCTGACCCCCTATTGTGAGTTGAATTATGTCCCCCTGCAAAAGATAAGTTCAAGTTTTAAGCCCCGGGATCTGTAAATGTGACCTTATTTGGAAATAGGGTCTTTGAAGATGTAATCACATTAGGAGGGATCACACTGGATTAGGGTGGACCCTCCACCAACGACTTCTTATAATTAACAGAGGAATATCTGGCCCCAGAAAGGAGAATCCCATGCAAGGATGATGGCATTACATGGCCACAAGGCAAAGAAGGCCCGAGGCCACCAAAAGCTAGAAGAGAGAGCATGTGGACACTTGCCTTCAGACTTCTAGCTTCTAGAACCATGAATAAATCTCTGTTGTTTTTAGTCACATAGTTTGTGGCACTTTGTTATAACAGCCCCAGGAAATTGACGCACCCCTAACTAAGATAGGTTTCCCCTCTTTTCACCATCATACATCTTCCTTTTTTCCTCCTTTATACTAGTAATTATGATCAACAATTATCTTTATTTCTGTGTTAAGTTCATTCCCATCTCACTCATTAGACTCATAGGGAGCCCTATGAAGGCAGAGGCCTCTCCTGCTTATTCTCTACTATATTCCTGGTGCCTAGTCCAATGCCTATGGTGTCTAGGATACAGTAGGTGCTAAATAAATGTTCACCTATTGACAAAGATTTAACAAATGTCTCTGTTGTACTGGAACTTCTCTAGGCGAACAAAATAAAGGGACCTCTCTTTACAGAGCTTATATTCTACACTCAACAAGGAGCATAATAAATAAGTAAATGGGATATTAGGAGGGAATAAAGTATTATGTTTGGAGAGAAGCAGGGCAGGGTGAGGGAGATTGAGTATTGGGATGGAAGAGTACAATCTGGAAAATTGAAAAAGAACTCATTGGATATGGATAGATGGATTGATATGGACAGATGGATGGATTGATATGGATGGATGGATGGATGGATGGATGATGAATGGACAGATACGGATGCATACATGGGTCGATGGATGGATGGATATGGATAGTACAAATGGATAAAGGGAAGAGGAGAAGGGAGGAAGAATGGAGGAATGGTTCACATCTAGGAATCGAAGGCAAGTACTAACTCTATCCTCCGACTATATATTAGGTCAATAATTGAGAATAAAGGAAGTCCTGTGTTCAAGCTCAGTCATATCCAACTCTTTGAAATCCCATGGACTATAGGCCACCAGGCTCCTCTTTCCACAGAATTTTCCAGGCAAAGAATTCTGGAGTGTGTGGCCGTTTCCTACTCCAGAGGATCATTCCAACCCAGAGATTGAATCTGCATCTCCTAGATTGGCAGGCAAATTTTTATCACTGCGCCACCTGGGAAGCCCAAAGGGAGCCTGACCACCCAAGAATATAGTGGCCACTAGCAAATCAGATGAAGTCAACTTTCACATCCTTTACAGCCATTAACACGGCATCACGGATCAGGATGAGGATCCTAAGAAAACAAGCTCAAGCTTCTCAGGGACCCAAGATCCCAAGCAAGGTTTCTTTCTGGACCTGTGGCCACAACCATCACATACCAAGCTTTAGACCTTCCCTTAGAGCCAAGTCTAGACTCCTGGTGGCTAAAAGTGGATCTATTCCAGAGGAATTGTTAATGAGGTGCCTGCCTTCTGATATGGAGTCCCTGAAGGGCACCCATAAAATTCATTAGAAATCACAAAGCTGGGAAATGAAATCAGATTGATTTATTAAAATTAGGATTTTTTTTTTCCTCCCCTATCCCCACCTCTAGCTGGATCAGATCAGTATTTCCAAGGGTCTAGCAGAGGAGGAGGAGAAGGCAATGGCATCCCACTCCAGTACTTTTGCCTGGAAAATCCCATGGACGGAGGAGCCTGGTGGGCTACAGTCCATGGGGTCGCTAGAATTGGATACGACTGAGCGACTTCACTTTCACTTTTCACTTTTCACTTTCATGCATTGGAGAAGGAAATGGCAACCCACTCCAGTGTTCTTGCCTGGAGAATCCCAGGGACGGGGAATCCTGGTGGGCTGCCATCTATGGGGTCGCACAGAGTCGGACACGACTGAAGCGACTTAGCAGCAGCAGCACCAGAGGAGGAACTGAATTGCTGGGAAACTTCTAGGGTGAGGGTGTGATCCAGATCTCCAGAGTCAGCACAATCATGTGAGGAAATCATCTTGAAAGCAGACCACCACCACCCCAGTCCTTTCCAACATCTTGACACAACCTCTTGAGGGATCCTAAGCCTCAACCATCCAGTTAAGGTGCTCCCAAATTCCAGATCTACAAAAACTGTCACATAACATATTTGTTGTTTTAAACTCCTATGACTGATTGGGGGTATTTGTTACACAGCAGTATATGACAAATACACAAAGAAACAGCTTTCAGTGTCAATGAGAGTCAGGAAGAACTGTAGAAATGATGTCAAAGCCAGGGCTTTAAGAACACAGGCCAAAATGGGGAGAGAGGGCATACATTCCTGGTGGATGGAGCACAGTGTGCTAAGGTATAGGTATTGGGGGCTTTGCTGGAAGCACAGGAGGCCCCACAGTAAGTAGTTAGAGATGCAGTGGGGGCCAGAGCATGATAGACAGAGTGACCATACATCCCAGTTTGTCCAGGACAGTTTGGATTTATGCCTGTGTACCAGGTACCCCATAAAATTTACTATTTGCCCTGGATAAAACTGCCTGGATTTAGATGGTGTTAAGTTAGATAAGGTTACCCTGTGGATGAACCCAGAGTGCAGGCTACATAAGGCATGTGGACTTGACTCTAAGTAATGGGGAGCCACAGAAGGGTTTTAAGCTGGGGAGTGAACAGATCAAAATGCACTCTAGAAAGATCCATCTACAGAGAAGCTACCAGTGTTCATGGTGAGCTCATGCGGAGGGTGGGCTGGTTTGGAGAATGAGTGTGGACCAGGGTGGAACGAGCTGAGAGGCCAGGGAGGAGATGGAGATAGTCCTTTGGTCAGTGCAATCAGTGGTCTTGACATCCTGCATTGAGGCCAGAAAAGCAGTAATGGGTCAAGGGAAGTTTAAGGGCATTTAGGAGATATTAAACAGACTCGACTGCAGTAAGAGCTGGTGGAGAAGCTAGAGAGTGGTTCTGAGGCTATCAGCGAGTGTGTCCCCCACATTTCAGGGACCAGAGCTCAATCTAAAAATAGCTCTCAAATGAGTCATCTCAATCGCAGCCAACAAGGATTTGGCTGGTTTATTACTGAATTGCAAGGGATTTGGCCAAAGGGACTGAAACCACATGTAGTCTTGGCTCACACAGGCCCTGTTGGATCCAGGCTCCTGCTAAGGGCAGTCCCGTGGCCCTGATGCATGCATAATCTCATTTCCCTCTCACAACAAGACTGCAAGAATGCTATAATTTTTTTTTTTCCATTTTACAATTAAGGCATCAGGCCTGGGAGAAGCTGCCAAAGTTTTCTAGGATGTAGGCTGTAAACAGCACAGTCTGAATTCAAACCCAGACCTCCCTAGACATGGGACATCAGCTGGAAAGAGATTTCGGGGTGAAATCCCTGGAAACACTGTCTTGCCTCCCCCCACAGCTAGGATACCTTGGCTGAACTTGAGTCACCCTCCTAATAAAAATTCCATGTTCCATCAGCAGAATGCTTCCAGCCCAATTAGATCAATTTTCTCTAAGTAGCAATAAATGTGTTTTCCTTTCAGAGGCCAGCCCGACACATTAAGCAGGCTGGGGGCAGCCATTCCCCAGGCCGCTGGCTGCGAGTGCGTGGGGTCAGGGGTCACCAAGCCGCCGCCTCCAGCTCATTAGTGGGGCCCATTCATCTTGGCTGGGGACACCAGCACTCAACATGGTGGCAGGGCCAGGGGCGGGGGGGTGTGCGGACCATTCATCAGGGACTCCAGTTCGCCCGGAGACAAGAGCAGAAAAGCTGGCCTGCTCACCGGTCAGCAGGAGCCCCAGGCCCAGCAGCTGAGGCCTGGAGCTGCCTGGTTAAAGGTTAATCTGGTCCAGGATGTCTGTCTGTGGGGGCTGCAACCACCATGCAGGGAGTAAAGGAGCCCCTTTCAGATGCACCTGGCTCCTGTCTGTTAACTGAACTTCCCTTCCGGCTACCTCACTGACTCCCGAAATCCAGCCAAGCAAGGCCTACAGGGGCCTGGACAATGAATCTTCACTTAGGCCCCCTGTGAAGGACCTGCCAGGAATTAGCCCTTTGATGTGCAAATCAAGACTCCAGGAGTGGGCGAGCACTGTGGCCCTGCCTTTCTCTCCCTGGCCTGGGCCACCGGGCCTCGGGCCAGGGGTAAGCTTGGCAGAAGGAATAAGACCTCCATCGCCCAGATGGCCCCCCATCCTGCTCCAGGCAGAGGCCCAGCCCTGGACATGGGATTCCCAGAGTGGGCACGGAATGAGTTTGCCAGGGCTGCCCTCATGAAGCATTGCAAACGAAGTGGCTTAAACCAGGGGTCCCCAACCTCTAGGATCTCATACCTGATGATCTGAGGTGGAGTTGATGCAATAAGAATAGAAATGCAGGGCATAATGAATGCAATGTGCTTGGATCATCCCAAAACCACACTCCTACCCCCTGAGTCCATGGGAAAATCACCTTCTACGAGACTGGTACCTGGTGCGAAGAAGGCTGGGGAGTGTGTGTGTGCTCAGTTGTGTCCAACTCTTTGCAACTCCAAGGACTGTAGCCCGCCAGGCTCCTCTGTCCATGGGATTTCCCAGGCAAGAAAACTAGAATGAGTTGCCATTTCCTTCTCCAGGGGATCTTCCCAACCCAGGGATCAAACCCTCATCCCCTACATTGGCAGGCAGATTCTTTACCACTGAGCCACCAGAGAAGCCTTTATTTAACTTAATCACCTCTGATCTACTGAAATTAGAACATCAACAAACAAAGTTCAGGGGACACATAATTCAGCCCGTAACAGTCTCCTTTGGGTTGAGGAGAGAGGCAAACCCAATGATGTGGATTCACTTGGCAGGTGTGTATGGAGCATGCACCAGGCTCAACACAAGGTTCAGGGGTCCAGGGAACTTCTGGAGTCAGCTCTATGAGTTCACAAGTGGCGGGGGAGGGCAAGCATTAGTGCATCACACAAGCAAATGTTCAGTTACAAATGGTAGTGGGTGCTTTGAAGCATGAGCAATCAGAAACCTGTGTCGCCAGGTGATTCTGCTGGTAAGAAGTCACACAAGCACGGCAATATTGGGCATCGTGGTGTCGCTGGGCTCTTCATCCATCTAGTCGACCCCCACCTTCACATCCCCCAGCCCCCACCCAGCCTGATGCCTTTCCTGGAAGCTGGATTAATGGCATCTGAGCAAGCCCAGCCAGGAACCACAGCTCAGGGTAACCTTTCCGCAGAGCCCAGGGGGCCTGGCAGAGGTCTGTTTGATTTATACCTACCCCAGCCACATCACCCTCCACAGCAACGCGACTGCTCCTTTAGCAGTCCAGGCTCTGGCAACTCAAGTCGCTGCTCAGTCTAGACAATGACCAGCAGATCCTGGACCCAAATGTCACCTCCTCAAGGCAACTTTGCTGACCTGGCACCCCCTCCTCCTGATAGTCTTCTCAGTACCCCAACCACAACTGAAACTATTTAACGGATTATAAAATTAGCTGTTCCGTGTCTGTCTGCCCTGGAGGCTGCAAGCTTTATGACAACTAACACAATTTTCTCATCAACTTCCACATTCCCCAAATCCAGCCCTGTGCCTGTGACCTAGTAGTGGTCTATAAACATGGGCAGAGTAAATAAACAAAATAATTAGTTATTAAGTCAACCTCCTACTTCTCCCAAACGACAAGATGACCTTCAGATCTGATGCAAATCTATTCCACTCCGGAGGACACCAGAATGAAGATAAGGAACAAGAGGGGTGTTCGGGGTTGGGGGACAGAGTTTGGGCAAAAACAAGTGAGTGAGAAAGTGCAAGGTGGGCTTGGGAAACTGAGCTTTTCAGCTTGGCCAGAGCAGGGCCTGAATGCTGGGCTTTGTGATGCTCGTAGGTACCACTGAAGGTGTTTGAATGGTGGTAGAATCAGAGTGGGGCTGTGCTGATAGCAAGAGCTGGTAGGTCCACAAGACAGGCCAAAGGGAGGGCCCAGCACCCAGGTAAGAGGATTCTGCTAACACAAAGTTTCAAGAGCTGTCCCACAGAGAAGGTAAATGAGGTCACCAAGGTAGAGCAGAAAAGGTAGAGGTGGGATCATGTGGGATCTGGGGATACATGGTACAATGCAGAGGGGTTTAGTAGAGGCAGCATGATCAGGGAAGCAGAGAAGGAGTGATCAGAGAGGGAGCAGGAAAGCCAGGCAGGCCAGTGTGTGTGGAGGGGGCCACCACCTTGGCCCACGTCATTTTTCCCATCTGCCCACTGCCTGGGGCAGGGGGACCTGATTTCAAAACCTGACCCCATCAGGGACGAGCTGTAAAGCCTGAGCAAGTGGCCTACAGTGATCTACTTTCTCATCTTCCGATTGGAGTCAGATAAACACAACCCTTTGAGGAATAAGGTACGTGGCACGTTGACATGTCTACCACAAGCCCCAGCCACGGCCGCCTTCTGGGCTTTCCAGAAATGCAGTCCTGCCTGGTATACACCAGATGGACCAAACTCATCCCTGTAGACACTGGGGCCGGATGAGTTGTTAATGCCCTTGTGCATTGAAGGATGTTTAACAGCATCTCTGGGAAACAAAAACGTCTTCAGATATTGTAAAGTAGCCTCTGGAGGCAAAACTGCCCCAGGGAAGTAAACCATGCAGGACTACAAGCAACCTTCTGAGACAATCTGTGGACAATCTGAGACAAATAGTGTCACTATCTATTGCCTCTGTCTCCTGCAGGAGGGCCTGTGTGTCCACACCCTTATGCATTTGATCAACAAACATTCTTTGAACACTTATTCTGTGCTAAGCTTGTACTGGGTGCTAAAAAGAGCAGTGAACACAACTGTGATTCTCCTCTCAGAGACTTGACAGTTAGAGGAAGAAATTATTTTGATATAAGGAGATTGCATGGTATCATAGGCAGATAATGGCCCCCAAAGATGTCCGTGCTGTAAGCCCTGGAACCAGAGGCTACATTACCTGACATGGCAAAAGGGGCTTTGCAAATGAGATTAAATGGAGGCTGTTAAGATGAGGATATTACCCCTGATCATCCAAGTGGGCCAAAGAGGGAGACAGGAGTCAGAATCCAAAAAAAAGATGTAATGATGGAGGCAGAGTGCAGAATCAGAGAGAGAGATGAAGATGCTTTGCTGCTGGCTTTGAAGATGGAGGACCATGAGCTGAAGAATGCAAGTGGATTCCAGAAGCTGGAAAAAGGCCAGAAAACCGATTTTTCTCCTACATCCTCCAGAAGGAATACATCCTTGCCAACACCTTGATTTTTAGCCCAGTAAAACCTATTTCAAACTTCAGACCTTCAGGATTGTAAGATAATAGACATGTGCTATTTTAAGCTACTCAGTTTGGTCATTTGGTTCAGCTGCAATAGGAAACAAATAGACATGTCACACAGTTCTGCATAGAGGGTTGTAGGACCTCAGCTGGAGAAGGCCTGCCATGTGCCATTGTCCAGGTTGTACCCTACCCAAAAATAGGCAGCTAAGGAGATCTTGGGGTTGAAATTCAGCCCACATTCCTCTGACCAAGCTCTAAGCCCTTGTGAGGACTATGGCTATGGTGAGGGGTGGGGACAGGGGAAGGGCACCTTTTTCTATTTCACATATAGACACTTTTCATTGAACAAAAGACATGAGCACAGATGGGGCATGGTGAGTGGAGGTTCTTTATTTGCACAAAGGTTCTGTATAGGCAACTGTGACCATGGCAGGAGACTGACTCTTCCCGAAGCAGTCAGGAAGGGCTTCACAGAAGAAGCGACATCCGGGCTGGACCTTAAACGACAAATATGGCTGGAAGGGGCAGACACGCCGAGGAAAGAGAAGACAGCAAGGAAGTCTGAAAGGGGCTGGTTCCCTTGGAGAATGAGGAAGAAGCCCCACCTGGTGGAGTGTCAGGTATGTGAGGGGAGACGGGCTGGAGGCGCGAGGTTCAGTCTGGGACACGTGTGGGATGGTGCCCAGGACGCAGCCAAATGCCCACGTCTGGAGTTCCAGTGTGAGGGCTGAGCTATTCCACACGGGCCTCCTCTTGCCGCTCCGGGGGGCCCAGCCTGGCCCCAGCTCAGGACGCCTTCCCACCAGCCCAGCCCCCCAGACCTGTGCTCCAACCACCCTGAAGTGACGGTTCCACGACTTGCTTTTAGGGTCTAGGAGTGAGTCCTTTCCTGCAGTGCTCCCCACTTCCCAGCACTTAACCCCGAGACAGGGATTGATGGTGCCCTGACCTTCCTTAATATATTACCAGGGGGACGTGGTCCAGCCCTGCCATCCCCACCAGGCTGCAGCCCCTCCCTGGGCCTGAGTCAAAGAACAAGGAAAAACCATCAAGCCGGGCGTGAGGTTCGCGCTACAAATGGCAATAAGTAAGTTGTTTTCGGGAGGCAGATGAGCCCCCACAGACTAATGGCCGTCCGGGGCTCCCTCCCCCCTCTCCTCCCCTCCCCATTCCGGAGATGGCCCAGCTGCAAAGCCGCAGCGACTCCAGCTCCCCCCAACCCCCGCCCTTTTGCTGACAGTATAACCTTCAGGAACCTGAAATTCCTGAGTGGTCCCCAGAGCTCAATGCATCTCGAAAGAAAATTTGTGTAATGTCATTTCAGGCTGTCCCTAATCCAGAATTATTGAGGGGGGGCTGGGACCTGGGAATTGCCTCTGACACTTGACAAATACTTGGCTTTGTGTAAATGGACAGGCTCCTGAAATAACTGCCTTTGGATGTCACATGAAGAGAAATTAATTCTTTATTAACTTCCGCAATGATAATCTAATAAACCCATCGGGCCTCCGGGCCCCAGCATTTAAAGAGCCTGGTGGTTTGGATGCAAATGTCTCCCGACCCCATTTTGTCGGGAATGTTGCTGGTGGAGAGGAGAAATAATCAGCTCTAGAGGTCAGGTGTCAGCTCAGGGTCAAAACGGGGGACTTTCACGGCTCCACATGGACCTGAGACTCAGGAGACCCAGCCCTCCCTGTGACAACCAGCTGCACTGGATTTTCCAGGATGGCTCTCCATTTCAGCTGTTCTGTCCCTTTGTCCCCAAAAGAGTATTTGTTCTGCTCAGATGACTGTCTCCAGTTTGGGCTTAGCTTATGAAGGCACTGTAGCCCTGACCCACAGGTTCCAAAGGACCATTCATTCATTCTTCCCTTCAACTCCTAGGTGCCTGCCATGTGCCAGACATGGAAATACAAGACGTCTGTCCTTAGGGCTTACTTGCTAGTGAAGAGGCAAACAATACAATTGGCTGTAATTGTTAAATTGGAGGAAATGCTATGAGGACAAAGTACATCTGAGAAAGCAGACAAATCTTGATTCTTCTCAGAGCTGAGCCCAGATCCCAGTCACCCTGTGGGTCCCCAGAGTGACCAGTGCATAATCCAGCTGAGGGACCCTCAGGCCCTTCAGGCCAGGCCTCTCTGGTGAGGTCCAGGCTCCACACCCCAGCCACGAGCATGAACAGAAACAGAGTCTGAAGGTCCACCCTGTAGGCAGGAAGAATAGGAAAAAGAAGAGGAGGAAGGGAATCATCATTGCCTCCCAGAGCTGAGTGAGGGCACACTGGTCCTCCCAGGAGAGGGAAACCAGAAACCTTCAGAATGCCAGGCACAGAAGATCTCAGCCTGGTCTTGTGTTTGACAGATTCCCTGCTTGAATATCTCCCACAATGGGGCACTCACTACCACTCAGGGGCCAGAAAACTGCTGACTGCACAAGTTCTTGAACAGACAAACGTGTGTGCATGTGTGTATGTACGAATGAAATTTTGTTGTTGTTGTGGATGGTGGTAGTGTCCAGTCACTAAGTCATGTCTGACTCTGCAACCCCATGGACTTATAGCCTGCCAGGTTCCTCTGTCCATGGGATTCTCCAGGCAATAATACTGGGGTGGGTTGTCATTTCTTTCTCCAGGGGATCTTCCCCACCCAAGAATCAAACCCACATCTTCTGCATTAGCAGGCAAATTCTTTACCACTGAGCCACCAGGGAAGCCCATAAATGAAACTAGAGCATCATAAAAGCATATCACAAACTAAGTGAAGGATTACAGTACTAGATCAACAGTCTATATATGAGATCTCAGATGGATTTTAAAACTCAGTAAAAAAATCAAATAAGAGCACTAGGAGGAAAAAAAATGTAAGCAAATGGAATTTGGGGTAGAGAAAGGATTTTCCAAGCTTTAAAACAATTAAAGAATTCACAAAGGATAAGATAATGAATGTGACTACATAAAAATCTTAAATTTCTCTAGGCTATATACTCAAGCTTGATAATCAATACCCCTTTTTAAAAGGGGCAAAGGTCAAAAGAGATAATTCACAAAAGAAGAAATATAAACAGCTAATATGCATATGGAAAAATGTTCAATCAAGCTCATCATCATAGAAATGCAAGTTAAAGCAGCCATAAGGTACCATCTTTCACCTATCAAATCGATTTTTAAAAATTTTAATGATATTCAATGCTGAGAATGGGAAATGTTCTTTCTCACGTCTCTCTCCCCTGGCGGAGGTGTAGGTCATTACGGCCCTCCAGGAAATCGGTCTCTATTATGTATCAAGAACCATAAAATTCTTTATAGCAGATTCTTTAAGTAAACAAAGAGCAGAATTTCAGAAGGAGGAAGAGGTGATGTCAATTAAGAGAAATTTACAAGATGCATCAACCAAATATAAAATGTGGACTTTTGTTTGAATCCTGATTCAAGCAATTTGACTGTGAGAGACATTTTTGAGATCATTGGAGAAATTTGGACCTTGCCAGATATTAGTTGCTACTTAGGAATTTTTGTTCATAATTTTGGGTGTGCGAAAGGCATTCTGGTTTATGCTTTAAGAAGTTATTTGACCTATTTGAGAAGTAAAACAACTTTTACAGGGGAAATGATATAACATCTGGGACTTGTTTTAAAATATTCCAGCCACCAAAAAAATGGGAAGGGATAGATAAAACAAGATTATCAGAATGCTGGTAATGGTTGAAGCTATATATTCTGTCTTGAGTAATTTGAAATTTTTCCATAATAAAAGATGGTTTAATATATCACTTGAGCCAATCCTTCTATGCGCTTCTATCCTGAGGAAATGACCAAAGATGTGCACAAAGATTTATGAACAGAGATATCAACAAGAAAACTGGTCATGAGAGAAAAAAAAATCAGTTATAAGTGAAATAGCCCATAATAAGTTATAATACAGACAACAAACTGAATATTAGGTCACTATGGTAAAAAGATATTTTTAAAAACACATACTGGTCTTTTGGGAAATACTCATGTGTTAAGTGAGGGGGTTAAGGAGAAGCAGGATATAAAATTATATATTTACTAATCTCCAGTTTTCTTAAAATATGAATATATTTGCACAGGGGGAAAAAGGCCAAAATGTGAATAGTGGTCCTCTTTAGGAGGTATAATTACAAATGATTTTTATTTGCTTCTTTAAATGCTTCTGTATGCAACAAGGTGGAAAAATATGATTATCTTAAGAGATGGTGCCAAAATTCCTCTGAGAAAAGAATCTGGCTTTGGAGGAATGCCTTGAAAGAACAAGCGCTAGAGGCTGAAGCTTGGAGGGCCTGACCCAAGGGGGAAACTGAGTCTCGGGGCAGTGTGGTCCAAGATTTAAGAATCAGGGGAGGCTTGGAGACTAGAGATGCATAGTGGGAAAGCACAGAACTTTCAGCAAGTACTTGGGATACCCTCCCTTTATGGAATGAAGGGGTCAGCTCATTTCAACCCAGACTCTCAATGATGTCTCTCTCCCTGCACCCTAACTGACCTCTCCGTAACCTGCATGTTCTAAGTTCTCCATAACGTGCAGCCATTGCTTCTATGATCAGAAGGAAAAAAATGTTTTATTTTTCTTTTTTAAGGAAAGCAGTCTTCTTTATGCCAAGCTGGAACCTGCCTTTCTGGAGCTTATTGTTACCCACCTGGAACCATCGAAACCAAGTTGGCTCTGTTTGCCACTTGCAGCCTGAGGGATGAAGATAGCATTTATCCCTCTGTGGGCTCTAGTTCCCCTAATCTTGTGTTCCTTGGATGGCTTTGGTTCTGAATCTCCTCCCCATGTTTTGTTTGCTTGGCTTTTATTATTTATTTTTACTTATTTATTTGGCTGCACCAGATCTTAGTTGCTGCTGCAAGGTCTTTTACTTGTGGCATGCGAACTCTTACTTGTGGCATGAGGGATCTAGTTCCCCGACCAGGGATCAAACCCAGGCCCCCTGCCTTGGGAGCGTGGAGTCTTAGCCACTAGACCACCAGGGAAGTACCACCCTTTCAGTTTTCTAATTTTTTTTATACAAAATACTTCCTGTTAAAATACATTGTGTGGTTTCTGTCTCCTGATGGGACACCAACAGGTAGACTTCTGCTAAATTTTATTTTCCCCCACTGTGTAGGTTTTCTAGATACAACTATTACATCTCCTCCTGTTAGATTCGAACACAGCTCCTGTCTGCCTAGAAACTGTCAAATCCTGCCTTTCAACCCATTCACTATCTCTCCCAGTTTCATGCCATCTACCAGGGTGATCAACCAATCGAGAGCCCTCATTCAAATCACTAATCAAAACACCACCCGGGGGCTTCCCTGGTGGCTCAGTGGTAAAGAATCCACCTACCAATGTAGGAGACATGGGTTCAACCCCTGGTCTGGGAAGATCCCACATGCTGAGGAGCAGCTAAGCCCGTCCACCACAACTGGCGAACCTCTGCCCTGGAGGCCGGGAACCGAAACTGCTGAGCCCACATGCTGCAGCTCCTGAAGTGTGCACCTAGAGCCTGTGCTCAGCAACAGGAGAAGCCACCGCAGTGAGAAGCCCTCACGCCACAACTAAAGAGAAGCCCACGCTCGCTGCAACTAAAGAGAAGCCCCTGGGCAGCAACAAGAACCCAGCACCGCCACAAAAAAGAAAGCCAGCACCCAGGACAGAGGCCTCTGGGTAGCAGTGAGGCATCTCCCAAGAGACTTTCCTCAAACCCGAGTACTCACAAATCACATCGTAGCTGACACGGGTAGAAAACCATGTTCAAATCACCCTGAAACTGAAATCCAGCCCAAGTGGGGCCTGGCTGGAGTCAGCTGGTCCTACCTGGGCTGCTTCTGGGGAGAATGGGCCTCTGCAACCTGGAAGGCCACACCCATGATCTGGAACCACTGGGCCTCCTTCCCTTGAAGCACCTTCTCCCCAGTCCCGTGTTTATGCTTCTTACTTATTTCACAGCAAAGCAGCAGCACAAATAACAGCAAAGGTTTATTTTGCAAATTGCATGTGAATTATATAATTTTCCCAGAAATGATTTTTACATCTAATTAGCACAAATTGCCTTACCCTCCCTAAAAAAAAAAAAAAAAAGTTGCATCTAAAAACAGCTCATGGGTTTTGGTTACCTTAATTAGAAACACTTCTATTAAAATGAAAATAGGCAATCTTGCAAATCAAAGAGACCCCAAGGTCAGGCTTGAGGTCCCTGGCTTCTCTTGGGGGATTCAGGAACACTTGGAAGAGAGATCTCAATGGGACAAGGTTTCTTATTTGGGAAAGAGAGGTGATCTTACCTCTTGTGTTGGGGAGCTGAACCCTAGAAGGAAAATAAATATAAAGAGTAACCAGGCATGTCCCTTATGCCAAGACTCATGTATCATCTAGACCTTTCTGCATGGCTGATGCAGTCCACTCCAGAATCTTCTCCAGCGCAGCCATCCTCCAAGCAAGGACTCCAGGACCCAGGTGGCTTTTATGTCCAGGTTCTATCCTCAGAGTCCCCTCCTTCAGGCAGCAGACAGGAGAGGACATGTAAGAGGGCACACTGCCTCTTAACTACCTTGGCCCACAGGTGGTTCCCGTCACTTGTCCTTACATCTCAGTGGCAAGAACTAGTCAGAACCAAGGGGCAGAGGGCACAGAGTCAGACCTCATTCCCAGAGACCATTGCTAAGCTCTTGACAAGCAGAAGAAATAGATGCCAGTGAGTCCCAGGCATCTCTGCTCCAAAGCCCACCATAAGATGAAGGTCCTACAAGCCCCCTCCCCCAGAGACTGGAGTCTGCCCTCTTTCCCCTCAACCAAGGGCTGAATTCTTGATCCAGACTCAAAGAGAACTCCTCAGGTGGCTGTTTGCCAGGTAAGCATCTCATTTCTATTTCGGGACCAGCTGCCATATGACTGCATCCACCCATTTACAGAGATGGGCCAGACCTGCCCCCTCTCCCCCGCCCCAACCCAGAAGTCTTAGCTGAAAAATGCCTGGACAGACCTGGACCCCCCTAATATCCAGAGATGGGGAAGAATGGGCCCCCTGATGGAAATAGGAGTAGCTGTAGGTGACTGTCTCAGGAGAAGAGGAATGGAAACAGCCCAGCTCGGAGCCCTGCAACATCAGTAGCCTCATGATGCTTAATAATTATTAATAAGTTATTAATAAAGATGAATCCCGGCCCTAAGAGCTTCAGGGGAGGCTTTCTTCTTGCATAAAGTAAATGAATGAAAACAACTCAGAGGAAATCCACCTGCTAGCCTGGAGACCAAGTGGCTCCCCATCACCTCCAAGAGCCTGAGACAGACCCAGGTCTGAATTCCTCTCTGCCACATTTTGGTTGAGACAACTTGGGCAAGTCCATGCCTTCCTTCCCAGATCGAGTGAGAAAAGTGTAAAGGCATCTGCAAAGGACCATGCAGAATAGGTGCTCAGTGCTGTCCAGTCTAACAGGATAGGCTGGAGCTTGAGGCCTGAGTCATGGGCTCCCCAGGCTTAGCTCAACCTGACCAAATAGACACAGGGAGGGAGAGCCAGAGGGCAGGGCAGCCTCAGAGGTTCCCACCCCTTAGAGAAGTTGATGACCCACTGGGTGAGCTAACAGTGGTAAGTCATCCCATTTGCCAAGAGCGTCCTAGGTCCCGGGGCCTGTAGGGTATAACTACTAACATCACCTCCACTTTCCAGGGGAGGAAACCGAGGCTCCAAGAAATTACAAGATCTGTCCTACATCACACGGCTGGGGAATGGCAGAGTCTTAGCAGATCACTCAGCCTAGAGGCTGGACAAGACTTCTTTCTGGTGTCTCATGGCTGCCAAGACCTGAGCCAATAAGAGGTAATGGACACAGCATGGCAGAGAAGTTGCAAATACAGAGACACAGAGAAACAGACAGACACAAAGGCACACACAGAACCCATTTGGGACACAGGGCCGTCACCCCCACTGGGCCCTACTTCACATCTCTCCTGATGCTCCCAGAACCTCCCCCTTTTGAGGTCCTCAGCAAGTTTATATTTGGGAATAATTGTAACGTAATTTGATACATAATTAGGGCAGAATAGAAGACTGCGCTTTTAACTCTCCATACATCCCCATCTCATTTAAATAATTCCTAATATATCCAAGCAGGCTGCCTAGTGCGGCACTGAAGTGTATTGAGCTGAGGATAATGAAATAAGGGATGGGCAAGGGAAAATGCTATTTCAGAGTCTGAAGATCACCAATTAATGACATGAAAAACTGAGAGGGACTCCGTTCGCTTAATGTCCCCCGTGCAAGGCGCAAGCGCAAACCGCTCCCAGGCTCCCTGTTCAGCTCCTCCGTGACAATGAAGACAAGCAGGACGAGGATGGAGTTGGGGGGAGCTGAAGGGCAGAGGCTGCCCCCAGGGGAGTGAGCTGGTGCCAGCGCTGCCTCTGCCCCCACCCACCAACACGGCCATGCTCGCACCACTTCCTCCCTCAGTTCTGCCTTCACTCGTTCCCTAACACATTTATTGAGCACCTACTGTTTTATTCTAACACAGACCTAGCCATAAACTCACAACCCTTGCCTTGGGAAAGTAATCCATCCAACGCAACATCCATCTGCTCAGCCCGGCCCTTGGGACCCCAAAGGATCCGGTCTCCATCTTCCTTTCCATCTCAGGCCACATGCCACTCCCTGGGTTCTACCCTCTCAAGCGATCTTTTAGTTCTTCAAACACTGTGAGCTCTGGGCTTTGGCACAGACTGTTTCCTCTGCCTGGACCCTGCCCCCATGCCTCACTGGCGGGCTCCACTTACATGTCACCTCCTCCGAGAGGCCTTCCCAGACCACCCCTGTCATTCAGTATCTCAGCCTCCCATTTATCTACTTCATTAATACTAACCACAATATATAACTTGCTTGATTTATGTCTGTCTTCTGCCAGGAAATATAAGCTCCATGGGGCAGGTACCGTGTCTTATTTTCTTCTGGATACACTGAGTCCAACAGAACAAGCCCACGATAGATGCCAGTGAACATGCTTTGCACGTATTGAGTGGATGATGCTATAGGAGAGAAAGAAGAGGAGAGCGTCACTGGCCTTGGGTTCCTGATTGAGGCCTCCCCTTCCAGCCTCCTCCGTCAAGTTTCTCTGAATCTTCCACCTCCTGGTCATCAAAGCAGTTTACACTTCTTTCTGGTGGTCTTTCTCTCTGCCACCCAAGACCTCTGAGTTCCCATCACCCATACTCATGGGTCAGCTCTGGGATGTTAACAATGTGGCTTTTTGACTCTCCAAATGTCATTACCAAACCCAGTGAGGTCCCAGCATCCTGCAGAGATGTGAGGGGTCTGGCCCAGGCCTGGAAGGGACCAAGGAGCCAGGTCTTCTGGCAGGAGCTGGGAGGGGATCATGGGAGACAATAGTCACAGCTTGGGGTGGAAGCCGGAGACAGCCAGGCCTTGGTGGCTGGGCTTAGGGAGAAACTGCTAGAGGTTCCAGGCTCCTGGCTGGGCTGCTCTCTCAGCAGAAGTAAGAGCTGCTCCAGCCCCTCACCCTCTGCCGCCATACATACACCTTCCTTTTGTTTTCCCAGGACTGAGACCTCGGCCCACAATGCTAGGAATGAACAAGATACCCAGAAAGTAGTTGCATGGAAAGCCTCCATCACCACCATCCACTCGAGAGAGGTTTCAAGTGGGAGAATGAGGGGAAATTTTACTTTGCTCCCAAATGGCTTCTCAGCAGCGGGTGTGAGTCACAGAGCTGATTAGCATCCTTGCTCTGGAAGGAGCCTGGCACAGGGACGACAGAGCTGTCTCACATCCCAGGATGAAAAACAGGCCAAAGTGGTCCCTACCCAGGAATACTGTTTCCTCCCCTGGCCTCGCTCATCTGCCATTCTGGGCTGCAAGTCCCAACATGTGTCTCCTCCATGACTTCCTCCTCTGGTCCCTGAAGGCCTGAGAGTTTTGGCAAAGACCTCAAGGGTTGTTACCAATGTTCCTAGACAAGCAGCAGGGCCCCAGACCCTCAAAGCACTGCACACCTTGAGGACAGTTGGGCTCTGTCACTGCTGACCTCCGTGGACCAGATGAAAAAGTCAGGGAGGGACAAGCCCATTTCAAGCATTTTGTCCTAAAGACCAGAGAACCCTTCAGCCCCCATGATCCTATTCTCCATTCGGAAAACATGGTCATTACCCTGGCGTCACCTCCAGGCTCCAGGCTCCAGGCAGCAAAGTGGATGGGCTGGGAGCTCATGTGTGGACACCTGACTACTTCAATCCAGACCCAGGCTCACTCAATCCCTGACTTTGTAGCCTCAGGAACATCATTTTCCTCTCCTTGTCTGATTCCTGATTTGTGAATGGAGATTAATTTGGTGCTTATTTCCAAGTGCTACTGTGAAATCAAACAATATGAGGTGACCTACTGTCCTGTTTGCCCAGGACTATCCCAAATTTGGGGGCTTCCCTGGTGGCCCAGACAATAAAGAATCTGTCTGCAGTGTGGGAGACCTAGGTTCGATCCCTGGACTGGGAAGATCCCCTGAAGAAGGGCATGGCAACCTGCTCCAGTATTCTTGCCTGGAGAATCCCCATGGACAAAGAAGCCTGGTGGGCTATAGACCATGAGGTTGAAAAGAGTCAGACATGACTGAGGGACTAAGCACAGCCACACATCCCAGATTTAACACTGGAAGTCCACGTCCCAGGAAACTGCTGAGTTCCAGACAGCAAACAGGGATGTTACACTAATTCAAAACTAGAGACTTCCCTGGTGGTCCAGTGGCTAAGACTCCACGCTCCCAATGCAGGGGGTCCGGGTTCGATCCCTGGTCGGGGAACGAGATCCCACATGCCATAACTAAAGATTCTGCCTGCCACAAATAAGACTCAGGGCAGCCAAATAAGTAAATAATAAATAAAATATTTTCCTAAAAATAAATAAATAATATATATGACCTACACATGGTAAATACTAAATAATACCTTTTCTGAAATCTTGAGGTGGGCACCAGTGACATGGCTTGCCCAAAAGTGCCCTCACATACACACTTGCCCTCTCCCACACCCCCTGGCAGGCTCAGGAGATTGATTTGGGACAGGGGCCTCATTCAGTGCCTGGAACAGGGGATTCCTCCCCGCAATGGCAGGGATGCCTGGAGGGGTCCCCTATCCGGATACCTCCTGTCCCGTGGCCCGTCTTCTGGTGCCAGAATCTTTCTGCTCCAAACAGACAGGTCCCCCGGGGGCCACCCCCGCAGCCCCCGGAAGCATCAAGAGCTGCTGTTAGAGCCAGCCCGACCCCTTTCACACTCAGGTAAAACTTTAACCAGAGTCCTTTGACGGCAGCACTGGGCTCGCACTCCCATTCAGCGCGTGATAAATGACCGCTGTCACCGCGACATGAATGCTCATATTGAAAAGCCCTGCTTTCTGTCTCCCTCCCTTTCAGGTCACCAACTTCTTCTCTCTTAAGTCACCGGGCGTCACTCACGTGTCACCCTGTCCTGAATGCCCCCCAGTCAGGGACCCTTGCTCCCTCTGCCCCTCGCCTCCCACCTGCCCTGCCCCTCCCCCTTCCTCTGTGGTCTTTTTCCTCCCCTCCTCCATCCTCTCCTTCTTCCCTTCTCCCCCTCCCCAAATTCTCACCTCTCCCCTCTGCATCTCTTTGCTTTCTTTCCTCTTCTTCCTCACAGCCCACCTCCTCCTGCCCTAATGTGTCCCATCCTAGGCGCTGGGCCAGGGAAGCTCACACTCTCGCTCTCCCATCCATGTTGTCGCCCCCAGGATGCTGGGTCACAGATGCAGAAACTCGCCATCCCGATGTCTCTTCATCCTGGGTCTCATCCCTGCGTCTCACCCTTTCTCAGACACTGGCATTGAGAATTGTACTCCTCAAGGGGAGGAAGGCAACACCAAACAGGGACCCCAAAAAGCAAATGAGAAGAGGGCAGAGTCATGGAGCCCTAAGCCAAGGAGTTTTACCCCCAAAGCCAAGGCTAGGATCGCTGTGTCAGTCTGGGCTGAATATCCAGCCGGGTCACACCGAGACTGAACAACGTCCTGAGGGCTGGTGAACACATGGCAGTGACCCTGCTGCTCCAGCAGAAAAGACACCTCCCTGGGAGGTGTTAGGTTTAGGGCTCAAGTTAGCATTCCTGAGTTCTTTCTGATATCTGCCTCAGTCAGCCACATGGAAATAGCCAGAGCACCAAATTCAAATCAAATGGAACCAGGTATCAGCTGACATCCTAGTTACCAAAATCTGAACAACCAGTTATTCTTTACAGAACGGCTCTTCCATACAGTCCTGCATCCAGCCACTTGGTACATCCCTGAGACCTGGGGAGGCCTGGGTGGCATTATGGAAGAGTTACCATGTGCAAGAGCCTCCAGAAATACTTTTCAGGCATGGTTTTATTGCATCTTCATAATGCCCCTGAGCGATTTGTGTAGCAAGGACCATGAATGCCTGCTAATATTCATGCATGTTAATATTCTTCTCCATTTCCCAGCCTCCCTTGCAGCTAATTTGGGATAATTAGATGGAATTTTAGCCAGTGGACTGTAGGTAAAATGACAGATATCACTTCCAAGCCTACCTCCTAAAACCAAGGTCAGTAAATGCTTTCTGTAAAGGGCCAGGTAGTAAATATGCTACCTTTTGCAAAGCATATAGTCTTGGTCACAGTTACTCAACTCTGCCACTGTAGAGCAAAGTGAAAGTCACTCAGTCATGTCTGACTCTTTGCGACCCCATGGACTGTGGCCTGTCAGTCTCCTCTGTCCATGGGATTCTCCAGGCCAGAATACTGAAGTGGGTAGCCACTTCAGGGGATCTGAAGTGTTCCTTTCTCCAGTGGATTTTTCCAACCCAGAGACTGAACCCAGGTCTCCCACATCACAGATGGATTCTTTACCATCTGAGCCACCAGGGAAGCCCAAAGAGCAAAGGCAACCAAAAGCAAAAACATGAGTATGCCTGTTCCGATAAAACTTTATTGACAAAAAATGACCAGGTACTAATTCACCTTATGGGTGTAGTTTGCCAACAACTCCCCTAAAAGATGGGGCTTCCCAGGTGGTGCTAGGGGTAAAGAACCTGCCTGCCAAGGCAGAAAACTTAAGAGACCAGGTTCGATCCCTGGGTCAGGAAGATCCCCTGGACGAAGGCATGGCAACACACTCCAGTATTCTTGTCCAGAGAATCCCATGGACAGAGGAGCCTAGAGGGCTACAGTCCACAGGGTTAAAGAGTTAGACACAACTGAAGTGACTTAGCACACATGCACGCCCTTAACTATCCCACTAAAACCTCAGTCTCTGCTGGCTTAATACAGAGGATCTAGCAGAGAAGGTGGTCTTGAGAGACGGCAAAGCCACAACCCGGAAGTGCCTGGCTCCAAGTCACTGCTATAAGGGGATTTAAATCCAGCTAACTTGAGTTGTACCATGATGAAAGCAAGAAATAACACATACTGTGTTAAGCCACAGAGATTTGGGAATTGTCTGTTATAGCCTCTTGCATTAATTCACCTGACTAACAAAGTAGAGTTAATTGCTCCTTTTTGTAGCATCTGATGAATTGTCTAGCCCTTTCTAGCACAGGTTACTGGCTCTGCCCTCTTTTGGAGGAAAGGAGATCAGTCCTGGGTGATGCTGAAGCTGAAACTCCAATACTTTGGCCACCTGATGTGAAGAGCTGACTCATCTGAAAAGACCCTGATTCTGGGAAAGAGGGCAGGAGGAGAAGGGGACGACAGAGGATGAGATGGTTGGATGGCATCACCAACTCAATGGATATGGGTTTGGGTGGACTCCAGGAGTTGGTGATAGACAGGGAGGCCTGGTGTGCTGCGGTTCATGGGGTCGCAAAGAGTCAGACACGACTGAGCAACTGAACTGAACTGATGATTCAATGGCAGCTCACTAAGTATGGATGCAACCATGTATTATCCCTGAACCAGACAACAGCCACTGCATACACACAACACTGTGGCTTGCTCCAAACCACTGGCCTTGGGTAATTGTTCCTTTTGATTCCCGGGAAAAATAAGGTTCAGAGAAGGATGTGAGCATTCTAAGGTTATAAAGCAAAGAAATGGTAGAATCAGGTCTGGGATGACCAACTCACCCTGGTTTGCCGGAATTTCCCTGGTTTTAGCATTGAAAGTCCCACAACCCGGAAAACACCTCTGCCCTAGACAAACAGGCCCAGCTGGTCATTGAGCCAGAACCCCAGCACAGGTCTGCCTGGCTCCAAAGCTCGTTCTCACAGTTCATTAGAAAGGGGCTCACAAGAGGCCCCATCTGGGTTGGCCTGATCCTAGGTGGGAGGATGCTCCTGAGGCCTGCGAGGGGCAGGCAGAACCGTGTCAGCTCCCCCAGGCCTTGGGCCTTCTCCCTGCAGGCAGTGAGCCGGGCATGAATTTTAAATATACACTAGCTGGAGTGTGGAAGTCAGCCCTGACATCTATAAAATGGCACTAAATCCTGCTTTTATGAGCTCTTGCCGCATTCTGCTGAGTGCTTATCACACTTGCTGGAAGTTTACTGAGGGGAGTTAATAACCCAAAAACGCTGGGGCCGGCCTGGCTCCGACTTGAAGAGTGGTGGACTGCCCAGCCAGTGATTTGGGAGACTGTTCGCACTGGTGCCAGAGATGCCTACCCCTCCACCTCCCTGGGCTCTGCTCTGCCCTGGTCCTGCCCACTGCTCCATCCTTCCCTTTCATTCAGCAGTCCTACCGGCTGCTCAGCACCCAACCTCAGGCTGAGCTCAGGTGGCGTAGTTTGTCAAACAACTGCCCTAAAAGACTCCACTGAGGGCTTTCCTGGTGGCTCACTGGTAAAGAATCCAGGTGCCTGCCAATGCATGAGACGCGGGTTCGATCCCTGGTCCGGGAAGATCCCACACAGCACAGAGCAACTAAGCTCGTGCACAGCAACTATTGAGCCTGTGCTCTAGAGCCCGAGAGCTGCAACTGCTGAAGCCTGCAAGCCTGTGCTCCTCGAGAAGAGAAGACACTGCAATTAGAAGCCCACGCACCACAACTACAGAGTAGTCCTGCTTGCTGCAACTAAAGAAAAGCCCATGCAGCAGTGAAGACCCAGCACAGCCAAAAATAAATAAAATCATGGAAAAAAAAAGAAAAGAAAAGATTCCACTAAATGCTTAGTCTCTGCTTTGGGGCTGACATTTGGGCTGGAACCTGAAGGTTGAGAAAAAGCTGACCACTCCAGAAATGATGGGAAGAATGTCTCAGGGGGAGAAAACAACATAGTCAAAGGTCCGGAATCCCATGACACTTGACCCAGGCAGGGAAGGTTTTTCCGGAGGAGGACAGGAGAAGGTCAGGCCAAATCCTCTAACAACCACAGCCTAGACAAGATGGAGAGAGGAAGGAACACTCAAAAAGGAGATCAAGGCAGAGCAGTCAGAGACAAGAGAGGAAAAACCAGGCAAGAGGGAACCGTAGGCACTAAGGCAGCAAGCATCTCAAGAAGAATCACTGTCATCAGATGCTACAGAAAAGCTGAGAAAGGAAGCAAAAAAGGAATCCCTTGGCTTTGGCAATGTCAATGTCACAAGTATTCACCAAGTGCCTCCTGTGTGCCAGGCTTCATGCCAAGCCCCAGGGAAGCAAAGAAAAAATAAAATAGAGGGGTGAAATAAACAATGACAATACACAAACAATCACAACAACATGCGTTCAGTGCTACGGGATCCCAGAAGAGGGGCAGAGTAACTCTACCTAGAGAGTTGAGGGGATTTATGGGAGAAGGGCATATTTGAGTTGGGTTGTGAAGGATGAATAGGAGTTTACTAAATAGGTGAGGAGAGAGAGGAAACATCATGGGCAAAGGCTACAGAGTGACACCTTTAGCAATACAGGAAGCAATACATCTACCCTGGCAGAGCTGGGTAGATGAGGCTGAGGTGAAAGGGAAGGGCCCTGTCAAGGGCTTTGGGTTTATTCTCCAGGTAACAGGGAAGCATGGAGGCAGACAGCATCAGACAGGCACTTTCAAAAACAGTCTCTGGCTGTGGTCCACCCCCAGCTTTGACG
Organism: Bubalus bubalis; assembly: GCF_019923935.1. Lineage (NCBI taxonomy): Eukaryota > Metazoa > Chordata > Mammalia > Artiodactyla > Bovidae > Bubalus > Bubalus bubalis. The sequence goes on along the minus strand of NC_059170.1, from coordinate 14,108,695 downwards.
CTAACCTCCTGAGTGACAAGTCCCTTCCATGTTCTTGGCTTTTGAAGTAGGGAGGTGAGACTATCCCCTCCAGTTCTTACAGCCTGAGGGTTGTGTGGTTATTTGCAGAGTCAGCTGTTCTGAGAGGAGCTTTTGTTTGTACGCATCTGATACAAATAACTTCATTGATCAGCTTCTGATTTTCAGAGGTGGAACTTGGCCTTAAGCTTTTGAGAAAGACTCTCGAGGTCAAACTTGCCACCAGCCCATCTAAGAGGCGTTTTCCCAATTCTCTGGTGAGGATGAGAAGCGAGGACTCCATCATGGCCCAGGGGAAGGGCTGACATTTGGTGAGATGTCTGTATTTAACTCCCACCACTTGACATCTGTTTCCAATTAATCTGCCTCTGTTGAGAGGGATGCTGCCCGGAGCATATGATGCAGGCTCGGTTCTGGTGAGGCAGAGGGAAGCAACCAGGAAGGGTAGTGCAGAGCCCGGTCCACTCACTCACCTCTGCTGTCCTGAGGTGGGGTTCCCGTGGACCTTCAGGACCACCTGGCCTGCAAGGTGCCTGGGGACCTATTCCACTCCCCCTTCGCAATTTACATGCCAGCAACACCAAGCATGATGCATTTGAAGAAGCAAAACAAAGCCAAGGTCGCTGGACGTACTAAGCAGAGGAGAGTAGCGTGAGGACAAATCAGCAGGGACCAGATCATGCCAGGACTTGTAGGCTGAAAGAAGGAGTCTTATTTTTATTCTAGGTCTGGTGGGAAATGATATGGTTCAATTTGCCTCTTTGAGAGATGCCTCTGGTTTCTCAGTGGGGATGGGTTGGACAGAGGCAAACACAGGAGGAGGCATCCCATCAAATTGCACTGGAAAAGGGGGAACTATAGAGACAGTAAAAAAGATCAGAGGTACCATGGGTTAGGGAGGTGGATGGGATGAAGAGATGGAGCACAGAGGACTTTTTCGAGGTGGTGAAACTCTTCTGCAGGATACTATAATGGCAGGTACAAATCATTACACATTTGTCAAAACCTGCAGAATGTACACCACCAGGAGTGAACCCCAGTGGAAACTACAGACTTCAGGTGGTGATATGTCCATGTAGGTCCACCGATTGCAACCAATGTACCACGGGTGAGGGAGAGACGGGGGTACGGGAAGTCTCTGTACTTTGCACTCAGTTTCACAGTGAACCTAAAACTGCTCTGAAACCTAAGTTTCATTCATTTAAAAAATTAAATTCTCCTGTTTCTGTTCACTTTTTTAAAATGCGGCCAGCAGAAACGGTAAACTCAACCAAGTAGCAATTCTGATAAGATAAAGAACTAAACTCTATCTCATTTTAAATATAAAAGGCACACTCAGGGCAGACAAATTTGGCTACTTAGGCAAAATTTAATTACCTGTCACATTGGTAGTGTGCCCATAAGATTGATTTACTAATAGTTAAATACAACTTTAAAATACAAAAGAGTAAAGTAAGTCAGAAAGAGAAAAACAAGTATATATTAACTAACACATATATATGGAATCTAGAAAAAATGGTACTGATGAATCTATTTTCAGGGCAGGAATAGAGATTCAGACATACAGAACAGACTTGTGGACTCAGCGGGGAAAAGGGAGGGGGATGAATTGAAAGAGTAGGATTTACATATATACACAGCCTTGTGTGAAACAGATAGCTAGTGGGAAGCTGCTGTCTAGCACAGGGAGCTCAGCTCGGTGCTCTGTGATGACCCAGCGGGGTGGGATGGGGGAAGTGGGGTGGGAGGGAGGCTCAAGGTAGGAGAGCCGTATACACATGGCTGATTCACGCTGTTGTACAGCAGAAACTAACACGACATTGTAAAGCAATTATACTCCAATTAAAAATAAATTTGAAAAATAAAATACAAAAGAACAACAGGTCTAAACAGAACACAGAAGAAGAAGAAAGAAAGGGTCAGCTTTCCCGTGTGACTCTCTCTAGGTTTCTCCAGGTAAGCACTGAGTGAGAGGCCTGGTGGTTCTTGAGACTGGGGTAGTGGTGCTAAGGGGAAAAGGAAACGGCTGAGAAGTGTTTTGGAGGGAGCCCTGGCGACCTTGCTGATAAATTGGATGTCGGGGATGAGTGAGAGGAAGGGGAATATCGGAGATGATAGTGTTGGTTCTGGCTTGAGCACTTGGATGGATGATGGTGTCATTGCCTCGAATGGGGATGACTTAATGGAGGGAAAATGTTTCTGGAAGGGGTGGGGAGGTGCGTGTTCCTTTGGGACAGAGTGAGTTTGAGATGCTTGTAAGATGCCAAATGGCGATGTCAAGCCAACAGTTGGATGCCCGGGTCTGCTACTCAGAAGCAGGAGGAGATCTAAATTTGGAAGCAACCACTTGGAAAAACTAAGTCCCTCCTCTGGGTACGAACCTCACCGCAGACAGACAGACAGATGGACAGAAATGTCAATACACTTCCCTGCTCTCTCAGTTACAGCAAAACCTTCTGAATATGCAAACGTTCATCTCTGGGTCTTCTCTGCACGTCACTGGCTCTCTCCTCTCCCCACCTCCAGAAAAAAAAAAAAAAAAACACACCTTTTCTTGGCTCTCCCTTGTCCCAAACTTGCCAGGTAAAGACTGCAGCGAAGTCACCCACCGCAGACCGTCTTCGTCAGTGATGGGTCAGGATGTTTGCACAAACGCCTCACGGCATCATTTATCTTGAGGGATGTCAACTCGAAAAATGTTAGTTCGTGTCACTGTCGGTGTAAATGCCAAAAATTAGCTTTCTTTCATCAAAAAACGGAATAATTAACTTTGCAACTGTTTCCAAAACTGCTAATTAATGGGTTTTACCCACTTGATTTGTCAGGCTACATTGCGAGCCGAACAGCAGCGTGGGCCCCTGGAGGATTCCCGTCCTCCCCTCCTCTCTGTCCCCAGCAGTCGGAGTTGGAAGAAGTTACAGGAAAACAAGTGGAGGGAAACAAGGCTGGAGGAAAACGCTGCTATTTTTTTCTTGGGGTGGGGGGAGGTTTGCTGGCTCTTGATTGCTGCAAGCAGGCTTTTCTCTAGTTGCAGCGAGAGGGGGCTGCTCTAGTTGGAGTGCGAGGACTTCTCATTGCAGTGACTTCTCTTATTGCAGAGCACAGGCTCCAGGGTGTGCGTGCTTCAACAGTTGTGGTACATGGGCTTAGTTGCTGCGTGGCATGGGCGATCTCCCCGGACTAGGGATCAGACCCATGTCCCTTGCATTGGCAGGTAGATTCTTAAAACTGGACCACCAGAGAAGTCTAGCACTGCTATTTCAGAGTCAGTAAAATCAGTCTCTCACCACTTTGTTCTCCCACTTCACCGTCCCCATTTGATCTCAACATTGTGGTGCCTGGCCATGGTTGATGGGCTCACCAAACACTTGTCACTCAAACTTGAAGGTCAAATGAGATGCCTCTCTCCCTCACCCAGGATGGTAGGGCATGCGGATTAAAGACTTAGGTCCTGAAGGTAGACAGACGTGGGTTTCAAGGCCAGTTTGAATTCCTACTAGTTGTGCAACCTAAAGCAAAACACTTCCCTCCCAACTACTCCATGGGATTCATATAAGAACTATCATCAGGTTGCTGGAAGCTTAAAAGAGATGAAAGATGCAAAGCCACGGGCAGAGTATTTCGAATACAGTAAGTCCTCAACAAGCAGGGCTCTTATTACATTCTTTACTCCATCTCCACTTGTGCTGCCCCTGGCCTGGTTCAAGGCTCTCCCTCTCTCACCTTTGCTAAGGGTCAGTCCATCCTCCACCACATCATGAAAATCTGAGCATATGGTGGGTTGGATTACTGGTCCCAGTTCTTACTCCACTTTTTCAGGATTAGCCATCCACACCTTTTGCCTGGTAACTTTGCAGTGCCTCCCACTGTGGATGAGGTGTACCTCCCCACACCACTGATTGTGTTAAGTATTTTTAATTGTGGTAAAATACACACAAAATCTGCTTTGGCTCAGCAGTAAAAAGTCTGCCTGCCAATGCAGAAGACGAGGGTTCTATCCCTTGGTGGGGAAGATCCCCTGGAGAAGGAAATGGTAATTCACTCCAGTATTCTTGCCTGGGAAATCCCATGGACAGAGGATTTACAGTTCATGGGGTTGCAAAAAGAGTTGGACATGACTTAGCGACTAAAACAACAAGCAACACATACAATTTATCCCCTTTTCCCTCTCCGAGCTGCTACCAATATTGGCTGCTAATAACTTTCACTTCCACCCTTCTCTGGAGAATTGCCGTTGCCTAAACTGGATCTGTCAGCTTGTGGCCAGTGACTGACAAGGGCGGGATCTGTCAAAGGGCCTGAAGATGGGACCAACCAAGGGCTGTTCTCTTTGCCTCTGTATTGAACCAGGTTGAAGTTTATCTCCAGCTACCACCACACTAAGGCTTAACTTTCTTCATCTGCTTTATCATGTTTCTTTAACTTCCCTTCTCCTGAGTGCAGTCTCCTGGTAAAATACTTTCACAGTAACTCCCAGGAGCAATAATACATGGTTGCTGCCTTCGGCCACTGAGGTCTTTTGTTTTTTGTTTTTTAACTTTTTATTTTGTATCGGGGTATGGCCGATAAACCATGTGGTGATAGTTTCAGGTGGACAGCAAAGCGACTCAGCCATACAAATACATGTATCCATTCTCCCCTGAACCACCCCCTTCTCCCATCCGGGCTGCTATAACATTGGCATAACTGGACATAACACTGAGCAGAGTTCCATGTGTTAGACAATAGGTCCTTCTTGGTTATCCATTGTAAATATAGCAGTGTGTACATGTCCATCCCAAACTCCCTAACTATCCCTTCCTCCCATCCTTCCCATCACACCCTGAAATGCCATGTGAAGTTTCCTTGCTCTTCACCTTGAATCCTGAAATGAAGACACAGCAGACTTGAACCGCCCAGTCAAACCCAATCAAGGCTAACTAAAAGTCAGGTGACCTGTAACCAGAAAAACAAAAAGTTTGGGATTATTTGTTATGCAGCAAAAACTAACTGATGCAAAGCATGTTATTCCCTATTCCTGCCTCATGCTATTCATACTCTAAGCCTTCCCTACCTCCAGGCACATGGACTTCACATCCTAGTCCAGATCTGTATTTCAGACTAACCCTTGTGGGTGGAGGGTGGGCTGAAGAGGCCAGGCTATGGGCAGCAAAATGAGGAGGAAGCTGGGACAATGACCTAAGTAAATGTGGAGGAGGCACAGACTAGGGAGGGTCTGGTTAGTATGCAATTCATCATTGACTTGTTTCAGGATGTTACAGACCCACAGAGCTGAGGCAGAGGCCCCTGACGACTACTCCCCTGAAACTCCACCCCTGTCCAAAGACCTCCCTCCCTGGGTGCATTAAATGTGTACTTCTGGAATAGAGATGGAGTCTCTTAGTTTAAGAGAGCTCATTTGAGTCAGTTCTAATGAGGTGGATTAAACTGGAGCCTATTATACAGAGTGAAGTAAGTCAAAAAGAGAAACACCAATACTGTATATTAATGCATATACACGGAATTTAGAAAGATGGTAACAACAACCCTATATGCAAGACAGCAAAAGAGACACAGATGTAAAGAGTAGACTTTTGCACTATGTGGGAGAAGGCAAGGGTGGGATGATGTGAGAGAATAGCATTGAAACATGTATATTACCATAAGTAAAATAGATGACCAGTGCAAGTTCGATGCATGAAGCAGGGCATTCAAAGCTGGTGCTCTGGGACAACCCAGAGGGATGGGGTGGGGAGGAAGGTGGGGAGCGGTTCAGGATGGGGAACACATGTGCACCCGTGACTGATTCATTTCAATGTATGGCAAAAACCACCACAATATTGTAAACTAATTAGCCTCCAATTAAAATAAATTAATTAATTTTTTTTTAAAAAGAGAGAGTTCTTGATAACCCATCTTGTCCCTGCCACATGTGTGGCTTCTTCTATCACAAGAGCACCAGCCAGATTGGTTCGCACATTTTTAAGATGGGGTACAGTGGGTGGAAGGACCAAATGACCCTGGAACAATGCTGTCTGTCACATCAGCCTGCCCTGCTGACGTGTGGTTCAAAGGACCAGAGCTGAGGTTTGAGCAAAGGAGTCCAACAAGCAGAAGGTGCCTGGGGTCAATCACACACAGGATCTATTGAAGGCACAAAGCCAAGCACATGTGCCTCGGCACTGCTACCGCTTGACTGCTCACCTCTCAACAGCCGTGGGTTTTAGCTGCATTTCTTGGACAAACCACGTGTGGGGGCAGAATGAGATCAGGATTGGTAACACCAGTGGATGGCTAATTTAGCGATGACCCAGCTGTCAGACCAGAAGTGGCAGAATCATGACTTGGTCTTTCTACCCATTTCTATTTATGGTACTCTAGTTTATTTGACCACGTAAGTCATTTAACTCATGACTAACATGTTACTAACATTCTTACTACCTGTATTTAACACATCTTATAAATTTTTTCTTAGTCTCACAAGCTCATTCATGGTATATACTCATATCCTCTAAGTTTTATCCCTGTTGCATAAGCTTCTCGTTTATGTACTATCTATGGCAAATACTTCTTAGGACATTCATCCTTTTTCTTTTTTTGGCCACACAGCACAGCATACAGGATCTTAAATCCTCGAGCAAGGTTTCAAACCCATGCCCCCTGCAGTGGAAGCACAGAGTCCTACCCACTGAACTGCCAGGAAATTCCTGAGGAAGTTCACCCATCTTATTTGTTTTTCCTGTCCTTTACAGAAGAATTACATACTCTCAAGTAACACAGTAAATACATATTATACTTTTCAAATCACTCACTTCCCTGTAACTCCACCACCTACACACTAGTCCAAGCCACCACCACCTTTCACCCAGTCAGCCTCTTAATTGCATCACCCTGCTGCCACACTGACCACCTACACGGCAACCAGAGGGTGGCTTTTCTGAAAGAGAAATATCTTTCCGCTCAACCGGGGCCGTAAAGTCTAAATTCCTAAGCAGTGTTGGTCTACTGTGATGCAGCCATGTCTATCCCTTTGCTCACTTCATGACCCACCATGAACACCTCCCAATATTATGCACTCTCAATACCAGTCCTGCCTAGAAGGAGCTCCTTCCCATATACCTGCTCAACTCCTACACTCCAATCCAGAACCAGCCCATGGTTAGTCCTATGTGTCAACTTGACTGGGTTAAGGGATACAGACCACTGATAAAACATCACTTCTGGGTGTGTCTGGAAGGGTGTAACTGGGAGACGTTAGCATTTGATTTAGTAGATTAAGTAAATAGATCCGCCCTCACCCACTTGGGCAAACCCCAGCTAAACCACTAGAGGACCTGAATGAAACAAAAAGTTTCATTCAGAAGAGTGAATTCTCTCTCTCTTTTGGAACTGGGATGTCCATCTTCTGGACATCTACTGGACACAGCTTCTGGGTCTTGGGTCTTCGGACTCCAGTATTTACACCAGCAACCCTTCAATTCAGGCCTTAGGCCTCAATCTGATTTACACCACTGGTTTTCCTGATTCTCCAGTTTGTAAATAGCAGACTGCGGGATTTCTCAGCCTCCAGAGCCACATGAGCCAACTCCTCTGATAAATCCCCTGTTATATATACCTATATAAATATATCCTGTTGGTTCTATTTCTCTGGAGAACCCTGATTGATATACATCCTCTGGGAACCATTTTTTATTCTCTCCCCACTAAATATTTGGGAAGGAAAGAAAGGAAAGAGAGAGGCAGAGGGAGGGAAGGGAAGTTGAAGGGAGAGAAGGAAGAAGGGATGAGAGCTATAGTTACAATACAAGGGGCTAACTCCAGATATAATAATTGTCCTGCCCCTCTAGGCAGTTAAACAAAAGACTGAATGATGTCTAGGGGAAAACAACTGAAAAAATTATTCAAATACAAAATGCACAGTTGGATCATCTACAATCAATGATCCTTGATCTTCCTTTGACCTCTGGGTGTTCCAATTATCTCTTGATGCAAAACTACCTCAAAAGTTAGTGCCCTAAAATGACAATCATTTTATTATGTCCCATGATTTTAAGGCAAGGTTCATCTGGGCTATTTTTCTGCTGTTCATGGCATCGGCCATAGTCACTTGGTGGTATTCACTCAGCTGGGTTGATCTGGAGGGCCCAAAATGGCATCTCTCACATGTCTGGACCTTGGCAAGGATTAGAGGGCTGGGCTCTGCTGGGTGCCTCTCTTTCTTCAAGTAGACTCAGGGCTGGTCATAAAGTATGCCCTGAGTGTAGTCAGATTTCTTAGATGGCAGCTCAGGCTCCTGGAGACCAAGGTGGAAGCTTCCAGTCCTTTTAAAAGCTAGACCCAGAATTGGCATAACATCTGTTGATCAAAATAATCACAAGCCAGCCCAGATTCAAGAGAAGAAATAGACTCCATCTCTTGATGAGGGCCGTGTCAAAAAACTCACAAATATCCTGAAATCCTAGTGTAGAATTGATCGTCACACCTGCAGAAAGACCAAGACTGGGAATCGTCCAAGAAAAAAAAAAAAAAAACAAAACAGCTCCTGAATCCCTGATCCACAGTGAGAGATAATATATGTTTATTATCATTTAAAGTCACTTAGTTTGGGGGTAATTTGTTACACAGCAATAATTAAGAACATATACACCTTCTCTAAACTGTCCTGTACAAGACTGGGTTCTGGTGGGCGCAAGCCTAGGACTGAAACAGTGATGTATTTCAGACTAGGAACTTAAAGAATTCAGGGAGTTATCAGACCAGATCTTCAAAAGCTGCTATCACAGGGACAATTCTCATTCATGTATTCATTTAACCAATATTTTTGAGTACCCACCAGGTGTCAAGCACTTAGCAAAATGCTAGAGACAAAAGGATGAGTGAAAACAGACCTAATATCCCAAACTACAGGCCTCTCTAAGACTACCCCATTCTGGTCCAGTCCTGCTCTGTAACCTGGAAAGTTACAGAGCACCCCCAAGCTGGAAAGTCACCCCCAAAGTAGCTACAGTCAGATGAAAGTGGGTTCCATGCAGCTTTGATTCTTCACAGCCTCTGTCTAAACCTGTCTTGCACTCTGTTCTTCATTCTGCTCCCTGGCTTCTGGCCCCTGGTACCATTTCTTGTCATCTGGCCCACTGCTTGGACTTCTAACTCTGACTTCTGGTTTCCCTTGTAAATTCAACCCTCAAACCAGATCCAGGTATTACAGCCGTGACCTCAGCATCAGTACCACGAGCCCACCCCCGGAAGTCCACACCACCAGTCCGGAAGTAGTTCCGGCCTCACTCTCCCCTGCGCTTCTGCAGACCAGTTCGTGCCTTAGATGAACACTGAGAGTTATCTTGAGATGGGCTGACTCTTTGCTTCCCTTCGGGCCCATGAGCCATTGTCCCCAGCCAGCGAGGCGCATCTCGGAAGCACCATCTCCTCAGGCTCTTTTTCCTGCTCTGTCTGGATTGGGCTCATTTACTAAAAATTAGTTGGGAATGAAAAAAGCTCCTAGTTTATTAGCGTGCTATTATTCCCCTCCTGCCATCCCCCTGCAGCATGATGGATTGCCTGGTGAGGGGACGCAGCCCCAGCCTGGGAGTCAGCAAGCTCGGCGCGGTCGCCGGCGCAGACAGATGGGGAGGCCGAGTCCTGACCATGATTGATTAGCTCCGCAAAGCCTGTTGAGCGGAGTTCCATCAAGATTGATGCTTTCTCCTCATAACAGCATTTCCAAAAAGTTTCTATTACATTTTGATTATGTTTATAGCATCTCGCTGGTCCGGGGGAAGATGCAATCTTGTTCCCAGTGTGTGTCTACGTGGGCCGTTCACAGGGCCTCAAACGGCCCTGTCTGCCTGGTATCTGCCGAGGAGCCTCTCCTTTGCTGGGCAACAAAAAGGACCTCCGTGGCCTCCCAAGATCAAGTTGGAGGAAGCCAGTGGCCACTCACCTGGGGCTGGCATGGCAGCTCTGCTTCCCCAGGGCAAACCTCACGGGTGTTCTGAGGCCGAGGCCTGAAGGTAAAGAGGAAATCCCAGAGCAGAGGTGTTTCCTGAGACATGCAGGGTATTGAGAAAGGAAAGGGCAGGCCCCATTTGTCTCCCTGGTCCTGTGGGCACAATACAAGGCCTGTGTACAAGTGTCTGGTAAACTCCATATTTAAACATTTAGGGTGTGTGTGTGTGTGTGTGTGTGTGTGTGTGTATCACAGCTTATCCCACAAGAGATTTGAGTGATGTACAGGACCTGGTGGAAAACGAATAAAGAATAAGAATTAGGACCAGGGAAATGCAAATGAGCCAAAATGTTAAGACTAATAGGAAAAAACAAAATATGTATGCAGCAATGTATATATATTTTTTAATTTGGTAACTATATGTGATGGTAGATGTATGCTAAACTTATTGTGATCATCACTTTATGATGTATTAAGTCAAATCATTATGCTGTATACCTTAAACTTATACCGTGCTGTTTGTTGACTGTATTTCAATAAAAGTGGAAGGAAAAAATAATATATATATTTGATATATATCAAATATATATACATATTTTTGATATATACATTTGATATATATATCAAGTGTGTGTGTGTGTGTGTGTGTGTGTATAGGGTCACAAAGAGTCGGACACAACTGAGCGATGGAACTGAACTGATACACGTGTGTGTGTGTGTGGGGGCTTCCCAGCTAAAGAACCCGCCTGCCAACGCAGGTAGAAGTAAGAGATGTGGGTTTGATCCCTGTGTTGGGAGGATCTGCAGGAGGAGGGCCCAGCAACCCACTCCAGTGTTCTTGCCTGGATAATCCCATGGACAGAGGAGCCTAGCAGGCTACGGATCATAAGGTTCATCCATAAGGACAAATGAAGTGACTTATATATATCAAGTAAGAGCTCACAATCTTGGGACTTCCCAGGTGGTCCAGTACCTAAGACTCCACGCTCCCAGTGCAGGGAACCCAGGTTCAATCCCTGGTCAGGTAACTAGGTCTTCCATGCCACAACTAAGACCCAGGGCAGCCAAATAAATAAATGATCCCAGTCTTTATGCTTGGACATTTAATTTGGCCTAAATTTCTGTATAGTCAAAGAGAAAAAAGGAAATAAAACCAGTTACTTAGGTCTTACTGTCATTAATGAAAAGATAAAAACAAGTCAGTTCCTCAAGGGACTCTTCGGGTTTCTTCAGCTGTGATTCAAAAGGAAATTTCATATTAGAGAGCTCTTAATTAGAGATTGTGAGAACAGTGTTAAGCCAGTTAAAATGTTCCTCAGCCTGATACTGTTAATGTTTTGGCATGGATCATTTTTGTTATTGAAGGGGGGGGGGGTGTCTGTCCTGTGCATTATAGGGTGGTGGCCTCTACCCACTAGATGCCTGTAGCACCTCCTCCCAGTTGAGACCACCAGAATGTCTCCAGACATTGTCAAATGTCCCTGGGGTAGAGTACCCAGATTTAGCAAAATAGAAATTCAGGATGCCTACTAAAATCTGAACTTCTGATAAACAACAAATAATATTTAAGTGTAAGTCTGTCCCATACAATATTTGGAACATACTTAAAGAATTATTCATTTTTATCTGAAATTCAAATATAACTGAGAATCCTGTGTTTCATCAAGTAATCCCCTGATGAGCAACAGCATTCAATGGGAAGAAGATCCTCAGGAAACTTCCTGACATGGTACACTGCAAGATGCCTGTTCCCTACACTAGATTTTTTTTAGTGTTATAATAGTGAAAATTGATGCTTTTGAACTCTCATGTTGGAGAAGACTCTTTAGAGTCCCTTGGACTTCAAGGAGATCCAACCAGTCCATCCTAAAGGAAATCAGTCCTGAATATTCATTGGAAGGACTGATGCTGAAGCTGAAACTCCAATACTTTGGCTACCTGATGTGAAGAACTGACTCATTAGAAAAGACCCTGATGCTGGGAAAGATTGAAGGCAGGAGGAGAAGGGGACCACAGAGGATGAGATGGTTGGATGGCATCACCAACTCAATGGACATGAGTTTGAGTAAACTCTGGGAGTTGGTGATTAACAGGGAAGCCTGGCGTGCTGCAGTCCATGGGATCGCAAAGAATCAGACACGACTGAGTAACTGAACTAACTGAGTAGTGAAAATGTGGGGATTTTTTCCACTGCTTCTATTTATTTACATGTAATCAGCAGGGTTGTTTTTAATATTTACTTATCTATTTTTTGACTGCACTGCGTCTTCGTTGCTGTGCACAGGCTTTCTCTAGTTTCTGTGAGCAAGTGCTAACTCTTCATTCCGGTGCAAGGACTTCTCACTGTGGTGTCTTCTCTTGTTACAGAGCATGGGCGCTACAGCCCATGCTCTGGTAGTTGTGAAGCATGGGCTTAGTTGCTCTGTGGCAAGTGGAATCTTCTAGGATCAAGGATCAAACCTGTGTCCCCTGCATTGGCTCCTGACGGTCCCCCACTGGACCATCAGGGAAGTCCCTGTAACTAGCAGTTTATCTTCTGTTTCATATCTTTTTTACCTGTGAAAATCCATTGTGAAATATCTTGCAAATAAGTTACACATATTTATTCACCCCCCCAAAAAAGTAAATAAATAAACCTCTGATTGATAACCACTGTGTCAATGCCCACAAAATAGCCCTTCAGGTAAGAGTGTCACAGGGTTCCAGAAGGCTGGTTCTTGTAGCATCCAGGCAAGGATTCAAGAAGATAACTATAATAAAATTTTTAAAAAGTAATTCTTCAGAGATCTAAATAATATCATCTTTCCTCACCATTTTCTGCTTGATGTAAAGTTAAAACCTAGAGATACTTCACTACAACCTGCTCTTTGCCTACATGCTCAGAATCCCTTTGCAAAAAGGCAGACAGGTGAGTTTACCTGCTGACCCTGAAAGACCCCATGTTGACTTCCTGTGACCACTGGGATTATCAAATAGACTCAAGCCATCTTTAGAAATAATCCATTTTTGGATTACTCAGTTGTAAAAACTGATTAGGCATTTAGAAAAATAGCAATTTGAATGTCTTCCTCTCTCTTCATTCCAAAATAAATTCCAGATGTATCAAAAATCTTAAACATGGAAATGAAATCAGAATAGTACTAGGAAAAAGTATAGGATAATTTTTGGAATTTCAGAGCAAGAAAAATCCTTTGTGTTGCCTTCTGTACACAAGATTCAGGAGCCAGTGAATAAAAAAGAAGATTGAGAAATTTAACTACATTAAAAAAATTTTAACTCACTGTATGGTAAACAGAAAAAAGAAGTTACAAACTCAAGGGGAAAATATAAGCAACATAAAATAGAGAACTAATTTTTCCATTACATAAAGAAGCTTTCAAAAAAAAAGAAGACGCTTTCAGAAATCAATAGAGGGAAAACAGAAAACTAGGCTTGAAAAAAATGAGAGCTCCAAGAAAAAGAAATATAAATTGCTTTTAAACATATGAAAGAGTGGTCAACCTCTCTCAGATATATGTTAAAAGCATAATTTTAAACCTCTTTTTATCTATCAAATGGACAAAGATAAAATGTTTAATTACATGCTGTCAGTAAAAGTATGAGGAAACAGACAAAGACAGTGTTCTTGGGAATATATGCATTGGTGCTCACCCTTGGAAGGCATTTTGGTAGTATGTATTCATATTTTAAATGTGTAAGTCCACTTTCAGTATTTACTCCACAAATATTCTCATATATGAGTGCAAAGATGTATGTACAAGATAATATATTAAAGCATTCTTTTATAACAAAAGTTTGTGAATAAACTAAATGCCCACTAACTGCAAACTTCTTAAATGAATTATGATATATACATCTATGAAAAGAAACACAATTTTAAAATATGAGATGGCTGTAGAACATGTAGTGATAAGGAATGATCTCCAAGATATATTGTTAAGTGATAAAAAGAAAGTGCCAAAGATGTTTAGTGGATGACAAGAAAAAGGAAATGTAAAAAAAGAAAAAGGAGATATATGTACAAATACACCTTTCATATCCATGTCTGTATTCTTCTGGAGCTATGCACAAGAAACTGGTTATATTGAATTTTTCTGGGGATTGAATATAGGGACCTGGTATGAAAGATGAAAATAAGACTTCCTTTTTAAATGAACACTCTTTTGAACTGTTTTGATATTTCTTATCATGTGTATGCATTAAATTTTCAAAATGAAACACTTTAAAAAATTGTTAATAAAAAACGCCCCATTGCCCTTAAAGAAATTTATCTTTTAAAATTAACCAGAAACAGGTGCTAAAATTTATGTTCCAAAATATTTATTATAATATAGTTTATAATAATGAAAAATCAGAAACAACTTCAATGTCCAGTAATGAAAGACTGGTTTAATGGGGTGAGAGGTAGGAGGAAGGTTCAGGAGGGAGGGGACATATGTATACCTTTGTCTGATTCATGCTGATATATAGCAGAAACCAATAAAATATAGTAAAGCAGTTATCCTTCAATTAAAAATAAATAAATTTTTTTAAAAATTAGTTTTTACTGTTTAAAAAAAAAGTGGATTTAAATGAATTGCAGTATATCCATACAGCAGACTATTTTATAGCCATTAAAAATCACATTAATAAAGTATGACTTAGGACATGAGAAAATGGTCATATGATAGTAAGTGAAAAAAGATACAAAATAATATGTACAGTGTGATCCTGATTTTTCCAAACACATACACACACGCAGAGAAATGCTTATGAGAGAGAAAGAATATTTCCCAAATGTTTTCTGGATTGTGGATTTTCAGTTAATTTCTATATATTCCAGATTTCCTGTCAAGATGTACTAATTTTATAATAAAAAGCATTAAATTTTGTATGAAGAAAGAGAAAATTCCTATTGGTCAACTAATGTTAAATAACAAAGAAATAAACTCCCACTAAGATGGATACTGAGTTCCCTAGACCAGGTGTTCCCAGCCTATGGGATCTGATGTCTGTTGATCTGAGCTGGAACTGATGCAGTAATAATAGAAATAAAGTACACAATAAATGTAATGCACTTGAATCATCCCAAAACCACAACCCCCCGCCTGGTCTGTGGGAAAATAGTCTTCCACGAAACTGGTCCCTGGTGCCAAAAAGGTTGGGGACCACTGCCCTAGACTCTCTGTGGAGCTTGGGGTCTGGCTTTATTAAATGCAAAGTCTGGGCTCTACTGAGGGACTGTTGTTTCTCAGTTATCAGGAATCAAAGACCAGTTGGATCAGGTCTGCCAAAAAATGGTCCCCTGCCATTTCTGTCCTTGCATCACGTGTCGGAGGCTCAGCGTCCTAGGATGGTTGACTTGGCTGGGGTCACGTGATGTCCTGAATGGCAGCCTGAGATGCTGCACATAGTGAGGGCTGAGTGTTTGTCAAGGCCATGTTGACTTGCTGTGGTCAGAAGTAAACACTTGGCAGGGACAGCCCAGGGGAAAAAGTCTCTCATTCTGAGAAACACACCATGAAAGAGTTCAGCATTTCATAACGGTGGAGATGATGGTCTTTGAAATCACTGAACTAAGTTTAAGTCCTGGAGCCTGTATTATAGTCTGTAAGATTCTGAATGAGTGATCGGGTCTTTCTGTGCACCAGTTTGCTCAACCATACAGTGTATTGAGGCTTCATCATTGGGAAATTAAACAGGAAAAAGAAATGAAAGGCAAACAAAAATAGAAGGAAGGTTTTCCAGGTTGGAAAACAAGAAGTAAAATTATCTGTATTCATAAATATTATCTTCTGTATAGACAATCCTAAGGTGTCTACTAAAACTTATTAGGGAAAAATAGAGTTCAGCAATCTTGCAGGATACAAGATCAATACACAAAAATAAACTGTATTTCTATACACTTGCAATGAACAATCCAAAAATAAAATTAAGAAAACAATTCCATTTACAGTAACACCAAAAAGAGTAAAATACTTGGGAATAAATTTAACAAAAGAGATACAAGACTCATATGCTGAAAACTGAAAGATATCATTGAAAAAGAGTTAAAGACCTAAACAAATGGAAAGATATCTGTTGTTCATATATTTTAAGACTTTTACTATTATTAATATGGCTGCTGCTGCTGCTAAGTTGCTTCAGTCATGTCCAACTCTGTGCGACCCCATAGACGGCAGCCCACCAGGCTCCCCCGTCCCTGGGATTCTCCAGGCAAGAATGCTGGAGTGGGTTGCCATTTCCTTCTCCAATGCATGAAAGTGAAAAGAGAAAGTGAAATCGCTTAGTCACGTCCAACCCTCAGCGACCCCATGGACTGCAGCCTACCAGGCTCCTCTGCCCATGGAATTTTCCAGGCAAGAGTACTGGAGTGGGGTGCCATTGCCTTCTCCAATTAATATGGCAGTATTCCTCAAATTGATCTATAGTATCCCTACTTCTTCCCAGGTGGCACTAGTGATAAAGAACCTGCCTGCCAATGTAGCAGACATAAGAGACATGGGTTTGATCCCTGGGTTGGGAAAATCCCCTGGAGAAGGAAATGGCAACCCACTCCAGTATTCTTGCCTGGAGAATCCCATGGACAGAGGAGCCTGGCGGGCTACTGTCCATAGCATCATATGGAGTCAGACACAACTGAAGCGACTTAGCACAGACCTACCAAAAATCTCAGTTGCCTTTCTTGCAGACATGGACAAAATTATTCTACATTATCAGATAATTTTATAAATATATATGGAAATGCAAAAATAGACAAAAACAATAGACAGAATAGACTAAATTATCTTGGAAAAGAAGAACATACACTTCCCAGTTTCAAAATTTATACAGCTATAGTAATCAAGTCATTGTGGTACTGGCATAAAAATAAAAATATAGATCAAGCAGAATTCAAAAATCTGAAAATAAACCTTTCCATATACAGTCAATTTATTTTCAAGAAGAGTGCTGAGACAATTCAATAAAGAAAAAAAAAGTATTTTCAAAAAGTTGCACTTAGACAGCTAGATAGCCACATGCAAAAGAATGAAATTGGGCCCCTACCTCACACTATATGGAAAATAACTCAAAATTGATTAAAGACCAAAAGTTAGGGCTGAATCCATAAAAGTTTTAGAAGAAAACATAGGAGTAAATCTGCATGTCTTTGGATTAAGCAATCATTTCTTAGACACAACACCAAAAGCACATACTACAAAATAAAAAATAAACTGAACTGCATTAAAATTAAAAACTTTTATGCAATCAAGGGCATTGTCAAGAAAGTAAAAAGACAACCCATAGAATGGGAGAAATATTTGCAAATCATATATCTGATGAGGAGCTTATATCTAAGCTACATAAAGAACTCTTACAAGGCAATAACAACAAAAAAGACAAACAACCCAATTTTTAAATGGGCAAAGATTTTGGACAGACATTTCTCCAAGTAATATATACAAATGACCAAGAAGCACATGAAAAAATGCTCAACATCATTAGTTATTAGGGAAACAGAGATCAAAGTTACAAAGAGATACCACTTCATGCCCACTAGGATGGCTATGACCAAAAAAATGGAGTTACACATGTTAGTGCGGATGTGGAGAAACTGGAGATCTCATACTGTTAGTGGGAATAAAAAATGATGCAGCCAGTCTGGAAAGCAGTTTAGCATATCCTCAAACCAGAGTGACCATAAGACCCAGAAATCCCATCCCTACATAAATACACAAGAGAGGTAAAAACATATTCACACAAACATTTAGGATATTGTCACAATGGGATATCACCTCCAAGAAGGACTAAAATAAAAAGTAGTAACAACACCAAGTGCTGGCAGAAAAACTGCCCATGGGAATGTAAAATAGTACATTCAGCAGTTGTACTGGAAAACAATTCAGCAATTGGTTACAAACACTAAACATACAATTACTAAGTGGTGGTGGTGATGGTGATCAGTTGCTCAGTCATGTCCAACTCTTTGTGACCCTATGAGCCTGCCCGGATCCTTTGTCCATGAAAATTTTCAGGCAAGAATACTGGAGTGAGTTGCCATTTCCTCCTCCAGGGGATCTTCCCGACCCAGGAATTGAACCCATGTATCCTGCATTGTCAGGCAGATTCTTTACCACTGAGCCACCTGCTGCTGCTGCTGCTAAGTTACTTCAGTCGTGTCCAGGCCCACAGTTACTATATGACTAACAATTGTACTCTTGGCTATTTGTCCCAGAGAAATGAAAATTTTTGTTCAAATATAAGTGCAACTGTATGTAAACTTGTACCTGAATGTTCACAGCAGTTTTCTTAGTAATAGCCAAAAACTAGGAACAACCCAGACATCCTTCAGTGGATGAATTGTTAAACTCTGATACATTCATATCATGGAATACTACTTAGCAATAAAAAGGAATGAATTATACACACAGAAGCTCTGTGAATCTCCAAGGAATTATGCTGAGTATTAAAAAAAAAAGCCAATCCCAGAAAATTATATGCTATATGATTCTATTTATATAAAACTTTTGAAAAGACAAAGCTTAGAAATAAACAGATTGTTGGTTGCCAGAAGTTGGAGACTGGGGCTGAGGGATGGAAAGAAGTGGGTGTGGTTATTCAAGGGCAACAGGAAGGGTCTTTATGGTAATAACCATGTTACCTATCTTGATTTCATGACGAATTCACAAACCTATACATGTGATGGGACTTCCTTGGTGGCTCAGATGGTAAAGCGTCTGCCTACAATGCAGGAGACCCGGGTTCAATCCCTGGTTCGGGAAGATCTCCTGGAGAAGGAAATGGCAACCCACTCCAGTATTCTTGCCTGGAAAATCCCATGGATGGAAGAGCCTGGCAGGCTACAGTCCATGGGGCTGCAAAGAGTTGGACATGACTGAGTGACTTTCTTTCACTTTCACTTTCACATGCTATGCTATCCTAACTCACTTCAGTCGTGTCCTACTCTGTGTGACCCCATAGACGGCAGCCACCAGGCTCCCCCGTCCCTGGGATTCTCCAGGCAAGAACACTGGGGTGGGTTGCCATTTCCTTCTCCAATGCATGAAAGCGAAGTCGCTCTTAGCGACCCCATGGACTGCAGCCTACCAGGCTCCTCCATCTATGGGATTTTCCAGGCAAGAGTACTGGAGTGGGGTGCCATTGCCTTCTCCGTCACTTTCACATACATGTGATAAATTGCACAGAACTGATTACACACACACAAGTACAAATGGGGAAACAGTAGTAAGATCTGTGATTCGTATCAGTGTGGATATCCTGGTTGTGACAGTGCACTATTGTTTTACAAGATGTCATCACTGTAGGCTTACGGGTGAAGGGTGTGCAGAATCGACTACTTCTTACAACTGCATATGAATCAACAATTATTTCAAAATTTAAAGTTTCATTTTAAAGTGAAAGTGAAGTCGCTCAGTCGTGTCCGACTCTTTGTGACCCCGTGGACTGTAGCCTGCCAGGCTCCTCCGTCCATGGGATTCTCCAGGCAAGAATACTGGAATGGGTTGCCATTTCCTTCTCCAGGGGATCTTCCCCACCCAGGGATCGAACCCAGGTCGCCTTCATTTTAAAGCCCCCTACTTAATATGATGGAAGGAAGAGAGGAAGGGAGGGAATAAAATTAATACTAACTATGGATTTACCATAGGGTCGCACAGAGTCGGACACAACTGAAGCAACTTAGCATGCATGCATGCGTTGGAGAAGGAAAGGCAGCCCACTCCAGTGTTCTTGCCTGGAGAATCCCAGGGACAGGGGAGCCTGGTGGGCTGCCGTCTAGGGGGTTGCACAGAGTCAGACACGACTGAAGCGACTTAGCAGCAGCAGCAGCAGCAGCATGGATTTACCATGTTCTGAAATCCAGGCTCTTTAACACCTGATTGGAAATCACTATTATCATTATGATTGTCCCCATTTTATAGATGAGGAGACTGAGGCTTAGAGAATAACTGTCCCGCTCTCAAAGACACACTTTGAGGCATCAGGAGTCAAGCCCTGCTCCCTGACTCTCCCTCTGCCTGTCTCCATCTTTTAGGCAAACACAGCCATCCATCACATGTCGGCAATGACTGCATTACTCAAAAGGAAATTGAAGCCCGACTGTAAGATGCAGTCCACAAAATTCATGATTTCTTCCCCCACCCCTGCTCCTTCTACTTGGTCCCTTTTTCATATGGATCGGGTTTTTATTTCTGCATTTATTGCACACGCAAATTACAGATGAGAGCATCGACTACACAAGTCATTACTCAGAGTAGCATCTCCCCAACTGCCACCGGACGAGGACCGAACAGCTTGTGGTTAATTTGCTATATAATCACTGCCTGTGACAGGGGGGCCGGGCTGTGCCTGTGCTAATATTAGGAAAGGGGAAGCTGAGCAAGGAGAACTCCTGGGGCGTGGGGGGCGGGGGAAGCACAGTATTGAACCAGGGAGAAAAGAAGAGAGAACTGCAGAGGAGCAGAGAAAGGGTCTCTGCCATAGTCAGAGGCATTTGCTCCTCTGCTATAGAGGAGTAGAGGGCTTCCCTGGTGGCTCAGAGGTTAAAGCGTCTGCCTCCAATGCAGGAGACCCGGGTTCAATCCCTGGGTCGGGAAGATCCCCTGGAGAAGGAAATGGTAACCCACTCCAGTATTCTTGCCTGGAGAATCCCATGGACGGAGAAGCCTGGTAGGCTACAGTCCATGGGGTCGCAAAGAGTCAGACATGACTGAGTGACTTCACCTTCATAGAAGAGTAGAATTGCTCCATTCCATCAGTCATGTCCTCACAAAAGAAGAATCTCCGTTCTCCAAGCCTCCACCCCTCCAGTCAGCCAAGGAGTACATCTGTATGCACACACTGCAACCATTGTGATGGGTCAGAGGCTGGAGGAAATTGACCAACAGGCAAAAGTTACACCATTATACTAATATCCTAACAATTCAATAAGAAAGAAGGCCAACGATCCAATAAAAAATGGGCAAAGGATATGAACAAGCAGTTCTCCAATTAGGAAACTCGGCCTCAAAACATACAAAAAGAGGGACTTCTCTAGCAGTCCAGTGAATAAGAGTTCAAGCTTCCATTTTAGGCGGCATGAGTTCGATCCCCATGTTGAGCATACAAAAAGATGTTCAACATTAGTCTTAATAAAAAAGGTATGTACCCTGGATATGTTCCAGTCTCTCCTGGTTTACAGTCTATGGGCACTTGAATAGAATTTGTATCCTGCTGTTGTGTGAAAATTGTATAAATCTTAACTATGTCGAACTGGTTCACAGTGCTTTTCAGGTTCTATTTTTCTGTCTATTCATTCAATTAATGTTTGAGAGTTTGATATTGAAACTCCAACTAAGAATCTTAATTTATCCACTTAAAAAATAAGTGCTACCTACACTGGAACTATATGTCACTTTATTCTGCATTTTCCAAGCCCCCTGTAAATGTGTTATCATACTTTCATGATTTAAATTTTTTTAAGGAAATTCAAATGAAAATCACAAAGAGATACCATAGTTTTACCTAGCAGATGGACAAAGATCAAAATGTCTGATCACACACTGAACTGGCCAGAGTGTGGAGAAGCCTTCGCTCTCAAAGGCTGGTGAGAGTATAAACTGGCACAGTCTCCGTGGGTGGCAATTCAACATTGTATCAAGCTGTTTGAGGCACGTACCCATTGACCCATAAATCCTACTGCTCTAGAATATATTCCACAGACATACTTGCATATATGTATGCAAAGTTGGATGTACAAGGCTATTCACTGCAGCACGGTTTATAATAACAGAAGATTGGAGACAGCCTGAATGTCCATCAACAAGGGACTGCTTAAACAAATTGCCGTACATCCATACAATGGAAATCTTTATGGCTGTTAAAAAAGAATGAGGCAGCTCTTTATGGATGGATATGAAACAATCTCCAAGATATATTGTTAAGTGAAAAAAAAAAACAAAGTGCTGAACAGTGTGATTAGAATGCTGCTCTCCATGAGGGTTTTTTAAGGATATAGACACATACACATCCTCGCTGATATACACAGAGGATCCTTCCAAAAGGATGACAATTTTTGCAATATTTGGTTCCATAGAGAAAAAAGGGGCTCTGGAGCTGGGAACACATTGGAAAGGAGGCTTATTATTCTCTTTTACCTTGTTTACAGTTTGGTTTGTGAGGACTTCCCTGGTGGTCCAGTGGTTAAGACTCTGCACTTCCACTGCAGAGGGAGCAGGTTCAATCCTTTGTGGGGAAACAAGGATCCCACGTGGCAGGCGGCACAGCCAAGAGAAAAAAAAGTTTGTACCACCCCCCACAATTTCACTTCAGTACATAATTATGCTAGCGACTTCCCTGGTGGTCCAGTGGCTAAGACTCTGCACTCCCAGTGCAGGGGGACCGGGTTCGATTCCTGGTAGAAGATTTGTTCCATTACAGGCCCTGAGCATGGCATACATTGCTGGTAAAGCATCTTCGAAAAACAGTTTGGGAGTTCCTCAAAAAGTTAAACAAGAGTTAATATGTGACCCAGCGATAAGTTCTCATAACAACTTGTTTGCAAATGTTTATACTGGTACCATCCTTAATGGCTAAAACTTGGAAGCAACACAAATGTCTACCAACTGATAAGTGGATAAACAAAATATTTACATGGACTATTATACATCATGTATACAATCCATTTCAATATATGCAATGGAATATAACTCAGCAATAAAAAAGAATGACGTATTGATACATGCTACAACATGAATATCCTTGCAAACATTACGCTAAGTGAAAGAAGCCAGTCCATTGCTATGAAATAGCAATGGGGCAAATCCATGGAGACAGAAAGGAGATGATAGAAACGGTTTCCAGGCTTAGGGGATGAGAGGAATAGGAAGTGGCCGTTAATGTATGTGAGGTACCTTTAGGGGATGATGAGAATGTTCTGGAATTACAGAGTGGTGATGACTGTACAACTCTAAAAACTAAACACTAAAAACCACCAAACCATACACTTGAAATGGGTGACTTGTAGGGCGCATGAATTTTATTTCCATCATGCTGTTAACCAAATAAAAGTTCAGGGAACTAAATATAAAACCTAAAACTATAAAACTTCAGAAAACCATAGCAAAAGGAAATCTGTGTAACTTCAGGTAAGTCAAAGATTCCTTATACACACCACAAAAAGCATGAAAGATGGTCTTTGAAAGATAGTGTTAAGAGGAAGAAAAGACAAACCACAGACTCAGGAAATTATTTGCAAATAACATTTCTGCTTAAAGGATTTGCATTTCCAGTATATAAAACTACCAAAATTCAATAATAAGAAAATCAATGACCTTTTTTTTAAGTTTTTTGTATTTATTTAAAATGTTTGAGGGGCTGCGTTGGGTCTTGGTTGCTGCCTTCAGGCTTTCTCTAATTGCAGAAAGTGGGGGCGACTCTCTAGTTGCAGTGAGCAGGCTTCTCATTGCAGTGGCTTCTCTTGTTGCAGAGCACAGGCTCTAGGGTGCTTGGGCTTCAGTAGTTACATCTCACAGGCTCTAGAGAGCAGGCTCAATAGCCATGGCTCATGGGCTTAGTTGCTCCAAGGCACGTAGAATCTTCCTGGACCAGGGATCCAATCCGTGTCTCCTGCATTGGCAGGCAGATTCTTAACCTCGGGACCACCAGGGAAGTCCAACCTAACTTTTCTAAATGGTAAACACTATGACCAAACACTTGACCAAAGAAGATTTATGGATGGCAAATAAAAACATGAAAAAAAAAATGCCCAAAATCATTATTCACGAGGGGAATGCAAATTAAAACCAAGATATGATTTCACTCTACTTCTGTCAGCATGGCTAAAATTTAAAAGACTGACCATATCAGATAAGGGTGAGAATTTGGAGCAACTGGAACTCTCACACGATGCTGGTGTGAAATGGCACTGCTATGCTGGAAACATTTTAGCAGTTTCTTAAAAAGTTAAACATATACCAACATGTGATCCAGATATTTCACTCCTAGGTGTTTACCCAAGAGAAACAAAAGCATATGCCCATGCAAACACGTGCACAGGAATGTACATAACAGCATTAGCACTAATAGCCAAAAACTGGAAATCAACCCAGTGTCCATCAACAGGTAGAAACTTAAATTCGTGGCACATTCATGGTATGCAATGGAATACTAGTCCACTGATAAATGATAAAAAGAAATGAACTATTAACACATACAACCACAGGGGTGAATTTCAAAAAAGCTATGCCAAGTGAAAGTCAGGGAAAAAAATGCATACTGTATGATTTCATTTGTATAAAATTCTAGAAAAGCAAAGGAATCTGCAGGGACAGAAAGCAGATCAGTGATTGCTTTCTGGGGATGGCAGGGAGGAGAGATTTAGGAAGCCAGGAAGGAAGATTGCCAAGGGACATGAGGAAACTTTGGGGAGTCACAGATATGTTCATTATCTTGAGTGTAATGTTAGTTCTCCAGATGTACACGTATGTGAAATCTTTTCAAATTATATACTTTAAACATGAGCAGTTAATTGCATATCAAGTAAACCTCAACAAAACTGTAAAAAAAACATTAACAGGACTTGTGAATGGATTGGTGGAGGGGGTGGAGCAGGGGAGGGAGAAAGAAACATCAGGTGTGACCCCCGCCCCAAGTTCCCAGCTTGATCCCCTGAGGGATGGAGGTGCCATATCCTGATGTGGGAATACTCGAGAGAGATAGAGATAGAGAGAGTGACAGGGAGCTGGAGAGAGAAACAGAAGGTTTCCCTGGGGATGTGAGCCTTAGCCCAGAGGGAGAGAGAAGCAGAAAACCCGAGAGGCAGCCCCCAGGGCGAGTGAGGATGGAGACAGGGTCGGAAAGGGGGAAAGTGGGCTGAGAACCAGACTCACAGACTCCTCAGAGACCTTACAGGAGCATCTTAAGCTTAGGATCCAGAGCAGAGCTATGCCCAGGGCTGGCCCCCAGGCCTGAAAAAGGGGGGTGTCTTTGGAAGGATGCAGGAAGGAAGAGAGCATTCCACTCTCCCCCGGACCTGGCACATACATTTCCACGTTGACATCAGTGTAATTATCCCCATTAGACAGACAAGAGAACTGAGGGCCACAGAAGAGAGGAGACCCATCTCCCAAGGTCACCGAGCTTGTGTCTAACCCACATCTGGGGGCTCAAGTGCTCCTTTCAGACACTGAGGTGCCCAGGAGAAAGCCCACAGGGGCCAGGTTTAAACCCAGCACCCACTAATGCCCCCCAGGGCACAAGCACACGTCTAAGGCAGTTAGCGTGAAGGAGGGAGCACAGCTAATTGCCTGTACAAATTAACTCTAATGTGGTCGGTATCGACGTACTTATCTTTCTTTAATTACATTAATCAATTAATGAAGAAGATGGCTTCCTCTGATGATGATTTCCAAGGCCCATATGTTCTTGGGCGTCTGGGTGGAGCACAGGAATTTCCTCTGGGGCTCTGGCTTCCATGGACTACAGGGCAGGCATCAGTAGGAGAATCTGCCCCTGAGACTTCTCCACCCTGAAGCTGAGCACTGTGAGAGGAGAGGCAGGAACCAAGTACTGATTCCAGGAGAGGTAACCAGCGGATGAAGTGCAGACTCATCACCCAGCATTCAAGGCCCCTCTCCAGCACTGTGCCCTCGACCCATGTTTATGGCCTGGGCTGACTGATTTTCTCCCAGCTAACCATGCGTGCTCCTCCACCAGGGAGGCCAGCTCGCATCAGTCAGGGTCTAAGGCAGGCCAGGTAGTTGTTCCTTCCCAGTGCCTCCGAGAAGGCTTGCCTACAACAGCCTCCTTCATTCATCCATTTCCGATTCAACAAATATTTACAGTCCCTGCTGTGGGGAAGCCTCCAGCCCTTTGGGACAGACAGACATTAAACAGATCTATGACTACACAGGGCAGTGGTTCTCAGCCCATTAGAATCAGCAGGGGAGCTTTTAGGTACAATGCCCAGGCCCCACTCCAGACACATTAAAACAGAATCTCTATGTGCAGGGCCCAAACATCAGTAATTTCTTTTTAATTCCTTCAGGTGATATGACTGTGTAGGCAGCACTGAGACCTTATCTGAAATGCTGCTACCCAGGGTTTCTTGCCCCAGAGGTTTTTCAGAGTATGACCAGCTAACTGTGCTGATACAATTCTTTGTTTCAACGAGATGAATTTATATTAGCTACTCTGTTTTCCATGTGTAAATGTGGCACATCTTGGGGAACAAAGGATTCCTCGGGTTCCTGCTCATTCTGTCTTTTTTTTTTCCCTAAAAATAAAAATAATTAGCTTCTAACTCATCAGACCTTACTATGTGCCAAGAACTACAGTTCACATTAATGATCTTGTTTAAACTTCAGGACAACCTTCGTGTGTGTGCTGAGTCACTTCAGTCATGTCTGACTCTGCGGCCCCATGGGCTGCAGCCTGCCATGCTCCTCTGTCCAGAGGATTCTCCAGGCAAGAATACTGAAATGGGTTGTCATGCCCTCCTCCAGAGGATGTTCCCTACCCAGGAGGCAAATCCACATCTCTTATGTCTCCTAAATTGGCAGACAGGTTTTTTACCACTGGCACAACCTGGGAAGCCCTTCAAAGAATCATGTGTGTGCGTGTGTGTGTGTGTACGTGTGTATTAGTCATTCAGTCATGTCCAACTCTTTGCATCCCCGTGGATTAGAGCCCGCCAGGCTCCTCAGTCCATGGAATTCTCCAGGCAAGAATACTGGAGTAGGTAGCCATTCTCTCTCCCAAGATTCCAGGGGGTCTTAGGGAGCAGTAAATGAAACAGCCCATAAAATGCTTTGGACATAGAATGTGCTAAGTAAATGTTCATCATCATCATCACTTTCATCCTCCAGGGTACTGAGGTTGTGGGGGTGGGGAGTGAGGCAAGCTGGAGGAGTTAGAGGAGGGGAAGGGTCCCATAGTCTCCCTTAACCACAGAGCAGGAGACCCAAGTTCCCAATTCTATCTGCTCTCCCTCAAAACCAGTACTGACCTCGCCATCATGCTCAGAAGCACATGCCTGAAGCCAACGATATTTTACACCCAACAATATTTTAATATCTTTTCATCTTCTCTTGCTGTAGTAAGAACACCCAACACCATCAGTTGATTTAGCCTCTGCACGTTTTTGGGTGTACAATACATTACTGTCCACTATCGGTATAATGTCATACAACAGATCTCTAGACCTTATTCATCTTCCTTAATTGAAACATTTTTTATTGAATTACATTGGACACACAACATTGTGTAAATTTACAATGTGCTCACCTGAAACCTTATGCCTATTGATGAGTAACTCCTCATTCCCCCCTTGCCCCCAGTCCCTGGCAACCACTGATTCCACGAATTCAATCATTTTAGTTACCTCCTATAAGAGGAATCATTTACTACTTGTCTTCCTGTCACTGGTTTATTTCACTGGGCAAAATGACCCCAAAGTTTTTCCACCTTGTTGCATATTGCAGAATTTCCTTCTCTCTAGTATCCATTGTATGTATATACAATAGTTTACATTTCTTTTAAAATCAGAAAAGAAAATTAACTTTAAGAGACTAGGGACTTCCCTGAAGGTCCAGTGGTTGAGACTCTGCACTTCCAGGGTGGAGGGCATGGGTTCGATCCCTGGTGGGGGAACTAAGATCCTGCAGGCCACACAGCACAAAAACAAAAGAGTAGATCAAAATTCAGCCTGAATGGGAGCGGGGCCTGGAGGAGAATGGATACATGTGTGTATATGTATGACTAAGTCCCTTTGTTGTTCACATTGTTGATCAGCTATACCCCAGTGCAAAATACAAAGTTAAAAAAAAGAGAGAGTAGACCAAAATGTTTTACTTTTTTCTCTCATCAGAAACAAATGAAATTTTTAGGAAAGTGAAAAGTGAAAGTGAAGTCGCTCAGTCATGTCCAACTCTCTGCGACCCCATGGTCTGTAGCCTATCAGGCTTCTCCATCCATGGGATTTTCCAGGCAACAGTGCTGGAGTGGATTGCCATTTCCTTCTCCAGGGGATCTTCCCGACCCAGGAATCGAACCTGGGTCTCCCGCATTGCAGGCATACGCTTTACCGTCTGAGCCAGCTTTTTCTCTCATCAGAAACAAATGAAATTTTTAGGAACCCACCCAAAAATCTATTCTGTTAGGAGGAGACCAAAAAGGCAGAAATGTACAGGGTCCATGGAAGTTATGAGGCAGCCTTGCTCAAAGCCCCACCTGTGCCGGCCTTTTTGACCATCTGACCCTGTCTTTATTCAGGCCATATTTGCCTCTCCCCTGGACGGTGGAGTGAGGCTCCCAGAAGGTTTCCCAGCTTATTGTCTCGAATCCTCCACAGAGCAGCCCACACAACCTGTCAAAAATCACAAATCTGACTAGGTCTCTCCTCTCTACTAAGAACCTTCAATGGCTCCCCATTGTCCTCGGGACAAAGTCCACACGCTCAGGCATGGCACACAAGGCCTAGGTGGGCAGCTGCATGTAGACCTCCTGCCGTTCCCCTCACTTTCCTGCTCTCGCCCCTCCACGCCAGCGCCCTCTACCCAGAAGGCCTTTCCTCTGCAAACTCCTAGCTATCCTTCAAAGCCCAGCTCCTCTAACAGAAATTCCACACTTTCATCATGCTGTGATTTAGGCTGGGCTGGGTCTTTATTGCTGTGTGCAGGTTTTCCCTAGCTGCGGCAAGCGGGGACTACTCTTCACTGCGGTGCATGGGGTTCTCATCACTGTGGCTTCTCTTATTGTAGAGCACAGGCTCTAGGGTGCATGAGCTTGGTTGCCCCAAGGCATGCAGAATCTTCCCAGACCAGGGATCCAACCTGTGTCCCCTGCATTGGCAGGAGGATTCTTTACCACTGGACCACCGGGGGAAGTCCCGTGATGTGATTTTGAGTAAATGTTTCCAAGAGGTTAGGGCCATGTTTCCTTGGTCACATCCCTCCAACGTCTGGTTTAGAGCCGCTGGCCCAACAGGGTTTGTAGAGGCGGCGATGACCCTCCTGAGGTCACTGCCCCTCTCCTGGAGCCCTGCGGTTTCCAATGCGGAGGAACGTCCCCAGGTCCTGCCCACCCCTTCCCCATCCGGTGCTCTTGGAATCCAGCATCTCTGGTGCATGGTGGCAAAGCAGCCCTCGTTAAGCAGAACTATGAACTTCACCTACAAAACCCCTCGAGGAGAAGCCATCAGCCAGCCGTATTGGAGGGGTGGCTTTCCAAGCCAAGAAAATCCCAGGGGCCCTGTTCAAAGACCTGGGCGAGCTCAAGTGATCAGGTTCAGCCTCTGTCTGTGGCTGGGCAGCATTCTGTGCCTCAGTGTCCCCATCTGCTAAGAGTGGATGGGACTGAAGCCTCTAAAGAAAGGCTACTTCGGAGTCTGGCTGCGGAAGCTCTTCCAGGGCCTCCCTTTAGTCCAGGCAGAAATGACCAACACAGAGGCAAGAGCGCCACCTACTGACGCCCAGTTCACCGAACCACCAAAGAAATTGCCAAAATTGGCAACCTTCAACTCGAGTCAATTGCCTGCATTCTCCCTTTGCAAAGCTGCAGCCCCCCACCTCTTGCCCAGAGCTTAAGGGCCTACCCTCCAGCCTGGCCAAGGCGTTTGGCTGCACAATTCCCAGCCCCACAAGCCCACAACAGCCAGGAGTCCCTGTGCCAACCTCCCCCCTGTGTCAGACCCAGCACCAGGGCAGCCCCCAGCTGCCAACCGCCTCCCAGCTGCCAACCGTCCCCCACCCCCTCAAAGCCTGGGCCTGCGGCTGGAGGTGGAGAACAATGATCCCTATTGTGACTAAATTTCCCCCTGAAGATCTCATTCAAGATGTTAGAGGGAGCGATCATAAAAGGAATTAATAGTTGATTCGCTGTATAATTTCCTAGTTCAATATACTTTAGTGCAGCAGCTAAATGAGCCATCCCGGCCGTTCGGTGGGGCCAGATAGCGACTTTATCACTGGGATCTCAGGCTGAGGAATAAAAGCAATTCTTCTGAAGTAATTGCGTCTAATTAAAAGAAACATTTAAAAAGTGTAACCAAAAGGAATTCATTTCAAATGGAAAATTAATGCTGAAAAATAGCCCTGAGCTCTCTTGTCGCAGCTAATAGCCAGGCAGCCGCAGAATAATTAAACTGTTTTGAAATGTCGATACCATCCTCCTCAGGAGAAGATGGGCACGGCTGAGCACGTCGAGGGCATCGGTCAAGGGGGCGGCCTCCAGAGAAGTGGCCAGCACTGGAACTCGGGGTCAGCCACAGGCTTCCAGGCGGGGTGAGGACCCAGTCACTGTGGGCAAGGCTGGAAGAGGTTGGAGACATTGTTGCTCCTTCTTGGGCATCATAAGTGTCAGAGTGTCCCATTAAATCCTCAGAATGGGGACTTCTGCATCCGGTCCCATCACTTCATGGCAAATAGATGGGGGGAAAAAAAGAAACAGTGGCAGACTTTATTCTCTTGGTCTCCAAAATCACTGAGGATGGTGACTGCAGCCATGAGATTAAAAGGTGCTTGCTCCTTGGAAGAAAAGCTATGACAAACCTAGACAGAGACATTACAAAGCAGAGATAGCACTTTGCCGACAAAAGCCCATATAGTCAAAGCTTTGGTTTTTCCAGTAGTCGTGTACAGATGTGAGAGTTGGACCATACAGAAGGCTGAGTGCCGAAGAATTGTGGTGCTGAAGAAGACTCCTGAGAGTCCCTTGGACAGCAAGGAGATCAAATCAGTCAATCCTAAAGGAAATCAGTCCTGAATATTCATTGGAAGGACTGATGCTGAAGCTGAAGCTCCAATACTTTGGCCACCTGATGCCAAACAGGTGACAGACATTGGAAAAGACCCTGGTGCCGGGAAAGATTGAGGGCAATAGGGGAAGGGGGCGACACGGGATGAGATGGTCAGATGGCATCACTGACTCAGTGGACAGGAGTTTGAGCAAACTCTGGGAGATAGTGAAGAACAGAGAAGCCTGGCATGCTGCAGTTCACGGGGTCACAAAGGGTCGGACACAACTGAGCAACAGAACAACAGTTGTTGACCCAGTGGCTTAGACTCCACTCCCAATGCAGGGGGCCCAGCTGAATCCCCGGCTGGGGAACTACATCCCACATGCCCCAGCGAAAGATCCTGCATGCCACGACTAAGACCCAATGCAATCAAATAAATAAACATTTTTTAAATCCTCAGAATAACCCTACAAGTCTTTTAAATTATTGTGATGAATATTATCATCATCAGTTCAAAACAGGGATTCCCAGTGATATCTTGTCCAAAATCACAGCTCATATGGAGCAGAACCAAGCTTCAAACTGAGGTCCACATGCTCTGGTGTTCATGTCACTCCCAGTACACAGGATGTCAGGACTCAGCTTTGGGAGAGTGGCCTTGTGCTTGCTCATGCCGTGGTTGTCAGCTGAGTCTCCACCTGGGGAGCTTTGGAAAGCCAGGATCCACTCCCAGACATGCCAACTTCATCGGTCTGGGTGCAGCCTGGACATCAGTATTTCTCAAAACCTGCCCAGGTGACTCAGTGTTGAGAATCACTGGTCTAACTCCCAGCTACCAGGCACACTTCACCCAGTGGACATTCCCTGAAATCTTTTTTTTTTTTTTAACCTAAATAATTTATTTTAATTTTTATTGGAGTACGGTTGATTTACAATGTTGTGTCAGTTTCAGATGTACAGCAAGGTGAATCAGTTATACATATATAAACACCCACACTTTTTTGGATTCTTTTCCCATAGAGGCCATTACAAAGTATGGAGCAGAGCTCCCTGTG
The DNA here is from genome assembly GCF_019923935.1 of Bubalus bubalis. Classification (NCBI taxonomy): domain Eukaryota; kingdom Metazoa; phylum Chordata; class Mammalia; order Artiodactyla; family Bovidae; genus Bubalus; species Bubalus bubalis. Next base: position 14,077,005 of record NC_059170.1, on the reverse strand, counting down.
CTACACAGTAGGTTCTTCCTTCCTCGTTAGTCACTTAGTTGTGTTCAACTCTTTGCGACCCCACAGACTGTAGCCTGCCAGGCTCCTCCATCCATGGAATCTCCAGGCAAGAATACTGGAGTCGGTAGCCATTCCCTCCAGAGGATCTACCCGACCCAGGGATCAAAACCAAGTCTCCCGCATTGCAGGCAGATTCTTCACCGTCTGAGCCACCAGAGAAGCCCACAGTAGCTTCTTATTAGTTATCTATTTTATATATAGTAGTGTGTATATGTTGGAGAAGGCGATGGCACCCCACTCCAGTACTCTTGCCTGGACTTAGCAGCTTAGACTCTTGCTGACTTAGCAGCAGCAGCAGCAGTGTGTATATGTCAACCCCAATCTCCCAATTCATCCCTCCTCCACCCCTTATCCCCTGCTAACTGTAAGTTTGTTTTCTACACGTGTAACTATTTCTGTTTTGTAGGTAAGTTTATCAGTACCCTTTTTTAGATTCCACATATAAGCAATATCACATGATACTTGTCATTCTGTGTCTCACTTCCCACCCATTTCCCTAGAAAGGAAAGGAGTTTGACCTCAAGGCAAAATGGCAGTGTGAATACTCCCTTGCAGGGTTGAAGCAAGGATGAAATGGGCTAATCCCGAGTCAAGCACTTAACAGAGGCTAAATAAATGTTCACTTCCAAATAGAGAACAGCAAGAAGTAAGACAATGAAACGTCTAGTGAGCCTTCAATATAGCTTCTGACTCCGTTATAACCTAAGAAGAAAACTAAATATCAGTGATTTAACAGTGAAGGTGATCTGCCAAAAGGAGTTAAAGTCCAACTTGAATTCAGAACGAGGAGGTCATGCTGGCTTTAGAGTCAAACCTATATTACTGAATATACACAAAACCCACACTTTTTTCAAGGGCTTGCTGCTGCTGCTGCTGCTAAGTCGCTTCAGTCGTGTCCGACTCTTAGCGACCCCATAGACGGCAGCCCACCAGGCTCCCCCGTCCCTGGGATTCTCCAGGCAAGAACACTGGAGTGGGTTGCCATTTCCTTCTCCAATGCATGAAAGTGAAAAGTGAAAGTGAAGTCGTTCAGTCGTGTCCGACTCTAGCGACCCCATGGACTACAGCCTACCAGGCTCCTCCATCCATGGGATTTTCCAGGCAAGAGTACTGGAGTGGGGTGCCATCGCCTTCTCCGTTCAAGGGCTTATAGTTATTTAAACTAAGCCAAGGGTTGCCTGTGATCAGTGGTTAGGAGGCATGCTTTAATGAAACAGAACAATAATTTGTAATCCATGAGTTGTTTGTATGCTGACAAGCATTTCTAAAGGGCTTCCTGGGTAGCTCAAATGGTAAAGAATCTGCCTGCAGTGCAGGAGACCTGGGTTCGATCCCTGGGTTGGGAAGATCCCCTGGAGAAGAGCATGGCAAACCACTCCAGTATTCTTGCCTGGAGAATTTCATGGCAGAGGATCCTGGTGGGCTCCTGTCCATAGCATTGAAAAGAGTTGGACAACTGAGCAACTAACAACATAAGCATTTCTAAAGACCTTGGGAAAGCTTGCAAAGTAGGTTTAAACATGCTCCTAAACCTTATTCACACCATTAGGATTCTTAGAAAACACCTTCTTTATACATATGCAAAGATTCCCAGCTTTCCTTTCTGAACTGCAAATAGATTCCAATTTTCAAAGATGATCAGCAAAGCACCCATCTGCTCTGTTAATGGTTAAACCCCTTAAGAGGCAACCCCAGAATCTCAAAGTGTGACACAGAACCTTGGAACCAAGAGAAGAAAAGCTCAGCCTCTATCTTCTGATGAAACAGGGCTTACGATGGACCCAGGATCTTTGCAAGGGTGGGCAACCTTCTACAACATTCTGGCTTTGCTGCCAACTGCCGCTTCTTTTGGAGAAGGCAATGGCACCCCACTCCAGTACTCTTGCCTGGAAAATCCCATGGATGGAGGAGCCTGGTAGGCTGCAGTCCATGGGGTCACTAAGAGTCGGACACGACTGGGTGACTTCACTTTCACTTTTCACTTTCATGCATTGGAGAAGGAAATGGCAACCCACTCCAGTGTTCTTGCCTGGAGAATCCCAGGGACGGTGGAGCCTGATGGGCTGCCGTCTATGGGGTCGCACAGAGTCGGACACGACTGAAGCGACTTAGCAGCAGTAGCAGCAGCAGCCGCTTCTTTGCCTGATGACCTTCTCTGGGCACAGAGTCTACTATTTCCACCATCATGGCAGGGCAGAAGTGCCACCCACACCCCCATGGCTCTCAACCAAAGACCCATGAGAGTTTGTGGATAAATACCCCAGCTCCCTCGCCTCTGGGGTGGAATAATCCCGTGGTGTTCCATGCATGGTCTCACAGTCTCCCAGCAGAATTAAGCCTGTCACGCTGTGGGAACTAGATATGATCAGCAGAATCACACACCTTTTATTGGCTGCCTGTATTGTTTCCAAGTCCCAAATAAACAAGTTAGCATTTGAATCCATGTCTACTAAGACAGAGGGTAAGAAAAACACCTTTGGAGTCATCAGGTCAGCAGTTGTCATGGAGATCCATCCTAAACTGGCCTCTGAGCACACTGCAGAAGAGAGTATGGACGTTTGGAGCAGAGATACCTGGGCTCCATACCTGACCCAAATGCATACCAGCTGTGTGACTTAAAAGTTGGTCAGCCTTGTTGAGTCTCTATTTCCTTCATGATGAAGGGGGACTATTAATGCGATCCACTACACAGCACTGTCAAGAAGACTCATTTATATCCTGCAGGTGAAGCACTTGGGACCAGCAGGTACCTAGTCAACAAGTGTTGGTAAAGGACTTGTTGAGTGACAGCAGGGTAAGCAAAGGAGCTTCCTTGTGTTCCTTATGCTTCCTTGTCTTCCAGGGAGGCAAGATGTTAAGACGTCAGCTCAGTCGTGATCTTGCCACTCACAGTGCTGGGGAAATGATGGTCTGGGGGCAGCGGGGGTCCCGTCTAGATCTCCTAGGGTCTGGAGCTGTGCTGTCCATTATGGAAGCCTCTGATGGTATGTGGCTTTTTAAATTTAAATTAAACTAGATACAATTAAAGTTCAGTTCCTCGGTTGCACTAGCCAAACTTCAAAAGCTCAATAGCCTACATGGCTTCTGGTTACCTGCTCTAGACTACGTGTTGGTGTCCCCCACAATCTCCAAATTCACATGTTGAATCTAATCCCTAATGCGATAGTGTTAGAAAAGAGATCTTTGGGAGGTTATTAAGTCATAACAGGATTGCTGCTGCTAAGTCACTTCAGTTGTATTCGACTCTGTGTGACCCCATAGATGGCAGCCCACCAGGCTCCCCCGTCCCTGGGATTCCCCAGGCAAGAACACTGGAGTGGGTTGTCATTTCCTTCTCCAATGCATGAAAGTGAAAAGTGAAAGTGAAGTCGCTCAGTTGTGTCCAACTATTCAAGACCCCATGGACAGCAGCCTACCAGGCTCCTCCATCCATGGGATTTTCCAGGCAAGAGTACTGGAGTGGGGTGCCATTGCCTTCTCCACATAATAAGATTACAGCCCTTATAAAAGAGACCTCAGGGAACTCCTTTGGCCCTTCTGCCCTGTGAGGACACAGCAAAAATACATCCATCCATGACCCAAGAAACAGATTCTCAGTAGACACCAAATCTGACAGCACCTTAATCTTGGACTTCCAGCCCAAGGACTGTGAGAATTACATTCCTATGTTTACAAACCATGCAGCCTGAACAGACTAAGAGACGACTGTACTGGACATCACAGATACAGACGACTCCCATCATCACATAAGTTTGGCTCTGGCCCAGTGTCAGACTCACCTGGGTTCAGACCTGGCTTTGCCCCTGCTCACTGAGATTTGGGCAGGGCACCTAAACTTCCCAAGCCTCAGTTTCTTCTCCTGTAAAATGGGCTGTACTAACCATCTCACCTCAGGCAGCAGCATCAGTCCAAGGGCCAATTTAAAAGTTCTATGTGAGGCCGAGTCCCTTCGCTGTTCACCTGAAACTATTAATCACTGTTAATCAGCTATCAGATCAGATCAGTCGCTCAGTCGTGTCAATCAGCTATACCCCCACACAAAACTAAAAGTTCGAAATAAAAAAAGTTCTACCTGAAACCACCCAGACCAGCACCTTGTCTGGCAGACACTAAAAGCACAAATAATGTTGACCAAATTTACTTCAGCCACTATTTCTGCTTTTCTTCCTCTTAGATCTTTGGGCCCTCCTTAGGTCGCCCTCTCTCCCCAGTTCATACTCCATGGCCTCTGTCTCTCTCACGCCTTCCTCTCTGCCCCTTCAAGCAATTCCTGGAAAGTGCACACTCAGAACCAAAGGCTCAGACGTGTGGCAGGGTGAGTAGTATTAGGGAGAATGGCTTTCCTGGGCTCTGAGGGGTGATTCTGAAAAAAAAAATGCCCTTAAAAGATGGTTTCAGGGTGAACATGTTGATGTATGGCAGAAACCTACACAATATTATAATTATCCTTCAATTAAACATAAATTTTTTTAAAAAAAAGATGGCTTCAGGGACTTCCCTGGTGGTGCAGTGGCTAAGACCTGGTGCTCCCAGTGCAGGGGCCTGGGTTCGATACCTGGTCAAAGAACTAGATCCCACATGCTGCAACTAAAGATCCAGCAGGGCCAAATAAATAAATAAAAATAAATTTAACAAGGGTCCAGCCAGGACACAAAGGGACTAGCACTTAGATCCATGGGCCCAGCTGCCCTGGGCTCCTGTCCTTAGCCTTCACCAGCCCTGGTTCAGCAAAGTCAAACCTCTTAGGAGGGAATGTCCTTAATCCTCTAGCCCTCCCCGTCTCGTCCTGACATTTCATTTCCCTTTCTTTGCTCTTTCTTTTCCCTCCACCACAATATGCTCGTCATCCAAAACTTTCCCTTTATCACCGAGCGTCCCTAATTAAGCTAACATTATTAGGAAAAAAAAAAACTCTCCCAAATTCTCTCTGCGTTTCAGTAGCTCTTTAATATGCGAAGCAACGAGAGATGAGCTTCTCCTAATTGCCGGTCCCTGGAGTCGCCGGTCAGAAAATGAATTGATGCATTTTTTCCTTATGAACAATGCATGTAGCGCAAATTGCGGTGGCCGTCACCAGAGATTTAATTACAAAATATCATTACTTTCACACATCATTTCAGATTTGGCCTGATCAAATCAAAGGAGGGCGAGAGAGAGAGAAGACTGCACTCCTAGGAGGGTCACTCACTCAGGGGTGGCTGGAATACGGGCAGGCATGGGCATCGTCAAAATGTCCTCAGGGCCCTGCCAAGGAAGCAGCTGCCAGAGACACAAACGGAAAAGGAGATTCCTGGGGCTCGGGGCTTCAGTGAAGTGAAGGCTGTGGGCTGTGGGAGGGTCCCCAGGGCAGGGAAATGTCCCCTCAAGGGAGGAATCAGGATGCAGAGAACATCACAATTCTGCAACTCAATGGTGCTACAGATTTTTCTATCATCCCTGGCTTTAAGCAACTCCCGCCTGCCAATGCAAGAGACTTAAGATACACAGGTTCAATTCCTGGGTCAGGAAAATCACCTGGAGGAGGGCATGGCAACCCACTTCAGTATTCTTGCCTGGAGAATCCCATGGACAGAGGAGCCTGGTGGGCCACAGTCCATGGGGTCACAACTAAAGTGATCAGCATGCATGCATGTCTCCAGATCATTCATTCCACAAATGTGTCTTGAGCCCTGAGCCAGAGACAGTGCTAGACCCCAAGGCTGCAAGACAGTGAGTGAATGAATGCGGTCCCTGGCTTCCCAGGGTTCACACGCTGATTGGAGGAGCAGATATGTTTGGGGGGAGTTTTTTTATTTGGTTGGTTTTGGTTTTGGGGTTTTTTTGGCTGCACCAGGTCTGAATTGCAGCTTGTGGGAACTTCCATCTTCATTGTGCCATGCGGGATCCTTAGTTGCAGGATCTTTTCTTTAAAAAAGGGTCTTTTTTTTTAAAAAAAAAAAAGAAAGAAAGATCCTTGTACCACCTGGGCGCAACTCACTCTGGGGACAGTGCCGGGTGGGTAGTCTGACTGGGACAGTACACCTGTCAAACGGTAACGCAGGTATTCTAAGGTGAGCTCGGGAGAGACAGAAACCTCCCGTGGAGCAGAAGGGCAAGAGCTCGCTTGATCTTGACTTTCAGTACAAATACAGACCTTGAAAGCGGACCCTTTTTTAAATAAATAAAGAGCTGGGTTAAACAGCGATCAAACAACAGCAAAGGGGCCCTAAGATGGAGAAGTTTGGTACCCACTGCTCTGTGGGATGCGCGGAACAACTCTATTCTAACCACACTGACTGTAAGCAACGCTGTCCACCTCTAGGCAGGGCAGAGGACTCTGAGGCTTGGAGACAGGACAGGATGACTGCTCCCCAGGCTCACACAGCAGGCTGATGGCACAGCCAGGATTTGAATCCAGGCTGTCTGGCACCACAGCTCACAGAATTTACCCCTGGCCCCCACGCCCAAGCAGCAAGATGCCAGGGGTGCAGTGGATGATGGACCAGCACCTGTTCTGCCACCTCCTCCAAGGAGGGAAAATGACAGGGTTTGATTGATCTCAGTGATCAGCTACAAATAGTCCCTCCATGTGGCCATGTTAATCAGCTTCTACCAGCCAGGATCTGACCAGTTTGAAAGGTTTATAGCAACAATGTGGTGCTGATTTATTTCACCTTAATAAAAAAGTGATCAAGTGAAACCTGCATCTATCATTCTATTTATCACTGGGAGTGATTTATGGACTAATTACAGTTGCAGCGGACATGGGCTCTGAGGATGGATCATGGAGGCGAGGTGGGGTCTGTGTGGCCGTCAGTACTGCCCAGAACACGCCCACCTGACCGCCCTTCTCTTCCAGCCCCTCACACCCAAGCAAGAATGAATTCTCCAAGATGGGTATCGAGGCTCTGAGAAGACAGGGGAGAGGGGAGAAATGGAGGGGCTGTCCTGTCCCAGCTGTTCCTTCCTTCCTTGCATCCTTGGCCCTGGAGCCAGCAACTTGGCTCCCCCAGCTTCCTCCCGGGTCTCTGGAGGGAAAGGGGGTCTTCAGACAAGATCTGGAGGGTATAGATAGTTGGGGAAGGGAAAAGATGAAAAGCCAACAGCCCCAGAAGGAAATTCTAGGCTACTAGAAACCTGCCAGAGGGCCCCCTTCCTGCTTCCTTGCTGCCCCAGGTAAAACACAAGACCCCCAGTTAAGTCTGAATCACAGATAAACAATGAACCACTTTTAGGGCAAGAATGTCCCAAATATTGCGTGGATGTCCTGTAAAATCTAGAAAGGTCGTGAGGGACCTGGGAGAGTGTTCAGCAGAACTGGATCTGTCAGAACTCCCAGGGTCCAAAGCCATGGCCAGCCCCACTCTGCCCACCTGCTATCCACCTTCTGGTGCCCTCTGGATCCAACAGGTGGGTGTGACTTGTAGGAGCTGGTGGGCAAAGACCCTAAAACTCCCTGAGCCTCATCAGTAAAATGAGGGTCCCCACCCCGTCCCTGTCCTTCCCACCCAGGGTCATGCAGGATGGTGGGAGTGGATAAGTCTGTTCTTCACCAGCTGCAGGGATGGGGGGCAGAGGGCTGTCTTGGGGTCATCATGAGTGGGTTCCCACCCCTCTGTGAAGGTCAGGTTCCCTTTAGTCCTCTTGGAGAAATAACAGCTATCACTCCAAACTTTCTTTTAAAATCATCATTCCTGAAAGCTGGGATTTGTAGGAGGAAAAGTCAGAAGGTAAGCTGGCACAACCTTTGTGGGAGAGCACAGCACAGTATCCAAATCCGCCTGCAACCCAGGAGCCGCAGGTTCGATCCTTGGGGAGGATCCCCTGGAGGAGGGCACAGCAACCCACTCCAGTATTCTTGCCTGGAGAATCCCATGGACAGAGGAGCCTGGCGGGCTACAGTCCACAGGGGTCACAAAGATTCGGACATGACTGAAGTGACTTAGCGTGCACACGGTGAGGCATCTATGGAGACAAAGTAAGTGGGTGAGCCATCGACCTCCCGGGTGTCCAAAGGAGGGAAACACTAGACTCCAGCACATGCTGTAGGAACAAGGGCTTCCACCAAAGAGCCATTCCCGTTAACCCCCAAAAAGATTAGAAGATGCCTGCAATCTATAAAAAGATAAGTGGATGGCGAGGCAGGCAAATTATGCTGAAGTAAAAGGAAGGAGGAAAAGATCACTAACCCGTCAAGAGGCTTCCCTGGTGGTTTAGTGGTAAAGAATCCTCCTGCCAATGCAGGAGACGTGGCTTCAATCCCTGGTCCAAGAAGAGCCCCTGGAGAAGGGAAGGGAAACCCACTCCAGTATTCTTGCCTGGAGAATTCCATGGATAGAGGATCCTGGAGGGCTACAGTCCATGGGGTCACAAAGAGTTGGACACGACTGAGCAATTAAACAACAACAACCTGTCAAGACTTCCAAGAAATGCTGCTTTTAGACAAGAGCGAGTCGAAGAACATTCTAGACCAGGGTTTCTCTATCTCAGCACTACAGACATCTTGGGCCCAATAATTCTTCGTTATGGGGGCTGCCTTGTGCACTGAAGGGTGTTTAGCAGCTTCTTGACCTCTACCCACTGGATGCCAGCAACACTGACCCCGTGATGATCAAATACATCTCCAGAGATTTCCAAATGTCTCCAGGAAGTAAAGTCACACACATCCCCGGGAGAACCAGTGGTCTATGCGTCATCAGGAATGTTTACGGGGGCAAAAGCAAACACCAGAATCAACCTTCCCTCTGGGACTTGGGTAGGTTTGTGAGCGCACAGAGAAAGTCCGGAAGGCAAGTTTCTGGATGAGAGCTGGGGTCACCTCTGGGATGGGGGTGGGGGTGTGAATGGGAGAAAAGAGGAGGGTCACGGGAGGCTGGCACCTCACCATGTCATCCACACGCCTGTCAATGAGAATGTCCATGTTTGAGAAAGAGGCTCACAGTCCTAGAGAACAACTTACGGCTTCCAGGTGCAGAGTGGGGAGCGGCAGGATTGGATGGAGGGAAGGGGCAGTTAGGGAGTTTGGGGTGGACAGGTACACACTGCTATATTTAAAATGGATAACCAACAAGGACCTACCGGACAACACTTGGAACTCCCCTCAGTGCTATGGTGCAGCCTGGATGGGAGGGGAGTTTAGGGGAGAATGGATACATGTATATGTATGACTGAGTCCCCTTGCTGTTTACCTGAAACTATCACAGCATTGTTAATCGGCTATTGTTCAGTCGCCAAGTCGCATCTGACTCCCCATGACCCCATGGATTGCAGCACGCTAGGCTTCCCTGTCCCTCACCACCTCCCAGAGTCTGCCCAAGCTCATGCTCATTGCTTCCCTGGTGGCTCAGATGGTAAAGCATCAGCCTGCAGTGCGGGAGACCTGGTTTGATCCCTAGGTCGGTAAGATCCCCTGGAAAAGGAAATGGCAACACACTCCAGTATTCTTGCCTGGAAAATTCCATGGATGGAGGAGCCTGGCGGGCTACAGTCCATGGGGTCGCAAAGAGTCGCACACGACTGAGCGACTTCACTCACTATGTTCATTGCACAGGTGGCATCCAACCATCTCATCCTCCTATGAGATGGGGCTATACCCCAATACAAAATAAAAAGCTTTAAAAAAGAATGTGTACATTTGTCTATTACTTGTATAATAGAGAGGGAAAAGAGGGCAGAGGAGGAAAAGGAAGGAGGGAAAGAAGGGAAGAAGGGAAAGGGGAGGGAAGGGGGAGGGGAGAGGAAGGGGGAGGGACCCCAGAAGCCAGGTCTGGGCAGAGGTGCCGTGGGACCTCCGTGCTGCCCTGACCTCAAAGCAAAAGAAGAGGGCTGCACCCACCAGTCCCTCCAGCACTGCGCTCAGCCCGGGCAAGCCCCAAGGTGACCCAGCCCTGCCTCCGGCCAGCGCAGCACAGCTGTGCCACACAGAGAGAAGGGGGGCTTGGGGCCACACTCTCCCCCTCCCAGCAGCTCGAACTGATTAGCCTCCTGGGGGAGAGTGGGGGACAGGGTCTGGTCAGCCACCCAGCTCCACGCTGAGCACTTGGTGGAGGGAGGCTTGATTAAATAATTACACAGAACCCACTGAGTAATCACGCCGGCTCCAGAAATAAGAGTCCCTTCCGAGGAGGCCCCATTAGCGATTTGGGGGCGTGTGAGGGTGTCTGTCTCCTGCCAGTGAGAAAATTACCCGCATAAGGCCTCATTTGCAAAATGCCTCCCAACTCACTCCATCCCCTTCCAGCCCCCGGCTGCACAGTGTAAGCTCTGTTCCACGGCTGAGGACCCCGAGGCTCAGAGCCGCTGCTGGGGCTAGTTCAAGATCCTGGGATAAGGGGAGACTCCAGCTCTGACTACCCAAGGGGCCAATGCCAGGGTTCAGGACTGAAAGATCCTCAGAGAGGTCTTGGGTTTCGTTTGTTGTTTTTGCTTCCCCATGAGGATTATTTGTCATCTTTCCATTTTGGAAAACAAATCTAAAACCAGCCCCATGAGCCTTCCCAAGACCAGCTGCTGCCAAGAGAATAGGCCAGTGTGTGGGGTGAGAGGTGGGACCCTCACCCCACACACAGGGGACCCTCAAATCCCCCCACTGCAGCTGTCCTCATCCCATCCACTCAGGCTGAGCAGTGGCTGGGGAGTCCAGCTGTTCTATGGGCTCAGGATAAGGGCCACAGGGGGCTGGATGGACAGGAAGATTCCAGCAGCCCTTCCAGACAAGCATCTGGTTTAACGGGACTCTCCGTGGCCCAAAGCGAGATGCGCAAAGCCGGCTGTCTGCTGGTCCAGCTTCCCACCAGCCAGCCCCATTGGCTCATTTATGCTGGAGCAGCCCAAATTCATTAATAATGATTAGTCTCTTCCTCAAGAAGAGGCTAGCAATCAAAGGGCCATTAAAATTAAGTGCTGGAGGAACGAGGGTGGGGAGGGGAGGGGAGAGGAGGGTGGGGGATGGGCAGCAGAGCTGGGCATCAGTAGCCCCCAGGACTCTGACACCCCCCTGCCGCAAGACCTTGGGTCGGTCACTCCTCGGCCTCAGTTTCAAGGACACGAGGCTCAGTTTCACCATCTTTGAAATGGAGGGGCCGCTGTGACTACCAGGTCAATGATAACATGCATGGAACTCCCAGCTGAGGGGAATACGTCTTGGGGGACCCTAAGATGAGGCCCCTGGCACCGGGACCCTGGGGAAGTTAGTGGAAGGGGAGAGGGATGCTCCCTGCCAGGCCAGACCTCTGAGAGTGCCTCTCACTGCCCAGCTGGGCTCATTCTGGTTCCTGGGTCACACACAACCCGACCCCCCGGCCCCTACCACCGCGAAGTCCCAGCACCCCCGGGGCAGAGCATCAAGAGCAGCGTGGGAGGGGAGAGTGGGCAGCCACAGCCCCAAGACCTTGGAGGAGGCTGGACCTCAGCCCCCCGACCTGCTCTCTGGTTTCTCAGGAGTCTCAGGTACAGAGAGGAGGCCCAAGGCTGCCACGCTCCACACCCCACTGACCCTCCACTGCGCAGGTGACAAGAGTCCAAGACGCGGCCACCCTCTGCTGGGGACAACCTGGAGTCCCACACACACCCAGGCTGGGGGAGGAGTGGCAGGGGGAGGCTGCAAAACACACCCACTTGCCTCTCAAGGAACAGAATTCAAACAGGAACAAAGAAAAGAAGCGAAAGAAGGGACTTCCCTGGAGGTCCATTGGCTAAGACTCCATGCTCCCCATGCAGGGGGCATGGGTTCAATCCCTGGTCAGGGATCCCCGCCCCACAAAAGAAGAAGAAAACAGAATCCTGCAGTCTATCACATCCCGCCCTTCCTTGGGAGAAGGGGAGATGCCAAAACTCCAAAAGTGCTGAGCCTGGCGTTGAGGTGGCCGCCTGATGCCTCTTGAGGACAGGAAATGCAATGTTTCAAAGGCCCCTGTTATGTGCCAAGTGCTCGACCTTGTGACTTCATCTGACGACCACCACAAGGTTGGAATTAGTCATTCCTATTTTACAGAGGGAAAAACTCAGCCTGTACAAGATACCATGTCTGGGACGGTCACGGTGCCAAAGCCAAGATGCAAACCCAGAGGAACGGGGTGGGGTGGGAGGGGGGAGGGGGGTTCAGGATGGGGGGAGGGGGACACTGTGGCCAATTCGTGTGGCTGTATGGCAAAAGCCATCACAATATTGTAATTATCCTCCAATTAAAATAAACTAATTTTTGTTTAGAAGTGGGGGGGCCAGGAGCACTTCTGACTCTCCCCTCCCCTTTTCCACTTTGCGGCCAGGAGGTGGGTAATGACACGAGTGATAATTACAGCTGATACTTCCCAAGCCCCATCCGGACCAGGCCACAGCTCTTGCAGATCTGAGTCACTCCCTCCTCCCCAGGACTCTCCTCCCATTTCAGAATGAAGACACGGAGGCAGAGTGACGTTCAATGACTCGCCCAAGGTCACGGGATAAGGACATGGCAGGGTCGGGACTCCGCTGGACGGGCAGGGTCCAGCCTTGCCTCCCACTGGGCCCGCTGGCACAGGGCTTGGAACGGACCGGCTGGTCCATAATAAACATCGGACAGGAGGGATTAGTCGCAAGAGAGGACAATAGATTAGCACAGGGTGATGGTCAGGAGGGCCCGTCCAGAGCCAAAACAGCCTGGGTTCAGATCCCAGCTCTGCCACTTTATAACTGCAAGCTTCTTAAGTTGTCTCCGCGTCCATTTTCTTATCTGAAAGACGACTATAATGATAGCTCTTGGGGCTTCCCTGGTGGTCTAATGGTTAAGAATCCGCCTTGCGATACAGGGGATGCCGGTTCGATCTCTGGTCCGGGAAAATCCCACATGCCTTGGAGCAACTAAGCCCATGCACCGCAACTACTAAGCCTGCGCTCTGGAGCCCGGGAGCCGCGACTACAGAAGCCTGAGTGTCCTCAAGCCCGTGCTCTGCAACAGGAGAAAGCCCTGCAATGAGAAGGCTGCTCACCACAACTAGAGAAATCTCCACTTGGAGCCACGGAGACCCAGCACAGCCATAAATAAATAAATGCATGTTTAAAATAATAATAGTTCTTACCAACGAGAGTTCTTTAGAGCAACAAGGGGGTTCCTCCACAGCCTGGCACCTGCTGAGAGCTCTGTCCTACTGTGGATGAGTAGACGGCAGGCAGCACTGAAGCTTTGGACCAGCTCTCAGCCCAGCCCCAGGGTATTCTTAAGAGGCCACCCAGGGCGGTCAGACTCCACGCATGCGCAAGTCCGAGAAAGACCGCGTCCTTCATTTGGGCACCCTGGGCGCCTGACTGCCTCACCCTAGTCCCAGCTCTCTTCTGTCTGCCCACTAGTTTCGGTCTGGTCTCCCCGGTTCTCCTGGAGTCCTCTGTTTCCTCCACCCAGAGGACAGGGGCTCTCAGACCAGTCCTGCAAGGGTCTCCAGCCTGGTGACAGTAACCTCCCCGTCACAGAGAGATTAGAGCAAGGCCAAATGGCCACTTGGAGCCTACGGGACAGGATAACTGGAAGCGATACAAGGATACAAGGAAGCTGGAAGCGATTTCGAAGGTTGCAGCGAGTTCATGGGGTGAGCATCGCCGGTGTGAATGATCACAGCGCCACCTGGTGGTAATGTGGGAGATGATGCGCCCCCGGCCCCCCGGCCCCTCCCCCCCTCCATCCTTCACAATGAGGGCATTTAGACGTTTCAGTTCAGGTCAGTTCAGTTCAGCCGCTCAGTCGTGTCCGGCTCTTTGCGACCCCATGGACTGCAGCACGCCAGGCCTTCCTGTCCATCACCAACTCCCGCAGTTTACTCAAACTCATGTCCATCGAGTCGGTGGTGCCATCCAACCATCTCATCCTCTGTCGTCCCCTTCTGATACCAAGCCTTGTTGATGAATTGTTTTCGTACAATACATCATTGAATTCTAACAACACTCTAAGGAAGGTACTGTTACCCTTTTTACAGGTGAGGACACTGAGCCTCAGAGACTCAAACTGAATTGCCCAAGAAAACACAGCCAGCAAGTGGCAGAGCCTGGACTGTAGCTCAGACTTTCTGACACCAAAACCTTCCCTAAGCCTCAGGGGAATCAGTGAAAAAGAAAACAGATACTTCCCCTGGCCTCACAGAGCTTACAGCCTAGTTGGGGTACAGAAATAACAAATTCATTTATTAAGTGTCCCCTCTGCATTAGGTGGGACTTCCCTAATGTCTCAGATGGTAAAGAATCTGCCTACAGGGCAGGAGACCCAGGTTTGATCCCTGAGTCGGGAGGATCCCCTGGAGAAGGAAATAGCTACCCACTCCAGTATTCTTGCTTGCAAAATCCCATGGGCAGAGGAGCCTCATGGGCTACAGTCTATACAGGGCATTAAGTGCTGAGGATGAAGAAAGTGGCCAGGGTCCCTGCCCAAATCAAGCTTGTGGGGAAGATGGACATTAATTAAACAATCACACAAATAAATGTTATTGTCATTCAGTCACTCAGTCATGTCTGTCTCTTTGCGACCCCATGAACTGCAGGAAGCCAGGCTTCCCTGTCCTTCACTATCTCCCAGAGCTTGCTCACTCTCATGTCCATTGAGTCAGTGATGCCATCCAACCATCTCATCCTCCGTCATCCCCTTCTCCTCCTGCCCTCAGTCTTTCCCAGCATCAGGGTCTTTTCTAATGAGTCAGCTCTTTGCATCAGGTGCCCAAAGTATTGGAGCTTCAACTTCCCATCAGTCCTTCCAATGAATAGTCAGCATTGATTTCCTTTAGGATTGACTGGTTTGATCTCCTTGCTGTCCAAGGGCCTTCTCCAGCACCACAGTTCGAAGGCATCAATTCTTCAGCACTCAGCCTTTTTTATTATCCAGCTCTCAGATCCATAAATGACTACTGGAAAAACCATAGCTTTGACTATACGAACCTTTGTAGGCTAAGTAATGTCTCTGTTTTTTAATACACTGTCTAGGTTTGTCATAGTTTTTCTTCCAAGGAGCAAGCATCTTTTAATTTCATTGCTGCAGTCACCATCTGCAGTGATCTTGGAGCCCAAGAAAATAAAGTCTGTCACTGTTTCCATTGTTTCCCCATCTATTTGCCATGAAGTGATGGGACTGGATGCCATGATCTTCATTTTTTGAATGTTGAGTTTTAAGCCAGCTTTTTCACTCTTCTCTTTCACCTTCATCAAAAGGCTCTTTAATTCTTCTTTGCTTTCTGCCATAAATATACAAGAGCAAAAACAGACCTGAAGGAAAGGTATAGGTCCTGAGACTGGATTTCAGAGTGCCTACTTGCCCTGGGGTGGTGGCAGACCAGGGCCAGGTGGGAGGGGGGTGGTGGCTGGGGGGCGGGAAGCAGGGAAATCTTTGCTGAAAAAGTGATGCCTTGAGCTGAGATCTGGAAGATGAGTGGGACTTAACCAGGCAAAGAGGCATTCATTTATTTATTAGCACATGAAGGCAATGTGGCAGTCAGCCTTGTTTTCATTTTTTGTTGCACGCATAAAAATCCAGAAATAGAGGGATTTCCTGGTGGTCAGTGGTTGGGACTCAGTGCTCTCACTGCCATGGCCCACGTTTGATCCCTGGTCAGGAAACAAAGGTCTCACAAGCTGCATGGTGTGAACAACAACAACAAAAAAAAGTCCAGAAATAATACACAGAATATTTGCTTTTGCAACTTGCTTTTTTACTCCACATTGTTCTTCAGATCTTCACATGTCAACACACAGAACCATTCGCTTCAACCAAGGAGACCCTCATGCCATTGACACCCGCCACATGCCTGAGATTTGTCCATCCACGACCCTGCTGATTTCACTTGGGTTGTTTCCAAATTTTCTTGCCTACAGACAGTGCTACGGCCAATAACCTCCCAATGGGTGCATCTCAAAGTGAATCTCAAAATGAGGCTTTCCGGGTGGCTCAGTGGTAAAGAATCCGACTGCCAATGCAAAAGACACAAGAGACTCAGATTCAATCCCTGGGTCGGGAAGACTCCTTGGAGTAGGAAACGGCACCCATTCCATGATTCTTGCTTGGAAAATTCCATAGGCAGAGGAGCCTGGTGGGCTACAGTCCATGGGGTTGCACAGAGTCAGACATGACTGAGCAACTGAGCAGAAAGTGCACGTATGTTAGAGGTCCCCTGAGGTAGGGACCTGTATGCTTTTAAATACTTTTCTATACCATTTTGGCTGAAATGGGGAGAAAATACATTTCCAGTGTATTAATAAAGAATGTATCTTTCTGCCATCCTTCTGTGCTGCCACAAGAGTACATGTGAATGACCTGGCTGATGCTTTTAAGAAGATTAACAATGATGAAAAGAGAGGCAAACACCAGGTTTTTATCAGGCCGTGCTCCAAAGTCGTCATCAGGTTTCTAACTATGATAATGAAGCACAGTTACATTGGAGGATTTGAAATCATCGATGACCACAGGGCTGGGCAATTGTTGTGAACCTCACAGGCAAGCTAAATAAGCATAGAGTGATCAGCCCCAGATTCAAGATCTAGAAAAATGGCAGAAAAACCTGCTCCCATCCCGTTAGTTTGGTTTCATTGTATTGCCAACCTCAGCAGGCATTATGAACCCTGAAGAAACAAGACTAAATCACACAGGAGGGAAAACCCTTGGATTCTTCTTCTAGGGATGTAATGTTTTGTTCAGTTGCTCAGTTGTGTCCGACTAGTTGTGACCCCATGGACTGCAGCATTCCAGGCTTCCCTGTCTTTCACCATCTCCCAGAGTTTGCTAAAACTCATGTCCATCGAATTGGTGATGCCATCCAACCATCTCATCCTCTGTCGTCCCCTTCTCCTCCCGCCTTCAATCTTTCCCAGCATCAGGGTCTTTTCCAATGAGTCAGTTCTTCACATCAGGTGGCCAAAGTACTGGAGTTTCAGCTTCAGCATCAGTCCTTCCAATAAATATACAGGATTGATTTCCTTTTGATGGACTGGTTGGATCTCCTTTCAATCCAAGAGACTCTCAAGAGTCTTCTCCAACACCACAGTTCAAAAGCATCAATTCTTTGGCGCTCAGCCTTTCTTACTGTCCAGCTCTCATATCTGTACATGACTACTGGAAAAACCATAGCTTTGACTTACATGCAAATAAAATGTCTCGGAGCACTCTGAAGAAAATAAATTCAAAAATTTAAAAATGCATACAAAAACAAATGCATTTACTAGTTCCTATACCTTAGCTGAAGCCACCTTAGGGTCATATTTCTGTAGACTTTGTTCTTTCTCTCCTTCTTTTGTATAATTTTTCCAAGTTGGAAAACTTTTAGAAAACATACTCAAAGGGCTTTAAATGATGTGGGGATTTTTTAGGGGAAAGGCTTAAGACTTATTTTGTTTATTTAAGTTTGCTGCACTGGGTCTTCACTGCTGCCCATGGGCTCTCTCTAGTTGCAGTGAGTGGAGGCTACTTTCTAGTTGAGGTGCACGGTCTTCCCTCTGCAGTGGCTTCTCTTGCTGCGGAGCACAGCCTCTAGGGTGCGGGCTCAGTAGCTGTGGCTCCCAGCTTCCAGCACACGGGCTCAATAGTTACGGCGCACGGGCTTAGTTGTTCCTCGGCATGTGGGGTCTTCCCGGAGCAGGGA
Source organism: Bubalus bubalis (assembly GCF_019923935.1). Taxonomy (NCBI): domain Eukaryota; kingdom Metazoa; phylum Chordata; class Mammalia; order Artiodactyla; family Bovidae; genus Bubalus; species Bubalus bubalis. The sequence goes on along the minus strand of NC_059170.1, from coordinate 14,059,384 downwards.
TTGAACCCATGTCCCATGCATTGGCAGGCAGATCCTTCATCACTGGACCACCAGGGAAGCCCCTGATGTGGTTTTTTTTTTTTTTTTTTAACTCACTCATTTCATAAACGGGACTACCTTTTGCAAGCCTGATTTCAAGGTTTCAGCTGAGTACTCTGTCGCCTTCAGGCTGGCAGGTCTCAGGCAAGTGGCATCCCTATAGTTACAGCGGGTCACCTGAAGATGTACATTACCTAGAGGTAGGTGGTCCCTTGGAGGAGGGGCTCATGTTTCTCTTCAAGCTTCTGCACATTGGACCAGGGTGTACCCTGCCCAGTCTGTGAGGAGCTTCTTGGGAAAATCTGAGTTAACCAGCACCCGGCTTCCCGCTGATCCCCTTCTGTGTTATGGCCCCTTCACCTGGTTCCAGGTGCACGTGTAAACTCCACGGAAGAGGTTTTAGAGCATCAGGTGTGACACAGACCTTGAGGCTCATGGTGGGGGTGGGGCACAGGGGTGCCTGCCTAGTTCTCATCAGCCCCTTTTCTAGAATTGCCTCTGATTCTCAGAACTATGGCTAGTGAAGGGTGAAAGGGACTCTAAGGCCAGGACACACCACCTTCTCTACCGGATTCACTCACCAGGCACTCCCTTCCGTCCATTCCGTCAGGAGATAAGCAGATGAATCGAGCTGAACAGAAAGTCGCATCCCTGGAAACGGATATCGGACCCAGCGGCAATTCCAAACTCCGCCACGAGGTGGCAGCACAGCCCCGGCTCTGGCCCTGGTCTCTCAATAGTTTGGGGATCCGCTGGGAACCTCAGATCTGTGTCCAGACCCTGTCTTGCGGTTCCTCTGCCTGTCTCAGCTGTGTGACTCCCTCTGAGTGCCCCGTACCCATTAGGAAACCCCCTAAGCTGGCTAAGATACTGCAATGTACTGAAGCACAAGGAATCCTATGCCCCTGAGAGTCTGCTCATCCCATCACACTGGAGACAGAGTAGGGTTACCAGACAGCCCCGGAAAACCTTGAGGGGGCAGGAGGAGGCTTGAGCCAGTGTGCAGCAGAGACAGGGCTTCCAGAACCAAATAAAGTAGCCCGAGTCCCTGTCCTAGAGGAAATCAGTCCTGAATATTCATTGGAAGGACTGATGCTGAAGCTGAAGCTCCAGTACTTTGGCCACCTGATGTAAAGAACTGAGTCATTAGAAAAGACCTTAATGCTGGTAAAGATTGAAGGCGGGAGGAAAAGGGGACGACAGAGGTTGAGATGGTTGGATGGCATCACCAACTCGATGGACATGAGTTTTAGCAAATTCCGGGAGTTGGTAATGGACAGGGAGGCTGGTGTGCTGCAGTCCATGGGGTTGCAAAGAGTCGGACACGACTAAGCAACTGAACTGAACTCAGTCCCTGTCCCAGCTTCTGCCTCTTCCTTCACCCAGTGCCCATAAGATCCCTAACCAAGGATCAGTGGTCTGTGGCCACGTGCCAAGCCCTGCCTTCTCTGCTCACCATTCTGGTAGCTCTGAGTTCACGGGCCTGAGCCACCTACACACTGCCTCAGCAAATAGGGGCCACCATGCAGGGTCCCAGATCTCTGGACCAGCATGGATCCATCTGACGGCACCCAGGACGCTGTCTCTGGTCTGGATACTGGCCCTTGGTACCCTGATCCCTGGTCAGGACAGACCAGCCTATATGGGAAGGTGAACAAGGACAAGCCATATCCTGGAGACCTGGCCCAAAGCCTGAGGTCTGAAACCTGGGGTCTGGCAAGTTCCTAGCTCCACACTCACAGCTTCCCAGATAGTTTATTCCTTGCCCACATGGTGATTGCAATTCCATGGCATGCGTGTTTGTGTGACCTTTTACTGTTCGGCTACCCTCCTAATCTATAAGCCCCATAAAAGGGGCCAAGTTCACCCTGTAACCCCTGTACTGAGCACAGCCCCTGGCACACAATAGGTGCTCAGCAAAGAACTGTAGAGGAAGCAAAAGAATAAATAGATATCTTCCCAGAAGAGAACGCAAAGCACCTGTAAATGGGTTTACAACTGTCAAGGCATGTCTTACAGTGATCTCATCTCATTCTCAGGGCTTCCCAGGTGGCATAGTGATCAAGAATCTGCCTGCCAATCCAGGAGATGCAAGAGAGGCGGGTTCGATCCCTGGGTAGGGAAGATCCCTGGAGAAGGAAATGGCAACCCACTCCAGTATTCTTGCCTGGAAAATCCCATGGACAGAGGAGCCTGGTGGGCTACCATCCATGAGGCCATAGAGAGTCGAACATGACTGAGCAACTGATCACGCACACACGTCTCATTCTCCCCACCAGCCAGAGTAGGTACTATTATTACCCCACATTGCAGTGTATTCCTTTCCTAACACTCCCGTAACAAATTACTCTGAACTTTGTGGCTGAAATGACACAGCTTTACGCTCCCACTGTTCTGCAGATCTGAAGTCATATGCAGGTCCCAAGCACTAGAATCAAGGTGTCTGCTGGGCTGCACGCCTTCTGGAGGTTCTGAGGAGAATCCCATTTCCTTGCCTTTTCCAGAGTTTAGAAGCTGCCCGCATTCTTTGGTTCATGGTCCACTGCCTCCATCTTCAAAGTGGACAATGTCCCATTACTCTGACTGAAGCCAGAAAAGGTTCTCATCCTTTAAGGACTCCTGTGATTACATTGAGACCACCAGGATAATCCAGAATAATCTCCCATCTCAAGGTCTGTAATCTTAATCACAACTGCAAAGTCCTTTTTCCAATGCAAGATAACGTATTCACAGATGCCAAGGATTAGAACCTGAATATCTTGGAGGTGGAAAGGAGAGGTTTTTTCCAGCCTAGCACACACAGATTTAAAATCAGAGGTGAATTAACCTACCTACCACTCCCAGCTTTTGACAAATGAAGTGGATTCAAAACCAAGTCTTTGGGGCTGCAGAATCTGAGCTCTCTTGCCCTTTGTTGCCAATGCAAATACCCAGGGTCTCCAGATGACTTTTTAGGAGCCAGAAATGTAGGACATACCAGCCCAGTCCCCTTTAAGAGTAAATAAAGAATCTGCCTGCAATGCAGGAGACCCAGCTTCAAGTCCCTCCGTCGGGAAGATCCCCTGGAGAAGGGAATGGCTACCCACTCCAGTATTCTTGCCTGGGAAAACCCCATGGATAGAGGAACCTGGCGGGCTACAGTCCATGGAGCCGAAAAGAGTTGGACACGACTGAGCACCTAACACTTTAACACACACTTTATTTAAAAATATATATATATAGTGCTTGTCTAGACAGTAGGAGCACATGGGAAAACCGTCTCTCTGTTTCCCTTTATTGTCATTGTTTTAACATAAATACAGTTGCTCCTTTAACAAAGTAGGTCCAGTAGAGCTGAAAATCTTCACCTGACTTTCATCCTCCAGTCGCAGTTCCACATCCGGGGATTCAACCAATTAAGACGCGTGTGGTGTGTATTTAGTGAAAAAAATCCACGTGTGAGTGGACTTGCGCAGTTCAAACTCGTGTTTTTCAAGGGTCAACTGGGCATCGTTTTCAACCAGAGGCAGACAGTATTAACCCATGATACTGGCGGGAACTAGGGGAGTGGGCCTGACGCTTCCATTTTAATGGAGTTTATCTTTATTGACTATGCCAAAGCCTTTGACTGTGTGGATCACAATAAACTGTGGAAAATTCTGAAAGAGATGGGAATACCAGACCACCTGATCTGCCTCTTGAGAAATTTGTATGCAGGTCAGGAAGCAACAGTTAGAACTGGACATGGAACAACAGACTGGTTCCAAATAGGAAAAGGAGTATGTCAAGGCTGTATATTGTCACCCTGTTTACTTAACTTATATGCAGAGTACATCATGAGAAACGCCGGACTGGAAGAAACACAAACTGGAATCAAGATTGCCGGGAGAAATATCAATAACCTGAGATATGCAGATGACACCACCCTTATGGCAGAAAGTGAAGAGGAACTCAAAAGCCTCTTGATGAAAGTGAAAGTGGAGAGTGAAAAAGTTGGCTTAAAGCTCAACATTCAGAAAACGAAGATCATGGCACCCGGTCCCATCATTTCATGGGAAATAGATGGGGAAACAATGGAAACAGTGTCAGACTTTATTTTTCTGGGCTCCAAAATCACTACAGATGGTGATTGCAGCCATGAAATTAAAAGACGCTTACTCCTTGGAAGGAAAGTTATGACCAACCTAGACAGCATATTCAAAAGCAGAGACATTACTTTGCCAACAAAGGTTCGTCTAGTCAAGGCTATGGTTTTTCCTGTGGTCATGTATGGATGTGAGAGTTTGGACTGTGAAGAAGGCTGAGCGCCAAAGAACTGATGCTTTTGAACTGTGGTGTTGGAGAAGACTCTTGAGAGTCCCTTGGACAGCAAGGAGATCCAACCAGTCCATTCTGAAGGAGATCAGCCCTGGGATTTCTTTGGAAGGAATGATGCTGAAGCTGAAACTCCAGTACTTTGGCCACCTCATGCGAAGAGTTGACTCATTGGAAAAGACTCTGATGCTGGGAGGGATTGGGGGCAGGAGGAGAAGGGGACGACAGAGGATGAGATGGCTGGATGGCATCACTGACTCGATGGACGTGAGTCTGAGTGAACTCCAGGAGTTGGTGATGGACAGGGAGGCCTGGCGTGCTGCGATTCATGGGGTCGCAAAGAGTCGGACACGACTGAGCGACTGATCTGCTGTGATCTGATCTCTGCAATTAAACAAATGGCCAGCAGATGGCGTGCAGTCACAGCCGGCTTCTCACCCCGGGATCATCCCTTTCCTGGGGTTGCAGGGGTGGGAGGTGTGAAAGAGGTCCTTCCTTGTCTTCTCCAAAACTCGTTCTAGGAGAAGATGCCCAGAGCAGTCCCAGCAGGGCAAGGCAAGAGCACAAAGCTCAGGGACTCACTCAGCTTCAAGGCAGCCAGCCTGGGGGCCTGTGTGCCCCATCCTCTGAAGAAGTTGCAGGCTCCGATCTCAAACCTGCACGCCTTGAATGACAGGGTCAGTCCTGGCTGCAAGATAGCAGAAGGAAGGAGCAGCTGGTTTACCGGAACCTTAAGATGGTCCCTAACATACTTTTACGCACATGTGTTATTTTACCTCATCTTTCCTGCTGCCCTTGAGGGGAATAAGCATTAAATTAGTGACTTGCTGGGAATTCCCTGAGGGTCCAGTGATTAGGACTCGGTGCTTTCACTTCCTGGGGCAGGTTCAATCCCTGGTCCTGGAGGAACTAAGATCTTGCAAGCTGCACAGCATGTGTGGCCAAAACCAACAACATAGTCACTTGCTGGGGAGATAGTAGCCATGCCTGCATCATTTTTGAATCTCTCCAAATCCCAACAAAAATAAGCAAGGCAAATTAACAAAAACAAAACCCACCGACATCAGTCACTTCAGAATTAGATGCCAAAGGTATCTCCCAAAAACACTGAAAGAATTTAAGTAGGGGAGCACAACCCCCAGTAGCTACCTGCGTGTTGTCAGATGCCCTGAGGTTCCCCCCACACACACCCTAGGCTGTTCTAGCTCAGCCTCTGGCCTTTGGCATCCCACCTGTTGCCAGCGGAGGGAAGCAAGGGGGTGTCTGAGGGACCTGACAAGAGGAAGCCCCAAAGAGCCACCACGTATATTCAGTGGAGGGCGTGGAGGGATATTTCGAGAAGAGCAACTGAGTCTGGGAGGGGCCTGGCCCACCCTCTAGTGAGGGTGAGAGCCCTCAGGAAGGACTGCGAACTCTCGAAACTGCTTGGTTCCCTTCCCGGACAAGGTTCCTCACTGCAGAGGAAATGCCTTGGAGCAGGATCAAAACAGGCAGATTGACTAAGACAATCAAGAGAAAGGAAGGATATTCAGATCTCAGTGATGGGAGGAGATGGAGCTAGGAGACCTCAGAAAGCAGGCCACCATACCTGTACACTACATGCAGACAGGAGGAGGGGGTGACCTCGAGGTTAGAGATGCATCCTGAACATCAGCTCCAAGTTCAGGAAAACTTGCTATGTCGTTGTCTAGTCACTAAGTCATGTCCAACTCTTTGCAATCCCATGGAGTGTAGCCCACCAGGCTCCTCTGTCCCTGGGATTTCCCAGGCAAGAGTCCAGGGGATCGTCCCTGCTCAAGGAGTGAACCTGAGTCTCCTGCATTGGCAGATGGATTCTTTATCACTGAACCACCCGAGAAGCCCTCAGGAAAACGTAATTTCACATAAAAATGAGCAATAGAGAATCTGGAGGTCAGATCTCATACAAAATTAACTTAGGCAAAAGAATAATCAGGAGCCAATAGCATTCCTAAAAATAGGATAAAGCATACCAGTGACACATTTCTTCAGGACCGATCAAAACCATAACCTTCTAGTTCAAAATGACCTTAAAAGCATCTTTAAATATCCAAGATGTGAAAGAACAACATAAACTAACATTAGAGAGTTTTCATTAGAAAACAGAACTCCGGAACAAATTAGACATACAAAGGAAAGAACTTATTTTAGAAATGAAAGCTAAAATAGAAGAAACACAAGAGCAAATTAACCCAACCTTGAGATAATGCCAGAATAGAAAAAGGTGAAAAGGAAAGAATATTACAAATCAACCAGAAATGAAGACAGAGGTTTTTTAAATATTCTAGAGAAAATGACGAATATTAAAATTAGGCCAAGAAATTCCACCATACAAGTAATAAAAGTTCCTGAAGAAGAAAACCAAAGCAAGGAACAAATATAAAAAACAATTAATCAAGAACACCTACTGAAACTTTTTTAATTGAAATTACATATTGAAGGAGCATACCGAATATCTGAAAATATCAACCCAGAATAATCAGACATATTCAAGACATTCTAATAAAATGACTGGACTTCAAGGAAAGAGAAAAAAGTCCTTCAGGCTTCTAAGTTCAGTTCAGTCGCTCACTCGAGTGCAACTCTTTGTGACCCCATGGACTGCAACATGCCAGGCTTCCCTGTCCATTACCAGCTTCCAGAGCTTACTCAAACTCATGTCCATTGAGTCGGTGATGCCATCCAACCATCTCATTCTCTGTCGTCCCCTTCTCCTCCGGCCTTCAATCTTTCCCAGCATCAGGGTCTATTCCAATGAGTCAGTACTTCACATCAGGTGGCCAAAGTACTGGAGCTTCAGCTTCAGCATCAGTCCTTCCAATGAATATTCAGGACTGATTTCTTTAGGATTGACTGGTTTGATCTCCTTGCAGTCTAATGGACTCTCAAGAGTCTTCTCCAACACCACAGTTCAAAGGCATCAATTCTTCAGTGCTCGGCTTAGGTAATAATAGTAGTTGACTTATAAAGAAAAAATATTCAATTATTACCAGGTTTTTCAAGAATAATGCTGGGGACTTCCCTAATTGGTCCAGTGATTAAGAATCACTCCTTAACCTTAAGAAGTCATAACTCCTTAAGGATCCTTCCAGTGCAGAAGGTACAAGTTCCATCTCTGATTGGGGAGCTAAGATCCCGTATGCCTTATGGCCTGGAAAAAAAAAAAAAAAAAAAACCATAAAGCAAAACAGTAACAAATTCAATGAAGACATCTTTTAGAATTTTTTTTAAATGCTTGTAAATGATTGTAACCCATCAGATATGTTAAAATCTTAGAGTTCACAATAACATTGAAAAGGAGTTAATTGATCCTCTCCTCTGGAGAATAATAAAGAACCAATTCATTTCCTTGTAAACTGGTGAACAAAGGGAAAGAAGTAAACCTATGTCCTGCCTCTCCTAGATGACCTGTATCCCTGAGCATCAGAGAGTAAATGAGGGGATGCAGCCCTTTCTAAAAGTCTCTTTCCCTCAAGCCTGGTACTCTGTGATGACCTAGAAGGGTGGGATGGGGTGGGTGGGAGGTTCCAGAGGAAGGGGATATATGTATACCTATGGCTGATTCATGCTGATGTATGGCAGAAACCAACACAATATTGTAAAGCCATTATCCTCCAATTAAAAACAAATAAAAGTCTCTTGCCAGTTGATAAATGGTAAAGAAAGACTAGGACTGGAATGTTGCCACATTCAGCCCCAATGAATTCAGGGACAATGATAAGACCACGTATGCTACGTCACTTCAGTCGTGTCCAACTCTGCAACCCCATGGATTTTAGTCCAACAGGCAAGAACACTGGAGTGGGTTGCCATGCCCTCCTCCAGGGGACCTCCTGGACCCAGGGATCAAACCCACCTCTTACATCTCCTGCATTGGCAGGTGGGTCCTCTACCGCTCGTGGCACCTGGCAAGACCACCCACTGCTACTAAAACAGAAAAAGAGCATCCAACCCTGTGTCACCAGAGGAAAGCACGCAGGCTCCCCGAGGAGCTGGCCCAGGGGATCGAACCCAGACCTGGTCAAGCCTCTGGATCCAGCTCCCAACTTCCAGGAAGCACAGAGGACAGAGGAGCACTCTGAATGGTGTTTTGCAGATGAAGTCAGCCAAGTCCATCCTGTGGGAAGCTCTATGAGGCAAATGGTGTTCCTTCCCAAATAGCGTGTAAGGAAAAGAAAGGGTCCAGGCACACTTCTAGATTAGAGGAAACTTTAAAGATGCATCTTTTATTTTTTAACAGACAAGTCTAAACAATCATATCTAGGGATACACACTTACATGATAAAGTATTGCAAGTAGATGATTACTGGGGCTTCCCTGGTGGCTCAGTAGTAAAGCATTTGTCTGCCAATGCAGAAAACGGGGGTTCAATCCCTGATCCAGGAAGATCTCACATGGTGAAGAACAACGAAGTCTGTGTCTCACAACTACCGAGCCTGTGCTCTAGAGCCCGTGGTCCGAACCAAGAGAGGCCACCGAAATAAAGCCCACACACCGCGACTAGAGATAGGAGCCCCCACTTGCCGCAACTAGAGATAAGCCCAAGCAGTGACAAAGACCCAGCACAGCCAAAAATAAATAAAATTACCGAAAAAAAAAAAAAGTTGGAGGAGAGAAGATCTCCCTTTCTCTTTAAAATAAAAGCAGGGAGGGTATCAATCACATCAAGAAAGAGCTCTTGGGACTTCCCTGTGAACCAGTGGCTACTACTGAGCCTGCGCTCTAGAGCCTGGGGAATGACAGCTACTGAAGCCTGTGTGCCCTAGAGCCTGTGTTCCACAAGAGAAGGAACCGCAATGGGAAGTGTGCACACCACAACTCGAGGGTAGCCCCCGCTCGCTGCGTGCATCTAGAGAAAAGCCTGAGCCTCCGTGAAGATCCAGCACAGTCAAAAATAAATAAATTTTTGAAAAAAAGAAAGAAAATGATGACTATAAAAGTCAGGCTGCATGTTCATTTCAGGGGAATGAGAGAGCTTAGATTGGAGAGGAAAGAGAGAGTTGAGGGGAGAGGAGTGCTTGCAAAGTTCTCTTTATTAACTTGAGATGTAGTTACAAAGATATTTGCCATAAGATGACTCATCAAGCTACAAAGATATTTGCCATAAGATGACTCATCAAGCCATACGTTTATCGTGTGTGGTTTTCTGTACCTGGGTTCATTTCATAATAAAGGGTTTTTTTGAGACTGAAATAAATGATTGAATGAACCACCCTAGGAGATCTCACTGTTCTCTTTTGACGGATGACAGAGGGACAACTCAAGAGAGGGACGAAGTTTGCCTAAAGCCATGCAGCTGCTAAGCCGTCCAGCTGGGCTAGAAACCCATGTGAGACTCATCTGTTCTTTCAACACAGTTGCTGACACCTGCTGAGCTGGTTGTTGGGCAAAGAGCTGAGTTAAAACAGTCTGGCTTCAGATCCACCTGTCCTGCACGGGAGGGATGCGGGAGGCAGGTGTAAGGGACACACCTCAGTCTCGGTACCCAGCTGGGTGTGGCCACAGCTCCCCCCCCCCAGGGCCCCTCCCCTCTGCGGGACCCACGTGGTGCTCTCAGAAACTGCCCACACAGCTTTTCTCAGCCCAGACTCTGGACGTGGAAATGACCTCACCTGACCACCTGATGAAGTTTCGCTTCTGTTTCTCATCATCTTCCCAGGGTGTTCTGTCCCCTGGAGAGGAGAGAGGATGTGGGAAAGGGTCCTGGCCTGAAACTAAGAGATCAGCTCGCAACCCTCCTAGGGGAGGCACCAAGGGTTTGGGGCGAATGGGGTGATGATGAACTGGTGCCATCAGCTCTGCAGGCTAGAGCCCCTCGCTTATTTGCCTTGGGACCTATCACTCCAGCATTTTACAGTCGTTCTCATAGAGAGCAGGGCTTCCCTGGTGACTCAGGCAGCAAAGAATCTGCCAGCAATGCAGGAGACCCAGGTTCAATCTCTGCGTCAGGAAGATCCCCTGGAGAAGGGAATGGCTACCCATTCCAGTATTCTCACCTGGGGAACTCCATGGACAGAGGAGCCAGATGGACTACAATCCATGGGGTTGCAAAGAGTTGTGCAGGACTGAGCGACTAACACACACACACCCTTATGGAAAGCAGGAGCACATTATGTTTGTTGAATGACTACATAAATGGAATTGCTGTGTCATTTTTTATCTATTTCACACAGAGTCCAAGGCTCAATTAACACTTTTAAAATATACCATCCAGTTTGAAGAAATAAAGTATACTTGAAACCTTATATATATATATATATATACACACACCATCCATAGACCTGCAAACATAGAGGACAAACTCTATGGATCCTGGAGAGAGACGGAAGGATAGATCAGGCATTTGGGACTGACATATAATCACACTACTATGTATAAAATAGATAGCCAATAAGGACCTACTTTATAGCAGAGGGAACTATACTCAATGTTTTGAAATAGCCTGTAAGGGAAAAAGAATCTGAGTGTGTGTGTGTGTGTGTGTGTGTGTAATGTACAAATGACTGAATCATTTTTCTGTACACCTGAAATTATCACAACATTGTAAGTCAACTATACTTCAATTAAATATATATATGTTATTATGCTCTTTCACTCTAAAATGGGGGTTATGATAATGCCTACCCCTAGGGTCATTGAGAGATTGAACCAGTTAATAAATGTTGGATTGGCCGATATCTATTTTTGGCCGCGCAGGGTCTTGATCGATGCCCGTGGGGTTTCTCTAGTTGTGGAGCAGGTTCTTCTGTCTCGTTTCCGTGCTTGGGCTTCTCTTGCTGCACGGGTTCTAGATGCATGGGCTCAGCAGGTGCAGCTCTCAGGCTCCAGGTCACATGGGTTTCAGTAGCTGTAGCACACAAGCTTAGTTGCCCAGAAGTATGTGGGGTCATTAGTTTCCGGACTAAGAATCGAACCCGTGTCGCCTGCCTTGCCAGGCAGATTCTTAATCACTGGACCACCAGGAAACTTCCACCTCTTTTCTTTATGTTGTTGAATACATTTGGCCAGATGAGGAAAAGTCTACAGGGCATATTTCAAATGCTGCGCGTGTGTGTGCACACCCGTGTATTTTGGGGCTATATTAGTTTTCTGTTGCTACTATAATAACTTAACCACTGGGACAATAGCATCATAGTCCTGCAAGTCAGAGCTGGACTGAAACCAAGGTGTTGGCAGATCTCTGTCCCTCCTGGAGGCTCTTGGGTAGAAACTCTTCCGGTCTTGCTTCTTCCAGCCTCTGGTAGGTGCCTGCATTCCAGATGGCCCTGTCTGTCTTTAAGCCAGCAATTATGTCACAGGGTTTTGCTTCCTGTTCTCACATCGTCTCTTTGACCCTGCCCTCCTCTTATCAGAACCTCGTGATTTCACTGAGCTCACCTGGATAATCCCGGATAATCTCCCAATCTCAAGATTCTTAATCACACCAGCAAAATCTCTTTTGCATGTGAGATAACAGATTCACAGGTTCCAGAGTTTAGGACAGCACCATCTTGTTGGGGCTCAGAGGGCATTATTCTGCCTCGCCCAGGGACCTAGTGTTGTAATCCTAGGACACTGACTCCCCTGCTCTCGGCTCTACCCACTGAGTGGGGGTGGAATTTGGAACCAAGGAAACAGCCCTCTTCTCAGTCCAAAGAAATCTTGGGAAAATGTCCCATCAGAAGACAAAGAAAAGTGGACTTTCCTGGTGGTCCAGTGGTTAAGAATCCTTCCAAAGCAGTGGGTTTGAGCCCTGGTCAAGGAACTAAGTTCCCACATGCCACAGGGCAATGAAGTTGCATGCAAGACACAACTAGAAAGAAGCCTGCCCGCCACAATAAAGATCCCGTGTGCCACAACTAAGACCCGACACAGCCAAATAGATAAATAAATATTTAAAAGAAGAAGAAGACAAAAAAAGCGAAGCGTCCTTTGGGATCCTTCTAGAGTTTGGACAAGAAATTATGCTCATCTCCCAGGGGTTCCAACATACCCTTGTGATACCAGCCAAGGGGACAGCCAAGGGTAAAGGACAGTGGCCAGCATTAAGCTTCTCCTGCTGGGGAAATCCAGGCCAGGAAATACCTCCCTTCTGTGCTCACTTACGATTAAAACAATTATTTCTTTTCCAAATAAAGTGGCCCAAAGAAGCAATGGCCCAGGGATCATTTTGAAAGCTGTCTTCCAGCTCTGCAGGAAGTATGAACCAGATCCAAACAAAAAAGCCCTGAATGTCCAGGGTCCCAGCTTCATGTCTCCCCTGTCCCCCACCCCACACTTTCTTGGACTTGCTGGCTCTGGGTCTAGATTCCGAGTCGCAGAGACGGTGCAGGAAGGAGGAGGCAGCGGAGGGCAGGAGGCCTTCTAGCCCCCAGTCTGCGCAAACCGCCACAGCTGGGACCCATCAAGCATGCCTCCTGTAAAAATGATTCTTTTAGCTGGAAGTCATAAATCTCCTCTTGTTTTAGTGACAGCTTGATTGTTGCCTTTGCTTTGGGGAGACACACACATAGGAAGTGGTCAACCTTCACAGTCCCAAGGGGAAGTCAGTCAAATACCAAGATCAGAATCTGGTCTGTTAATCCCCCGGCAGGATTGTGGACAGGAGGTCATGCTGGGGACTGGAGACTCCGCTGGGATCTCACAAACCCAAAGCATCACCAAGTATTGTGCCCAGGAGCTGTCCTGTCCCCACCTGTAGCCTTTGCATGTTTCTGCTCCAAACCGACTTGGCTGGTCCCAGCAATTCTCAAAGGCAACCTGTTACTCTCATGTCCGTGTTCCTGAAATGGCCATCTCCCTCTATCCCTCAAGAACTGACAGACAATTCAGGAGTAAAAAGGTTTAAAACAAAAAAAAAAAAAAAAATAAGAAGGTAAAGAAATAGAGTCAGAAGAGAAGTGAGAGAAGGGAAGCTGAGAGCAACCAGGGGTGAGGTTAGTGCAGACAGCTCAGCTCAGAGTCCAGGGCACTGGAAATCGTGGCCCGCAGATATGATTCAGCTTCTTAGCAGCCATGGTGAAGAGGGAAACAAGATCCATCACGTGACTCATAAGGCCTGTGTCGGCTAAAAAGCAAAACCATTCCCTTCCCCTTCCAAGGAAAATGCTTATTTCTAGTACAATGATGTGGAAGAAACTTATTCTGGAGTTCCCATGGAGAGGCCACTGTGGACAGAATGAATTAATGCTGTCCTCAGGAAGACAGTAAATCCAGCAACCGGTTTCCTAAGGCTGTGTCTTATAACTCTTCTTTAAAAAACAAAAAAAAAAAATTATTTATTAATGTATTTGGCTGTACCAGGTCTTAATTGCAACACACGGGATCTTGGATCATCATTGCAGTATGCAGGATTTTTAGTTGCAGCTTATGAACTCTCAGCTGCATCTTGTGGGATCTCGTTCCCTGAGCAGGGATGGAAACGTAGGCCGCCTGCATTGGGAGCGCAGACTCTTAGTCCCTGGACCACCATGGAGGTCTCCAACTAAAGCTTCTTGATAAAGGCCCAGAGTATAAGGCTGAAAGCCGGTTTAGTAAAAGCAGTGAATCCCTGGGGAATCCTCAAGGTTAAGTGCTACAAAATACCTGCTCAGATAGCGATTACGAAGAATTAGCAGGTACGTGGCGGAAGTGGTCCATAACGAGTGTGTGTGATTGGGAGATGGGCAAATTTTTACCTCTGTGCTTCCTGCAAGTTGACAGCTGGATCCAGAGGTTCGATCAGATTTGAATCCAATCCCTTTGCCTCGTTTCTCGATGGGTTTGTGAAACACAAAACACTGATGAGTATGCATGTATGTGCTCAGTCGTGTCCAACTCTTTGTGACCCCATGGACGGTAGCCCACCAGGCTCCTTTGTCCATGGGATTTTCCTAGGCAAGAATATTGGAGTAGGTTGCCATTTCCTTCTCCATGCTGATGAGTATGAACTATCAACAAATACACACAGAAATATGGATGATTTCATCAACATGACATTGAGCCAAAGAAACCAGACACCAAAATATACGTACTGTATGATTTCAAACTCAGGAGACCCTTGAAAAATGCAAGGATTAGTGGGTGTCAACTCCCAGACAGTCAAAAGTCCCTGTACAGCTGTGTCTGCTTTAGAGACAAAGGAATTGATAAAGAATTCACCCAAGGGCAAGAAGTTGAAAGAGTTTGGATAGAATCAGAACTCAGGTCTTAGTTTTTTGTTTGGTTTGGGGGCTTTTTTTTGCTTTTGTTTCTTTATTTGACTGCCCTGGGACTTAGTTGCAGCACTCAGGATTCTTTTTTTTTGGTTAGACCATGTGGGATCTATAGTTGCAGCATGCAGCATCTTTAGTTCTGATTGTGATCACTAATCATGTACAAATTCTTCCCCACTCTTTGTTAATTTAAAGATCTGTGAAATAGAAATACAGGTGCTATATTTATTGAAAAAAAATCCACATACGTGGACCCGAGCAGTTCAGACCTGTGTTGTTCAAGGGTCAACTGTATATAGAAGTATAAATACAGATAAAACTGATACAAGCTGCCAGGAGTCAGGATGGTGGTAAACCTTGGGAGGTTATGGCTGGTAGGGTGTGAGAGACGCTGGCAGAGTGTTGATTACCTGGATGTGTTTCATCTGTGAAAATCCTTATGCTATGGGCATTTTTTTCAATGTATGTTACACTTCAGTAAAAAGTTTTTTTAAGTGGTATCAAGTCATTATAGTACGAAATTTACATTAGGGGTACTGTTTGGGAGTTGCTGATGGACAGGGAGGCCTGGCGTGCTGCAGTTCATGGGGTTGCAAAGAGTCAAACACGACTGAGCAACTGAACTGAACTGTTTTGGAGGGCAGGGCTTTAGGTTGTGACAAGGGTTAGAGCTCATTCCAGGACTAGAAAGCAGGATAAGCATCAGTGTGGACATAGGGTCAAGACCCAAGTCTTCAGGTTGATCAAGAATCCATCTTCAGCATGACCACTGCCATTCCAGGGTCTGACCACTTGGTGTCTCCACTCGACAAATTGCTAAGTGAGTAGCAGGCAGAACAGAGACATCTAGACCCATTACATCCTTGAGCTGGAATTAGGTTGGGAATGACTAACAGGAAATGTCAGAGGATGAATCTGAGTGGAACAGAGCTGGCCCACTTGGGGCTGGGGTCCAAGCCCTGCAGAACAGTGGGTAGTAGAGGGGACCACGGAAGTGACGCCAGCTCAGAAGCCCCCAGCTTTGTCCCCGATCTCAAGTCAGAATTATTTCATTCATTCATACAGTGTTTAATGAACTCCTGAACCAGACACTGAGGATCCAAAGTGGGCAGATGGCCCACAGGCCCTGTCTTCACAGAACTCACATCAACTTCGCACTTCCTCTCTCCCTGCGTAGCATCCATGGCTCCTTCTAAGCCCAGAAGAACCACCCATATTAGAATCCACTACAAAACAGCAAGGAGAGCAAACCAATCAATCCTAAAGGAAATCAACCCTGAATATTCATTGGAAGGCCTGATGCTGAAGCTGAAGCTCCAATACTTTGGCTACGTGATGGGAAGAGCCACTCACTGGAAAAGACCCTCATGCTGGAAAAGATTGAAGGCAGGAGGAAAAAGAGATGACAGAGGATGAGATGGTTGGGTGGCATCACCGACTCAATGGACATGAATTTGAACAAACTCTAGGAGATGGTGAAGGACAGGGAAGGCTGGCGTGCTGCAGTTCATGGGAGCGCAGAGTCAGACACAACTGCGTGACTGAACAACAACAATCCAACCAGGTCCTCAGATAGGAGCCCTCGCCCTTCTTGTTTGTTGTCTGTCTTCCCCACCAGATGGACATTCAAAAGGCAGGGGCCTCATTTGTCTTCTCGACCCTGGTGTTCTCCAGGCCTAGCCCAGAGTAGATGACCAATCGCTGTCTGTTGAATGGAAGTGGGATAGCAATGAGGTGGTCACATCATCCCCGCAGGGGGCTTCCTCTGAGTCTGGGGCTCCAGGCTCCTAGACCTTGCAATTTTGCACGAAGCCTCTGATGAGGCTTTTTGTGGGGTGGGCGTGATCACGTGAGTAGGACTGAGAGCTGAAGGTTTTAGGGCCGGGAGGGCTGCAGGGGAACAGAGAACCAGAGCGGTGCTGTCAGCCCAGTTCACAGCCCCTGGGGCGGTTCCACTTCCCCTTTTTCAAAAGCAAACACGGTGGAGGAAGGAAGGGGCAGCTTCCCCAGCACCCTTTGATAGGCCCGGGACCTGGTGACAGGAACAGGAAATATGAGCCAGCAGAGATTAAGTAGGAACCAGCTGGGGGGTTGCCCTGCCTGCCTCCACCTGCAGGCAGTCCCCCAGCCACCTCCATCCAGCCTTGGCACAGGATGAAGGGCAAACACGTCAGCTGAGTCTGGGCCTACTAGGACCCTGAGAAAGAGACTTGGGGGATGAGACAGGGCATAACTTTGGGGAGACAGGCTGGAGGGAAAGGGATGAAGAACAGGAGCTGCAAGCAGGTGCTCCCTGGAGGAGGGAGGAGGGTGGGGGAGCTTGAGACATGGATTTGGATAGCCATGTGGTTCTGGGCGGCTAGCCTGGACCTTCAGAGAGCCAGTTTTGCCCATTTCAGGGGGCATCAGAAATGGGGGTCCTAGGATGAGGCCTTCCAGAGAAGGCAATGGCACCCCACTCCAGTACTCTTACCTGGAAAATCCCATAGATGGAGGAGCCTGGTGGGCTAGAGTCCATGGGGTTGTGAAGAGTTGGACACGACCAAGTGACTTCACTTTTCCTTTTCACTTTCATGCACTGGAGGAGGAAATGGCAACCCACTCCAGTGTTCTTGCCTGGAGAATCCCAGGGATGGCGGAGCCTGGTGGGCTGTCATCTATGGGGTCGCACAGAGTCAGATACGACTGAAGCGACTTACCAGCAGCAGCAGCAGGATGAGATCTTCAGCACCAGGGTCTACTACCCCAGGGCCATCCAAATAAAGTCTCCACATATGCTGTTCCACTGGAGTGTACAGTAGATCAGTACTGTTCAACAGAACTTTCTGCAATGAATTAGTTGTTTTATAGCTAGGTTTTCCAATATGGTGGCCACTAATCACACAGGCCAGTAGTTACCATATTGGACAGCACAGCTCCAGGCTCCTGTGTAAGGTGAACCAAGCCACTTCCCACTATTTCTTTTTACCCCTCCCCATCGTTCCCATTCTCTCGAATCCTACTTTTCTTATGCCTCAAGTTAATCAGTCAAAATTATGTTGTAACGGGTACAAATTTCACAGGCCGTAAACTCATACAAAACAAATACGCAAAATGGTTGATTTTTCTGTCGTCGAGTGGAACATCTGTCTCAAGTACCCACCCTCTGGTAGAGATTTACTGTCGATAAATTCAGGTTAAATGCAGTCAAGTGGGGACTTCCCTGGTGGTCCTGTGATTAACAAGAGTTCACTTGCCAACGCAGGAGACACGGGTTCAATCTCTGGTCAGGGAAGATCCCACATGCCTGGGAGCAACTAAGCCCGAGCACCACTAGTGAAACCTGTTTGCCTAGAGGCAGCACTCCACAACAGGAGAAGCTACCGCAATGAAGGGCAGCCTCCGTGCGCGGCGAGTAGAGAAAGCCCATGTGCAGCAACAAAGACCCAGAGCAGCCAAAAATAAATAAATAAATGCAGTCAAGTGACGATTTTCTTTTTACTTTCCCTCGGAAT
Organism: Bubalus bubalis; assembly: GCF_019923935.1. Lineage (NCBI taxonomy): Eukaryota > Metazoa > Chordata > Mammalia > Artiodactyla > Bovidae > Bubalus > Bubalus bubalis. Next base: position 14,041,368 of record NC_059170.1, on the reverse strand, counting down.
ACATGCAAGTCCATATCCTTTATTGAATCTCTTCTTTGAGCTCCAAACTTCATCTCTGGATTCTATTATTCTTACCTCTCCTTCAGGGGCAAGTGAAGCAGGCATAGAATCTCTTCTCAAAGACTCATTCCAGCATCTAGTGTTACATACCATCCTCCCTGCCCACATACTCCTGCACTTCCCACCCCTTATTAACATTTACTGAACACCTCCTGTGGGCCAGGCATATTCTAAGCACTTTAAAACTTTAGCCTGTTTAGTCTTCCCTAAAACTCTCTGAGGAAAATGCTGTTAATACTCTCATTTTGCAGATGAGAAGCTGGAGCACATAGAGGTCCTCTGAAAAAGCTCACACAGAAGGAATTCTTGGGCTAGAACTTCAAAAATCAGTACTACATAGGATTGCATCCCCCAGCAATCCATCCCAAAAATATGCTGCCAAAAGCCTGAGAGTAATTACAGACAAGACTTTTTGTTATTATATTCTTTGTAATAGCAGATGGCTGGAAACTACACAAACGTCCCTCAACAGGGGGTTAAGTGAATAAATCATGGTATATTTACCTGATGCAGTACTATGCAGCTGTGAAAAGGGAATGAGTTGTCTCTACACATTATAATAGGGTGAGTTTCAGAATATATTATTAAAGACATAGAGACATATTGTTAAAGACAGGCTGAGAACTTCAGAACATATTTACAGAAAGAAGTATATGTAGTATGCTACCAGTTATGCAAGAAAGAGGGGATATAAATATATATACACCTATATGCTTATATTTCTTAAAATTAAAGAAGAGGGAATCTCTTGGCAGTCAAGTGGTAAGGACTCCATGCTTACACTGCTGTGGGTCCAGTTTTAGTCCTTGGTCAGGGAACTAAGATCCCACAAGGCTCATGGTGCAGTCAAAAAATTAATTAGTTAAAAATTAAAGAAGAAAAAAACCCGCTTTAACAAACAATTACCTCTCAAAAGAAATATATGTAAGAAAGAGGGGATATATGTACATGTATACACTTACACTCTTTAAAATTAAAGAAGAAAATACAAAAATAAAACTTTTTTAAAATGACTACCTATGACAGAGGGAAAGACCAGATTGGGGGGAATAGGTATAGAATCTAGACTTACCTGAGTATACTTTATTTTGAAGATTTGGCTATAGAACTATATCACTGTTCTACATAATTATTAAAGCAAAACTGAATTTCAAATAAAGTAATCCCTAAAACTTGAAATCAAAATGAAACAGATGTATCAAACTAGGAATTAAATTGATAGTGGAATCACTCACAGAAGAATCATTTCAAATAATTTTGATATGTTAATTTGGCTATACATTCTTGGATTATACATAAATTTAGTGTTATTGCCATTAGAAACCCAGACTCTCAGTATAAGGGAAAAGAAATATAAATATAAAACTGAAAAAGTTAAGCAAAGACTCTGTAATCTAAATTAAATTTGAATTTATCACTGTGAACTCAAGACCTCTTAAATTTTTTTAATCTCTATCCACTGAAAAGACCTGGAAACAATTACCAATGGCGTAGCTATGAGCACACCTAGAGGAAAGATTGTGAAAGATCTAAATATCATTTCCCAAGAATCAACGCTCTTTGGAGAAATGGCCAATTCCAGGTCTGGTGCAAAAAAAAATAAATAAAATGTACAAGATGATCCCAGAACATTTTGCTATTCCAGAAAGCAAATAAGCTAGAAGGTCATGTCAAAAGGACTCAGAAATCAGTCTGAAGAGATTCTATCTGCCTAAAGATGAGATAATTTGAGTATGAATAAGGTTTAAAATCAACACATTTAAAGTCCTTAAGTTCATAAGTGAAGTGAAGTCGCTCTGTCCGACTCTTTGCGATCCCATGGACTGTAGCCTACCAGGCTCCTCTGTCCGTGGGATTTTCCACGCAATAGTACTGGAGTGGATTGCCATTTCCTTCTCCAGGGGATCTTCCCAACCCAGGGATCGAAGCTGGGTCTCCTACATTGTAGACACATGCTTTACTGTCTGAGCCACCAGGGAAGTCACCCTTAAGTTCATAATGATACTCAAAAAAAAAAAACAAGAAAAAGAAAATCTCATTGGATTCTCTTTGAGCATGTTAGGGAAGCAAGTCAACATTTTGAAAGTTGGTAAATAAAAAGGAAGAATCAGTATTTTTTTTTTCCTACTTTTCCTATATGAACTGAATCTCATTATAATCAACTAATTCATTAGAGGAGTTTCTATTGATAGATGTATTTCTGCTAATAGGTGAAAAAAATTAAGAATTAAAGTTTTGGACTTCCCTGGTGTTCCAGTGATTGACTCTGTGTTTCCACTTCAGGGTGCGTGGGTTCAATCCGCAGTTGAGGAACTAAGATCCTGCATGCCACATGGTATAACCAAAAAAAAGTTTTTTTAAATTAGAATTTTGCATTTGGGGTTTTGCAGCCTTCAACAAAACAATAGGTTGAGGCCATGATCATCAATGGCTCGGAATATCACTGAAGGAGAGATAAATACATATTCATGGTGTGCGTCCTGGTGGAGGTGTGCAGCATCACCTGTGAGGTATTCCTGCTAAAAAACCATCTAACGTGACTCTGTTAATATACTGCTGCTAAGTCACTTCAGTTGTGTCCAGAAGTGTCGCACTCTGTGCGACTGTCCTATGTCGCACTCTGTGTGACCCAATGGACGGCAGCCCACCAGGCTCCCCCGCCCCTGGGATTCTCCAGGCAAGAACACTGGAGTGGGTTGCCATTTCCTTCTCCAATGCATGGAAGTGAAAAGTGAAAGTGAAGTCGCTCAGTCATGTCCGACTCTTAGCAACCCCATGGACCGCAGCCTCCCAGGCTCCTCCATCCATGGGATTTTCTAGGCAAGAGTACTGGAGTGGGGTGCCATTGCCTTCTCCGTGTTCAGATACTGCTACTGCTAAGTCACTTCAGTCGTGTCCGACTCTGTGCGACCCCATAGACGGCAGCCCACCAGGCTCCCCCGCCCCTGGGATTCTCCAGGCAAGAACACTGGAGTGGGTTGCCATTTCCTTCTCCAATGCATGAAAGTGAAAAGTGAAAGTGAAAGTGAAGTCGTGTCCGACCCTCAGTGACCCCATGGACTGCAGCCTGCCAGGGTCCTCCATCCATGGGATTTTCCAGGCAAGAGTACTGGAGTGGCGTGCCATTGCCTTCTCCGGTGTTAAGATAGTAGTCACATCATATAAAGGGATACATTAAATGACACCACAGGGATGTGATCAGCAAAATCCACACTGAAGAAAACTCTACAAGACAAATACCTCGTTTCTTCAATAAATAAATTGAAGAAAAAGGGGTTATCTCTCCAAGTCCTCTCTATTTTACTTCCCACTCTTACACAAAAATAGAGAGACACTGGAAGAGCCCGTACATTGAAAGAGTCTTAAGAGACATATCATTCAATGCAATCTTATAGACCTTGTTTGGATCTTGATTCAAACAAATACATCATCTGTTTTCAAATAACACAGCAATTGGGCATATTTGAACCCTGAAGGGATATTTGACAGTGTTAAGAATGTGTTGTTGATTTTGTAGGTGCAATAATGGTATTGCAGTTACATGCTGAAAGTTCTTATCTTTAAAAGAGACACAAGGAAATGTTTACAGATGAAATGATATATACAGTGTGTGATATTTGCATAAACTCTTACAACGGAGGAGGGGCAGAGGTGGGCATATAGGAAGTTCACCCATGAGTTGATAACTGTTGAAGCTGGGTGATGGGTATGTGGAGGTTTATTACATTATTCTGTTTTTGTATACACTCAAAATTTTCTATAATAGGGACTTCCCTGGTGGTCCAGTGGTTAAGACTCCACTCTTCCAATGCCAGGGGGCCTGGGTTCGATCCCTGGTCAGGGAACTAGATCCCACAAGCCACAACTAAAGAGCTTGCATGCCACAATGGAGATCCTCCAACTAAGACCTGGCACAGCCAAATTAATAAATAAATATATATTTTTAAATTTCTATAATAAAAAATCTTAACGGAAAAAGCTAACACTAATTGTTTTGTAGCGTTTCTGCATTTCTGCTACAAAAACCACCTCTGAGGCCAAAGGTACTCGTCTGAACCTGGGAAGATAATGGGTTATAAGGCTGTGAAGAAGGAGGAGAAGGAGGAGAAAAGGAAGGAGGGGGAGGGAAGAGGAGGAGAAGAAGGAAAGAAATACATTGATTAATGCTTCAGTCTATTTTTTTAAATTGGGGTGAAGTTTACATGACATTACATGAGCTACTTTCAAGTGTAAGTTCACTGGTACTCAGTACTTTCAGCATGCTGAACACCCATCATCTCTGTCAAGTTCCAAAACATTTCCACTCCCCTAAAATGATCCCCGCCCGCCCCCCCGGCCCTGCCCGGCCCTCTCCTGGCAACCACCTGTCTGCTTTCAGTCTCTATGGATTCACCTGTTCTGGATATTTCATATACATGGAATCAGAGAACAGTTTCATTCCAAACTGTGTTCAACCACATGTGTACTGACCTCTGTTGTGTACCAGGCACCAGCTCAGCTCGAGAGATAAGACGGTGAAGATGGATATACGACCCCAGCCTTCAAGGGGCATGAGACCATTGTGCAAATAAATACAATTAACTCTCTAATTACAAATGTGCAAATGCTGCAGAATTGAAGATCTGAATCTACAGGGAAGGTAAAACAAAGGAGTAGGCCGTGAGGATCTGATCTGGTGAATGAGGGAGGGCTTCTCTGAAGAGGTGACATTTTAACTGAGCCCTGGGGAATTCCCTGGCTGTCCAGTGGTTAGGACTCTGCGCTTCCACTACTGAGGGCCTGAGTTCAGTTCCTGATCAGGGAACTAAGATCCCACAAGCTGTGTGCCCTGGCCAAGAAAATATTTAAAATGTAAATAAACTAAGCCCTACAGAATGACTAGGGATGAATGAACCAGTGGAGGAAGGACAGACAGATCTTCCTAGCCAGGTCAGAGGGCAGACATTGGAAGTCTTAAACAGAGGGGTCAGGAAACTTGACTTGTTTGATTTTGTGAGTTTTTTTTTTTTTCATTAACTGATGTCCATAGTTTACACCAGGGTTCACTCTTTGTGTTGTATATTAATACTTCTGAGTTTTGAAAAATGTCTGAGGACAAGAGTTCACCATTACAGTATCATACAGAAAGTTTCACTGCTCTAAAAATACCCTGTGCTTGACCTTTCTTTTCTCTTCAGTTCCTCCCTGACCTCAATTGATCTTTTTACTGTCCCTGTAGTTTTGCCTTTTCCAGAAGGTGGGCTCATATAATATGTAGCCTATTCAGATTGGCTTATTTTGGTTAGCAATATGCATTTACAGTTTTCCATGTTTTTTCATGGCTTGATAGCTCATTCTTTTGTATGGGGGGAGGGGTAAAATATACATAACATAAAATTTACCATTTTAAACATTTCTAAGTATGCAGTTCTGCAGAAGTATTTTCACACTGTCGTGCAACCATTCAACCCAAAGCTTAGCTCATTCTTTATTACTCAATAATATTCCACTGTACAGATGAATCAGGGTTTGTTTATCCACTCACTTGAAGAAAGATGATTTGTTTTTAAATAAGACCACTGGCTTCCATGTAGAGGACTGATTGGAGATGCACCAAGAATGCAGGCAGGGAAGCCTGGGAGGAGGCTAATGCTGTGGTCCAAGCAAGAGAGAATAGTGGCTTCTACTGGGGTGGTCTCAGCGGAGGTGGCAAGAAGTGGACAAATACTAATATGAGATCACGAGAGGGTGGAATTGTCAGGATTTGAAGATAGATTGGATGTGGGGTTTCCGGAAGAGGGAAGAGTTAGGGATGAAATCCAGCCTCGTAGCTTGGGGGACTGGGGAAGTAGGTGGTGGTGCCACTGACTGAGATGAGGAAATGAAAAAGGAAGGATGGATTTAGGAGAAGATCATAAATTCAGCTTTGGATTTGATATTCTGAAGCGTCTGAGAGATGTCCAAGTGGAAATGTGAAGTGACCCATTGAATACATGCACCTCAGACCCCTTTCCCCATTCTTATCAAACAATCCATCCCACTGACCTTAATTCTGTTCCTAAACAGGCCACATTTCCTCCAGCCTCAGGACCATGGCATTGCGGTTCCCTTTGCCCAGAACATCTCCCCTGAGATGGCCATATAGCTAGGTCCTTCTGAACACTCAGATCTCAGGTCAAATACCATCTAATCAAACAATCCTGCCTTAAACCCAAGTTAGGTCAGCCAGAAGGAGTGAGTTAGAGATCCACATGGACCAGATTTTGCTACAACGATGCTGCATTAAAAAAAAAAAAAAAAAAACTTCCTTGCCATGGTGATGATTTTGAAATGTATAGAAATATCCAATCAGTATGTTCTGTAACAGGAGCTGACATAGTGTTCTAGGTCAATTATACTTCAGAAACAAACTCTTAGAAAAAGATATCAGATTTGTGGTTACCAGAGGAAGGGGGTGAACGAATTGGATAGAGGTGGTCAAAAGGTACAAACTTCCAGTTATAAGATAAGTACGTACTATGGATATGATGTACAACATGTTAAATATAATTAACACAGCTGGATGTTATGTATGAAAGTTGTTAAGGGAATAAATCCTAACTGTTCTCATCATAAAGAAAATTTTTTTTCTATTTCTTTAATTTTGCATCTGTATGAGATGATGGATATTCACTAAACTTGCAGTGGTCATCATTTCATGGAAGTATGTAGGTCAAATCATTATGCCGTTTACCTTAAACCTATCCAGTGCGTGCATGCGTGCGTGCGAAATCTCTTCGGTCTTGTCTGACTCTGTGCCACACTATGGACTGTAGCCCGCCAAGCTCCTCTGTCCATGAAATTCTCCAGGCAAGAATACTGGAGTGGGTTGCCAGTATTCCTCCAGGAGCCCTTCCCAACCCAGAGACGGAACCCACAGTCTCCTGTTTCTCCTGCATTGCAGGCGAGTTCTTTACCACTAGCGCCACCTTCAAGCCCAAACTTATACAGTGCTGTCTGTTAATTATATCTCAATAAAGCTGGAAGAAGAAGAAAACTAGCAGCTTCTACAAACTGAGTGCTTACCAAAAAGGAAGCACTCATTTCTCACCCAGGGGTCTGCAAGTCAGTTTGGGGTTCATCGCAGCTTTCCCAGGCTGGGCTCCAGGCCGTGGGGTGTGTGCCCCATGTATCTTATTCTGAATCCAGGCTGAAGCAGCCCCCACTATCTGGGACTCATGGTTCTCACGACGAGTGACAGCTGCTCAAGAAGGGGAAATGGAGACAGCATCACTTCCACACACATTCTTTTGCCCAATGCAAGTCACATGGCTAATTCCAATGTCAACACAGGGAGGAAGTGTATTCCTTCCACAGTGAGGAGGGCTGGGGGAAGTAAATATTTGCTGAACAATAATACAATCTACCACTGGACTCAACTTTTTTTTTTTTTCTAGATAGCTGTTTATTGAGTAATCCTCCCACATGCTTATGGAATACCATCTTCTAAGGATGGATGGCTGGATGGCTGGAAGGATGGAAGTGTAAATGGATGGATGGATGGATGGATGGATGGGGGAATGTGCCTTTCAAGGCAGGAAGATTCTCCTCATTCTTCAGATGAGAAACCTGAGGAAAGAGAAGCAACTTTCTTGAGGTCACAGAAACCATCCGTGTCCAGCCCAGCCTGGCTGCCTCCTTCAGCTCAGTTCCCTACACACAGTAAGTGAGTGATGGGGATGGGGGGGTTGGGGGGGTTGGGCGCTATTCTCTGGGCAGTGGGGCCACAGCTCCCATTCTGCCCCCTCACGAAGGCTTGGTTGACTGGCACATAATTGAGGTCAAGTACACGGGAGGATCTCCTTGCTGAAATTTAATCTGAGGACTCACTCTGAAGCCAGGTGGGAACTTGATTCGTCATTTCCGGGTCTCAGAGTCCTGAAGGCTAATTGTATGCCGGGGGTGTGAGTCATCCGTGGCTTTAACTGCTGATTAAGTGTTCCATGAAATTCTGCATCCTAGCCCAACAAGGATACCTATGCCCACCCTAAGGTATAGTCAGTCATCTAGATTTATACCACGGAGTGGGACACACAGCAGAGCTCGAATACCAGGCACAGGGAAAATCTGGAAGGACATTCCTCAGATAAACGGTGCGTGTCTTAGATAAACAGTGAACACTTCTTTCAAAGCAGGATTACTCAGGACTTTAGCCTGATATCTGTGTGTAACGTTTGAACAGTTCACAGTGAACATACGAGTGGCTTCTGCCATCAGGGAGGCAAAAGGCGTCTGGAAATATTTTCAAGTTCATACTCGCGTGCAAAAAGCAATCCCTCGCAGGATGGTTGGGAAACTCCCGAAAATCTTCCTTCAGGATCCTCCTCCCACACATTATCAGAAACTCGTTTTCAGAAACACTGAGTCAATCCCCAACCACTCCTGCAGTCAGCACGCCAGCGAGTACCTACCACACGCCAAGGGCTGAATGAGCCAGCAGGATGATGGGTGACAGGCTGGGGAGCAGGTGGGGCGGGAGTCCACGGGGTCCAAATCCAGATGCAGCTGACACGAGTGGAATCAGCCCCTGGGCCAGACACTGTGCGAAGTGTTCCACATGGATTATCACATTTAATCCGCACGACAAGTCTATGTGGTCAGAGCTATTATTATCGTGTTTTACAGCTGTGGAAACTGCAGTACAGAGAGGCGAAGGAACTTGCCCAAGGTCACAGAATGAGCAGATGGCAGAACTGACTTTCAATTCCAGAGTCTGTGCTCTTAACTGACTACACCCCACGCTGCCTCCCCATAGGAACCTGCCTGAATTCCACAGGCAGGAAATTGTAGAGTCAGAATTGAAACCAAGCAAGGTTCAGCAGCAGCCTCCAGAAAAACGTGCCTCTCATTGATAAGGTATCCCTCTCCCTTCCAGCCCTCCCCGTTTCTGGAGCCACCGCCAGCACGCTGGGTGACGTGGGTGGCTTCCCTCAACCTCATTTCCCATGGCTGAAAATGACAAGATTACGGGAGCTGGAGAGGCTTGTGGGAGAGGACAAGTCCTCCCCTAGACTGTGGGAGGCTCTCAGCTTAGATATATCTGTGTACTTGCTGCTTTCCAGGAGTTGGGCGCAGTTGGCCAAGTGGGCACGGGAGCGAGTCTATTCCGTGACCTCTGTGATGGAGAGGTGTGTTAGGTGCCCTGGGGCCAAAGGCCAGGCACCAGCTGAAATGTCAAGCATTACGATGGATCCGGAAAACTCGGCTGAGGGAAAACTGGAATAAACAACCCCCAGGAGGAGAGGGGGGGAGTCTGGTTCGTCATCTTTCCTGTTTTCCCAGCTGGCCCAGTCCCAAAACCTCTTCTTAATCTTGTCAAGATATTGGCCCTCCGCCCCAGCAAGGAGACGCCAAGAGGCCCACAGTGAGCCAAGTCTTCAAGGAAGTGATGTCTTCTGTGGGTCAAGAAAAAGGAAGAGGCTTTCTGGGAGCCAGGACAAGGCAGGGACTGAACCAGGGAAGCTTCCTCCTTGAGCCAGTGGAGAAATTGAGGCTTAGAACAGGGCAAGGTCTCTTGATTTGCTGATGGCAGGTTTGGGGCAGGTGGCCCCGGCCCCGGTTGCCCAGGACAGCATCTCCTCCACTGCAGAGCACTGACTGCCCTCTCCCTTCCCGCTCGAGGATAACCCAGGCAGGGGGAAGCTGCCTACACTCCCTCTCCCCACAGCTTTTTCCAGCAACATCTCACCATCAGTGCACTGGGGACTTTGAGAACAAAGATGTGGATTCCATGGGTACTGGAGGAGGAAGTGGTATCTGCAAAGCACTTGGTACATTTGACCATGTAGGAAATGGAACTGATGGACCTTCTGAAACAAAGAACCAAATCTCCCTAAGCACCTACTGTGAGCCTGTGCAAGGCCTGGCACATTCAACTCGATACATCATCTAATCATCACAGTAACACTGGGAAGTAGATCACGGCCTCATAGTGCAGATGAAGCAACCGAGGCTCAGTGGGGAGATGTTTCCTGTGGACTCTACCTCCACCCCATAGCTCTCTTCTGAGAACCACACCCAGCTGTCCACTTCGTCTTGAGCATCCCCACTGTATGCACCACACTTCATTCCACCCTCCACTTGAACGACCCTAAATTCATCATCTTCCCCTCCCAAGGACTTCTGTTTTCCCATCACAGCCTCACCATTCAAAACCGGGGGACTTCCCTAGTGGTCCAGTGGTTAAGACTCCATACTTCCACTGCAGGACACACAGGTTCCGTCCCGGGTAATGAAACTAACATCCCGAATGCCTTGAGGCACAGCCAAAGAAATAAATAAATAAAATTTAAAATAATATGGGCTATCAACCCTGGCTCCACCCTCTCTGGGCTTCCCTGGTGGCTCAGTGGTAAAGAAGCCGCCTGCCAATGCAGGAAACCCGGGTTCGATTCCTGGGTCAGGAATATTCCCTGGAGGAGGAAATGGCAACCCCCTCCACTATTCTTGCCTGGAGAACCCCATAGACAGAAGGTGCCTGGCAGGCTACAGTCCATGGGGTTGCGAAAGAGTCAAACGTGACTTAGCAACTAAACAGCAACAATAACAACCACTCTCTCGCCTGGTCCCACCTCCAAGTAGGAGTCCCAGCCAGCGGTCCCATCTCTGACCCTTTTGCCAGACGCTGGATTTCCTTAATTCTGGGGTTTGTAGAATAGTTTCCAGACTTCTCACTCCTCGATGACTCCAACAGTTTCTGAGTAGATATCCTCCCTGTATTTTCTCTCTACACTCATCTATGCCCCATCCAAATATCTATTCTTTCTAAAAATTCAGTTCTTCCTAATCTCACCTAGCTGAAAACCCTTCAGTGGTGTCTCACTGCCCTCAGGAGAAACTCCTTACCAGGGCTTAGATGCATGCATGCTCAGTCGCTTCAGTTGTGTCCAACTCTTTGCGACTCCATGGACTGTAGTCCACCAGGCTCCTCTGCCCATGGGATTCTCCAGGCAAGAATATTGGAGTAGGTTACCATGTCCTTCTCCTTCTCCAGGGGATCTTCCTGACCCAGGGCTTACCAGGCCCCCAAAAATCTCGACCCTGGCTGCCCTCTCTGGTCTCATGTTGGGTCAGTACCTACCCTCTGTTCCCCACCCGCCGCATCAGACATTCTGGAATACTCACAGTTTGTCTTTCTCTTCCAGGGCCGGGCTCATGCTATTTTCTCTGCCTTCCCCTGTCTAATTCCTTTTCATCTTTCACGTCTCAGTTTAGTCACCACTTCCTGACCAGCCTGTCTTGAAGCTTTGTGAGCTGCCCCTTCAGTGAATTCCCAGGGTCCCCCTGTACTTCCTCCACTGGGCTGCAAACCCTCTCCCTGTCCCATGCCCCTCTTCCAGCCCACAGAGCCTACACAGCATGGCAGGATGTTGAAGTAGCAGCCTCCAATGGAAACACAATGCATGCCACATGCATAACTCTGTATTTTCTAATAGTCACATTTTAAAAAGCAAAATAGAAAAAGATGAAATTAATTTTTTAAAGAATTTTTTTTCTTGATGAGGACCATTTTTTAAATCTTTATTGAATTTGTTACCATGCTATTTGTTTTATGTTTTGTTTCTCTGGCCACGAGGTGTGTGGGAATCTTAGCTCCCTGATCAGGGGATCAAAGCGGCATTGCCTGCTTTGGAAGACGAAGCTTTTACCACTGGACCACCAGGGAAGTCCCTGATGAAGTTAATTTTAACAGTACGTTTTAACCCAGTATTTCAAAAATTGTCTTATTTCAACATATAAGCCAGAGAGAGACTTTTAACCTTTGATTTTCTTCTAAGATTTTGAAATCTGGTGTGTGACTTACACGCACAGCGCAGTGTCTGTGTGCTCAGTCGTGTCCGACTCTTTGCTGCCCCAGGCACTGTAGCCCGCCAGTCTCCTCTGACCATGGCCCATGGGATTTCTCAGGCAAGAATGCTGGAATGGGTTGTCATTTCCTTCACTAGGGGATCTTCCCGACTCAGGGTTTGAACCCACATCTCTTGCATCTCCTGCTTTGGCGGGCAGATTCTTTACCAACTGCGACACCTCGGAAATCCCTTTACACACAGCACATCTCAGTTTGGAGCGGCCACATTTCAAGAGCTCAGTATCACCATGGGCTAGTGCAGTTTGGGAGGATGCTTAAAGTTACTTGATCTGTATCCTGCCCTGAGGACACTAATTCTGAGAAGTACTCACAGGCCTTGTATAGGAAAAGGAATTCTAAGTCATGTAAGTCTTCAAAACACTGACAAAGCGATTCAGTTTTTATGCTTCCGGATCTCCCAGAGTCTTATCTGTGCTAGTATAAGATGTGATATGAGAAAGAGACCAGAGAGTGTGGAGCATTTGCTCAACTCCTTTGAGCTCCAAGCCCCATTTTCACAAAGCATTTCTGGGGATTAGTGTCCAATGGAATGTTCTGTAGTAAATGTTGGTTTAGCCACATCCCTGAATCAGTCAATCCCAGGGTCTCCAGGAGAAGAATTCAGAGTTCAGAAAGCCCCACCTCATGTGCCTCTGAGCCTGGCACTCAGGAAAACACCCAAAACCTGAATATTGAATTGACTAATTAATTCAGGGAGATTGCAGAGGGCAGGGCTAGAATCAGTGAGCAAAAGCTGCAGCATATCTGAGCACAAACAGGACACCTTTTGGGGTTTTGAGTGTGTGTGTGTGTGTGTGTGTGTGTGTGTGTTTAACAGTTTAAAGCTAACTTGTCACATCTTTTTGGAAAATGCAGTAGGTAGCCTTATGAGATGATTTCTCCATCTAGGAGTGATCAAAGCTAGAGTTGTGGGGAGGTGGGGGAGGCGGAATCCCCCCTAGCATCTCTAATTTCCCTCCTTCAGAACTAAACGAATAAAATAAAATCAAGAGGAAAGAAAGCAAAAAAAAAAAAAAAAAACCCAGTGAGATAAGCACTTGAACTTTAGAGGAAGTGATCAGATGGGCTTGCATGTTCTGGGCACTTTATAAAGGATACACTTTGGGATTCTGCAGGCTCAGTGAAGGGTCAGTTTACAGCCAAAGACCCTTTGAGGCCACAGGTTCTTGGTTTTTGCTTTTTGGGGGGTTTCGGCCATGCCCCACAGCATGTGGGATCTTAGTTTCCTGACCAGGGATGGAACCTGCAACCTCTGCCTTGGAAGTGTGGAGTCTTAACCGCAGGACCGCCAAGGAAGTCCCAGAATTTTTTGTTTTAATTCAGATTTTTGACCCATTTTATACACAGTCAACATCTGGTCAATGATGAATTGAATCAATCAATTAAATATGTGTCTAGGGGTATGGATAAGAGAATGATCTAGTTCTCTTAAAATTGTTTTTGTGGGACAAAACCAAGCAGGACCAATCTGCGCTGTTAAAGGTCATCAGGATAGTGGTTACGCTGAGGGCAAGGAGAGGAAGAAAGCACACAGGCCAGTGGTGTTTCAGGGTGCTGACCAACTCTGTTTCTTGATTGGGTGCCCGTTATACAGATGGGTTAAGATTCAACAAGTTGCCTACTTTTGATATGTGTACTTTTCTATGTCTATGTTACACTTTGGTAAGCAGTTTTATAAACTGCTTTTGTAATGACCAACTATTTTATCACTCTAGGAGCAAAAGTGTGATTGTGATTAACCTAACTAAAATGATCAGGCCTGTCTGAGATTTGAGCTGAAGAGGAAGAGGTTAACCAACAGCCAGGTGTTTCTCATGGAGGCAGCGAGCAGTAGTTTTGCTGGCTCAGGGGGCAGTTAAAGGTTAGCCAAGCCAGAGGGGCCCTTAGCCATTGGCAGACAGGTAGCAGATGGATTCAGACCAATCATCTTAGAGCCTCCAGGTGCCCATCAGTAGGATACCTGGAAGAACCTGGAAGTTGGAGGCTTTAAAGGTTGGAATCTGGGCCCCCAGGCCATGCATGAGGCCTGAGCCAAAGTAGGTCCTCAACAGCGTGTCCCTTTCCTTCCTTTTACCTGGATTTCAGGTATGACAACCCTAGAAGTGCCAAAGCCTTCTGCCAGAAGGAGTTGGAGTGCCAGCAAGGATCCCAGAGGCAGGCACAGCTGGGCTGAGTGTAAGGGGAAATGAAACCAACCCTTGCATGGCTCACATGTGCTCAAGCAACTGCAAAGAAGCCACCTGTGGTCAGTTGAAGGCATGGATGGGGGAGAAGGAGGGAGCTTCAGAGAAGTGGGGGAGGTGATGTGCCTTTCAGGTGACAGGGAGAGAGGAGGTTAAAAAAAAAGGCAGCAGTTGAGAATAACAGGCAACGCACCATGGGGTGTGGGTAGGGGGCAGAGGTAGGTTTCAGGTGGTGGAGATAAAAGGGTCAAAGGAAACAGCAGTTTATAATGGGCAACACAATGCGGTACAGAGGAAAGACAGCCTGGACTTAAAAGTGGTGTTGGCGAAACACATAACCATGGAGTTCTCTCAGCTGTGAAAATGGGACAATAATAGTTCCTTCCTCTTGGGGTTGTTAAGAGCACAAAATCAGTTGATGCGTGAAAAGGGGTTGTGCAAATCTTGTGGCTGTTGTTCATGACAATAAGTGTATTAGTGATAATATGGTAGGTAGACACTTCTGATTCTAAAGACACTTCTGATTGACTGGAGAGCCAACAACAATCAGAAACCTAGAGGGGAGGGGAGAAGCAGAGAGACCCTCTTACAGAGGGGCTCTTAACTGAGATGAATTTGAACTTCTATGCAAAATGCTGTATTCAAGAGCATCTGTGAATCCTTCATATGTTATTTGATGCTTATAAATGGAGCATAGCCTTTAAAAATTCTGAATCACTATATCGTAAACTTGTAACTTAATATTGTATAGCAATTATACGTTTTGAAGAAATTTTAGATAAAAAATAAAACACTGTTTTTAAAAAAGAGCATATGTGAACTATTATATTTAGAATGGATAAACAACCAGGTCCTAAGGGATAGCATGGGGAATTATAGTCAATCTCCTGGGATAAACCATAATAGAAAAGAATATTTAAAAAGAATGTATACGTGTGTATAACTGAGTTATTCTCTATACAGCAGAAATTAGAACATTATAAATCAACTATACTTCAATTTAAAAAATATAAAAAGTTAAAAAAAAAAAGAGTATATGTGGGGTTTTTTGGAGGGAGAGGGCCCATAGACCACATTCTCAAAGGGGTGTAGGCCCTCTCCCTATAGTTTAAGGATTACTGACCTAGAGAACTGAAGGCTCAAGGAGAGAGAAGCATGTGAGATAAGTGGGCCACCATCATCCATGAATGGAGTGAGCCATCTCCATGACCTAAGACAGGGGTTTAGGGGATGGAGGAGAGTCTAAAAAGAAGAGACAGGATTTCCCCAGTGGTTCTTTGGTGGTTAAGACTCAAGCTTCCACTCCTGGAGGGCATGGGTTTGATCCCTGGTTGGGGAAGTTCTGCATGCCAGAAGACACAGCCAAAAAGAAGTAATGATTATACAAGCCACCTTTCCTGATCACGCCGCGTTAAAATTAAGGACTAACAATAATTTTAAAATAAATAAATGAAATAAAAAGAAGAGGCAAAAGAGAGCGAGTTTGTCGGAATGAAGACTCAGAGGAAAAAGCCAACTCACAGTGGGGATGGAAAGGCAGGGAGGGGAAACTCAGTTTTCAGTGTGGCCCAGGGAAAGCAGCAGAGACTGCTGGCTAAAGGCTGAGTGAGTGGGTGATGGGCAAGCCGCCCAACTCAGCAGCCGAAGATTGGGAAAATTAGTGGGGCAGAATGCAGATGGGGGCAAGATCCTGATCACAGATATGAACTTAGATCTTCTCAGTATGTAATTGGTGTTTAAAACCACAAGAGTAGATGAGACAGTGAGTCGGGAGAACACAGAGGAGAGGTCTGAAGATTAACCTTGACTGTGTGCCTGGGAACTGTGAAAGGACTGAGTGGAGAAATTCTTTCCGTTTGCCTGGTGTGTGATGGGAAAAAACTGTCAGCCAGTGGACACTTCTCCATCCAAAATACTTCTGGCTCTCAAGAAGAGTACTCTGCCAAGGGGACTCTTAACTATTGGCTCCATGGCTGTTTTAGGGACTCCCCCCACCCCCGTAGAGTGGGGTGAGCTATCCGACTTTGCTATCCGACAGCTGTGGGTTTGTATCCTGATTTGGCCATTTCATTCATTCATTCACACAGAAAATATCTCTTAAGCATTCTCTACATGCCCAACTTTCTACCAGGTGCTTTTAAGCAACAAGGAGTAAGAGATGACCCTTGGGCTCAAAATTCTTACATTTGGTTGGGGAAATGGACAATGTCAAATCATAGGTGCTGGGGACATGTTGCTATGAGAACAGACAGGAAAGGTGCTCATACTCCTCCAAGCTTTAGTCTCCTTATCTGCAAAATGGGAATTGTCTCACCGCTCTAGGGAGTTTTCTGGCACATCCCAGGCCCCCACTTGATACACATTGGAGCTCACTGCAGCCCATGACTAATTAATTTATTCAACAAATATTAATTGAGCATCCATAGGTGCCAGGCACTGCTGTAGATGCTAGAAATTTGGCATTAAACTAAACAGATAAATAGAGTGGTCAAGAAAATTCTCACTGAAAAGGAGATATTTTAGTAAGGATCTGAAAGAAGTGAGAAAGTAGGCCATGGAGATATTTGGGGGAAGGATGTCCCAGGCAGAAAGATCTACAAGTGTTAGAGTGCTAAGGCTGGAGGGTGAGTGGTAGAGAGATCAGTGAGGCTGGGGCGGGGTGATGAAGATGAGGAGCCCCAGCAGATGAAGTCAAGGGACCAGGCAGGGGGTGGGGGCAGGCAGGGGAAGACCTTGGGGGCCATGGTAAGGACTTTGACTCTTATCCTGTGTGAGATGGGAGCCACTGGAGGGGTTTGAGCAGAGAAGTGATAGAATTTCACATTTTTCAAAGGATCACGATTTTAAAAGATCCCTTGTTCTGAAGATGTCCTATAGGAAGACAAACACAGAAGTAGGGAGATGATGGAGGCTAAGCCAGGTGGAGACAACAGAGTCTTGGGCTAAAATGGAAGCCAAGGAAATGGGGAGAGAAGTTTAGCCTCTGGATATTTAAGGCCGTGTCCATGGGATTTGCTGACAGGTTGGATATGGGTGGTGTGGGGGAGGTAGGTGAACAAGAGAAAGAGCCAAGGACATGGACTTCCCTAGTGGAACAGTGATTAATAATTTGTCTTTCAATACAAGGTACTTGGGTTTGATCCCTGATCAGGGAAATAACATCCTGCATGCTGCAAGGCAGCTAAATCCGAGGGGCCACGGCTACAAAAACCAGCAGGCTGCAATGAGGACCCAGAGCAGCCAAAAGAAAAAAAAAAAAAGGTAGAAAGCCAAGAGCCAAGATTGACTCAGAGGTTTGACCTGAGCCATTGACTGTGATGAGGAAGACCAAGGGAGCGGCGGGTTTGAGGTTGGGGGAGAAAGAAACTTGGTTAGAGGTGTGTTTAAGAAGCCCATTGGAAGGAATTCCCTAGTAGTCCAGTGGTTAGGACTCTGCACTCTCACTGACAAGGGTATGGATTCGATCCCTGATCAGGGATAGAGGGTAGGCAGCTGGATATATAAATGTGAGGCCAGGGCAGTGGTGTGTGTTGGCCAAGGCCCTGTCTACCGATATGAACTCAGGACTTGTCAGTCTGTAACTGGTATTTAGCCACAAGTTGGATGAGATAGGAAGAAAGGAGGTCTGAGGACATAGTCCAGGAATTCTCTAACACCCAGCAATGACAGCCTTGCCTGCTTTTCGTCTGGGGTTTCCAAGGCTCAACTTGGATATTCTGTAAGGTTTTGTGCAAATATTTTCTGTCTCCCAGTTCTCAATACTCACACACAACAGGAAGGGGGACATTCCCCCAGAGGAACAAAAAGTCAATTTAAAATAGATTGAGTTGCCATTTTCCCCCAAATAACAGAAGAGCCAAGCTCTGGGTCTGGTGGGAAACTTGGAGTCTTTGTTGTTGCTCATTGCTAAGCCATGTCTGGCTCTTTGCAACCCCATGGACAGCAGCATGCCAGACTTTCCCGTTCTTCACCATCTCCCCGAGTTTTTGCTCAAACTCATGTCCATTGAGTTGGTGATGCTATCCATCGTCATTGGAATCTTTAGCTTTCTGCCATCAAACCCTTCAGGTCGGGCTTCTGAGGAAGAGTCTGCCTGGCTTCCTAGCCCTGTGGGCTCTCTCATGAGGTTCCTAGACCGTTGTCTTGTAACTGAGGGTTTACTTGTCTAGCTCCCCTTCTGGACTGTGGGGTCCTCCAGGTGAAGGCCCTGTCTCATTCATCCCAAGACTACTACCAGAACCTGTCACTAAACATGCATCAGGAAATGTTAGTGGACCCTAGCCACGTGGCAGAAACCAAGGAGGATAATCCAGCTCCCAGGCTCTGGGTGTCTTTCACCCCAGTCAGAGTCTATTCTGTCAAATCCCTGCTCTGACACCTACAGCTGAGTTCTGGAAAGGTAACGATAGATCCTGCAGGGCTGGACTTGACCCGGTGGGAAGAGACTATTCCCTGGGGGCCTGGATAAGCCATGCTGAAAAACAAGTTCTCTGAGTCAATCCTTCTTTGAGTTGTGGTGGGAAAGTCCCCAGAGCCCTGGAGGGGAGGTTGAAGCAGCCCATGGTATCTGAGAAGCAAAGAGGGGTCTCTGCTCCAAAGGGACCTGCTTCTTTACCTGAATCAGAATTCCTGGTAAAAGTGTTAGCCACTCAGTCGTGTCTGGCTCTTTGTCACCCCACGGACTGTAACCCGTCAGGCTCTTCTGTCCATGGAATTCTCTAGGCAAGGATGCTGGAGTGGGTGGCCATTCCCTTCTCCACGGGATCTTCCCAACCCAGGGATCAAACCCAGGTCTCCTGCATTACAGGCAGATTCTTTACCATTTGAGCCACAATTCCTGGTATATCAACTCAATTGTGCCATCACTTTGTCCAAGGAATGGAATGATCCAAATCCATTCTAGAAGAATGATCCTCTTCTAGACCAGATATAAGTGTGTCTTCTCCATCATAAAACAGACAGACAAACAAACACACACACACAAACCCTCTTAACCCCAGGTTACTCTGGTTCCTGTACTGTGTTTCTCCTCTTGTGTATAACTAAACCTCTTCAACAACTTGCCTGAACTTGTTATCCTTTACTTCCTCTCTCAGGCCCATCCCTAAAATAAGACGTTCCTTCCAGACCCTCCCAAATGATCTCATCTAATTTAGTCACTTCAGGTACCACTTCCGGTTCCTCTTCTGAGCTCCAAACCCATGTATGCAACTGTCTACCCCACAGGCACTTCAAATTTGAATGTACAGGATGGGAATTCATCATCTTTCCCTCAAACTAGGTCATTCCCCAGTGTTCCCGAGCCTTTGTGAATGGCACGCCCATCCATAGCCTCGATTCCTCCCCTCTCCCTTTCTCTGACACCTGATACATCAACCCTCTGTCATGAATATCCTGCAAATACAAATCCACTCCTTTCCACCCTCATGGCTCTTCTGCTGATCAGGGCCAGCATCGCTGTCATTTTTTTCCTAGATGATGGCATCAGCCTTCTTAACTGTGGCCTAACAAGCCTCTCCTCTTGACACTTTCAAATCCATTTTCTATATTGTAAGTAGCATTTACTAAAATAGATATGACTGGACCCCTGGTGGTCCTCTAGTTAAGATTCCATGTGTCCACTGTACGGGGCTCGGGTTGAGTCCCTGGTCAGGGAACTAAAATCCAAGAGGCTACATGGCACAGGTACAAAAAAATTAAAAAAAAATTTTTTTAATGCATATGATTATGTTCTCTCATTGCTTACAACTCATCAGTGGTTCCCCATTGCTCTCAGATTAAACTGTAAACTTCTTAACCAACAAAAAATATCCTGCATGAGTTGGGCCTTGCTTACCCCTTCAGCCTCACCTTTCACTACCCTTTCTCTCAGTCTACCCCTCAGCCACACTAGTGTAATTCAGGGGTCTTACAAACCCCACTCTGGAATTCCCAAGTCTTTATTTCATCTGTTCTCCGGGCCTCTAGTGGTCATCTCCCTCACTTGTGTTCTCTGTCTTCCCTAACTTTCACTGGCTAGCTTCTGCTCCCACTTGTAAGGCAGGCCTCAGGTTTAAACGTCATTTACAGAAGGCTTTGTCTGACTCCTCAATTCCAGCATGACAGCATCCCTAAAGGGCTCCTGTAGCAAACATGCTGTGCATTATCCCCAAAGCATTTAACAGAGGAAGTGGCAACGACTTGTTCTCTTGTCTGTCCCACCTACCAGGCCTGAGCTCCTTGAGGGAAAGGACCTTGTCTGTCTAATTTGTGGCTGAATCCTTGGCACCAGGCACCTGGTTCATAGGTGTTGTGATATTTACGTGTATGTGTGTGTTATGCAGAAAAGCCAGGGAAGGGGCAGGTGCCACGCGTACCTAGGGGGAAGAGGGGCAGATAATCACAGAAGTAGGTCTTGGCAGACCCCACAGAGATAGCCACTAATGGGATGGGGAGGAAGGGATCAATTCAAGAGGCTCCAAGGATTTGAGGTGCTTGACTAGGAAGCAGGTGGATAGACCTATTCACCAAGCAGAGACCACAGAAGGAAAGGGTAGATCCAGGGGAAAAGTTGAACCCAGGAGCAGAAGACTGAGGGGACCATCACGGGGACACAAGCAGTAGTTTGTGTGTGTTAGTCACTCAGTTGTGTCTAACTCTTTGCAATCCCCATGGATTGTCGCCCGCCAGGCTCCTCTGTCCATGGGATTCTCCAGGCAAGATTACTAAAGTGGGTTGCCATACCCTTCACCAGGGGATCTTCCCAACCCAGGAGTCCAACCTGGGTCTCCTGCTTTGTGGGCAGATTCTTTACCCTCTGAGCCACCAGGGAAGGGCAGATGGGTAAATGTTTCTGGAGCTCCAAAAAGAAGTCAAGCCTTGAGATACCCATTTGAGAGGCTCTCTGTAGGAGTCGGCATAGAGTCCGTAAAGCTTCCAGAAGGAGGGTGGATACAGAGAAAAGAATTCGGGGCAGAAGTTTTGGGCATACTGACATTGTGCTGGGAGAAGAGGAGGAGGCAGAAATAATGGCATTTGCAGAGGCAGGAGGGAAACCAAGAGAATTCATGGTCACTGGAGCCAAATGGAAAGGACCCAAAGAATATGCCCAGCATCACTGAGTACTGCGGGAAGGTGGAGGAGAATAAGGCTAATCTATTTGCAAACTAGGAAGTCTCTGATTAGAATGGAAGTCAGATCAACACCATTTAAGGGGTTGGATTATAAGGCAGAAAAGGCAGCAAGCATGGACTATCCTTTCCGAATATTTCAAGCATGCCAAGAGAAACAGTGACCTAAGGACCTTCAGAGGCAGCACAGGAATTAAGAGACTGTGGGCTCTATAGTAACACCGCTTGGGTTCAAATCATTGCCCCACGACTTAATAACTGTGTGACTAAGTTAACTTAATCTTCCTAAGCCTCAGTTTCCTGGTTTGCAAAATGGAGATACTAGTGGTACCGACTTGATAAAGGTTATTGTGAAGATTAAGTAAGATAATGTATGGGAAGCAGTTAGTCCAGGGGAGAGCACATGGGAAGTAATTGATTAATGTGAGAGATTATTTTTAACAAGGTCAAGAGAGAAAGCTGAGAGGGGGGAATAAGTGGAGAAGTTGCCAGGCAGGAGGGAGAAAAGATGCTGGAGGTGGAAGAGACGGGATGTAGGAGTCAAAAAGCTTGTTGGGGGCATGGGCAGGTATATCTCTTCTGAACCTGATCTTGGCAAAGCTGTTCCCTGCTGGTTATTTTATTATTATTATTTTAAATATTTTGTCCACATTGTGTAGCATGTGGGATCTTACTTCTCCCACCAGGGATGAAACCCATGCCCCCTGCACTGGGAGCTCAGAGTCTTAACCACTGGACCACCAGGGAAGTCCCGTTTCTTTTTCTTTGTGTCAATAACCACTGCTGGTTATCGAGCGGGGCTGTCATCTCTGTTCCATTTTCTTGGGAGAGTCATGCTGAGTCAGCTTGGGGTTGCACTCACTCCCAGAATTATCCAGGATTTCCTGGAGCCCCAGTTCCTGCCTCTTTGCCGCCCCCAGCCTGCTGGTGCTCCATGTGGAGGTGGCTGGACCCGAGGCGCAGCAGGATGTCCCAGCAGCATATCTGGTGAGAGGGAGATTCAGGGAGAGCTGCTGTCCTAAGTTCTTCTGGGGCAGGACCCTGGTCACAGGTCAGTACCCTGCTGTTCCCTTCAAGGGCTGCCTCTTCATAGTTGTTCCAAACGACCTCCCAACCCCGCGCTTATTGATGCTTCTGAGACACTTGCAGTGGTCTCCATGGGCCTCCTGGATAACTTGCCCATCTCCAGCATCAGCTCTGCCAAACTCTCCCCTACTGTGCTGCCCATGGTTTGTCTCACACCTCCTCAAAACCCCATTACGGCTCGTCCTGCGGGAGCTCCACTGTCACCAAGGGAGGCGTCCCCGCCTGCCCGGCCTCCTTCTCTGGTTTATCTTCACAGGTACCCTCTGCTCCGTCCTGACCAAAGCTGTCCCTGCCCAGGATGCTCTGCCTTGGCCCAGGTGGCTCTTCTTCCTGCAATACCTTCCTTTTTCTTCCACAGGCCGCCTTCACATCTTTAGAGAATGGCATCCGACCAGAAGTCTCTCATATTGCCCGCTCTGCCACCACTGGTGAGTTGAACACCTCCTTCCCAGTGTTCCCATAGCAACTGGTAGCTGGCCACCTCTGCCATGTTATTCTTCATACCTTATGGTAACAGTTGGGGAATATGTTTATCTTGTTATTAGACTAGGAACTTCTCCAACAAAAGGATTTGGTCTTATTAATATCTGTGTCTCCAGGGCGTAGCATAGTGCCTACCTATCATACAGCCTCTGTGTGTGTGTGTGTGTGTGTCCTCAGTCAGTCAGTTGTGTCTGACTCTGTGCAACCCCATGGACTATATAGACTGTTAGGCTCCTCTATTCACGGGATTCTCCAGGTAAGAATATTGGAGTGGGTTGCCATTTCCTCCTCCAGGGGATCTTCCCAACCCAAAGACTGTATCTGCGTCTCCTATATCTCCCGTATTGGCAGGTGGATTCTTTACCACTGAGCCACCTGGGAAGCCCCCACATATAACCAATATACTCCCTCATTTCTTGGGGAATAGTGGTGGAATCAATACATGTCCTCACCACAGAAAAGATTTCTTCTGGCAGGATGACAAAGTAAGAATGTGAAAATAGACTCCCCACGTGACCAGGCTCCTACATCTTTATCATCTGTCCTCTCGTGGCTCATCTGGTAAAGAATCCGTCTGCAGTGTTGGAGACCCGGGTTCAATCCCTGGGTTGGGCAATGCGGGAGACCTGGGTTTGATCCCTGGGTTGGGAAGATCCCCTGGAGAAGGGAAAGGCTGCCCACTCCAGTATTCTGGCCTGGAGAAGTCCATGGGGTCACAAACAGCTGGACACAACGAAGTGACTTTCACTCCTCATTCCATGACTCCAGGCCTGCCAGCTTTTCTGTTGTTCCTCTCCTTTTTTATTCCACAAAATTTAACCTTTGCTGGGCCATTACCAACAGGCAAAGGGTGTGTCTAGTTGTTACTGTGATGGCCAGCCTGGATCTCTTTTCTGAGGTCTCAAGCAGGTTCTATTCTGAGCATCATCTAAGTCTTGAAAGGGCAGCAGGTCCTTAGGCAAGGCACACATAGGAAAGCAGAACTAGAAGATGCTGCTGCCCAAGAATTGCCAGTCAAGGCTGTGCCGACATCCAAGATCAAAACTCTAGGGGGCATCCAGGTGCCATAACAAGAGGGGCCTGGGTCCAGGACCAAAAGAAAACAGAGGCCGTGAGAGTGCGTAGGAGTCGAGTGTAGATTAGGACTTGGTATAACATAGAGTTCTTGGTCTTTAGTGACCCATCAGACCTCCATGCAGCAAAAAGGAGAATTTATTTAAAGGCACAGGATCCGGGGAAATAAAGCCTCAAGAGATACTAGGAACTGAGGACCCTGAACTCCATCAGGGCCTTCTCTTCTCTTCCTTCTTTCCTCCTTGCTCCCAGCTCTCTCTGGCCCTTTTGGCAGAAAATACCAGCAGGGCAGCTTCCTGATTTACATACTACAGATCCATCTGCAGGAAGAGAGACCAAACCACTTTCTCTTTCCTGGTTCCAAAGTCTCAAGGAAGTTGATCTGAGTGGCTCAGCTTGGGCCACACAACTATAGCCAGAGGGACAACATCATATTTGTACATTTGTGTACACTGTGCAGAAGCACAGGTTCCCTGAAAAGCAAAAGTTGTTCAGACAACCCTAGACATGTTCAGTTCTGGGAGCCAAGACTTGGGTTAAGGCAACAAGAACAATCCCATGCAAGTCAGAAGCAAATGACTATGGGCTGTATCTTGGGTGGCCATCTAGAACAAGAAGCCTGAGGGCTGGTCATTCCGAAGAGCCCAGTCTTAAGACTCACTCTAGGAAGAAAAAAAAAGATTTCTGGGCTTATAAACATTTTGGAGATGCTTCCTGCCATGTATATCAGCATATGGACGACTCTGGGAAGTCTCGTGGGAAAAGACCTGTTTAACTTTAAATCATAACAATGTATGTATTTGTATATGGAGCCCTTCTTTTAGTGGAATATTGATAAATCATCCACCTTTCACATTGGAAACAGGCCTACAGCATCAGCTGTCATCTGCTAGTTATTTTTACAGGGGCTGGGATGGCCCATGAGTGAGCAGTCTTGATTTAAAAAGTAATGTTTCCCAAGCCTCATTTATTTCCCTCTAACCTTTCTGGAGTTTGTCTATATGTTTCCTCTGTGCCATTCCCTCACATTTTTATTTAAATCAATCAACTTATTAAAAAGCCCCATTCAAAACAAAGATATTCTTAAAACCAGGATTTGATGTGATGGTTAAAATTTTTTTCTCATACACATGGAAATATATACATAATCATTAAAATTAAGATGTCTATACAGGCATTATCTATAGTCTTCTCAAGTACTAGGGGTGGTGGACCATATCGTGGGGACACCTGATTGAAGTATCAGGAATCAGAGGAGCCAAGTGGCCTTGAGTAAGACAGCCAGCCTCAAAGCACTGTGATCACGCATTCTGGCAGGGAAGTTCAGTCTATAACAAGGTGCCCAGATACCTGCATGTTTGTGCATGGGAACTGTGCTTTGTGTGCCCTTTTGGCATGTGTGTTGTGTTTGCATGGCTACTCCGATCTTCCTTGGAGGTACCTGGGAAATAAATGCAGATTCTCCCTGGCTTTGGAGGGTGGTGGTGGAGAAGTGTTAGGAGGCACTGTCTGCCTTAAAGCACTCCTCAAATTACTTTGGCAGCTAACAAGTAGGAGTCACATACCTCACCTCGTTGCCTGCGATTGATCCCAAGGTGGAAAGACTACGATGAAAGAATCCAAAAGCAAGGTGAAACTGGTTCTGGCAACTTGATTGAAAGAAAGAACATAGCTTTGGAGGTAAGAGGACCCAAGTGTCAATCCAAAACTCACCACTTACTAGTTGTGTTCTCCAACAGCTTTAAAAAAAAAAATCTCTTAAAATTCTACACTTGAGGTTCTTCCCTAGTGGCACAGTGGATAAAAATCCACCTGCCAATGCAGGGAACATGGGTTCCATCCTTGCTCCAGGAAGATTCCACATGCCATGAAGCAACTAAGCCCATGTGATCTAGGGCCTGAAAGCCACAACCACTGAGCCCACGTACCACAACTAGGAGAGGGATGAATTAAAACATTAAGTAGAGTAATTCCCCTACATTCACATGACTTCCATTCTGAGAGCACATTCCTGAGTCCAACAAAGGGCTCTCGTGAGCCCTGGAGCTTCTACTCCTCAAAAAGAGAAGCCACCACAATGAGAAGCCCTTGCACCACCATGAAGAGTAGCCCCTGCTTGCCACAACTAGAGAAAGCCTATGCGCAGTAACAAAGACCCAGCACAACCAACAGTAAATAATTTAAAAAATTCCACCCTTATTATCATGGTCCAGATGAGGAAACTGGGACTCAGAGGAGTTAAGCAACTTGCCTGATGTCAAAGAGTTAATAAATAGGGAGTATATATATATATGTGTGTGTGTGTGTGTGTGTGTGTGTGTATAAATATATATATAATGGGATCTCTGCTAAATACTCTCAAGAGATTCCTCCTTCTGAAGCTATATATAAACATATAATAATATATAACTATATGTTTATAAACATGTCAATATTATAGGAAAGTGAAAGTGAAGTCACTCAGTCGTGTCTGACTCTTTGTGACCCCATGGACTGTATAGCTTATCCAGGCTCCTCTGTCCATGGGATTTTCCAGGCAAGAGTGCTGGAGTGGATTGCCATTTCCTTCTCCAATATTATAGAGCAGAATTCAAAACTAGATTGGTTTGACTTCCGTGTGTGGTCCTAACCACTGTACTACCCTGCTTTCATTCCTCATTGATCACATGCCTCTTCTGTAGGATCTCTGGCTGGGTGCTGGGGATCAAGTGCTAAGCAAGACAGACAAGGTCCCAGCCCTCACAGACCTGGCATTCTGTAGGGCAGAGAGACATAAAATCACCAGTTACCACCATTACTAACTTAATAAAAGTTGTGAAGAAAAAAAAAAAGTTGTGACAAGTGTCAGAAAGGAAAAGGACACTCAGTGAGTGGGGCACTTGATCTTGGTCAGGAAGGAGGAGTCAGAGAGTGTGGAAGGGAGAAAATAATATTAAGACTGAGCTTTGAAGCATTCACAAGCATTAATTTTTTTCAATGAATTAGAATTTAAGTGTTTGCCACTAGATATGATTTCAACGGTCCATGAATGAACACTTTTTGTAGTTTATTTGTAAATGATTTCATAAACATTATTATTTCATAGATATTATTACTTAGGATGAAACTAAAGAAAGAAGAGGGATGAATTAAAACATTAAGTACAGTAATTCCCCTACATTCGCACGACTTCCATTCTGAGAGCACATTTGTGAGTCCAACAAACTTAGCCTAGGTATCCAACTAACATCATTGGCTATATAGCACTGTCCTGCAACAGGTTTATAATACTTTTCACACAGTAACATGTAACAAACAAACACACAAAATATAACATTAAAACAAATTATTTATTTTGTTATTTTTGATTGCACTGGGTCTCTGTTGCTGCCTGCAGGCTTTCTCTAGATGCAGAGAGTGGGGGCTACTCTCCAGAAGTGGTACTCTCATTGTGGTGGCTTCTCTTATTGCGCAGCACAGGCTCCAGGCATTCAGGCTTCAGTAGTCGTGGCACAAAGGCCCCGTGGCTCCACAGTATGTGGGATCTTCCCGGACTAGGGAATGAACCTGTGTCCCCTGCACTGGCAGGCGGATTCCCATCCACTGCACCACCAGGGTACAGAAATATCCAAGAAAATGTTGTTCTTTTTTTATCTTACATTATAGCACCTTGAAAGGTACAGTAATACTGTACAACAGCTGGCATACAGGGGCACCTTTGCCTCTTTTTAAGTTCACAACTTGAAGGCTCATATGTAGCAATAATAATAAAGGAAGCAGTAATAGATTTAGAAAAATCCACAAGGGTCACGCTTGAATTAAGCCAGTTATTCAGGATCTTGGCAGATACTTTAAGAACTTTGAACTTTGTCCTAAGATGAGAGAAGTTGTGGGAAAGGATAATGGTTAGACACGGTGTTGAAAGAGCACTTTGTCTACTGCTGCAGAGTAGCTGTGAGAGGGCCAGAAGGGAAGTAGGGATTCCTGTTAGGAATGTATTGTAAGAATTCAAGCAAGAGATAATGCACACTTCACAGGTGTGTGGGTGAGAGAGAGAGGCTTGAAGCAATGCAATCAGCTGGACTTCTGAGAAATGGAGAGGAAGGTGTTCAGGGTGGAGCTTTTCTAGCTGGGGGGCTTACCAGGTGGCTCAGAAGTAAAGAATCCACCTGCCAAATGTAGGAGATACAGGTTAGCTCCCTGGGTGGGGAAGATCCCTTGGGGGAGGAAATGACAATTCACTGGAATATTCTTGCTTGAACACCTGGCAGGCTACAGTCCATGGGGTCACAAAGAGTGGGACAGGACTTAGCGATTCAGCTAGCAGGCATGGTGGAGGAAGAAGACAAGATAAGCCTTGATGTCAGGAAGGTTAGTAGGTTACTTATCTATGACACTTGGACTTCCCTGGTGGCTCAGATGGTAATGAATCTACCTGCAATGCAGGAGACCCAAGCTAGATCCCTGGGTCAGGAAGATCCCCTGGAGAAGAGAAAGGCTATCCACTCTAGTATTCTTGCCTGGAGAATTTCATGGAGAGAGGAACCTGGCGGGCTACAGTCCATGCCGTTGCAAAGAGTCGGACAGGACGGATCGACTAACACATACTTTCTGACACAGTCTAACTTTAGCAAAATAGACGACCTCACAGAACTATTGCGAGAAATAAGAGCGGAGAGCACAGTAGATACGCCATAAGCCGCGGTTCTTTCTCCAATTTCTCCCCGCTATGCTTCGCAGCGCGCTAAGGACACAGCGGGGTACACAGTCAGGTCGTGTTTACCCCGTGATTCGGTTCCATTCGGCTCCTACCCCACTCCTTTTCTTAGCACAATTCGTGGCTCAGGGATATTTGAAGAACGCACAAACGAAATCAGGCCTCTTGTTACTCGGGACTACACGTAGGGGCAGAAAACGGGCTAAACCAGACCTTTGGCGGGTTGAACGATTTAAATACATTTTAAGGAGTGGGCGTGCTATCATCCGTAAGTTGGAAGGCCTGGACAAAGGCTCCCTCCAAGCAGCCTCGGGTTCTGGTTAGCGAGCGAAGAATAGCTGGTGAGAACTTGGGGACCCCGGCTGCCAAGGTATTTACAGCTCCGGGAAGATGCAAAAGCGTCTGGCATACTAGCTCGGCCGGGGTCTGACGCTGTCCCGCGGCGGCCTTTAAAGGCCCACCACGTGGCCGAGCTGCTGGCCCAGGCCAGGAGGCGGTGTCCGGGCTGCGCCTGCGCACTGCCCAGGGGAGGGATCTGGGTTCCGAGAAAAGGCGCTGGGAGAGGAAGAGAAGGTTGCTCCGGGTGGGCGGCCGTGGGAGGAGTCAGTTCCTTATGCAAATCGCAGAGGCGCGCGAGGGATAAAGGGGCGGGGCTTGCGATGCAAAGCCGGGTCCCCCCTGAGGAAGCGCGAGGGGGCGGGCCCCGCCACCGTCGTCCTCCTTCCGCGAGTCTCTGACGTCAGCGACGTCCCTTTTAAAGGCGGCCGCGCAGGCGCAGTGAGCCGAAATGCGAACTTAGGCTGTTACACAACTGCTGGGGTCTGCTCTCGCCGCCCGCCCGGCAGTCAGTCAGCCTCGCTGCCGCTGTCGCAGCCTCAGCGGTTCCGGTAGTCTTAAGCCCGCCCCACCACCTTTTCCCCGCGCCTCCCGGAGCCTCCGGGTGTCTCCTGTCCGCCCGCACACGCCGGCCGCGACCGTCTGCGTCTTCTCGGCGCCCCTCGCCGCTCCGGCCGACATGAGTGGGGACCATCTCCACAACGATTCCCAGGTACGGCCCTGCCAGGCCCGCCCGGGTCCCCTGCCGTGCCTCGGCCCTCCACGACTCCCGCCTCAGAGGCCCCGGCCTCGGCCCGGCTGCTTTGACAGGCCAGAGCCCCTGGCCAGGGGCGGCCAACCGGCGGACCTCGGCTCCCCAGGACCTAGGCGGAAGCCGCCAACTTACAGTTTGGGGGTGCTGGCTGTCCCTTCAGGCCGTTCCCGGGGGCCCCCCTCTTCCCGGGGGGCTCAGGGTGGGCCCGGCTCCCGGCCGCGCGCGCTTGCCCGCTGCCGGCGGGGTGAATGTGCCTGTTGTTTCATGGTCCCCCTCCTTTTCTCTCCCCAGATCGAGGCGGATTTCCGACTGAATGGTGAGTGCGCCCCCCTTCCCGACCCCCGACTCCGCGGCCGTCGGCCCCGCGCCCGGCCCGAGCCGGGTAGAGGACAGACATGGCGTCCCAGAGACTAAGTCCCGGCTCCTCGCTCACCGGCCCCATTGTTCCCCTCGGGCCGCCTCTGGACCCCTTTTCCGGGGACCCCAGACCCCCCAGATCGCGGCCATCCCAAGAGGGGGCTACGGAGACCCCGCGTCGCCCGCCGCCGGGCCTCGGGCAGCCTTTCCGGGCCCGGATTCCTCCCGGGAAAGTCGCCTTGTCGACAGTCGGGACTTAGTCTCTGCGCCATTTTCTTTTTCTCTCTCCTCTCCTTTCTGTGCCTGTGTGTCTTTCTCTCCCTCCCTCGGCTCCTTCCTTGAGCTGCCCAGAAAGAGCTTTCTGCGGAGCAAAGCCGTATAAATCACAGACTTCACCAGAGGGAAGGGTGGGAGCCTGAATTGTTACTATTTTTGCCCAAAGAGAACTTTATTTGAGAGGTTGTCCTGCTTACTGCTTCTCTTGTTTGTTTCCTTTTCTGCTTCCAGAATGAAAGCTGCCCTTCGGCAACTGTTGGGTTTTTTTTTTTTTTTTTCTTTCCCCCTTCCCGGGTAAGATGTTTATGGTAGGAAACAGGGCTCTAAAACTAAAGCCCTCCTTGTGGAGTGCTTCGTATTTTGAGGTTGCTTTCCCCAAGTTGTGTTCTTTGCAAAGGTAGTGGTACCTCCCTTCAGAAAGTTTGCAAGTCCTCTATGGGCCATCCATTGTCAATGTTGGGCTCAGGCATATTGATTTCCTTTTCTTTTTTTTTAATTAAAGTATTACTGACCAGAACTTTTCAGTGGGGCTGAGGTTCCTAAGGCAGTGTTTTTTTAGAAATGTA
Source organism: Bubalus bubalis (assembly GCF_019923935.1). NCBI lineage: Eukaryota > Metazoa > Chordata > Mammalia > Artiodactyla > Bovidae > Bubalus > Bubalus bubalis. The sequence continues at coordinate 14,010,501 of NC_059170.1, read as the reverse complement.
GTTTAGTGTAGTTGTCAAGAGGAGAGGTTGTTGAACATCTCATCTGGCCTAGTGTGTTAGCCATTTCTTGTGGGCTGTGGGGCAGGAAAAAAAAAAGATTTTATTTATTGAAACAAAGAGTGGCCAGTACCCACCCCTGCTTCCTGTTCATTCTTTTTCAGAAGTGGCTGTTTTTCAGGAATTGAGAGCTAACTGGCTTTTGCCAGATCTTTATGTTTTAGAACCCTTTTCAGCCAAATCGAGGCATTTATTCTTTGAGTATTTCCACTTCAGTTACCCTGTGAAGATTCCCCCACTAAAAAGCTCACCCTGCGAGCTTTTCAGCAGTCCTGCTGAAGGAGAAGGTAACTTCTGTGCTGGGAATTCCCACTGATTGTAATGGTACATAATCCTGCTCAGTTGAATTTGGGTTCCGGGAACCTCTCCAATGGGAGAAGCTGATGACTAGCTTTTATGATGTTGTAATCAGCAGTCCATGGTGTTAGCCTACTCTACAGAGAGCAGCCTTATGTTCAGATTTCCAAGTGGGGCATCCAGCAAGAGATGTAATCTGCAAGGACAGAATCTGGGTAAAGCGTAGCATTTCTTGAGCACCTAGTATGTGCTAAAGCACTGTGTTTAGTGCTGGAGCTGAGCCCCTTGGCTCCCACAGTGCTGCTCCTGCCTTCAGTCTGTTTGGGGAGACACAATTAGTTAATTATAAGGTAGGTGCTGGGGCAAACCTGTACCCCAAATGCTGTGCGAGTGACTAGGGAATTTAACTTTGTCTGGGGGTGAGGAGATTTCTCAGAGGAGGGAGCTTCTGAGCTTGGTGTTGTGCAAGACTAGGTGCTGAGTGTCAGGGCTTGAAGTATTTCTTAACTATGTTTAGCCAACCTTATTTGAGTTTTAAAAGAGGGAGGTGAGGCCCCTGCAGTTCAGAAAGCCACAGTGTGAGATAGGTTTCTTTGGGATGTAGGAGCAGAGAAAGGATGTGGCAGGTGAGGATGGAAGAAGTCCTTTTGACCTCTCTTGGAGGAAGGTAGGATCTTAATACATAAGACGTGTTCTTTTTGATTCTCAGACTGGGCTGAGTAATCTATCCAGTAGTATCCAGTGAGGTTATACCAGGAAACTATTGAATGTGTGAATGATTGTAGGCTGGGTAGATTTTTGCCATTTTTGTAGAGATCAAACTTTTAGAATGTGTTTTTTCACTTGTAACAGCAATAATTGCTAAATATTTATTGAATGTTTACTGTCTGCCAGGCAGGCATGAATCTCATCAGTTCTTTCCGTTGGATTATCTAGTTTAATTTCTTCCTTGGAAGAACCCTTACGAATTAGGTACTATTATCTCTATTTACACATAAGAAGAAACTGAGACTTAGATGTATTTATTGACTTTCCCAAGGGAAGTGAGTTGGGCACTATAGAGCTCACAAGCTTAGCTGCCATGCTGTATATGATTCTAACATGAAAAAATTAAAAGCTGCACATCTCTACTTTCTTACAGAGCTGAAAAATGCGAGAGGGAAAGAGTTGATAGTTTGCTTGCTCTTTATCTCAGCCTGCTCCTTCATGAGAAGAAGCACTGTAACTGCTTCCTCACCACACAGAGTCTGACAGAGTATTATCTTTGTAAATATTATCTGGAAGATGTGGTATTAGTAGCTGTGTGCTTGTTAAGTAATACACTGGTAACTAGTAATTGATTTATGTAAATATGGAAGACAGTTTTTTAAAATCAATGTTTAATTATGCTCAGAGAAGTTGTTATTGATTTTTGTATTAAGAGTTTGCTTAAGCATGATTTTAAGTGGACCTAACCCATCTTACAGATTGACTGTGCCAATTTCATATGTTGAAACAAAAATCCCTCATTTGCCTGCCCTCATCCTCTTAAGACTTAAAGGATTTTTTTGCCTTTGGAATTCATTCTTTACAATAGTTGAAACTGTTGCTGTTGTGTAGAATTTAGAACATTATGGCCTATACTCAACTGCTGGGAATAAGTCTGTTATTGAAACATACTTACAGTTATGTTTGAAGTATTGCTGTGAGTTCAGGGAGCAGAAATCATGAAAGAAAAGACTACTTTTTGTCTAAGAGAAATGATTTCCTTTCTAAGTGTTGGTAACACTAGTTGAAGTGGAGCTGAGTCATTACTACAGTACTGAGCAGACTGCTAAAGTGTCTTTAGAGTTGATAATGGTAACATCAGGTTGGGAGTCAGTGGTCCTTTGGCCATTTCAAGGGCTTGAAGTTTTTGCCCATCTACTCTGGAGTTGTAGGGTTCTTCCCTCTTTGGCATGAGTAGAGTATAATGCTCGGTTTCATCAGTCATCAGCGATTATTCTCAGAAATGTCATATGGGATCATTGTTTGACATTATCTTGTGTTGATTCTAGTTAGTTTAGTGGATTCAAACTGGATGGTGGAATTAAATATAAATTGTTTTTGATGCTAATAGTTACACTTCTGTGCTGTTGGGCACTGGTTGGGGTGGCAGGTGGAAAGGCTAATGATGGGGCTATCTGAAAATTCCCATCACATTTTTAAAACCAAACTGATGGCACCATCAACTGAAATCTGGCACATCTTCCTACTCTATCCAGAAACACTTAAGCAAAACATTGTCTTTCCTGCCACTGCAGCCAGATTCCTTGGGGGCACCTTTTCAGAATTAGTGAGCTGCTATAGAATCTTTATAGATGAAACAAAATTGCTTGTTAACATTGTGCTTAAGATTACCAACTTGTCAGAACTCAGAAACATTTTAAATTCCAAAGTTACCGGTAAAATGACAATATCCAGGAGTTACTAAATCGGAAATAGCTCATGGTTTGAAAAGTAAAAACTAGATGATATTGCTTACTGTAATCAACCCATACTTGTTTTTGGTAAGTGTGTGTGTGTTAGTTGCTCAGTCGTGTCTAACTCTTTGTGACCCCCATGGGCTGTAGCCCACCAGACTCCTCTTGTCCGTTAATTCTCCAGGCAAGAATACTGGAGTGGGTTACCATTCCCTTTCCAGGGGCTCTTCCAGACCCAGAGATCAAATCAGGTTCTCCTGCGTTGCAGGCAGATTCTTTACCAACTGAGCCACCAGTGGATAAGTAAAATGGAAAATAAGAATTCAGGATCTGTTCCAGAATCTCATTTTAACCAATGGTAGCAAAACAAGAATCAAATCTGGGTCTTTTCCTTTAACATCAGCTTAAAAATGGGAAATTGTGAGAATTTGAAGAGAAATCCATTAGTTTATTCTGGATCTCAGTGAGTTAGTAATCATTAATACAAATGCCAGAGATCCTTAACATGTCTTAAAGCTTGTGTTTTAAAATTAGGCCTTTGGGGTTTTTTGTTTTCCACATGTGTGTGGAGGAGTGGTGCAAAAAAAGTCTGACTTTTGAGTCTAAATATGTTTGTGTTGTATGTTAATGATAGTAGCAGTTATCTCTTGTTGCTGATCGTATGGGAAATGCTTCTGTTGTGCTTTCTGGATGTATTTCTTTCAGACATACTGCAGTTGCGCCTGTTAGTAGTTGGCTGTGAGTGCATATGTTCTGTTACAGATCTTTAGCAACTTTTGCCATACTCAGTGCCGAATACTGATTTTCTTCAAATCCGAAGTTATTTCTTCAGAGGTGTTTTGTGAGGGATTGCATCTTTTCCATATGAAACTATGTTGAACTCCAATAAAGTTTTTGGTTCACTTGGAGAAGTAGATTCAACTGTAATTACTTACTTTCGAATGAGGCAATGGAAATGCTTGAAAGAGTGTTTGATGTGGGTTCCTGAAGTAAAAAACTGTGTTTGAAAGAAAGGTAGAATATGGTCCATTCATTGCGTTTGGAGAGGGAAGAGAGTCAGTTCACTAACATTTTTGTATCTCATAGTTAAGATCATCTGGCTGCCCCTTAATTACTTCTGAAATCATTAACTTTGCAAAATGAGGGCATTTGGGCAAGAAGTTGAGAATTTGGCTTCTTAAGGTAAAAAGTTTGGGATGAGAGAACTTCCTAATCTGGTCCTTTAGAAGTGAATGAGATATTGTGTTTAAAAGAAGCTTTTAGATCGTGTTTAAACTTTGAGTAGTAATAGTTGAAAGAAGTCTTTAATATTTCCATGCCTTGTAAATTGAAGTTTGTGAAGCAGCTTTCCATCCCCATGGCTTCAGGCCGGTAGCTAAAGTAGGAAATCTAAAATAGAGGCCATCGGTACGGAAGAACTTTTTGCCAACCTTTGCCCTCCCCCTACAACCTGCCTATCTAGGTGAGGGCAGTGTGCGGTGTGCTCTGTGTTGATAGCATAGGGCCTGGGTACCCTGCAGGGGGATAAAGATGAGGGAGTGGTATGGTGACAGTGGGTGTAGCCTTGGTTTTATTAGGTGGGAATAAGCGTATAGTGGAGTATCTGTTAGATATTAATGGTATTTTGGTAGTGTTGTGGGAAATGACTAATAGTTTGCTGTAATGATTTAGTAGCATGTAGATATTATTTATTATTATTTGCCTGGAGAATCCCAGGGACGGGGGAGCCTGGTGGGCTGCCGTCTATGGGGTCGCACAGAGTCGGACACGACTGAAGTGACTTAGCAGCAGCAGCAGCAGCAGATATTATTTAAAATGATAATTATTTTGTATGTTCAAGAAAAATTCCAAATATTTTTCACACTGGGAGAGAAGTGACTCAAGTGTTTATCTAGGGTACATAGATTGTAATATCATCAAGCAAGACCACCTTTTATCAACTTTTGGATTGTGTCTTTATCTGTCATCTATGTTCTAAGTTTTAGTTAAGGGATATTGGTAACGTAAGTTTTAAATTTCTTTTTGGTAGATACTCGTTTTGAATTTGTTGTCATATTTTTAGATCCACTCAGTTTCTCCCTGCCAACTCTACCTTTCTGTATGTTCTTGAGAATTTTTCTGAAATGTATAGTAAATATTTTTATTTACAACTCCCTTTTGCCCTCCCCAACAGATTTGAGTAGAGGTGCATCTCTACCAGTCTGTTAAAATTCCTCTCTGAGCCTTTGAAATTAACATTTCTGTGGATTTAAGGAACCAAAGAACTCAGTTCATTAGCATTCCTGAGACACCAGATAAGCTTCAACGAAAGGTGTTTAAGCAATCAGCATAATTGAGGATTTGTCTTTGCTGTTGAGAACAAGTTTAATAGATCCCTGGGCATGATGACATTTTCTTGTATTTTTCTCAGCATGCCTAGGAAAGATAGAGGCCAGGAACCTTCTTTGGAGGAGATATCCTTGGCTATTTGGAGTTTACCAAAACAAACAAACAAAAAAACAGTTTTTAAGTTTAAAGTTATTCCTACATTAGAATACACTGAAATATACCTTTTTGCCAGTTAGGACTGCAAGGAGATCCAGCCAGTCCATTCTGAAGGAGATCAGCCTTGGGATTTCTTTGGAAGGACTGATGCTAAAGCTGAAACTCCAGTACTTTGGCCACCTCATGCGAAGAGTTGACTCATTGGAAAAGACTCTGATGCTGGGAGGGATTGGGGGCAGGAGGAGAAGGGGACGACAGAGGATGAGATGGCTGGATGGCATCACTGACTCGATGGACGTGAGTGTGAGTGAACTCCGGGAGTTGGTGACGGACAGGGAGGCCTGGCGTGCTGTGATTCATGGGTCGCAAAGAGTTGGACACGACTGAGCGACTGAACTAAACTGAACTGAACTGAAAGTCAGATTTTAAGCTTGCTACCAGATGTGAATGCTCAGATTTATAAAGCTCTGTAGGCAGAATGCTGGTTGGGCAGAAAACTGATCTAGCAGATTTCAAAATCAGTGGATTAGGGAATCTCATTGACTAAGACCCCTTGCTTTACCCAGCTCCTGCAAGGTAGCCCTGTTATTTCTTTGCAGTCAGCTGAGGGCAGCAGAAGGTAAGTGCTAGGAAGGGAACTAATTTTGAGAGTTTGGTACACATTGTTTTTTGTATTCATTAAATCTGAATTTAGTGAAAATAGTACTTGTTTGTGGGAGAACCAGAGACCAAAAAAGGAAATTTTCTTCTTCTTTTTACACCTTCTCATCTCCCCTTTTTGTTAGCATACTGTGTTGGCCCAGATTCCAGAAATCCCAGTCAGGTGGTAGTTGGTAAACTTCTAATGAGGTATCATAGCCTGCCCTTAATTATATGCTGATAGAGATAGCTTAGACCCCTTACATCTTCAAGAGATGCTATGGTATTAAGACTGGAATCAGATTGCTACTGAAGTAGGGGTGTAGTTGATGAAGAGGGAGCCTGTGGGGAAATACTATGCCCTTGAACAGCTGTGGTAAATAGAAAGTTGGAATAGAAATCAGAAAAGTCTAGATAAGTCCTTGTTCTTACTATGAAACTTGCCCCACTGTCCCCTGTGTTCTCATCTATAAACAAGGATGGTATTTCTATACTTCACAGACTTCTGAGATTTAAATGAGTATATGATGGTGTCTCTGTGCCCATATTTTAAACTTTGATCAAACATCATCTGCTCTGAGATGGAGATTTATTTTGAATGTTAGGTTTGAAGTAGTGAGTTGATGGCTCTTTCCTTCCTTCACTAATATTCTCTGTTAACATTTTAAATCTTCTGACATTTGCACAATGAACAGTAAGTAGCACATGACTAGAGTTGGTAGATAGAGTCTTTACCTAACCAAACTGCATGGTGTATGCGACTCTCTTCTGACTATTAAGCAATCACTGTAAAATAAAAGTTGGTGTATCCATATCTAGGTTTAGGCTAAGAGATCTTATACCATGGATCAAAAAGATTGTCAGGGAATTGTCACAACAGGAGCAGATTTCAAAATTAATGTTCAGTTAAAGATAGGCTAGAGAAAATAATTTTGTAGGATCAAAATTATAGCATAGTGTCTAATTTTAAAGAGTCTCAGAGATAAATAAAGTCTTGCAAAGATAAACATCTCAGGAATGTGTGGTTCTTAAAGTACATAGGAAAAAAGAAAAAAAAAAAGTGAGAAAGTGAATATAATACTGCATGGCTCTGTTGCCCTCAGTATGTCAACACGTCAAAGATAGGATTGGGTTTAAAAGTCTTCAGAGCTTTCAAACTCTTTCTTTTATATCATTTTTCTCTGATTGAGAATTTGAATAGTCTTGGATCAGGAGGGTCCCCCCAACCCCTGGCCAAATCAAGTAGCCGTAATATAGTGGAAAGGACATTTCAGTTTGAGCTGTTGCACTTCTGCTCAATAGTGTGGCCTTTGAACAAGTTAATCTCTGAGTCTTAGTCATTTTCTTGTAAACTGGGTCTATTAAATAGTATGTGAGGTTCACTTTAGGAAACGTAAAAACTTAGAACAGAATTTTGAGTTCCTTGACAGTCCTTAAAAACAAAAACAAAAAACACCGAAGCACCTTTTCAGAGATTGCTTGAGTAGTCTTCCGAACAAAGGGAACATCTTCACTTTCTTTAAATTTGGGTATTGTGAGGTTTTACCCAAGGGAAGAGTCACTTGGGTGCCTTGAATATGATAGTGTTGCTGTGAACCTGGGATGGGTAGGACTCAGGAGGGTACTGACTTGCCTTGGCTTCATGACTGCAAACCACTTTGTTTCTCATAAGATAAATTACAGTTTAAGAATCTTCAGCAGCGAATAACTTTCACCTCTTTGCCCTTGGGATGGGGCAGTATTTAGAGATCTATCCAGGAAACTAAAAGTTTTGTATTGAATTACAAATAGAAATTTTAATTTTCCATATTCATTTATTCAAACATTTAGAAAGTATATACCTGTTGTGACTAAATACAGATGAACTAGACAAACCCATAGAGTTCTCAGAAGAAACACTTTGAAGTTAGTAAATTGTATGCCTGTATACTTACTTCCTCTGTTGGGAGTCCATATTTTTCACTGGGCCTCAGTACAAAGGCTCCTGTTGTACCAGGGTAAGTGGGCATGGAAGGTGCTTTCTGGCAACTAATGCTTCACTATCAATGAAAAAGAGTGATGTCTCCATTTATTTCCAATCCTAGGAGATTTTTTTTCCCTCTCCCTAAAAAAAAAAAAAAAAAAAAGGGAAATTAGGACCTTAGATTTCCAAACATGTCCAAACTCGTAACTGTTCTAGAGAAAAGAATTTTAGGATACCTATAAACTCATTATACCTTTCTCACTTGGAATAGAAGAATAAACTAGTTTTAAGTTTTGTGAATTTTCCGTTATATTTTTGTATCAGACACGTTTTGCATAAATTTTAGAAGATTAGTTTTCAGGTTTCTCTGAACAGGTAGATTTGCCACAGTGATGGGAAACAGTCACATTCCATGCAGGAGATTCATATGACAATGGCTAATCATATATTTGCTTGAAATAGTTTAAATCCTTGAGCTGCATTGCCTGAAATAAAGGCTGTGAAATCACCATCTTCTTAAATTTGGAGAACTGAAATCTTAGAGGTTAGACTCGGTACTTAAAGTCCTGGGAAACTGGAATGAGTCCTGACCCAAGGATCAAATCCACTTCTCTTGCGTCTATCTGCATTGGCAGGTGGATTCTTTACCTCTACGACATTATTATTGTTACTCCTTGTTAGTCCATGAAGTGTCATGGGCAATACACGAAAGCTATTAAACTCCTTAGAGAAAGGTTCAGAGCACATAGTAGTGTTATGTATGGTGATTTGAACACTAGAAAAATGATTGAGACTAAAGGTTAGATTTACTTTGCCTTATTCTTACAGTCAGTGTGTTTTTGCAGGAATAGATGCAGCAACAGTAGTTCTTGCTATTTAACATCAAAATTTTCAGTTTTAGTTAACCAGGAAAGAAAACAAAAAAAGGGAAAAGCCCAAATTGGCTAGTCTTTAACTGCCGGCTTGTTACACTTGACTTTCAAACTGAAAGCTCTCTAAGACCACACACCCCAGCTCTGAAAAGAAAAGTCTCCCAGTTAACTCCCTTAGCGTACAGAAGTCCAGGACAGATGGGGTGGCCTCATCAGAGATTCAGCTGGTGATGGTTTCAGTTGAGTCACTCAGTCATGTATGACTCTTTGCGACCCCATGGACTGCAGCACGCCAGGCTTCCCTGTCCATCTCCCAGAGCTTGCTCAAACTCATGTCCATCAGGTCGGTGATGCCATCCAACCATCTCATCCTCTGTTGTCCTCTTCTCCTCCTGCCTTCAATCTTTCCCAGCATCAGGGAGTCAGTTTTTTGCATCAGGTAGCCAAAGTATTGGAGCTTCAGCATCAGTCCTTCCAATGAATATTTAGGGCTGATTTCCTTTAGGATTGACTGGTTTGATCTCCTTGCAGGTGATGGTTTGACCGTAATTAATTACTCTTTCCACCTAAAAATCAAATCACCTTCTTCCCTTAAGTACAGTGTGATAAAAAAATCTGCGCTTCCACAGAACTATAATCTTTTACAGATGTTAGCATCCTCCTAATCTCAGAATGTCAGGGAAGTTGTCTATTAGCAGAAATGTGCTTGTTTTCCCTGTGAGGAAAGAGATTTTGGTTGGGTGAACAAGAGGCTAAAAATTTTCCTTGGATAGTCTGGAAAATGCTAAAGAGCTTATTTAGGACTGGAGCTAACTCCTAGAATTTAGATGTCAGGTAGTTTGTGTTGAGCTCAAGTTTTTAGGGGAATAGTTTAAAGTACGATATGATGAAATATTTTTATAAGTGATTGAAAACAGTGAGTGCATAAAAAAGACTAGGGGACTATCAAACAGAATGCATACTGATTGCACATGTGTAACTATGCACGCCTGTAGGTGGTGTTGTACAAAAACAAAGATAATTTTGCTCATGGACTTCCCCTGGTGGTCCAGTGGGTTAAGACTCTGCACATCTAATGCAGGGGGCTCTGGTTCGATCCCTGGTTGGGAATGCATGCTGCACACTGCCTGACCTAAGACATGAAATAAATAGTAAAGTTTAAAAAAATTTTTGCTCAGTGTATTTATTGAAAACTTGATTTCTTTTCTTAAAGGCCTTCTGCAGCAACCATATTTCCCAGAAAAAAGTTCAGTGTGTGTGTTCTTCTCCCACAAGTCCATAATCATGTTTTGTTCTGTTAAAATGTTCCTTTTTACCCAGGAATACCTCTTTAGTCTTTAGAATTTGGTGTGTGTGCATGCTCAGTCACTACCCCACGGACTGTGGCCCACCAGGCTCCTCTGTTCATGGAATTTACAGGCAGGAATATTGGAGTGGGTTGTCATTTCTTCCTCCAGGGGATCCATCTCCTGCATTGGCAGGTGGATTCTTTACTACTATGCCACCTGGGAAAGCCAGAATTTGGTATTCCATCCCCATTTTCCTACCTGTTTTTAGGAAAGCATTAAGTATTGTAAACTCCTTGGGGGTTAGAAACATCTCAGAGCCTGTTTCAGTGTTGAAGGCATAGCCTTAATACTCAGTTTCCTTTCCAGTGAAATCTGCCTGCAGTCAACACTTAAACCCAAGCCAGAAGTAACTACTTGTCTCTGGCTTTCACTGAGCCCTTTATTGTTCTCTTCCAGTTTTTCATTCTGGAGGAATAGACATAGGCTGGAGAAATTTACATGGTTTGCCCATTACTTACTAGGAAGTGGGCAAGAGCACTGTCTCATTTTATATGGTCAATACAGATGGCTTCTGACAAATGTTTAGTTGTGAAATGGGATCCTCCCTCCCTCCTAGCTCACCAACTAGTTGATGATCACCTGAGGAACACTGAGAGCTTTACACTGTTTTCATTGTTCTCAAGCTAATTTGCATAAGAATCACCTGGCATGCCTAGTAAAACTACAGAATCCTGGTCCTTTGCCTTGAAATTGATTCTGTTGTGGTGCTACTGAGAAACCTGCATGTTTAATATACCTTTAACATTTAGAAATGATTTTAATACAGGTAACCCATAAATCACCTTTGGAGAAATTGATCTGTTTTATTTAGCTAAGGTCTCCTTTGTTTCATTTGATTAAGGTACTACTCCATTGGTCCAGCTATTAAATTTACAGAATATTTTAAAAGGGACCAGAACAGTATGTTCAAATCTGTTTATAAAAGCTTGTTACTTATCCCCACTCTAAATATCTTCTACCTTTCAACGAGCATTTAAACAAATAGCAGAGACAGTTAACTGACTTTGCAGCTGTTTAACTATGTGTCTCATCAAACTTCTGATCCTCCTGCTTCCATGTTTAACTAGCCACTATTTGATCCTGATGTCATCTTTTAAGATTGGGTGACTAAGGGGGCGCACAAAGAGGGAGAGGTGGTTTTCAGACTAACATCCCTAGGATGGTTAAGGCAGGCTTTAGAAGGTTAAGCGGAGAATAGTTCAGTGGAATGCTAGGGATGTAACCTATGGAGTTCACTATCTTCGGATTAAACTAGGGGTCTTTAGTTACTGATGGCACTGATTGAAGTAGCAAGATTTGAATAGAGCAGTGGTTCTTAAAGTGCAGTTTCTTGATCAGTAGCAGCAGCATTGTCTGAGAATTTGTTGGAAATGTAAATTCTTGGACCTCATCCAGACTTACTGCCTCAAACCCCGGGAGCTAGGGCTCAGCCATCTAGGTTTTACAAGTTAGCCAGGTGATACACACTGAGGTTTTAGAATCGATGGAATAGAGTAAGATTTGAAGTTCGCCATCTCCCATTGTGCCTCACATTTTAAGAAGAAATGAAAGACAGTTGACGAAACAGACTTTTGAGTTAGATAAACTTGGTTTCAACTGTCAATAGTTGGGTGACCTTGAGCAAATGATGACTCTGATTCATATGAAGCCTATAATTAGTTTTGTAGTAATTCAGCCTCTTAAACAGTGTTCATTGTTTTTTCATAACGCCTATAGCTGAACCTTAATACTTGCTCAATTTTTGTGCTTTCATATACATAGGAATTTGGAGTAATTCATAACGAGACAAAAAAAGGAGCCAATTACATAGCACCAGGAAGGCTTCTAAAGAGCATATATATATTCAGGCTTACACTTTGACAATGCATTTCAAGCACAGTCAGTAGTGATATTCTAGACAAAAAGTCCCCTTGTTTGAATTAGTAATAGGATGCATGACCACTTGATACCTTTGTGGTCAGGCAAGGTGTGGACTTGGGGCCATTAGAGGCCCACACCCTTTGGAAACAATGGCAGCTTAGGCTGAGCCTGGTGGGTTCCAGTGTAGCATAGTCAGGAGGTTTGGAGTCACTTTCACTACTTCCCAGGCGTTCGGGGCCTACTTACTAGAAGCAAAGGAGGACAAGCTGCAGGAATGGGCCTGTCCTAATTGAGCTGGCCCGAGAAGGTACATTTTCAGGTTAGACAAGTCCTTTTTTCTTTTTAAGTTCTGCCCCCTGGGAAAGGAGAAGCATTTTCACTACAGAGATGCCCTTGTGAAAATGTTACTCACTACTGAAGAGTATGTGAAATGGGAATCACCATCCTGAGGACCTTGTACTGGTTAATTACCTTTAGCTACTGGGGCTGCTAAGTCGCTTCAGCTAAGACTGCTGTGCGACCCCATAGACGGCAGCCCACCAGGCTCCCCCGTCCCTGGGTTTCTCCAGGTAAGAACACTGGAGTGGGTTGCCATTTCCTTCTCCAATGCATGAAAGTGAAAAGTGAAGGTGAAGTCACTCAGTCGTGTCCGACTCTTAGTGACCCCATGGACTGCAGCCCACCAGGCTCCTCCATCCATGGGATTTTCCAGGCAAGAGTACTGGAGTGGGGTGCCATTGTCTTCTCCGAATTACCTTTAGAGGCAAAGATAAAAATTACCACTTTGTCTTGTATTTAGAGAACAAAGACAAGTTAGTAAAATGGGACTTCCTTGCCATTCTCCTGAAACTTAAAATCACTGCTTTATCTGATTTGACTGATGCCTTATTGGACGAATACCTCAATTGAAATGTCCTCTGGGTGACCCTCACTGAGATCCTGATTTTCCAGGAGCTCTACAGAAGTGGCCTGCTTTTGAGGTGGCAGTTTAGCCAGGTGAACTTCAGCTGACCTTAAGGAACTACATAGCATAGTGTCTTGCTATGTAGGGCAAAGGCCCCCCACAGGACTCCAGAAGAGGAGTCTCTGGTGGAGAGGAGAATGCTAGGTAAGGAGTCAGGACAAAGGAAGTCTCAATCCTGGTTTTGTCAGCTGTGATGAGCAAATCACACAGCGTGGTACCTCATGCTCTCTACTAGTGAAAGGAAGGTGTTGACCTGGATTCAGGATTTTCAGTTAGCACTGTCCAGTAGAATTTTCTCTCATGATGGAAATTGTTCTCAATCTGTGCTCTTCCACATGGTAGCTGCTGGCCATATGAACCTGTTGAGCCTTTGAAATGTGGCTCATGTGGCTGAAGAACTTAATTTTCAAATTGTATTTAAATGTAGCTACATGTGACTAGTGGCTTCATGCAGGACAGCACAATTCTAGGTAAAATTTAGGTAAGAGCAAAGAGATCTGAATTTAGATTTTGCTTGGAATATGGGAGGTTGGGGCTCTTGAAACTTCAAAATCCAAAACAGGTATGAATTTGTGTTACGAGTTTGAATAAAGAACTTCCTTCTGTATGTCTGCATTGCCTTATCCTGGGTGACATGCTAATGGGATTTATGACTGGTAAATAGAGTTTACCAGAGCAGTTGCAAAGGTCAGACAGCTTTCCATTTTACTTGACCTCTTTAGTGATACACAAAGATGAACATTTAAGGTGCTTTGGACTGAATAAATTTTCATTTTATCTCAGCAACCCTGTGAGATAAGTCATGTCTGTTTTGTAGTTGACAAAACAGATTAACTTCATTGGCATGTGTGCACAGTCATCTTCGACTCTTTGCAGCCCCATGGACTGTGGCCCGCCAGGCTTTGCTGTCCACGGGATTTTTCCAGGCAAGAATACTGGAGTGGGTTGCCATTTCCTTCTGTAAGAGATCTTCTCGATCCATATCGAACGCAAGTCTCCTGCATGTCCTGAATTGCAGGTGGGTCTTTACCTGCTGAGCCATCAGGGAAGCCCAGCTTCAGTTCAGTCTCTCAGCCATGTCCAGTTCTGCGACCCCATGAACTGCAGCACGCCAGGCCTCCCTGTCCATCACCAGCTCCCGGAGTGTGCTCAAACCCATGTCCATCAAGTCAGTGATGCTGTCCAACCATCTCATCCTCTGTCGTGCCATTCTCCTCCTGCCTTCAGTCTTTCCCAGCATCAGGGTCTTTTCCAAATGAGTCAGTTCTTCACATGAGGTGGCCAAAGTGTTGCCCAAAGTATAAGCTCAACTTACGTTTACATATATCTTTGTGGATCACTGTACTTTAAAATGGTTAGTTTCAGCCTACAACGTCATTTGAAATTACAAGTTTTTAGCATGTTGCCATACCAAGATGTTGAAGCTGAAACTCCAGTACTTTGGCCACCTGATGCGAAGAGCTGACTCATTGGAAAAGACCCTGATGCTGGGAAAGATTGAGGGCAGGAGGAGAAGGGGATGACAGAGGAGGAGATGGTTGGATGGAATCATCGACGTGATGGACATAGGTTTGGGTGGAGTCCGGGAGTTGGTGATGGACAGGGAGGCCTGGCATGCTGCAGTTCATGGGGTCGCAAAGAGTCGGACACGACTGAGCAACTGAACTGAACTGAATTGAATACCAAGAAGTTAATTCATATTTGTTCAGTTGTAGTCAGTAATAAGTAAATATCTGACTATAAGTGGTAGAGAATCTAAGATTGTCCAGGCAAGCAAATAGTACCCAAGATGTTAACTCACCCCACATGTTGCTTATAGTAAAAGCAGATCAGAGCAACTTCTACACTCCACTTAGAGTCTTCCTGTTATTTGCATGCTCACAGTGAACATAGCAAGTGAGTGTTGACTTACTTATAAGTAGGCCCATCGTTAGCCAAACAGCCTTAGCCTGATGGAACAAAGTGGGATTTTGTAGCCTTGACCACTGCCATATAGTGAACATGTGAGGTCTTAGGAAATAACTTGAGTAAATTGCTTAAAGACCAGGGACAGATCCAGTTTCCTTCACCTTTAGCTTCAAATTATGATGTTATTTTTGGTGTAGGATGATGAAATGGAATTGGTATAAAATAAATAGTTGAGTTTTGAACACTTTACTTTTGAAGAAACTGAGGCTCAAGGCTGTATAGTTAGTAAGCGACGCAACTGGGAGGCTCATCAAAACCTGTCTGATGCCACTGCTTAAGTTCTTAAATGTAACACAAAACAAGGTAAGGGGGAGCTTGGGTGACTCAGTTGCCTCCTGGGAATTCTGAGTTGTAGTGGAGTGACCCATGTGGTACCAGGCCAAAGAAATGCATTTTTTAGAGCACTTACCTTCATTTACAGTGGAGCCTTACCAGGCTAGTTTTATTGACTAGAAGGCTCTGTTGCACTTTAATGTATAATCCTTTTCCTATTAAAGAAAGCTTGCCTACTTGTGCAGCAAAGACCCCTGGATAATTTATTTTTTAGGAGTTCACCTTCTGCTTGGAACCAGTTACTCCCAGAAATCAGTAAAACCTCTGTTTATTCCGAGTACTCAAGGAAAAGGATCTTTTTGTTAACCAGGGATTTACCACCCCCGTATTTTAAGAAGGCTCTCTGAAGCCTGCCTATTTACTAAGGAATTTCATTGGAGGTGGTTCAGATCAGATCAGTTGCTCAGTCGTGTCCGACTCTTTGTGACCCCATGAATCGCAGCATGCCAGGCCTCCCTGTCTATCACCAACTCCCGGAGTTCACTGAGACTCACGTCCATCGAGTCAGTGATGCCATCCAGCCATCTCATCCTCTGTCGTCCTCTTCTCCTCCTGCCCCCAATCCCTCCCAGCATCAGAGTCTTTTCCAATGAGTCAACTCTTCGCATGAGGTGGCCAAAGAACTGGAGTTTCAGCTTTAGCATCATTCCTTCCAAAGAAATCCCAGGGCTGATCTCCTTCAGAATGAACTGGTTGGATCTCCTTGCAGTCCAAGGGACTCTCAAGAGTCTTCTCCAACACCACGGTTCAAAAGCATCAATTCTTTGGCGCTCAGCCTTCTTCACAGTCCAACTCTCACATCCATACATGACCACAGGAAAAACCATAGCCTTGACTAGACGAACCTTTGTTGGCAAAGTAATGTCTCTGCTTTTGAACATGCTATCTAGGTTGGTCATAACTTTCCTTCCAAGGAGTAAGCGTCTTTTAATTTCATGGCCGCAGTCACCGTCTGCAGTGATTTTGGAGCCCCAAAAAATAAAGTCTGACACTGTTTCCACTGTTTCCCCATCTATTTCCCATGAAGTGGTGGGACCGGATGCCATGATCTTCGTTTTCTGAATGTTGAGCTTTAAGTCAACTTTTTCACTCTCCACTTTCACTTTCATCAAGAGGCTTTTGAGTTCCTCTTCACTTTCTGCCATAAGGGTGGTGTCATCTGCATATCTGAGGTTATTGATATTTCTCCCGGCAATCTTGATTCCAGCTTGTGTTTCTTCCAGTCCAGCGTTTCTCATGATGTACTTTGCATATAAGTTAAATAAACAGGGTGACAATATACAGCCTTGACGAACTCCTTTTCCTATTTGGAACCAGTCTGTTGTTCCATGTCGAGTTCTAACTGTTGCTTCCTGACCTGCATACAAATTTCTCAAGAGGCAGATCAGGTAGTCTGGTATTCCCATCTCTTTCAGAATTTTCCACGGTTTATTGTGATCCACACAGTCAAAGGCTTTGGCATAGTCAATAAAGCAGAAATAGATGTTTTTCTGGAACTCTCTTGCTTTTTCGATGATCTAGCGGATGTTGGTAATTTGATCTCTGGTTCCTCTGCCTTTTCTAAAACCAGCTTGAGCATCAGGGAAGTTCATGGTTCACATATTGCTGAAGCCTGGCTTGGAGAATTTTGAGCATTACTTTACTAGCGTGTGAGATGAGTGCAATTAGGAGTGTGTAGACAAGTGTGATGTTGTTCTCACTTCAAGGGAAATAAATAAATTTAACTAGTTTGCTGCTTAAGAAGCAGAATTAGCAGTGGGCTAAGTCTTGGCCTCCTCTTCAAGAGTCTTCCTTTTTGTGACTAACTTTGTCTAGGTTTGCAAGAGCAAGTCGATTTTAACCACTTTTAAATCAAGTTGACTAATAGCCATTCATGGGCTGTTTGAAAGGAGAAAAGAAGTGGGAGCCAGGCTGAGGGTGGATATCATTTAGGAAAAAGCCTTAGGTAAAGCTTGGAGGATTCTATTCACTTACACACAGAACTTCAGAACAACAGCACTGTCTCTGCCCGGGCATTGGGGATAGTTACTAGTCCCTGTTAAGTAGCCGCAGAGTTCTGCAAACTGTGCCTTCTGTTTTATGACCCATGAACTATGAATAGCTTTTATATTTGTCTTAACTAGTTGGGGAAAATTTATTACATACACTTAAAGCTAATATAATGTTACATCAGTTATACTTCAGTTTAGAAAAAGAATATTATTTACTATTTCATGACACAGAAAAATTATATGAAATGCAAATTCCAGTGTCCATAAATAACATTTTATTGGAATGTAGTCATGCTCACTCATTTACATATGATCTGTGGCTGCTTTAAGTCATCTTCTTTGTAGTCATTCATCTTCACAACTGAGTCCCAGTGGCAGGACTTGAGTTACCTATTTGTAAGCATGACTCTGCCCTGATGTTCAAACAACAAAATTTCTATTCTAAAGAGCCTTGCTACCCTACTCCTTATCTAAGTTACAGTAGCTGTGTCATCCCTTATGTAGCTCTTCCTTCTTCCTCTCAGGTAGGGGCTAGGAAAGTAGCAGGTGAAAATCTCTCTCTTCCTCAATTGTAGAGACTCAGTAGTCTCAGCTGTAAATTTAAAAAAAATCCCCAGCAACTGACTCAGCACCTTGTGCCTGCCCTTTAAAGGAACAGAGAGATCTAATTAAAATAGAAACTGAAAATAAAATCAGTAGCCTGTCCATTATTGTAGGTGGCTGGTATTTGGTATGAATCATTGTTGAAAGGACCAAGAAATGATAGCGCAGGGTTTTTCAAAATATATTTCTAGATTATAGTTACCTAGAGACCTTGTGTTAAAATAGACATATCTGAGGATGATCTTATTCCCAGGTCTCATACACAGGAAAGTTTGAGAACTACTGCTCTCAAGCATTTAGATTTTTTTTTTTTTTAATATCCTAATCTCTTTAAACCAAAACAAATTTTAAAGGTCATAAAATTATTGGGACTGGAAGTGTAAGAGATCAGTAGAGGTTATTTTACAGATTAGAAACTTTGAGACCAGAGCAGAGAAATAAGTGTTACCTAGGACCCCGTCTTGACATTGCATGTTTTTTTTTTTTAATTGGAAGATAATTCCTTTACAGTAGTGTGTTGGTTTCTGCCATATATCAACATGAATCAGCCTCAGGTATACACGTGTCCCCTCCCTCCTGAACCCCCTTCCCGCTCCCTCCCTACTCCCACCCATCTAGGTAGCTCCCCGTGTCACACAGCAAATCCCCACCTGCTGTCTCTTATATGGTAGTGTATATGTTTCCACGCTGTTCTCTATTCGTCCCACCCACTCCTTCCCCACTGTGTCCACAAGTCTGTTCTCTCTGTCTGCATCCCCATTGCTGCCCTGCCACTATGGAGAGCAGTGTGGAGATTGCTTAAAAAGCTAGAACGACCGTGTGACCCAACAGTCCCAGTGCTGGGCATACACCCTGAGAAAACCATAATCGAGAGACGCACGTACCCCTGTGTTCACCTTGTAGCACTGTTTCACAATAACTAGGGCATGGAGGAACCATGTTCATCGGTAGATGAACAGATACAGAAATTCTGTATACAGTCCGTATATACAATGGAGTATTACTCAGCTATTAAAAAAACCTCATTTGAGTCAGTCTTAATGAGGTGAATGAACCTGGAGCCTGTTACACAGAGTGAAGTAAGTCAGAAAGAAAAAGACAGGTATTGTATATTAATGCATGCATATGGAACCTAGAAAGATGGTACTCATGTTTTATTTTTAATGTACTCAATTAATTGGTCCCTGGGAATGGGAGCCAGAGGAAGAGAGGAAGATGAACTTGAAGGAGCATAATAGAAGGAGTAGGGTGGGAGAGGAGGTTATAAAACAAGTTAAAATAGGGTACAGAGACAGGAAGGGGCTGAAAAGACAGATTAAGGTAATTGTAGTGTTGTAAAAGCATAAAAGGAGTCCACTTTAAATGCGGAAGTGGACTGGAAGGAAAAACATCCTGTGACCTTAACCCTTCTTTTTGTATGAGATTGAGGCCTAAAGCAAACCAGTTGGCTGCTTCATGTTGTGTCTTTTCTGTGGCAAGGACAAGAAACAACAGCTGAACACTAATCTTAAGGGTTGCTGATGTTCCAGAACCAAGTAGGTTCACTTAAGTGTTTTTAAGTTAGTTTCTGGCATTTCTTCTAGATTATGTAGACATTTGAGAAAATGATCCGTTTTAGAATTTGAAATTGTGTTGTAGAGCTGATAAAAACAAATGGGAAATGCTATAATTAAAAGACTCAGTCTTTTAATGCAGTGGACTGCTAAGTTTCTGGTGATGGACTTTTGTGAAGTATTGAATATTGAGGACAAAAACTTAAGCACTTTGCAAAATACTTGGCAACTTCATCTGATTGTCTGACCCTTTCTTTGACTTGGCGTCCATAACTTTTTTGTTTTTTATAATTTGTTGGATGGGTGGCATTACCAACTCAATGGACATAAGTTTGAGCTAACTCCGGGAGATAGTGAAGGACAGGGAAGCCTGGTATGGTGCAGTCCATGGGTTCGCAAAGAGTTGGATGACAACAGCAGTTTGTTTGCCTCAGGTCTTAGTTGTGGCGTGCAGAACCTTTTTAGTTGCAGCGTGTGGCATCTAGTTCCTAACCAGGAATCAAACTTAGGCCCCCTGAATTGGGAGCCTGGACCACGGAGGCAGTTCCCTTCATAACTTCTTATGAAGGTCTTTTCCAGTTGCAGAATTAAAGTCTGATTGTGGAACTTCATGGGGCTGCATCCAAGGAAAACTTGGGCAACTGTGGAGACCTTCCCCCTCCAACTTCCCTTTTTCAAAGTTACTTATTTAACAGCTGCCTCTGCTGTTGGGAAGGGTTGGGGTGGTTATGATGCTTATTATGGAATTTCATGAGACCAGAGACTTGGTACTATTTCCTGCTGTACTGCCACACCTAAAACAACGCCTGACACAAAGTTGGTACTCGGTAAATATTTGATTGGATGAATATTGTTAACTCCAGTTTCATAAAGGAGAGAAGAAGAAAAACTTTTTCCATCTGCTCTTCTCAGCTGTTGTTTTTTTGTGTGTTATTAGCTTAAGAGTACGAGGTCCCTAATGAGGAAACCCCATTAGTTTCAATAACAAGCAAGTCTGTTCATGACAGAAGGTCTTGTTATATACAGTATACATCTGGGGAGAACAGTTGATAATTTGGACTTTAAAAGTTGAAAATGTTACTAGTCCCTTCTCTCATTCTTGAGTTTTGAAGGATTTTCTTTAGAGCTGAATCCTCCTGACATTTTTCTCTTAAATCTGAAGCTCTTTGAACTTTTAGCCAGAACAGCCTCCGTCCTGAATACTGTGAAAGGCTATTAACTCTGCACTGGAATTTTGGAAATGTTCTCAGTGAGAGTCACTGTAAAATAGTGATAAGGTACATGTATTTGTATGGCTGAGTCCCTTTGCTGTCCACTTGAAATTATCACAGCATTGTTAATCAGCTACATCCAATATAAAATTAAAAGTTTTCAAAAAACAGTAATAAAGACTCCTCCATGGACTACAAATTGAAGTCAGCCACCCATTAAGGTGGATCACAAACTGGGTTTCCTGGACTGAAGCTGCATCAACATTGGTCAAGTCTGAATTTAGACAGCTGTGTGGGGGAGAGGGAAGGGTAGAATTCTTTTACCCCTCAACCCATCCCCTCTTCAGTGACAGACTTTCAGCCTTCCTGACTCCTTTTAGTTTTGCATTAAGTTCCTGAGGAGTTTCTCACACACCCCTGATACTGACCATGCTCCGGATGTCAGTCTTTATCATTGAAACCAGCTTGTTATCTATCCTAGGCAAAAACAGTCTTAAAATGTTAG
Source organism: Bubalus bubalis (assembly GCF_019923935.1). NCBI lineage: Eukaryota > Metazoa > Chordata > Mammalia > Artiodactyla > Bovidae > Bubalus > Bubalus bubalis. The sequence goes on along the minus strand of NC_059170.1, from coordinate 13,989,411 downwards.
AATGTACTAGATATAGAGTGTGTGTAGAATAGAGATTTTGTTTGAACTCCAGCTTCTGAGGATGTGGTATCCACGGATTTGAAGGTCAAGGAGGAAGAAGGTGCAAAGATTTATCCCAATAGAAGTGGCTTAATAAATGAGCATATGATAAATATCTCCTTTAGAAAATTAATTTTTTCACCAAGTATTTTCACCCAAATCGTTCCACTGTCTATTTTCTTAATGCACTGAGTATATTTTTGTGTTAGAGTTGAGCAAAGGTTGACAGTGTTGTTTCAGGGCCTCTTTGGGGAAGGCATCTTTTGGTTGAATAAGCATTCCCCACTCCCATCCTCTCCACATTGGACTATATTTGAAGGAAGAACCCATCATATTATACAGTTACTGCTTTAAGTCTCAAACCCTTTGTCAAAAGTCCATGTAAAGAGGTCTGCCTCAAAACATGGCACAGAACCCTTCTCTGTACCAGAGAAACCTCTGCTTTTGTTTATAAGAAAGTAAAGGAGTCTCTCTCTTGCCCTGATCTGATTACCCTAATCATTTAGAAGAATGATGGAGAAGTGAAATCCTTAAAATCATGGTGTTGGTGTTAGTTGCGTCTGACTCTTTGCAACCCCATGGACTGTAGCCCGCCAGACTCCTCTGTCCGTTGAATTCCCCAGGCAAGAATACTGAAGTGGGTAGCTATTCCGTTCTCTAAGGAATCTTCCCAACCCAGGGATTGAACCCTGGTGTCCTGTATTACAGGCAGATTGTTTACTGTCTTAGCCACCAGGGAAGCCCATGATCATGGAATAGTTGTTAAAAGGGTCAGAAATTTTGCCAATTTCTTAGCGTTTTTTCTCTCTTAACAAAGTGTAAATGTTAGTGCTTGGGTTGGATTGTAGTTGCATTAGAGAACCTGGGTGGAAAAACTTGGCAACACTGTTAGCTACCTGCTGATTGCTGCTGCTGCTGCTAAGTCACTTCAGTCGTGTCCGACTCTGTGTGACCCCATAGACAGCAGCCCACTAGGCTCCTTTGTCCCTGGGATTCTCCAGGCAAGAACACTGGAGTGGGTTGCCATTTCCTTCTCCAATGCATGAAAGTGAAAAGTGAAAGGGAAGTCGATCAGTCGTGCCTGACTCTTAGCGACCCCAGGGACTGCAGCCTACCAGGCTCCTCTGTCCATGGGATTTTCCAGGCAAGAGTACTGGAGTGGGGTGCCATAGTATTGCTGCTGCTGCTGCTGCTACTGCTGCTAACTCGCTTCAGTAGTGTCTCACTCTGTGCGACCCCAGAGACGTCAGCCCACCAGGCTCCCCCATCCCTGGGATTCTCCAGGCAAGAACACTGGAGTGGGTTGCCATTTCCTTCTCCAATGCATGAAAGTGAAAAGTGAAAGTGAAGTCACTCAGTCGTGTCTGACTCTTTGAGACCCCATGGACTGCAGCCCACCTGGCTCCTCCATCCATGGGATTTTCCAGGCAAGAGTACTGGAGTGGGTGCCATTGTAAACTCATGCAAATATTTCTGCCTGGGGGTGTTAACTGGTGTTTCTTAAGTGCTTCTCTTTCCTGGATGCAGATAGCCTTTTAGTCATCATTGGCTGGTCAGACAAAGTGAATGGGCCTGGGTTGCTGCCTTAAATGCATCTATAAAACCTGAACCTTAAGTTATTTGGACCGATTGGGTAGGCTCATTTCAGTTTTATATAAATTAATCATGCAGAAGATTCAGTAATAATTGTACCTTTTGACAGTTGTCAGTGTGCTTGGAATTTTTTGGAGATTAGCCAAGAATTCTGTTACAACCACACACAAAGAATTTTTAAAATTAATTAATTAATCTATATGCAGCATGCGGAATCTTAGTTCCCTGACCAGGGATTGAACCTGCACCCCTGCAGTGAAAGCACAGGTTCTTAACCATTGGACATCCAGGGAAGTCAAAACCATACATAAAGAATTTGATTTAATTTGAAATAAAATTATTTAAAGTCACTTAAATTTTCTACATCTCAGTTTCTTCATCTATAAAAGAGGTAAGTTTACCAAGATCACAGGTCTTAAGTCAATGAACATATTTGAAGCTCTTACTCATTGACTTATGCTGCATTCTTACAGACCCCGTAGTTAAGTGACTTTCCCTCAAGGTTACACAGTCACCAGTGGAACAAGGATTTGAATCAGATCTTCTCCACTCTATTGAACCAGTCTGCTTCCTTCAGGGATTGTTTCCAACATGCTGTGCTTGTCTGTGATGTCTCTGATTGTCGTTAGGGTTTAACCGTGATCTTTTGTTTTAACAGCATCATTCTTGAACTTTCTTTTTTTTGGCCGTGCTGAGCGACTTGTGAGATCTTAGTTTCCCGACCAGGGATCAAACCCAGGTCCTTGGCAGGGGAAGTGTGAAGTCCTAACCACTGGACTGCTGGGGAATTCCTGTTCTTGAACATATTTAACAAAGTGTTTTATAGGCTTGGCTTCCTTTTTCATGTAATTGTATATGTGTCTGGTTTCCCTGTGAGGAGTGAACTCTTCATTTTACACCTCATTTGATGCTGTTCTAGCTACTTGGGGCTGGTTCTGTACCTGGTTTCTGAACCTGCAGTTTCATTGTTATCCTAGGATTAGGCCACCTTTCAGGTACTTTATAACAGTTGTATCAAATTTTGCTGGATTTATTTGATACTGAAGTTTCTTATTCCTAGGTGTTTTGTTTCTCTTCTAAGTAGAGGATTAGGACTGTAAAGCTACAAGCAGTAGGAGTGTTTCTGTATCTTTTTTAAGAAACTGCTTTTGGGATACATGGCTTTAGGCAAATTAAATATAACTCTGGGATTTTAATTCTTATATATATGGATAAGAATCAACTCTACCATTTCCTAGCTGGCAGGAAGTATATCTCACTTAGTTTTGCTCAAACATGAGATCAGTTTTTCAATAACAATAATAATGACAATAATAGGTTGTCTACTTTCATGGCTCATCTGCCAAGAATGCCCTTTGTCTGTTCTCAGCCATGCTAACTCCCTCTTAGCCTTTAGTAAGACTTAGCTCAAACACTGCCTCCTCTGTGTGTGCTTAGTTGCGTTCAACTCATTGCCACCCCATGGAGTGTACCCACCAGGCTCCTTTGTCCGTGGAATTTTCTAGGCAAGAATGCTGGAGTGGGTTGCCATTTCCTTCCCCAGGGGATCTTCCCAACCCAGGGGTTGAACCTGCACCTCCTGCTTCAGCAGGCAGGTCTTTACCACTGAGCAACCTGGGAAGCTCTTCCTCCTTCTGAAAGTCTTTGTTAAATACCTCTCTGCCCTCTTGGGTCCTAAGCTTTTTATTTCTGTTCTCTAGTGGAATCATTTCTCCTCAGTATATAACTTTTCACTTGGAAACAAAGGAGGCAGGTAACCCAGATTCATTATTTTTACTCTTAATACTATTTTTCAAAATGCCCATAATCGTACTGCCATACTACTCTTTCTGAGAAATAACAGCAGGGCAGAAAAGTTGAAAATTCTGCCATCGTGTAAGAGCCAGAGGTAATGGCACATGTCTCATGTACAGACATTTAGGAAAATGTCTATTGCCTTTTTAAATGTAGGAACATCATGATGCAGTATAAACACTGTTGCTTTAAGGTCATTTGACATTTGAGATTTGGGGATGAAGGAAAGGAATTTTAATCCATTCCAGCAAGTCTAAAATTAAAAATTTCTTCTCTACTGACCTAATTTGCTCTGCCTTCATGTATACATCAGAGATCAGATCAGTTGCTCAGTCATGTCCGACTCTTTGCGACCCCATGAATTGCAGCACACCAGGCCTCCCTGTCTATCACCAACTCCCGGAGTTCACCCAGACTCACGTCCATCGAGTCAGTGATGCCATCCAGCCATCTCATCCTCTGTCATCCCCTTCTCCTCCTGCCCCCAATCCCTCCCAGCATCAGAGTCTTTTCCAGTGAGTCAACTCTTCGCATGAGGTGGCCAAGGAACTGGAGTTTCAGCTTTAGCATCATTCCTTCCAAAGAAATCCCAGGGCTGATCTCCTTCAGAATGGACTGGTTGGATCTCCTTGCAGTCCAAGGGACTCTCAAGAGTCTTCTCCAACACCACAGTTCAAAAGCATCAATTCTTCGGCGCTCAGTCTCCTTCACAGTCCAACTCTCACATCCATACATGACCACAGGAAAAACCATAGCCTTGACTAGATGAACCTTTGTTGGCAAAGTAATGTCCCTGCTTTTGAATATGCTATCTAGGTTGGTCATAACTTTCCTTCCAAGGAGTAAGCGTCTTTTAATTTCATGGCTGCAGTCACCATCTGTAGTGATTTTGGAGCCCAGAAAAATAAAGTCGGACACTGTTTCCACTGTTTCCTCATCTATTTCCCATGAAGTGGTGGGACCGGATGCCATGATCTTCGTTTTCTGAATGTTGAGCTTTAAGCCAACTTTTTCACTCTCCACTTTCACTTTCATCAAGAGGCTTTTGAGTTCCCCTTCACTTTCTGCCATAAGGGTGGTGTCATCTGCATATCTGAGGTTATTGATATTTCTCCCGGCAATCTTGATGCCAGCTTGTGTTTCTTCCAGTCCAGCGTTTCTCATGATGTACTCTGCATAGAAGTTAAATAAACACAGTGACAATATACAGAGTTGACGAACTCCTTTTCCTATTTGGAACCAGTCTGTTGTTCCATGTCCAGTTCTAACTGTTGTTTCCTGACCTGCATACAAATTTCTCAAGAGGCAGATCAGGTGGTCTGGTATTCCCATCTCTTTCAGAATTTTCCACGGTTTATTGTGATCCACACAGTCAAAGGCTTTGGCATAGTCAATAAAGCAGAAATAGATATTTTTCTGGAACTCTATTGCTTTTTCCATGATCCAGCAGATGTTGGCAATTTGATCTCTGGTTCCTCTGCCTTTTCTAAAACCAGCTTGAACATCAGGAAGTTCATGGTTCACATATTGCTGAAGCCTGGCTTGGAGAATTTTGAGCATTACTTTACTAGTGTGTGAGATGAGTGCAATTGTGCGGTAGTTTGAGCATTCTTTGGCATTGCCTTTCTTTGGGATTGGAATGAAAACTGACCTTTTCCAGTCCTGTGGCTACTGCTGAGTTTTCCAAATGTGCTGGCATATTGAGTGCGGCACTTTCACAGCATCATCTTTCAGGATTTGGAATAGCTCAACTGGTATTCCATCACCTCCACTAGCTTTGTTTGTAGTGATGCTTTCTAAGGCCCATTTGACTTCACATTCCGGGATGTCTGGCTCTAGGTCAGTGATCACACCATCGTTCAAAGTGTATCTTCAGGCTACATTCCTAGATATGGCTTGCTGGGTCAAAAGATGTATGTGTGCATGCGAAGTCACTTCAGGCATGTCTGACTCTTTGTGATCCTATACAGGACTGTAGCCTGCCAGGCTCCTCTGTCCATGGGATTCTCCAGGCAAGAATACTGGAGTGGGTTGCCGTCCTCCTCCAGAGGATCTTTCCCACCCAGGGATTGAAGCCACCTCTTATGTCTCTTGCACTGGGAGGCGGCTTCTTTACCACTGGCACCACCTGGGAAGCCCAGGGTCAAAAGTTAGTGTGTATTAATAAGTTAGTTCTGCTGAATTTTACCAGATTCCCCCCTCTATGGGAGTTATATGAACCATATGCACTTTTTCAGAGATGTTAAGAAGCAAAAATGTGTATTAGATTTGGTAAAATCAGTACTGCTCAGAGTTGCAAAAACTGGAGATAATACATAAACATACTACCTTGTGCACAGTGCACCCTTAGAAAGAGATAACTATTGGTCTTGTGTGAAATGGGTATTTTTCTTATTATAAGAGTAGTAAGAAAATCGAACGAGACAGTTTGAGTACTCTAGCAGGTAGTAGTGCCCCTTTTCTCTTGTTTGCTGTTGCCTGTGTTGGGTTCCTATCTGGATTATCTTCCTGGATTGTAAACCCCTTGAGGGCAGAGTGTCTTGATGAGTCTAGAGGAGGATGCTTTGGATTTAAGAATACATTTAAAATGGTTGTAAACTGAATTAACGCTCAGAGTCTAATTCTGAATCTAGTAGTAGAAGGTTGTTGGTTTTTTGCTGTTTGATTTTGCACTTATCCATCAAGTCATTTTGTAGAGATCAGTTCAGTTCAATTCAGTCGCTCAGTCGTGTCCAACTCTTTGCAACCCCATGGACTGCAGCACGCCAGGCTTCCCTGTCCATCACTAACTCCCGGAGATGACTAAAACTCATGTCCATTGAGTCGGTGATGCCATCCAACCATCTCATCCTCTGTCATCCCCTTCTCCTCCCACCTTCAGTCTTTCCCAGCATCAGGGTCTTTTCCAGTGAGTCAATTCTTCACATCAGGTGGCCAAAGTATTGGAGTTTCAGCTTCAGCATCAATCCTTCCAGTGAATATTCAGGACTGATTTCCTGTAGGATGGACTGGTTGGATCTCCTTGCTGTCCAAGGGACTCTCAAGAGTCTCCTCCAACACCACAGTTCAAAAGCATCAATTCTTTGGTGCTCAGCTTTCTTTATAGTCCAGCTCTCACATCCATACATGACTACTGGAAGAACCATAGCTTTGACTAGACGGACCTTTGTTGGCAAAGCGATGTCTCTGCTTTTTAGTTTACTTATTTTTCTTTTTTTTTATATTTTTCTTTTTTTTTTTACTTTACAATATTGTATTGGTTTTGCTTTTTAATATGCTCTCTAGGTTGGTCATAACTTTCCTTCCAAGGAGTAAGCGACTTTTAATTTCATGGCTGCAGTCACCGTCTGCAGTCATTTTGGAGCCCCCCCAAAAAAAGTCTATCACTGTTTCCATTGTTTCCCCATCTATTTCCCATGAAGTGATGGGACTGGATGCCATGATCTTCGTTTTCTGAATGTTGAGCTTTAAGCCAACTTTTTCACTCTCCACTTTTCACTTTCATCAAGAGGCTTTTGAGTTCCTCTTCACTTTCTGCCATAAGGGTGGTGTCATCTGCATATCTGAGGTTATTGATATTTCTCCCGGCAATCTTGATCCATTTGTGCTTCATCCAGCCCAGTATTTTGCATGATGTACTCTGCATATAAGTTAAATAAGCAGGGTGACAATATACAGCCTTGACATACTCCTTTCTCGATTTGGAAGCAGTCTGTTGTTCCATGTCCAGTTCTACCTGTTGCTTCTTGACTTGCATACAGATTTCTCAGGAGGCAGGTCGGGTGGTCTGGTATTCCCATCTGTTTAAGAATTTTCCACAGTTTGTTGTGATCCACACTATCAAAGGCTTTGGCATAGTCAATAAATTGGAAGTAGATGTTTTTCTGGAACACTCTTGCTTTTTTGATGATCCAACGGATGTTGGGAATTTGATCTCTGGTTCCTCTGCCTTTTCTGAATCCATCTTACACATCTGGAAGTTTGTAGTGATACCTAGCAACTATTCTTGCAACTGGGGAAGACACAGATACTTAACCTCTTTTGTCATTTGGAAGTCTCTTTACCTGAGAACATTGTTGACCTTAGGAACTGTAACAAAAGATGTTGATTCCTGTTCTCTCGCTCTGTTCATTTACATATCTATCCTTAAGTTAGAGTGAAAGGAATTAGTTGTTAATGTCTTCTTCTTCTCAAGGATTTTGGTGGTCTTCCTCCTGTGTCTTCATCTTAAATATTTTGAATTCTAGGATTTGAAACATTTTTTATCAGGAGGGTGTATGAGGTTTTCTGATGATTTAATATGCAATGGCTTGTGCCTTTCATTTCTAATCTGTTAGTCAAAATCAAGACAATTCTTGTTGCGTTTAGCAGGTGCATAAAGTGGCAAAATCCTTTCTACAAAATATTTTCAATAATATCTATTCTTAGATGAACTCCAGTTAAGGGAAAGAGTATGTACTAAAAGGAATCTTTAAATCCATTAGTATGCTGTCTACAAATATTTTCGCCATGGGGGACATACATCATTGTGCTCTTATTGGCTTCAGTTTTTACTTACTGGCTTCTCTTCTGTCCATCATTTTTAAATATCCCACTGTTACCTTAAATACAATAGGACTTGAGTTAGTTTCATCATTTCTTCAGTCTTTCTGTTTTCCTCATTTTTGTTGTGCGCAGATTTCCTGTGTCGTCTTCTAAGGCACCTTGTTCTAGCCACCTTGACTTAGAGTCTTTGAATCTTCTTCGACCCTTCTGCATTTATTGATCACACATCCCATGAGTTCCTAGAACTGTATTCTACTTCCATTTTTTCAGCATGCTTTTACATTTTTTTCTCAGCCTCTTTGCTATCACTTTTTTCTAGATTGCTTCAAAAACACTAGCTATTTATTTTGCTCTTACTTTTACCTTCTACCCACACTGCCCTTCAATTAATCTTCCTTAAGTATGGCTTTCATTTAGTTCCTTTTCTGCTTGAAGTGGCTCCTTGTCATCCTGAGAATAGGACACCCTGACTCTTGGGTAAATTTTATCAAGCTTTCTCTCTTACTGCTCCTTAACACAAATCCTCTCTTGGACTAGGCTAGTCTTCTCCTTGTCGTACCCTTATATAATAAGAAAAAAATAGGGGATTGGAAGGGACAAAGCTTAAAAATAAGTGTTTAACTTTTTATTCTGAAGTTTCAAATCTATTTAAGTAGAGTAATAATAATGAACTCCCATGTGTCTTATCTGCCTCTTCAATAACTATTAATATCAAGCTCTTGCCAGTCTTGTTTTATCTATCCCCATATCTCCCCCTTTTGCAGGGGGCGGGGCTGACAATATTTTAAAGCTAATTGCAGACATCATTCACCTGGAGGTATGTCTGTATGCATCTATGAAAGCTATCCATCAGTTTACCTCGTGCACATCTGCTCTGTGATGGTGTCCCTTTCTGTTGGTTATTTAGCTTGTTTACACACTTTTGTTGTTCAGGAGATCAACTCATTCCATTCTGCCCCCCTGTCATTTCTCCTCAGAAGGTACAGCCTCCTCTACAGAACTATACTACAGCTATTAGGATATTTAAAGTCGTTGACATATGTTATTTTTGGTACCCGTCAGAGCACGCATAGCACAATTTGAACATATAGTAGACATGTGATAACTTCTAAATAGGGACACTTGGGGTTCAGATCTTTGACCTAGGTCTTATTTGCACTGGTGGAATTTTCAGCTACAACTTTTAAGTTTCTTACCAGACATTTTGGTTTTATGTTTTTAAATTAGCAATAGCTTTGAAAGAATTGGGGATTTGGCTTTAAAAATCAACTTTGAAGTTCTGCACACTTAAAACAATAATGTTTTTTGCAGACTGGTTATCTAAAACCTACCTGGAATTATTTTCTATTTGTCTTTTACTTAGTTTTCTTTTTCTTTAAAGCTTTTTAGTGAGTTAATAATACTACTTTTTCCTTGTGTACACCAGTATTTGTCAAAATAAAGTTTTAAAGCCTGGTAATTTTTTTAACTTCTATTTTTTATTATGAAAGTGACTCATCTTGGGGAAAAAATTGGAAAACAAAGGCAAAGCATACACACAAAAACTCAAGTTACTCATAAATTTATCACCCAGACTACTTTTAACAGTTGGTGTCTTCTAGTCTTTTTCAGACATGTTTATGTGTTTGTATACACAGAATAATTTTTTTTTAATTATGTTGCTGCCATAGCCTTGGGCCGTAATAGCAGATGCTCATGTTCTGTTTGTTAAATCTGGCCTGTAAACAAAGTCAAACAACAAAGGCTTCATTCTGGTTGTAGTGCTGGTGGCATGGCTTGTCAATTATTATGATTTTAACTGTAGTACTTGTTGGGGGCAGAAGAAATCAGGGTATTAATTATTATCAGGTAAACAGGGGCTAACAGCTTTGTATCAGATTGACAGCATTTTAAAATTTTGGACTTGAGATTTTCAGAAGTTGATGGGTTCTCTATGCTATGTGAAAGATTGGGTTCTGATACCACATGATTTTATTTTCCCATCTCAGTGAGATGAGAGTTTCTTACAGCTAGGGGAATGATCATGCAAATTCTGTTTCTCTAGGGCCTGGCACAGAATAGATACTTAATGGATTATGCCAAATGTGATTTATTTTTGCTTTGAGCAAGGAGTAGTGTGGAACACACGTGTTGTCTGTACATTATTGTTAGTTGTCTGTTGTTATTAAACATGTTATCTCAAAATTTAGCACCTTAAATAACAAACATTTGTTTTCTCACACAGTTCATGTGAACCAGGAATCCAGGAAGAGCTTAGCTGGGTGGTTTTAGCTCCGAGTCTGAGTTGGCAGTCATCTGAAGGCTTAACTGAGACTAGAGGACCCACTTCCAAGGTGGTTCATTCACATAACTAGTAGCAGGAAGTTTCACTTTCTCACCAGATAGGCCTCTCCATAGGGCTGCTTGAGTGTCCTAACAGTGTGGCAACTGTCTTCGCCCAGGGCAAGGAGAAAGATCTAATGCCTTTGATGGCCTGCCCACTGACGTTTCCACTTTGTCCTGTTTTTAGGGATGAGTCACTACGTCTAGCCCATACTTAAGGAGAAGGAAATTAGGCCACAACTTGAAAGGAGGAGTATCAAAGAATCTGGACATATTTTAAAACTACCACATGCGTTGAATACATAAACTTCCAATTGATTCACAGTCAACATTAAGGTGACCTGACTCCAGTGAGCTGCATTTTTAATATGCCCTTGGGTTAATTCTGATATGCTAAAATTTGAGAGTTACTAACCTAAAAAAGTAGAAAGAGATACCATGTTCATGGATCAAAGGACACAATGTTTTGATGTCACATCTCTGCAAATTGTCCTATGGACACAAACTCCCAGATAGCTTTTATTTTTTTTCTTTAGGAAATCAAACAACTAAATCTAAAATTTATATGGAAATACAGAAGATAGAATAGCCAAAACAATTTCGAAAAGGTACAAAGTTAAAGTACTTATATTAGCTGATCTCAAAATTACTATTGAAAAAAAGCTCTACTCTGAAGCTTTAGGAGTTAATATACTCTGTGTTGGGGTCTAGTAACAGATCTACGATTTTGTGGACACTTCATTTCCAGTGAAGAGGCCCAAGGCAGTTCAATGGGGAAAAGGCAGTCTTTAAAAGAAAACAACAACAACAACAAAAATGGTGCTGTACATCTTACAGATTTTAAAAATGTTCCCTGCCCCTTACCTTTGTGTAAAGCTCCTAGAAGAAAGAATATTCACAATACTCATGTCTAACCAAAAAATTGTAATGCATGATATATAAAGAACTTGTGGTGGTGGTGGTGTAGTTGATAAATTGTGTCCAACTCTTTTGCAACCCCACGGACTGTAGCCCACCAGGCTCTTCTGTCCATGGTATTTGCCAGGCAAGAATACTGGAGTAGATTGCCATTTCCTTCTCCAGGGGATTTTCCTGACCCAGGGATCAAACCCTCATCTCTTGCATTGCAGGGGGATTCTTTACTGCTGAGCCACCAGGGATTCAAATAAAGAACACAGTAATAAGGCAAACAAGTTTTTTTAAGTGGAGGAAAGACTTAAAGAGATACTTTACCAAAGAAGATAGGAGTGGCCAATCTGCATATGAAAAGATGCCCATCATTTTAATCAGTAAACTGGATTAAAACCACAGTGAGATACCACTACATACCTGCTAGAATAGCTAAAAGTAGACTGATTTTATTAGATGTTGGTGAGAATTTGTAGCAGTTGGAACTCTAATCCATTGTTGGTGGGACTGTATAATGGTATAATCACTTTGCAGTACAGTTTGGCAGTTTCCTGTAAAGTAAAACATATACTTATAGGTGACCCTGTAACTTTATCATTAAGTATATACCCAAGAGAAATTAAAACATGTCTGCACAAGGACTTGTATATGAAAGTTCATAGCAGATTTATTCATTAAAAAGCCAGTGCCTGAAAATAGCTCAAATGTCCATCAGCAGATGAATGGATAAATAAATTGCAGTGTATCCCAACAATGGATTACCATTCCAGTAAAATCTAACCAACTACTGATACATCCAACAACATGGTTGAATGACAAAAATATGTTGAGTGAAAGAAATCAGACCCAAAAGAGAATATCCTGTAGTTCCATTTATGTGAAACTAGAAATATAGACAAATCTAATCCATTGTGCTAGCGGATCAGTGGTTGCTTCGGGCTGGAGGTAAGAATGGGGATTGGGCTAGGAATGGGCACAAGGGAGACTTCCAGGGATGATGGAAATGTTCTAAATTTTGATTGTGGTAGGGATTATGTCTGTGCATATGTCTGCTGGACTTACTACTCTTTGAAATGTATCTTACTGTGCAGAAATCATACTTCATTAAAGTTGATTTAAAAACTCGTATCTCTTACGGTTTGCATTTTCCACAAGGTACATAGTTAACCATCTGATCTTGAGAGGTGGTGTTCAAGATTTATCCTTTGAATTGTTTATGGCTTAGTCTTCCTGGTACCAGGTCTAGGGAGAAGAATGCCAAACTGTTACCTTCTTTTACAGCAGAATTGGCTCCCCCTTCTCTTCCTGCTTATTTGTAACATATCTTGGTTTTAGAGGTAGGGTGATGGGATGCCTTGTCTGGGCTGGTTTGTCAAGTCTTTTTTTTCTCCAGTGGAATATGCTATTACAGATAGCTACCATGCCATTTAAGTCCTGTCATTGTGCTTCTTGACTAGCTCATCAAGGTAGATGGGCAGGAGATAGCTCATGACTCCTCTTAACTGACTCATCTCTTATGGTTGCAGATTCTCATAAACACAAAGATAAGCATAAAGATCGAGAACACCGGCACAAAGAGCACAAGAAGGACAAGGAGAAAGACCGAGAAAAGTCCAAGCACAGCAACAGGTAAGGGTTGAACCGTCAGGTCCCTCATCATTTAGGTAGGCTTGGCTTACTTGGAATAGGCCTTAATTTGAACCACAGGTAAATACATGGATAGCAAATTCATCAGACTTTGATTCCAGAGTTGTTAAGAGGATGGCCTTGATAATTCAGGCTTTACTGGGGATGCCATTGTTCATTCAGATTAGAATGTCCAAAGCAAGTATAGTAAATTGTTACCACAGGATGGCATTTCATCAAGTGTCCAGAGAACTTGCCTTGATAAAAGGTGACTGGATTGGAAGCCTGATAGATATAGATTGACATTTTTCTTCTTTCTGTACTTTAAAGGGTTTAAGTTTAAAAATTCTTAACTTAGGCTTCCATGGTCTATTAGTCCCTTAAATCATATACAAAAGGTTGGGTATATGAGATATTCCTGAAGAGAACATTCCTAGCTTTCATCAGTTTACCAGAGGGGTTCAGTTCTCACAAAAGCCAGTGACCACCAGTGTAAATGAAACTCAGAGGTGTTGCCCTCTGGGATCCAAGAGGGATCAGAAAGATGTTTTCTTGTTCGTTTTGCCTCCTTTTTTTGGTGTAGGTGGCAGGTGGTTAAGCCCAAAGACAGGGTATCTTTGGGTATACGATTACTTATTGAAAATGAGGACTTAAACTTCCATTTTGAGTTAAAGGCAGTTGTTGAGGGAAAGCTGTATGATATTCCCATAAAGGCCTGAATTTTGTGGGAGGGAACTTAAAACGCAAGTGCCTTCAACCTAGAGTCTCTTAGAACTACTTCATTAGGTTGGCTTATTGTCTATAGACAAGATATTTTTAACATAAGTATATACTCAAAAGTTTTTGTCCAGTGTATACAAAAATCTACAAGTAAATAAAAATGAGACAGATAATTCAGCAGAAAAATTCATAAGAGGATGGAGCAAGCTCTTCACAAAAGAAGATATCCAAATGGCCAGTGAAAACACTAGGTGCTCAACAGTATTCATCAGGGCGTGCTCGCTTTGGCAGCACATACACTAAAATCGGAATGATACAGAGAAAATTAGCATGGCCCCCATACAAGGTTGACACACAAATTTGTGAAGCGTTCCATATTTTTATGCTGTATCAACCCAAATATTAACTGATAGCATTTCTACTAAAATTTCAAAATATAAATAGGTTCACAAGAATACGTGCTGTTGTAAAAACACAAGACCAGTTTAAGAATTTAAGATAGAATAAAATGTACCAACATATCAAAATTAAAAAAAAAATTCATCAGGAAAATACAACCTCAGTTTAATATCCTACACATTGTAATAATAACTAATTATTAAAATAATGCTAATACCAAGACCTTCAAATGATGTGGAGCAATCCCATTTCTGATGGGACGATAAACTGTTGAATCATTTTGGGAAAACTACTTAGCTGTGTCTTCTAAAATTACCTTATGTATACCCTGTAACTTAAGAATTCCATCCCCGAGTATATTTGCAACAGAAACGTGTGTATATGGGTATCAAAGGGCAGGTAAAAAGCTATTTAGAGCTGCATTGTTTTTAATAACCCCAAAGTGAAAATCTCCCAAATGCCCGAGAGTAGTAAAATGGATAAAGTGTGGTATATTAGGGTACTATATATAAATAAATATGAAAGTAGTAAACATAGGTGGATTCCACAAACCTGTGTTGCTTGAAGGAAACTAGTCAAAAAGATGCATAATGTATGCTTCAATTTGTTTGAAATTCAGAAACAAAAATTAATCAAGACCTTTAGAATCCAGGATCATGGTGATCTTTGATAAGGAACGAAAGGTAGCAGTTGTAAAATGGTGTGAGGGGAACTTCTGGTGTGGTATCAGTGGTATTTTTCTTGACTTTTCGTGGTAATCACATTGTAGCTTTATTTTGTGATAAGTCTTTGAACTCTGCATTCTGTATATATGCTACTTTTATTTTTTAAAATTATTAAAAATGGGGCTTATGGAAAAGGCACGATAAAGTGAATTCTTTCTGTCTTTTTGTAATCATTAAAAATTTTTTAATGAAAATTTTAAGGGAAGAAGTCTTTATGAATCATTAAAATAAACAGATTAATTTTCTGTAGTGAGGCTGTTTCTTCAGGAATCATCTACCACTCCTGTGGTCTTTCCCCACAATTTTCGCATTTCTTATCACTTGATTATCTAGTTTCCATTAGTCCAGTAAATTTAGTCTTAGGTACTAATAGTTGAATTCAGTTCACATGCATCTTTTCTTCAGTTTGTAGTCACCTACCTTAAATATTAATATCTATGTAGATTTGAGAGCAAAGATTATTGCCAAGAATAAAGACATTCATTTCATAATGATAAAAAAGGGGACTAATTAATCAAGAGGACATAACAGTTACAAAGCTTCCCTGGTGGCCCAGTGGTAAAGAATCTTCCTGCCAATGCAAGAGAGGCAGGTTCAGTCCTTGAGTCAGGAAGATCCTTTGGAGTAGGCAACCCACTCCAGTATTATTGTCTGGAAAATTCCATGAACAGAGGAGCCTGGTGGACTAAAGTCCATGGGTTCGCAAAGAGTTGGTCACCACTGAACAGTAGCAAAGAGTATGAACAGTTACAAATGTTAATATAATCAGTTATAACTGATAACAGAGTCTCAAAATAGATGAAGTGAAAACTGTTAGAATTGCAAAGAGAAACAATATTTATAGTTAGATTTTACTACCTCTTTCTCAATCGATGGGAAAATCATTAAGGATGTGGAAGACTTTAAACATCATCAATGAACCTGATTTAATTGATATTTATAGAATATTACACTCAGCAGTAAAATACACGTGGAACATTTGCCAAGATGCTCCATATTCTGAGCTAAGGCCTTTTTGAAACCAGCTTCCGCTGGCTTTCCACTTGCTGGCTACCTTTTTCATCTTCTCATTCCAGTTTGCAGAATGCTTCTCTAAGTCTGGCTGTCTTTCTTTGCTGCATCTCTTGTGATTCACCCTTCTCTCACCTTCCATATCTACTCTCCCTTAACTGCTTTTCTGTTCTCAAACACAGAGTGTCTTCTGAATACCTCTAGGTTTTCAAATATGCTGTTACTGGTTCTGGAAGACTCTGTTGCCCTCCTAGTAACATTCTTTTAGTTGCAGCTTAGAGTTCTTCTTTCAGGTATCTTTTCTGCCTGTTCCCCCACACCCACCCCACCCCCCAACCCCCATATTAAAGTACCATTTTTATGTCTTCTCTGGCACCTTGCGTATATCCCTCTCACAGCCATTACCAAGTTCTGGTAGTGTTGTAATTGTCTCTCTGCTTTTCTGTGTGACCTATTGGACTCTTGATGGCCCCTGGGAACATCATTGGGTTCTGTTGTGTTCATGTATGTCCTCAAGGCTTAGTACAGTACCTGGTGGACAGGAGATACTTAGTAGTATATATTTATTGAATCAGTGAGTGGTTGACCTATGGTTACACCAGTTACCATCGTCTCTCTCCTTTTCACATATTCTCAATATTCTGTAGCAGAGTTCCCTTTGGCCATCCCACATTTCAAACACCGTTTTTTGTGTGTGTTTCTGTCTGAAATACGTATAACATAAAGTTTGTCATTTGGGGGAAGTGGCATTCACTATATTGTACAACCATCCCTAGTATCCATCTTTAGAACTTCATCATTCCAGATAATCTGTGTACTTCTTAAATAATACCTCCTTATTTCCCCTTCCTCCTACCCTTTAGCAGCATCTATTTTCAGTCTCTGTGAATTTTTCCATTCTAGCTACCTCAGGTAAGTGGAGTCATAAAGTATTTGTCCTTTTTATGTCTGGCTTATTTTCCTTAGCATAATGTTTTCAAGGTTCATCCATTTTATTGAATATCAGAATTCCATTCTTATTTATAGTTGAATAATATTTCATTGCATGCCTACCACATTTAAAAAAATTCTTTGATCTGTTGATGGATACTTGGATTGTTTCCACCTTTTGTCTATTGTGAATAATGCTACCATGCACCTCGGTGTACAAGTGTCTGCTTGAGTCCCTGCTTTCAATTCTTTTGGGTATATACTTAGGAGTAGAATTGCTGATCACGTCAAACAAGAATTTTTATCTTTCTTCCTATATTTATGATGTGCTAGTTGATGTGAAGGCCCAAAAATATATGAGATAGTCTTGACTATGAAGAACTTTATCATCTAAGGAAAATGCTTACACATGGATTAGATGAAGAAAAACATGTTACCTGAAATCTGTCCAAAAAAAGACTTTAAAAAGATAGAAGTTCATATTTAAACCATAAGCTTATAAAAATGGATGTCTTATTCTCTGACACATCTTACTTCACCAACCATAATTTGCCATTTGTGATGGAAGAAGAGAATTAGGTAGAAATGGCATAAAAGGCTTTGGGACAGAAGTTTGATCCCTGTCCTGTTTTACCAAAATCTTTTTAAAATTTTTAGGATGTAATTTTTTTTAAAAGCTTTATCCATCTTATTTTTTTAAAGTTTTTATTTATGTTGGTACTGGGTCTCCTTTGCTGCGTGGGCTTTTTTTTCTGTTTGTGGTATGCAGGCTTCTCACTGCAGTGACTTCTCGTTGCGGAGCACAGGCTTTAGGGTGAGCCGGCTTCTATAGTTGAGGGACGCACAGGCTTAGTTGCTCCGTGGCATGTGGAATCTTCCCGGATCAGGGATTGAACCCGTGTTTCCTGCTTTGGCAGGCAGATTCTGTACCACTGAGACACCAGGGAAACCCAAGGGTGTAATTTTGACATCATTTTTCTTGAAGTCCACAATGGCTTTCTAATGTCTATCTAGAAGAAAGTCTCCTGGTTCTGGTCTCTCCACCTAAGTGTCTTGTGATGTTGACTAGTTTACTTAACCTTCCTCAACTGAACTTTCTTGTCTTCCTTTAAAAGCATTCTTTTCCAAGATTATAGGATAGGCAAATTCAGGAGTTTATTCTGAATTTGTGCCTTTTAATATTTTCTTTATTTTCTAATCAGAATACTTGAAAAATAATAGCTTGTTTGCCAAAAGGCATTGAAAGAACCTGCCCCTAGGTTTTGTTTACACATGACTAAATCTAGCCCTGGGTCTCTAATTCACCTGTGAGTAAATTTCAGACACTTTAACCAGATGATGTGTTATAAGCAGACTTCTAAGTACTTCCTGTTTTGACCTCTGTTGACACACTGCCGCTTTGCAACAAAACAAGTGTATTGGTTATGGTCCAGTAAAATCCTGTACACCGTGTTCCTTTTTAAATGACTTCTGATCTTTCTGGTAGTTTTGGGTTTCTTTTTCTTCTTCAGCACATTAAGGAATCCTTGAGGATTGTTTAATCACCTCTGAAGCCCAGAATAATTAAGATTTAGCATGTTCTGTTCCAAAATGCTTTATTTTAAAACTTCGCTCATCAACCCTGCCTACTTTTGTGGCCATCTATTATGAAGAAACAAGTTCTACAGTAATGTGTTTCTATATTCCTTCCTTCTCTGCTAGATCCTAGCATCAGTGATTTTTCATTAGGTTACACTTAGGACCCAAGTCCAGGAGGCCTCTTTCTCCTGCATGGTAATATTGTACTACATTCTTGGAGTGTCAGAGAATTGGAAACAAGCCTTTCTGAGACAGATGGGATTTAGACCTACTTCTCAGGACATCCCTTCTTATTCATGTACTTTCTCCTTTTATTATTCTCAGTTCTCATCCAAGGTGCTCGCTCCATGGGGAAGTGGGGTGTTAAAGGTCATTCTGTCTCATGTCTTTTGTGTGTGGACATGAGTGTGAGGCGACAGGCCCCAGGTCACACAGCAGTGTGGTCACAGAGTGAGGCTGAGAGACCAGGGCTTCTGAGTCCTAGTGAGACTTTAAAGGACCTGATGTAAGTAAAGCAAATCTCTCTCCCTAAGGAACATTAGTTGTGTAGCTAAACTGTCTGTGTTTAAATACAAGCACCTCTTTCTCATGCATATGGTAGGCAACTTAGGTTTTACAATGCCAGATCATTTCAGATGCTGCCTTTTTCTTTTTGGCCCCAAATCCCTAAACGTTTTGGCACTAGAAGTATTAACATCATTAAATTCTGACCCTGTGAAAACCCCATCTCTGACTATCTGGCCTATAGGAAATTTATACCAAAGTCAAATAAAAATAATTTCTTCTATTATTTGTCTCTGATACTGCTTTTTCCTGTTAGCATTGATATTTAGCACTTCCAGTCCTTTAAAGCAATATATAAATCCTCTCTAAAGAAACAAAAGGAATGCTCTGACTAGAGCTAAAGAATCACTGAGCTTGTAGGATTTCAGCCAGATACTTCTCTTGAAAGGTTGCATTCTTAGCGTAAACTATCTTTAATACTAGACCTGTCATATATACATCATTAAAAGCAGTTGGGGGGGCTTATTTTAGAAAATAAAGGACTATCACATGTGAAACATAAAATTTCTCCTGCCAACCTTTGACCTTGTGCATCTCTTGTCGTTTTTAAACCTGACCCTCAGAGTGGAGTGAAAAATTTGTGGAAATCCAGGGAAGATAGAAAAGCAATGCTGTGAAATATAGTAAGGGAAGTGCTTTTTCAGCCCTGTTGGTAGTACTAATTTATACAGTCAGTGTGAGAATAAGGATGCTTTTGATTTCTGCCTTCACTTCAGTTCCAGATCCTACCTGAATTAAAATTGAAAGAACATAGATTTTTAGGAAAATGCACTGGAATTAAGCAACCTGGTTCTCAGATTAGGGAAATTTTTCTGAAAGTAATCACATTTAAAAAGATGTGTTTACTGCTTTTTTTGGCGGGGGTTGGGGGCAGCTATTGCTGAAGCCCTCCATTTATCTACACGTTCTCATAGCAGCCTGTCTCGGGGAAATGGACAGTTAACATAGGTAAGTGGAAGAGGTTGGGTAGTTAAGAAATAAGACTGAGTATCACTGCCATTCATATGGGAGTCCATGTGATGTGGTGAAAAGCACACTGAATTAGAAGTGGTGGGGCCCGGTCCTATCGCTTACTAGCTGTGTGTTGTTATCCAAGGCGCTTAACTTCTGAGACTTTTTCCACTTTGGTTGAATGTTAATAGCAACACTAGCCTGGTCAGGGACAGAGGAGCCTAGTGGGCTGCCGTCTATGGGGTCGCACAGAGTCGGACACGACTGAAGTGACTTAGCAGCAGCAGCAGCCTGGTCAAGCTTTCAAGTGTGTAGGGGAGAATTCAATGTAAGTATGCATATAAAAGCTGTTTGGAAACTAACATACTCAGTAATTGAGATTATGATGTGTACCACAAAGCCTGATAGAATTGCTATTCTAATAAATTGAAGCTGTTGATTTTGGTAGTTGAATCTAATTTAATAGTTACTTATTGGTAATAGCAGATTTGGTGCTCTAGTTTTCAATGATACCTAGCCCTATTATAATGACCTGTAGTCTTTTTTTTTTTTTTTTTTTTTTTTTAGCGATTTCATGGTGAAAAGGATATTTGAGCTAGCCATGGAAAGATGGTTAAGATCTTGACAAGGGAAGGTGATGGCTAGAAAGAGTGACTTTCCAGACAGTGAGAAAAGATAAAATATGGAAGGGCTATCATGTACTTTGCTCCAGTTAGGTGGTTGCCTGGGTTAATAGGTTGGATTAGAAAATGGGGCCTCCAAAAAGTTGCTTGATGCAGAACTATCAAATACTATTTCAAGAAACTGAGATTTGATTCTGAAGGGAGCAAGAAGCCACTGAAAATAGTTGAGAACGGGAAATATGAGACAGCCACAAGTGACATGAGGGAGGTTGTCTAAGAAAAAAGGATACCTAACTTGAGTAACTGGGCGACTATTTACCCTGTTAATAGAGATAAAAAAACTTAGAGGAGAAATGGGAGTTCTGTAAGATTCCACTCAACTCCCAAGTTTTAATAATTATTGGGATTTGGCCTAGTAACCTATAATGGTGGATGAGCATAAAGAAATCTGGGAACTTCCTTGGTGGTCCAGTGATTACAAGTCTGTGCTTCCAATGCAGGGGACCTGGGTTTGATCCCTGGTGGGGGACTAAGATCCCATATGCCCAAAAAAAGTGAATAAAGAAATCTTCACTTCTTAAAGCCTTTCAAAAACAAGTTTCTGTGGTTTTTTTTCAGAGGCAACTTTAGAATTTACCTAAAGTAAAATTTT
The DNA here is from genome assembly GCF_019923935.1 of Bubalus bubalis. Lineage (NCBI taxonomy): Eukaryota > Metazoa > Chordata > Mammalia > Artiodactyla > Bovidae > Bubalus > Bubalus bubalis. The sequence continues at coordinate 13,968,430 of NC_059170.1, read as the reverse complement.
TGATTTAACAAACATTACTTAAGCTTTAATTATCTGCCTTCCTTTGAAGGGCCATGGATTTCTTCCTTTCACAGCTTAGTATCTTTCTAGGTTCTCCCAGAGGAATCCCCTCTGACTCCATTGACTGCAGCCTGCAGGGGGCTGTTGCCTTGAGGAAATGGCCAGGTCACTGGAATGAGTTTGTTCTCAGAAGATAAAGAGGCTCCCCCTACTCTTCCTAGCAGTGTTTCCTTTTTGCCTTATTTGGGGAGTAAGGCACCAGAGTGGTCAAAGGCATAACTTCCTGATTTTAAATCCTAGTTACTGCTCATTAGATGTATTTTCTTGGGTGAGTTACGGAACCTTCCTGTGGCTCAGTTTCCATATGTGTAAAATGAAGATACTTATCTCAGAGTTTTGTTATGGGCATTAAATTGCTTAGAAGAGTGCCTTGGACTTTATACTGTTTTAAGTGTCTGCTAAATATTTTTATTAGTGATAGAGGACAGACCATTGTTTTAGTTTTCTTTAGCAGATTTAAATGGTTTCCCATAGCCAACATCCTATCTTCCCAGAGGATCAAGCTAGGGTTTTTTCCTAAAGAGGCAGCAAATGCCTTCTCGAGGCAGAAGAATATTTTTCTGTCTTGGGCTTCCTGCTGCCACCCCCCTACGTCTACCGTCTCTCTCATCCTTCTTCGTAAGTGCCTAGGGGAACCTGGGTCAACTCTCTGTTTTGTCTGCACAGGTCCACCAAGAGTCGCACAAGAGGTGTGATGGATACAGTGAAATATCAGCTGGATCTCTTTTAGAAGCAGCCAGAAAGGCAGTATAGTGGAGTGGTTAGAGCATGGGCTTCAGATGGCCTGGGTTCAAACTCTGGCCCCACTAGTTGCCAGTTGGACAAATAATTTAACTTCTGTCTCTCTCCCTGAATTTTTTGTTTTTGCTGTGCTGAATCTTCCCATTTATTCTCTTTGGCATTGAGTTTTGCTTGTCCAGACTGTGATGTTTGGTAGATTTTATCTCCAAACAGATATGAGCCCTGAGCCAAGGAGTCGGCTTCTGTGTATACCCAATAATTGGATGCTTTCTGAGTTCCTGATGATGAAATTTATATTTTATCCGAAAGTGTGACCATTTCAGATATTCTAGGAATGCCAGCTACTGTCTATATTTTAGTGTTCACCGTACCCCAGACCAAACTCATTCTTAAAGTGTATTTGTTCTTCACATCTCTGAGTTTCCTTACTATGATCATTATTAAGCTTTTCTAGGTTATTTTTCTTATTTAGCCACACTGAAGTTTCTTCAGTATTGGAGTCACCTGCACTGCTGCCCCAAACTGGCCAGTATTCTAGCCCTCAGTTATATTTACAACCCATTTTGTGATTTTTACATATTGTGTGTATTGTGTATGGAAAAGTAGTGGGATCAGTACATAGACATGGGTAACATCTCTTAAAACAGATAGTCAACATATGAACTCCTCTTCTGCAGTGGTCAGAATTTCCATCACCTCACTATCATCAATGGAAAGGTAATGCCCTTTAAGCTGCTGTGAAAGTCAAGCCAGTTTTAAGTCTTTTGGAAAAAGAGGTACATGTTAGGAAATCCTGAATGATGATGAGTCAGCCTCACTGATCCCAGATTGGCTGCATTTCTACCACTGGGCAAATCCTGCTTCTGACTTGGATGGCACGGCCTTCAACGTGCTTCTGTGTCACAAGACTTTGATCTCCAAAAGCATCTGCTACTCACTTCCGATAGATACCTAGGAAAGACTGACCCTGGGGTTTGCTCTTTGGCAGCCTTCCTGTTGGTGTCAGGTTATGGACGAGGGGGTAGGACTCCCAGTACTCTGTTCTGTTTCTGGAGGCAGGGACAGGAACAGCACACGACAAGTAGACAAGATGTTAGCATTGTGTTCAGAGACTTAATACAGCTTCATAAACCCACATTTCTAACAGTCCCCAATGGAATGCCTTGTTACCACAAGATGTTCCTTAACTCTGAATCTTCTGAACTCAGTATAAAAATGCAAACTTGTTCTCTCCTGTCTAAACAATTGGGAATAGAGGAGAATGAGATGCCTTTGAAAAGTAAAGTTGGTAGTTCCATCTCTTTTGGGCTTTGTGATTAATTTTACCTACAAAGGGATTACTACGCTAACAGAAACTTTGAATTTCCTGAATAGATTTCCCTCTGGTTAGCAGGCGGAGGAAGTACTGACTTCTTTCACTTTCCTGGGGTTGGCCTGAGTATCAGTGCCACTGCCATGTCATTTGTTGACTTCTTTTCCCTGATCTCTTTGTGGCTTGACAATGAATAGCAAAGCTGTAAACCGGAGGCCTGTGTGTATACTCATGGTGCCCATGCTGTGATTGCCAGGAGACCAGAAAGCCAGTTTTCTAGTATAACAGAATCATGTTCTAAGAATTGCTTTCGTTGAGAAAGAGAACAAAGCAAGTAGGGGCGGTGGAGGCAAGGAGGTGGAACGTAAAGGAATAAGGACCATAGAGCATTCCTAAACTCAGATTCCTGAATCAGCCATTTAGTTTCATGGGAAGACAATCTAAGAGGTAGCTATCCCAGAGTTTTATCATTTCCGATGTCCTAAGCCTTGTCTAGAAAGTTTTCACTTGATGGTAGAGGAAAATCTTTTAACTTTATACATCAAGTCTTAGAATGCCCATGGCCTTTTGTCTCTTAACACTAGGCTTCCCTTAAGTGGTGGCTGTCCCCTTCATGGAAGTGTAATGATACTGATCTAGTGGAAAGTGCTCTGAACTTAGAGATGGAAATGCTGAGTTTGAATCCCAGCTGCCCTTCTTTCTAACACTGTAACTTGGAATAAGACTTTGAACCACTGGCTCCTCTGTTTCTGAATCAGCAAGGGAATAATAAAGACTCCTTCACAGGGGTGTTGTGAGAACTGAGTGAAATAATGTACATGAAAGCACTGAACATATTGCTGCTTAAATTTGTCCTTTTTTCTCATCTGGGGGGAAAGTATATCTAACCATTAGTATTATGGATGTCATTGTTCCAGATTTTTTGCTTTTAGGCAGGAACTTCTTTAGATGACCATAAATTCCTCTTAGAGTTAATGTTCAAAACAAACAAAAGCTGAAACTTCAGTACTTGTATATAAAATAGTAAGCTCATACATTTTGCTGGTAGTATCAAAACCATGGGCCTGTGGTTTCATATATGTAAACTCCTGAAGAATCAGTTGCAATCTTGACAGCTATTTTTTCACCATTCTAAAGCTGAATTCAGGAGAACTGAAAGTAAGAGCATTATTGTACTTGGAAGCCATTTTGTACAAAATAAAGAATAAGTTGTTTCTAAAACACTGTGCTGTGGTGAAAACAGATTATGAGAGCACATTGAGTAGAGAGTGACTTCTTAATAATGCTAAGAATAAAAAGCATGGTGGGAAAAATTGATCATCATGTGCTAGCACACTAGGATTTTTTTTTTTTTAACTGTACTTACATAGAAATCTGTTATTTTCCAGTGTGTGGCACATCTAAATAACAACCTAATGAAAACAATACAGAGGGAGGAATATATAAACCAAGAAAAGTGGACATTGCTGTATTTTTCCTCTGTTGATAGTTCTGGGTCTTCCCTAAACCTGTAGTCCTGTTTATACTCATCCCCCTGCCCTCCTGCCTGGATTTTATACTTTTTGCTGATTAATTATCCAAAACCCCATCATTAGTTGGGGCTCCTTTTGTCTCCAGAGATGTGGTTGATACCACTTGCTGTCCTGATCCAGGTTCTGGGGCTCTCACTTGACTGGTACCGTCATCTGTTTCTCCCTTTCTGGCCTTGGGTGTAGCTGAAAATGCTAGCCAGATCTCTTTAGGACAAACTTCATGGAAAGGTTGTAACCTAATGACCTCATTGCTGATAAAATCTGTTTTTTTTTTTTTTTTTTTTTTCCCTGGGCTGAATGTGGTAGATGTGACAGATGGGAAATACAGTCTATGGTAGGAAAGGCAAGAGCCTATGCTGCCTATGGGATTGGCTGTCTGTCAGCTGGGGTGGTTGTCAGCTGTCCTGTTTCTAGGAATGACCCTCAATTCATAGCCCTTGAATTCACATTCTCTTTTGGTAACTTGTGGAATATATTGGCTGCTGCAGTAAACAGGGACCTACGCTTCCTGCCCAGTGCACTGAAGAAAATAGTCATCCAGTGTCCTGCCACCTTAAAATACAGCTCCTGAATTTTGCTCTTTAGTTTTTGTTCACTTGCATGTTTCTATGTAACTGCAGTTATTTTATATATTCCTTTTTTTTTTTTTTTTGCTTGTCTTAAATTTATCATGTATATTTACGGACTCACAAATGATAGCATAATGGCTACATAATGATAACTGTGATGTATAGCTTTGGTATATCACAGTTTCCGCCTCTGATTATTTACCAAGGATCTATCTGGTTTCTTGGTGGTTTTTTATTTGTTTGTTTGTTCTTGTTTGTTTTTTCATCATGAGAAGCATCAAAGTGAACATCTTTCTGTAATGCTTTTCCCAGAGAAATCTCCAGGAGCTAGAACCCAGGGTATGAATATTTTAATGGTTCTTGTTTTATAATGTCATATTTTGTTTTCCTGAGGAGTGGCACTTTTTTTCTTTTTTTTTAAATAGTATTACCAGTGTGTACACAGTTCAGTTCACTCTCTCAGTCATGTCCAACTCTTTGCGACCCCATGAATCGCAGCACGCCAGGCCTCCCTGTCCATCACCGTCTCCCGGAGTTCACTCAAACTCATGTCCATCAAGTCGGTGTTGCCATCCAGCCATCTCATCCTCTGTCGTCCCCTTTTCGTCCTGCCCCGAATCCCTCCCAGCATCAGAGTCTTTTCCAATGAGTCAACTCTTCGCATGAGGTGGCCAAAGTACTGGAGTTTCAGCTTTAGCATCAGTCCTTCCAAAGAAATCCCAGGGCTGATCTCCTTCAGAATGGACTGGTTGGATCTCCTTGCAGTCCAAGGGACTCTCAAGAGTCTTCTCCAACACCACAGTTCAAAAGCATCAATTCTTCGTCACTCAGCTTTCTTCACAGTCCAACTCTCGCATCCATACATGACTGCTGGAAAAACCATAGCCTTGACCAGACGGACCTTTGTTGGCAAAGTAATGTCTCTGCTTTTGAATATGCTGTCTAGGTTGGTCATAACTTTCCTTCCAAGGAGTAAGCGTCTTTTAATTTCATGGCTGCAGTCACCATCTGCAGTGATTTTGGAGCCCAAAAAAATGAAGTCTGACACTGTTTCCACTGTTTCCCCATCTATTTCCCATGAAGTGCTGGGACCGGATGCCATGATCTTCGTTTTCTGAATGTTGAGCTTTAATAAAGCCAACTTTTTCACTCTCCACTTTCACTTTCATCAAGAGGCTCTTTAGTTCCTCTCCACTTTCTGCCATAAGGGTGGTGTCATCTGCATATCTGAGGTTATTGATATTTCTCCCGGCAATCTTGATGCCAGCTTGTGCTTCTTCCAGTCCAGCATTTCTCATGATGCACTCTGCATATAAGTTAAATAAGCAGGGTGACAATATACAGCCTTGACGTGCTCCTTTTCCTATTTGGAACCAGTCTGTTGTTCCATGTCCAGTTCTAACCGTTGCTTCCTGACTTGTCTATAGGTTTCTCAAGAGGCAGGCCAGGTGGTCTGGTATTCCCATCTCTTTCAGAATTTTCCACAGTTTATTGTGATCCATACAGTCAAAGGCTTTGGCATAGTCAATAAAGCAGAAATAGATGTTTTTCTGGAACTCTCTTGCTTTTTCCATGATCCAGTGGATGTTGGCAATTTGATCTCTGGTTCCTTTTCTGATACCAGCTTGAACATCTGGAAGTTCCCAGTTCACGTATTGCTGAAGCCTGGCTTGGAGAATTTTGAGCATTACTTTACTAGCGTGTGAGATGAGTGCAATTGTGCCGTAGTTTGAGCATTCTTTGGCATTGCCTTTCTTTGGGATTGGAATGAAAACTGACCTTTTCCAGTCCTGTGGCCACTGCTGAGTTTTCCAAATGTGCTGGCATATTGAGTGCAGCACTTTGATAGCATCATCTTTCAGGATTTGAAATAGTTCAACTGGAATTCCATCACCTTCACTAGCTTTGTTTGTAGTGATGCTTTCCAAGGCCACTTGACTTCACATTCCAGGATGTCTGGCTCTAGGTGAGTGATCATACCATCGTGATTATCTGGGTTGAACGCCTTTAAAAGCAAGGCTTTGAAAAACAGGCCCTCAAAGCATCCCCTTGCTTTGAGATAGGGCTTTTCTTATTGTGAGGAAAGGACCAAGCAGGATTTATAAGCCCCTTGTAGAAGTAACTAGCTTTTCCTCAGCTGGCAAGAAACATTGAGTGTGTTAGGCTGCCCAGGCATGGCTACATTTGTGGTATGTCTCCAATCTGGCACTGAGCCACTAAATGATTTTTGGTGAGCTGTTCTTACCTCCTTATATCAGATGTGAGTGCTCAAGTTGGAGCTTTCAATATAGTTTTTTGCTGGTAGAATGTTGTAGAAATACTATGGATTTGCTGTATCATAAACACTTTAAAAAAAACGTCCTGGTATGTTTAGAATAACTGTGTTTCTCCCTTTGATTCCTTTGCTCTTTGAAAAACTTAAGACATTAAGCAAGATTAAGTCTGATGTAGTGAAGAGCTTCTACTTGAACTTTCTGTCAGGACTGGTTATTTAAAGCATTGTGAGTTTCCATGGTTCATGTTATCTCAGGGTATCTTGTGAGTTAATCTTGTGAAATGAATTCTGTGGTCCCTACTCTGGGCTTACTGTTTGTGTCTTATTTTCACAGTGAACATAAAGATTCTGAAAAGAAACACAAAGAGAAGGAGAAGACCAAACACAAAGATGGAAGTTCAGAGAAGCATAAAGACAAACACAAAGACAGAGACAAGGAAAAACGAAAAGAAGAGAAGGTACAGAACATGCTAGTGGAGAAGGAGGAGGTGTGGGGTGTATTTTTCATTTTGTTTACCTTTGAAAGCAAGTAATGAAAGTACCTTCAGTGAGTAGTAAGATCCTTTGACCTTTTTTTTTTTAATGATGAAAACCAAACTTTACCACTGTATTTCATGTACCAAATCTACCCATGTCATTACCTTACTTTGTATGGTAGATTAAGGGATGTAGGATTTCTGGAAAAGTCAGTTTTCTTTCATGGGGAAAATTAGTTTTGTTTTTGAGAGAAGGCTTTATACCACATTGGTCCTCTGTTGAATGAAACTTCTTCCTGAGTGAAAATTTAGTGACACTGGTGCTCTTTGCGGCTTTTGGTTCCAGTATAACCAGCACAAGCCTTCTCAAAATAAGCTCATCTGGCTGTGAACGAGGAGTAGTACTGTGCCTGGCCTTTTTAAAAAAGTTTATTCGTTTCTCAGAAAGTAATGCTGGATGGACTTGGTAAATTCACACAATATAGAATAGGGAACAGTAGTGAAAAATAATCTCCCTTTAACCCTCAACTCACTGTCCTCCGTCTTTCCCTTTGTGGAGGCAGCCACTGTACTTTTTTTTTTTTTGGTATTCTTCCATAGGTACCCTATGCGTGTGTCTATGTGTATATTTTTGTCTGAAAAGTTGAAGGAGGGCAAACATGAATATACTTTGCCTAAGTCAGTGAAGATGGGAAATAAAGTATTCCTTTTCATTTGGGTTTGTTTTTTTATTTCCTGTCTGCACTGCCAAGGGCAAATCTTTGAGAAGTGGAGCGTATTTATTGAGGGAGGGGACCTACCCTCATTTAAAGGTAAAAAGCCACCATTTTGAAGGGAAACACTTCCCAGTAAAGAACTGTAAAAAAGAAGTCTTAGGCAAGTGTCAAGACCTTTGGTTCACCTGTTCAGTTTTGCTAATAAGAGTCAGTCTAGGATCAAGATTTCCTAGGAGTCGAGGCCAAATCATCTCAAGTAAGGTAGAGACTTCTTCAGCTTTAGTCCTTTTAAGGTAGTAATCAGTTACTGCTGTTTTACCTTTCAGATTAAAGCTTCTGGGGATGCAAAAATAAAAAAGGAGAAGGAAAACGGCTTTTCTAGGTAAGACTCTGCTGTCTTGGCTTCTCTTTCTCCGTGTGTGTCCAGCAGGCCAGCTGCCCATGTTGCAGTGTTTTTTGAGCTCACCTAAAATGCACTGACCTGGCCATCTCCAGGTTTTCAAGGAAGTTGGCAGTGAAAGGACTTGGTCTTAGCCAATGAGAGCATTTCTAGAGTGCCATTTAGCAAGACCGACCAGCACATTTTATAGAAGGCTATTTTGAGTGGAGAAGGTTGGCAGGAAGAAATTTTTTTTTTAATTGAGATATAATTTACACTTCCATAAAATACACCTCTTTAAAGTGTACAGTTTATTGGTTTTTAGTTTTTCACAAGGTTATATAGCCTCCCCCACTACCCTCTATCTAATTTCAAAACATGTTCATCACCCCTAAAAGAAAGTCTGTTCTTGGTCAATAGTAATTTTGGAGTTTCCTAAACAAACCCTACTGTGAATTCCTTGATAGTATTCCTTGGTAGCTCATATATAGAAACTGATTTGACCTGCATTTTAGGGACAGGTGTAGATAAGGAGCAGAAGTATTTTATCTCTCTTCCAGAAGGAGGGGTCACTTTTTCAGAGAGGTCACCACAATCCAGAGGTCACTTTTCCTTTCCTTTGTGGGGCCGTTTAGATTTTGTTTTCCTCATCAACTGCAGGGCCCTAAAAAAGTCCAAATGTTTCCTCTAGTTTCAAAAAAAATAAATAACGTATTCTAATCTGCTCCACTGAATGGCAGAATGGATTTACCAGGAGTTGTTGGGAGTGTTTGCCTTATTATCCAGGGCAAAATGTTTTGAGAGTTTTGCTTTCTTGAAATTTTGAACTTTCAGTTTCATTTGAGAACAGTTTTGAAATTTGTGCCATGTACTCTGGGTTCCTTACCCCAGGAGAAGCAAGTGCCCTCTCCAGGCATGTTCTGTAACTGTTCCAGGAATGCAGAATAATAAAATTCAAGAAGCATTAGAGCTGTAAGCTAGGCATTCTGATTCCTTAGATAACAGTGACTGAACACAGGGCAACTATTTTCTGCCAGGAGATGGCCTTGGACTTTTATTAAACTAAGATATGATTAGACTCTCTGGACTTGGTGTGGAGTCCTGGGTTTGATTTCACACTTTCTGGGTTAGATGATCAGAAGCACACCCTTTGAGGCCATGGTTGCTGTGTTCGCTTTGCTGGTCTGCTCGCCACCTTGCATCTTTGTCTTGGTAGAGAATCCACATGCCTCACTGAATTGGAACAGTTTTCTAGGGTTTTTAAATTTTTTTCTTCAGTCCTAGTAAGCCTTCCCATGTGCTTTTAACCTCACTTATGATAGTACTAGGATCTAGCATTTACTTAACTAGTTGGGTAAATGGCAGCGTTGCTTTCTTTCTGGTGCAAAGCTTTTGGAGATTTTGAACCCTTGGGTCAGTATCAGTGGTTTCTGTGGAGGGGAGAAGCAGCTATAGAGGTTGGCCTTTGGGGAGTGTGCATAAATAAGGAGGGAAAGTTAATCTCTTTAAATACTCAAGTTCATTTGCAAGAAAGGGCATCCAGTATGCTTGTGGGGAAGGGAGGAGCAGGGACAACATGGAAACCCTGTGAATATGCTGACTTTATTTGGCAACTAAATCTGGATGCTTATCCTTTGGCCCCCTTAGAGATGGGGTGACTTTCTTTGTGTCTGGAGGCCATTTCTTGTGCTGAGTGAGTTAGCCTTGTGGATGCTTCTGGCTGTGAGCAGTGAGGTTCTGACAATATGTGGTGGTGGCTGTGGTGGTGGCTGGCCCCTTTGGTTTTTTAACTTGTTCTCTCTTCTTTTTTGGTTCAACATAGTCATCTAACAGAATCATCTTTTTATATTGAGAAGGCAAAATGCTAACAAAAATAGGACAAGGTACTCTTCTGTGTATAAAGTAAACCGAAGGAGGAAGTTGAATAGTGAATAGATTTGGCTTAGAATGCCTTCAGTTTTTTTGTTCTGAGCCTTAAGTTTGAGGAATATATTTTAATTCCTTTTTTGGCGAAAGCTATTTTTTAGCTTTGGAGCACTATAATAATCAACTCAGATCGCTTGTGGGGTCAGATACACAGTAGATCTCTCAAATAAGGGGAAGAAACAGCTTAGGTTTGTTCCTACTGAGATGTGGATTGTGTTGGCAAAGACAACCAAGAGGCCATGGAAAGAATACTGAGAACGAGGGGCTCTGATTCCTGACCTTGATCTCACCTCTTCATCTGTAAAATGAGGACACTGTTTCGGTGAGAATTAAATGAGAAAAAAGTGCTCATGGAGAACCTTTTAATATGTACACATGTATGTCATTATCCTTCTGTTAAGCTGCTTCTCCCAACTTTGCATTACTTTTGTAATGTAGATTTTCCAACACTCACTGGCTAACAGTTTTTTTTTCTCTTCAGTCCACCACGGATTAAAGATGAACCTGAAGATGATGGCTATTTTGCTCCTCCTAAAGAGGATATAAAGCCATTAAAGAGACCTCGGGATGAGGATGAGTGAGTATTTCTTACTACTTTTGAGTTTTGAAAACAAAAAGGAGTTGTTAAGAGAATAGTACACAGAACCTTCTGCATTGAGTTTTACTCTTTAGGAATTTGTGATTAATAGACTGGGTGACTGATTTCTCTTTGAATGTGTATTTATACTTTTCTTACATTTACATTTTTTCTTATTAATAAGGTAATGCATGTTTATTGTTGGAATTTAAAATAATCCAGAATTCATGAAGAATATTTAAATTATTAAGTTATTTTAAGTGTGTCATCACCTCCCACAGAGAAGTTTTCATTGTTAAAGCAATTTTTCCTAGAATCTGTGCCCATTGATACCTTCTTAGTGAAGTTTCCATGTATAGAAGTAATAAAATTGTTCTTACTTAAAACACGTATTTTGAGGCTTATATGTGCCTCTTAGGTTCGGTCAGTGAGGTTAAATCCTATTCATTATTTTCAGCCTTGTGAAATTTATTATGTTTTGGGAATCTACAAAGGATTTATGGTAGAAAGTAGTTGGAAGGGGAGGAGGGAAATACTTAGCTCATTTGTATGTGTTTAGAATTCATAAAGAATTTCTTTCTTCCCCTTCCCCATCCAGTTATTGCTTTGTGGTGGCCATTGTTGCGCTGTGTATTTGCCTCCCAGATTTCCACCTTCTAGTACTGTCTGTTTCTGTACTTACACCTCTGCTCTACCTCCCTTCCAGGCCTGCATGCAGTATGAAGCTATTTGTTTTGTTCTGCCTAGAGTTATAACTATTGGTCCTTCGTCTGGCCTTCTTTACTTTCTCCATTCCTGTTCTTGACTGTAGAATGCCCAGCCAAGAATAATAGCAACCACGCCTGCCTTGGAGGCCGCCAAGAAGAGTTTGGAGGTCCTAATCCTACTGGTGAGAAGTACTGAGTCACAGTTGTGTTAACTGCATATTCATGTTCCCCTTTCTAGTGCTGATTATAAACCTAAGAAAATTAAAACAGAAGATATCAAGAAAGAGAAGAAACGAAAACTAGAGGAAGAAGAGGTGAGTAAAGAGACTTAGGCCTGTCGGGACTTGAATTTGGAATAGGAAATTTTTTGATAAAATAACTTAGGAGTTTACTGCTCTGTTGTAGAGGAAACACTGGGAAAATGTATGTGCGTTACAGTGGCTATGGCACTGTTAGTTTTAAGATATTAGCTTCCTGGGTGTCCACTCACAGCTGTGCTGCCACCTGACGTGTTCTTAGAGAAACTACACCATCTTCATACATACAGAAAGAAATACTAGCAAGAAATCATATTTTGGCTTAAAACCAGGAAGAGTTTTCCCTAGGAATGTTTTTAGCATTTTTTTTTTTTTTTTTAATTTAGCAAAGCAAAAAAAAAAAAAAAAAAATCTAGCAAAGCTTGCCCGTCACTCATTTTGGGTAACTCTCTCTATTTAGTCTTTTAATGGGTATTGCTTGGACATAGCTTGAAATCCCAGGTCTTGACCACAGCTGCTCCCTGGGTCTTGTGCCTCTTTAATTTAACTTGTTCCAGCCTCACAGACCTCCTTTGTTTCTTTTTCACACTAGATTCTTGCATTTTCAGGGCTTTATGTAACACATGCTGTGTTCCTCTTTTCTTTGTTTCCTACCTTATAGCCTTCCTTAAAATCTCAGTTTCAAGTACTTTTCTAAGCATTTTATATGATGCTTGTGGTAGATTTAACATATAGTAATATGGTTACTTCTTTTGACACTTTCGATAACTTGTACTGAAGAGTGTGGGCAAGTAATTCAGAAAAAGATGTCAGAAATTCACAGGGGACTTCATCTTGCACTCCTAAGGGAAGAAGTGGTTGAGTGAGTTCTTAGCTTTCATCCTTTATTTGAGGTTAGCCATTGTCTTGGGCAAAATGGATTCACAAATGTAAAGTCCACATGGAAGTATCGTCAGTAAAGATAGTGACTGTAAGGGGCAGTGAGTCTTAAGAGTGTAAGCTATATCGTAATAGTAGCAGGATTGATAATTCAGATTAGGGGACTTCCCTGGTGGCCTCGTGGTTAGGATTCTGAACTTTCACTGCCATGACCTGGGTTCAATCCCTGGTCAGCAAACTGAGATTCTGTGAGCAGTGCACACACCCCACCCCCTGCCAATCAAATTAAATGTGCCTACTGTGTGCCAGGCACTGTTCTTCATGCTTTATAGCTGTCATTTCATTTAATCCTTACAATAGCCCTTAGAGGAAGTATTGTTATTATTATCTCCATTTTACACATGCAGAAACTGAGGTATGGCGAGGCGAAATCTTTTGCCTGAGGCCACACAGGTACTAAGTGGTAAAACTGGAATTTGATCCCACGTGGGTTGATTCTAATTCCCACACGTGAGATGCCAAGTCCTCTTTCCTGTGGGACTTTGCTGACCCTTTAATTTCACAAGGAGAGAGGAGGAGTGTCTAATGAAATCATATGAAACAGGAATGAGTAGGTGAGAGATCAGGGCCTGGATTTAGGCAATTGTAGTTTTTCTGACAACTAACCTGCTCTTGGCACAAGTTCAGGTTTATGAGGGACACCTCAAGGAACTGAGCATGAAATGTTGAGTAGTGAGTATGGTAGTCATTCCACTCTCATGTAGACTGTCAGTACAGACTAGTCAATGAGAAATTCACTAAAACTTCAGCTTTCTATGTGTTCTCTATTGCCTTTATGCTTAGGTTGAGTTTATATAATAATACCTTTCTCTGCATTTTGAAGAGATTAGTAATAACTGTTAAAACCATCTGGGAAAAGAATGGTTGACTTCGTTTATTTAATTGTCTTAGCAAACATCTCCCTATAGGGGCAGGAAAAAAAGCAGGCTGAAAGACTGAATCAAGACCCAGTCTTACTGTGGTAGGGACCACAGATGGCAAGAGAAGTCATTAAACCTCTCTGCTGGCCATGGAATTTTTCATTTCTGGGAATTGTTCTGTAGTCTCTTAGTGACTGATAGTCTCATTTTGAGGCTTGAGAACATACGATGGAGCCAGTAGTTTCCTGATGGAACCACCTGAATGCCTGTTCAGAAGCTGTTCAGAGAATGTCTTAACTGAAAAGCATTACCCTTTTCCTGTGGGGTGTTTCAGCCTAAACAGCAAACATTATCTGAATTCATGCGATCCTCTAGTATTTTCTCCTCCCAGACATACTCACACATTTATATTCTCTAATTCTGTTTTAAAATATGTGTAGTACTATAGTCTTTCCCCTTCTTTCTACACCAAAGGTCATTTTCTTTCCCTGAATTTATCTTGATTGCCATCCTACCACGTATTCCTAGAATGTTTATATATTTCAGTCATTCCCATGAGTCACATTCTGTTATTTTTCTGGTAAACTTGGGCTCTCATCGTGGTCAATAGCAGCTTTTTGACCATGACCAAGTGACAAAACCTCTGTCTCAGAGTTTCCTTGACTATAACTGGAATAGGTCAAACCAAACTGTCTACAAAGTTCTTTCAGGTTCTGCCATTCTGTAACTGATTTTAAGATGACTCAAACCACCTTTCAAAACTATATAAATCTTGCTGAATAAAAGCTTAAATTATATTAAATAGTTAGGACAAAGGAAAATATTCTTCAGCAGAGTTCAGATTCTGTAAGCAGGACCCCCTCACCTGGTAAATAGCTCATTTTGGTCTGTGTGTGTGTGTTGACATTTTTATATTGGTGCATGTTTGTTCTTTTTCTCTGCCACTGTAACAGCTCATCTCAGGTTACAGTTCAAAGAAGTACTATGGTAGGAATCGGTCATTGTTGTAGTACTTCCCAAGTACTTGCTTACTACTTCCTGATTTTGTGTTTGCAAGCGGCATTAATAAAGTATTCCCCCCCAGACTTGGTCAGAAATTTCCTTCCAAATTGTGTATTTAATACATAAAAACTTGCCGTGCCCATTATTTGATAGTATTACAAGAGGTTTAAAGATGTGTAGATCTTAAAATAAGTGAGGATAGTACACTGGGCTTATTCTCCCTGTTGCAGTGCTGTTCCAAACTCCAGTGAGGCTAAAACAACAACAACAGTTTCCCAGGCTCTTCCCTTGCAGAATGAGTGTTTTTAACTGCTTCCTCAGATAATCACATGTCTGGAAGTTTTAGGAAATACTGCTTTAGAAAAAAGTACCAGTAAATTTTTATTCATTTACCTCATTGAGTATTAGACTTAAGAACCTCTCCAGTTTTAATATTCCATGATTCCAGTTTTTCTTCCTAATGGGCCCCCAGAACTACTTTAAGAAGTGTGATTGGTCCTTAGTTAAGTGCTTTCTCACCATGTTTCTTTGTAGGATGGTAAATTGAAAAAACCCAAGAATAAGGATAAAGATAAAGATAAAAAAGTTCCTGAGCCAGATAGCAAGAAAAAGAAGCCGAAGAAGGAAGAGGAGCAGAAATGGAAATGGTAATATCTCAGCCCTGGTTAAAATGGTAGCTCTTTGATTCTACAACCTAATGAAATAAGAATGTTGAGTTAGTAAAGTTAATAGCCTGATATTTTGGGGAGGAGGGAAGTACTTGAACGAATCTCTGTGGGCTAACATTCTGAAATAAGTCTTGCAAGTCCTGGTGAGACCATTAACGAGCTCTTTCCCTATTGGATCTCAAAACTGGGTCCCACTCTATTGAACAGAGTGAGCTGTAGAAGAGCTATTTTTTTGTATTAGGAACCCTAGCCCATTGTATTGCAAACATTTTCCCTTAGGGTTGTTTTCTTTTCTTTTCTTCTTCTTCTTCTTTTTTTTTTTTAATGATACGAGTGTATTTGCCATATAGAAGATTTGAATTTTGATTTATCAGATTTACAAATATTTTCCTTATGGCTCTGTTTCCTTATGTCTTGTTTCATAAGGTCTTTATTATTCTACAATTATAAAAATATCCACCCGGGTTTTCTTGTGGAGGTTTTTTTTTTTAACAAATTAGGCAATTTCCCCAACGTGATTTATAGAATAATCCATCTTTTTCCTCTCATTTTAAATGCAGCTTTATTCATATGCATGTTTCCATACACACATAGGGTTTCTATAGTTTACTCTGTCTTTTAAAACAAGTAGTGAAAGGAACAGTCTGATAGAAAAATAAGGAAAAGGCAATTCATTAAAGAAAATACATGATTAGCAAGCATCTTAAAATATGATCAGCCTCACAAGTAGCAAAGAAAGATGCAAAGAAAAATAATAAATAATACATCCTTTTCTTTAACATCTCTCAGATTAGGAATAATTAATAAGTATCAAAATATGTGAAAACAGACATTCTTCAGTATGGCAAATGAAGATTCAGACAGTGAAGACTATCTTCAATCAAGGACAGTTTAGCAGTAACAGATTACTTCTGTTTTTTTAGAGTTTTGAAATAAATTTGTATTTTTAATACTGGCTTTTCTTAAAATTTTAGCTGCTGCATCTATATTATACATGATTTGTATTTATGCTGAAAAAATTCCAATGATACAGAGGTATATGAGTTAAGAAAAAATGACAGTTCCCTTTCCTTCTTTCTCCCAGTCCCATTTTTCTTTTCTAGCTTTGAAGGAGCCACTATTTGTAGTTTGGTATGTAGAGTTCCAGACCTACTGGTATGCATTTACTCTGTGGCTTTTGTAATAGAGAGCAGTGATCTTGCCAGTACCTCTGAGGAATGAGGAAACATCCATGACCAGGGAGGTGGCTGAGAGGAGCAGAACCACAGTGACAGAAAGCTTCAGCACAGCTGTATGATCAGCATTGTTGGTGTGGACATACATGGTGAAATGAAGTGCAGAAAAGGAAAAATACAGAGCAAAGGCAATTTGGGCTTCCCTGGGGTCAGAAAAGTAAAGAACGTGTGTTTTCATTTTTCTCATTTTTATTTCTTTTTCCTTTGAAACTAGTCAAAGTTTTTAGTGATAGGATATTAAAAGGTTTTTATGACCTCTAATAAAAAAATTGTTTTTAAGATGAGATGAAGTGATTATATAAGTCAGGGGCTGTTACTGGGAGTGGTGAGTTAGTAATTCGTCATCTGTTATATCTCTCTGGGTTCTGTGGTCGGGTGCTCGGTAAGTTTGTTGAGTGAACGAGTTCATTTCTTTGTCATCACGTGCTCTCTCCCCCTTCCTTTGGAGCCCTGGCTCTTTTTGGGCCTGGAGGCAGATATACTTTTGTTCTGGTCCAGCCTTGTGTGTGTGAAAATACATATCCTTGAAGGATCTAATAGCCTAACTTTGGCTCTGTGGTTGAAATTCTTATCACTGTTAACACATGTTAATTCTGAGAGACTGTGACCTACGGTTTTTATTCTTGTTTTGGTTTAAGTGGAATCACTGAAGACGGTAGGTCTGGGGCTGAGCAGTCTTTGCTACAATCTCCAGTGCATGTTTCTCAAGTCTGGTTGTAAAATTGTGCACATTCTTAGGCACAGTGCTTGAATGTACCACTATAAGTTTTTAAAGGTGGAGAATAGGAATGATTGGCCTCTTACTGATTGCTTGTGCTTTCTTGCTGCCACTGTAGGCTTGCTTCTTAGGCTCTGAAGTCAGTGGTCCAGTCCTCAGTGACTGTCCCGACAGCCTAGTCAGGGAGCTTAAATGGCAGATGCTCTCATTTTTACTATTCCTTTTGCTGTCTCACTAAAACAGTTACACCGTTTACCAGTTTGGCAAACGTACAGATCTTTTGCTTCAGGGCAGAGAAGACTTGTTCATCCTGCCACACACAAGCCAACTGTGAGCCTTTTCCCCCCTCTCCTAGGTGATTGTGAGGATGGGAAAATGGTCAGGATCCCTGTGGGTTTCTTCACTGTGTCATGTTTCTTCTCTAGAAACAGCGGTACAGGTGGTGGCAGTATGCTGAGGCTCAATCATAAAAACTTCTTAAACCCAGAATTTTTTTTTTTTATTTTAAAAATAAATTTTCAGAATTTATTTTTAATTGGAGGATAATTGCTTTACAATATTGTGTTGCCTTCTGCCATATATCAACATGAATCAGCCATGGGCACACACACATCCCCTCCTTCCTGGGACCTCTCCCCCCCGCCCACCCCTCTAGCACCATATTTGAGCTCCCTGTGTCATACAGCAAATTTCCATTGGCTATCTGATTTTATATATGGCAGTGTATATATTTAAATGCTACTCTCTCAATACGTTCCACCCTCTCCTTACCCTGCTGTGTCCAGAAGTCTCTTCTCTACGTCTGTGTATCAGTTGTTGCCCTGCAGATAAGTTTAGCAACACCATCTTTCTAGATTCCATACATATGTGTTAGTAAATGATATTTGTCTTTCTCTTTCTGACTTACTTCACTCTGCATAATAGGTTCTAGGTTCATCCACCTTATTCGAACACAGTCAAATGAGTTCCTTTTTTTTTTTAATTTTTTATTTGTTTTTTAAAAATTCATTTTTTAATTGAAGGATAATTGCTTTATAGAATTTTGTTGTTTTCTGTCAAACATGAATCAGCCATCAGTTCAGTTCAGCTCAGTTCAGTTGCTCAGTCATGTCCGACTCTGCAACCCCATGAATCGCTGCACACCAGGCCTCCCTGTCCATCACCAACTCCCGGAGTTCACCCAAACTCATGTGCATCAAGTCGGTGATGCCATCCAGCCATCTCATCTTCTGCCGTCCCCTTCTGCTCCTGCCCCCAATCCCTCCCCACATCAAGGTTTTTTCCAATGAGTCAACTCTTCGCATGAGGTGGCCAAAGTATTGGAGTTTCCGCTTCAGCATCAGTCCTTCCAATGAACACCCAGGACTGGTCTCCATTAGTATGGACTGGTTGAATCTCCTTGCAGTCCAAGGGACTCTCAAGAGTCTTCTCCAGCACCACAGTTCAAAAGCATCAATTCTTGCGCGCTCAGCTTTCTTCACAGTCCAACTCTCACATCCATACATGACCACTGGAAAAACCATAGCCTTGACTAGACGGACCTTTGTTGGCAAAGTAATATCTCTACTTTTTAATATGCTGTCTAGGTTGATCATAACTTCCCTTCCAAGGAGTAAGCATCTTTTAATTTCATGGCTGCAATCACTATCTGCAGTGATTTTGGAGCCCAGAAAAATAAAGTCTGACACTGTTTCCACTGTTTCCCCATCTATTTCCCCTGAAAGTGATGGGACCAGATGCCATGATCTTTGTTTTCTGAATGTTGAGCTTTAAGCCAACTTTTTCACTCCTCTTTCACTTTCATCAAGAGGCCTTTTAGTTCCTCTTCACTTTCTGCCATAAGGGTGGTGTCATCTGCATATCTGAGGTTATTGATATTTCTCCTGGCAATCTTGATGCCAGCTTGTGCTTCTTCCAACCAAGCGTTTCTCATGATGTACTCTGCATAGAAGTTAAATAAGCAGGGTGACAATATACAGAGTTGACGAACTCCTTTTCCTATTTGGAACCAGTCTGTTGTTCCATGTCCAGTTCTAACTGTTATTCCTGACCTGCATATAGGTTTCTCAAGAGGCAGGTCAGGTGGTCTGGTATTCCCATCTCTTTCAGAATTTTCCACAGTTTATTGTGATCCACACAGTCAAAGGCTTTGGCATAGTCAATAAAGCATAAATAGATGTTTTTCTGGAACTCTTGCTTTTTCGATGATCCAGTGGATGTTGGCAATTTGGTCTCTGGTTTCTTTTCTAAAACCAGCTTGAACATCTGGAAGTTCCCAGTTCATGTATTGCTGAAGCCTGGCTTGGAGAATTTTGAGCATTACTTCACTAGCGTGTGAGATGAGTGCAATTGTGCGGTAGTTTGAGCATTCTTTGGCATTGCCTTTCTTTGGGATTGGAATGAAAACTGACCTTTTCCAGTCCTGTGGCCACTGCTGAGTTTTCCAAATGTGCTGGCATATTGAGTGCAGCACTTTGACAGCATCATCTTTCAGGATTTGAAATAGCTCAACTGGAATTCCATCACCTCCACTAGCTTTATTCGTAGTGATGCTTTCCAAGGCCACTTGACTTCACATTCCAGGATGTCTGGCTCTAGGTGAGTGATCACACCATCGTGATTATCTGGGTCATGGAGATCTTTTTTGTACAGTTCTTCTGTGTATTCTTGCCACCTCTTCTGTTAGGTCAGTACCACTTCTGTCCTTTATCGAGCCCATCTTTGCATGAAATGTTCCCTTAGTATCTTTTAATTTTCTTGAAGAGATCTCTAGTCTTTCCCATTCAGTTGTTTTCCTCTATTTCTTTGCATTGATCGCTGAGGAAGGCTTTCTTATCTCTCCCTGCAATTCTTTGGAATTCTGCATTCAAATGGGAATATCTTTCCTTTTTTCCTTTGCTTTTTGCTTCTCTTCTTTTCACAGCTATTTGTAAGGCCTCCTCAGACAGCCATTTTGCTTTTTTGCATTTCTTTTCCATGGGGATGGTCTTGATCCCTGTCTCCTGTACAGTGTCACAAACCTCAGTCCATAGTTCATCAGGTACTCTATCTATCAGATTTAGTCCCTTAAATCTATTTCTCACTTCTAGTGTATAATCATAAGGGATTTGATTTAGGTCAAACCTGAATGGTCTATTGGTTTTCCCTGCTTTCTTCAATTGAAGTCTGAATTTGGCAATAAGGAGTTCATGATCTGAGCCACAGTCAGCTCCCAGTCTTGTTTTTGCTGACCGTATAGAGCTTCTCCATCTTTGGCTGCAAAGAATATAGTCAGTCTGATTTTAGTGTTGACCATCTGGTGATGTCCATGTGTAGAGTCTTCTCTTGTGTTGTTGGAGGAGGGTGTTGGCTATGACCAGTGCGTTCTCTTGGCAAAACTCTATTAGCCTTTGCCTGCTTCATTCTGTATTCCAAAGCCAAATTTGCCTGTTGCCACAGGTGTTTCTTGACTTCCTACTTTTGCATTCCAGTCCTCTATAATGAAAAGGACATCTTTTTTGGGTGTTAGTTCTAAAAGGTCTTGTAGGTCTTCATAGAACCGCTCAACTTCAGCTTCTTTAGCATTACTGGTTGGGGCATAGGTTTGGATCACTGTGATATTGAATGGTTTGCCTTGGAAACGAACAGAGATCATTCTGTCGTTTTTGAGATTGCATCCAAGTACTGCATTTCGGACTCTCTTGTTGACCATGATGGCTACTCCATTTCTTCTAAGGGATTCCCGCCCACGGTAGTAGATATAATGGTCATCTGAGTTTAATTCACCCATTCCAGTCCATTTTAGGTCGCTGATTCCTAGAATGTCGACGTTCACTCTTGCCATCTCCTGTTCGACCACTTCCAATTTGCCTTGATTCATGGACCTAACAGTCCAGGTTCCTATGCGATATTGCTCTTTACAGCACAAGACCTTGTATATATATATTCCCTCGCTCTTGAACCTCTCTCCCATCTCCCTCCCCATCCCACCCCTCTAGGTTGATACAGAGCCCCTGTTGAGTTTCCTGAGACATACAGTGAATTCCTGTTGTCTGTCTATTTTACATATAGTAATGCAAGTTTCCATGTTACTCTCTCCATGCATCTCACCCTCTTCTCCCTTCTCCCCATGGCCATAAGTCTGTTCTCTATGTCTGTTTCTCCATTGCTGCCCTGCAAATAAATTTTTCAGTACCATCTTTCTAGATTACATATATATGTTAGTATATATTTATCTTTCTCTTTCTGACTTACTTCATTCTGTATAATAATCTCTAGGTTCATCCACCTCATTAGAACTGACTCAAATATGTTTCCTTTTTATGGCTGAGTAATATTCCATTGTGTGTATGTACCACAACTTCTTTTTCCATTCATCTGTCAATGGATATCTAGGTTGCTTCCACATTCCGATGACTTCCTTTCTATGGCTGAGTAATACTTAAAAGCTTTTGCACAACAAAGGAAACAATAAACAAGATGAAATGACATCCCTCAGAATGGGAGAAAATAATTACAAATGAAACAACCGACAAAGGATTAACCTCCAGAATATAGAAGCAACTCATGCAGCGCAATACCAGAAAAATAAACAACCCAATCAGAAAATGGGCAGAAGATCTAAACAGACATTTTTCTAAAGAAGACTTATAAATGGCCAACAGACATGAAACGATGTGCAGTGTCGCTCATTATTAGACAAATGCAAATCAAAACTACAATGAGGCATCACCTCATACTGGTCAGAATGGCCATCAAAAAATCTACAATCAATAAATGTGAGAGAGGATGTGGAGAAAAGGGAACCATCTTGCACTGTTGGTGGGAATGCAGATATATATGCATTCAATATTCCTATATCCACTATGGAGGGCAATATAGAGATTCCTTAAAAAATGAGAAATATGACCCCATTTTTAACTGTTACCCATCATAGCTTTAGAGGGTTTCAACTCTGCTTTGAATTGAGTATACTTTCATGTCAGGGTTGAGCCGTTGGAACATTAGTACCATATTTATTCTAAACAGATGATTCTTCATGATAAGATCTGGGAACTGGGGAGTTTGTTGATGGGGTTAAGTGTGATTAAGTACATGTTTTTCCTAACTTTTTTGATGAACTGTTGATGGGGGCCTAAAAGGCCAATACTGTTATTTTTATTTCTATACTAGTATTTGTTGATACAGTGATATCAGCATGTGTCATAGGATATGTTCTTTCTCTTTAAACTGAGGTTTAGTGTTGAGTGAATCTCTTAATTTGCTTAAATGCTTAAGTTATCATGAGCCCTTAGGATGAACATGATGGAATTAGGAGGAATTATAAAAAGTTGGAATCTTAATTTTGAAACACTGAAGTTGGGAATTCCCTGGCAGTCCAGTAGTTAGGACTCCGAACTTGCACTGCCTGGGACACTGGACAGAGGAACCTGGTGGGTTATAGTTCTTGGGGTCACATTGGGTCGGACATGACTCAGTGACTAAAGTACCACCACTGCCACTTTCTCAAAGGGTGGTTTTCCCTGTACCTTCACCCAATATCTCCATTCCCAGGAGGCCTTTTCCATTGTATCAGTGTATAAAATAGTGCCTCCATCATGTACAGATTGTGGCTTGCTTTTACACCATTGTGATAAAACAGCTGTGATCATTGCTAAATAATGAGCTCATATACTCAATTTCTTTGAAATAAACTGCTGAAATGTTTTCCTCCATTCACCTGAGTAATCCATCATCTTTGTTGTAAGCGTTGGCTTTTTCAAAGTGAAGGATGCTAGTTTTTTTTTACCTAGATCTTGAATGGGGGAACCAGAGTCATTCCAGAGCACCAATCAGTTGAGCAGATAATTATTTTGGTATTTAATCAGTGATAATCTCAATATCAGGTAAAGTGATCACTAAATGAGGTTGTACTTTGTCTTTTAAAGGTGGGAAGAAGAACGCTATCCTGAAGGCATCAAATGGAAATTCCTAGAACATAAAGGTCCTGTATTCGCTCCACCATATGAACCTCTTCCAGAGAACGTCAAGTTTTACTATGATGGTGAGTTGTTCCAAGGTTGTCCAATTCTTGGCCAAGGAAAGAGTGTGCTTCTATTTAGGAATAGAAAGTGGGGAAGCATCTTGTTCTGTATTATTCTTTTTGTTTATTTCATTTTGTTCTTATGTCATTGTATGGTTTGGGGAAAGGGCCATCGGGCATTAACTCTTAAAAGCTCATTTGGTACAGGAAAAGTTCCATGAGAAAGGAGCTGTCTTATCTCCCTTGTTTCCCTCTTTGAGTCGTGGTCTCAAAAAGGTCCAGCTATCCAGCTACATAGGTCGCAGCCAGCGCTTGGTCAACAAGCTAAATGTTTTTATCTGAGTGACGTTTCTAAGGAGCTACTCTTTATAAGAGTTCTTAGAAAAGTCTTACTTGAATGGTAGTATTTTATTTTAGTGATATAATGCAAGCTCACAGGCTACTCACTGCTAGAAATAGAATTAGTGCTTGTCTGGGGACTAAGCCTGCCATCAGCCTCTAGGTGGGGCTGATAGGTGTCTATCACTCACTCTGTATGGTATAATGCTATGCTGTTGTCCTTTGTGCAGTCAAGTCTGATGAGCTAATCTGAGGGAATATCCTGCCTAGTTCTTTTAGAACACTCTTAGACCTCTGTCCTTGGGTTGAAAATTTTGAGAGTAGTCCTTGATGCTCCCTTATTGGCATATAGCAGTTTGCAGATGGTAATACTCAACTGATTTCCCTCATTCCAAGGGTTTTCTCCAGAAATACTCAACGGATTTCCCTCATTCCAAGAGTGTTCTCCAGAAATGACCAGAGCTTTATTCCTCAAACTCTCATGTACTTTAGATTTACCAGGTGGATCTGGGCTCATTTAATTGATATTGAGTGATCATGGGTGCTTCTGAACCAAGTGGTCTGCTGACCAAACTTTGAGAAACTAAGCCAGGAGGACTGCTGAAAAGCACGTCTCTGTCCACCACCAGTGGTCTCGGGCCATGGATGCTTAAAGGTCAAGGGGAAGTAGTTTATACTGAAAGGCTGGGTCTTGCAAATGAAAAACATGTCAAACTTGTAAAACTGGAATTCGTTGTTTTAAACTGTATTTGTTCAACGTGCTGTGTTCAGACACCAAGACCCAGCAGTGGACAGTACTGACGAATCTCTGATTTTATGGGATGTGTGATCTTGCAGGATTTTATAGCCTCATTCTGACCTGTGTTGACTGGAGGGCATGGGACAGAATTCTACTGTTAGCCCTCATAGTGGTCATTCTGGAGACTCTGCAGTGTGACTCAAAGCCAAAACTCCAATGATGAGAAAGAGCCTTAGCTAATCATAAAAGTGCAGATATTCTATAGCCCTAGTATAGGTTTACCTTTAGAGTTGAACTTTAGGAGATTCAATTGGTGAAGCCTAACTTTGAGGTCCAAAGTGATTTGAAGGAAAGCTGGGTTCCTTTCTTTAGCCTTTGGGTTTCCCTTACTTTCAGAGATGGGAAGCCAAGGCTTGAACTAATCATCACAGGTCACCCTGGTCCTTTCTACATTCTTGCCCTATCGGAGCTCCAGCTCCAGGGCTCTCACATTTTCTCATTTGGTCTTTGAATTTCTTCCCTTTGATTAGGTAAACTCCCACACTGCAGTAAGTCAAACAGTTGTATTTGACTTACTACCAAGTTGATCCCGTCAGTCCTGCCTACTCTCTAGGGAAGAGAATTCTCAGACTCCTTTAGCGCCTGCCAGGGAGGAGGGGCACGGGCTGGCCAAAGCAATGAATGACCTCTGAGAACCTGCAGTTTTCAGCTCTGACTCAGCAGTTTCTTATTCCTGGAGCTCAGCCTTTCCTACAAAGCACTACTCTTGCCAGGAACCTCTAAGTCATCCTCCTACCCTTCTACTGGTGGGAGCTGTCATTTCATCTTTTGGCAGCTCATCTAGAACAGGAGGCGTCAAAATTTCTTTATTGGGACAGAATTCAGCAGAATTTCCCAGAGTATACCAAATGTATGCGAGAATAGCTTACATTCTTTCTTGCCTTTTATTTCATTTGTATTATTCTCAGTGACTTACTGGTTTCCTTTTTATCAGAAGCATGTTACATCTTAACTGGCAACACTGGTTCAGATTTGAGTGAATTCTGAAGTGCAGGAACCTCTTGAAAAGCCAGCCTGTCCTTCCCAAGCTGTGTCGTCTTTGGAAGGAGCTAGAAGGTTTAGAGGGGAAGTGGCGCCACCTGTTGGCCTTTTAAAGTTATAGATTTCAAGCAGGTTCTTTTGTCTACCCTGAAAGTTTCAGTTTAGAGCTGCAGTTCCCTGTACCATCCTTGCAATCAGGGATGAAACTGTCTAACTATCATGAGATGAGATGTCTTCTGAGTTTTGAAATAAATGGAATTTGGGTTAAGTTTTAGTTTTCTGTAATAAATGTGAAAATCCTTGGTAAATTACTAGTACTTATGTAACAGGTAAGGCAGTGGAAAAATGTGTATAATGCCAAGAACCCCAGTCATCCCTGTGTTCTGGATGAGTCCTGTTTCTCTGAAAGAGGCAACTTTATAATAATGCCTGTGTTCCAGGGCATTTCAAACTCTGGTGTGTACACTAGCCACCTGGGGGTCTCATTAGAATGTATGTTCTTGGTTCAGTCGGTCTGGGGTGGGGCCTGAGATTCTGCATTTCTGCCAAACTCATGTGATGTCAGTACTGCTGGTCCATGATCATACATTGAGAAGCAAAGTTCTAGAGGAAAGTCTTACTTAGATTTTTTCATATGGGATATCTGGGCTTGCCTGCTATGAATATATATATTTTTTAATTCATATTCCACCCACCTAACTTTGAAGAAGAAAGATGCCTATTTCTTTTCCCCACAATTCCTTTCTTCCATTCCCTGTCCTATCCCTTCCTCCCCTTCTTGAACAGAAGCTGTTTAGCTTAGCAGTGGCAGGAGTCCCTCTGAGGATTTGATTTTTAAAAACCATTGAAGAGGTGTAAAGGACCCTGCTTGCTGAAAGGAAAAGGAAGAGTGACTGGGCCTCCCCCAGGTCATCCCTGTCCTGAGCAGGCTCCTGGGAACAATTTACTGGCATAGTCTCCAGAGAATGACCCAGGTAAATATCTGCTAAAGAGAAGGAAAATTCATACAAGTAGATGTTAATCGATAATACTGTTTTTGTTGTTACTGTTACCATGCGTCACCAGACCTTTATATATATACCTTCAGAAGGTAAATAAACCATTATGAAAGAAGATGTCTCCAGAACCTCAGTGTTTAACCTCAGAACATGAACACAGCACCTCATTTTTTGGAACCACTTTTGTCTCTAGGTAAAGTCATGAAGCTGAGCCCCAAAGCGGAAGAAGTAGCTACGTTCTTTGCAAAAATGCTCGACCATGAATATACTACTAAGGAAATATTTAGGAAAAATTTCTTTAAAGACTGGAGAAAGGTATTGTAGCCCATGTGTTAATATCCTAGCCCCTTAACAAAAACACTGATCTCTACTACTAAGAAATACATGATAATTTTACCAAAAGAATTCCCTGATGTACAATTTGAGTTTCATGAATTTTATTGTATTGAAAGTTGGGGTTTTTTTCTCCCCCCTGTTCATTTACTGTGTTATATAGGTTTTCTATCCAATAAGAATAACTGTGTTTCTTTTCTTCTTGGCTCTCCTGTGGCTGTAGCCAGGAAAGTTTGATCAGATTAGGTCAAACAGAAACCTCAGCTCCAGTTGAGCAAAGGAAAGTTTTTCTCTCGGGACTGCCCTCTGTCTGCTGTTGCAAAGAGACATGCATTAGCATTGTCCTCTTCCCTTTTGATTCATGCTCTTCAGCTTTAGGTACTTTCTGCTCTTAACACCACATATCCTTTGTCTGCCTGCTGCTGCTGCAGGGTCGCTTCAGTCGTGTCCGACTCTGTGCAACCCCATAGACGACAGCCCACTAGGCTCCTCTGTCCCTGGGATTCTCCAGGCAAGAATACTGGAGTGGGTTGCCATTTCCTAGGTGATTTTAAACAGTTTCTTTATTCTTAATTTGGAGAATGTGAGCAGAGGCTGAGCTGAGGTTCACTTTCTGAATAGCTGTAAAAATAAGATTTAATAAGTGAATAGAGCAAGGATGTTTCTAAGAGAGAAGGAGCATCGAAATGTTTCTTTCATCACTAAATGATATATATATATTTGTGTTTCTCCAGCTGTGGTATTTATGCTTAGGAGATTGTGGCAACGTACTAAGGAATCTAAGAAATGACATGAGAGTTACCCTTTTCAATGTTGTTATCCTAAATATTTTTCTGCCACATGCATATTTTATTATAGAACAAGGAAATAAAATTGTTTCTTTTTTCCCCCCAAATTCTCAAGTTTAGATTGACTGTCTCACTAGATACTCTTGGACTGAGAACATGATACTTCGCTGTAATTGTGGAGAAACTTGAGGGCTTATTAGTTTATTTACTGTCTTTTTCTGTCTCCCTTTTT
This sequence comes from Bubalus bubalis, assembly GCF_019923935.1. Taxonomy (NCBI): domain Eukaryota; kingdom Metazoa; phylum Chordata; class Mammalia; order Artiodactyla; family Bovidae; genus Bubalus; species Bubalus bubalis. The sequence continues at coordinate 13,941,010 of NC_059170.1, read as the reverse complement.
AACTAGGAAATGACCAATGAAGAGAAGAATATTATCACCAACCTCAGCAAATGTGATTTTACCCAGATGAGCCAGTATTTCAAAGCCCAGACAGAAGCTCGGAAACAGATGAGCAAGGAAGAGAAACTGGTACTGCAGAATTTCTTAAACCTGTGGAGAATTTCGAAATAGTGATTAGTTTAATTTTGTTCTTGGTTCTTACAAAACAGTTTTGACTTTAATGATTTCTGTGCTAAAGATTTAAGATTCTTGTAGTGAAGTCTTGATTTTCTTAAGGGTTTCACATAGACAAAAAATTGTGAATAGGCATTATGTTTAAATGGCTCAGTATGAGCTGGTGTTCTGTTAACCTAAAAACCAGCCAGTAGCCTCCAGTAATACAGTGTTTAAGGAAGAGTAGGTCTGACCTACAGTGGCTCCTAGATGTTAGGGACTTAAGACTGATAAAATCATATTGGCCATATGTGTGTACACACACACACACACACACACACACACACACAAACACATTCTCTTTCTTTGATCTGTTTTTAGCCACACTCATCCAACTTAATCTTCTAGCTGTGGCCAACCTCATTTCTAAAGGATCTTTCTAGTATCTGAAAATGGATGTCACTTTCTAGGATGTCACTTTCCTCTAGAATATTGGTAGGCAAACTATAGATAGGCTGCTCGTTTTTATACAAAAGTTTTATTGAAACATGGCACATCTAACTTGTTTACCTATTATCTATAGTCGCTTTCAGCAGTGGCAAAGTTGAGTAATTACAGCAGAGACTGTATGGCCCTCAAGCCTAAAACATTTTCTATCTAGAAAAAGCTTGCCATTCCCCGATCTAGAGGCTCAAGGCTGGAGTTTGACTTTTTTGGCTCAAGGCTGGGATCAAAAAAACAGGTTAGCAGAGGTCTGGAAGTTAAGTATTTTATAGTTAAGTATTTTAAGGAATTCTTGGCACTTCGAAGTCTTAAATTTCAGTATTTTAGGCTTGCATGTTTATATAATTTAGGCCATTGTCTCTATATAACTTTCTGTTTGAGAGTACCTATTTGACCTTTAGTTTAAAAGATTAGTTACTCCAGAGATGGTAAGAATGATACCTGCATCATGCTTTTCAGTCTCAGTTTAGTCATCTCAGTATTCCAAATTAGTGAAATTTATTTTGTTTTTCACTTCAGGGGTGTTTTTCAAACTAAAATCCATGTCAGGAGGTTTTATAAGCATCACCATGTCAGAGCCCTGCCAAGGATACCCATCACCAGCAAGTTGTGAATCTTTATCTGTGCACAAGGCAGCGGGACTTAGTTTAAGTCTAATTGCCGAGTGTGGTATCAATATGAGGGAAGGGCTAGCACAGGGTAAGGAGGCTCCAGATCTTTCTGTTTTTTTTGGAGAAAGGATCGCAGTGTGAAACATATGTACTAGTAAAGAATTGATAGCAGGTTTCTTTGTGCTGGAAACCCCGTGTGAAATAATGTTCATATGGGGATTTTATTATATTTAAGCTTTTAAAAAACTGTGGTTTTCCAGAAATTCCTTGGTGGTCCAGTGGTTAGGACTCTGAGCTTCTACTCCAGGGTGCCTGGGTTCAGTCCCTAGTCAGGGAACGATAAGATCCCACAAACCATGCAGTGAAAAAGAAAAGAAGAATTTCATAGGTTTTCCTTTATCTGAATTTGTTTCTTAGTGATTGAATCCCCTTTGAGTACTTTTTGGCTGTCTTCCAGAAAATCAAAGAGGAGAATGAAAAATTACTGAAAGAATATGGCTTTTGTGTTATGGATAACCACAGAGAGAGGATCGCCAACTTCAAGATAGAACCTCCTGGGCTTTTCCGTGGCCGCGGCAACCATCCCAAGATGGGCATGCTGAAGAGACGAATCATGCCTGAGGATATAATCATCAACTGTAGCAAGTGAGCACAGTTCGTCCTTTGGCCAGAAATGAAGTGGGTGGCTTCCTTTGTTCTCAGTAGTTTGGGTTTTCCCCCCATATTACAGAAGACTGTTTGGGAGCAGCATGGTATTTCTATGTATAGATCTTCAGGTGCTTATCATGTATTGACTGGTGAGGAGGAAGCTTGGAAATACGCGCTCAGAGATCATCCACTTCCAGTGATGAAAAGTGAAATTGGTCACTACTTCCCACCTCACTGCTCTACTGCTTTATTTCCACAGAGATGCCAAGGTTCCTTCTCCTCCTCCAGGTCATAAGTGGAAAGAAGTCCGACACGATAACAAGGTTACTTGGCTAGTCTCCTGGACAGAGAACATCCAAGGTTCTATTAAATACATCATGCTGAACCCCAGCTCACGAATCAAGGTAAGTGGTAGCCAAGAGCTGCACCATTTAGTGGGGCTGAAAATCTCTTGTCATTTTGTTTGAAATCTAATGTCCTCAGCCTCTAGAATCACTTTGACAAATAAACCATCCCCACCCACAAAAAAAGGGTACTTTTCATAGTTAGCATTATCTGGTGACCTCCCTAAGATGTTTCCATTTTCTACATCACATTATAATCTTATTTATTAATTTGCAGATACTAATTGAAATCCCTGTATGAGCCTGGCACAGTGTAGGCATGGTGCTAGGAATTACATTGGTAAACAAGACAGACACATAGTCCTTGCTTTTACATTGCTTACTGGTCAGACTGATGAAAAATGTGGTAAGTGTATTTTGGTTTCTACAGCTAGTTCTCTTCCTCACCTTTCTGGGCTCTGAAGAAAGGAATATAATTACTCTGAATCCAGAAAGAGCTGTAAAATCTCGAGTCTTACATACTTTGTCTTCCTAAGGCTTCATCTGAGTAGATTCCACCAGGACTTAATGGGGTAATGTTTGGGAAAGCATATCTTAAGCTGTTGTGTACACATGTGGCAGTGTTTATTGATACTGTTATTGAAAAGAGAAAACTCTTGGAAGGACTATCAGTTCTTATTAGCCTGCTAGGCATACCCTGCTTGAATGAGTCCCTCAGATATACTGTGGAAATATGAACGTCAACTCGAGACGAGTTCCACAAAAAAAAAAGAAACAAAAACAAAACAGAGAATTAGTTCTGTATAGACTGAAACGGAGAACGCAATGGCACCCCACCCCAGAACTCTTGCCTGGAAAATCCCATGGATGGAGAAGTCTGGTGGGCTGTAGTCCATGGGGTCGCTAAGAGTCAGACACGACTGAGCGACTTCCCTTTCACTTTTCACTTTCATGCATTGGAGAAGGAAATGGCAACCCACTCCAGTGTTCTTGCCTGGAGAATCCCAGGGACAAAGGAACCTGGTGGGCTGCCGTCTCTGGGGTCGCACAGAGTCAGACACGACTGAAGCGACTTAGCAGCAGCATAGACTGACTGTTTACATGCAGGGCACTGAGAGTAAAGCCCCTCTTAATCTTGGTTTATAGTTTATTAAACACTTGTTAAGATTTGAAAGCTGCAGCTCAAAAGGCCATATGTCTTTTCAAGACCAGACTGCATATTTTATAGCTTATAGTCCTGTGTCCTAATGAAAAATGCCCCTGTGTATATGTTCTTAGTATAATTGGAAAATGACACTGTTCTTAAAGTGAGCATAGACTCAGAAAGAGAACCCCCATAGCAAGTAAAAGTCAAAATCACTTTAAGAAACATGTTATATTCCTGTTCTGAAATACCACAGAGCTATAGGGTGACCAAGGTAGATGAAAAGTGGTTTAGCCCTGAAAGAACTTACTGCCTGCTGGGCAAATTGGGTAAGAATTCAGTTGTATTAGAAAGGTAAATGTTAAATGCTTTAGATAAAGGGAGCAGTTATTCCCAGCAGTTAGAGAATAAGAACAACTTTTTAAAGGAAATTTGGTTGCAGTTAGGCCTCAAAAGAGAGGTAGAGCAGTGTGTCATATGGACAGAGGAGGGATATTAAAAGGAGTAACAAAAGGAATTATCAAGTGATGGTCAGGTAACATTGTAAATATGCTAAATGTCGCTACTATTGGTGTGAATTTTATATTATTCACACAGTAAAAAAAAAAATTATCAAAATGAAGGATACTGGATCACTGTTAAAAAGTATTTTCATGTAAGTTGACATTTGATTCTTGTAATAACCATACCAGACATGTACTCGTGCCACCATTTTACAGATAAATTTAGTCTCCGAGAGGCCAGATTGTGGCCAACCTTAAATGCCACACTAAAGTGACTAGACCATGTTCTGTATTTGATGGAGAACCATTGACTTGGAACAGAGGAGTGTCTTGATCCGATATGCAGGCATAATGGACAATCACATTAGTGAATGTAAACTGTTGTCAGTGCTGCAGAGGACACAGGGTACCATTTGAGAGTATACCAGAGCACCTGATCTGGCTTCCAGGGCCTAGGAAATGCCTTTTTGAGGAAGTAACATTTAAAATGAGACTTACAAGGTGAGTAGGATTATATCCATGGACTTCCATGGTGACTCAGACAGTAAATTGTCTGTCTACAATGCGAGAGACCTGGGTTCGATCCCTGGGTTGGGAAAATTCCCTGGAGAAGGAAATGGCAACCCACTCCAGTACTCTTGCCTTGAAAATCCCATGGACAGAGGAGCTTGATGCAGGCTACTGTCCATGGGGGTCGCAAAGAATCGGGCACTTTTTTCCAGGATTTATCCATGGAACGGATAGGGGAATGGGCATTTCAGACAAAGAAAGTAGCCTTTTGAAATCCCTGAAGAAAGAAAGAACTGGGTGGTCTCAAGGACTGTAGTTTGAGTAAAATGATCAAGAGAGATACGATGAGGAGGGGACTGGAGACAGGGATGCAGGCCAGATCTTAAAACGCTTCCTTCAGTTTTTTTTATATTATCTAAATCCAGTAAGAAGCCACTGGGTTTTAAAGGGGAATGATGCCAGATGTGTGTTTTAGAAACCTGTGATATAATTGATCATTCCGACTGCTGCTCTGTGGAGACTGGATTGGACCCAGGAAGTAGGGAGACCAAGAGGAGGTTGTTGCAGTACTCCAGCCAGTAAGTGGCAATGACTTAGGATGATGGCAGCAGGGGTCAGGAGAGACAAACAGATGCCAAATACACAAGGACTGTGCGCTCTCGTAGGTGGGATTCACACTGATTGTAGGCGTCTCTGGGGTGGAGAGCCTTGTTAGATAAGCTGAGTGGAGTTCAGTTCAGTTGCTCAGTCGTGTCCGACTCTTTGCGACCCCATGAACTGCAGCACACCAGACCTCCCTGTCCATCACCAACTCCCGGAGTTCACCCAAACTCATGTGCATCGAGTCGGTGATGCCATCCAGCCATCTCATCCTCTGTCATCCCCTTCTCCTCCTGCCCCCAATCTCTCCCAGCATCAGAGTCTTTTCCAATGAATCGACTCTTTGCATGAGGTGGCCAAAGTATTGGAGTTTCAGCTTTAGCATCAGTCCTTCCAAAGAACATCCAGGACTGATCTTCAGAATGGACTGGTTGGATCTCCTTGCAGTCCAAGGGACTCTCAAGAGTCTTCTCCAACACCACAGTTCAAAAGCATCAATCCTTCGGCGCTCAGCTTTCTTCACAGTCCAACTCTCACATCCATACATGACCACTGGAAAAACCATAGCCTTGACCAGACGGACCTTTGTTGGCAAAGTAATGTCTCTGCTTTTTAATATGCTATCTAGGTTGGTCATATCTTTCTTCCAAGGAGAAAGCGTCTTTTAATTTCATGGCTGCAGTCACCATCTGCAGTGATTTTGGAGCCCAGAAAAATAAAGTCTGACCCTGTTTCCACTGTTTCCCCATCTATTTGCCATGAAGTGATGGGACCAGATGCCATGATCTTCATTTTCTGAATGTTGAGCTTTAAGCCAGCTTTTTCACTCTCCTCTTTCACTTTCATCAAGAGGCTCTTTAGTTCCTCTCCACTTTCTGCCATAAGGGTGGTATCATCTGCATATCTGAGGAGAGCCAGCCAATTCATTCAGACAATATCCAGACACCTCCTTTGCACTGTAAGGACTTTAAGCAGGTTTTTGAGTAATTGTTATGGTAGTAAACCTAGAAAGTCACATAGATGTAGGCCCTGCCTGATACTTTATATCCAGTGCAGAGTGGCTTGCTCCAGCAGCTGGGTTGTGATCCTGAGTCATGAAAAATTGTTAAAGGCTTGGAGAGAGGTACTGTTGAGGGGGAAATAAATGTGATTTCTTAAGCTTTCTGCCTGTCCTCAGTTATCTCCAACTCAGAATAGATCTTCAGAGGTTGAGGTTTTGACAGTGTGTTACATAGTTTTTTTTTAAGTGCATTGCCAGCAGGAGATAAGAGTCTCTTTTTAGATAAAAGTGGAAAGATACAAGCAATAAGGATTTTATTTTCAATGATTTATTTCCAATATACAAAAATAGATACAACAATCATTCATGTAGTGCCCTCCATCTGCCCGTGTCAAACCTTAACATCATGTCCTATTTTTTCAACTGCTTCATTTCATAAAAAGTATTGTGATAAACATAGCTGAAGCTCACTAGGTAACATTTATCTCTTTCCCTGGAAAATACTAAAATGAATTTAATGTTTTCATTCTTGTGTGTATTTTTAGTACCTTATATGTCCATGAATACCAAGTAGTATTGTTTTACAAGGTTTGATCTAAAGTTGGATATTTATTGAGATCATTTTGCAACTTATTTCACCACCCTTTGGTTTTGAGAGTTTATTATCTTGATACATATTTCTAATTTACCCATTTTTATTTGCTACATAGTATTCTATTATATAAAAAGTCATCTGTTCTCTTGTCAACAAACATTTAATTAGAGTTTACAGTCATTTCCTAATATAAATAGCGCTGGAATAAACACATTTTCCTTGTGTATATAGATGAAAATTTTCTTTAAAGATTCTTTATTAGATATTTCCAAATTGTTCTCTGAAGTACTGGAACCAGTTTACCTCACCACCATCCTCCCAACATTGTGCTCAAGTTTCTGTTTTTTCCATATCTCTGCCATCGTTTGTAAAATTTTGCTCTTTAAAAGATGTTTGTATCTATGATCCATTAGAATGTATTTTTGTAGATGGTTTGAGGTTGAGATACAATATATTTTCTCCAAATGCATAACAGTTGTCCCAGAACAAGTGAGTTGTGTTCACCCCTCTCTTGTACGTGACGTTTCTACATGGATGTCATATTGTTTCTGGGCTCCCTGTCCTGTCTGCCTGTTTTTTCATCAGTAGCACACTGTCTGACCTCCTGTAGCTTTATGAAGTCTTACTATTGAGCAGGACAAGTTTTCTTTGTCTCATTCTTCAAAACTGTCTTGGCTTTCTGCTTTTTCACATTAATTTTGAGATAAATTTGTCAAGTTCTAATGAAGGCTATTGAGATTTTTTTATAGGATTGCATTGAAATTACAGATTTTTTAAAAATACGAACTTTATTTGGCTGCACCAGGTCTTAGTTGCAGCACGCTGAGTCTTTTGTTGAGGCATGTGGACTCTTAGGTGCAACATGCGGGATCTAGTTCCCTCACCAAGGATCGAATCCAGGACCCCCTGCTTTCTGAGCACAGTCTTAGCCAATGGACCACCAGGGAAGTCCTGAAATTATAGATTAACAGGGGGTAAATATTGAGATTATTTTATTGAATCTTCCCATCCATGAACCTGTTACATGCCTCTCTATTAATTCATGTCTTCGAATATATCCTTTAATATTGTGTCTTAATTTTTTCCATAGAGGTTTTACACATGTTTAAAATCTTTTCTAAGAGGCCTTATAGTTTCTTGTGCTATTGAATTTCAAGTATTTGTTGTTGTTATTACATTTTTGTTTGTTATTACTGGAGTAGTAATGCTGTTGATTTTTTAATATTGATCTTCTATCTAGCAACTTTGCTGAACTCTTATTCTAAAAGTGTCTGTGTCTTTTGGAGTTTCTATATAGACAGTTAAGTGACCTATAAATAGAGACAGAAATTTTTACTCTTCATTTCATATATATATATATATATATATATATTTTTTTTTTTTTAAGTACAGATATATTTTTAAAGATACTCAGTCTAGACTGTCAATCCTAGGGCTTTATTTATTTTAGAAAACTCTCAACTATCATTTCTTCCTCAGTTTCTAGACCATTCCTTTGCATTTTATTTCTTTGTCTCTTTAGGTCTGATCTTCATTTGGGGAGAGTTCCCAAGGACTTACTTCTACTAATTCTCTATTTGATTATATCTAATCTAAAATTTACCCCTCCTGTAATTTGCTTCATTATATTTTTTCAGGATTTCTAATTATTTTTATTTCAAATTTACTTGATTTCATTTCATTTAAGGCATGTGCTTATTTTATCACTTTTGGAGTCCTTTTTAGTAGATTTTTTTTTTTCTCTCCTGAAAATCTTTGTTCTTTAAAAATGTTACCTGAAGTGAATCATGTACTAATTATTTTTGTTGACAGTTCTTCTAACCCATTTCCTCATATATTTTGGAATTAGTTTGTAAGCCCTTTTGACTGGGAAGTAGTTTTTGTTTCTGTATCATTCCCTTTTTCTCTTTGCTCTGCACTTCTCTGCTCACTCCTCCTGTCTTAGAGGGACTCTAGCCCAACTCAGCCCAAGTTGACACAGCCCCTGGCTTCAGGTTGCGTAAAAAACGATAAGGCCCCTTTTTGCATGAAGCACTTCCATTGCTGTGTGTTTGGAGGAAAGTGATGATTAAAGCATGAATTCATTGACCTGCTCTGACCCAGAGGTCTATAAAGAGTACATTTTTGTCAAAGAGGGTGAAGGGTGGTAATTGGTTTTACTTCATGGAAGACTTTGGGTCCAGTTTATAGGAGGCTACCATCATGGGGCACACCTTTCTGCTCAGCCTCCTGAGATTTCTCCTAAGATTGTTTGCTTGTTTTTGTATCTATATTTTGTTCATTAATTTCTCCCATGTAATATTGCTAGACCTTTCTACTTCATCTCTGCTCCATCAAGGAATTTAACTCAAGTATGATGAGACTTATGGATTTTTGATAATTGAAAACTTTTGGTTTGTGAAGGGTAAAAAGCACAGCTGAAATGTGTCCTTCTGATGTATCCTGTCTTTGCCGCTTTCTGGAAACTTGGATTGGTCTACTTGTGGTCATAACCAGGGTTACAGTACTTCCAGTCTCACAGGTCATTGAAAGGATCAAGACTTTTGAGAGTCACAGTAACACATGGTCCAGCTACTGATAAGATTGTCCTGAGCTCATTCACATCTGTGCGTGCTCATCTTGGTTTGTTCTGCTTTTTCTCCCAGGATTTCCATTAAACAGACATCTTCTTGCAAGTGTTTCCATTCCTTTCTTCTTCCACTCTGTACTTGGTACCCATAGAATTTGAAATGGCAGGGGAAATGATAGCTCTCTGGAACCTGTGTTTTCAACAAAACTCTCTGATCCCAGATAAACCATGGATATAGAGGTTACAAAAGGATTGCTTATAATAGGTATTCAACCACTAAGTCCAACCTCTGCCAAGCATTATCTGGTCTTATAACCTGAGGTTCAGCCTTAGTAAAATTAAGGCTCCTCAAACCAGTTTTAACTTTACAAATAAAATTCATAATTTTCCTTACAAATGAAGTATAGCAACCTTCAGGATCACTGTTGCTATCACATTGTATTCAGTCATACTAAAATATTTTCAGTGCCAAATATACATCTCTGCTTTTTCTCTTTAGAACCTATAATTCTGGGGTTTCAAAGATACATGTGTCTACAACCTTTTAAATGTAACCATCTGGGGATTACAGGCTGGATTGAAGAAAAATGCCTTTATAAAACTTTATAGTCTTGGGAAGCTCTGATTTTGGTGAGTTTTATTAGAAGGAGAAAATAAGACATGCTTATTTTTAAAAATTACGTTCTGGACCTGACTTTTTAGTATACAGTTCTAAATTTTAAAGCGTAAAAGAGCTAGAAGCTAGACCATTAAAGCTTCTAAATGATGTCATGGCAGAACATCTTCATGACCTTGGAGTAGATTTCTTGGACACAGAATAAACAATAAACAGTTGAAACAGTGAACTTCATTTAAAAACCTTTGTTCAACAAAGGACACTACTAAGAAATATACAGGTAACAGGGAGAAAACATTTGCAACATGTATAGCTGACAAAGGCTTGTATCCTGTATATACAGATAATTCGTATCATTCAATAATAAAAAAGATAAACATCCTCATAATAAAAGAGCAAAAGTTGGATGCTTTAGAAGACAGAGGAACGGCCAATAAAAAAGCACATGAAAGCACTATTCACCATCCCTATCAGTGGAATGCAAAGTAAAGCTGCAATAAGCTACTATTTCCAGTTCTAGGTTATTTCTGCTGTAAATAAAATGAAAACATATGTCCACAAAGACTGCACAGCAATGTTCATAATGCTGTATTTATGTGAGTCTAAAACTGGAAACATCCCAGGAGTCCATCAGAATAACAGTACAGTGTAGTCAGACACATTAGGGGTCATCATAGAATATACCATATATATACATATGAGGGAACTTTCTGGATTGACAGAAATATTCTCAACTTGATAGGGTGTGGGTTACATGTATTATGGATTGTCAAAACCGATATAACTGTATACTTAAAAATGTGTAACATAAACTCTTTTTAGAAGATTTAGAGTGAAAGATTGAAAGGAAGTATTACAAGAAAAAATACTACCTATATCTCAAAAGGATTTGAATCTATAAAGAACTCTGTAAATCAATAAGACCAACATATTTAAGAATGGACATTGTATGGAAAGCTGGTTAGATTTTATTTTTAAACATGGTATAAATACCTAGGGCCAGTTTATTGTCTTTTGTTTAAATTACGTGTGTTTGGGGTTCAGATTGCCATTCACTCTCTGAATTCTATTCAGGGAAGCTGAACACTGCAGGGATAAGCATACTTCCTAGAAGCCAGCCCTCTCCTGTTAGACTTAGTTCAGTTCAGTTCAGCTCAGTCGGGTGGCTTCTCCCATCATTCCCATCTCTGTGTCCTTATTTGAGAGAATCCTGGATCCCTGTGCTAGGAGCCTAGCCAACCTGTGAAGAAAAGTTGGTCTGGTGGTTATGGCCTGTGAATGACTGACTTGTTAGGTTTGTAAACTTTGCTTCAGTGGTGTGATTAAGGAATGGGCAAATGAAGACACAGACGCAGGTTTTGGTAGGCCTGTGTGCATCAGGATGATGGAAAAGAGCCTGTTTCTCAACTGGAGACTGAGCTGTTGCAGATGAGCCTTTCGTGTGTGTAAGAAGGGTTGTGAGGGAGATTCATTACTGTCTTGAGATTTATTACTTATAAGAGGAAAGCTTCTGTCACACCTTTTTCTTAGTTGCCCTCTTCAGTGTCAAAATACACTTAGAAGAACCAGAGAGAAATTTTCAGCTTCCCATTGTTAGCATATAGAACTTGAATGCTGCTGCTGCTAAATCACGTCAGTCATGTCTGACTCCATGACCCCATAGATGGTACCCAACAGGCTCCTCTGTCCCTGGGATTCTCCAGGCAAGAATACTAGAGTGGGTTGCCATTTCCTTCTCCAATGCATGAAAGTGAAAAATGAAAGTGAAGTCGCTCAGTCGTGTCCGACTCTTGGCGACCCCATGGACTACAGCCTACCATGCTCCTCCATCCATGGGATTCTCCAGGCAAGAGTACTGGAGTGGGTTGCCATTGCCTTCTCCGAATTTCTCTTGTATCACTCAATCATTCAATCACCCACCCACAACAACAGGTAGTTAAGGAATCGCTTGTTTTGTAGCCAAACAAGCACACAGCACTATACCTACCACACACAGTCGGGGGAGAGTGCTGATGACTCATTAGCGTAGCTGGGTTAGCTTTCATTTGTGAATGTTTGGAACTAGAAGTAGCAGACATTTCTTGCTTCGTGTGTCCCACACACCTGCATGCTCAGGCGGCCAGATGCCTTGACCACAGTTCTTAGGCCTCAGAGACCACATGTCTGTGTCATAGGTAGAAATCACTGTAGCTCTCCTCGGTTGTGGGCTGGGGGAATTAAGAGCAGAGATTCTTGAGTTCTTAAATTCTATCCCCGTGTCCATGTCATACAGTCTTTTTCTGGCCTTGTAATAATCCCTGGCCGTTTTGGATTTCTCCAATTTTCTTTTCTTTTTTTTTCCCCTTTCCTTTCTCACTTGATATTATCATTAGTCCTTGCTTGTGACTTTTTCCATTTAACAAGGTCATAGAAATCTTCCCTCGCTGTTGATTAGATTGTCTTTTCACACCCTTTTAAAAACCTTACATTGGCTTTAGAATCAATTTTCAAACCTGCCACCAAAAGCTCTAATGTTAAAAAAACCGTCTTCACAATAACAGTTTCCCTCAGTCTCATCAAGAATACTTTTAAATGCAGAAGTTAGAAAATGGTGAATAATTGTAGCTGTTCCTGGAAGTCATTGTGTTCCTTAGTAATTATAAGCTGTAATCTTTGGTTCTGCTTCCTTGACAGTTCCATCAAACTGTGAAGGATTGTCTTGAATTTAATGAAGTTCAGTCCTAGCAGAAAACTGCTCTTGGGTCACAGATTCAGCAGCAAGACTGATGCTGATGTGGGATTAGGGATGTTTATATATACCCTTTGTATTGACAGAAGTTAATTTGGGGGACATATCATGTGGGCCTTCTTAAGAACATAAAACATTTCACAAAATGAAAGAGGCTTTTTTAGCAATCAGATAGGAACCAGTTCTGCCTGTCAGGGAATGGGACAGCGTACTTTGTCACCCGGTAAATGCATTGCTTCACTGAAGCTCAAGTTCCTTCTCTTTGGTTCAGAGCTCTGAAGTTGGATATTCAGTGTCTGTCTTTATTCCACTATCCTTAAGCAATCCCCCTTGGGTCTGTGTCTTTGCAGGGTGAGAAAGACTGGCAGAAATATGAGACTGCTCGGAGGCTGAAGAAGTGTGTGGATAAGATCCGGAACCAGTATCGGGAAGACTGGAAGTCCAAAGAGATGAAAGTCCGGCAGAGAGCTGTAGCCCTGTACTTCATCGATAAGGTGAGGGCATCTTCCTGTCACACTGCCTACCATGTTCATCTTCATGAAGATGGAGGAAGCATGTATTCCTCCAGGCCCTGTGTTTTAAGTACTGCTGGCGAGGCAGTGACAGGCCAGTGATCTGTCGTCCTGCTCACCCAGTCTCTAGCCTAGTAAGGAAGGTAGACGTGGAGAGACAGGTGTTCAGTGTCAGACCAACTGCTGCTGTCTCCAGTCTGTCTAATAGAAGGACTTTCATGAGTCTGAATGTGCCAGAAATTTTCAAACTCTTTGACCATGTGCCATCCTCCAAAATATTTTATATCACAGCCCAACATATAAGTATATTTGTGTTTGTGTATAAGTGAAACAAATGTCACACAAAACAATGCTCAGTCTTTCTGTGTAAGCAGCGAATTCTGATAGATTTTCCTCAGTGTCTTATTTTTAAAAAGGATGGTTATAATCCTTAAAACTGGTTAAATAGTGCTTGCTTCGGCAGCACACAGAGTAAAATTGGAATGATACAGAGATTACCATGGCCCCTATGTAAGGATGACACACAAATTTATGAAAATTAGTTAAATGATCGCCAATGTATCACAGTTACAGTTTGGAAGACAGTGCTTTCGAGATCAGTTTCTCACACTCTTTCAGGAAAAAAAGGTTCCGTGTTTTCCCTTGGTTTTAGCATGGTTTAACACAAGTTCTGAATTAAAAATTAAGAAAAATTCAGAGACTAGCTTTTTCAGTCTGATTGCCCACAGTTTTAAATATCTTCTTTCCTCCATCCCCATTTGAGAGGACAGAGTAGAGAGATGTTTTTTGGGGAAGGTTAATAGCCCTTGATTCTCTCTCCACACTGTATTTAAGGGAAGAAGCAACAGTGCAGATCCAGAATTCCTGAGCCTTGCAGACTGATGCCCTGGCCCCATAGAGACTTGGGATGCTTCTGATTTGGGTTTCCTAGACAGTGTATGATATTGAAGTTCTTCATTCATGCTTATCTTCTCCCCACACCCCGACCCTCCCTCAATCTCCTCCCTGGACAGCTTGCTCTGCGAGCAGGCAATGAGAAGGAGGAAGGAGAAACAGCAGACACTGTAGGTTGCTGCTCGCTTCGTGTGGAGCACATCAATCTGCACCCAGAGTTGGATGGTCAGGAATACGTCGTGGAGTTTGACTTCCTGGGAAAGGACTCAATCAGATACTATAACAAAGTCCCCGTTGAGAAACGAGTAAGTTAATGTGGCCTGAGCTCCCTGGCCTGCTTTTGCTTATTACTTGTTTAGTGCTTTTCCTGTGCTCTGTGTTCTGCCGAACACTAGGAAAAATGGTTTGAAAGAGTGAAGAGGTACTGTTTGGTGTCCTGTATGCCTCCTTTTAGCCCCTGCCCTTTACCCCTCACCTGTGCTACTGAGCATGCTGTAAAGAGTTGGTCCTCACCTCGATTTGTACATTATGTTTATCCCACTGTGTTGTTTTAATGATATAACCACTCTTTAGTATCCCTTGGTTGTGTTGCAAATTTGTCACTTTTGTAGCTTTGCTCAACTTTCCCCCAGCTCCTGATTCAGCAAAAAGGTAGCCCTTGAGTCTCTGGATCTCTCAGCCCAGAGCTGAAGCGGGTGCTGCAGTGCCATGGCCCCCAGAAGGACTGTGCTTAACCCTACAGAGTGCAGTACCCTGGCAGTCCAGCCCTTCGGCAGTCTGATATTTCATCAGTAACTGGGTTTTGCTGGCTGCAGAAATGTTCCAGATTAAATAAAGCTAAAGAGATCTGACAATTAATGTAATACTTGAGTTTAGGTTGGATTCCACCCTGGGGAGGTGAGGAACATCAGTGGGTCAACTGGCAAAATAGGAATATGAACAAGATTGGATAAAAATGTGTCTGTCTAATTGACAAAGCTGAGAAGTTCTGTGTGTATGTAAGAAAATATCTCTGTTCTTAGGAAGTACACTGAAATATTCAAGGGTAAAGGGCATAATTATGTAAGTACCCAGAAATGGCTCTGAACAAATAATTGTGCATATACACATGTAGATGTAGAAATGAAATGAGTGTACATGTACACTGCACAGATAGGAAATGAGGTAAAATACTAATGGTAGGTGAATTTTGGTAAAGGATATGGATTTGGTTTTGTTGTTTTTTTTTGCCTTGTGGGGTTTTTCTTTTTTTGCAAGCTTTATGTTGTAATTATTTTCAAAGCAAAGATAATAATTAGGCTCTGCTTATTTCTTTTAGGTTTTTAAGAACTTACAACTATTTATGGAAAACAAACAGCCTGAAGATGATCTTTTTGATAGACTCAATGTGAGTGGACAAAGCCCACTGGGTTGAAGAGGGGCCCAGCCAGAGGCTCTCAAGCCCCTGAAGGAGAGGGTTGCCTGGGAGTGGCTGGGGCTTTGCCCTTAGCCTATCCTGGGGCACCCTGCATTCCCTCCCTTCCTCAGGCACACACAGATCCATGGCCAAAGCCCTGAGATGGGGTGGATGAACCCTGCCTTCTGTCCTCCTCTGGCTTCTGCATAGCCTTGGCTGGAAGCTCAGTCATCACTGCTAGAGACCCAACACCTGTCCCTGAACTCTTACTGGGGAAGATCTTTATAGGGAAGGATACATATGCTTTACTGGTCTGCTTAAGATCAAAGTGCTTCTTAGGGAGGTACATGCATCTCTGTATTCTGGAATTCTTCTCCCTTTTCCTATCCCACTGGCAGGACAATTAACTTGTAATTGCATAATGTCCTAGAGCTTGCCAGGAGGGCCTAGATGGTATGGCTTTTACCTAAATCCCATCCTTTTTGTTGCTTTGTCTCCTCCAGACTGGTATTCTAAATAAACATCTTCAGGATCTCATGGAGGGCTTGACAGCGAAGGTGTTCCGTACATACAACGCCTCCATCACGCTACAGCAGCAGCTAAAGGAACTCACAGCTCGTAAGTACTGCCTGGCCAGACAGGGACCACAGCCTTACTGCTGATGTCCACTGTCCTTAGTCGGCTGAGTCCTAGATCTGTTCCACTTTTCCTTCTTAACATTGTGACTGGAGACTTCTCCCCTCCACACCTCGAATAGAGGGCTAAGGCTTATTTAGATGGCTAAACAGATCAGTTGTCTCCCCCATTCCTGTTCTTCTAGATAAGGAATGCTGACAGGGGCTTTCTATCTGCTCTGAAAGTGCCTATATTTTGTGTATTGTATCTATGTTATTTAAGAGCTCACCAAATGAAGTATTGTGATGTTCTATTAAATTGGAGAGAGTAAGGTTGTCATGGTTACTAAAACAGCATAGGAGCAGATCTTTTCCCTGAGGTTTCTATTTGTCCCCCTTTGAGAGTAGATAGTAATCTCCTAAAAACTGGCTGCTGAAAGTATCACCAAGATCCACAAACTTTTTTCCTCTGGAGTCTAATTCTAATGAATTTGCACTGTCCTCTAGAAATATGTCAAATGGTATTAGAAAATGGTGTTCAAAAAGTCAAAGGTGGGTGTGTTGAGGGTCAGTATTTTAGGGTGTGGTAAAGAATGCTACATGACACAAGTGAAAACATTTCTCAGGTGACACTTGATATTTTCCTTTCTGGAAGATACAGTACCTTGTGGTTTTAAAGTGTAAAACTTAGGGACCCTTCATTTTACCCTCCTCTCTAGGCTATTTGTCCCAGTTCCAAGCTGTTTTGGGTGGTTAGATGGGGGAGGTGAGCACTGGGGAAAGCAGGTGATGCTGTTGACTCTCAGATTTTGACCTTGTGCCTTGGGGGATCCTGAATTGATCATCTGAATGAGATGAGGCCCAGTAAACCCTGAGGATGGAGCTGGGGAAGGCGCGCTGTGTGTTCTCTCTTGGTACACAAACTGACTCTTAATCACCATTTTTCTTTCCAGCTGACGAGAACATCCCAGCAAAGATACTGTCTTATAACCGTGCCAACCGAGCTGTTGCAATTCTTTGTAACCATCAGAGGGCTCCACCAAAAACCTTTGAGAAGTCCATGATGAACTTGCAGTCTAAGGTATTTTGGATCTGGATGGTGGGGGGTAGCAAAATCGAAAGAACCATGTCTGCTGTGGCGATTTACACTCCACCTTCTGGGCTGGGCTGGCAGGTGGCCAGTCTTGGGTCTGTTCTGGAAGAAAGGTTCATACTAAAGATATATGGAAATATGATTGTAGTTACTCCTGATCAAGACACTCAATATTGGGTATTCATTGTCCAGTGAGTATTCTGACTTAAAAGCTAAATTTTTTGAAATACTGCTAATTATTGTCCTTCTACATGAGGATAATGGATACAAAGATAGTCTTCACAATTCCTTTCCACAGCCCAGAAATACAACTGTTTCCAAATCAGATTGTTTTAAATTGAAAGGATGATGAAACAATGATATTTAATTTCCCCTAATCCTAGCACAACTATTTTTATTTTTACACATTCCACATGAATCATATTTTTATATAGCTCATCATCAAACATCTGTTGAATACTGGCTGTGTGCCAGAGCTGCTGCCCTAGAGGGAGAGACTGACATGCAAACAACGAGATGCTGTTCCTCTCTCCTTCCTCCAACTCTGCCTGGTACTGAGCTTTTAAGCTGCAAGGCACTCAGCATTTGATGATGATCATTTCTATGTTACCTACATAACTAATCCATTCTAATATATTAATCCACCATGAGAATTTGTAGCTATTTCACTACAAAGTAGATACATGGGTTACAAAGTAAACCAATCATCTTGAAATATATTTACCCAAAAGTCTGATATAGTAATCATGGTTTTACTAATAGGTGTGTCTAATAATTGTAAATGTCAAGGTAGTAATGAATATAAATGATACTTTGATTTCTGCAACAATTACAATATGAAACATACATACTGTCTCTTGGTGATGAAGTCATAAGTGTTACTGATAATACTATGTTTAGTTGCCCACATCCATAACTGAAGAAGAAATGAGTTTCAGCTGCTGCTGCTAAATCGCTTCAGTCATGTCCGACTCTGTGCAACCCCATAGGCGGCAGCCCACCAGGCTCCCCCATCCCTGAGATTCTCCAGGCAAGAACACTGGAGTGGGTTGCCATTTCCTTCTCCAGTGCCTGAAAGTGAAGTCGCTCAGTCGTGTTCGACTCTTAGCAACCCCATGGACTGCAGCCCACCAGGCTCCTCCGTCCATGGGATTTTCCAGGCAAGAGTACTGGAGTGGGGTGCCATCGCCTTCTCCGAGTTTCAGCTAGGGCTTAATTAAACTAGATTGCTTCTTTTTCATCTGTATTCACGAAATACTATACCTGGACAGCTGGAGTTCAAAAACTATGCTGTAGAGTGAGGCTGCATACATGTTTCCAGGCCCAGGGTGTTTTCCTTCTCTTGAAATTTCTTCCAGATACGTACCCAGGTGTAGTACATATGGGTCAAAAGACACATACAACCTGCAGTTCATGCTTCACATGCCATCTGGCTTTGCTGAAGGAGTGCACACATCCACAGTACATAAGAATGTGTCCACAAACGTCTCAGATCCTTGGACCATGTGACTGGCAGGCAGAGAGCCCGTCCACACTGCCCATCCTTGCACCTCTGTTAATAACAGTGGTCATGTGGTACCATTTACTCTCCTCAGGCTATCATTTCAAGCCAGAAATAAAAGCATGAATATTCAGGTGTTGTTTACCTAACTCAGGAGACCCATCCCTGAAGCATGAGGAGACCTTTTGTTGGTCTCACTCTGGAACCACTGTTTGGGCAGTCCAGGCTGCCTGCCAGACGAGCCCTCTAAGCCCAGGAACCCTCTCCTGTGTGCCCACAAAGCAAACACAAACACACACCCCTGTTTGCCAAGTGAATCAACGGGGTCTTTAATGCTTTGAGAGAATTCGACATAGCCTGCCAATTTAGTATTCACAGAAATGGTTAAAAGATTGTGGTTTGTTGCATTTCTAGCCTAAGAAGAATCTGGCTAGTGGTATCTGTGACGCTTTTGTGTAGAGTCAGTTCCTTCAGTTTGACTTTGGACAACATAGATGTTGGAAGTAAGCCATTCGTAGTAAAATGCATTTAATGATTCTCTCACAATGATGGCCTGTGTTTCCAGTCTTGGGCTGTGTGTGTAAATCTAACAGACAATGCCAGGCTGAGAGCAACAGCCCAGTGTATAGGAGTCGGGCGTGCATTTATTCTGCAGAGGTTCCCCTGATCTTAGGGTTAGCACGGTGATAGCAGGTCAGGGTTCGCCTGCCCCAGCTGTGAGCTCACCACTCTGGGGCCCCAGCCTCACGGTGTTGCCTGCTGCTATCCTCAAGTGGGAACTGAGAACGCAGAACCAGCGCTCTCAAGCAAGAGAGGCTGCGACTGTCTCTAAAGATTGGGGCCCCAGGAGATTTCATTTGGAGAAAGAGCTCCATAGCTAAAAAGTTTTCAAATCTGCTTTGAATGATAACTATTTGAATTTCCATTCTGTCTCAGCTTTCTCGCCTTTTAAAAATGGAATGCCAGAGCCAGGCCATGCCACATATTGGCTTGGAACAGATGAGGCTAAGTGGTTTGGCTTCCTGGGTACCTTTTAATTGCCATTTTCTAGTCCCTTGGGTATTCTCTTCAGTGCATCTTTTTTTTTTTTTCTGGAGGAATTAGCAGCTCTTCTCAGAGTGCTGGTAGAATCCGAGGAATGAGCTGAGCTCAGTAGATATAGCGACTCTTGTCTCAGCTTCATAAACAGTATCTCCTGCAGGATTCTTGGGATGGAGGTGACAACCTGGCACAGGATCCATTTGATGAACAGCTTTCACCTGTCATCCTCTTCCCAGTATCTAAAACCAAAGTGTTCCCTGATTGAAAGATTAGTACCCACACTCCCAGTCCCAGTGGGTTCTTTCCCTGAGTTTCTGGATTAATGGGTCCCAGAGTCATTGCCATAAAACCTTCATTTCTTCAAGGGTGACTGAAGAATATAAATGGTCCTGGAATTCAGCACCCGCTGCATACCCACTCTGTGCCGTCATGAAGCCACCCCTGGGCGTTTTATCAAGAACAGCCTACTTGGTGAAGACATCTTCTCTTAAGGAATCCTGTTTTCTCTTTGGACTTATTTTATTCCTGAATTTACTGTTGTTCTTCCCTATCCAGATTGATGCGAAGAAGGAACAGCTAGCAGATGCCCGGAGAGACCTGAAAAGTGCTAAGGCTGATGCTAAAGTCCTGAAGGATGCAAAGACCAAGAAGTACGTGCCTGGTGTGATGCAAAGCTGGGGGTTGGGTGAGAGAGGAAAAGGGTCCCAGCATCAACCAGAGGTCCTAGCTTTCCTAGGGTTTCTGAGTGACATTCTAGAAATGTTTGGGCCTGTGGCTTTTCTGCTTTTACTGCCCCTGGGTGGCAGTGTGGGGATACTGTGCTCCTGTCCAGAGGCCAGGCCCAGTTCCTGATGACTTCCTTTCTTCCAGGGTTGTAGAGTCAAAGAAGAAAGCTGTCCAGAGGCTGGAGGAACAGCTGATGAAGCTCGAAGTTCAGGCCACAGACCGAGAGGAGAATAAACAGATTGCTTTGGGAACCTCTAAACTCAATTATTTGGACCCAAGGATCACCGTGGCTTGGTAAGCACCACGCCCTTCTTAAAGGCCGCCTGCTGGCTTGGGAAGGGTGATGGGGCTCCAAGAGCGTTGTCAGCTCTCACATGCAGTTCCTACATTGCACACTTAAGAGTGTCCTCTGTCTTCTGCTGTGCGCACTGCAAATGCATTGGGACATCCTGGGTGGTCTGAAATGGTCAATACTGTTACACCACTTTGGAGTGTTATTATGTCTGCTAAGGCAGGTATGGTCCCCACCCCTAGTGGAACTTTAGGACAAAAATGGAGACTCTTAGTCCTTATTGAAGGAAAAATAAAAATGAGCCCATCTACCTAAACTTTAACTTCTCAATTAAAAAAAAAAATGTTTTTTTCAAGTGAAGGAAAGAAGGTACAAATAAGGAGAAAATAAAAACAAAAAATGAGAATACAGATCTGAGCAACCTATGCAGCGAGTCTGCACCATTGTTTGCTTGTTTCCCTGTAAACTACCCTCCCCAATAAAATAATATCCAAAATAAATGACTTTTTTGGAAGATGCTTATTAGTTAACTTGAATTATTAGTTTCTGGGCTTAAGAGGAGTAGCCATCCCCTGTGGGCCAGGAGTTCCAGCCAGCTCTTGTCCCCTTTATGTCCTGTCTGGTGCTGGAGGTTTGGTTGGCTTTGAGAGGCAATAGAGTATAATGGTGAAGAGCGTGGATTCTGGAGCCAGCGTGCTTGGATTCACTTTTCAGCTCCGTGCTCACTAGCTACATGAGAATGAAACCAAATCACCTAACTTCTCTTAGTTGTTCTTCTATACCTTTTTCATTTGTACACCTGCAATCGTACCTACTTTAGAATGTCAGGATTCAGTGAGTCAAGTACATGAAGCCCTAAGAACACATCTGGTACCTTATTAATTCTCCTCCTCACCAGATGGAACAAGAGAAGGCAGCACATTCAGGCCCCAACCCGGGTCTGGCCCACATCTCCTGAGATACACTAACCCCCCTTCTCTCTCCCTTATTTGCAGGTGCAAGAAGTGGGGGGTCCCCATTGAGAAAATTTACAACAAAACCCAGCGGGAGAAGTTTGCCTGGGCCATCGACATGGCTGACGAGGACTACGAGTTCTAGCCAGTCTTGAGGGGCAAGAGTTCTGTGAAAAGGAACAGTGTGGTTTGGGAAAGATGGATAAACTGTGAGCCTCGCTTGCCCTCACACCCGAGGGAAAGAGGCAGCAAGTCTTAACTAACATCTTTGAGAAAAGATATTATAAGGGAGAGCTGAGCCAGTTGTCCTATGGACAACTTATTTAAAAATATTTCAGATATCAAAATTCTAGCTGTATGATTTGTTTTGAATTTTGTTTTTATTTTCAAGGGGTCAAGTGGATGGGAATTTGTCAGAGTTCTGCCAGGC
This sequence comes from Bubalus bubalis, assembly GCF_019923935.1. Taxonomy (NCBI): domain Eukaryota; kingdom Metazoa; phylum Chordata; class Mammalia; order Artiodactyla; family Bovidae; genus Bubalus; species Bubalus bubalis. The sequence goes on along the minus strand of NC_059170.1, from coordinate 13,919,033 downwards.
AAATTCACTGTTTCACTGAAACATTTGGATTCTCTTAGCTACTGTATACGAAGTCCGATTATATTGGTGCGTTTTTACAGTTAGGGTTTTGCAATAACTTCTATATTTTAATAGAAATGAATTCCTAAACTCCCCTCTCCCCCATTTCAGGAATTTAAAATTAAGTAGAACAAAAACCCAACGCACCTGTTAGAGTTGTCACTATCTATTGTCATGGGAATCAATTTTCATTAAACTTGAAGCAGTCGTGACATCGGCAGTGTTTTGGTTCAGACACCTGTTCACAGAAAAGCATGATGGGAAAATATTTCCTGACTTGAGTGTTCCTTTTTAAATGTGAATTTTTATTTCTTTTTAATTATTTTAAAATATTTAAACCTTTTTCTTGATCTTAAAGATCGTGTAGATTGGGGCTGGGGAGGGATGAGGGGTGAGCGAGTCTAAGGATAATAAATAATCAGTGACTGAAACCATTTTCCCATCATTCTTTGTTCTGAGCATTCTCTATGCCCTTTCAGATACCCATCTTTTTCATTTAAAACCCCAGTCTTTCACTTGAAAGATTTTATTGTATAAAAGTTCCACAGGTAAAAAATTTAGAGGAAAATGAGTATTTGGTCAAAAAAAAAAAAAAGGAAAAATAATCAAGATTTTAGGGCTTTTATTTTTTCTTTTGTAATTGTGTAAAAAATGGAAAAAAACACATAAAAAGCAGAATTTTAATGTGAAGACATTTTTTGCTATAATCATTAGTTTTAGAGGCATTGTTAGTTTAGCGTGTGTGCAGAGTCCATTTCCCACATCTTTCCTCAAGTATCTTCTATTTTTATCATGAATTCCCTTTTAATCAACTGTAGGTTATTTAAAATAAATTCCTACAACTTAACGGAAACTTGGTGTCTGCCTCTGTGTTAGCCCAGGGCCCCGGGCCAGAGTAGGGCTCCAGGACTGGGCCTTGGTGTGAGATGTGGTCTGCCTGCTCCTGGCTGCAAGGGTGCCTCCCTCCCCAGGAGCTGGGGCTGCATCTGTCTTGCCACCGTGGGTGTGGGCTGAAGGGGAGGGAGCCAAAGTCCACATCCTTAGAAGAAGGCAGGCCCAGGAAGTGAGGGCGGGTACAGAAAAACTAGAACAAGTGCGGTGCAAGGACTATATTTGGAGCCTAGGGTAGGTTTATTGAGCAAAGTGGAACAAGTGTATTTGGGAAGCAGATTTTAGAACACTTCTGTGTGTGCTGGTGAGAAACAGTAGGGAGCTTCTTTGGGCCTACTTATGTGGCTAAGTTACCGTCAGGATGGCGGGAATTAAGGATCCTAAGCCAGTTAAAACACGGAATCCCAGAAGCTCTCTCCAGACAGACAAGAGATCCTGCTGACTGAGAGAGAGAGTGGTCTGGAACCACTTCTTGGTGCTCTAGTACCCGAGTCAGTCAGGATCCCTACAAAAATTGTTCCTCCTTTCATCCTAGGTTATAGCTAAGTCTGCGATGAAGTTGAAAGATTAAGTCTCCTGGTCAAAAGGAGCAGGCAACAGGAAGGCCAGAGTGGTCAGAACCGGTCATTTAGCTAGCCTAAGTCCTCTAGTCTGCCAGCTAGGGGTGTATTCTGGGAGGACAGCCATCTCCATGATGGTCTCTGAACTTGTGGGCTGGGGATGGGCCAACTGCAGAGAATCCTGAAGGGTCCTTGGCAGCCTTTATTTCATCAGCCAGTGAGGGAGGCAGCATTCACCCCAGGGAATAAAGGAAGGTACGGAGCCACTATTGCCTTGGAGCAAGAGACCAAAGCCACGTATTTTGAGTTCATTAGTTCTGGGGAAGCTATACCACGGAATGTAAGGAATAGCAATAGAGAGGCTTGTCCACGAGCCCTATCAATGCACTTGAGCAGGACCTGTCACAACCAGGGGACAACCTTGGGTCACCACTGGAAACAGGACAGGAGGCCCTGCAGGCACATGTTACTGGTGAGCAGAAACCTGTGCCTACCTTTCCTGGCAAAGACCATTCTTCTGAGGGCAGGTGCAGAGCAACTAGATGCTGGTCAAGAACGGCTGTAGGACATCCTGGGTGGTCGCAGCA